>NW_028274819.1:35877440-37155297 GCF_037043125.1 Eumetopias jubatus | reverse complement strand
GGAACTGTGAGAGAATAAATTCCTATTGTTATAGTTAACCACTTGGTGCTGATTTGTTATAGAAGCCCTAGGAAACGAATATAGTTATTAATAGACTTTTCTAAACTCTTTAACATACCATACTTTGATCTGACGTTTTGTGCTCTGGCTGGATTCTGCTTCGATGGCCAGCCTTTCTGCCCATCACCCATGCTGTTAGCTCAGCTCAGTAGGTCTGCACGCTGCTCCCCACTCCATGTATGAAACCAGTACTCCTACTTTGAGGCTTGAATCAACTGTGCTTTCTATATTCTGTAGTATGTTGCTGTTACCTCTATCATATAGGTTTTCAGTTTTTTTATGAAGTTTTAAATTTTAATTCCAGTATAATTAACAGAGTGTTATATTAGTTTCAGGTGTACAATTCTATTCATTAGCACTCATCATGATAAGTATACTCTTCAGTCCCCATCATTTATTTTATATCTTTGTGTTTTGTGCTATAGATATTTGTTGCTAGGCCTGTCCCTTTTACCAGACTGGAAGTTTCTGTAAATCAGGGTGTGTGTCTTTTTAATCTTTGTTTCTGAGTCACTAATGAGCACAATGTTCAGCTTATCAACTTTTATAACGTGTTTGTTAAATGAATGTATGAGTGAGACAGTGGCTGATTTGCAGGCAGTTCTCTAGCTTACGATTTGCAGGAAAACCTCCCTTCTTGCTTGGTCAGTCAGTGATAGGGAATCTAGGAAGCCCACCATCAGATGCATTTTTCCCCCCAGATTCATGTGATTTTCATGGTTCTCATGGTCTCTTTAGAAGCCCCAGCTCTGAAAAGAATGAGCAGTTAAATCCAGAACATTTTCCTGAGAACATATTTATCAAATCAGAGATGAAGAGAAAATGAAAGAACTGGGCAACAAGGAAGATAAGAAGGTGGGATGAGAATACAGTTTTTTTTTCCCCTGGGGGATGAACCTCTCCATGGGGTTTAGACAACTGAGTAACCAGGAAAGAGGCTACAATCAGTTTTTTTTCAATCACATTTTTATGCAGGAGGCAGACAAGGAATGATGCTTAGTCATTGCACAGTTACTGCTCTGTGACAAGTAGCCCCTTTCATGAGTAAGGATGTCCTATATCTGGAGGGGTGGGGTTATGCAAATGAAGGACAGGTGAAGAAGGTCCTCTGGCATTCAGAGGTGTCTACTTCCCTTGGCAGATTAGTTGGTTTCTCCCTCTGTATTCTAGTCCTCCAAGGAAGCTGTTACAGTAGCTCTAAATTCATATTTTCCCAAGCCCTGTTTATTCTAATTGCACCTCCTGTTTTGTGGTGAAGGAGCGCTCAGGCTGGGTCCTGCAGTTATTTGGATGTTTGCTGAGGCAGAGAGAGGGCTCATGAGCTGAGCTGAACTGAGCTGAGCTGCTTCTGTTTCTGCAGCTGGCTGGGAGGGCTGTGGGGCTCTCTGTTCTCCAGAGGGGTAAGCAGTGCAGCAGAAGGCCTTCTGTAGAGGCTCTTTGACTAAAAAAGCTGAGGTTTGTCTTCCCTCGCCATTATGTCTGGAACCCTCAAGTCAATATTTGGAATTCATGCTCCCCACCTGTGTCTACCAATATACTCCCTGGGGCATGATTCAAAATTACTCACATGCCAGTGTTCTGGCCTAGACCAAAATGTTTTAAAATTATTTATGTTCCAATTACACGTCATTACTTTTTTAAAAAAAATTTTTATTGTTATGTTAATCACCATATATTACATCATTAGTTTTTGATGTAGTGTTCCATGATTCATTGTTTGTGCATAACACCCAGTGCTCCATGCAGAATGTGCCCTCTTTAATACCCATCACCAGGCTAACCCATCCGCCTCCCCTCCTCCCCTCTAGAACCCTCAGTTTTTTTTCAGAGTCCATCGTGTCTCATGGTTCGTCTCCCCCTCCGACTTACTCCCCTTCATTCTTCCGCTCCTGCTATCTTCTTCTTTTTCTTTTTTCTTAACATATGTTGCATTATTTGTTTCAGAAGTACAGATCTGTGATTCAACAGTCCTGCACAATTCACAGCGCTCACCATAGCACATATCCTACCCAATGTCTATCACCCAGCCACCCAATCCCTCCCACCCCCCACCATTCCAGCAACACTCAGTTTGTTTCCTGAGATTAAGAATTCCTCATATCAGTGAGGTCATAGGATACATGTCTTTCTCTGATTGACTTATTTCACTCAGCATAACACCCTCCAGTTCCATCCACGTCGTTGCAAATGGCAAGATCTCATTCCTTTTGATGGCTGCATAATATTCCATTGTGTATATATACCACATCTTCTTTATCCATTCATCTGTCAATGGACATCTTGGCTCTTTCCACAGTTTGGCTATTGTGGACATATGATCCTCTCAATAGATGCAGAGAAAGCATTTGACAAAGTACAGCATCTTTCTTGATCAAAACTCTTCAGAGTATAGGGATAGAGGGTACATACCTCAATATCATAAAAGCCATCTATGAAAAACCTACAGCGAATATCATTCTCAATGGGGAAAAGCTGAGAGCTTTTCCCCTAAGGTCAGGAACGTGGTAGGGATGTCCACTATCACCACTGCTATTCAACATAGTATTAGAAGTCCTAGCCACAGCAATCAGACAACAAAAAGAAATCAAGGGCATCCAAATCGGCAAAGAGGAAGTCAAACTCTCACTCTTTGCAGATAATATGATACTGTATGTGGAAAACCCAAAAGACTCCACTCCAAAGCTGCTAGAACTCATACACTTCATTACTTTTTAACTAAAGATCTCATTTCACTCCAATGACGAATCCAATACAATCCGGGTCATTTCAAAGCAGCCACAGAGAACCTGCATTTGGGGGACATATTTCAAGAAAGACACAGCATACCATTTAGAACCTTCCTGAATTTATGAGATAAAGTGCTTCGGTGAAGCTCAGAGATTCAGTTTGGAGTTGCTACATAAGGTAATTTTTAAAAAAAATTCTGGAGCTTTTCTTAATCAAGTTCTGGCAATAGCCATATTAATGCAGCAGTTTACTTTTTTGTGTGTTTTTTTGTAGTTTGCTTTTTGAGTTTTTGTTTTTGTTTGTTTGTTCTTTTTTGTTTTTGAAACAGGTTTTACTCCTTCCTTTAATACTTTGATTAAATCCAAATAATGTTTCAGTAGATCTTTGCTCCTACAATGTCAAAGCTATCATTCTGACTTCTGTGATTTTGTTAGAGAGAAAGAAATTCTACTAGGGTCTCTCCCACAGTCAAAACAAATTGTTTCAAAGGAGACAGGTGTCTTCAGTGGCTTAACAACAATCTCAGTGAATTAGTTTCCCCCTCATTTCAGACTGAAATCTCATTTTTTGGCTAAAGCTTTCCCCAAGGAAAAGGAGTGCAACATGTCCTTGAGGTTCTCACTGCCTGGATTTAGCAAAATAACTGAATTGTTTTTCTTTCTTTCTTTTTTTTCCCCCTACAGAGGTCTACAGAATCCTGGTTCAGAAGATTAAGCTGAGAAATTCTTTTCCTTCACATTTTTAAAAAAATGTTACCTCTGGTTTTTGTCTTGGTTGGGGAATTTTTTGAGCTTTGCTTAGGGGTGTTTTTGTTTTGTTTTGTTTTAATTCTCCATAGGCAAATGGTAACTTTGTGTTGATTTTAATTTGCATGGTAAGGTGGTATGTGTGCTTCCACTGTATTAGTTTTGTAAAGACCATGTGAAAGGCTAGAACATTAGCAAACATTTGATTCGCTTGTGAAGCGACCCCAGTTTTCCAGGTTCAGGATGGACCTTGGGCATCTGCTCCGATACCTGCTACCGGATATGACTAAATATGACCTTGGAGAAGACCTTCATCTCGTAGGGCTTTGTTTCACTATTTTGCAAACCGCAGAGATTGGACCAAACGTTCTTTCCCTAATTGCTCTGGGGAACACTATGATCTTTGACATGGCAATAAGTGTCCTGCACAATACACAAAAATTAAAATAAGGTAAAAACTTCTGTGGTCAAATAGGTGTGAGAAATGTTTCCAATATATACGTGTTTTGAAGAGTCATATTTTCTATTAGCACTTTAAAGCCTTGAACATTTCTGTAGTACAGAAACCTGTATAAATCTGTTCTTCAAACTGCACTAACCATTGTATCAGTCAGTATCGACTTGGTTATGCTGAGAGAAAAAATACATCCAAATTTCATAGGTTTAAAATAAGAAAGTCTCTCTCCCTCTCTCTCTCTCTCTCTCTTTCTCACTTCTCACCCTCTCATTACATTTGTAATGTGGTTTAATGGAGAGGGATTCTTTTGTTAATAGTAACTCAGGGATACCAGCTGATGGAATAGACATCGTCATGAAAATTGCAGATCATTTGGCCAGAAAGAAATGAGGAATTTTAGGAGGGTCTCAAACCAGCTATTAAATGTTACAGCCCAAATACAGACACATAATTCCCTCTCAAAATTCATTGGCCAGAACTAGTCATACAACCCTAGTCAACTATAGGGAAGGTAGAAACTGCACAGAGGAAAGGAAAGCTGGATGGTGGTGAGCAGACTAATGACTACTCTGACTTTGGAATCCTTTCTTATTGCAAAAGCTATAACTAACTTAGAATTACATTCTGGAAAATTCTGTAGTGGATGCATTTTCTAAGACCCCTTCCAGTTCTGAAAGTCTATAATTCTATAATGTAGTTGCAGAAAACCTTTCCTTTTTCTAGTTAGTATATGTGCTTCTCTGGGAGAAAATACCTTATTTCTTTTTCTTTGTTTATTGTGATAAAATACATATAAATAAAAGAAAAACCCTTACTTTATAAGCTAAAGCTTTAAAAGATGGAACTTTTTTTTTTTAAAGATTTTTTTTTTATTTACTTATTTGACAGAGAGTTAGCAAGAGCAGGAACACAAGCAGGGGGAGTGGGAGAGGGAGAAGCAGGCTTCCCGCAGAGCAGGGAGCCCGATGTGGGGCTTGATCCCAGGACCCTGGGATCATGACCTGAGCCGAAGGCAGATGCTTAACGGCTGAGTCACCCAGGCGCCCCTAAAAGATGAAACTTTTAATTAACTGTAGGATCTTTAGGATAGCTGGTCATGGTATATCTTCATACCAATCACTGAACATTTATATTTTGAATACAATTGCATACCTTTAGATTAAAAGGGAAAATGAGGTCTGCCTGTGACTAAATCCTGTTGCAAACAGAATCTAGACAGTTACCTCCTATAGGAGGGTTCAGCGCAAATTTGTGAGCCCTTTGGTTGGACCCGTTTTCTATCCACTTTCTGCTGCCTGTTTAAGTCCCAAAGATGAGAAGGGAAAGAATTCACTTTCCAGAAACAGAATATGTATATATATAAAAGAGGATATATGTATATGTATATAGAGAATATGTATATATAGAACATGTCTATATAGGTATATATAGAATATGTATATATAGAAGAATATGTATATATGTGTGTGTGTGTGTACACACACACACACACACACACACACACACACACACACACATATATATATATATATATATAGAGAGAGAGAGAGAGAGAGAGAAGATATTAATCTGAATGCTCCCTAGCAGGTGCTGGGGCTAAAATTTGATAATATTCCCACCATGCCTCATCCACCTATGTTTCTTGCTCTCCACTTATGTCTCATGACTATTTTTTTTTTTTTTTGGCCTTAAATTCTCTTTGTCTTCTAAGGAAATCATAAGACTACAGTCTTGCAGAAACGAGAGGCTTGCCTGGTGTAATTTTCTTTAGGGGGTGGGGGATACAACTTATAATGTTTGGGTGAGATGCTGACTTGTCACCAATAAGAGGGGTTCAATCTATCCACAGTTCACTCTGACCAACTGTATGGTGGGGACCTCAGTGGCCAGGGTGATATTTAATTTGTCACAGAGCAGCTGGAGGCTATGATAAATTCATAACCTCCTACATCCCTTCCTTCGATATACATGCGATTTGTTGATGTGTTTATAGACCATTCTGAGAATGGAGGAAGATTTATAAACATTTTGTAATGTAACACGGAGCCAAGCACAGAACTGTGCACAGTCACGGTTTGTGAATTGCTAATAGGCCACGGGTCTGGCTTAAATATACATCATATCCTGCGACATTAATCAATTCCTAGAGCTGAGCGAACACAAGGCTTGCCCTTCGGGGACACAAAATGCCTATTTTGAAGAAAGGAATTATAATAAGGAGCACACAGGCATTCTAGACCTTGAAGCTCTTAGCAGCAGCTCATCTTTTGTTTCATTTTTGAATGAAAAGCATTTACAAGAAGACACTTGTGTTGGATGCAGCCTGACTTTTTTGAAAAGGATAAATACAGTGGCTTTGCTTCCCTATGAAATATCCAATTGTTTGGCAACTTATTCGTTCCTAAATCTTTGGCTCTTGGACGACATAATAAAAAACTCCTCTTATATGTAAAATCTCTTTAAGGCTAAGCCCATCATGAAAAATTAATGGATTTATGAGTGGGAGAAAATGGAATCTCTCTTTTCCTTTTCTTCCTCTCTGCTTTGCCGTCATATACTGTTAAAACACGGACGGTTTCTTTTCCTTTGCCTGTACTTCCAAGGTATAAGACCCTCTTATTTATCTGTTTAATTAAAATACATGTGAAGTCCTTGGAGGTGGCATAAAACCATCCATAGCACCTTCAAAGCGCTTTTACATATATCCTTTAGTGATGTGACCAGTATTGTATGAAACATTTTAGGCAACCCCGCCATCTTCTGCATTTTAAAGATGTGATAACTGAGATTTAATTTAAATGACTGATCCAGGATATTTAGCTAGAATATGGTTGGATTGGGACTGAAAATCAGATCTTCAGGTTACAAGTCAAGGGCCTTCCCTGACTCTGGTAGTTGTTCATACAATTAGTTCCTTGGTTATATGCTTTAGGTGTTATTTGTTTATAAAGTAATTCCTTAGGCTTTAAAAAGCTAAAGAACCCCCACTAAAAGTATGTTTCAAAAAATGAAAATACATTAGGAAAACAAAAAATTTGTTACAGACATATACCATACCTAGAGGATTTAACAACTTTTAAAGTGACCTTTTGTGTCTTTGGTCCCAGACCCAACATGCTGGACAGATGGGGCCGGACCTTGGGTTGAAGGGTCAGAATTTCTCTATGAAATCGCTCTTACAGGGAAACACTTCTCCCCATATCCAGATGTATCCTTTCATGTGGGAGAAACTCGGTGCGTCTATATCCTCACCTCATCTGCCCCTTGCTTACTCTGATCTGAAGGAAGAAGAGTGACTGATCTGCTTATTACACTTGTGATGAAGGAATGAGGCATAAGCCGATTGAGCTCAGCCACTCTGTTCCATGTTTTAATGTAGTCTTTCTGCTCTGCTCCTCCGGGGGCTAGCTTTGCCCCTGTGTGGGGCAGGTGGGAGGCTTGACTTTATTCAGTGTGGCTACACCTGGGTGGAGAGTCTGCCTAATTCTCTGTACACACATTAGATGGCCCAGCTCAACTTTTATCTGTCAAAAGTCATGCTTGGACATCCGTCTGCCACTCCTTGGCTTTATTTATTTTTTATTTGTTCAGATCCTGGGGTGATTACAGAGGTACCATTTATTGAGTATGCTTAAAGATTTCAATAGCCATGATCCCTGATTTTTTTTAATGTTTTGAACTACATATTAATTTTGAACTTTGGAGCATTTGCTGGAATAATGAGCTCCTAAAGCCTGAAATATAGTTAATAAATAATAATAATAATAATAATAATGATTGCAGCTGACACTACCTGATACTATGCTAAATGCTTTACTTGTTTTATCTCATTTAATCCTCACTGTAATATTTTTGATGAACATATAAATTATCTTTAGCTTTGAGATAAACGATTGAGATTCAGGTTCAGTATCTTTGAATGAGAATATCTCCCTTTATGGACACAGCAGCATAAAAACTATACTTGCCTGAAGCAGCAAAGGATGCCCAGAGAGGGGAAAGGATTCTGTGCAGTGCCTCCAAGATCTTTCCCTGGGACTGAAGAACTGTCCCTCCAAGCTTCTGGGAGGCTCTGGCTGTCAGACCTCAGCTCCTCACCCTATTGGGGACCAGCAGCCAGAGCTAGGCCGTTTAGGCAGCAGTCTGCCCATCCTTGCTCTGGACAACGGAAAGCCAAGGAAGGCTTTTGCACACAACTGTGAGACCGTTGTTCTCTACGCATGGCAGATTTTGCCTAGCCCATTCTTTTTCCTCTTCTAGGTTCAGACCCATGTTTCTTTATTCATTCTTTAATTCATTCATGTATTTGTTCATTCTCCTTCCTTCCTTCCTCCCCTCCTTGCCCCCTCCACCTCTCATCTATTGTTTATTTGATTAATATCTTGCTGACATTTGTTCTTTGCCTGTTAGTGAAGCTGTCATCCGGATCATCGAGTCTTTCCCCCTTCTGCTTTGGCTTGATCAACAACTGCAGTTTTATCCCCTAGTAAATTAAACCCAAGCCATTGTTGGCAAAAAAGCAGCTCTTAAATGACAGTGTAAGTTATTTCTTGGTGGGGCGCCCCTACCAGCCCTCACGCTTATGAGATAATTGGAAATAAATCTGAGACCATAAAAGATAGAGGGGGTGAAAAAGACACTAGGATAATTTTACAGCAGACTCTATGGGAATCTCTTAGAACTTTTAACCATTCTGGGTGAATAAACTAAACAAATGACCAAATTGCCTAAATATTTCTTATATTTTAAAAAGTAGTCTTCTGGGTTGATGGTGTTTGAGAATGAAGTATAATCCATCTAGCAAAATATTGTAGACTTGTATTTACCTGTCACAAAGCAGTAAATTCTTAATTATTGACACTGTCAGAGATTGATATATTCTGCATAATCCAAAATTCTATTTCCTAAAGCATTATCAAATCGTCTATGTATAGATTATCAAATTAAAAGAAGAAGAAAGTTTTATTAAGATTTTTGCTGGGGGTGCGGGGGTGGCTCAGTTGGTTAAGTGTCTGACCCCTGATTTTGGCTCGGGTCATGATCTCAGGGTCATGACATTGAGCCCCGTGTCTGGCTCCATGCTGGGCATGGAGCCTGCTTGGGATTCTCTCTCTCTGTCTTCCTCTGCCCCTCCTCCCTGCCCCACTCACGTGTACTCACCCTCTCTCTCTCTTCAAAAAAGCTTTTTACTGAAGAAAATCATTGGTTTTTTTGATGATTCAAAGTGGTCATCAATTCAGCTGGTTTGGAATCCCAGTACTAAAACATCCCTGTGAGTATCTTATAACTTCTAAGCCTCAATGATCTCATCTGTAAAATGGGAACTAGAGTAATTCCTAACTCATAGAGTTAGGGGACAAACTAAATAGGAATAATTTACATTGTATACCTAGAATACTTTCTAGCATATTAAGTGTGGTAGGTTTAAAATATGTTTACAGAGTTTTTGATACTTCTCCCTTCAAGAGATGGAGCTCAACTCCCATCCCCTTGACAGCAGGCTGGACTTAGTGACTTACTCTCAGTGAATACAGCACAGAGAAAATGATGATGTATCATTTCCCTGATGCTTGGCTTATGTCTTAGTTGCTCACTTGGATCCCTGGCTCTGGAGGAAACCAGGTGCCATGTCGCTAGGGCATGCAAGCTGCCAAAGGCACAGGTGTATATGGTGAGGAGCTGAGGCCTTCAGTAAACACCCAGCAAGGAGCTAGATCCTCCTTCCCATCACCCTGTGAAGGAGCTTTGAAGCAGATCCTCAGCCTTTGGATATCTGAACTAGTCATCATTTTGACTGTAACCTCACAAAAGACTCTGAGCCAGAGGTACCCAGCTGCTGCTTCTGGACTCGTGACTCTCAGAAAATGTGTGAGATAATATTTACTGCATTAAACTTTGTGCTAATCTGTTATGCAGCAGTAGATTAATACAATAAGCACCCAAGAAATGTCAGCGTTTTTACCTATTTGCTCTGAGCAATTCTGAGTATTTTTGAGGCCCATGAGCACACCCATTTTTTAACTGGAGTCCCATACGTCTTCCTAGTTAGCAAGAACTGGACGGAACACTTCGTGTCTTTAACCTGGTGTTAAGGTAGTTTCTAAATTCAGAACCAGGGGTGCCTGGGTGGCTCAGTTGGTTAAGCGACTGCCTTCGGCTTAGGTCATGATCCCAGGGTCCTGGAATCAAGCCCCGCATCGGGCTCCCTGCTCAGCGGGAAGCCTGCTTCTCCCTCTCCCACTCCCCCTGCTTGTGTTCCCTCTCTCACTCTCTCTCTCTGTCAAATAAATAAATAAAAATTTTTATAAATAAATAAATAAATAATAAATAAATTCAGAACCAGCTGTAAGTTAAATTCTCTCACTTTATAAAGAGCTTATTTTCTATAGAAGGATGATAATTTTTTTTTAAAAAGGTGACTGAAGACACTTCTGCTTGTTGTCCAAATTAAAGGGGTGACCATGTGTGCACTTGCTCTGTATAAGTACATTTCACTAGTTATAGATCTATTTATTTCTCATGATCACATGAGAACACCAAAGCTCAGTGTAAATTATTCTCCTAAAATGGCTTAGGAATGAGAATGTAGCATGTGAATTTGAAATAGGCTGTGAATTTGAAAACACATCTTGGGGCACCTGGGTGGCTCAGTCAGTTAAGGGTCTACCTTCGGCTCAGGTCATGATCCCAGGGTCCTGGGATTGAGCCCCGCATCAGGCTCCCTGCTCTGCGGGAAGCCTGCTTCTCCCTCTCCCATTCCCCCTGCTTGTGTTTCCTCTCTCACTGTGTCTCTCTCTGTCAAATAAATAAATAAAATCTTAAAAAAAAAGAAAGAAAGAAAAGAAAATGCATCAGAGCCCAGTTTTAAATTGCATTAAATTTTGCTAATGAAATGAAGAACTTAGACTTGTTCCCTGTGGGGGCTAGTGGTCCTGCTTGCACATGTGTGCAAGCATGCCCACATACACGTGGGTGCAAACTGCCGCCCCCCCCGCTCCCACAGTAAATCACAGTAGATACCACATGCCTGATCCCACTGTGACTACTTCCAAAGATATGTGGAAGGTCCTGGGTGAGAAATTGGGGATGCCAGATTAGACTATGGATGACTCAGCATAGCCAATCACAATGGCTAGGGAATCCAACTCCAAGGCACACCTGCCTTGCTGAGAATGAATCAGTGGTTCCTTGTCTTCCCTAGCACTTCATGGATCTATCATAAGTGATCAAGGTTTTCAGAAGGAATAGAAAGCATATAGAATAATGGAAACAGTTCAAGAAAACATATTCTGGTATCCATTAAACATAGAGATTTAGTGTTATTAGCCATGTTCTCCATGAAATAAGATTTTCCAAGAATTTTTTTTCACTGAACAAGGAGGCAAAGTTGTAGCCTAACCTCATATGTATGTCTTTTTTTTAGGAGGAGGAGGGGGGCTCTAAACCGGTTGTTTTTCAATAGCATGGACAATTTTCTTTTGAAGTTGTTTCTGTCTACTAAGGAATTTGAATGATTCCTTTCTCTAACAAATGACTTGACATTTCAAATTTGTGGATTTATTATGTTTTTTAAAGCAGCCATCTCAGCCACCAGTCACTTAAACAAAAAGAATTATTTTTTTTCTTACCAAATCAATACTTGTTATAACCAAGATGCTAGTAAAGTTCTAACTACTACTTAGTCATTGAGGTCTGGTATCTAACCTTTGGAGTATAACAGAAAAGTGAACCCAGAAGCTAGTTATCATGTGGTCTTGTTTCCAGAAATGCTAGTAATAATTTGGGTCAGTTTTACAATCCTGAAGGAGTGGAAGTCTACCACTCAAATGGCTCTTTACTCATTTGTCAGTCTGACCATGAGATACCTTGTTTTAGCAACAGCTAACCATCTAAGGGAGTGGAAAATTCAGATCTTACCTGCATTTCAAGCATCAGGAAAATTCTGGGGCTAGATCCAGATAGCTTAACCTCATTAGGAATTACAAAAAGGAGCATTTGGTAACAGAGAGTTCAAAGTACTCATAGTATCCACAGAACAGGGCATTTAGGAGAACTAAACATTCCCATTCTTATTTCTTGGCTGAGAGCCCCAGAAGTAGACTTTTGGGTTTGAAAACAGAATCTGCCATTACTTGCTATTTGACCTGAGATAAGCCACTCCACCTCTTTAAGGCTTAAAGTTTTCATCTGAGACCAGGGTGATATTAATATCAATCACACAGGATGTTATGAGGATTTAACAAAATTATATATGTAAAGTGATTAAAATAATATCTAGTACTTGTCATTCACTCCATAAATTTAAGCAGTTAATAACAACAGTAATATCAACAACTAATACTATTTTTTTTAAAATACAAAACCCAGTTACCTTTCAGAAGGAGAGCAAGGTGAATACACCATTCTTTGCATCTTTGCATTTAGAATGACAAATACTCTGTGTGTGTGTGTGTGTGTGTGTGTGTGTGTGTGTGTGTGTGTGGTGAGGAGAAGGGGAAGTGCTTGTGTGCACTTGAGACAGACCCATGGACTATTACCCAGTCACCTGATAATACTGATTTAAGAGGCCTTGCAGAAAGGCTCTGCTGGTCCTTTATAGTTGGCTCAGGTTGACAAGTGTATGTTTTCAGGCTTTGCACACTCAGGGAGTGTGAGTTCATACAAACCATCATGAGAATATGGGGTCCCTGCTTGGCACAGGGTCTAGAATGACCATAATTAGAAACAGACTCCCAGTAATGCAATGGGAATTGAGAGCTGACTCAAGTTCTACCACATTTTACCGCTCAGCAACATTTGACATCGTCTGTCATCCACTGCTTCTTAAAACACTCTTTTCATTTGGTTCCTGGACATGCTGTCTCTTGGTTCTATTCTTTCCTCATTGATCACTCCTTCTCGAACTCTTTGGCTGTTTCCCTTCATCACCTCAATCTCTTATTCCTGAAGTTCCCCAGGACTCTTTCTTGGACCACTCTTTCTCTATCTACATTCACTCCTTTGGTGATCTCATCCTATCCCCTATCTTTAAAACCATCTCTATCTTGATCATTCTAAACTGTGTATCTCTAACCCAGAACTCATTCTTGAATTCCAGGATCTGGCTGAACTACCTACTTGACATAACCACTTGATGTTTAAGAGGCCTCACAAACTTACCATGTCCCAATTGAAACTCCTGAATGTTCTTGCCAGCCTACCCCTGCCTCTCCTGTTTTTTTCTGCAGTCTTCCCTGAGTGCCAACTCTATCCTTCCACCGGCTGAGGCCACAAACACCGTAGGCTGTAACACCTCTTTGTCCCACTCTGCACATGACTAATCTATTGGAAATTCTATCAGCTCTACTTTCCAATAAAAATGGAATCCAACAGCTTCTCATCATCCCCACTGCTTCTGCCCAAGTCCAAGTCACCTGCGGTTTTTTTTTTTAAAGATTTTATTTATTTATTTGAGAGAGAGAGAATGAGAGCCAGAGAGCATGAGAGGGAAGAGGGTCAGAGGGAGAAGCAGACTCCCCACTCAGCAGGGAGCCCGATGCGGGACTTGATCCCGGGACTCCAGGATCATGACCTGAGCCGAAGGCAGTCGCTTAACCAACTGAGCCACCCAGGCGCCCTCACCTGCAGTTTTATATGTGGATTATTTGTAATAGCTCTCTCTATGTGCTTCACTGATCATCTCCTGTCTGTTCTCAACCCAACCATCTCGGGGATCATTCCAAGATGTTGACTGAAATCTTGTCACTCTTTCCCTTTCGATTCCTCCAGCAGTTTCTCATCACATTCAAAGCCAAGCACTTACAATGGCCAACAAGGCTCTCATGATCTGTTTCCTCTGCTCCAACCTCTTCGACTTCATTTCTCATCTTCTTTCTAATTCTCTAACATTTTTGAACCTCTTTTTTGAACAAGTCAATCACATTCTCACCACAGGTCCTTTGCACTTGTTGTCCCCTTTAATTGGAACAACCCTCGCCCTGAACTCAATTGTCACTTTATATGTGAGGCCGTCTCTCTGGACATACTGGATATACTATATAAAATCATAAACTTGGACATACTATACATCATAAACCATCTGTCCTTCCACCTTCACCCTAACAGTAGTCTCTCTTTCTATTAATCTGTTTTTCAAATTTTTCCTTCTACAGCACCTATCACCACCTGATTTCTTAGATAAATAGAAAGAAATAGATATCTGCATACATATACAAAGAGGAGTTGTTTTATCATCTATTTTCCTGCCCCTACCAGGAAGTAAGCTATACAGATGGCATTTTTAAATAATTTTTTATTGTTATGTTAATCACCATACATTACATCATTAGTTTTTGAAGTAGTGTTCCATGATTCATTGTTTGTGCATAACACCCAGTGCTCCACGCAGAATGTGCCCTCTTTAATACCCATCACCAGGCTAACCCATCCCCCTCCCCTCCTCCCCTCTAGAACCCTCAGTTTGTTTTTCAGAGTCCATCGTCTCTCATGGTTCGTCTCCCCCTCCGACTTACTCCCCTTCATTCTTCCCCTCCTGCTATCTTCTTCTTTTTTTTTCTTAACGTATATTGCATTATTTGTTTCAGAAGTACCGATCCGTGATTCATCAGTCTTGTACAATTCACAGTGCTCACCATAGCAATACCCTCCCCAATGTCTATCACCCAGCCACCCCATCCCTCCCACCCCCCCACCACTCCAGCAACCCTCAGTTTGTTTCCTGAGATTAAGAATTCCTCATATCAGTGAGGTCATAGGATACATGTCTTTCTCTGATTGACTTATTTCACTCAGCATAACACCCTCCAGTTCCATCCACGTCGTTGCAAATGGCAAGATCTCATTCCTTTTGATGGCTGCATAATATTCCATTGTGTATATATACCACTTCTTCTTTATCCATTCATCTGTCGATGGACATCTTGGCTCTTTCCACAGTTTGGCTATTGTGGACATTGCTGCTATAAACATCGGGGTGCACGTACCCCTTCGGGTCCCTACATTTGTATCTTTGGGGTAAATACCCAGTAGTGCAATTGCTGGATCGAATGGTAGCTCTAATTTCAACTGTTTGAGGAACCTCCATACTGTTTTCCAGAGTGGCTGCACCAGCTTGCATTCCCACCAACAGTGTAGGAGGGTTCCCCTTTCTCCACATCCCCGCCAACATCTGTCGTTTCCTGACTTGTTAATTTTAGCCATTCTGACGTGTGTGAGGTGGTATCTCATTGAGGTTTTGATTTGGATTTCCCTGATGCTGAGCGATGTTGAGCACTTTTTCATGTGTCTGTTGGCCATTTGGATGTCTTCTTTGGAAAAATGTCTGTTCATGTCTTCTGCCCATTTCTTGATTGGATTATTTGTTCTTTGGGTGTTGAGTTTGATAAGTTCTTTATAGATTTTGCATACTAGCCCTTTATCTGATATGTCATTTGCAAATATTTTCTCCCATTCTGTCAGTTGTCTTTTGGTTTTGTTGACTGTTTCTTTTGCTGTGCAAAAGCTTTTTATCTTGATGAAATCCCAATAGTTCATTTTTGCCCTGGCTTCCCTTGCCTTTGGCGATGTTTCTAGGAAGAAGTTGCTATGGCTGAGGTGGAAGAGGTTGCTGCCTGTGTTCTCCTTTAGGATTTTGATGGACTCCTGTCTCACGTTTAGGTCTTTCAACCATTTGGAGTCTATTTTTGTGTGTGGTGTAATGAAATGGTCCAGTTTCATTCTTCTGCATGTGGCTGTCCAATCTTCCCAACACCATTTGTTGAAGAGACTGTCTTTTTTCCACTGGACATTCTTTCCTGCTTTGTCAAAGATGAGTTGACCATAGAGTTGAGGGTCCATTTCTGGGCTCTCTATTCTGTTCCATTGATCTATGTGTCTGTTTTTGTGCCAGTACCATACTGTCTTGATGATGACAGCTTTGTAATAGAGCTGGAAGTCCGGAATTGGGATGCTGCCAGCTTTGCTTTTCTTTTTCAATATTCCTCTGGCTATTCAGGGTCTCTTCTGGTTCCATACAAATTTTAGGATGATTTGTTCCATTTCTTTGGAAAAAGTGGATGGTATTTTGATAGGGATTGCATCGAATGTGTAGATTGCTCTAGGTAGCACTGACATCTTCACAATGTTTGTTCTTCCAATCCATGAGCATGGAATGTTTTTCCATTTCTTTGTGTCTTCTTCAATTTCTTTCATGAGTATTTTATAGTTTTCTGAGTACAGATCCTTTGCCTCTTTGGTTAAATTTATTCCTAGGTATCTTATGGTTTTGGGTGCAATTGTAAATGGGATCGACTCCTTGATTTGTCTCTCTTCTGTCTTGTTGTTGGTGTATAGGAGTGCCACTGATTTCTGTGTATTGATTTTATATCCTGCTACTTTACTGAATTCCTGTATGAGTTCTAGCAGTATTGGGGTGGAGTCTTTTGGGTTTTCCACAGACAGTATCGTATCATCTGCAAAGAGTGAGAGTTTGACTTCCTCTTTGCCGATTTGGATGCCTTTGATTTCTTTTTGTTGTCTGATTGCTGTGGCTAGGACTTCTAATACTATGTTGAATAGCAGTGGTGAGAGTGGACATCCCTGCCGCATTCCTGACCTTAGGGGAAAAGCTCTCAGCTTTTCCCCATTGAGAAGGATATTCGCTGTAGGTTTTTCATAGATGGCTTTTATGATATTGAGGTATGTACCCTCTATCCCTATACTCTGAAGAGTTTTGATCAAGAAAGGATGCTGTACTTTGTCAAATGCTTTTTCTGCATCTATTGAGAGGATCATATGATTCTTGTTCTTTCTTTTGTTAATGTATTGTATCATGTTGATTGATTTGCGGATGTTGAACCAGCCTTGCAGCCCAGGGATAAATCCCACTTGGTCGTGGTGAATAATCCTTTTAATGTACTGTTGGATCCTATTGGCTAGTATTTTGGTGAGAATTTTTGCATCCATGTTCATCAAGGGTATTGGTCTGTAATTCTCCTTTTTGTTGGGGTCTTTGTCTGGTTTTGGGATCAAGGTAATGGTGGCCTCATAAAATGAGTTTAGAAGTTTTCCTTCCATTTCTATTTTTTGGAACGGTTTCAGGAGAATAGGTATTAATTCTTCTTTAAATATCTGATAGAATTCCCCTGGGAAGCCATCTGGCCCTGGGCTTTTGTTTGTTGGGAGATTTTTGATGACTGCTTCAATTTCCTTAGTGGTTATAGGTCTGTTCAGTACAGATGGCATTTTTTTGTTGTTTTTCTTACTGCTGTATCTCCAGATCTTAGAACAAATGGAAAAAATCATATATAATAACCAGTAAATATTTATTAGATGAAATATGTCTCTATTAAACTATAATTACTTCTATAGGGTATATGACTCTTTAAACATTATCAATCATGGTTTTTTTTCTCAAGTTGAAAGGATCTAAGACATTCTGTGTATCTTCCCATTTTTACATCAGAATATAAAAAGACCCAGAAAGGGATAGAAATTTGATCAGGCTTTGCAGTAAATTAGTAGAATCCTTAGGACCAGACTGTCAGTCTCCTGACTCTTACTCAGCCTGGTGCTCAATTTATTAGTCATAAAACATGTCAGAAGTTCCCAAAGAAAATATTGTGGGCTTGTCAATAAGAAAAATATAGATATTAATAGGACAAGTCCAGGGCTTGACAAGAGTTTTGGAACTAGCAATGAACAGCAGGATTCACTGGAAAATTAAGGCAAGAACAATTTAAACTGGAAATGTGACTCAGAGGAGGTCATAGAAGCTGAAGAGGGTTTTCAGGTTTGTTCACTGAGAATTGATTGGTTGGCATCCTCATTCATTCCCTGCTCATGCTAGTTCTTATACCAGGGGTTAAGGAAGTTAGATAAACTATATCAGCTATGGTAGGCACTGACATTGTTTTGTGCCGAGGAGGGGACAACCAAGTATGCATTAGGAGTGCTTCCTTGGAGAGGTGATAGCTGAGTTGAGTCTGGAAGAATAAGTAACTCTTAGCGGGTAGAGAACAAATGTGCAAGTGGGAAAGATGGAGGGAACAGCCTGGGCAATATCAAGGTGGTGTGAGAGTACATATATTCAGGGAATTGAGACTAGCCAAAGAGATGTAGAGTGGTAGGTTAGTGGGAGGGAGGGGGCAGGAAAGAAGGGGAGGGAAGCCTGAGAAGATGGACTGAGGCCAGATGGTGAATGGTGAGCTTATAAACACCTTGTTGAGGGAGAGACTTTTTTTCCCTAAATCTCAGGGCTTTTAATGCTATTCTGATATTCCATATGGTTTCTTAGATAGTAACTTTTTTATTATTTTCACCCACAGATTCCATGCCATTTCTCATGTGCTTTTATTCTGAGGAAAAAATTAATATGATTTTTTTATTAACATATGTCACATTCACAGATGGATTTTAGTAGAGCCAAAATCTGGTTCTAAAGTATGGGCATATTGTAAGTGAAGATTGAAATAATAAAAATATATCAGTGTTGTGTCTTCCAAGCCATAATTCTTCTCAGAGAAGAGAAAATATATATACTTAAGTATAAACTCAGAGACGGTTGTATTTATGTAATAAAAATCCCAGATGAGGAGCCTACAGTGTAATTTTAGAGCATTGGAAGGAAGCTGTGAAGTTTACATGGTGTAAATTACATCCAAGGAAAGGAGAAGTGTTAGATTTATATAACACTGCTTTCCTTTACATTACCATAAAAATGGAGGAAACAATAAAACTCCCTGAAAGTTCTGGAAAGCCTACAATTCTTTTTAATAAAAGATGAATGTTCTGTGATATTGCTGTGATTAATCAAATAGATAATACTTTATTTGTATTTGTCTGGTTAGGTACTGGAATTTTTTTTTTTTTTTAGTTGATGTTTGTAAAGATAGGAACACAAAATAGCCAGAAGCACTGCCTCTTTCCATTTAGTCGACAAATAATCACAGACAGAACAGTCAGAAATTGGAAGAGATCAGAGAAAGTAGATGAGCTTTTCCCAGATGATGCACAGAGTCCGCTTCAATGGGATTCCGGTCACGTAGTCCATAGCTCAGAACTGCTTTGGTTTAATCAGCTCCCAAACATTAGAGTCTAGTACAACCATGTTGATCCAGGCCCCCACATGCATAACTTATTTCCCCTAAATTAGGTCTTTTTACTTCCGTGACACTGCAGTATCACATCAGGTTTATGTAAATATGTTTCTCTGTACGTACTTAACGGGGTCTGCAGACATAGCTCTGGCGCAAAGGCACGTCTCCTCCTCCCGGGCACACAGTAAGTACAGAACGGTATTAGATTACAAGCAGCATTTCCACTTCCTCTATTTGGACAAATTATTTGGGCACCGCTTTGCTGAAAATAGAGCCCATCCGCCCTTGCAGAATGGACAGTTCATGAGGATCCCGTACTTAACACCTTCCTGGGGTGTGAGCAAGATCTGTACTAATTCATTAAACCCTGCAGGGAGATATTCTGCAAGAGCTGCTCACGACAAGCATAGCTGAGTCAGAGATTGAAAAGCCCAAGGATTCCAGACACATTCCTTTCAAAGCTTTTAAGAAAATTCTGGCAAAACATAATTGCTATGCTCCAGCTTTCTGTCTTCAGTTGAAAGAATGAAATTTGCAAGAGTGCAAGGGAATAGAGAAATAAGCATCACACTGAACCTGAAGCACACTATCATTTTTTATGACATGGGATACTTACACATCAGCAATCCCATAACCACACTCAGAGTAGGACCAGAGAGAATGCTTTTCATTTTATCGCCTGGTAAGTAGAGCAGAGAAACTGATTTTGTTGAATCCTATCCATGACTTTCAGTATGATTAAAATACTATTAAAATAATAGTTTAAGAAAAACACGCCTCTTCAAAATTCTTTCTCAAGAAATGGATTCAGAGTGGCGGTGTTATTTACGCCAAGCATCATGCCTGTCTATAACAAACACATTTGGCCTCACAGTCTTCTTTGCTCATTCCTGATGTTGTGAAAGAGAACCTGGTTTTCTGAGGTGATGATATTTATAGTTTGGCATCATCAAAAAGCAATTCCTTGCTTATTTGGGATTCGAAGCCATGCCGGGTCTCCCTTGTGACTCATTCTGTATTCACTCAGGGCTCCATGCCTGCTTGCCTGTGCAGTGCTCTCATGAATCCTTAATTCCATTTGAACTCAGCAATGCCACAGTCACTTTCCGTCAACCCGCCCACTCAGCTGAATTGCACCAGCCTCTTCTGTGCAAAGCATCACACTCCCATTCTAAGATTGATTGGGTGTCAGGCCACCACCACAAAGACAAAGGAGGTCAAACTCAGCACCTGCGGTTTATTTTAAGACCTGACACCATCATCATCCCTTCTGACTTCTAGAGCTGACACTGATGAAATTTTCTGGGACTTACCTACATAACCCTGTGTCTCTGTTGAACCGGCCCTATCAGCACTTCATCACTGATAATAACCACTGAGATATTAATGATGTGTTACTCTCACCTTCTGCATAGCACGTGGTTGAAACCAAAATGACACTGTGAGACCAGAAAAGACTGATGTGTAGCCAATCCTGTATCATGGCATCTTTCCCATTCTTCTGCTTTGTTCTTCTCTGGGGTGATAGAGCAGGCAAGGCTAGAGTGCTGGCCAGATGTCCAACAGAGGGTGCAGCCCTAGGCTCTCGGGATTGCAAGTAAGGCAGGCAGGGTAGATGCTCCCAGGGGTCAGAAGCAGGGAGAATCAGAGGGCAAGCTCAAACCTGGTCCTTAGGTCTACAAGGCAAGAGTGAGCTGAATGAAAGTGCATTGTGCAGAATGAAAACCTTATGACCAAGCCAGAGGATCTTGTGTAAGAGAGGAGTATAGACTCAACATAAGAGCAAGGGCAAGGGCAGGGAAACTGGATCTGAGACAATTACCACGACCTGGGCTGGTGCAATGGCGCCTTTTAACAACTGGTTGCCCACAGCGTTGTGTGTATGATGAGTGTTGGCCTAGTTTAGGGGCACAAAGTAGAGGGCTGGCAATATGCAAGGTATTGGAAAGGTTGAAAACTTATTTAGAGAGTATTGGATTATTTGAGCACTCCCGAGCAGCCCTTTAGTAGCTGTAGCTAGAGATAAGTCAGATGTGGTCCCCGCCTTGAGAAGTTCACCATTGGCAACAGGAATCAGGAACGTAAATAAAAAATGACAACACTCAGAGGATGGCTGGGAAGAAGTGGTGTCATTCCACCAGGAGGGTAGCAGCAGAAATCAACATTTATTGAAAGCTCACCATATACCAGGTACTGCATAAAATACTTTACAAATATTAACACTGATTTTATCAGTCTCTTTTATAAAACAAATAAATGGAAGCTAACAAAGGTTAAACAATAATCACCCAGGGTTGCAGAGCTAATTAGTGTTAAAGGCTGATTCTATGACATACAGCTTGACCATTAAGCTAGTCTGTTCTGGGAGACACATTTTGAGATAGACGTTGAGGAATACGGAACTTGTCAGGAGAGTGCCAAGGATAGTGTGAGACTGGAATTCATGATCTATGAGCAAGCCTCCCCTGGCCCCCTTCCAATGAGTCTGATGAGATTCAACATCAAAGGCTAGAGGAGAAGGCGCACAGTGTGGCTTCAGGTGTGGGTGAAAAGTGGGCTGTGGTGGACTGTTCTGCTTGCAGTGGAAGGAAGAGTGGTTTATCTGTAGATTCCGGAATGACTTTTTCTCTGCTCTTGGTATCAGGTTCTTCTGGCAACACAGAGTAAGAATCCTGGAGTAACTGATAGACATGGGGTGGTTCTGCTGATGAACAACAACAGCAAATTAAAGCATCTAAAAATTGTTTAGCTTAGAGAAGAAATTGTATAGGTATCTTCACACATCTGAAGGGCTGTCATGTGGAAGAGAAAAAATAAAATTTGTTCTCTATGACTTTAATGAATGCAACTGGGACCAATGACCAGAAATTCTAGGGGGTAGATTGCAGCCTGAGAAATGCTTTTTTCCCAACCACTAAAGCTAACAAACATAGAAGCTGGCCTGTGGCAGCGTGAGACCTTCATCACTAGAGGAGTTCACGTGAGGTCGGTCTGTTGAGAGTGGTAGTTTTCAAATTGTAGGGTTCAAGAGATTCACTTACACTGCTTGCTGAAAAATGTGTATTTCTGGACTTGGCATTTGGAGGTTCTGTTTCAATAGGTCAGTCATGGGTATCAGGAATCTCTTGTTTTTAATAAGTGAACTAGAAGATTCTGATGCAAATGAGAAATATTAATCTGAAGACCATAAGCAGGATTTCCACTTTGAGGGAGGTTAGATTATATGACGAAGTTTCCATCCAGCTCTGTGTTCTCACTATGTTGATCTATCTCTACCCAAAATTCTGATTTTTCATATAGTCTGTATCACACAATTTAATACTTGGTTAAGGGGGGCTTGGGTGGCTCAGTGAGCTGAGTGGCCAACTCTTGACTTCGGCTCAGGTCATGATCTTGGGGTCATGAGACTGAGCCCTGCATCAGGCTCCATGTTGAGCATAGAGCCTGCTTAAGATTCTCTCTCTCCTTCTCCCTCTGACCTTCCCTGCTCATGCGCACTCTCTCTATCTCTCTCTCTCTCAAAAAAAAAATAGTTAAATTTTGGTATTTTATCTTCCTCTTCTAATTAGTTCTTTCATCCAATCAATATTTTCTGAGCATCTGCTATGTGCCAGGTCCTGCTCTAGGCATGAGGGAGACAGAGTAGAACAAAGCAAACAAACCACTTTGCCTTTGTGGAGCTGGTAATCTAACGAAAGGAGATAAAGAAGTAAAATAAATAAGTTGATTTTGTAAATATTCTATATATATATTCTATACAACCAGACATGAACTCTTTTGGGGAAGGACTATTTTATTTAACATTTCGTACAGTGTCTGGAACAATGCTATGCAAGAATAGGTACTCAAAAGTATATTTTAAAGCAGCAGTAAAACATCAAAATAGACTTGATTTGGAGAAAACTCTAAAAACGTATTTTTTTCTACCACAAACCAGGCTAATCTCAGTAGTTTAGCTGGGGACGACTTTGTGCTTGGAAATTTTTGTAAGCCAGTGGATTTTTGTCTGCATTCTAGGAAGAGTATCCAGAAGAAGGGGCACAAGCTTCTCAAGTTTGGGGGAGGGGGTCACAGTCTTGGATAGTGAAAAACTGAAAGGCATGTGGGCAAGAGTAAAGATGGTGAGGGGACTTGACATGCCCTAGTGTAGGACAGGGATCAGCAAACTTATTGTACATATATAAAAAGGACCAGATAATTAAATCCTTTTGGCTTTGTGGGTCTATCACAACTACTCAATTCTGCGATTCCTATGAAAGAAGCATGGGAGAAGCTACAGATAATCTGTAAATGAATGGACATGTTCTAATAATTTACATATATAAGTGGCAGTCTAGTGGTGGTCCTCAGACCACAGTTTGCAGACCCCCGCTATAGGAGAAACACTTGAAAGAACATATACATTTAGTTTGAAGAATACAGAAGAATACCATATCTATTTTCAAATATTCTAATGAATTCCATACCGAAAAGAGATTCAACCTATACTATATGACTAGAGGATCTATAACCAATACATGGAAGCTTATGTCAACATATTTTTGCCAAGTAAAACAGCATTTTTAATAGAATTCTCTAGGGTGGTAGTGAGTTTACCATCACTGGAGACAGTCAAGCAAGCATCAGATTATTACCTAAGAATGTTCTAGAGCAAGCAGAGGACACTGTTGAACAATTTTACTAAATGTGCTCTAAGGTCCTTGTCATCCAGGACATTCCCTAATTAACATGGACTTAATGCTCATGGCAGGGCACAAAATAGGCTCAGGCTGACACAGAGGCACATGTTAAATTTTATCTGTAATAAGTCAATTATTGGGTGAAAAGCCAACTCTGCTAAATATTAGGTACATATAGTAATAAGCGGGTTTGAAATAACCAAAAATTAAAAACAAGCTAAATATAAATTCTATTCTAGTGAGTTTGATTTATAGAAGAGTTTAAGATTATATCTGGCAAATTGGTTAGTAATTCGAAAACCAAATGAATGTATGTCTCCCAGTTGCATAGATTAAAAAAAAAAAAAAGTCCAGAGAATTTCCTTGAATTTTAAAATTCAAGGGATTCTAAATTTCCGAATCTCATTTTGGACTTTTTATAGGATTCTTTTTTGTGCCTTCTGATATTTTGCAGTTATAAAGTTGTAAGTGCTAAAAATAACAGTCCTCCCAGATGGAGGTGTAGATCCATAAAATTAATAAACACAGTGATTTATTCAGAGCCTATTGTCCCACTAATGAAAATGAGAACCAGACAGTGTCTGACGGATGAACATGACAAGGAACTAAACGGCTTAAAATTTGTGGCTCTCCTTAACATGCTACCCATGTGTGCCAAAGAAGCAAATCCTCAATCAGCCCGAGCTCGCTTTCCACCTCCCAGTGGAGGGTCGGAAGGGGTGAGTGATTCCAATCAATATCCAGTTGTTAGAGTAACAGCCATGTCGGTTCTGGATGGCCGACTGGGCAAAAACATGTTTGTTCTACTTAATGTGACAGTGTCCTGTCAAATTAACAGCCACGGTGGCAGGAGCAAGCTTGCTTAATGGGTTGGAGTCAGTTCCACCGAGAATTTATCATCAACATGCATCCGAGAGGAACCCCAAACCTCATTACCAGGGTTTATTTGTAGATAATAACTGAAGGTATGCCATGTACATACAGCAGGATTTGTTTGCTTTTCAGCAACCCTGTTTCATGCTCTTTATCAAAAGCTGCCCTTTTAACTCCCACAAACTCTGTCGGAGCATGCTTGGTCCATGTTTAAATACACCAAGTAAAGAGGAATATTTAAGCAAATGTCCTGAGATAATTTAGCAAGATAAAATGATGATTTGAAATAACCAAGTATTTGATGTTGAGGGCAGCAGAGGAGAGAAACTACCCAGATAGTTGCTTCACCCCACATTTCATTGTCAGTACTTAAATGCATGTTTCCTCTCCAGGGGAGCCGCTGTTCCGAAGCCATCATCACAAACTCTTTGCCAGGTTCCTCCAACAGCTCGATTGTGTTTGACCCATATGATATAAAAAAATTAAAAAAAAAAAATACCCTCTATCGGGGCGCCTGGGTGTCTCAGTCGTTAAGCGTCTGCCTTCGGCTCAGGTCATGATCCCAGGGTCCTGGGATCAAGCCCCGCGTCGGGCTCCCTGTTTGGCAGGAAGCCTGCTTCTCCCTCTCCCACCCCTGCTGCTTGTGTTCCTTCTCTCTCTGTGTCTCTCTCTGTCAAATAAATAAATAAAATCTTTAAAAAAAATACCCTCTATCATTTAAAAATAAAAGAATTCCACACACAATCCTGGATGTCTTCTTTGAATTAAAAACCACAGAGAAGTGGGCAGCATAAGCCAGGAGCAGCCTGTCCTCTTTAGATGGGCTGAGTGTTCTCCAGTGCCCACTGGGCCTGCTTTATTCATGGATGTGACTGAGGCAGCCCCTTAAAGCACTGAAGTTTTCCATCCCTGATGTAAAGGTTGAGTCTTGATTTGCTTCATCATCAGACTCATGGGTGGAAGATGCAATATTGTGGCATTGCTGCCCATGGATAATGGTAAGACCGTCTTTGCTTCTCCCTTTGATTCTCCCGCAATCCCCCACCAGAGCCTCTCGGTGGTCTGAACCAGCGGAAGCCAGCTGACAACGGAGGCTGGGAGAGGCCAGCCCTTCGCAAGACAGTCTAAGAATGGCAAGGAGAAGATCTGAGAGGATCGATTTGGAAGCAAATCTGAGAGCCAGAATGCACGGTTTCTAACCCAGTAACTGACTCTGTGATCTTGGCAACTTGATGCTCAGAGTTTTCCATCTGTAAAATGAAAAAATTGAGCGAGATGATCCCTGAAGGCTGTTAAGGTCCATGCTTCTGTGGTGGAGGGGTTGGTACAACCTTCATTTCATTGTCTGTGTATCCCTGTCGGCTTCTTGGATGACAAGAGGCACTGGGAGGTACCTAAGTAGCTGACATTGGTGAGACCCTGAGCTGTTTTAGGGAAGGCAGGGGATGTAGCTTACCTGATAACAATAAAAATATCTCTGGGTAGCTTTACTTAAAAAAAAGAAAAAAGTGAAGGAAATCTACCAATGGCCACTGGATTGCTGCTTGGAATGAGAAGACAGCAATGCAGTTCCTGCCCCCCGGACTGGCCTGAGAGCTGAGGATGTTGTCCTGGGCGATTATGACCTTAGCTGTTTTCGTAGTTCTCAGGAAGCTGAGGGCACTTTTCAAACGAGAAAACTAAACTAACAACAGCATACTATTTTCATCATTTAGATCACAAATGATTTTCCCAGAATGATTGGCTCCAATTTCAGAAGGAATCTGGAAATGGATCCAACGTGCGGTCCAGACATGCAAGTTCCCCATGAATCATGAACTCATTTCTGCTTGCTAGGGAACGGCCTGCTGACACTGAAGTATGGACGTTTGATGGCAAAGTCATTTCTCTTTGTAGAGCAGCAACTACATAATGAATCAGGAAAAATGGCAGCGGCTTTTAGATCTTCATTTGCTCAAAACAGATAAAAATCTTTTCATTCCACCTTGTGAAATGTCAAATCACCCACTAATGATAAAAATCAAAACCTGCATTTTCACAGGATTTTTTTTTTAAAAAGTGTATTACCTTTGTTAAGGTACAGCAATGTTTTAAATAAAAGTGAACACACACTTCAGAATATATCCATTATGGGCCAACTGAGACCTTGATAAGTTAGTAATTTTGCTCTCTGAAAATGGGGAATTTCAGAAACAGATCCAGACTCTTCTGTTTTTACCTCATGTGGAACAGACGAGAGGGAGGGAGGCCATTTACTGCCGGTAATGATAACCTGGACACTGACATTCTTCCAGACATTAAGTCATTTGCAGTTTCTCTTTGACAGGTATAAAGACTCAGAAATTAATTGTGGGAGCTCGTCTTGATTCACCCAAGATCACCCAGCAGCTGCAAGAACACGTTCTGTCGAAAGCTTAAAGATGAATCAAGTTTGCTTGTTGAAATGTCCAGCAAATAGGAGACTAAACATGGTCATACATCCTGTTTTGAATTAAAAGGTACAGCTGACTTCAGAGCTATTAATGAAGAAGCAAAAGAGAAGCTAAAAATATTACAGTCTGCAAGAGAATCTGATTTTAACAAATGGGTTATTTTGTTTTTCACTAAAATCTTGAGTAAGTGGGAAAATTGAGGAAAAGAGATGAGCAAGCAAAATTTTGATTTGGCCGGAAAACAGATGATTTTTTTCTTATGTTTGTAGCCTTACCATTGAAGATCTTCTGAGAGAGATGATCCTTCTGCCTTAAATTCAACTGGCCTTTTATTGGGCACATAACTCGCGCAGGCGATGATGATAGGAGGCTAGGAAGACCACTGAACAAATATGCCTCCTGCTGTCAAGGAATTCTTAGACCTAGTGAGTAGAGTGTATTGAACATAAATGAGTAGTTCTGAAAAGTATTTGTTCCTGGGGTCTTCCAGATTCATCATTTTGTGTTTCTGTTTCCATTGCTTCTTGATGGAGACGGAAATGGAGAAGGATGGGAGAAGGATCACTGGATTCAGATGGAAAAGTCTTGAGGATGAAATGAAATGAAGTGACGTGTGAATGCTCTTATCACAATGTATGCTACTTTATAAATGTCAACAACGTGCATGTATATTTCTTTATTGTATCAAAGACATATGGTAGACATTATTTTGATTAACTCCTTGATAAGAGCTTGGAGGTGGGAAGGGAGCTGCATGTCACCAATTTTTCTTAGTCAACCAGCCAAACATGTATTGTGTATCTACCGGAATATGACGAAGCTATTTAAGCTGAGCCATATAAACCAGGTTGCTCCGGGAACACATGGGAAAGATGTTGAAACCAAATTTGGGATGCCAGGAACTGATTCTTTAAAGAAACTGATATTTGAAGACTACCGTAAAAGAAGGTACATTTTTAGATAGCTTTTACAATTTCCCGCAGTTTTGTCTATGAAATAAACGAACTATTGGTTCAGAAACTTAGATAGTTATCAGATTTCTAAGATAGATAGCAAAGTGCAATTATTCCAAAATCAAAAGAGAATCCTTCCTTTATATAAAATTTTGTCACAAACTGCTAGAATGAGCTTACGCAGTGTGCATTTTGTATGATATAATTGTTGAAAAATGAAATCCTAGCATCTCTGTCAGTGTTAAGTGACAATTAATGAGCCATTAATTTATCAGAAAATGTGCTGAGCTTCTGTTATATTGCTAGAACTCTCAGGTGAAGAGGCAGTACAAAAGAGATTTTGAAGTTGTCTCTCTCCTTCAGGAATTTACAATCTATCGGGGAAGACAGACTTGTACCGACATGACTAAAATATTAAGTTTGAAGTAGAATAAGTACAAATAATTGCTATACTGGTGAAATAAAGTAGGGAACAATTATTTTTACTATATGTTAAGGATTTAGAGACAATTTTACAGTTATGAAACAAACTGTGAAGATAAGCAGTGACATTTAACACTTATTCTCAATTCAGCTTTGGGTATTTGAAAATTACTTTAAGGCAGAATTGTATCTATGCTCAGATATGTGGATATTGGCTTTCCTTTCTCCCTTTCTGTTTGTCTAAACAAATTCTTTACAATCATAGCTTTTCTGCCCACATCCTTGCCTATGGGCATTTGTAATCCTAAAAAAGATGCATATTTTTTGGTGTTCTGTCAAAATTGGATAGTTTAGGACCTTCAACCCTGAGATGTGAGTCTTAGCTTCAGAATGGCTGAGGAAAGCTAGAGCATATTTGAAGTGCTCTTTGCCATGGATGTCAGGAAAAATCTATGACTTCAGGGGTGCCTGGGTGGCTCAGTCAGTTAAGCGTCTGCCTTCGGCGCCGGTCATGATCCCAGGGTCCTGGAATTGAGTCCCACATCGGGCTCCCTGCTTAGTGGGAAGCCTACTTCTCCCTCCCCCTCTGCCTGCCGCTCCCCGTGCTTGTGCTCTCTGTCAAATAAATAAATAAAATCTTTTTTAAAAAACTATGACTACAGAAAGAATGAGTATCAAAAAATTCTTTTCCTGCTGTACCTTTCAGAGAAGAGATCTTGTGATTCTGTGCAAATGTTGGTTTAAACCTCTGTGGTCTACCAAACTCTAGATGATTTGACTCTCGCCTGCCTTTCAATGTGTTCTTATCCCCAGCTCCCCTTCATTTGCTCTTCTCTGACCACACTGGCTTCCCTCTGTTCCTCAAAAATCTGACGGTTATTTCTCCCCTCTTTAGGGTCTTTATATTGGCTGTTTCCAAATCCTCTAGATGGCCAGTTGACCTTCTCATTTAGGCTTCAGTTCCAATGCCACATTTTCAGAGTGGTCTTACCTGACCACCCAGCCTTTTGTGTCATTTGCTTTTAGGTACAAGCAAAAGAAACGGTGGTTCAAATCCACTTAAACAATAGGTTAGCTCTCACAGAAAGAGAAATCCTGAGGTGGGGTGAGTTTCATGTGCTTGGTTTAGCAGGTTCTTTCCTTTTCTTCACTCCAGCTTTCACAGCACCATCTTTCTTTTTCATTTTTTTAAAAGATTATTTGAGAGAGAGAGAGAGAGAGCGTGCAAGCAGGCGGGGGTTGGGGAGAGGAAGAGGGAGACAGAGAATCTCAAGCAGACTCTGTGCTGGGTACAGAGCCCCATGCAGGGCTTATCTCACGACCCTGAGATCACAACCTGAGCCAAAACCAAGAGTTGGATGCTTAACTGACTGTGCCACATAGGCGCCCCAGCACCATCTTCTTTCTAAAGCTGGTTTCCTTCATGATTGTAAAATGGATCCAGGGAAAATCTGGGCTATACGTTCCTTGTTAATACCATAAGACTACTGATTACTCACTACTGTTTCTTAAAAACAAGGGAAAAAAAAAACTTTCTCAAATATCGCAGCAAAATTGTTTCCATGATTATGCTTGAACCAATCATTAATAAAGTGGATAGGATCTATTCATAATAACAAGAGACTGAGGTCCCTTTCTCAAATAACATTGGTGCTATTTGTCGAGAGAAAATGGGTTAAGTGCTAGGCAGTCAGCCAAAATGTCCACCCTCCTCTCAGGCACAATCTCTTTATCTTTTTAATGTTTACACTCACAATTTTAAGTTATATATTTATGTTATTATATATACTGTTATTGTCTGTCTTCCTCACCATAATTAAAATTTCACAAGAGGATGACCCTGTATTCAATGGTGTATTTTTCCTTAGAATAATAGAATAGTTGGTGCATTTAAAAAATTTGTTGAATCAGTGAGATGTTGTATCACTTTTTCCTATAGTCTTTTGATTTCAGAGGGATGAAAAAGTTTGCCAACTTATCATAAATTGACTCTTTCTTTTTATTACCCAGAGACACTTATTTCTCAGAAGGCCTCAGTTATTAGATAGAGAGTCCTAAGAAAGTGGTGATTTTATCAGTCTTGGGAATTTTTGAACTAAACTTTGAAGAATGAATAGATCAATTATGTAAAAAGAAATAATGGGGAAGGTGTATGGGGAACAGGAATGGTAGCAAAACAGTAGATAAAATAGCTTGGGGTGTGCTAAGAAATGAAAGCAGTCTGGTGTAGCTGGGACTAGGGTGTGTCCAGTGACAGGGACTGGCGGGGATGGAGGGGGTGGCAGGAAGAGAAGCAGCAACATTGACTTTCTCCAGATTGTCTTTCTCTCTCTCTTTTTTTTTTAAAGATTTATTTATTTGTTTGAGAGAGCGAGAATGAGAGAGAGCACATGAGAGGTGGGAGGGCCAGAGGGAGAAGCAGGCTCCTCGCCGAGTAGGGAGCCCGATGTCGGACTTGATCCAGGGACTCCGAGATTGTGACCTGAGCCGAAGGCAGTTGCTTAACCAACTGAGCCACCCAGGCGCCTTTTTCTCAGTTACTTCCACCATTGTGATCACCTGGTCGCTACCTTATTCACTTCAGTACATTTATAATTTGTTTTACATTAAATTATCTTACAAATATTCCCATTTCTTGATCCCTTAGGTGTATTTTGCTTCTTTACCAAGTTTGTAAACTCACTGATGGCAATGAATAGTTTTACTGTGTGTTAAAATGGAACTGAACTGACCTAGGCATAAGGGAAACGTCATAAAAGCAAGGACCTTGAGTGACTTTTTCACCACTGTATCCTCAGTGCACATGGAAAGCACATATTAATATTGGTAGAATAACTGAATGAAAGAGGGAATGACTCAATCTGTTTTTTAAATCAGGCTTCCCCTTCACTCATATGATCTTGAAAGAGAGTCACCAAATCCCTTTTAAGTCTTGATTTCCTTATCTGTCAAGTGAGGATGATGCTGCTGATGATAAAGCATTGTTGGGAGGGTGAGGTGAGATAGCGAAGGCACTTTAGGAAATGAAATACTATACAAATGTATATATATCATAGTGCTGGGCATTATTCTGAGATCAGTAGCTACACTCCAGGAAGAGATGGGAAGAGGAACTAGATAGATTGTCAATTTGGCCTCTAAATGAGAAGGCATAATGCTTACATTGTTTGGCCTATCTCGAAGATTTCAAGCTGCACATATACTATTTTTTATTTTATTTATTTATTTTTTTCATATATTATTTTTAAAAAGTTGCATATTTCACAATAAGAAATGGAGATAGACAATCAGCTGAATAAACAGCTATAGAGATCCAAGTCCAGTGACTTCTAGAATTTCAAGATGTTGTGTTAAGTAGATGTTCTTGAGTTGGAACGGGCCTCTTCCGTAAGCAGGTATCTCTGGGATTCATGGCCTATGTCAGATGGCTCTCGTCTTCCTCCTCTCATTCTCACCTGAGAAGGAATGATGAAATTTTCTTGCCTTGATGTAGAAAAATCATCACCACACCAGGGGTCAGGAAATGTATTATAGTACCAGTTCTCCACTAATTACTTATGTAACCTTATATTAACTGCATATTGGTGTTTCCTCTATAAAATGAAGGAACTGTGTGAGATAAGCTCCGAGAGTCTTCTGTTCTCTAAAATTTTATAATCCCTAAGTATTCAGAGGAAATAACGAATCTGAATCCCGGGCAGCTTTTCACCATCACTCAGCTCTCTGAGTCCTTATCGTACCAATTATCTGTCCCTTTCTGCACATATTTCGACAGAATACTTTTATTCTGCCTTTGAAAGGCTTACTTTGGGGAGTCATTTTGCTGGTTAATTTAGCTCATGTCCTATTATCCAGCTGGATGATAATAATAATAATAATAATAATAACTACCACTTATATAACACTACCTGCAAGGCAGTATTCTAAGAGCTTTCATATATTAACTCATGTATTCCTCATAATAGCTTTATGAGGTAGATGTTATTGTGATCCTTATTTTATATATGAGTAAACTGAGGCAAAGTAGGCTATGGAATTTGTCCAAAGTCATACTACTCTTAAGTACCGTCACAATTCAGATCCAGACTGTTTTATATTCCCACATACGTGTGTTAAAGTAATAAACTATACTTAATATGGAGGGTAGGAGGAAAGCTGACAGCCAAGCTTCCAGATCAATGTGTCACGTACACAGGATGGGTGAGCTATCCAAATCGAGGAGGGAGAGCAACCAAAAGTCTGAGTTCTATCCCCTAGGCCAGTTTGCTCCCCAAATTCTGTCTTTGGGATTGCCTGCCAAAAATGTGACTTTAAATATAAAACTAACAAAATGAAATCATTTCTTGGAGAACATTTCTGTGGTTCACTACGGAATGCCAAGTTAAGAATATCTGTCTTACATTTTCAAGCACATGTGTTGTAGTAATTTTATGGGGTAATGAGTTGGCTTCCATTAAAGATATTTTATTTTTACAGGGGCTGGGCTGGAGAAATGTTATGTGGCAAGCAGTGAAATACCTTACTTTTTTCAGATTGCTTTAACTAATCACCTACAGGTGAATTTTCTAGGAACTCTAGTTTTAACCCTTTGACTTCTATGGATTTCAGCGGGTTGTGACTGAAGACTTTGGACATAATGGCATGGGACTCTCTAGTGAGCAATGGAGGAGTTCAGGATATGAGGGAAGTGATCAGAGTTTCATGGAAGAAACACAGGATTTTCATCTCAACTTTAAAACTTAAATGAAACTTAATGACCATTCATTGGATTCAGTAGAAAATAATTCAAAATGTGACAATAGCTAATAAATGGAGACAGCTGTAATTTATAAAAGCTAGCACAGTCTCCACTTCCCAGGTTATCAGGTAGCAGATGTTGCTAGTTAACTGCCCAATATCCATTCTCTCCTTCTTGCTTGCTAACAGAAGCCAAATTTTGCAACAAAAATATTTTATTCCCCAGATTATCTCACAACTGGAGGTGGCCATGTACACTTATGTGATAGAGATAAGAAGGGATGATGGCTGGGGCACCTGGGTGGCTTATTTGGTTAAGTGTCCGACTCTGGATTTCAGCGCGGGTCATGATCTCAGGGTCGTGGGATCCAACCCCATCTTGGGCTCCGTGTTCAGTGGGGAGTCTGCTTGAGATTCTCTCTCTCCCTCTGTCTCTCCTCCCTCCCCCTCTCTCTTTCTCTCAAACAAATAAATCTGAAAAAAAAAAAAAAGAGAGGATGATGGCCAAAAGAATCAGCAGCTATCTTGTAACTATGAGGCAAGAGAAAAGAGTGGTACAGAAATTATGGTGGGATGGAAAGACTTAGATTCTTGATTCTGTGTGAAGCTGATGCAGCTACCCTGGACTGCTTAGCCATAGCATTCTAGTTTTCTGAAAAAGAATGACATCTTTTTGATGTGTGAGCAGTTGCCTAATTCTGAGGCTAAGGGAAAAACTCCTTCTGTGCTTTCTCCTCTTACTTACTCCCTTCCAGTGCCCCAACTTTTAGGACTGACATGTGTTTGCCCCTTGTCATGTCTGTGGGCAGCAGGGGATGGCGACATAGGGTCACATGACCATTTCTTCCATTGTGACTATTATTCTTGAATAGGACAAACTACTCTTGGTGTTCTCTGAGAAATAAAAGGGTTTGACCCAAGATGAGATCAGTTTTAAGGATACGTTGAATTTCAATGTAACAAACATATTAGTCAGTGGAGTAAAAATAATCTAATGAGCATTCTACCAGGAACAGGAAAGAGTTTGGTGCCTGGTCTTTGCCCCCATAAGTGGGATACGGAAATGTCACCCAAGAGTTGCTGTGCCCTCCTGGTAGAGAAAAAGTGGCAAAAGGCTGATGGCAGCTTTCAGTGTTCTGGGCCTGAAATGCAGCCCCACTGGGAAGAATTCCTCTGAGGCTCAAAAACAACAGGACATGAGATACTGGGTCAGTAAATGCTGTTAAGGAAATTTTAAAGAACTTTGAAGGGACAAGTTCAAGAGTTACTAGAGAGTTAAATGGGCGCTGTTGGTGTAATTCATCTGGTGTTCCCAAGAAAACACAAGCTGGAGGCTAAAAGTCTGCAAGTTAAGGATGGTAGATTAGAAAGACCTTTGATGTCATCATTACACTTAAGCTACCTGACCTGGGGCTTCTTTTTGTATGAGCCCAAATAAATCCTTTACTTTTTTAAACTGTTGGATTTCTGTTATTTGCAGCTGACCTTACTTCACACTGATACATCCCTTCTTCTCTCTTCATCTGTAGGGTGACCCACAGGTATTTAATAAGGCTGAGAAAGGTATGGGGGGTTGGGGAAGACAGACCTTGTGTTAGAGGACTTTGACTATGATTATGTAGGCCTTTATGATGGCTACTTCATGCTTGTGTTTGGAATTTTTTGTTTTGTCGAGAGGCATTTAGGCCTATTCTATGTGGAGGAGTTCCATGAATATCAGTTTCTTTACAGTTTGAGGTGGGTTGAGATCTTCCAAGGAAATGTGGGCATTTTGATTTTCTAAAGACAACTTGAGGAATGCAGGATGGAATGCCAAGAAGGAAAGTGAGTAAAGAAACAAGTGGAAGGTGAGCATGGAAAATGTGCCTAATATGATACAAGTCATCTTCTTTATTCCCCAGCCCTGTTCTTGAGGCACATTTTGTTGAAACCATTTTACAAAATCAGAAATCTGAAACTCAAAGTGGGCAAAATACCTCACAAATAAGTGGAAAGTCAGGTACCTTCCCCAGACAATCTGACTGAGCATCCAGATTTTCTGTGACCTTTGCCCAGGAAGCAGACATTACCTTTAGTATACTGGACAGTTCAGACCTGCTTGTTGCTCTGAAGGGGGACACTATCTCCCTCTTCCAAGGCCGGACAAACATCCTTGAAGAGAAAACACAGGAACTAGGACAAACAGCCAGGGCCTTTATTTGCAAACAGTGCAAAAATGAGAAAGGCCCATGGAGAATTAGCTCCCCAAAGCATCTACCTTTATGGTCCCCTTCCCCACTCTCTCTGACACCCCTCACCACAGTTCCACCCAATTGTTCCTTTCCTTGGGGACTTCGGGGTTTTTAAGCTCTTTATTCCCTCCTATCACCCAAGAAAAGTTTTAAAAACACATTGTAGGCAATAAAATATTTAGAACTGCATTCCAAGGGGTTTTCACATGATCTTTTCAGGCAACAAAAGCGTAAGCATGACTTCATTAGCTCATTTATTTATTTTATGTTTATTGTATAACAACTATAGAGCAGGTCCTAAGTGCTTTCATTATAGAGAGGACAGGTTTTGATAAATAAACAAGTTAGCTATTCAGATACTGGTGATCGTGAAGAAGAAAACACTAAAGAGTATGAATTTCACAGGGGGTGAGTTTTGGTGCTTTTACATGGAATGTAAAGAAGTGAAAGTTGAGCTAAGAACTCAAGGATGAGAAAGAGCCGGTTACAAAAAGAACCTGAAAAAGAATAGTTCATATAAAAGTATTAGTCACAGCAAGGACCTGAAAAACAAGTCCCGGATGTCTTTGGATGAACCAGATGGGATGGCTAATGCTGTACATGCCAGCAAGCCAGCCTTGGAGTTCTCGTGTGGCTTGACCTACGTTAACAGGAAAGTTGTCAAGAATGCTGCGTGTTTCTGAGTATTCATTTACTTAATGTCACCGCAAAGAAGTTTAAAATTTCTACAACATGTTACTAACTTTGAAATTAATTCAATGCATAAAAGTGTAAACACTGTGTACTTTTTTGAGGGTTTCTCTATTAATCAATAGGTTAAAAGTTTCAAGAAAATTGCTGACCAATTTGCAAGAACTCTGAGAAACCATAGACAAATGTTAATGCAATTTTAGAGTGCCGATCAAATAACCTATTAGATTCAAATGACTTAAATGAAACTCTACAAGGCTAATAATTTAAAATTAAAAGAAGAGAAAGCAATAGGAAAAACAAAAGTACTGGATATCAACAAATTTTAGCGTGGAAGAGTTTAACATAGAGAATACAGGTTTTAATTGTGGGTTCTATGAGGCAAAATGTTGGAAATAAATAAAATATTTCACTAATAACTGCCAAATTATCTCATGCGGAATATGTACTTTGTTGAGAACGTGTACCTTGCCTCTAGGGACAGTTATTTCACATACCTTGTGTGATGGTTAATTTTATGTGCTGACTTGACTGGGCCTCCAAGTATCCAGATATTTGGCCCAACGGTATTCCAGTATTCCGGGTGTGTCTGTGAGGGTGTTTCTGGATGAGATTAACATTTGATACAGTTGACCTTATGCAAATTGCCCTTACCAATGTAGGTAAGCCTGATCTAATCCTTTGGACGTCTGGGTAGAACAAAAAAGGGTAAGGGAAAATTCTCTCTCTTTACTTGACTGTTTTCAAGTTGGGACATCAGTGTTCTCCTGCACTCAGATGGGGCCTTATATCACTGACTCTCCTAATTCTCAGGCCTTCATACTTGAACTGATACTATGTCCCTGGCTATCCTTGGTTTCCAGCTTGCAAATGGCAAATCACAGGACTTCTCAGCCTCCATAACTGTGTGATCCAACTCTTTATAATAAATCTGTGTCATTGTGTCTACACACAAATACACACAACACACACACACAATCTCCTACTAGTTCTGCTTCTCTGGAGAACTCTAATACTTTGTGTTAGTGATTTAACATGCTACTTTTATCAGGAATACTGGCATTAAAAAAAAAATAATGGTGGAATTTTCAAAGGCAGTATTTTATGATAGGAATAGCCTCTGTAAGGTAGCCCTTCAATTATAGAACCTAAAATAAAACTACCACCTTGGGTAATTAAGAGATGAACTTGACTCTGAACCTTGGCTCCAGTAAATTAGCTGCTCTATGAGAAATTAACAACTTAGTTTAGCTTTGTAAAACTAAGCTTTATCTGTAAAGTAAAAATAACAGTATCTCAAAGAACTGTCCATCTTAGAGAGCTGTCACAAGGATTAGGTAAACTCATGTATATAAGTTTTCCAGCATAAGTCCAGCACGTGGTAATCATTAAATAAATTTTAATATGTATTATTATTGTTGTTATCTATATAAAGTTGATTCTGTTTGAAATTATTCTAATAACTTCTAACATGCTCAAAGCTTAATAAAATCATTTAAAAAATGTGTGGGGACAAGAGCAGAAGCTATTGATGTAGAGGAAATAGCATATCTTTTAGACAAAACACAAGAGGTTAAGAGATCTCACATTTCCACAGCTAGCCAGCATCAACTGGAGTAAAAGACCAGAGGCTCCCATAGCAGAAGCGGGAGTTTCCAACTCCTGAGCGAGATCACTTAAGTAGGTCCATTCGGCTGAATTCCAGGAAGACAGGGCTCAGCTCATTTATTTCTCTGTTCTCAGTGTTTACCGTGACGCAGGCACTGGCCCCTACACTTTTCACGTGCGGGCTCAGAATAACATGGCGAGGTGCATATTATTATTGCCCCAGTTACATATAAGGAAACTGAAGCACACATGGAGTAAGAGAGTTGTTGAAAGTCAAACATGGTAACTGGGGAGCCAGGTCTGGGAACAAAGGCCACGTTCTCGACCACCAAATGATGCTGCCTCTCATTGCCCGCTGAATGTACCTACACATGTGCTATACAAGAGGCTTCAGGATGGAATCTTACTCCTTCTGCGATTTTAATCTAATCATTTGTTCCAGAATGGAGAAGTAAAGAGATTACTGACATCATAAACACATTCTCAAGAGTTTTATCATCAAACTTAACACTTATCAAACACCTCTGTGGCCCATGTCAGTGATTCCTGAGCACAGCAACTCCTTTGAGAACTGAGGAAAACTATGAACACTCTCTATACAAAAATTCTGTTGCAGTTTTGAGGACTTCACGGTCAGCCTGAAGGCCGTTCAAATATCTCAGGTTGTGAACCCCCTGTGATAACTCACCTAGTCCTCAGCATAATCCTGAGTAGTTACTCCTACACCCTTCCACCAAGGAAGAAATTAAGATTAGAGACTGAACATAGTTTGTGCAAGGTGACATTGTGGATGGGGAGCAACATGGAAACTAAACTCAGATCAGTTTGGGTCTAAGTTTGGTCTATTTAAGTGATACCACATAGCTTCAAATCCAGTGGGTTTTTTTCTTTTTTAATTTTTTCTATCACTTGGCATCTCATTTTTTTTTCCTTTCAATTCAGAGAAATTAAAAAAGAAAAAGATCTGATTCTTCTGGTTGTCGTGTGGCAATTAGAATTTGAACTTTGAAACCTGGAGTATAAAAAATGAAATGATTAAAAATGTCTGTCTGCTAGGAGCTTTTGACTTTAGAAAAAATGCCTCATTAGCTGACACAGAAAGGCATTCTTACTGCATGCCTTACTTTGATTTTGCAAACTGGGCACTGGAGTTATGGTTTGATATAGCTCTGGGGTCACAGGGTTTACGGTAAGTTAATTTAGTTCAGCGTTTGGCCTAAGACAGGAACTGGCTTTAGATGCAGAAGTTTATCCAAATTGTATGGAATTTTAAGTGATGTAGTACAAACCAGAAAGTACAATTAAGTTCCTAGCATCAAGCTGGAAATTACTTTTGGCTTGGGAAGTGGGGCCAGGTCCAAAGGGATTGTGAAGACTCTGGGTTTTGAGAAAGCATCATAGTGACATTCACATTTCCACAGATGCTTGAAAAATTCTGATTGAAATGGGAATATCAATCAAAGATCAAAGAACATCTCATTGTTTATTGTTTTTCCAATAAGGAAAAAAGTCTGGAAGAAAAATTCATAAATGAATGCAGCCATCAACATGCAATTTAAAACTAATTGACATCTTACCTTTGTATGATTTCTATGTGGCCTTGATCTTTAATGAAAATGAGAACTGTGTGTTGTATTTTGCTCCTAATTGGCTGCTGGAAAAAAAAGTAGGGTCTAACAATATTCTTTTAAGGTTTTGAAAGAAATTAACTTTGTGGTCTTGAATCAAAACCAAACAGTGATGAAGAAAGATTCCAAATAAAAAGTTCTTCCATATTAGAAAGTCACCTCTGACTATGTTTGACTTCTCCTGAGAACCAATGTCTTATGATCAATAGCTCATTTCAAAGTTTTTTTTTAATGACCAGAAATACTTGTAAAGTAAACTTATCATTTCCATAAAGGAATATGACATATGAGGAAGGAGAAAGTGTTAGGATTCATGGGTCAACTCTATCACAAATTGCTATACTATTTCTTTTCTTAAATGTGTCCCCTCCCATAGCTTTATTAGGCTGAATTTACATAACAAAACATTCACTTACCTAAGTATACAATTTAATGATTGTCAATCCATTTATAGTCATACAACCATCACCATAATCCAGTTTTCAAACATTTGTTTTGTTTTGTTTTAAAGATTTTATTTATTTATTTGACAGAGAGAGACACAGTGAGAGAGAGAAACAAGCAGGGGAAGTGGGAGAGGGAGAAGCAGGCTGCCCGCCGAGCAGGGAGCCCGATGCAGGGCTCAATCCCAGGACCCTGGGATCATGACCTGAACGGAAAGCAGACGCTTAACGACTGAGCCACCCAGGTGCCCCCAGTTTTCAAACATTTCTATTATTCCTAAATTTTCCCTTGTGTTCCTTTGTAGTTTTAATCCCCAATTCCATACCCAACCTCAGGCAACCATTGATTCATTTTTCTATCTCTATAGCTTTGTTTTTCCTGGGTATTTCACAAAAATGTTGTTTTTTTGTGTGTGTCTGGTTGCATTTTGAGGTTCCTCCATGTTGTGGCAGGCTCAGTAGTGTGTTCCTTTTCCACCGCTATGTATTATTCCACTGGATGGGTAGACTATATTTTGTTTATCCACTCATCATTTCATGAACATTAGAATTATGTCATGTTTATGGCCATTATGAGGGACACTGCTATGAATATTCACATACAAGTCTTTGTGTAAACACATATTTTCATTTCTTTTTGGTAGATAAATAGGGGTGGGATTGCCAGATTGTGTGGTAAATGTTATAGACTGAATTGTGTTCCTCTCAAATTTATATGTGACTCTACTTGGAACTAGAGCCTTTAAGAAAATAATTAAGGTTAAATGAGACAATAAAGGGGGAGCCCTAATCCAATATGACTAATGTCCTTATAAGAAGAGGAAGAGACCCCAGGAACGCTCATGCTCATGCATAGAGGAAAGACCACATAAAGACACAATGAGAATGCAGCCTTCTGCACATCGAAGGGCCTCAGGACAAACCAAACCTGCCAACACCTTGGTTTTGGACTTCCAGCCTCCAGATTTGTGAGAAAATGTATTTCTGTTGTTTAAGCTTCCCAGTCTGTGGTATTTTTTTGTGGAGGCCCCAAGGAAACTAGCTCAGTAAGTTTAACTTTTTAGTAAACTGCCAAACTGTTTTCTATACTAACTGTACCACTTTTACATTCCCACCAGTAATATATGGGAGTTCCATTTTCACCACGTTCTCACCAACACCTGATGCTATTTACCTTTTTGATTTGAAACATTCTGGTGGGTGTAAAGTGGTATGGTGTGGTGGTTTTGATTTGCATTTCCCTAATGACTAATTATATGGAAGATCTATTCACATGTTTATTAGCCATTTACCTTCTTTATTTTCTTTCATAAATATCTATTCATGCCTTTGATCATTTTAAATTGTGTTATGTTTTCATATTGGGTTGAAAGTGTTCTTTATATAGTCCAGACAAAAGTCCTTTGTCAATATATGATTTACAAATGTCTGTGGGCAGCAGATGGCTTATCTTTTCCTTTTTTAATGATTCATTTTGAAGCATAAAATAAATTAAATTCTAATTAAGTCCCATATATATATTTTCTTTTTATGGATTTTGCTGTTGTTTTCCTACCTAAGAATTCTTTGCCTAACCCACATTTTCCTCCTGTGTTTTCTTCTAGAATATGTGTAGTTTTAGCTCTTCTGTATAGGACTGTGATTTATTTTGAGTGAATTATGTATATTATGTGAGGTAAGGTTCTAAATTCATCCTATTCCATATAAATATCCAATTGTCCCAGAAGAATATCCTCCACTGAACTGCCTTGGCCCTTTTGTTAAACATTAAATGATCACACATATAAGGGTTAATTTTTGTATTTTCAGTACTGTTCCATTCATCAGGACTGCTTATCCTTATGCCTGAATTACACTATCTTAATTACTGTACCTTTATAGTATGTTTTGAAACTGGGTAGTGTAAATTTGTTCATCTTTTAAAAATTGTTTCGGTTAGGTCACCTGGGTGGCTCAGTTGGTTAAGCGTCTGCCGTCAGCTCAGGTCATGATCTCGGGATCCTGGGATGGAGTCCAGCATCAGGCTCCCTGCTCAGCAGGGAGTCTGCTTCTCCCTCTGCCTCTCCCCCATTCATGCTTGTTGTGTGTGCACAAGCGCGTGCTCAGAGAATGTGGTAGAAATAATTGCTGCTTTTTAGAAACCATCATTGTATTGATGTCTTCTTAGACAATTTTTTTAGCTTCCACTGTATTTTAGTTATTTGCTCCCGGGTCTCTGAGCACTGCTAATAAGTAGGAAAAAAGTAAAGAGTGAATATAAGAAGGAAACTCAAGTCATAAATATGCCAACTGCTTATAAGCAGCATTAATTATAGGCACTTGTGAAGGACAGAAAATTAAAATACCCTTCTACAAGTTGCTTGAGTTTTAAACCTCCACTTGCTCTCTTATTAAAATACTTCACTGTGTACTTTGGCAGGAGTTACTTGACATTACTCTGAAGGTACCTACAGTTGGAACACCAGACTCAGGAGTCAACCCTCAACCTTCTTATATACTGTGGTCTGTTGGGAGATTCCATTTCTCTTATGGTTTTTATTGAGACCAAATGGCAGGACAGAGTTAAACTAAAATTTTCTTAAGCTTTTATGTTATGTTGGAAATGGTCATTATGGATTTATATTATACCACACTTAGGCCTAAATACATACAGAATAAATGATTTATTTAACTTAAGTCAAACTTTAGGCAGATAATCCTCATTGTATAAGATTTCTTGAGAGCAAGAGAATTATGTGTGGTGGGCAGAAAGAATATGTGGTGTAGTCAGAAAGAGAGGAGCTTTGTCATTCATCACTGGATGACCTTTGTTTCGCATGTTATAGAATATCAGCTTCCTCGCTTGGAGAACAGAGGTAGAGTCTTCTTCACAGGGTTGTTGTGAGAATTTAAAAATAAAATAGATGTGCAGCATTAAGCCAGCCCCAGGTGCTTAATAAATGTCAATTTCCTTCCTTGCTTTTCTAAAAATTTGGATTAGCTGTTCCAGGTAAAAGACAAAGATTTTTTAGAGGGAATTTAAGAAATACCCATTGTAGGCTGTTTACGAGAAAAAGATTGGAAACATAAGGTTTCAAAAAGGTTGAAAGTAAAAGAATAAAAAAAGATATGCCATGGAAATAGAAAGTTGGTGTCATTTTTATGAAACAAGTAGATTTTCAGATAGAAAGCATTGTATTAGAGTGGGTCACTTCATGATAAAAGGTTCAAATCACTAGAAAGAATAATAATTCTAAAATTGCAGTTCCTATAAGCTTTGCAAATTTGTGATTTGTGTAATTTCTTATCTCATTCTAAGTAAACTTATTTTTGTACCTGAAAATTTTTGAATTAATTCATAAAATTTTGGCACCTGTAAATCTGAAAAGAACCCTGGACGTGGATGCTCTTTTCCAACACTTGCTAGTAGTGTGGAGGCTAGGACATAAGGGAGAGAGCAAGTTCACACAGAAGTTACCTCAAAGACACAGTTCTGATTCCAAACTGAATATGTCACAAAAGCTAATGGCTTTATGCTTTTTCTATTGTTGTTTAATACAAAGGACACTTGTGTTACCCCTGTGATATCAGAGGATGTCTTTTTCTGTAGGATTTAAAATAATATCATTTGCCCTTTATGATATTGCTGGTCTCTTGTCTGCACTCTCCCCATCTCTGTGAACTGCTTTGTTTTGGGTTTGCTGCCTCAGAGATTCGCCTCCAATCCCTCACCTCAGCCCAGGTACAAAGGATTCTGTGGAAGGAAGTTCAACCCCCCCTCCCCCCCCCCCAGGCAACACACAACCTTCTGCTCTAGGGAAACAGCCAGAACTATAGACTCCAAGGGATAGATAAAATAAGAAGACAAAAAACAAAAGGGGAGAAGGTTCTGCAAAAGGTCAGACTTCCACAGACTCTTAGGGAGAAAATGTCTTTCCTTCTCTATGGGGACATGAATGAGCTTTTATCTAAACCAAGCTCCGGAGATGGAAGAGCTGGAAAATGAAGAGCATTAATAATGTCTTCTTTTAGAGGTGTGACTATAAAATTAAAGAATGAGTCATATTCTACTGTTTAGTCTATGAAACTAAGAACTGGTTTTTCCTTTGTTTCCTTTTCTCTTCCCCTCCTCAAAGGAACACACAGATGATTTAAACAGACTTGAATTACAACCTACCTAAAATAATAAAGCAATTGAGGGGGAAAAAATCAGCTGAAGGTGTAAACCGCTCCAGGCTGAATGACTGCGGCATATTTCATCCTCTCATTCTAAATCAATGCTAAGCAAAGCACAGAAATGTTTACCTTTGTCTGATCTCTAATTCCCTAAATTTATGTGGAATCATGCACAGATGCGCTGGAAACCAGCCTGGAAAAGCCTGGCATTTTAATTGATCCCAGAGCTTCTTGCCTCATGGCTCCTGCTGTGATGAAGACTCCTACTTGTTCCAGAGATTCTCCGCCCGGTTGCCTAGCCACCGGCAGCTGGCCAATCAAGGTGTCCACAGGCAGCGGAGGAAGTAACCAATCAATTTTTTAATTTCCTTCTGTAAACGGGAGTGAATCGGGATGGATTTGAAATCTCATTAGTCAAAAGTAAGACGTGTAGTGTGCATTTTAACATATGTATTAGTTGAATACATTTGGCGTTTAGTCGGAAATTCTGATGAGTATCTGAAAGCCCATTTCAGAGAAGTTTGAACCTTGCGTTACTGACTTATTTTTTCAAATCAGTTTTCTATTCCTACTGGCCCAATCTACGTATAAAATTTCAATAGACTAGTCCTAATTAACACCTGACTCTTTGATAACCAGCTTCTTATCAATTCTTACCAATTCTTATCCATTTCTTTCTAGAGACGATGGCATGTTTTATTTCCAAATCATCCAAATTCAGTATATAAAAGCCATAGTTAACTAACGTTTTGCCTTCATTCCCCAATGCACCCAGTCATCTGTTTTTGCTCTTGGTTCCACCCCCCCACCCCTATTTTGACCTTATGTCTCCATTCTCATGACCCCATAGTCTGGTCTATGGCCCAGATTTCTTCACATTTGGATTCAGAAACCGCCCTTGGCTCTAGTTCCTTTAATGCATTCTATCGACCATCATCAGCTGTCATCACTTGAATCTTCTTCTGGAAAACCTTTACTGAAATGCAGGCTGACATGAGTTGAAGTCAGCACTTCATGACTGGCATATTCTGGTAAGTTGTCTTGCCTCTCCCTGCCTGTTTCCTCATCAGTAAACATGAGATAATTAGGTTAAAGGAAATGATGTCTGTGCTTCATCTGGCTCATATTACAAATATATAATATTTATTGTATAATTATATATACACATTTTTTTTTTTAGAGAGAGATAGAACATGTGTGTGAGGTGGGGGAGGGGCAGAGGGAGAATGGGAGAGAGAGAATCTTAAGAAGGCTCCATGCCCAGGGGGACTTGGGGCTCAATCTCACGACCCTGAGATCATGACCTGAGTGGAAATCAAGAGTGCTTAACTAACTGAGCTACCCAGGTCCCTCAACACATATATCTGCTATTTAATTTTCACTACTATTAATTAATGGCCCCTGTTTTGTTAACCTTTTCCTTGTATTTTCAAGGTCTTCATAATCTGACTTCCATCCCATCCATCTGTCCACCCTTATTTCTAATATCATCCTTCCCTGTACCCCTGTATTCACTACCATGTATGCATCACTCTAATCAGAGAGTCTCCTTGCCGAGCCTCACAGTCACCACATTACACTCACTGGGACCATCCCCTAGCTCCTATATGTTCTTCGGATCTCAAACTCAAGCACCACTTCTTAGTAAAATGTTCCTTTATTATATGCTTTCAAAAGGCCATGTTCACTGACTTCGTAAGACTTTCTCAGTTTGTAATTATACACTACCAGCACAGCTACTTAATAATTAATATTGGCCTCTGCTACTTTTTAGATTTCTGTGAAAACAAGAACAGTGTAAATTTTTGTTTACCACTCTATTTCTATGCTTAATATGGTAACTGTGGTATAAATACCTGTATGAGAATGTTGTTGAATTCTTATTAACTGAAATGGCCTCTACTCTTCCTCTCCCTTCAGATCTCAAAAATCTTAACCTTTGAAACTGTATATGAATTCCATTCCCCAGAGGGATCAATACTCAAATAAACATTAGTTGAAAATACTCTATGTGCCTTATATTATGAGGGGCAATATGGAGGGATTGTTTACCCAGACTTCATGAGGAAAACGTGATACGACAGAAAAGGAGGTGAATATAAGGAAGGTGTAGGATGAAACCATGTAGTCTAGTAGCAAAAAAAACAACAGACTGTGAAATAAGAATCCTACCATTTGATATTTGATCCTGGATAAACGTAACTCACTTCTCTATGCCTCATTCCTTGTCTGTAATATGAATGCATTGGACCAGTATTCTTTAAAAAGTCTTCAAACTCTGTGGGTCAAAACGAAACATATGATGGTATTAACAAATCAACTCTTTTCTTATTCTTGTAATTCCTTTCAGTCTGAGTTTATATAGATGAATGCATGTATTTAATAATCTGTAGTTAGAATATTATATTGGGGTTTTCTCTTGAACAGAGTAACATAAACGTTCTCATGATGCTACAATAGACACTACAGTCTTTATTTTTGTATGTTTTTATTCTTTGATTAATATATATTGAACAAGGACTTTGTGATAGGCACCGTGTGAGGTGCTGGAGGTAAAATGCAAAATGGGAGAGATATGGTCTTAGTCCTTTGGGAGCTGCTAGTGTGGGCTACATCCAGTGACTCTAAGTTGTTTGTTGGACTCACCCTTTTTTAGAGTTGCAATTTTCCACATGTCAATCAATATGTGATTATTCACATGTTTTTATTGGTGTTGGTTATTACTTATGTGTTCCCATCAAAAGTATACATTTCTTGGGCGCCTGGGTGCCTCAGTTGGTTAAGCGACTGCCTTCGGCTCAGGTCATGATCCTGGAGCCCCGGGATCGAGTCCCACATCGGGCTCCCTGCTCGGCAGGGAGTCTGCTTCCCCCTCTGACCGTCTTCCCTCTCGTGCTCTCTATCTCTCTCATTCTCTCTCTCAAATAAATAAATCTTTAAAAAAAATATTTAAAAAAAGTATACATTTCTTAGAAGCTACATTGTGTATGAGTGTTCTTAAGTCACAGAATTTTCATGCCAATTTTGATATTAAATAATTTATTTTGTTACTATAAATGTCCATAAGAATTGTCAGACAATGTATCCTAATATATATTTAGAAAACTTTGTCCTTACTTGTACTTGCATGCAAGGACCAGTATGTGTTAAATGTTTCTTATGAGTCAGCATTTACGGTGGATTATTTTATTAAATCCTCCCAACTAACTTGTATGTGATGAATACTACTATCATCCCTACTTAATGGGTGGGAAAACTGAGGCCTAGAGTAGTTAAAACACTGACCTGAAATCACAGATACTACATGGTATATGTAGGATTCCAAGCCAGGTTCTGATCACTATGTCATACCAAGCCTGTCCCATGCTCTCCTTTTCCATATACCCTTGTTTCCTTCACATCACTGCACAAAATACAATTACTCTTGTAACACAATAAATGCTCAATCAATTCTTACTGAATTATATTTTTAGAAGAGTCTTGAAAATTTATTTTGGAACACCACATATATCTTTGTTTTTCGCTGATAAGCCATATCAGATTCCATGGAATGGTGTGCAGGAGGGAAAGGAGACAGAACAGAAAGAAAAAATCACGAAGATATTTTATGTTAACTTGTGAATCTCAATTATTTTAAATATTTGGAGAATTTTCTAAAGGCATCCACTTTTCAAGTACCAGGCTTAAGTACTTTGGGAGCATGATATTATGTAAACTTCAAAATAACTGCATGAGGTAGGTGCTATAATTATTCCCTTTTTAAGGATGGGGAAATTGAAGCTTTGTAATATTAAGACACTTGCCTAAACTATTTCTTCTGGAAGGATAGCTTGCTCTTTTTCCTTCTCATTTCTTTTTCCTGCTTGCTTACTGAAGTTGCAGTCTCCAGCACTTGTGCCTTATTGGCATTCTATTATTATTATTATTCCTCACTGCAAAGAATGATGGTAAGAACAAGAACAATTAACATTTATTCAACACTTACTATGTTCCACGCACTGTTTTAAGCATTTTACGTGTATTAATTTAATTCTTATACTATTCCTTTAAGGTAACTTCTATAATTATGCCAATTAAATGAAATAAATATAATGTGTTAATCACATCTCCTGGTATAGTTTAGAGGTTCAGCTAATATTAGCTAATATTATTATACATATTATAATTATTAGATATACTTGCATTTTGGGCACAGATAGTTTAAACTTGTTACTTTACCTCATCACCATGGGGACTTCCTATGTATGTGTGCAGATGTGTGTGTAGTCTGTCTATCTATAACTGGTAAATAATCATAAGTTTTAGGCAAGGAGGGAAATCTATAAACTAGCATTCCAACAAATAGGGTAGTTTATTTCCTCTGACCTCTGGTTAAATTCTGCTTAGTTTCGAAGACATTTATTTTTCTGATAGCTTTAATTTTTAGAAAGTCTTTCTTCACATTGGGTTTAAATCGACTTTCCCGGAGTGGTAGGTGATTGTACAGAAAAAATGGTGCACCCTTGGACCTTGACATCAACTAGGTTTGGCATTAAAACCTGACACTATCACTAACTAGTTGTGGTCTAACTTAAGCTACTCGGTCTCTCAGTACCTCATTTTCTTTCTCTGTCAACGGGGCATCTGAATCCTTACTGCCGAGGGTTACTGTGATGTTTGAGGTATGTTTATGTTGTTATGAAGTGCGCTCACTGCATGCTTTGTACTCGTTGGTTCTGCCCCTGTTCTTTTCACATCTGGCGGGCAGTGCCCTCTCATCTGAGCCACATTAGGTTAGCAGGAGGCAACATAGTTCAAATAGACGGAGAACAGTGGCTAAGGTGCTTGCCAGGGAAATGTGTGCTGGCTTCATTAGCTTCTATTAGATCCAGTTCGCCATGTTGCTCATAAGCTGGCCCTTCACAGTATCGAAGAGCAGAAACCCTCACAGAACTATTGACCTTACCTCCAAATGGCCGCAGGGGTTTCACTCAGGCACAAATCAAATCTGGGAGCAGGTTCCCTAGAGAACTCAGCTACTAAGCTGTGCAGCTGCAGTAGTCACCAGGGGAGAAAGCTCTTTGTGACTGTGCACTGGGAACTGAACAGCTCACAATGTCAGAGATGGTCTGGATGAGGGTTGTGGGGATTGCATGTCTGAAAAAGTCAGTCCTCTCCATGCTATGATGTAAAGAATACTTCTAGAAAAAGATATGGTCTAATGATATAAATAATACTTCTAAACAATAACAGAGGAGGTGTTCAGTACCTATTTTGTGGCCAACTAAACGCATGCATGATTGGATGAATTAATGAGTGACTAGAGAGTATGTGAGAGTTATGCAAAGGTACTTATTCATCATCCATCCTTCAAAGCATCCATTCATTTATTTATCAGACATTAGATGCCAGACATGATGGTAGATGTTAGGGATTCAAATATTAATATGACATAATGGCAAAAGATTCTTTTATTAAAAAACTCAGGTAATTCTTAATTGAATAGGAAAAAATGTGAATATATCATTGTGAAACAACATGGTTAGGGTAGTAACAACATAGTGGGGACTATATTGGAGAAAAGTTTATTTCTGCTGGGGGGTCAGGAATAGAAATGAAAGTCACATTGAAGAAGACATTTCAGTTGTCCGGGTGGGTAAAGGAGGATGAGAAGTGCATTCCAGGCAGAAGGAATAACATTTACATTTATATGCAGTTTGGGGAAAGAACAAATAATCTAGGGTAATCAGTTCATTGAAAGAAAGCTCTAGGATGTGAAGCTTAAAAGGAAGGTTGAAGTAAGACTTAGATGGACCGCAGTTTGAGGAGGGAATTGCTCATGGTAGATAATTTCAGCATGTGTTCATGCCTCGGAGATTTTGTGCACTTTCCACCCCAGTTATATCCTTTTAATCTGCCACATCCACATGACTCTGCCGACAGTGCCTTGCAATATTCAGCATTGCCATGTGTGGCCAAGAAAAGTGCTGTCCTGCCTAGGAGTCTTTAAATTCTTCCTAAAGTTATAAAACCCTCGAAGTGGCCAAATAATGTTACTGTTATGACTTTGTTAAATTAACATTTGTTAAGTGGAGCACAAGATGCCAAATGGTGAGCCATGGTTCAAGAAAAGACCACAAGAGAAATTGAAATAGAGAAGTTTATTATTCATAGGTTCTGCAGGAAGTACAGGACATGCCTGGAGTGACCACTTGGGGAGGTCAGAGCAGAGTGCACGCAGAGAAAGAGCCAGGACCTGGGGCACCTGCCCTGATTAGGGTCTGTGAGTGGGGTGCTTTGGGGTTCCTCAGCCAAAACTGGATTGGTCAATTCAAACCAAAAAGATTAGGGTGTGGGGGGCTCCATGGTGCTCTTATCTCAGGCACACAAGGGGAAGGTCTTCTGAGCTGGGGAGACCGTTAATCACAAGGGTTGTTGGAGGAGATGTTTGGGAAGCACTTACGTTTGCATGTGACTCTGCAGCCTACTATCCAGGGTGTGCACTTGCAGGAGACCTAGTGTCAGTTAAAGGTTCTTACTGGCCTCCTGGCCAAACAGAATGGACAGCCAGCAGTAATACCATGGAATGGCTTAGCTAATCTCTTGACAGTTATATTCCCCTGGTCATAAAGTCTCTCTGTCTTAACCTTTCTGTTTAAATTTTCCTTCAAGATATTCTTTAATGTTTCCTTCTTTAACCTTTCCTTACCAAGTTTGAGAAGGCATGACTCATTCATTCATTCATTCATTCATTCATGTGTTTATTAATTCAATAGGGATTTAGCAAATCCCTGTGAAGGAGCAGGCACTCTAGTAATCCCTAGACATCATCACATCACCATCATGTTCTTCATATCTGCCTTATTCTTTCACAGATAACTCTCAGTCATTTTTATGTTTCTGAGATACAAACAAAAAATTTCTCATGCATATTTGTCCTCTGAGTTGTTTATCTTCATTGGAAATTTACAAACTCTCAATCCTGTGATTTACCTGCCAGACCGCTTTAGCAAAGAAGCTTACTGTAGAAAAGAACTCACTCTTTTTTTTCTTTTATTTTTAATTTTTTTATTAATATATAATGTATTATTTGTTTCAGGGGTACAGGTTTGTGATTCAGTCTTAGACAGTTCACAGCGCTCACCATAGTACCTACCCTCCCCAATGTCCATCACCCAGACACCCCATCCCTCCCACCCCCCACCACTCCAGCAACCCTCAGTTTGTTTCCTGAGATTAAGAGTCTCTTATGGCTTGTCTCCCTCCCCAGTTTCATCTTGTTTCATTTTTCCCTCCCTTCCCCTATGATCCTCTGTCTTGTTTCTCAAATTCCTCATATCAGTGAGATCATATGATACTTGCCTTTCTCTGATTGACTTATTTTGTTTAGCATAATACTCTCTTGTTCCATCCACGTCATTGCAAATGGCAAGATTCCATCTTTTTGATGGCTGCATAATATTCCATTATATATATATTTGCATGCCACATCTTCTTTATCCATTCATCTGTTGATGGACATCTAGGCTCTTTCCATAGTTTGATTACTGTGGACATTGCTGCTGTATACATTGGGGTGCATATGCCCCTTTGGATCACTACATTTTTATCTTTGGGGTAAATACCCAGTAGGGCAATTGCTGGCTCATAGGGTAGCTCTATTTTCAACTTTTTGAGGAACCTCCATACTGTTTTCCAGAGTGGCTGCACCAGCTTGCATTCCCACCAACAGTGTAGGAGGGTTCCCCTTTCTCTGCATCCTCGCCAACATCTGTCATTTCCTAACTTGTTAATTTTAGCCATTCTGACGGGTGTGAGGTGGTATCTCATTGAGGTTTTGATTTGGATTTCCCTGATGCCGAGCGATGTTGAGCACTTTTTCATGTGTCTGTTGGCCATTTGGATGTCCTCTTTGCAGAAATGTCTGTTCATGTTTCTGCCCACCTCTTGACTGTATTAGTTGGTCTTTAGGTGTTGAGTTTGATAAGTTCTTTATAGATTTTGGATACTAGCCCTTTATCTGATATGTCATTTGCCAATATCTTCTCCCATTCTGTCAGTTGTCTTTTGGTTTTGTTGACTGTTTCCTTTGCTGTGCAAAAGCTTTTTGTTTTGATGAAGTCCCAATAGTTCATTTTTGCCCTGGCTTCCCTGTCTTTGATGATGTTTCTAGGAAGAAGTTGCTGCAGCTGAGGTCAAAGGGATTGCTGCCTGTGTTCTCCTCAAGGATTTTGATGGACTCCTGTCTCACATTTAGGTCTTTCATCCATTTTGAGTCTATTTTTGTGTGTGGTGTAAGGAAATGGTCCAGTTTCATTCTTCTGCATGTGGCTGTCCAATCTTCCCAACACCAGTTGTTGAAGAGACTGTCTTTTTTCCATTAGACATTCTCTCCTGCTTTGTGGAAGATGAGTTGACCATAGAGTTGAGGGTCCATTTCTGGGCTCTCTATTCTGTTCCATTGATCTATGTGTCTGTTTTTGTGCCAGTACCATACTGTTTTGATGGTGAGAGCTTTGTAATAGAACTTGAAGTCCAGAATTGTGATGCCACCAGCTTTGCTTTTCTTTTTCAACATTCCTCTGGCTATTTGGGGTCTTTTCTGGTTCCATAAAAATTTTAGGATTGTTTGTTCCATTTCTTTGAAAAAAGTGGATGGTATTTTGGTAGGGATTGCATTAAATGTGTAGATTGCTCTAGGAAGCATAGACATTTTCACAATATTTGTTCTTCCAATCCATGAGCATGGAACGTTTTTCCATTTCTTTGTGTCTTCCTCAATTTCTTTCATGAGTATTCTATAGTTTTCTGAGTACAGATCCTCTGCCTCTTTGGTTAAATTTATTCCTAGGTATCTTATGGTTTTGGGCGCAATTGTAAATGGGATTGACTCCTTAATTTCTCTTACTTCTGTCTTCTTGTTGGTGTATAGAAATGCAACTGATTTCTGTGCATTGATTTTATATCCTGCCACTTTACTGAATTCTTATATGAGTTCTAGCAGTTTTGGGGTGGAGTCTTTTGGGTTTTCCACATAAAGTATCCTATCATCTGCAAAAAGTGAGAGTTTGACTTCTTCTTTGCCAATTCAGATGACTTTTATTTCTTTTTGTTGTTTGATTGCTGAGGCTAGGACTTCTAGTACTATGTTGAACAGCGGTGGTAATAGTGGATATCTCTGCCATGTTCCTGACCTTAGGGGAAAAGCTCTCAGTTTTTCCCATTGAGTATGATATTTGCTGTGGGTTTTTCATAGACAGCTTTTATGATATTGAAGTATGTACACTCTATCCCTACACTGTGAAGAGTTTTAATCAAGAAAGGATGCTGTACTTTGTCAAATGGGAAAAAAAACTCACTCTTCAGATTGCAAAAGCCAGCTGGACTTTCAGAATCCATTGTGAGGGGTAATGTTGATTCATCAAAGAATACCAAAACAACCAGAATATTTAGTATTTCATTGTGCATAGAACACTTTCCAAGAAATCCCAATTCTCTATTCACTCCAAACTGCAATTTTGTGTATCTTCTTTTGGACTACAGGTTATTTATCAAGAAATTCATTTTGCATATCTAGCCTTATCTTTCTATGAAAATGAAATTTAATGATGGAAAATAAAGTAAAATTTTAAATGGTTAAAAAAAGTCCAAACATTCCAATGAACATTGAATAATTCAAGAGCATTATAAAATGTAAGGTTTTTACTGTGGAGAATAATTTTGGAAAACAAAATGGATATAGTATATAAAAATCTTATAAACCCTACCTTTTCTGAAAATACTTAAAATGTTATTTATCAATGTTTTGCAAACATGTAGAATATGTTATGTTCCCTTGTGCAGGATGCTCTTTCAAATATTTAAGGTGATATCCATGTCCTCTACTTTTTCAGGGTAGATACACAGCTGGTCACTTACTGGTTTATCAACTGATTTCACTAGACAGCTCCAGTTAGAATGTGATTAGCTTGGAGAACAGCAGTATCTCTTGATTATGTTAAAATAAACTATTATAATTTAATAATGTAATCTAAGATGGTTTTTATAACTGCTTCTATATGGCATGAATTAGTGAAGATGTCAAATGCCCAATTTAAGGGCAAAATTCTTTTTTTTTTGGAAGAGGTAAAGGGAGAGGGAGAGTCTTTTTTTAAAATATTTTATTTATTTATTTGACAGAGAGAGACACAGCGAGAGAGGGAACACAAGCAGGGGGCGTGGGAGAGTCAAAAGCAGGCTTCCCGCCAAGCAGGGAGCTCGATGTGGGGCTCGATCCCAGGACCCTGGGATCATGACCTGAGCCGAAGTCAGCCGCTTAACTGACTGAGCCACCCAGGTGCCCCTAATGGCAAAATTCTTAGGCAAAAATTGAAAACACAAGTCTAGTTTAATGGACTGACAACACCTCATTACTTGAGCAAAGATGAAGTTTTATGATATATTTTAGATTTTTATTTTGTATTATTTATCTTTTTTCTTTAGTTAAGGATTTTTTTAAAGATTTTATTTATTTATTTTTGAGAGAGAGAGAACGCACACGAGTTGGGGGGAGGCGCAGAGGGAGAAGCAGACTCCCCACTGAGCAGGGAGCCCATGAGGGGCTCCATCCCAGAACCCTGGGATCATGACCTGAGTGGTAGGCAGATGCTTAACCTACTGGGCCACCCAGGCACCCTCTTTAGTTAAGTCTTTATTTGCCTGAGTTCCATATACTTTAATTATAATTCCCATTGCCTCCCTAAATGAATTACAATGACAATCATATGAGGCAACACATAGAAATATATGTTAGGGATTATAAAACTCTACAGGTTATAGAAGTGTAATTCTTCCTCATTCGCCAAAAACATTCAGTAAATACATCTGATTTGTTAATAAGTAATATGTTTGTGTCTCTGCAGCGCCAAAGGAGATTAGCCATTACTGTAAATTGTATATATAGTTTCTTCTAAATAATTCAGTTTACAGAACTGGTACCGACAAAATAAGAAATGATAAGTAAAACATATATTTAAAGAGAAGGGGTTTTAAAATTCATAATTGTAATAATCTGTTATTCTCTATCTTTGGTCTGTATTATGAGAATATATTTTAAAAGCATTAGTAAAAGGATTTTTGTAGTTTTTGGCCTGAAAGGAACAAGTCCCATAGTGATCACAATGTGCTCAAGCCCTTCCTGTTCTGTGAGTTTTACAATCCTGAGTTAAACAGAATACAGATGTCTGCAGATGAAAAGAAAACATATGAAATTCTCACTCTCAAGCCAGGAGAATTCAAGCCAATCCAAGTGTGAAGGCTAATGTCACAGCTGAAATAGAAGTCAAGAGGGTAGCTTTGAATATAATTAAGATATGACAGTTTCACTCAGATCCAAAACCCAGGCACCTAAAAGCAGAATTTTCTCAAAAGGTGTGAAGGTGAAAATAAAATGTTTCTGGGAATTGGGCTGTGATCCAAAACTAATGAATTTCCCATTGAGTTACTAATCATCTAGAGCCATGGCCACCAGACAAGAGGCCAGGGAGATGACAATCCTCATTTTAGAATTATTTGGATCTCTCCTCTCTTTGAGGTCTGCAGAAACTAATCTTCTGGTAAAGAGCGGGGGGTTGGGGGGGAAACAGTGTCAACAAGAACAGAATTCAGATCTTGTCACTTTAACTCGATCCCTATCTTCTCGGCATACTATTTGTGTCGACTGCTTACCAAGACTGCCAGTCAACATCAGGAAAATACCAACACAGTTAAATATTCACATTGTATAACCAGGATATGGATCTTTTGTTCTACCATGAGCTACTCTTTCCCAGAAGACTTCAACTTTATTAAGGATTACCCAGAAAAAAAGCAGAACTAAATCAAATTTTTTTTATTTAGTGGTATTAATTTTTACACTGTGACACAGACACTAGAAGATGTTAATTTTTATCTGTTCTTAAGGAACAGGAAAGATTAGTTATTTAATGAAAGCCAGCCCATACAAAAAATATATATATATATATTAGAGAGAAAAATAGGTAGCAGGATGGGGAAGGAAGTGGAAGAAAACAGAAAAAAGTAACAGAAGCAAAGAGGGAGAAAAGAGAAGAACCTGGGGACAGAAAAAGGAAAGAAAGCAGAAGGAAGAGAAGTGGAGAAAGAGAAAAGGATGAAACTTGGGTTTGTTTGTTTGTTTTTTAAACTTTATCCTTAAAGTTGATCACGTGGAACCAATGAACAGATTAGGTTCCAACTAGGTGCCAATGACTGACGATACGTTAGAGACCGCGATGAATGAGACCCAGTTGCCTGTCTCACGGGGTTTACCATCTGCTGAAATGCTGAGCTATAAAGTAAAGAGAACCAGTATTTATAAAAACCATGCATGTCCAGGCACAACGGGAAGTGCTGTAAATATGTTGTTTTATCCATGCATACTCAGCATTACGTCCCACTTTGACAAGTGAAGAAACCAAGGCTCAAAGCGCCCCTGTTCCATGATGGAAGCAAGAATAAAACCCAGATTTACTTGATGACAAACCCATGCTTTTTCCACTGTATCCTGCTTGCAAAATGATAAATACACTAATCAAGCTATGACTGCAATGTTTTTGGAGAGCAGAGAAGAGAACAATTTTTCCTGTCTTGAAAACATCAATAACCATTGTTTTCAACTCTACCTTCTCCAATGTTCACAACCTGAAGTTAGAGCAGTGTTTACTAACAAATTTTTGCAAAATTCTAACTCTTTACATTATTGGCCAGTGAGAGATTCAGTGGTCAAAAACGTATGGGAAACTCTGCAATTCATATACTTCTTTTGAAAATTCTCAGTGCCTATTTGTCTGCTAGGCCTCTAAGATCTCTTGTTAAATATTATTGATTGATTGAAGATCCAAGATTAAGTTAGTCACGGAATATTCTTTTGGAAATACTGATTTAGAGGCCACATCTTAAATGGGATAATTAGAACATCTCACAACAGTGTGCTGTCAGCAGTGATCAGAATTATAATACAAGTGCTTATTTTTCTTTTTTCCCCTGAATTCGTCTTTATGCAAAAATGATAGATTACTGGTGTATTAAGCCAAAAATTAATGAGCATTATTATGATAAATGATTGACTTGCCACAAATCAATGATCACCATTCTTGCTTTTGCATTACCTGGGGGTGTTTCCAACTGTGCCAGAGAGTTTCTAAATCATAGAAATCATAATTCATTCTCACAAAAATAAATATAGTTATATTCATTAACCAAATATTTCTGTTGGGACAGTCTCTACTTCACACTCTCCACTTAGTCTCTATGTCCTGATGTTTAATTAAAAAATATGGTCTTAATATTCAAACTAGTCACTTATTGTTCATTTTTCATTAATTTATATTTTTATTATTAAAGTAATGCATGTTCATGGTAAAAAGAAATTCAATGGGTACAGAAGAGAATGCGATGAAAAATTTTAAAGGGCCCTTTCCCTACCCTCAAACTCTACTTCCTTGTTCTAGAAGTTAACTACCTATTACTTGTTTATACTTTTAGAAAGGCACACACATATGCATATAGTTTTTTAAAATAAACAGATCATTTTATACATATTATTCCATAATTATTTTGACATTTAATCCTACATCTTGATTATCTTCCTATAATCAAAACTTATTAATTTACCTTATTTTAAAATCAATTTTATTGAGGTATAATTTATAATAAAATTCACCAATTTTAAGTCCGCTTTTTAAAAATATTTTATTTATTTGAGAGAGAGAGAGAGAGAGAGAGCAAGCATGAGTGTGGGGCAGAGGGGGAGCAAGCATGAGGGGAGGGCTGAACAGGGAGCCCGATGGGGGGACTGGAGCCCAAGACCCTGAGATAATGACCCAAGACGAAAGCAGCTACATAACCTACTGAGCCACCCAGGCACCCCCAGAAATGTGCACAGTTAATATAGTCACCAACATAATCATATTTACATTACTATAGAAGTCTCCCTTATATAAAGTGGCAACCAAGCTCCTTCTCCTCTTTTAGAAACCACTGACCTGCTTTCTATTTCTATTGGTTTTACCTTACTTAGCAATTCAAACAAATAATTGAAATCATACAGCTTGTAATCTTCTGTGGCTAGCTTTTTTTTTCGTTCAGCAAAATGCCCTTGAGGTTCATCCAAGTTGTCATATGTATTAGTAGTTAATTTTCTTTTATTGCCTAATATTATTACATTGTGTGGGTATACCAAATTTTTTTATCCATTCATCACCTGGTGGACATTCGGATGCTGCCCAACTTTTGGCAGTTGTAAATAAAACTACTGTGAACATTCACATTACACACAGATCTTTGTGTGGGTACATGTTTTCATTTCTTAGGTAAACACCTAGAAGTGGACTTGCTGGTTTATGTGGTAAGTTGTGTGTCAGTGAGAAATTGCCAAACTATTTTGCACCAAACTGTATTCTCCCAACTGTACATGAGGGGTCCAGTTAGTCTATATCCTTGTCAGACCTGGTGATTTTAGCTATTTTAGCGGCTATGTAGTGATAGCTTATTGTGATGTTTTTAATTTGCATTCCTCTAACTAATGACTTTGAGCATCTTTTTATCTGCTTATTTGTCATTTGTATATCTTCTTAGTGAAATGTTTCTTCAAAATTGTTGTCTATCTTTAATTGAGTTATTTTTATTCTTGTTATTGATTTGTAAGAATTCTTGATTCTAAAGACAAATTCTTTATCACACAGATACAGGTTTTGCAAATATTACTCCCAGTCTGTGGCTTGCCTTTTGATTCTCATAACAATATCTTTTAAAAAGCAAATTATTTTTATTTTAATGAGATCCAATTTATTGGGCTTTTTTCTCTATTATCTATTGCTTTTTGTTCCCTACATAAGATATCGTTGTTCAACCAGAGATCACAAAGATTTTCTCCTGTATTTTCTTCTATAAGTTTTATATGTGTGATTCTTACTTTTAGGTTTATTATCCAATTCAAATAAATTTTTCTTTGTCTCATGAGGTAAGAGTGAAGAGTGTGTTCTTATCCAATTGTTCCAGCACAATTTGTTGAAAAGATTGTATTTTGAGTTGCTTTGGTGACTTTGTTGAAAATCAATGGATAATATAAAAGGGGGCTTATTTCTGGAATATCTACTCTGTTCCATCTATGTATGGTTTATCTTTACATTAGTATTACACTGTCTTGATTACTGTAGCTTTACATGAAGTCTTGAAATCAAGTAATGAAATTTACTTTATTCTTTTTCAAGCTTATTTTTTTCTCTATGTTCTTCACATTCCTACCTATAACTATTAAAAGTATTTTTACTTTCACTAATACTGCATACTAGCAAATATATAAATCCTTGCCAGTGTGACAGGCATTGTAGTCCCTTGTGTAAAGATTGAATGTGCCTTTCTTTATGCAGTTGGGAATGATGCAGAATGATGTTATGACGTCAAACAAGCGCTGATTTGCTCTTCCAGCTCCAGAAGTTTAGGTGTGAGGGCTGTATGTCCAGGAATAATAACAGCCATCACTTGGGAAGAATTTACCATGTGCCAGACACTGCCTTAAGCACTTTTCTCATATCATACGATTTAATTGTCACCACAACTCTATGACCTAGGTAATGGATGGAGGAAATAAGATACCTGCCTAATCTCCCAGCATTAGGAGGAGATTGCTCGTATTTCCTACATGTTGAAACCAACCAACCAACAACTAAAGTAAAATGCCAATCCCAGCTAATGGAATAGGAATTGGACTTCCAGCTTGAAATCTTCCTAAAAACGAATTAAGGAGTCAACTAAATCACGTCTTTAACAATGCACTGTTTATTAGGGCAGGCACGTGTGCTCATTTTTTTCCCCTAAATATAAGAGATGATACCTCCAGTGACTGATTTCTATGTTTTATTCCAAAGCTTTCAAAACAAGTGCCCTATCAAATATTGCATAAGGGTTTTGCAGTGATAAATGGTTTCATTTACAGGCCTCAGTACCTCCCAAACCCAACTCATTAGGTCCAAAGTGGTACAATTAGAGCAGCATGGGGGTTGGTCTGGTAATGGGAAGACCAGAGAGCTCGCAGGAATTGCCATTTTAATTTTAATTTGTGGCCCTTCACTTCCGATTTCTTCTCTTTTCACTTTGAATCAGAGCTGTAAACTTACATGCTTTCTGCAGCCTTCTCTGACTTCTCCGAGGAACTTACACTTGTTTTCCTCTCCATTAATGTGAGATTTCTCCTCCCGTTTCATTGTGTGCAGCCACAGAGGTGATGTCATTGAAAGTGCCCCTTCCTTTTCACTCTGGTAAATAAGGAGATCTTTTTCCACGCTGACAGCGGGGTCTCAGAGGCCAGATTCTGTTTGTACCAGAAACTTGCTTTTCTAAACCTCAAAACACTTCACCATATGTTCAGCTCACATGTTCTCCTGGCTGGTTAATTTAACCCGTGCAAGGCTCCTCTCTGCTTGGGGTGAGCACTGGAGATATTGCCTGCTTGTGAATTATTACTTATGGCGATGTCAATTCACAGGCCACTTGCAATGACCCCTGGGTGCTTCACTGAACTGTGAAAGACACCTACGAGGAGTGATTACAGATGCAAGATATCTGGAATTTAAAGATGAAACAATACCCAGGTCTGACACCTAGAGATTTCTTTAGTTCATATCCAGTTCATAAATTTAAAGCAAAACATACTACTTTAAAAAAATTATCCGTTTGTTGTATACTTTGGTGACACCAAACCTGCTCCAAAATGTCACTTTACATACATACATATAATGCCACTTGGTAAAATAAATATGAGACAAAGGAATAGGGGTGACAGAAAAATTAAAGAATAAAAATGAGTTGTTCCCCAAATATATGCCATAGGGTCTTAGATCATTGCTGGAAACAGGCCATATATTCAAATCTAAATTTCCTAGTAGCTGAAGCAAAAACTTAAAGTTTCAAAATTCATTGTAGACATGAGATATAAACTGTCCAGTTTCTCAGCAGTATATTTTAGCCAGTACCAAGTTCTAAGATACATTTCTCCTAGAGCTACACATTAAGAGGTCTCTGCAAGAAGGTTTTCAGTAAGATTATAGTGATCAGCAACCACATTCACAGTCTTAGAATCAATATTATAACCCATTCTTTAATATACCTCAATGAAGTTTAATCTCTCTAATACCAATAACAATTTTGTAAAAGCTGTTTTATTAAGAGGAGTCAAGACACTCTAGTCCAGGTACTCATCTCTCTGATACTTTGTTCATTCAAGAACAAAATGTCAACCATCCACTGGGGAGAAATGAATGAAATATTACTATACATTTACTTCTTATAAACGGGGTTTGATTATAACTGGTAAGCCAAGAGTTCTGGGTTATATTCTCCAACATGAACTCAAGAGTACAGATATGTTTTGGTAATCAACTAAATAGAGGGTAGAGCTGATATTTTAAAAGACTGTCGTTAAGAACTGTGCTGTTTATTTTGGTCTTTGTTTATTGCTTCCAGACCCGAAGCTACAGTGGAGCAGGAATGAGCCTACATGCTGCTCAAACTGTGAAAAGCCAAGTTGCAGAAGAGGTTGAGGAAATATGGCGAGAGTCCAAACAGGGACTGCTGGAGTTATAAAGCCCTGAGGCACTAAATTATGCTTGTGCATGCCCCACCCACCTCTTTGCCGGACCCGTAAGTATTGAGACTGGCAGACCACCACCATCACAGCACCTCTACTCTTTGTCATAAACTTGGAACATTCTAGGATGCTTAAAGGGACTAAAGCAATACCCTCAACTTCAAACTTCTTTTGAATCCACTCTCCCCAAGAAACTATAGGGTAGAAAATAAATCTTGTTATATCAGTCCTTTTCTTAAGTCATGGAGACTTTGAGACCCTGAGGAAAGCTGTGAACCCCTCTTTCTTTCTCCCAGAGCCACCCTGTTAAGGACTCCAACATCCCTATGCAGTATTTTGTGCAATTTTGGAGGGTTTATGTAACCTCTGATAACCAGATTGAGAACCCAGGTTTTAAAGGCTTTGCAATGTGCCAGAAAGTCTAGATTCTTTAAGTGGCTTACACATTCCCCCAGATAGGCCATGCCTCTGTGTGCCTACTCTCTCACGGCTCATCTCCTGCCATGTCTCCTATCCCAAGATCCTAAAGATGGCTGCTTCTTAAAGCATGTTGTGCTGATTTGTGCCTCAGGGTATTTAATTATACCCTTTTCTTTTCTATCTTCCTGGTGAATTCTCACAAAACCTTCAGGAACAACTCTGAAAATTAAGTTGTCCTTAGTGTCTCTCCCCTCATTCTCGCATAATTGCTCGCCCACCTCTTTGCCCACAGCATATTGTATAGACTTCTATAAGGCATTGGTCACTCTCTGTTGTAGTTATTTTTGACATGTGGGTCTCCAATTTAAAAAGTGACTTAAGGGATGCCTGGGTGGCTCAGTGGGTTAAGCGTCTGCCTTAGGCTCAGGTCATGATCCCAGGGTCTTGGGATTGAGCCCCCCATCGGGCTCCCCACTCACTGGGGAGTCTGCTTTTCCCTCTCCCTCTGCCCCTCCCCCCGTGCTCTTTCTCTCTCTCAAATAAATAAATAAATAATAAATTAAAAAGAAGAAAGTGACTTTTAAGAGCATTAACCATTTTTTAGTCTCCCCTGCATCCTTCGAATAGAGTATAATTCCTAAAACATAGTTGTTGTTTAGAAAGCTTTTTAGTTTCTTAGAAACTATCCAGAGTCTTAAAAATCTTCCTGTTGGTTATGGACGCAGAGGCTCAGAGAAGTATTTGTGGAATCAAATGTTGCTAGAGATTCTAGGACTGCAAAGATTTATGGTATTTTGGAGCATGTTCCTGTGCAGAAAATTGGTTTGGCCAAATGTCTCAGTGTGTTAAAGAGGAATATTTACAAGGAATCTGATTTAATTAATGTACGTTCCCCATGATTAACTGCTAGACACTGTAATTATTGACTTGGAAGTGCTACAGGAATGTCTAATACCATAAGATTTTGTAGAATGGCTTTCCCCCCTCATTTTCAAAATACACAATCATCAGTCAAATTAGTTGGAATATTTTACAAGTGGCTCATAGATTGATACCTTTATATTCTTCCAGACTTGAAGAATGAGGGTCTTTGCTGAAAGTGTTTCATTGTGCTGCATGGTATAACAGAAAGAGAAGGGCTTAATCCTAGCATGTCACCCAGTGGTTGTTTTTCACCTCTCAGAGTCTTCAGATATGGGATGGGCTCAGAAGAATGGTGAGGACTAAATGGGAGAAGAGGTGGGGAGAGGAATGGGCTGTTTGGCAGGACCAGTCTATCGAGAGGACCAGTCCATGCTGAATACATGGTGCAAGCTGGAAGCAGAAGTTACCTGCCATGGGGCAAGATAGAGAGAGTGGCCCCGGTGGAGGATGAAACCTGATGCTGGCCTAGGAAAGGAGAACAGCCTCTAATTATTTTTGCAAAGTTACTCCATTGCTTTAAAATCTTCCTGGAATGGTTAAACAATTAGAGGGAATCAAAGGTGTAGAGTGAATAGAACACTGCTTTGGCTTCGGATCTACCATTTTGAACCTTTAATAAGATGATAGACATGGTGCACATGTGTATACAGTTTTATTTCATTCTTAGAACAACCCCATAGAAGCAAAGAAATGGTTTTGTTGTTACTATTACGTCCATTCCATACACAGCTCCACAGACCGACTCTTAGAAAGACTAAATAACTTTTCCAAAGCAAGGCCGCTCTCTGTGGCACCTGGATGCAAATCCAGGTCATTTAGGACATAACCACATCACTCTCCTGCCACTTGAGCTTGCGGAGCTTTAGATCCCTTGCCAACGAAATGCAGGCCATGATTCTTCCTCCTTATCTTGCTATAAGATTTAAACGAGATAATACATGGTAAGTGCCTCATGATAACTGTAGGATCTGTATAGCTTGATAAAAATAAAGGTTGATCTCAAAGGAGGGTGTGTGTGTGTGTGTGTGTGCTTGTGTGCGTGTTTGTCTCAATCTGAGGGGTGGGATAATTTTTACCTGCTGACATGGGGGTACCATGAGAAATTGGCTGGCAGTCAGCAGGCAGTCCAGGCTTTATGACCCTGGCTCAGGGCTCCAAAACAAATCAGTCAGACTCTGAGGTAGATAGGAGGGTTCCAAGGTCAGGATGGCGATGTGACGAGGTAGTTTGTACACCCTGTGTGTGTCTTTTAAGTAACTTACAAAGAAAGAAGCAACCTCATACCCATTGCCTGAATTTACACCTTGGGGACGTGAGGGTTGGGACAAAAGAGCTGGGCTAGAATAAAGGATTGGTTTATTTTTTTCTCCTACTTCATGAGTAGCCAAGGCCAAGGTGTTCTTGCAGCTACCCTCCTCACCCCCTCTCCACCAGCAAAGGTAGTAGGAAAGCAATTGTACCTCTATTATTTAGGCATAAATACTTCAAGGATTCTATCTTTTTTTAAGATTTTATTTATTTATTTGGGCGAGAGAGAGAGAGAGAGAAAGCATGAGCAGGGGGAGGGGCAGAGGGAGAAGCAGGCTCCCCGATGAGCAGGGAGCCCCATGCGCGTCTCAATCCCAGGACCCCGGGATCATGACCTGAACCAAAGGTAGATGCTTAACCTCTGAGCCACCTAGGCGACCCTTCAAGGATTCTTTCTAAATAGTGGGTTAAACACACACACACACACACACACACACACAGACACAGACACACACAGACACACACACACACACAGGATTACTACAGAATAATTAGGATACAAATTCCACACTATGCCTCAGACATAGTAAGAATTTAAGTAGCTTTCAGCATTACATAGTTGGAAGCTTATAGATTTAGTGATCGGAAAGACCTAGTGCAAAATCCCAGTTCTACTATATATGACATTTGGTCCACTCCCAAATCTCACTTAGCTTCGATTTTGCACATCTGTAAAATAGGACCAAGAATATCTGCCTTGCAAAGTTTGTTCATGAATAAGTGACGTGGAAAATATAATGCAACTAGCTCAGTGCTTGGGTCAGCAAATGTTAGTTGCTTTTTCCCCAACAATAGGAATTTCCAGTAGATTGCTTGACGATTTTGACCGTGTTGACCATCACTACCTCTCCATCACCCCACCACCAACCATTCTTCCGTAACTTTTTTTTCAGGATGTAGCACTTGTTCTCTGCCGCTAGAGGAATGATCTTCCTTTTCTGCATTCTTACTTTACCGCCACCCATAATAGCCATTTGATAATCTCCCTTTTGACTGACACGAGCAAAGAAAATGGGCTGTGTGCATGGCAGAGAATTGGTGGTGCCTTTTGCATGTCCTTCTCCCTGCAACAGAAATCCTGCCCCGTATGAATGGGATTATCTGCTGCATGTGGATATTTGATTCCCTGAATCCCTAACTCAACTATTCTATGTGCACTCCATTTTCTTAAATTATCTGGTTACCAATTTTTCATTTCTTTATCATTTTATTCTTGCTTTATTCTTTTGCTCCAAATATGTTGCCACCTCTCTGAGCTGTCAATCTGGACTATCCTTCTGATTAAATAACATCTTTATGTTTGGACTTGATGGATCAATAGATTAACACTCAAGATAAATGGAATCAAGGTGCCACATTCGGGACCTGGGGTCAAGCATGAAGTTGAAACAGTCAGAGACGCTGTTTTTCAGTCAAATGGCATCGCAAGTGGGACGTTCCATATCAGTCAACATCAGAAGGAGGATGGGCACAGAGAAAATCAGGGCATGACGCTAAGCATTGCAGGATCTCTGGAGACCCATTAATGGAGACTAAAGATTTGTTTTAGAGAGTGAGAAGTACAAACCAGAACAATTCCTTCCCAAAGGAAGCAGTGGTTTTTCTAGGGTTCCTGTGGCCTTCAAATGGTTAGGAATGAAGCAATTCAAGAAATAATGTATGTAGAAGACATCCATGGGTTTTCTGATCAATACCACATTTCTAGGAATCTCTTCCCCTCCCAACTTGTATTTGCAGTCATAGCAGCTAGGTTTTCATTTTTTCCTGTCCACTGATCACTGCTATTTGACCCAGGGGAGGGAACCTGACACAAACTGGGCCAAAGAACTTCTTTAGGACTCTTGGACTTGGGGTCTAAAATATACCAAAAAATGCTCAGAGTCTATCTTGGACATGTACAAGAAGAAAGAAGTCAATCTTTTGAGAAGGGGAAGAATGGATGTACAAAACATGGTGAAATTGAGAAAAAGAAAGACCTGACAAAATTGGAATCTTGAGACGTCCCATATATTCATAATAAGTTATATTTCTATTTAAGGTAATCTTGTTAACTTTTTCACTGTGATTAAAAAACTGTCCAACTAAAGACGCCAAGCGAAGTGTCATCATTAAGCTTTTGCTGAAGTCATTGTCCTAACTGGGACTGTCTCCTTTCCTCTTAGACCTTGTCTACACCTATTGTCATCTGCCCATTTAAGTCTCTTCCTCTGAGAAGCCCTCCCTGATCATGTCTGATGTCAGTTTTTTGGGATATCTCTTGCGTGGGCAGTTTGAAGAAACTATTCATGGGTTGAATTCTGTGTTTTCTTTACTATGAGTTTGGCCAATCCTTCATCTTCCCTGCACAATTTTTACACCTTTAACTTGAAAACAGATTAGTTATGCATTAAAGTCAAAGAATTCTGTATCAGAAAAAGAATTTTTCAAAGTCTTAAAGTAGAGATTTCCATTATCAAAGTATAAAGAGGGCGCCTGGGTGGCTCAGTTGGTTAAGCAACTGCCTTCGGCTCAGGTCATGATCCTGGAGTCCCAGGATCGAGTCCCGCATCGGGCTCCCTGCTCAGTGGGGAGTCTGCTTCTCCCTCTGACCCTCCCCCCTCTCATGCTCTCTCTCTCTCTCTCTCTCAAACAAATAAATAAAATCTTTAAAAAAAAAGTATAAAGAAGTAGAACATTCTAATAGAAATATTTCCACTGACCACATGAGACTATATTCCCTGACAATCTGCTCTTGGGCAAGTGTGGGTCTAGATTTGTGCTTTTGGAAGGTAAGAATGTACAAAGAGAACTCAAACAATCTGCTTGGTGTAAGTAAATAAGGCTCTGAGAAATGTATTTGGATTTTTAATTCTATATATAGCAGTATTCAGGATAGCACTCTTGTCTCAGCCCAGATTTTACAATGGAAAACACATTGGCCCAAGAAAGAGACTTGTATATGTGCACACACATATACACACACATGCAGGTATGCACGCACGTGTGAGTGCATTCAGCTCTGGCTGTGTTTGTGGCTGCATTACGTACGAATGCAGCTGCTGGACCCAGTGGTAAGTATTGACAGTAGGGGAGGTGACACAGCAGACGGTCAGCACATTCACCCAAATGTCAGGCAGTCGCATCATTAACATAGTGCAGTGTCCAATAACTCTGAGCTCCCCATAGTGTGGACTCTGCAGGAATAATTACTTGGATATCACATGTACTTCATCACTTCCAAATTAGATTTTACTAATCCACCGCTTTATTTTCAGTGTAATCTCATTACTACAATGGCGGTTCCTTTTTTTTTTTTTTCAATGCCTCAGAAGATTTATTGCTTTAAACCAGTAACAAGATTTAGCGATTGCCAGAGGACATATTATTTTAAGATTTAGACTGATGTGAGTTTGGCTATGGAAATCCCTTCCTCCTTCTCTGCCATCCCCCACACTCTAGGAAAGATCGTAGGGTGAAAAATAAATTATAGCTCCATACCTTGATTTTCCTTTTCACAGTAATACAAATAAAACCATATTAAAGAATGCAGGTGACTATCTAGAACAAAGAATTAGGGTCAAGTGGATCACTGCACACAATCTTCTTGCAAAAATGCACCTAAGAAACAGTGTCCTATATTCTCAGTGGAAATTTTGTCTTGTATACTTTATTTTTTCTCCACTAATAATTGGATAAAATGAATGTTCTTGGTGCTTTTTTCCATTCATGTTGACCCCGAGAAGATGAAGCTGAATGATTTCTTCCTCCAAGATATGTAGTGTCTAAGGAGCTACAAATTTTAGACCATGCCAGAGGAATTCTTTTGATCTTTCACAGTGTTAATCCCACATAGCCTGGCTATTTTAACTGACAAAAAATATTTCAAAATATCATGGAAAGCAAGACAAATTATGAAAAATTACCAAAAACCAATGCCCTGCTTTTAGATTTATTAATTGCCTTAGGATATTTTCCTAATTATACACACACTTATACATTCCTTATATAATTTCATACATCATCTAATTTCCATATTAGGGAATCAAAAATATGTGATTAATGATCAACTGAATGAATGAATACTAGTATTCATTATATATACATAGTTGCATTCCCTTTACAGGGAGGTTTTTCACCACAGAAGCATTTAAATTATCAGCAAAAACTCAATAAAACATCTACCACTGATATGGGACAGACACGGTTAGGCACTGACATTAGAAAAAGAATCAAGATTAGCATGTTTTCTGTCCCCGCCCGCCACAACCCCCCCCCAACCCCCTGGCACCCACGGCACATAAAAAGTAATGGGAAAACCAGATAATTAGATACATGATAATGGTTTAATATGAGGAGTGAAGTACAGGGTGCAATAGACAAAATTTTCCCTCATTGTATGAGCAGGGTTGAAAGTGAACAAGGAGAAGAGGAGGAAGAGGAGATGGGGTATTTGATATCTTCTCTTCTCCTTTCAGTGACCCAGCCTTGTCGTTTGGATCATGTCCTTTCTGTATATTCCTAGAGATTTGTTGACTAATTACCATCAGATGCCCTACATTCAGGGCGTTAGGGAGTACCTTTTCTGCTAAAGGAAGGAATATAAATTGTTGGAAGACCCAGCTTTTGGTCCTGCGTTTGGCAATAATTGATGCTCCATTTTTGGGAAGAGCTCACAGTATATCTAGGCTTCAGTTTCCATGTCTATATGCTAAAGATTTGAACTAAAGTATCCATAAGAATATTTCGAGTTGGGCACCTGGGTGGCTCAGTCGTTAAGCATCTGCCTTCAGCTCAGGTCATGGTCCCAGGGTCCTGGGATTGAGGCCCACATTGGGCTCCCTCCTCAGTGGGAAGCCTGCTTCTCCTTCTCCCACTCCCCCTGCTTGTGTTCCCTCTCTCGCTGTGTCTCTCTTTGTCAAATAAATAAATAAAACCTAAAAAAAAAATGTTTCGAGGTCTAAAAGCTCATGAATTTAGTCATCTTTCCAGATTATTTCCCCTGCATCTTTATGGAGTATATTTGAAGACCATCAAGATCCATGAAAAGAAGAAAGAGAAGAGGAAAATTAACAATAACTGAGTACCTGTTATGTGGGTTTGATACTCCATAAAAAAATCTAGAAGTAGAGATTACATCCCAGGAGTACTCTGCAAGACTTGCTAACCTGCACACAGTATATATATGTGGTAGAATTGAGATTGAAACACAATGCCTAAACATTAGTGATGACATTCCAGGTACCTAGACATAGAATTAGGAACAGTAGTTCGGGATAGAGAAGGCTTCCCAGAATCTGTGGAGAGGCAGATTTTTAAAGGCTAACCCTCCACATACGAAATAAACATGTTTGAGAAGACAAGGACAGACAGAAAAACAAACAAATAAACAACAAAAACTGAGGAGAGCCTCTGGTTGGGGATGCCCCCTTCTGGAAGGTGATCTTTTTACTCCTAAAGTATACTTCCTAAAGGATACTTGTCTAAGGATAATACTGTCCTCCACCTGGAAATCATGTCGTACTGACAGCATAGTACACAATCAGAGGACTGGCTAGGGTCTGGTGAGGAAGGAGGACCATTCAAACCGGTTTGATGATCCTATACTTTTCTGACACTTTGTAGTCCCAACAAATGAGCTCACTACATGTTTTTACTTCTATCTGGTTGCTATGGTAATACAGCTCAGCTCTCTTCTAAATTTCTACCTTGAGTAGAATGTGTTACATAAAAAAGGGTTGTTTTTGCCCAACCTTGTGGAGGCGGTGGCAACTATTTAAGCTGTCAGCACCTAAGCAGGAGTGGCAAAACCAGAACTAGGGAGGAGGCGGAGGTCAGAGATCCTTGAGAGGTGGGAGGGATGTCAAATCTTAGCTACCTGGTCTTGGTATCCGACTTAGGTGTCAGAACTGAACATGAGTTGGGACGGAAAACTAGGGTCCATGAACTGGAAGCCCAAACATTCTTGAGTTCAGTATTCTGTTCAGTTGAGGAATACTTTCAATAGCTATAACACTCTAAATGCAGCATGATTGGGGTGCTTGGGTGCCTCAGTTGGTTAAGTGTCTGCTTTCGGCTCAGGTCATGATCCCAGAGTCCTGGGATCCAGCCCCAAGTCCTGCATCAGGCTCCCTGCTCAGCAGGGAGTCTGCTTCTCTGCCCCTCCCTTCCACTCATGCTCTCTCTCTCTGGCTCTCTCTTTCTCTCAAATAAGTAAATGAAATCTAAAAAATAAATAAATAAATAAATGCATCATTACTTTTCTTAAAGGCATAGTAGTTTTATTTAAAAATAAAATTTTTATTTTGGAATGATTTCAGAATTATAGAACTGTTGCAAAGATAGTCCAGAGAGATCTTATATACCTTTTAAATTAGTTTTCTGTAGCTATTATAACAAATTACCAACTACATGGCTTAAAACAACACAATTTACAATTGTGTTAACTCACCCTCTGAGGGTGAGTTAACAATTGGGTAAAGGATGAGGGAACATTTGGGGCTGGGAATGGGCATGCACTGAGGTCTTGAATCAGGAAGGAGGAGCCCATTCATGGACTAAAAGAAATGCAGACCCAGACAAATTCCATATTAATCTAAAGAGCAGATGGAAGTGGTGGGATGAAAGTGAGATGGATTTGGGGAGTGTGAAAGATTTCCTGATAACCTGTCTTCTGGATGCGGAACTTGCCTGCTACAGTTCCATTGGGTGGAAGCTATAGAAAACTATTTTAGTTTAAAATAAGGAAGAACTTCCTGAGTCAATGTTTTGAAGGCAGTGAGTTTCTGTCTCCAGATCTGTTTAAGTATAAGCTAGATTACAATTTGGATAGAATCTTGTAGAGATGTTAAAAGGGTATTGGGCCTGTTGAAAATTTAAGTCCATCTCAGTAAGAAGATTTTGCAAATCACATACTTTCAATTAAAAACAAACAAGCACGGGCGCCTGGGTGGCTCAGTCAGTTAAGCATCTGCCTTCAGCTCAGGTCATGATCTCAGGGTCCTGAGATTGAGCCCCGCATTAGGGCTCCATGCTCAGCGGGGAGTCTGTTTCTCCTCCTCCTTCTGCCTCTGCCCCTTCCCCCGTACTTGAGCTCACTCTCTCTCAAATAAATAAATAAAATCTTTAACACAAACAAACAGTTCAGTGGGTAAAATGAAGGTGCTGATAAGGCTGTGTTCTTTATGGGAGCTCTAGAGAAGAAACCATCTCCTTGCCTTTTCCAGTTCTTAGAACCTTCCCATGTACCTTTGATGCATTGCCCCTTTCCAGCTTCAAAGTCAGTAATGACCAATCAAGTCTTTCTCCTACTGCCTCACCTGGATGTTGATTCTTCTAACACCCTTTTCCTCATTTAGGGACCTTTGCAATTACATGTGTCTACCTGGACATTCCAGGATTATCTCCTTATTATAAAATCAATTGATTTGCAAGCTTAATTTCATCTGCTACCTTAATTCCCCTTTGCGGTATAATTTACAGTTCCAGAGTTTTGGACATGGGCATTTTTGGAAAGTCATGATTCTGCCTACCACACCCTTTATCCAGTTCCCCCCATATTTAACATCCTACATTACTGTCCCTGGTACATTTTTCAAAACTGAGAAACTGACATTGGTACATAACTAAAAACTAAACCTATAATTAATTTGGATTTCACCAATTTTTTCATTAATGTCCTTTTCCTTTTCTAAGATCTGATCCAGTATACCACATCATATTAGGTGTCATCTGTCCCCAACCTCCTCTAGGTCTGTGACAATTCCTCAATCTTTCTTGATCTTTATAAACAGCTTTAAGAATGCCAAATGGCAGTGTTTTGACCATTGGCCACTACTCTGTATACATCACATTTATTATTACAGCCCATAAACAAAGTCAGAGAAGCAAAATCTTTTCTTAATTTGCCATAGCATCATATTGCAGCTCTGCAAGCGTTCCAGAGAAAATGTACCATTATGAATGGGCTCTTTCAAAGCAGTGTTCAATTGTTGGCTCCAGAAGAGAAATAGAGCTCAGTGGCCAAAACCAAGCCTTTGTGGATTTTTCTCCATTCATTATAAAAATACATAGGTTTACCATTAATGATGTAGCATGGTATAATGCAAAGAGAACAGGGCTTGGGATTAGAAAGTACAAGATGTTTTGTTCTGTTATTTTTGCTGCTGTTTTCATTATTATTTTTTTAAAGTTTATTAAAGAAAAATGGGGAAATTCAAATAAGAAAGAAAGAATTAAAACTAAATGCAGGGCGCCTGGGTGGCTCAGTTGTTAAGCGTCTGCCTTCAGCTCAGGTCATGATCCAGGGTCCTGGGATCGAGCCCCGCATCGGGCTCTCTGTTTGGCGGGAAGCCTGCTTCTCCCTCTCCCACTCCCCCTGCTTGTATTCCCTCTCTCACTGTCTCTCTCTCTCTGTCAAATAAATAAAATCTTAAAAAAAAAAAACCTAAATGCCAACCATCTAGAAATAACCCTGTAAAGGCCTTGCTATATATTGTTTCTGAAAATAATCTGAAAATTATGATTATATACTTAAGGTTTGATCTTTTTCACTTATTATCATCTTGAATTTCTAGATGTACTTAGATGTACTCTGATTTATTTGAATTTTAGTTTATCTCCAAGTTCACTGTCATGTAGGTAAAGTTAGCTAAAATTTTGTGAACATACTTAACTATTTCTTTAGAATAAACTCTCAGTGGAAAAATTTCTGATATGTTACATTATGTTGGGTTAACAGCAACTCAAAATATCAGAGGCTTAAGGCAGTGGTGCATGATAGTGGTTCTTTGGCAGTGACTTGGGCTCTGCTCCATGGCACTTTCACTGTGGACTAGGCCATCAGAGTAGGCATTGTTTTAGACATTGCTGGTTAGGGAGGCAGTGAGGAGAGAATAGTGAGGCACTTGTTGGCTTTCCAAGTGTCTCTTTAGCTCATGAAGATTCACTGGCCCAGTCAAGTCACGTGGCTAAATGTGACTTCAAGGAGGCAGAAAAATATAATCATCCCATAGAGAGAAATACATTGCCAAATGACCCTTCTGACTGGTTTTACCAGTTTATATTTCCATCAGAACATATGAAAGTGGTGATTTCCATATAGCTTTGTAAATACTGAATATTATTGTGTTCTTCTATTTGCCAATTTGACAGGAGAAAGCCATATTTCATTGTTTTTTTAAAAATTATATCTAAAAAAATTTTTAAAGTAAAAAAATTTTATCTAGCTTTTTATTAATAAAGAAGAACCCAGTTTAGGTTTAGTTTTGCATTTAATGGATATGAGTTCTTGGGGAAGCTAACTGTCCTCTTTAGCCTCAGTTTATTTATCTGTATAATGGGAAGAGGAAAAATTTCTATCTCATTGAATTATGGTAAAGATTAAATGTGATAATATAGGGAATTATTTTGTAAACTGTGAGATTTTTTTAAAGGAGGAATCCATTTAATAATCACCTCTACAGTATTAAATGCCTAATCTAGTATAATAGTCCAAATAAGAATAGGAACTACAATAACATCATGCGTTGAAGACTGAGGTGTAGAAGAATGATCAGGGCATTGCAATCAAGAAAATTCTGGTCCTGTGTGTACCAGTCATAATTTATCCAACTCTTAAAGGATGATAATATTTTTCTGCATAACTACTATGAGGATTCAATGAAATAAATTATGTACGGGGGCGCCTGGGTGGCTCAGTTGGTTAAGCAACTGCCTTCGGCTCAGGTCATGATCCTGGAGTCCCGGGATCGAGTCCCACATCAGGCTCCCTGCTCGGCAGGGAGTCTGCTTCTCCCTCTGACCCTCTTCCCACTCGTGCTCTCTATCTCTCATTCTCTCTTTCTCTCTCAAATAAATAAATAAAATCTTTAAAAAAAAAAAAGAAATAAATTATGTACGGTATGTAAAAATATTTGAAAATATTTATCATTAATGGAAATATAGTAGTTAATAAATAATGAATAAACTGTATAATCATTACCTTTTGAAAGCAATTATTAAACTTATAAAATCAATGTTCCAAGTTCTAAATATACAAAGCACTTATTCTCTGCCAGGCTCTGTACTAAACCTTCTATATGCATTATCTTATGGAATCCTCCTAAATAAATGCATAAAATTGGTATTATGTGCATTTCATTTATTTACCAAGATATGAAACAAATTTAGTGAGTTTAAGTAATTTGCCAAAGACCACAGTAGGGAATCGGCAGACTCAAGGCTAAAACTGAGATCACATGCCTTCAGAAAGCATACTATTAAACATTATGCTAGGCTATCCCAAGCCAAAGACATTTTGGGAATCAGAATAAGTAGGATACTTGTAAAAGCTACATGTATAAGGTAAGAAAGAGAGTAAATATTATTCAGAGTGTTTGACCCTGGATAACCCGAAAGATATGTTTACTGACCTGAATTCATATCACCCAAGATAAATGTTTACCTTAGTACATTTTTCAAGATATGTTCCAGGCAACCATTATGGCTACACTTGACCTTTATTTTACCCTAAATACCTAAGTAAAAAAAAATTTTTTTTTAAATGAGTTTTTATACTATTTAATAGATTAGTATGGATGAAAGTCCTATGGAGACTTTGTACATGGAATTAATTGTATAAATTCACCATTAATCCTAATTTACAGATGCACCTTAGTACCACAGAGTCAAGGTCCTTGGATGACAATTTTAAGCAGTACAAAACCCAGGAACAGGGATGCCTGGGTGGCTCAGTCAGTTAAGCGTCTGCCTTAGGCTCAGGTCATGGTCCCAGAGTCCAGGGATGGAGTCCTGCACTGGCCTCCTTGCTCAGTGGGGAGCATGCTTCTCCCTCTGCCTGCCACTCCCCTTCTTGTGCTCTCTCTCTCTGTGGCAAATAGATAAAATCTTAAAAAAAAGAAAACCCAAGAATGTGTTTTCTTCATTATTCTTCCTTTGAACTTTTATATTAATGACAAAATTTCTGGATTATACAGATGCGTACCATTCTGCCACTGAGAGAAGAGAAATACATATTTTTCTCTATGACAAAAACATAATATGAAGGGGAATACTGAGGGTCGTCTTAGAAAGCAATGGGTCACACAAACACATTCTAATTATTTTCAGAAAAGAATGCCTTAAGATTCTAAAGCTAATGAGTGAAATAAGTCAATCAGAGAAAGACATGTATCATATGACCTCACTGATATGAGGAATTCTTAATCTCAGGAAACAAACTGAGGGTTGCTGGAGTGGTGGGGGTGTGGGAGGGATGGGGTGGCTGGGTGATAGACATTGGGTAGGGTATGTGCTATGGTGAGCACTGTGAATCGTACAAAACTGTTGAATCACAGATCTGTACTTCTGAAACAAATAATGCAATATATGTTAAGAAAAAAAAAGAAGAAGATAGCAGGAGGGGAAGAATGAAGGGGAGTAAGTCGGAGGGGGAGACGAACCATGAGAGACGATGGACTCTGAAAAACAAACTGAGGGTTCTAGAGGGGAGGAGGGGAGGGGGATGGGTTAGCCTGGTGATGGGTATTAAAGAGGGTACATTCTGCGTGGAGCACTGGGTGTTATGCACAAACAATGAATCATGGAACACTACATCAAAAACTAATGATGTAATATATGGTGATTAACATAACAGTAAAAATATAAAAAAAGATTCTAAAGCTAAAATCATTTTTATGGCAGAAATCTCCTAATATTTATTTGACTTACGTTTAACTATTTGATGCAGCAGGTCAAATCTCTCAGCTACCAAGGAAGTACATTTAGCAATTAATTTAACTCCAAGAGATTGCCAGGAAGTTGCTCTATTGTGAATTTTTTTATGGCTATGGTGAGTGATTAGTAACACCTGTTTCAAAAAATTTCCGGTCGTGATTAATAGTGTAGAACATTGAACCTTGGCTACAGATTTATTTCTGTGTTAGAGTAAAGCCAAATCTGTTTCCTAAGGAAAATTTGGACCTAATTACTAGGCATTCCTTTGAACCTCTGTTTAGAACCAAGACAGAGTATGAGAGCGCTGTGTAGCTGGATGGCATTGTTCCACCACTTCGTTGAGTTGTTCTTACTAAATTGCCACTGGTTATGATGACAACGGTCTGCATTGCAGGACATTAGAATAGACAGATCCTGTGTCACAGGGATATTATTGAGTCTGGTGTTCCTTGCTTCAGTTTGGAATACTAGGAAAAAGATGTGCTAGAAAACCTGGAGTTGACTTGCCAGGCAACAATGGTCACTAATGTGGACCTCACAATTTACACATCGTATACAGGCATTTTCTCTTATTATCTTGCTCTTACTCTCCTTTTGGCCTGATTTTTTCAGCCTTTAGTTTTTGATCTGTTATATTTTTATATAATCATAAAAATGTATGCATTTAATAAGATTATTTATTAAATAACCATACACACTGAAAAGAGTACACCTTGGTGATTTTTACTAAGTGAATACACATATTTGTCAACCCCCTAGATGAAGAAATACATTATCAGTATCCAAAAACCATCTCTTGAGCTTCTTCTCAGGCACTAATTCCCATCTTAGTTTTCTCAGGTTTTAAACTTTACCTATATGGAATCATATAGTATGTATTCTTTTGTGTCTGGCTTTTATCCCCTCCATTTTGCACGTTTGTGAGATTCATCCATGTTGTTTCTTTGTGTAGTGGTGGTATGTATATTTTCACTGATCTAAAGTATTCCACTGTATGAATATACCACAGTTTACTTAACCATTCTATGGTTGATTGACATTTTTGGGTGTTTTCAGTTTGGTCCATTCAAGTTATACTTCTGTAAACATTCTGACATGTATGTTTCTATTGGAGATATATATAGTATGCATTTGAAGGAAGCTTAAAAATAATTTTTGGAAAGAATGAAGAGTGGATATACATGCAAATATAGATATGGAATGTGGGTGAACTTCTAATTCAAAAATCTGAACTGTAAGGAAAGTAAAATGATCAGAAATACATTTTTCAGCAAAACAATGTAGAAAATGGGTTGAAATGGAAAAACAATTAGGCGACAATTGAACGATCCAAATGGAAAGTGATGGGAACTTTCGCTAGGGGGAGTAAGAGGGAAAGAAAGAAATACTTGAAAAGCTAGACTCCGTGGGACAGGGTGATGGCTATTGGAAGATCCGAGAGGGAAACAGTCGTGCTGACTTGAGCAGCTGGGTGGATAGTAGACAGTACCAGCAGACGAAATATTAGAAGAAGAGAAAACTTATTGGGAAGGGGAAAAGCTGAAATCATGAATCATAAGTTCATCTTTGAATATCTTGAGATTGCAAAAACTTCCTAAAAAGGGAATGAATCTGAATGTGGAAACTCCAGTAGAAACTGGACCAGAGGAGGGATGAACAGTAAGTATCATTGTCTGAGTAGGAGATACTGCATATGTATAGTGTCAATGTGTGTTTTGATGTAAGAGGTGACCCAGTAATCACCTCACCAAACTGTGGTGGCAGTTATATAGGGAGGTAAAGTGGAAAATAATTTATTTGAATTAATATTGTACTTGAAGTTTCAAAAAGCCCTAAGTAAATCCTCTCCCCTTTCTCAGACTTTCTTTTCTCACTGCCAGAACTCCTGCTCGAGACCTCAGAATCATAAAACTATATTCTTCGAAAGGGCCACAGAGGTTATTCCTTCTATCTTTTAGAATTTATGATGAGAAAATGAGACTGAAAGAGGCTAAGTGACATATCCAAAGCATATAAGTAGACAGAGAAGGAGCCAGGAACCGCATCTTGGTCTCGTTTGTCCTTGACACCATCCCTTCGATATCTACACTGGCTTTTCTCAAATGGTCTCATCATTTCAATCTCTCCTTTTTTCAGTCCGTGTTACCTAAGGTTAGGGAAATTTCAAAGATGTCAATCTCTGTTTAAAAGCCTTCAATCCTGGGGCGCCTGGGTGGCTCAGTCGTTAAGCGTCGACTGCCTTCGGCTCAGGTCATGATCCCAGGGTCCTGGGATCGAGCCCCGCATCGGGCTCCCTGCTCAGCGGGAAGCCTGCTTTTCCCTCTCCCACTCCCCCTGCTTGTGTTCCCTCTCTCGCTGTCTCTTTCTCTCTCTCTGTCAAATAAATAAATAAAATCTTTAAAAAAAAAAGCCTTCAATCCTTTCTCAATGCCTACAAAATAAATACAAACTCTTGATATTCGTATTCAAGGCCCAACTGCAAAATAATCTCTTCTCTCATTCCTATAACCTAGTCAAAGAGAATAATTTGCCCTTCCCCAATACACCCAGGAATTGATATCTCCAGTTCTTCATCTTTACCTGGCAAAAATCTCACTTCAAAGCCTGTTCTAAAAGAAGTGTTGGGTTTTTTTTTAAGATTTTATTTATTTATTTGTCAGAGAGAGTTCCCCTGACAACACTGCCTTGCCCCCCATTCTTACTTCCATTTCTGCCCGTCCAACGGACTAGCCGCTCCTTCTATGTAAGGCTAATTTCTTCAGCTGAGTCCTTGATTTCAAAGCTTGTCCTCTTCTGCAGGTGTTTTCCCTACTACTCATTTTTCTTCTTTTTCTCTTCTCCACTGACCACTTTATAACGACACATGAACATATTCAGTTGTCTCCAACCTTAAAAAAACTAAGTCATCCCTGGACGACTTAGTCTCTCATGTACCCCACAACATACCTACATGGAGTCTCCCTTTTGCCACTACCGCTCAAATAAAAATGTTCAGGCAGAGAGTGCTAGTAGTTCCTTGACTGCCAGATCTGACAGATTCTTTCTCTTCGATGGCCCCTCATTATTCCCCCGTCACTCGACAGCCACTTTCGTGGTCTCCTCTGCCTTAGCCTGTTTCATTAATCTCCGTGTGCCTCAGATCCTCGGCCCTCTTCTTTCCTTTCTCTCCAAGTGATCCCATCTTCTCCTTATATAATGACTCTCCTATCTGTAATTCTAGACCTGATCTCTCTTTCCACCTCCAGACCTGCCTCTCCACCCGGCCACGGCACGTCAGACCCACAGCGTGCCTGATAGTGAAGTCTGTACCTTCCTTTTGCCTCCTATGAGCTCTTCCTCCTCTCTCTCTTAGAGAAAAGGACCACCAGCAACCCCGGAGTCCAAATCAGAATTTGTGGATTCACCATTGATATCTCCTCTCCTCACTCTCCTTCTCAGCACACTGAATGACTCACCACATTGTGTCAACTCTGTCTCCGTTACTAAATCTCTACCCTTTTTATTCGTATTGCTTGTATACGAGTTTGCTAGGGATGCCATAACAAACTACCACAGACTGGATGACTTAAACAATGGAAATTTATTTGTTTGCTGTTCTGGAAGCTAGAAGTTCAAGATCACGGTGCCAGCAAGTGTGGTTTCTCCTGAGGCTTTTTCCTTGGCTTGCAGATGGCTCCCTTTTCACTGTGTCCTTACATGGTCTTTCCCCCATGTGTACACATAACCTCTGGTGTCTCTTTTTGTGTTCAAAGTTCCTCTAGTAAGGGCAACAGGAAAATTGGATTAGGGCCCACCCTAACAACCTCACTTTAATTTAATAACCTCTTTATAGGTCCTATCTCCAAATACAGTCACATTCTGAAGTACTTGCGTTAAGGCTTCACCATTTATATCAAGGGGGGCAAACAATGCATAACACTGTAATTGCTTCTGTATTAGTATTTCCTATGGTATCTGTATTTCCTATGGCTGCCATTAAAAAATTACCATAAAATGGCTGAGAATAACAGAAATTTTTTGTCTCCGCAGTTCTGGAAGCTGGAAGTCTGAAATCAAGGTGTTGGCTGGGCCATGATCTCTCTATGGACTCTAGGAATGATCCTTCATTACCTTTTCTTAGCTTCTGGTGGTTGCCAGCAATCCTTGGCATTCCTTGACTTGTAAACACATCACTTCTTTTTTTATATAAACACAACACTTTAATCTCTGCTTATGTAGTCATATGATATTTTTCCTTGTCCATGTCTTTGTATATATTTCTTTCATTCTATAAGGACAATAGTCATTGGATTAGAGCCCAAACTAATCTAGTATGACCTCATTCTAACTTGATTGTATCTCAAAGATCTTAATACCAAATAAGGTCACATTAACAACTACCAAGGGTTAAGACTTCAACACATCTCTTTGGGGGACACAATTCAACTCACAATAGCTTCTGAGCTGGCTTAACTGTTTCCCCAAATCAGGTTCACTCCCTTCTTCCTGGTACAGTTTACTAAAGATTAACCTATGTTGACATAATTCCTTGAAGTAGACAGTTTACCTTAGTGTTCAACTCTTGATGTTGTATATTCCTTGGGTTTGGACAAATATATAATGACATATATCCATCATTTTAAACATCATACAGAGTGTCTTCACTGCCCTAAAAATCCTCAGTGCTCTGCCTAGTCATTCCTCTCCCTCGTCTAGCTCTGATGCAACTACTGATCTGTTTATTGCCTCCATAGCTCTGCCTTTTCCAGAACGTCATATAGTTGGAATTCTACAGTGTGTAACCTTTCAGATTGGCTTCTTTCACTTAATAATATACACTTAAGCTTCCTGCATGGTTTTCCATGGCTTGATAGCTCATTTCCTTTTAGCACAGGATAATATTTCTTTGTGTGTAGCACAGTTTATTTTTCCATTCACCTACTGAAGGACATTTTGATTGCTTCCAAGTTTTGGCAATTATGAAAAAAGCCAAATTTTTGTGTGAACAGATTTTTTGTGTGTGCAGATTTTTGTGTGAAAGTAAGTTTTCTACCCCTCTGGGTTAATACCAAGAAGTGCAACTGCAGGATCATATGGTAAGAGTATGTTAAGTTTTTCAGAAACAACCAAATTATCTTCCAAAGTGGCTGTACCAATTTTGCATTCCCATTGGCAATATATGAGAGTTCCTGTTGTTCCATATCCTTGTGAGCATTTGGTGTTGCCAGTGTTCCAGATTTTGGCCATTTTATTAGGTGTGTGGTAGTATATCATTTGTTGTTTTAATTTGCATTTCTCTGATGACGTACAATATAGAGCATTTTTTTTCATTTGTTTATTGGCCATCTGTACATCTTCTTTGGTGAAATGTCTATTAAGGTCTTTGGCCCATTTTGAAATCAGGTTCTTTGTTTTCTTATTGTTGAGTTTCAAGAGTTTTTGGTACATTTTGGATAACAGTCTTATCACAAGTAGCCTTCGGGAATGTTCTCTCTTAGTTTGGAGCTTGTCTTCTCTTTCTCTTGAAATCATCTTTTGCTGAGCAAAACTTTTTCATTTTAATGAGGTCCAGCCTATCAATTATTTCTTCCATGGGTTGTGTCCTTGGTGTTGTATCTGAAAAGACAGGAATGATTATGTTTTCTAAGTCTTCCAAAAGTGTTTCCAAAAATAATTTCAGGTTGAAAAGTTGAGAAAAAGATTTGTGTTGGGAAATTTCAAAACAAAATTTTGCCTGTGAGTTCCAATGATTTAGTCTGCATTTCTTTTACCTAGTCTTCCTGTCTTGATAAGTTCTTAATGCAAGTTTTATAATCCTAGAAAGTATTAATATTTAAAATCTTGATTATTTGTAGACTAAGGAGAATCAGGGAAATTAAGTGTAATGGCATTAGGCTCTCATTTTCCTTCTGCAAAACACATCCATCTTTAGGAAATATAATTATTCTCCTTTACATTAGTTCTTTCCTTAACAAAAATTAATGACCCTATAATCCAAAACCTTTTTTCTTTGACTTAGATGAGGACAGCATGAGAACTCAAATAGCCTTCTGACTTTTAGTCAGTTGTGTAAAAAGGGAAAAGGATGGCATTTTAATAGGTCAGATCACATTAAAAAGAAGCTCTAAATGACCATACACATTCTTTGTATAGAAATGCAATTGATCTTGGTATATTCACCTGATGGACAGCTTCCTTGACTCCTATGAATTCTAACTGTTCAATGTGGGATCTTTTGACTTACTTATGAAGTAAACACTCATTATTTGTGACTAATGACAAGTTTTTTCTTTCCATTTTTTAAAATCTCTATTTTTTTTAATCATTAACACACTGCCTGGGACAGTGATAGTGAACAAACATGTTTCATATGTAAATTCAAAAAGAAAACTTCTAACCTTTGATTATTAAAAACGATGTTTGCTGAAAATTTATTGAACATGCCCTTTATCAGATGAAGGAAATTACTTTCTATTCCTTGTCTGCTAACAGTCTTTATCACAAATGGGCACTCAATTTTATCAAAGGCTTTTTCTTCATCTGTTGAGCATGCTCATGTTTTATCCTTTCATCAGTCAATGTTGTGGGTTATATGTTGTTTCCTATGAAAGTCTGTGAATGTTTTTTTCTGTTGTTAGTTACTTAAACTCTTCCGGTTCATTTCTGCTTAGCATATCTTTTATTATCTTTGGAATCTTAGCCTTTTCATGTCCTTACTTCTTAGATGCATTCTTTGTAAATAGAATATTCAGCAGTTACTTATTGATTGCGCCCTGAAAGCCAGATTTGTGGTTAGGCGCTGAAGATGCAATGGATAATAAGAGATATAAATTCCCTGACCTCATGGAATGTTCATGACATGGGAGAAATAAAATAAATATGTACCCAAATAATAAACAGCCAAACGGTTGTAAATTAGGATCAGTCCTATGAGGTCCAGAAGCGAGTGCTAGGATAGGGAATAATGAATGCAGACTATTTTAGGAAGCATAGGTAGGATGATAACCAAAAGAAGGCAAGGCTTAAGCTGAGACCTGAAAGGTGAGAAGAAGCCAACCTTGGGGGGAGCTGGGAAATCACACATACCCGAGGGGAACATGCATACATCATATACCAGTATCAATTTAGCATGCTCTAGGAATCTGCAGAACATCTTTCTACCTTGAACATTGTGAGCAAGGGGTTGGAGGGTCCTAAGAGGATATTAGAGAGAGAGCGAAGGAAGAGAAGATGGAGAACATTTGTGTTATAATAAAGAATTTGTATATAAGTACAATGGGAAAACATCAAAAGTTTTTACAGAGGGGTGCAACATTTCTGACTTAATGTTTCTAAAAGTTCACAACGCTTTCCATGGTAGAAACTGGACCCAGCAGGTGGAGAGATAGGGAGAGGAAACATAGACACAAGACAGGATACTATTGCAGTGAGTGATCCTGGTGGCTTGGATTAAGTAGGGGAGAGTAGACAGATTTGGAATACATTTTGGTTGTAAAACTAATAGATCTTATAGATATTTTGGACATGGGGGGTGAGAAACCAGAAAGAGTCAGGTGTGCTTCTCATGGTCATGTCTCAGAATGGTAACTTTAACTGAAATGAGAGAGATAATAGGGCTATGGAGAGAACAGAATATTTTTGGGGGGTATATCTATGTGACCCTTGGGAAATCGTTGTGGAAATAAAAGAGATCAATTTGAGGCATATTATCACTGAGATACCTTTGAGACATCTTGAGAGAAAATGTCAAGTTAACAGTTATATATACATATCTTCAACTTAGAGGAAATGTTGGGGAGAAAAAACAAATTTGGGAATTGTCATCATCTAGAATAGTGGTTAAACGTATGATTTTGAATCTAGACTGCCAGAGTTTATCTGGTTTTGGTAGCTGTGTCACCTTGGGCAAGTTATTTAACTTATCTGTAGTTCAGATTTGTCATCTATAAAACCATGATAATGATGCTGGCAACTACCTTACGTAAATAAATTAATACATGCATAGAATGTAGAAAAATTTCTGCTGTGTTAAGCCTAAATAAATGTTAGTTGCTAAGCATCATCATCATCATACCACCATCACCATCATCATGATCATGATCATCATCATCAATAGCTCTATGGGTTATCTTTCTTGGATAAATTTTTCTTTTTAATGAAAGTATCCTGGAAATGCTACTTTACTCCAAATATAGTGACTCTCTAATAATGAAATTTAAGGTGAAGGTAAACATTCTATGGAAAATTATTATAGAGTATAAAGAGTATAAATACTCTTGGAAGTAAGATATTTTGTAGCCTTCAATCAGAATGCTAAATTAATAATCTATGCCACCCTCTATATGAGTTCCACCCTAGAACCCACCCTATCCAGTGCCTGGCAGGTAGTAGGTCCTAAGGGAATATTTGTGGGCTGAATAACATTTAAATATGTTGATAATTGTCTGGAGTTTTTAAACTGTGTATTCCCTGGAGTGTTCTAGGAATTTGCAGAACACTGCTGGCTCACTGACATGTCAAAAGTATCTTTTGCCGAATTTCATACCAGGATTGCATGTATTTCAAGTTGTTCTATTATATTTGCCAGACAGACTCCCTTCTCTACTTCCAGTACAAACTTATAATTCAAACTTCAGACACCAAGAAGAACGATTCATTACAATTTTGGGCACTGAATGAAGTCATAATCCTTGTTTGATTCAAACCACTGAATTTTTTTTCTATCAGCTAGGGGTCCTGGTCTATGTGTAATCTCTCAAAGACATGTAAATGTTTATGTGATCGAGTTGTCAAATAGCAAGAAAGGATAAGAATCTACAGTTGAACCACAGTCACTGAACTCTCCATGCCCGTAGTAATATTTTGGTGCACTCTAGTGGTGGAAAGAGATAGGCTGGGGGATGTGGACGAACAGGAGGTTTAACTATCATGATTGTTATTTTGAAAAATGTGCCACCAATTGTGGGTTTCAAAACATGATTAAGGTAATGTTTCATGTAAAAGCTAGAATTCACTCATGAACCTGGCTCTTCCCCACCCAGAAAATACCTGGAGGAGATTAACTACATGGCTTTAATAGTAGAACACCTCCGTTTAAATAGAAACACAGTGTGTATTTCTGAAGGTATCCTATATTTTGTGATCATTTTATTTTTGACAGGAGTGGAGTTCATTGTTATCTTCCCATAGGGAGAGTAAAAGTATTTTTCAATAAAAAGCTGCCAGGGACTAGAGTATGTGCATGCAAATAAGACAACAATGGTCATAAATGTAAATTATACATTTGCACACACATTGAAAAATGTTCATTTTAGATGATTTTGTAGTTTCTTCCTATCTCCCTGTCATGCCTCTGGCTTTTCCTCTCTGTAATCAACTGCAACTCCCAGATCTCTGATTATTCATTCCTTGGCTCACAAAAACCTCCTTCGGGTGCCTCTTATTTTATTTCCTTGCTGCTGTTAATCCTTTTTTCCAATGATTTGTATCTCCACAGATTGTAAATTTCTGGGAGACTCAGCTGTGCCTGATCATCCCTGCCACTTCCCCCAACACCCTGCATAGTGCCTGGTGCATAATGGGCATTTGGAAATATCTGATGAGTGAACAAATTTATGAACATCCTGACCTGCTGTTTTAGAGACTCATTATAATGATGGATTATATTCATAAGACTGCATCCTCTGAAGTCCCCAGCTCAGTCCCAAAAGCTAGATAGCAGGGAGTTTGGACCTCTTCAGTGCTGTTACCCTTTGAGAACCAGGTCCCCATGCCAAGAAGAGTTGATGTCACACTGATTTCTTTCCTTCTAAGGGACCAGCTTAATCTTCTCACTTGGGATACCCTAAGGGGGAAGGAAAAATTCACTCAGACAACGCAGTGTCCAAATTACCTCACTAAATTGAAGAGTATGTGTGTGGGTGTGTGCATTATCGAGGGTGAAAGGAGCACAACACCCACCTCTATGTTGTCCAGTAGCAAGACCCTAGGTTTAGAAATCTAGAGAACTGACATGGATGCTCTATAATCAACTCACCGCGTGGCCTGAAACAAGTAATGGTTCATCCGTAGGTCCCAGGTATCTTATTTATCAAGTAGAACCATAATACACAGACTCTAATGAAACAAAAGCTGTGAAGTGTTTGGCAGAGATAATAGGGTTCTAAGAGCTATTGGCTTTTGGAAATATCACATATGATACAGTCTTAGAGGAAACATTTGAATTCATTCATTCACTTATTTAACAACCATTTTGTGGCTCATCTATTATGTGCCAGGCACTTTTTTTTTGGCACAGGAAATAAATATAATGTGAGCAAAACACACACACCTCTGCCTTCATGGAACTTGTATTTTAGTGAGAGAAAACAACAGTGAATAAACAAATCACATGTAATATATAAACATAACAAATTCAGTGTGGTGAAGAAAGATAAAGCAGGAGAGAGAATGACAGAAGAAGCAATTTAACAAAAGGAGGCCGGGTAAAAACTCTCTACAGAGGTGACATTTAAAGCAAGACCTGAGTGAAGCAAGAAAGTTAGCTATGTGAATATTTAGTGGAGGAGCATCTGAGGCAAAGGAAGCAGAGCATCAGCCCAGCTTGTTTGGACTCAAGGAATATCAAGAATGTCATTGTAGCTGAAGTGAGTTAGCAAAAGAGACACCATAAGGAGATAAGCTCTAAAGAGGTAGCCAGGGGGTCACACTGTGCAATGTCTAGCAGGCCATGGAGAACTTTTTAAAATAATTTTTTTTATAAGAGCTTTAGAATTATAGAAAAGATAGAAAGATAGTATGAATAGTTTCCCATATACCCACGCCTCATTTCCCCTACTATTAACATCTTACATTAGGGTGTATGTTGGTCATAACTAACATACCAATATTAATATATTATTACTAACTAGAGTCCACACTTTATTCAGATTTCCTTACTTTTTATGTAACAATCATTTCTTCTGTCTCAGAATCTTATTCAAGATATTACATTACATTTAGATATTGTGTCTTCTTGGGGTCCTCTTGGACCATGACCGTTTCTTAGACTTTCTCTGTTTTTGATGACATTAAGAATTTAGGGAAGTACTGGTCACATATTTTATAGAATGTCCCTCAATCTGGATTTGCCTTGTGTAGACTGGGGTTATGGATTCTTGAGTGGAAAACCACAGAAGTAAGGTGCCTCTCTCATCCTATCATATCAGGGGTACATGTTATTAACACAACTTATCACTGATTTTGTTAACCTTTCATCTGACTAAGGTAGTTTTGCCAAATTTCCGTAGCTATCCCCTCCGCCCGTTTTCATACAGTCCTCTTCTTTAGAAGGGCATCAATATCAGTATCTCACACTTAAAAGTGTTGGGAGATATGCTCCATCTCCTTGAGCTGATAATATCTACATAACCTAGGGCGCCCAGGTGGCTCAGTCAGTTAAGTGTCTGCCTTCAGCTCAGGTCATGATCCCAGAGTCCTGGGATCGGGTCCTGAGTTGGGGTCCTTGCTCCATAAGGAGTCTGCTTCTCCCTCTGCCCCTCCTCCCACTCGTTTTCTGAATCTCTCTTCCTCTCTCTCAAATAAATAAATGAAACCTTTAAAAAAATCTACATAACCTATTTGAAATCCCTCTGCACAGATTTGTCTATTCTTCTTTATTTATTATTCATTCATTCATTCATTCAATCATGTATTTATATCAGTGTGGACTGATGGATACTGATTTTATACTTCAGGTTATAATCCAATACTACATTATTTATCTGTTGCTCATCTTGTCCCAGGTGTAGCCATTGGGAGCTCTTTCAGTGGGTTGACACAGCCCATCATTCTGTTTATTTGAGTCATAGCGAGACATTGATACTCAAACTAACCATAGTGGAAGCCATTGAAGAGTTTTGGGAAGGAGTGACATGATCCCATCTTCATTTTAGGACTCCCATGGCTGCAATGTAGAAAATAAATTATGAGGCAAGGATGGAAGGAGGGAGTTTGCAGGGTAGCTCTAACTCCAGTGTGGGTGAGGGACAAGGGTGGCTTGGAAAAAAAGGTGCACTAGTAGAGATGAAAAGGGATAGGATTTCAGATATAACTTGTACATTGAGTTACAGTATTTCCTGATGGATTGAATGTGGAGTGTGACATAAAAAAGAGTCAAGTCCAAGGTCTTTGTTCTTAGCATTTGTATGACTGGTGATACTATTTACTCCTATGGTGAATGCTAGAGAGGGAGCAGTTTTGGAACTCTAATGCATACAACATATATATATATCAGAGCCACACTAAATAAAGCTCTACTTAAAAGAGCAGTTGCCTTGAAAACCTTGTTTTGACTGGTTTTTCTTAGGGAAATCAGCAGCATGATTCAAACACAGACTCTTGGGCCAAGAGAGGCAGATGGTAGCTGTTCCTCAGGCTTAGGCTTAAGGGAAGAGTTTCCATTTATTTTTCTGAATATGGGTCCCCGTATCTTAGTTTATAAATGTTTCTCTCAAACTGTGAATCTGGGCTTGTTTTGTCTGTGTACATTCAACTCTCATAGCCCTGGGTGAAGTTAGTCATTTGGAAATCAGAGAATTCACCAGGAAAAGCAAATCGAGGCAGGCCTAAAAAAGGCAAAATTGTTCCTTCCAAGGAGTAAGAATAGTGAAAATGAGACTTGATTTTGAGACACTTGGGTTTGGATTAAGATATTCTATAAATTCTCTGAATGAGTTTATGAGTAATTCTGTCAGCCAACAGATATCTGCTATGGGCCTATTGTGTGCTACCCTTTGCCTATGGTACCAGGGCAAGAGTTGAAGTTCTCTAATCACCCAGGGGATTAGAGACACTGTGCAGGAGTCTAGCCTAGGGTGGTGCCCATTGAGTATCCCATCAATGGGATATATTATTATACTCCATATCATGTACTTTTACCCGTTTGGACCATTGTCCATGCTGCTTTCTCCATCTGGATGATACTTCCCTTCCTTCTCCACCACTTATACCATGACTAACTATATAATTTACATTATATTGACTCACTATTTTTACTTAATTCAATGTCCCTTATTCAATAATACTTTTAAAATCAAATAAAAAAATCCAGGCACCTGTGGTATTATTCAACACATGAAAACAAACATATACACATGAAACAAATATTGTTTCAAACACAATAAAAAAATCACTTCTCATTCCACCATTAAAATGTATACTATGCAGGGTGCCTGGGTGGCTCAGTCGTTAAGCGTCTGCCTTTGCCTCAGGTCATGATCCCAGAGTCCTGGGATCAAGCCCCGCATCGGGCTCCCTGCTCAGCAGGAAGCCTGCTTCTCCCTCTCCCACTCCCCCACTTGTGTTTCCTCTCTCGCTGTGTCTCTCTCTGTCAAATAAATAAATAAAATAAAATAAAATAAAAATGTATACCATGCTTTGAGACCCACTAGACTATATTTTATTATGATGAATTGTCAATAGATTGCAAATTCTCAATTGCCAAGTCCCAATTGTCTACCCTCCCTTTATCCATACCCTTTGCTATGCATCTTGGTAGTGTTCTCCCACTGAGGACAAGGTGCAAATCCCTGCCTTTGGACTTGGCCTTGACTGATGGGATGTTAGCAGACAGAGTGCGAATGAAGGATTTCAAGTCTATATTTTGAGCTCATCAAGAGGAAAGACTATTTTAAATATATGCTCAGCTGGGGCCTAGCACTCAGGAGATGCTAGCAAAAGCTTATTAAGTAATGATTGATGTTATCACCATGAATGGATTGTCAACAAAAACCATACACGCTCCCACTCCAAGGTATTTGCACTTGCCATTCCCTTTCCCTGGGAAGCTTTTCCCTCAATATCCACACAGCTCCCTCTCTTACCTTCTTCAGTTTTCTGCTAAAATACTATTTTATCAGAGGCCTTCCCTGTGATAGGCAATCTATCTAAATTATCACCACCCAGCATCAGTCATCCTTCTGCCTGTGGTTCTGATCCTGGGATACAAGGGCCCCTCCAGAGTGGTTCTGAGCAGGGACTGCCAATCCTTTGAAATTATATATAAAATTGTGAATGAGGTACAAATGCTCATTTTTCTTGTGAAAAATTCCAAAGCTTTCAACAATGGTTAACAACACCAGTGCCCCAAAAGACATTAAGGACCACTGTGAGTTTACAGAGTTTTGTTTTTGGTCAGAGAACTATCACCTTCTCACCTAATGTTTATTTGCTTAACATCTGTCTTCTTGCAGACATGGTAGCAGAGATATTACACTGGCCAACTTATTTCTACTTTTTGAAATTTTGGTTATTAAATTCTATAATTAATCATTACAAATTTGGGTGATCTTTCTTATAAACCAGTGGAAGTCATTTCACCTGGAAGATGCTTGTAACTTCCTTCAAGGTAATGAAGCTTCTTCCTACAAACTCTGCATCCCAAGCAGAAAGAAACCTTAAGGAACAAATATCTTTCTTGGTCATTCATAAACAACCCATTTTTTAAATTGTCTTTTATGCAAAAAAAAAGGCACTGTATTTGTAGCTATCAAAAAATGTGCTATGATTCAGATTCCTTTGTGAATGTCAGCTCTCTGGGTTCATGGAATAAATGGCTTGATTTAAACTCTGGTTCTGGCAACTGACTAGAGCGGCAAAACCTGAGGGAAGGTGCTTACCTTCTGTTTGTCTCCATTTCTCTTCTGAAGTTAGAATAAAAATAGTATTTACATCATTGAGTTATTCTGAGTTTTATGTGACTTAATGACTATAAAGTGATTAGGTAGTTCATAGCATGTCATAAGCATTCAGTAAATGTTCAGTTATAATTGTTGTTAGTGGTTATACCTTCGGTGAGTTTCTCAGCCTGACACAGAAAGGGATATATTAATAACTACTTCTCAGGATCAAACAGGATTGTGTGTGTGTGTGTGTGTGTGTGTGTGTGTGTGTATTTCCATCTTGGGTCATCACCAGAGCTTTTGATATGACTGCATTTATGATGGTGTCTAACCAAAGTGTTTAAAGTAAAGAAGAAACTCCTTTAATGATTCATGAGTATTCTTATTAGATGTTTACATATTGTTTGGTACCAGGACTGCCATGAATAATGTGATAATAGTTTTTGGTTTTGGAGAATCCATTAAACACTGTACATGTATCATGTCATTCAACACTGACAACTTAGGAAGTATGGGTAACCTCATTTTGCAATAGAGAAAGATGAGACTCAGAGAAGTTATAATTTTATAAGATAGCACAGCTAGCAAACATCAGCCCCACCTTGATCTGTTTCCTGCTCCAATAGTATGTTTTCTCTTTGATACCACCCATAATTCTACTATTCCAACACAGCAACTATTTCTCTATTTCTGTGCTCTTTCATCATGCATAGTTTCTTATATTGGCATAAATGTAATTTCATATCCCACTCTTCACCTAATATTACATTATAAATAATATTATTTTTTTTAAAAAGATTTTATTCATTTGACACAGAGAGAGACACAGCTAGAGAAGGAACACAAGCAGGGGGAGTGTGAGAGGGAGAAGCAGGCTTCCTGTGGAGCAGGGAGCCCAATGTGGGGCTTGATCCCAGGACCCTGGGATCATGACCTGAGCCGAAGGCAGATGCTTAATGACTGAGCCACCCAGGCGCCCCTATAAATAATATTATTAAAGTTGTTAATAATTATTATCCTTCTTGGCTGACAAACCCATTGAGTGATTTTCCCCTGGTTTTAGATGTTAATGTTGTCTCCAATTTCTTTGTACTAATGGATAATACCAAAATGAGCATGTTTCTATGTATTTTACTTTCTTTGAAAAATTTCATCGGAAAAATTAACACAAGATTAGTTAGCCAGCTTAATTATATAAAAGATTTTACAGTCTTGATTGATATTATTTTTTAAATATGTTATATCAATTTATTCTATGACCAGTGGTGTGAATGTACAGGTTTCCCACAATTTTGTGGCATTAAATATTACTATTCTTTGTTAAGTTAATGGATGTAAAGTACCTTGCTTTGTTTTTCAATTTGCAGTTTTTTAAAGATTTTATTTATTTATTTATTTATTTGAGAGCGAGAGCACACATGCAAGAGAGAAAGCACATGAGTAGGAGAAGGAGCTGAGGCACAGGGAGAAACAGATGCCCTGCTGAGTGGGGCTGGATCCCAGGACCCCAGTATCATGACCTGAGCCTAAGGCAGATGCTTAACCAACTGAGCCACCCAGGTGCCCCTCAAATTGCATTTTTTGACTATTTGTTTATTAAAGGTGTTTACACATTCTTGTTTAGTATTTCCACCTTTTTGAATTATCTCTGTGTGCTCTTTACTCATCTCTCCATTGTAGTCTTGAGTTTTCCTTTATTGATTTGTATTTTTCCAATAAAACACTTTTTTTTTCTGATTTGAGTTTGTGTAAACAATTCCATAAGTTGTTGCCTCTGTTTTCCGATTGTAAAACTTAAAAGATTATGTTACAAATTAAATTATTTCTATAGGAGGTAGAGGCAACTGTAGTTATTTTTAGAGGGGTAATATTTTCCAGACAAAATATTTTACATACCCAGATCAAAAAAGTTGTCCTTGGTTATGGGGCATATATTCTACATACGCCTCACTGAGTACTCTTGTGCAGTATTTTTGTCAAGTGGACCAGTTATTTATGAAATTCTCTGAAATTCATAAATAAAATGAAATATACTGGCACCTAACCATCTGATGTAAATATTGCTTGAAAAGAACATCAAATAATTTTAAAATCCATAGATATTTTTAGAAAGCTATTCATTTATCAGATTGAATAAACAACACTGATTTATAAATTTCGTGGGTAGGCATTCTTTTTCTAGAAGAATACTAATTTGTGAGTTATTCACGTAGATTTAAAAACCTGTGATTTTTCATTTTATCTCAAGCTAGACCCATCTCCCACGAATCTCTTTATAGATACTATAAGACAGCTTCAAAGGTGTCATGGCAGCAATTAACTATCTCAGAACTTATAATAATACAAACCCTTTCCTAAACCTTGGATTTGAATGTTAATTAAGCAATTAGAGGCACAGGGGACAACCACCAGATGATGCCTCTTGGTAGAGTTCAGTCAGCAGACAAAAATTGAATTCTATTAAGATTGTGTTTAAAATTAAAAAAAAAAAATCTCAAGCAGCCTAAAATAAAATCCAAAATAACATTCATAAAAGCAATCTAAGAAATAAGAGACTATTTTATCTTGGGGGGCTTTTTCCTTTTTATGAGAGTGTTGGCAAATTCCATTAATAAAACATGAACAGGAACTCTTCATCCAAGCTTTTCCCTTGTGAATCATTTTTGAACTGCTGATTTGAGCAAATCCCTCAAAACGGAGCACCATATTAAAACCAAATCCATGAGGTACAGATGGAAAGGCAAGCTCTTAGCATATGTTTGGATTTTATGGATGAATGTTTCATTCTGATGTGCCCTACCTATTAATGAATTTCCCCATCTTCATATAATCCAGACTAGATCAGCAAGTTCAAAGTCCTCTTTTGTTACAATTGCTCACCCTCACCTTTATCTACCCCCTCTCAACACCCACCCTCCAACCCTAACCCGAGGAAGGCCTCTGGCACAATGATGTCATTGTGTGGGGCTGCAGATCCCCATTTGCCAAGTCTGTGGATAAAATCTTTGTTTAGAGGGATGAAAGCAGTATGAGAGCTACCCATACAGAACTTAAATACAACCTTGTAAAAGGCACCAACTTTTGAGATTAGTTAACACTCAATTTTATGATTTTAGAAAGGTAATGACTCTACCCAAGGTTATTTTAGGTGGAGACTGAGAATTGAATTCTTAAATGAAGGTCATTCAGGTTCTCTATGAGTTGTACTCCTCTCTCTCTTTTGTTTTGTTTTTCTATTTTCCTTTCTCTTTTCTTTTTTTTAATTTTTTAAGGAAATTTCAAGTAACAGTCACTGGTTTCATGCAGCTCATTAAGCTAGACTACTTCTACCATGCTAGACTATTTTTTAGGGGTCTAAATCTCCCCTGTTACTTAACCACTATTGGACTTTTTGCCCCCTAGCTCACTGGAAAAGTCAATGTCTTTCTGAAACAAATATTTGAGCATTGATCAAGCTTTGCATTTCCACAGATGAGGACCATGAAACTCAATATATGCAAATACGTATAGCAGCAATTGGGCAGAGTGCCTAAGAACTGACTATTGTGGTGATAAAATCAACTCCACGAGACTAGAACAGGACATAACAGAAATCAATATGGTAAAATAAAAATGTCACAGTGCATTTCATGTAGTTAGAGTATGTATTGTATTGAGATTTCTTTTTTCATTTATATACCTTTAGTAAACTTAAGATCCTGCCAAACTGGGATCCCAAGTGTGCATTGTTCTATATTGTACATAAGGATGTACAATAGTTCGGTTCAATAAACATTTAAGAAATGCTATATCCTAGACACTATGCTAGGCAGTAGGCACAGAGAGATAATAAAAATGAGTTTGCTTATTGAGTGGATGAATCAATGGTAGGACATATTGAATCCTATAAGAAAGGATATGGGTTCTTGATGCACCTGAAGTGAAGATAAGGGGAGACAAGAGGATTTCCATCAGCATCATCATTATCATCATCATCATCATAGACTGCACTCATAGAATACTTATTCTGGGCCAGACCCTAAAAACTTTACATGTATTAAGTCATTTAGCCCTCAAAAAAATCCTATGAGGTTGAATTACTTTCACTTTATAGATAAGAAAAATGAGGCATAAAGAGGTGAAATAATATGTTCCAGGTCACACAGCTAATGGGGTAGAGCAGAGATTGGAGCCCAGCCATCTAGCTCAAGAGTCAACTCTTCATCACCATGTCATCCTTCTCACCACAAGAGACAGAGAAGAGAAAGTGGTGAGACAGTTTTCCAGTGTTTTCTCTCCTCTCCCAGCTCCCCAAGTCTGAGGTGGAAACCCCTCCACTTTCCTCTAGAGGAGCTGTGAATGTGAATTTAGCTTTCTTTATTACCAACACTCTCCACCCCACGGGGCCCTAGTACCAGCTCCATCTTGTGAATGATGAGGAGGAAGAATTGGAAGTGAGTCTTGGAAGATGTAAGTGACTTCCCAAGAAGATGCTAATTTTGTGCTGGTTGGCTTCTATTTCATCTGATTTCTGTATCCTTAGCATGTAACTGTATTTTGAAGTTGACAAATTATCTGAACACTTAAAAAAAAAAGAAATAAAAAGAATCAGCATTGTCCATTTTCTTTTCTTCTGTGTTTTGTGTTTTCTTTCCCTTCCCTGGAAACTTGCCTTCAAGATTCTAATGTTTGGAAAAATATTCAGAGAGAATGAAGAACAAGAGAGCAAGAAAATGAAGTGTGAGTTTGGGAGAATTGAGTGTTATTGCCTGGGAGTATTCCACTGGGATGGGGTCTGGACTTCTAAATCTAAGACCAATCATGCTTTCTTTTCTCCTCGTATACAGGTCTTCCTGAGTACTTGGCTCAGAAATCAAACAGCTGCTCCATTAATTGCTTTAGACTTCTAGTGTTAGTTGTTAAAAACACCTCCTTGGAAGGAGTACTGCCCTCACTGGTTACTACTGGGCACAAGAGTAGGCAAGAGATAATTTCTTGTGTTCTATGATTTGATGGAAATCAGAAAGCCAACACCCCAGCCCACACATAGCTAAGCTAAAACAAATCTCTGCTCATGTAGACCTACTTTTCTCTGTCTCTACCAGCACAGTGCTATGTCTGCTGAGGCCTTTTTGACTCCCTTTCCAGAAGCAATCTCTCAATTTCTGAGTCAGTATTAGGGAGATTAGGAGGAGAAGAGAGTGACCAATAATAACTAAATTTGAGCATCTACACTGTGTCCATGGTATATTAAGCACTATTCATAAGGTAAATATGATCCACTTTCTTTCTGAAGATGAGAAAAATAAAGCAGGGAACAGTTAAACAGTGTCAGAAGCTGATGGGACTGAGAATTAAGCCATCACTAGGATGACCATACATCTTGGTTGATCCAAAGACAGCCCCTGTGACACTCATTGTCTTCATATTATTCTTAATAATCCCCCTCCCCTGCACTCTCAAATGTTAGTTTATATGGTCACCCTGGTGATCATCCTTGTTTGAACTGGAATTCTATGGCCCCAGCAATTCGGCTGGGTTCCAGTGCCTTTTTTGTCTCCCATCTAGAATCTTATTTACTTCCAGCAAGGTAAGAAATCTAGTACAAAAATAGTGTAGGGCCTTGATCTCCCCTTTAGACACTAAGTTGTGTTTTTTTCCTAATCCTGGTTTGGGCCAACTTGGAAACCTGAGTTTAGACTAGATTTCACCTCTTGTCAGTTAGCCTATCAAGTATTCAAACCTTCTATAGGGCTAAGGACCTGCCTTTAAGTAGTTAGAATTCTAGTGGAGCTAATTAATATTCTGACCAAACCCTGGAGGGAGGGACCAAAACTAGCTTCCTATTGCTCCTAAACAATCCAAACATTTCGCGTAGGCACAAGACCAGGCCCTTGATGCTTTTGGTTACAGTCTGGTTGGTGTCAGTTCCTAGGCTTGGATTAAAAAAACAAAAACAAAAATAGGGGGAGGGGTAAATCTGAAGCTATAACAACACTACTGGAAGAAAAAGACTTTCTATGGGTCAATAGGGAGGTGCAGGGTATTGTGGCTACCAAACAGAGATCTTGGGCCACATTAAAACAATCATAATATCTAAGTAAGGAAGGCAACAGATCCATTCTATGTTTTGCTGGTCAAAACAATCCTGGGAAACTCTCTTCTCTTAAAGAGAAGAGCTCCTTTGTTGTTAAGATGATCACGTCCATGACATATGAGGAATGCTTTCATTAATTCATTCATTCAACAACTATTTATTGAACACCTATTATGTATTAGGTACTGTGCCTGTGTTGGTCATCCATGGTTCTCTGCCCTATAGAGCATAGAGTCTCCTGGGGGACACAGACATTTATTTAACCGTTGCACAGATATAAAATTACTGATAAAAACAATGAAGATGTACAGTGTGCTCTACATAGAGCATAAGTGGGGACTCTGTGGGTAGTGTATGACACTGCTTCTCTGAAGAAGGAACAGTTGGCCTGAGCTCTGAGGGGGAGTTAACAATTGGGTAAAGGATGAGGGAACATTTGGGGCTGGGAATGGGCATGCACTGAGGTCTTGAATCAGGAAGGAGGAGCCCATTCATGGACTAAAAGAAATGCAGACCCAGACAAATTCCATATTAATCTAAAGAGCAGATGGAAGTGGTGGGATGAAACTGAGATGGATTTGGGGAGTGTGAAAGATTTCCTGATAACCTGTCTTCTGGATGCAGAACTTGCCTGCTACAGTTCCATTGGGTGGAAGCTATAGAAAACTATTTTAGTTTAAAATAAGGAAGAACTTCCTGAGTCAATGTTTTGAAGGCAGTGAGTTTCTGTCTCCAGATCTGTTTAAGTATAAGCTAGGTTACAATTTGGATAGAATCTTGTAGAGATGTTAAAAGGGTATTGGGCCTGTTGAAAATTTAAGTCCATCTCAGTAAGAAGATTTTGCAAATCAAATACTTTCAATTAAAAACAAACAAGCAGGGGCGCCTGGGTGGCTCAGTCAGTTAAGCATCTGCCTTCAGCTCAGGTCATGATCTCAGGGTCCTGGGATCAAGCCCCGCATAGGGCTCCATGCTCAGCGGGGAGTCTGTTTCTCCTCCTCTTTCTGCCTCTGCCCCTTCCCCCATACTTGAGCTCACTCTCTCTCTCAAATAAATAAATAAAATCTTTAAAACAAACAAACAGGGGCACCTGGGTGGCTCAGTCAGTTGAGCATCTGACTCTTGATTTCAGCTCGGGTCAGGATCTTAGGGTGGTGAGATGGAACTCCAGTTGGGCTCCAAGCTAAGTGTGAAGCCTGCTTGGGATTCTCTCTCTCCCTCTCCCTCTGCCCACCCCTCTCAAACAAAATAAACAGAAACAAAACAAAACAAACAACAGCATAGGAAAGTAGCCCTGCACAGGGCAAACTTCTGATGAAAGGATGCCATTACAAATGCCCCAAGGACAAAGCAAAGTCTTAGAGATTTCTTTCTGATAACATAATAGCAAGATTTTCAGAAATCTCAGTACTGGCTAAAGTTGTAGTGTCCTGGAAGTACAGCATTTACATTTTTAAAAAACTGTATTTTATCTTGCTTTCCCATTCCTCGACACGCCCACTCACCCCCAGAGATGTCAAAATGTTGAAAATGCTGACTAACTATTGCTGATCGTGACTAGTGTCAATAACCTGCATGCAGCTGAAGTGTGATGAGAAAACAAGAGTATGAGCAGATAGTGCCAATTTTTCCCAACAAAATTGTAAACTTTGAATCAACTGTTGAATAAAAACTATAAATGGACAAAGGTGCTTGTAAGGCATCTCTCTTCTGATAAACCTCTTCTTTTCTTCTAATTCCTTTTGATTTTGTATTTTTGAATGAGCTGGAATTTCTAGATTTTCTTTGTGCACAGCATACTGTACACAGTCACCCTTGCTAGATTGCCCACTCAGTCATCTTTGTATAAGAGAGTTCTTTCTCTTGCAAAAAAATAGGAAAAACAATGAAGTAATATTCTTTATAATAAGGCACATCTGTTTTTATCATAAAGTAGAATTGATATGAAATATCTTAATCAGTGGTTATGGACAATTATGAAGAACCTTTTTTTCATGAATACATGCTTTGGTTAACTCCATGCAAAAGCCCTGTGTGCCTTTTATAGATGCTATAAAAATTTCTTCAAGCCAGACATTGAGTTTTATAGGAACATAACACTTTCTAGTTGCCTCCCAGCCACACATACCTGAAACACACACACACACACACACACACACACACAGAATAGGCTAAGGATATATCTAGTTTATAATGTCCTTTTTCATCGATAACCCAATCACCTCAAAATGACTGTGGGATGTTTTTTTCCCTGACTCTCACACCACGAAAAGCATAGGTCCAGATTCTATTGAGAGACAAAGAAAGTGCCATCGTCCCTTTTAATGCCAATATTTTCCATCTACATATTTTTCTATGTTTCTTTTACTAGGAGAACTTCTTTAAATGTTCAGATACTTTGGAATTCTCTAAGCCTTCTTGGTAAATGTGCTACAGCATCTAAAGCCCCTAAGAGGGCCTTCCAATGACTTGAATCTTTTCTATAAGCCATCATTTGCTTTAAGTTCCAGATAAAAAGTAAACTTTCCTTTAATTAGAAAAATCTTTTTAAAACCTGCCTGTTTTATTTCCAGCTCTGTGGTAGGTACTGAAGACATAATAGGAAGGCAATTTTATTGTTTTGAGGTGGCTTACAGTAAGGATAACCTGGCAAACAAATAATTAATGATACACAGAGAGAAATGCTAATAGAAGTATGAACATTTTGCATGCCAGGATTCTTATTCCTTTTTGGGACATGGACCCTTCTGAGAACATAACAATCTGTTATCTGATCTTATATAATAAATATTTGCCTGAATACTTAGCAGGTTAAAACGTTGCAATTACTAAAGGTCAGGAATTTGGAAGTAGCTTAGCTGGATGGTTCTGGTTTAAGGGTATCTCATGACATTGTAGTCAAGCTTTCTGTTGGGGTTGCTGTCAGCTGAAAGTCTGACTGGGGCTGGAGGATCTGCTTTCAATATGGCTAATTTTACATGGCCATTGGAAGGAAGCCTCAAGGAGTTACCTATAGCCCGTGTCAGAAAAACTCTATTCCCAGCCACATGAGCCTTTTTATAAGATTGTGCATGACATGGCACTTGGTTCTCCTTGGAACAAGTGATCCATGAAAGATACAGAAAAGAAAGCCATGATGCTTATTGTGACCTAGCATCAGAAGTGACATACCATCAATTATGCAGTATTCTCTTGGTCTGTAGATTGATCTTAATAAAATTTGGGAGAAAATTACAAAAGGGCATGAGTATTAGGAGACAAGGAGCATTGGGACCATCTTTAGAGCTGACTATCACATCTCTGTGGACCTCTTCCCAAAAAATACACCATAAACCCCAGGCTAAGAAATGGTATACTAATAGAGGACCAAATATATAAATGTGCCTAGAGATGCCAGAAAGCTTTGGTAAAAGGTATGCGTTTAATCACAGCCTTACAGAGTGATAATTTCATCAGTGGGTAGGATAGAGAGGCAGATGGGTATTCCAAGCAGATTAAGCAGGAAAAGCACACATACATGACAAAACTCACCTATATTTGGGAAACTACAAGAGACCCAATATGCTGAAGCATTGGAAAATTGAGAGGCATAAGCCTGGGTCAGGTCACAGAAGACTTTAAAAGCCATTCCAGTGAGGATGACTTTTATTGTTCGCTATGGAGAACCTGTAGGGACTTGTAAAAACCATGTAAGGACTTGATTTACAAAACCCAATTTATATTTTTGAAAGATTGTTCTGTCCATTAACTACAGGCAGAAAGCAGAGAGCTCAGTTGGGAAGTTATTACACCGGTGTGGAGACAAAACACAATGATGACATAAGCGGGGGCATGAACACTGGGAATGGAATGGAGAATTCAATTCCAAGGGTTTTCTAGGAGGTAAAGTGTATAGGAATTGGCAATCAATTGATGTGGGAGATGAAAGAAAATAAGACATGAATGAAGATTATGAGCTTTTGCTCATAACTGTCAGAAGAGGCTCTACCTGGGGAGTTGATAAAAGCATAAATACGAGTTTGGGATATCTGATAAGTATTTGCCAATGCATACGTACTGGAAAACCACATATGTGAAAACTTCAAAAAATAAGTTTCCATGAATAAGTAGGTTTAGAAAATACTGTGAATCTTATGCCACTGGAGATTTACGATGCACATCAATGTATTAAGGATCAAAGTTTTTGTTGTTTTTTTTTCCAACAAAGAGACCCATATATTTTCAAGGTAATGTTTTCCCAAAATATTTAACAATAGAATCTTTGGCTCAACCTCTATTAGCATACTGCAAATCTGGCCTTCTGTGTAACAATTGACACTTCATAACAATTTACAGTTTGCTCAACTCATCAGTAAATGTCCAACAAAGTTGCCCAAAATGATGTCACAACAATGTAGTTACCAAGTTTTTGAGCCTCACATTAGTCATGGTAAAGTTTTTAGGAAGCAATATTTATTTGAATTTATAAAGAAAATCAAATTGAGTTTTATGCTTTTAGCTATTTCAGTATGTGTAGTTCCCTCTATCGGAACTAATACACAATAAGGTTTTTAAAACTATGGCACCCCCCCAAAAAAATTTGTACCTTGGGGAATAAAAATGTTTCCTAGGTGAAAAATTTACCAACTTTTTAGTATGATACAATAGTTACCTGTTGCCATATAACGAATGTTTGCCTCTCTCCCAAAGTACTGCCCCATGTTGAGATTTTGAAATGACAAAGACATCAGGGCCCGGATGATAAGTGATGTGTCAGCCAATGTTTCTTAAGTGAGTGCTGCTTATGAGAACCTGACAATAGGCTGACATCACATGATCTTCACTGGGTTCTGGATCCCCATTTGTAAAGTGAGGAGAATGTTTAGCAAAGCTCACTGCAAAGCTGGAAACCCACAATGGTTCCTGAAGCTGAACAGAAGGTGTTTCTGCACTTATAAATAAATGCAGACACTGTAAATTACCCAAGGGAAAATAATTTGTTTCCAACATACAGTGTTTTTTAAGCTTCAAATTTGCAATTATAACCCCAAAAAGCCCAGCATGTTACCTGGAGAAGGAATAGTAGAGCATTTAGGAGGAAGATTTAAGCTGGGCGAATCCTAATTCCGCTCTTTATTGCTATGCAACTGAGCAAGTTACGTAAACTAGTTTTGCTTGTTTGCTCAACCATAAAATGGAGGTAATAATGCTTAGATCTAGGGTTTTGTGAAAATTAAAAGAATAACTCACAGAACCCTCAATTAAGATGAGCTATTATTAGTATCAGCAAAAAGGCAACTTCCACATATAATCTGGATCACCTTAATATAGAAAAAAAATTGTATAGATCTCACAGTGGGAAACAAATAATGACAATACCTTAGATTTGAATAGTGTTTCAGAGGATATGAGTGATTCCACATCTCTCAGCCCATTTGATAATAAAGCACACTTCTCCATAGAATCGTGTTAGCAGATCTGTGTCCAGCCGCTGGTGGGAAACGGATAAGCACAGTGAGCCAGGGAAACACAAGACCGACAGCCATTAGTGAGAAATAACAGATGGTGTCTCATTTTTTGCTATAGGCAAAGATCCAAATGACATGACTAAATAGAAAGACAGCCCCATAGGACTGCATTTGGGCTCCTACTGAGCATGGAGCCTGAAAGGCAGGGACATTTTTAATAACCTTTCTTTGACAAGCTTAAAGCCATTTAATGTCTAAACCTGTCATACATATCCAGCCAAGAGAATAGACCTCCAGAGAAAACCTCAGAGCACAGTCTCACCTCCCTGTGAAAAAATAAAAAATGCACGCACACATTACAAAAAAAATTATACGGCAAGGGCACAAAATGCTAAATTTCCCTTTAAATAAAAACAGTCATTGCCCTTCTCATGGCAACCTTCTAGACCTGCATCCCATTCTGCATTGGATGAAAAGTTGAGTTTCCATCTAGTCATCATTTAAATAAAATAATAGAGGGCTCATGGCTATTTTAGCTGAAATTTTAGTTCAGTCTAATTAGAAAGAAATGCATTATAAATTATTATGTGTTGAAACTATGCACCAAAAAAAAAGAAAATGAACTCATAATTCTTTATACATTGGATTTCACTTTTTCATCAATCCAAATGAAACAACAAGTAATTGCTTCTTTTTTAACAGCTTCTGAAGTAAATGGGGAAAAAAATCAATAATCACCATGATTAAAAACTTCGTTATTTTGTCTATTGCTGTAATATTCAGCAGTGGTGCACCAGTGATTCTGCAAAAACATTTACTACAGCAAATCTATCTAATAAATTGTATTTGTTTTGCATCGCGTCAGCTAGTAGGAGCGTTTGTGTAGACATGAATTTGATTTTCCCTGGAGTCCATGGCTTTATTTTGCCCCAGCTGTTTCATTTTCTTCTCATCACCAAACCATTTTATTATCATAACTTTCCATGCCTTACTCTCCTATAGTTTTATGTGAATACAAGCATATAAAAGTTACCTCCATGCCGAGTAGTGGGTTGAAGATTTACATTTAAATGTTGCCTTAAAAGTACATTTGTCAGGAGGAGGAAGGCTGATAGAAAAAAAATAGCTAGAAAAAATATCATCTTATCAGTGCTTAACTATATTATCACTTACTTACAAGGGCTGCAATGGGAAAAAAATCACCTTAGTAAAAACAGGAGTAATAATGTCTGTTTGTTCTACAGATTAACGAATTAAACTCAAATAAAAGAGGCTCACTCATTGTGGTTGGTAGACAGACCTGGCATAACTATCCATATCTTCCTTATAAATCTCTCATGCCCAAAACATTATTTCAAACTTGAAATGTGTGCTTATTTGTAAATTCAATAACACTGTAAATTCCACGAAAGAGGCACTTTTTCTTGTTTGCCACTGTGTTTCCATGCCACGCATGCATGGTAGATTTTTAATGACTATTTGTTGAATATGTAATGTAATTAGCAGCACAAAATGGATAGGACTACAAAAGCCCAGTGAAACAGAAGCAAGCTGGAACACATTTTATCCTGGCCATATCAGAAGAAGTTTGCAGTTGAAAAATGTGGGTCCCAGTGATGGAAAGGAAACATGTTCAAGCTCATTCCTTCATCAGGGCAATTTCCTAAAACCCTAGCCTTTGCTTTCCCTCCTCCCGTTCCCCCTTTTCAAAGGACATCTAAGGTCTCTCTTCCATCCACAGTTCTGCATAACCCACCATATCCATGGTTATCTTGATACTTGACCTCATGATGTCCACTCTTCTCACTTTGATGAACCAGATACTCACTGTGTTCATATCACTTCTTTCTGCTGATACTTACATTGCTGCTTCTTAGAGGCCACATAGTAAATCCTCAGAAAATGAGTACAGAGCCACATCCCCAGCTTATGATGTTTTGAATTACAAGTTTTCAACTTTGTGATGATGCAAAAGCCAAATGTATCCAGTAGGAACCATTCTTTGACTGTTGAATTTTGATCTTACCCTGGGCTGGCAGTATGTGGTAGGATGCACTCTGTGATGCTGGGCAGGGCAGCGAGTGTAGCTCCCAGTCAGCCGCAGTCACAGGGATCAACAATGACACATTTAGAATCAGTCTGCACCCGTACACCCAATCTGTCTTTCACTTTCAGTACAGTATTCAATAAATTACATGAGATACTCAGCACTCTTATAAAATAGGCTTTGTGTTAGAAGATTTTGCCCAACTGTGGGCTAACTTTAAGTGTTCTGAGCACCCTTAGGGAAGGTGAGGCTAAGCTCTGATGTTCCTAGGTTAGGTGTGTTAAGTCCATTTTCAACTTGCAATATTCTCAGCTTATGATGGTTTTACCTCGACATAACTCCATTGCAAGTTGAGGAAGATCTGTAGTGAGCAAATGGGTGTACTGCTTTTATAGTCAGAAACACGAATGTTGTTAAAAAAAAAAATTCATTCATGTTGTGACTCTTGAAAAAGCAATTGTTAAAAGAGCTTGCAGCCAATCTGGGCTATGTATACCTGGTTCATTTTTCTGTACATAAAAATAAATATCCTAACATTAATTTATAGCCTGTTGTTCCAGGAAGATACAATGACACATCCCATTTCAAGGGGTTTGTAAACATACGTGCCCTCTCAGTGCTAAAAGTGTGGGGGGTAGGGGCATCTGGGTGGCCCAGTTGGCTGACTCTTGATTTTGGCTCAGGTCACAATCTCAGGGTGGTGAGACTGAGCCCCGAGTGGGGGCTCCCCTCTCGGTGTGGAGCCTGCTTTAGATTCTCTCTCTCCCTCTCCCTCTGCCCCCCATCCCTCTCTAAAAAAATAAAACATTAAAAGAAAAATAACCTGCAGGGTAGTCTCCTTGATATCAACTTTCAGTGTGAACTGCTCAGCATTAAGTAAGGATTACTTTACTTAAAATAACGTAAATAAATGTTCTCTCCTTGTTCCTTTTCTGATGTTCAAAATCCTAGTTTTTCTCTAGGCTACCTTTAATTCTTTATATAAAAATATTCTTCCCCTTATGGGCCCTATAGCATTTAAATATATTGCTGGGGCACCTTGGGGGCTCAGTCCATTAAGCGGCTGCCTTCGGCTCAGGTCATGATCCCAGGGTCCTGGGATCGAGCCCTGCATCGGGCTCCCTGCTCCGCGGGGAGTCTGCTTCTCCCTCTGCCTGTCCCTCCCCCAGGTTGTGCGTGTTCTCTCTCTTTGTCAAATAAATAAATAAAATCTTTAATAAATAAATAAATAAATTGCTAATCACGGTCTAACCTGAATTACAGTAATATTTTCTCTCATACTGGATTTTAAGTTCCCCGAGGGCAGATAAGGCATATGTGTAATCATCTTTGTATCTCTTGGTTTAGCACAGTGGCCAGTCAAGAATGTTTAATAAAGGTGGGTTTATTGAGAGTCAAACAAAAAGCAGTCCATAATTTTTCCTAGTCTGTGGAGGGACTCAGGGACTAGCAGGTGAACAACAAGCTCCTCCAGTGTTTGTTTAAAACATCAGGCTTATAGGTCAATTTTCCATACTCACAATTTCTCCAATGAATATAATAACATCACTATGACTGATAAAACATTATTGGCTTGCACACATATATCAAATCATCACAATGTACACTTTAAATATCTTACAATTTTATTTGTCAATTGTATGTCAATGAAGCCAGAAAAAATTTTTAATAAAAGAATGCTGGTTTTAAAAAGAAAAAAATGGCTTTATTCATGAAAGATAGTATTTATCATCTGACTCTTGCCTAATGCTACTCTGGAGAAGTGCCCAAATCCATCTTATAAGCCTGGATTAAGGCTTAAGTGATATCTGAATATAATAATGCAAAAAATTACGTGTAATAAAACCTCACATATATGTGTGTTTTCTTATAATTACAAAGCTAATTCATGTTTATTCATCAGCATAACCCTTTAAACGTCTTTTATTTAATTAAGTAAATATTTGAGCCTTCACTGTGCCAGGTATTGTACCAAGTGCTGTAGATACAAGGATAATCAGAAAGAAAAATATCTGTCCTCACAGAGTTTATGACTCATCGGGGGAAGGAGGGGGGTGTGGATTAGTTAACAAATATTTATGAAACAGCAAATTAAGTGCTACAATTTTGTAATTACCCAATGCTAAAGGAGTATATTTAAGAATCTTTAATCCAAAAAACAAGAACATCTATCTATACTCATTTTCTAATGAAAAAATTCTTGTGGTTATTTTCTCTTACCAGTTAGTTTGACTGAGCTCATTTTTAAATTGTCCTGGCATTATAGATACCTTCCCTTTTGTCCCGTAGGATCTTTTAAATTGAAGTACTCAAGTTTGAATTAATGATTAAATAAAATAACATGTATAAAGCGCTTAGTAGAGTACCTGGAACATGGTATATGTTGTTCTTACTGGCTTTCGATGTGCCACACATTCTCCTAGGTACAGTAATAAAGGACAATTTGTCTAGTCCTTATAACTGCCCAGTAAGGTGAATATTATCATTAGCATTCCCATTTTAAGGATTAGAACACTAGGGCTCAGAGTTCAAATAACTGGTCTCAGATGACCAAGAGACTAGCTGTAGCGCTCTCAAGATCTGAACCTTGGTCAGCCTGAATATCGGGTACATGTCTGCTTTTCCTGTTGCACTGTGCTACCCTCACTCTCCCCTTAGGGGCCCAGATATTCTTCGTATTCACTTGTATTTCTGTCTGGATGTTTCAAGGGCCTGTGGACTTGATCATTATATTTACCCCGCTTTCCTTGGCTACATATCTCCCTTGATACCTCCAACCTTGCTTGTACTCTCTCTAGCTCCATCACATTTCTTCCATCGGCCCTAGTACATCTCAATCTTTCTTTTTATTGCTGGTGACTGGTAACTATCTCTTTGATGTTTACTTTGTAACCCTTTTCCCCCTGACTGATGTTAGGACACAAAGTTTGGTGATCAGAGTACTGTAGGAACCTAGAAGAAAAGCACAAGTGTTAATATAGCACTTCTGGATTCAGATCAATATAGATTCAAATCTCAGTTCTAGTGCTTTGTATATCTTCCTGAAATTCTCCTGCTTTGGGCTCTTTACCTGCAAAGTGAGGATAATGTAATTACTGTGAGAATTAAATTAGGTAATGTTTCTAAGTGTTTGGCATATGACTGGTACATAGTTAAGGGCTCAATAAATGGTACTCCTTGTAAATATCATTAATCAGATATTTTTAATGAAATAGAATAATAAGCTTAATAGTGAAAAAGTATTCAATGAAAATAATATTATTATCTCATTGTTACCACAATATGGATAAAATAATGACAAGGTTTGCTGAATATATAAATAAGACCCATGCAACCAATTATAGATCTCTTACACTACATTTTTATAACTCTGGATCTGGCTGACACTAGTAATCAGCAATAGATAACAAACCACTTTTCAAAGTTGTGGAAAGGTTAGAAAATAGGGTAGCTAGCCTCCTATACCTCTAGTGATCCTTTCTTCCTCATGTTCACGCCCTTATGTAGTTCTCTTCTGGGTAAATTGGGGCTGGGATATGTGATGGATAGAATACAACAAATGTCATGGCGAGTAACTTTCAAGGCTAGGTCATAAAAACAATAGCTTCTGCCTTGGTCTGTTGGAATCCCACTTAGCTGCCATGTTATGAGGACATCGAGCAGTCCCGGGGAGGTATCTGCAAAGGATACAAAGTGAGACCTCCAGCCAACAGCCAGCACTAACTTGCCAGGCATCGAATAATCCACCTCATAAATGGATCCCCCAACTACCAAATCTTCAGATTCTGCAGCCCCAAATGACATCTGACTATAATCTCATGACAGACCCTTGGCCAGAACTGATCAACTGAGCTGCTCCCAAATCTCTCACCCACAGAAACTGCAAGATCATTAAATGATTATTATTGCTTTAAGGTACTTAATGGGTTGTTGTGTTATTCCATCACAGATAACCAATACGGACAAGGGGGACTTAACCCAGCCACAGTCTCTTATCTCAGTCTTTGTGTTCCTTATTACTTTCTGCTGGAAGAAGCTCCATTTCTTGAAGGATCTTTGACCTTTTAGACTTATCTCATGTTAGAGTCTCTCTCTCTGAAAGTAGAATATTTCCAATTAATATCATCACCAGCTGTCTGCTGGATCTTGCTGCTAATACTTCTAAGTCACTATGATTTTTACCTCTGTTCTATGTTTTTAGACTTACTTAGGTGAATTGAACTTTTAACATCATACTCTACCCATATCCTTTTCACTACATAGCCTTTCTTGGGCCATATTTGCATGGAACATATATCCCCCCAGCCATCATTTTGCTCAGAGGACCTCATATGATCACACATTAAAGTAGATGAAGGGGGGGTATATATTACTTCAGGGCTTTAATGTGTTTTATTTGTGGTTATTCTTCCATTCCGTAGGGTTGTGAGTTCTCCAACATGGGCCAGGCAGAACTCTGTGCTTATTTATTGGTCTCAATTATTTCCTGTTGGTTTTGGATCATATCAACAATCTTCTTAGATTGTACAGCAATTTTCCACAAACTCCTTATATGTCTAGGTTGTTCAAAGGCGGAAGGTTCCTGGAAAGGCCAATTAAGATGCCTTAGGAGTTCTTTAATCACTAAATTTTAGCTGATTGGTCATAAATAGTATGGTACAGAGAAAAAAAACCCACAGGAGACATCTGATCAGAGTTCTGTGTGACTCTATGCAGGTTGTTTACCCTCTCTCACTTTCAAATCATCATCAGTAAAATAATACCTACCATTCAAATTTGTAATGAGGACAGGATTTAGAGTTGGTCCCGGATACTCTACAAGTGGCAACAATTATTAAAGGGGTTCTTCCCATGACTCAGAGAAGTGCACATTTCTCCTTAATTGTCCCTCCACATGCAAATGTTTTACCTTTTATTCTTTTTATAGTGATCAAAGTCTTTTAGAAAATATGAGGGTTTGATTGTTTCAATTACAAAGTTGGGAATACTAGGTAAGCCAGCTGTAGTGGTCCCAATTTGAGGTCTGTATAAATTACTAAAGGTTATTTGCAGGTTATCAGACACCTCAAAAAGTCCACCAAACTTTAGAATATATCCATCAGCTAAATGCTCTGCATTTGTCAATAGAGCTTTCTGGTTAAGAGCATGTGTTTTGAAATTTGACTTGCTAGCTTCAAATTCCAGTTTGGTCACCTACAGACCTCAAAATAAGAGGCTTACCCTCTCTGAAACTCAACTAAACACGTGTGTGTGTGTGTGTGTGTGTGTGTGTGTAACAAAGATAATAATACTACATGCCTCACAGTTTTAAAGGCATTAAATATGGTAAGACATATTGAATACTTAGCACATTTTCTGGCCCAAAGAAAAACTCAGTAAAATCCCAAAAGATGTGTTGCTGTGAGGGCAATAGGCTATTATGTCACCTTAAAAATTTACCTGGCTCACTTTTGCATGAGTAAAAAACCTAAGTTCTCCTTTTCCCCCTTCCCATGAGATGAATCCTTCCCAAGTAGATTCCTCTACCACATAGGGGTTTGAAATGTATTTATGGTGCAATTTTAGAAATGATATTGAGTCTATTTATAGCCCATATTGAAGTGTACCTCAAAGCAAAGCAATATGTCTACCACTCCATCAGACTACTCTTCTCAAAGAAGTTAAGACTAGGTATAACTTCGGTTTCTTCAATGTTTCTTCCCTATTGAAAATCTGTTCTTGTCAAATATCTTACAATGATATATTTCTTCACTTTTGATGACATTGTGCTCTGGAAGTTTGTTCCAGATGGTCTCTGGAGTTGATTTATTATAGTTTATAGATCAGCAAATATATTTCAAGGCATTTCCATTCATAGCTCCTGTGTTAAATGAATGAGACCTGGGTTGAGTCGCTGGGTATTTTCTTTACCATCAGCCGTCATTACCAGGCCAGATTCCATCAAAGAAATCCTGCTATGCTCAATCAATGCAGCACAAAGCTTCCAAGGTCAGTTATTGTCCTGTGTAGAATGCTGTTTTTCACATTCACAAATTCTCTTTTGTGCAAAACCATAATGAAACTGGTGTCCTCAAATCCAAGGCAAATTAACAACTGGCTGTGGCTATCACGAATGAACATGTGATTATATAATTAGCATTGCTTATCTCCAACTGGATAAGCAGAACTTTGGCAAACCAGTGAGAGTTGAGATAATAGGAAACAAATGTTTTCATCTGTTCATTCCATAATTTATGACTAGACCTAATATTTGAGACCAGGAGAAGGAAATAAGAAGAGATGGGAAGAGAGGCACCACTCTTATCAGATAAGTCTCTTAAATGTTTCTATTTATAAACTTCTTTTATTACCTTAGGAAAATTAAAACAAAACAAAACACCATAACCCCACAAAATCCATAATTTCTATTGATATTTTTAGAATCAAAACTAATATGTATTAGCCATATGCACATGGCTTAGAATTTCTAAGAGTGTATACACACACACACAAATACTTCTATGTATATGTGTATGTATATAGACATACTTTTAGGTTATATATAATTACATCTATCTATTTACGTAGATATTCTAAGATCATATTATGCTTTTAAGTGCAGATATTTTATTTTATTTTATATACCTGAGGTCAAACCTCAAATGACTATAGAGGACCCGTAGGTAATATAATTGATTGACTCAGGATAGGTAGAAGATAAACCAAACAAATTTGTGGGGAGAGGTATTTTACAAGTCACTAATTTGTACCAATAAATTTTAAACTGCTGAGATTAGCCCAAGGTTCAAATATTTAGTCTGTCATTCAGAGGTCTTCTAATTCATCATAAAAATTTTGGTTAGTATATTTTTACAAGGGAGGATAATTTAGGAGCAACTTTTTCTGGGTACAAGAAGTTACAAAACCTATGTTTTTAGTAGCTAATGTAAGGGATAGTTTATTCTGCTTCAGGTACTGTGCTAACAGTTTTTCACTTAATCTTTACAGTACCTTAAGAAGTAGATACTATAATTTTTCTCATTTTACAAATGAGGAAACTCAGAGTTAAGCAACGTGCTCAAAATCTGATTATCAAGTCTGGGGTTTGAAGCCAGGTTGATCCAACCATAAAATCTAAGCTCTCAAAAAATTTCTATAAGAGGGGCACCTGGGTGGCTCAGTCATTAAGCATCTGCCTTCAGGTAATGATCCCAGGGTCCTGGGATCAAGCCCCACATCAGGCTCCCTGCTCCGCCGGAAGCCTGCTTTTCCCTCTCCCACTCCCCATGCTTGTGTTCCTGCTCTCTGTGTGTCTCTCTCTGTCAAATAAATAAATAAAATCCTTTTAAAGAATTGCTGTAAGAAACTTTCTAAGATCTAATAGATAGATACCTGTCTCACTTTCCTACACTGAGCCTGCACAGGCAATATATAACTTTTAGATTGAGTACTCAGATAGACACTTTATATTCTCCCAAGTCTCACGATATGATGGGAATGATGGTCTGTTTCACAAATGAATTTTTTTAAGATTTTATTTATTTATTTGAGAGACAGAGATGCAAGCAAGACAGTACAAGCAGGGGGAACAGCAAAGGGAGAGGGAGAAGCAGAATTCCCACTAAGCAGGGAGCTTGATGTGGGGCTCGATTCCAGGACCCTGGGATCATGACCTGAACCAAAGGCAGCCGCTTAACTGACAGAGCCACCCAGGTGCCCCTCACAAATGAATTTTAAAGATGGTTACAGATTATATTAAATGTTTTCATGATTCGAATGGCTTTGAATAAATGTTAAGAATACTTTTTTCTTTCAAATTGAATCCAGATTGTTAAAATAATAGTCAATAGTTTAGACTACAAAGTAACAGCATTTTGATTGAACAGATTTTTCTCCTACTTTCTATTTTTCTAAGAAATTAGGTATCCAACCTGTCAGTTGCCCTTTTTCTGAGGTATCATTAAAAAAATACTTGCATGGAAGTCTCCAAATCATTTTCTTTAGCATTTAAGGTACTCCAAATGGGAGTTGATGTTCAAAGGGATGACCTTCAGCACTATAAAATCACCGTCATCAAAGATTCGATGATACTCCCACATTTACTAATGCAACTCTTGATCAAAAAAGAAAATCTACCCAATGAAAACACCTCATAACATGGAAAGCATAACTATTCTCTTGGAAATTTAATAAAGGGATGAGTAATAAAGACAGATTCTGGAGATGGATACACAGAGAAAGCCATGGACGTGGAACCCAAACTCAACAATGGAGAATCAATCCAGGGTTAAATGGAATGTTCATTGCTTTGGCCAGAAACATCGTGCAGGAAAAATAATCACTGTTATGAGAAAAGTAGAGCCCTGGGAGAGAATTTTCCAAATCTTATGCCAAGGTCTATAATGTTACTATTATTTTCTGTATAAATATATGTTCTGTAAAATGGACCTAGAGTGATTTGATACGAAGACCTGATTCATTAGCAATATCCAATAAATCACAGCTGTGACACAAACCCTCCCAGAACATCTAATCATGAGGAATATTTTATTTGCAACTTTGGCTCTAACCAGAAGTGTCAGTTATTAGTTTTGAGATTTTATAGACTGGTTTTTAGCAGATTCAATATAGCTAGGGGATATAAGTTGGTATTGGAACACCCTTATGGAATTTTCCACTGAAGCCTGAGGATAATCCCAGAAACTACATATTATAATTCATGCATATGAAGGTATATGTATAAAGCTTTCACAAAGAAAGTGAGAGCACCTGGCTAAGGATTCATTTATTCATTCATTTGAGGGTTATTTTTTGAGTGACTGCTGTATACCAGACTTTGTTCTAGGCCCCAGAGAAACAAATGGGGAACAAGAAAGACAAGGCATCTGTACTTTTAGAGATAATATTCTACTGGAAGGAGTTGGGTAATATACAACTAAGCAATAAATGAATAAAATAACTACTGACAATGCTAAGATATATGAAAAAATAAGGGCACCTCGTGGCTCATTTGGTTAAGCGGCTGCCTTCGGCTCAGGTCATGATCCTGGAGTCCCAGGATCTAGTCCCGCATCGGGCTCCCTGCTCAGCAGGGAGTTTCCTTCTCCCTCTGACCCTCCTCCCTCTCATGCTCTCTCTCTATCATTCTCTCTCTCAATAAATAAATAAAAATCTTTAAAAAAAAGAAAAGAAAAAATAGAACACAATGATGCAATAGAACATAACTGGTCTATGTATGAGTAGTTTATTTCTGGAAGAGCTCATGAAGTGAAGGATGTACTAAGATCTAAATGTTGAGATATGCCAGAAGCTGGGGGCATAAATTATGCATATTTCCTTTTGATTAACCTCTGGTTTTATGTTAGCCTTTTACCATTTTTTTTCATGTAACTGTGTGTATGACTCTCTAGGTTGTGAAACCTCACGATGCCTGGATCTGGTCATCCTTTCTAATTCCTTGCCTTAATAGTTAGGTGCACTCCCATAACCAGCAAGCTACCTCAAGGAATCAAGCAAGGGCTCCTAGAGTCTTCAGGGCTGTATACATCTTAAAGTGTGACTACGTGACCGTGTGAGTTGATAAAGCTTCAGTTATATCCTTTTGAGAGTATGATACTTTTGCCTTACCACCATGCTAAGCTTAAGTTAATATAAAATTGTAGAAAATAGTAGGGCATGATTTCTCTAAAAAGTTGTGGAATGACAGATTTGCTTACACAGCTAGAAGAGCACTTCAGTTTTTCACATAGTGGAACATGGATGTCATTTTACCCAAGGGGAACTAAATGAATTGCAAATCCGTTGTTTTACTTCCTCAGAAATCTGTGTAGGGTACAGAGAATTTTTAATCAACGGTGAAATCAAAGCTTAATGGGAAAAAATGAAGACGTGAATGGTTTTATTAAAGGATTCAGGTATTCACAGCTATACTATATATTTCAGAATTGTGGAGTAAGGCTGGTTAGGAAGGGTGTTATCTGAGAAAATAGATTCATGGCTCAGATTTGCCTCTTAAAATATGATCCTCGTTTATCCAGCATTGCCAGTCACTAAGACAGTTGAAATTCCTGCTCAGATAGTTATTAGAGAAATCATTAAATCATGAAAAATGAAAAGATGTTCCCAAAAGCCCAGAACTCATCATGGAAAGTATAATGAATAAAAAATATTTTTATTAATCATTCATATGCTTTTCTGTAATGACTGAGGAAATAGTATACTTAGAAATTGAAACATGTTTCCTAGTCTTGGTTTCTATAATTTTGTCACCGACATTTTCTGTAGCTTTTATTTTGGTACTTAAATTTCCCATTCTATTTATTTTTGCCAGGTATCTGACCTCTAACTTAATAATGTAACATTTTAGCTTTCTTTAAAGTAAATGAAATAAGAAAAAATAGATGTATAAATATTATGTTTTAATCATTAAAACATTCTTGGTTTTGTAGCAGAGTTCTCTAAGATTAGAGTGGACCATGTCCTATTCTTTAGATTGACTTACTCAACATCACTTCCAGCCTTCTTTTATAGTGCTTTCCTGTATACAGCGTCTGGAAAGGTGAAAGTAGAACTTCTCAGAGTCCCTTGAAGCTAGGGCTCCAGATGTGATATTCGATCTGCTGAGCAGGTGAATTCTGAGGAGAGAATCAAGACCTGAAGCATCCATTTTACAGGTGCAGATCAGTAGGTAGAGCGCATGCCCTGGAAGCCAACTTTTCCTGCAGTTTCCTCCTGAGCTCCATAGCACTGCTGAGCAATGATTTCCTGGAGGCAATGATGTAGTAGGTGTAGCAGCTTCCTGAATGGATTGTGGATGAGCTAATGTAATATCTGGGCCAATAGTTGAAATAATGGTTTCCTGATTCCCCAGCTTCCGTATTGTGGAAAGATAGCAATTCCCATAACAAGCAATTCTTGTAGTTTATTCTGGGAGTCTTTCCTAGGGGACCAAGGCTAGAGCTTGCTCCTCTAGCCCTTGTAGTGATTTTATAAGCACCTAAGAGGCTGTTTCAAATCTCTTTCTGCTCAGAGACCAGGTAGCAGTAAGTTTTCAATTTGGACTAAGATGAAAGATGGAGGCTCTATTTAAGTCTGTTAGCTCAAATTAACCTCAATATTTCTAAACTTTTAAAGGATGAAAGCAGAGATTCAATCCTAAAACTGGTAGATTTTTATGACTTTAGGGGTAAAAGAAGGTATTTTTCTCTTATTAAATTAATTGTTATTATTATTATTATTTTAATTGTGGGAGGGGTCACCTTATAAACTTCATGGTTAAGTTCCTACTCAACATCTTTGATTCAGCTCCTGATTTTGGTGGAATTGATCAAATGAAAGTATTTTGGATAAAGATTCAAAAATTCTACTTGAAAAAGGCTGCTGTAATCCTTGAATGCGGAGGGAATTCTCAGCTGTCCTCCATGCCAAGAAAAACTCCTTGCTCTTCCCAAAGGAATGTTTTATATATAGCTACAGATACAGACATACACATAAACAGAAATAGATGGATTATGAGTACTAATTGGATCTCATTTACTACTTCTTGGCTACTGGCAGAGTTAAGTGCACACACGTGCGTGTTAGGCTGAGGGGTAGGTAAACTGAGTCTTCATTTTTCACAGCAGATTCAACCATCTCACTTTTTGCTCTCCTTTTCTCCCATAAATGCTCCAGTACTGTCATTTCTTATGACTCAGAGGCCAGCTGGGGTAAGTGTTCAACTGAACTAGGACGAAAGATAGAGACTATTTTGATTTCAAATCTAAGCTGATTTTCCAGCTGAACTTTATCAGAATACCACATTGATTCCAGGCCCTAGATGAGTTAATAAAAAAGCAAAACCTATTCTGCTATTATTTGGACGTGGAGGTTTCTGTGGAGCTTCTTGGGTCATAGACAAAGCAATAGTCAGTTATTCCTGAATTCCTGGTGATCATATCAAAAATTTCACCTTCAGTCCTAGACTGAGGAGTTGGGAGTAGAGTTTTTTTAATTGCTCTTCTGTTAATCTAGTAGCTTTGTGGACATCTGCAACCCAAACCTTCCTTAAAACTCTAAAATGGAAAGAAATAGTCTAACTGTGTCCAAAGTAAATATTCACACCTGACAAGATAATATTTTCATAAATCCTTGACCTACTTGGGTAAAGATAGTTTTAGAATTGTCAGGTATTCTGCTTAAGTCACAAGGGAGTTAGTAAAAGCAAGCACAGAAATAACTAGGACTACATCACTTCCTGGAATAAGTACTGTTTTATCAAGTCCTCATTATTTTTAATGCTATTCTTCCTTTAAAATAGATACTGAGTTTCCATTTTAAGCAGGTACATCAAGGTAGAAACAAGATTCCCTCACTGTCAAGCTATGGTACATACCTGATCAGCCAGGTACTTTTTATCAACTGCAAACAAATGCCAAAATGCTAAATCCTTTAAAATACAGTAATTTTGGTTTACAATCCAAGGTCAGATATATCATTCATCAGCTGTTTTAAAAGATTTTATAGATAGTAGATAGATAGATAGATAGATAGATAGATAGATAGATAGATGATAGACAGAGGCTAAGTGAGGCTAAATCTTGGACCTAATCTTGCCAAGTTAGATTCTTCCAACCCCCTGCAGAAATTGATAGCAAATGGAGGAGGCCCAGGATTGAGAGGAAGATCTAAGTAAGAAAGCGAGACTAATGAAAATCAGGTTTAAACTTTTCTCAGTGGTAGACTTCTCCACTCACTGTTACTCACTTCATAGTTTACAGTGCTTTGCACACTGACAATCTGGCTAAGAATCTTGATCAGTTTCCTTGGTTAGCTCATTTGGATCCCAACTCAGCTATAAACACCTTAAAGACAGGAATCAATCTGAGCACTTCTACCGAAGACAAAGCTTTGCTCGCCCGCAGTAAAATGTCAATGAAAGTTTGTGGAATGAATGAACTATTTGCCAGTTTGACTTCCACCTGGATGGATGGCATCAAGTGCTCTAGCCAAGGGCTTCTCAAAACAAATGTGAATGATGACCTGAATTTTGTCACAATTCAGATTCTGATTGAAGAGATCTAGGTTAGGCCTGGAGATTCTGAGCTTCTGAGAAGCTCCCAAGCTATTTAGATCCTGGTGTTCTTCAGACCATCACGTCCTGGAATAAGTACTGTTTTATCAAGTTCTCATTATTTTTAATGCTATTCTTCCTTTAAAATAGATACCGGAAAGCAGTCTTTCAATACAGAGCCACAGGTCCTTGAGGTTTGAAGATAAACCCTACAGAAAAGGAAGGATAGGACACAAAATGACAGCTGCCAGACTACTGAAAATCAAATTATAAAGCCAACGTTATTGTTTACACCTTCCCAGGACAACTGCTAGCAATGAGAGTAGTTCTTCTCTGTGATTCTTTCAATGCCTAAGGCTTCTTATTGTGAGACATTAAACAGAAATGTTTAATGTTCCCTGCCAATGTTCCCTGCAAGTCAGTTTGATTTTTCAACATGAAGTCTTGTCTTGTTTTATTTTTTGTTTTGTTTTTAAAAAAATCACCCTTCAGCACCAGAACCAGTGAAAGCAAGCAAGATGAAGGTAATGTTAGTAAGCACTAACATATAGAAAAATTGGGATAAATATATATATATATCATATATAAAATTTGGACTGAAGATTAGCTATAGTCATGTTGCTTAAAACCTAGTGTTGTAAACCAGAAAGGAAAAATGTCCAAAAATGATGTACTACAAGCGAAACAAAATATGGCACCAAAAATATGGTTAATCTCTCTGACTTTAAAAATTGTTTCCTTGTTTTGTTTGCATTCTCACTTTCTGAGATGAATAAGCTCTCATGAAAAGTATAGAGCTGGACCAGTGATAAAGAAAGTGTGATGTCCAAAATAGCTGTGCAGTTTTAAGTTTCATAACTTGACTGGCAGAACCTTAGAAATTGAATGTAGAACCAAATGTCTTAGGGTAAAAATAAACTGTAATGTTCTGTTAATGCAAGCACTCCTATCTAGTCCCATATTTCCCATTGCACACAAATTGAATCTGAGGTGAAAAACTAAAAATACTTGAATCTATTTTTTGCACCTGTTAGAGAAAATACTGAAACTGGAAGAAAAGGGGGAATTGTCTTTCTCCAAGGACAAGAAATACAGAATATTTTCTTCTAAAATTTGGAGAGTTCAGTGAGATAAAGCAAGCTTTAGGTTAACGCTCAATAGTTTAAGAGACCGACAAACATGAATATGTGTGTATGTGTGTGTATATGTATGATATATATATATGTTGTATATATGTATATAATCATATTTCTCAAATAAAAGATTTTATACATAGTAAGAAAAATATTGGTTATAATAAATGACTAGCAGAAGTAAATGCCTCTTATTTAGGGTCCTTTCAAGTACTTTAGAAACAAAAACATTTCAAAAGAGCAACAAAAACTATAAAATACCTAGGAAGAACCTTAATAAAAAATGTCCAAGACCTATGAAGAATAAATTAAATAATACAAATAAAAAAAGAAATAAAAGAAGAGAGATGCAATATTCCCAGATGGTAAGACTAAAAAATTATACAGATGTCAGCCCAGATTAATATGTAAATTCTATATAATCTAAAGAGAAAATCATTAAATGTTTAGATGGAATTTGGCATGGTAATTCTAAAGTTCACCTGAAGTAGAAAATATGTCAGAATAACAGAGAAATTCTTGGTAAAAATAATGCAAGGAAACTTACCAGATATCAAATCTATAAAAATACAGAAATTAAAACAGAGTGGTTGCAATGAAAAGATAGACCGGTCAAACAGAATAGAGAGTCTAGAAGTATTAGCGTGGGGATTTTAGTATATGAAAAGTTAAAATTGCAAATTAGTGGGAAAAATATACACTACTTAATAAGTGGTGTTGGGGTAATGGGATCTCCATTGGTATTTACGAAAGGCAAAAATATATTCCATATAGAATAAAGATCAATTTTAAATGAATTAAATATAAACAAAAAGTACACCTAAGAAACCTAAAAACCAAAAACTACAACATTTTAAAAGAAAATAGAGGGAGATAGTTTTCATAATATTAAGGTAGGGGAAACGTTCCTAAGTGAGCAAATTAGAGACTGTTAAAAAAAAAAGCAGAAGTGGCTTTTAAACACTTAAGACATTACTATGATTAAAGATGTTGTAAGAACAGTTAAAATAGGGCGCCTGTGGCTCAGCGGGAAGCCTGCTTCTCCCTCTCCCACTCCCCCTGCTTGTGTTCCCTCTCTCGCTGTCTCTCTCTGTCAAATAAATAAATAAAATATTTTTAAAAAGACCCCAAAACAGTTAAAATATAAGGGTGAGTTCAGAGAGAATGTATTTGTACAGTTTTAACATATAAAATGCTAAAATCTCAAAAATATAAGGAGGCTAAAACCTATAAGATAAAAATATAGGTAAAGGATAAACAGATATTTCACTGAAGAAGAAATACCAATGGCCAACTACCATATAAGAGATCCTCAATGTCTCTGAGAATCAGGAAATACATTATAAAATGGGAAATTAGCATGTAAGCTAAGAATATATTCATAAGAAACGTGGTAGGGCAAATTGTATATTTTTAATTAATATTTGAATAGGTAATATTTCATGTGGGGCAAAATGCACAAGTACAAAATACTATATAATAAAATTCTCCTTCCCACCCAGTTCCCTGCCAGCCGTTAATCTCTTATAGGCAACTAATTCAATTAGTCATCTGTGTATTTTTACAAAAATATTGTATGCATTTATAGGCAAATACACTATACTTGCCTTTAATTTTCACATAAACACACAGAGAGCTTTCATTCTTTTTTATGACATTATGATATTCCATTGTATAGATGTGACGTAATTGATGGCTCTATAGGTTGATTGCAATACTACAATAAAAACACACTCTACATGAATTGTATCACATAGATGCAAATAGTTATGCAGGATAAATTCTTAGGAGTATAATTGCCAGATCAAATAATATTTGTGCATTGGTAATTGAGTGTAGCCTTTTGAGGAGGAAATTTGAAGACAGCTTTAAAATTTAAAATAGTTATGCGTTGGGACCCAGAACCTATCCTGTAGAAGTAATTTTAATGTTAAAAAATGATGTGTGTGAAAGGGTGCATATTGTAGTATTTTAATAGCAATAAACTGGAAATCTAAATATCCTTACTTTGGGAATGGTTTTGTATATTTAGAAAATATATATTGTGACCTATTCACATTCCAGAATAACATGCAGCTATTAGAACAAATGAGTTAGGTCCATATGAACAAATGTGGAGATATCTCCAAGAGATATTTAATTAAGTGAGAAAAGCAAATGACTGAACAATATGTATCATATGATTTGTTTTTTTAAAAAACTACCCCTTCGGGTGCCTGGATGGCTCAGTCCATGGGGCGTCTGTCTTCGGCTCAGGTCATGATCTCAGGGTCCTGGGATCAAGCCCTGCATAGGGCTCTCTGTTCAGCTGGGAGTCTGCTTCTCCGTCACTCTCCCTCTGTGCTTTCTCTCTCTCTCTCTCTCTCAAATAAATAAATAAAAATCTTAAAAAAAAAACAAAAAACTACTTCTTCTGTCTGAAAGGATACATACCAAGTTGTTAAAAGTGATTATCTCCGAAAAATGAAAAGAGACAGGGTATAGGTGATGGGGCAATGTGAAAGGGAATTTCATTATCTTTGCTGTATGTCAAGAATTACATTATTTTGTAAATTAAAAAAAATTAAAATGTTAAGAACACCACCTGAGTTGTGAGAGGCAGGCACCTGGGTGAAATCTCCATGAAAAAGGTCAGCCTCTAAAATCTTTTGCACAGGGTGCCTGGGTGGCTCAGTTGGTTAAGCGACCGCCTTCGGCTCAGGTCACCATCCTGGAGTCCCGGGATTGAGTCCCACATCGGGCTCCTGCTCAGCAGGGAGTCTGCTTCTCCCTCTGACCCTCTTCCCTCTCTTGCTCTCTATCTCTCATTCTCTCTCGCTCAAATAAATAAATAAAATCTTTAGAAAATAGAATAAAATAAAATCCTTTGCGCGGCAGCACTCAGAGACGCTAACATGGAAGTTGCAGACTGCAACAGATAGAAAAGGTGTGTCGGCAAGGATGACAGCCCAGCCAAGGCCAGCACAGGCGGGAAGGTAGACTACCTTTGCTGGTCCATATGGTATTCCCATTCTAAAAGTGCCTTTTCAGCTATAAGTCATAAATCTCATTTTAAACTAAAAAAAAAAAAAAAAAACAAAGAAAACATAGCCACAATCTTTGCAATTTTTAGATGATGAAACGTGAGCACTTTGGCAATATATATAAAATGCATTTTGTGTAAAAAGGAAAATGTGGAACCAATATAAATAAATCATGTTTTACAAGTTATTTGCAACTGACTGCTTTATATGAATCTACCATATGAGCCTATACTTACACCTTATAAACATGAAAAATAACTAAAGCAGCAGGAGGGATTTCTTTCCCTCAATAAAAGAACCATATGCCAGGTAGAAAGTAAAATAATCACATCCACCAGTGTTGTTTCTGAACCTCTGTCCTTGCTCAATAACAGTAAACAGCTGAACCCTACCATCCATTGTACATAATGATACAGAGTAATCTTTATTTATGATGTGAATCTGTGGAACAGCTAAGTAGAGAGACTCTCTGTTCCTGATTCCATCATCTGACAAGTTACACACAGAAATATTCTTTTTTAAAAAGATTTATTTATTTATTTGAGAGAGAGAGAGAGAGAGAGCTTGAGCAAGGGGAGAGGTAGAGGGAGAGTGAGAGAAAGAATCTAAGCAGGCGCCATGCTGAGCCTGTGAGCTCGATCTCACAACACTGAGATCCTGACCTGAACCCAAACCAAGAGTCAGATGCTTCATTGACTGAGCCACCCAGGCACCCCTGCACAGAAATATTCTGCTGAAAAGTTGGATACAACCCATCATAAAGACCTGGTATAAATGCCCCTATTCCATACCCCGGTAGGGTCGGGAAAAGGTAATCACAAATGCTGTGCCCAAGGTAGTCTCAGAATCCTCAGCTCAGTGCTTCATTAGGCAGCAGTCATGACCAATCAACCAAAATCATCACCAAGCCAGGTGAAAGTTGAAAAATTCCAGTTTTCCATTAGAATCTTTCTATTAAAATACTTGTTGTCAGTCAAGATATTTAGTTCTGCCAAATAAATAAATAAAATCTTTTAAAAAATATATTTAGTTCTGCTGATTTTGCTAGTTTAATACTTTTGATAATTGTGATTGTTTATGAGAGTAAAAAGAGAATGGATTCAATAGAGAAATATTTTCACTGTTAGTCACACAGGATTTTGTCCTTACACTTACTCTACCATGTGTTAAATGGAATATTAACAATTTAACAATTCACCTGGTACTGTTTTTAGTACTCTACATTGAAAAAAACTTACATTAATTTTAAGCTAATTTCTTAGAAAAAATTTTTTTGGTTTTATACTGTCAAAGCCAGAAAGATCAGTCTTTTCCTCACTATATTGAAACTAATCATTAGTATATATTTAGCATGTAATATCACCTGCCTTCTAAGGCTCTTGACAGGGAAACAGTACAAAAAGCAAAGTTTAATATGAGGCTTCAACTTCTTCAGGCTTTTATCATTTCAGAGCAGGCCCTTAGGTCACCCCCCTTTTTTTTTCTTTTTTTCCTTTGCTCTTATAATAGCATTTATGCTTGCTTTGCCTTCATTTTCAATATTTCTAGATAGGAAAAAAATAATGTTAAAAATTTCAGTGCATTCTATTTATTACTTATGCAATAACAAATATGTTAAGTCAAATTTTAAGAAAAGGAATAGATGAAATAAGTAAAAGCTTACTTGATATAAAACTTAACGCTGAGCTAATATAAAACTTAGAGCCCTGGTTACATTTCCATTGTCAAAACTAACTATTTATTAATTTCTGTTAACCTTCTTAGTTTTAAGAGGGAGGGAGTGGATGAAATAGCCTTTTATAACTTTTTGTAACAAGCAACTCTAAATTTCATGATTTAGTATTCATGTTGGAATTTAGAGTAATTTAAACATTAACATAGTTTTTGTAAGTGAACAAGTCCCAAAGTATACAATGAAGGTGTTTATCTTATGCTCATTTCTTATCATGATCAGAACCTGACCTAGTAGGAGTTATGATAAGGTGTCAACTAACTGAATGAAGAACTAAATACGTGAATGAGAAAATAAATAAGGAAAACGTGATTCCTTTGATAAGTGGGTGCTATGTATCGAAGTGTATATTTACAGTTGCTTAACTTTTTTTATATATATTTTTAAGATTTTATTTATTTATTTGAGAGAGAGAGAGAGCACGCACATGAGAGGGGGGAGTGTCAGAGGGAGAAGCAAACTCCCTGCTAAGCAGGGAGCCTGATGCGGGACTCGATCCAGGGACTACCAGGATCATGACCTGAGCTGAAGGCAGTCGCTTAACCAACTGAGCCACCTAGGCATCCCTACAGTCGTTTAACTTAAAGGAAGATTAAGTATAGCATATTATGCTTGATTTATAAAAGGAATTGTGTGTACATATTATGCGTATTGATGATGGAGTTACACCTCTCATTCTTTGTTGTCAACACAGATACTCAGCCATTTAGAGTCTTAACTTTTTTTTCAGTGAAATAAATACTACTAATAAAGTTAATTATAAATAAATTCTAGGAAGTGCTAACTGTACTTCCTTGATTTAAAGTCACATGTTTCCCATGTGTAATGTGGTGGTGAACCTTCCAATTAATGGCTTATGTAGGTCAGGAAAAAGATTAGCTATAGAACCTGTCTCTATCTTATAGTACTTCAAATACTCCTCTTTAGCCAACTCTTTATCTTAGAAACATAAAAATGTGTCCAGAATTATGTATAAACGACACTCACACTCAACATTGAATCAGTGATGAATGGTCTGCATGGCTATACCAAAGAGCTGTTCTAGCAGTTAAAGTATGAAGAAATTTGACAAGTGGCATACATCACTAGAAATTTGGGTCCAGAAAGTTTTCTCAAATTTTACACCCTGTATTACTCATATATACTCAATAGAAATATATCATCTCTCATGTAATCATTGTTCTTTCCTAAAAAATAGACATATTAACCAGAAAAATGATTCAAAAGCAAAATATCTATAGAATAGAGAAATAAGTTTTCTTAAGTATATCTTAAAAATTAGGACATATTGTCCAAATGATCTATTATGTTGGATATGTTTTAATAAACACTCAAGCTTCATTTCATTTTTTTTAAGATTTTATTTATTTATTTGACAGAAAGAGACATATTGAGAGAGGGAACACAAGCAGGGGGAGCGGGAGACGGAGAAGCAGGCTTCCAGCTGAGCAGGAAGCCTGATGAGGGGCTCAATCCCAGGACCCTGGGATCATGACCTGAGCTAAAGGCAGACACTTAACCAACTGAGCCACCCAGGTGCCCCTAAAAGATAATATATCAATTTATAAAAATGTGCTTCATATGTCATCTAGGATATTTATCACATTAAAATAAACAAAAACATAGCAGCTTCATTTTAATGATGTTCTTTGTGAATCTCTTATTCTATAAATGTTTGCCTACATATATGTGTGTGTTTGTGTGCTTATTTCATATCTGTCTTCCCCATTAGTCTACAAATTCCATGATGGTGGGATTCACAGTTATTGTATTCAGTCCAACTGACAAAGACTCTCTCCTTGACCAAGCTTTAGGCAGACTCCTCTGAACTCGTTTCTCAGCTGGACCCTGACTCTTAGGCTTCCTTGTTTGTCTCTGCATAGTCCAGTTTTAACAAGAATCCTGTTAAGTCAATTTAACCAGAATCCCCTACCCTTGATCGATATCTAATCACACTCAAATCTGATCTGCTTGCTCATCTTTCATCACCCTCAGCAGATGTCTGATCAGCCTGGTCTGCCTTCAGCAGGAAGCCTGCTAATCAGTTGGTTAAGCCAGAGTCCCCCTCACTCCTGATGTTTCCTCTTAGTAATTATCCATCCACTGACCCCCGCCCCCCCCCACACACAACCTGCTCCTGGGCTATAAAATACTTACTCTTCCTTGTTGTAAGTTGGAGTTGTCCCCAGGATCTTTCCCCTACTACAAAAGTCCATTGTAGTGGTCCCTACACCTATTGTGATGGTGCTGAAGAAAGTCTGCCTTACTGTCTTTAACAACTGCCATGAAAAATTTTTTCCTTAACATAACAAAGAGTAGGCCCTCGACAATATCTTTTAAAATTTTTAAATAAAATTAAAATGTCTCTCAGTTGGAAATCAATGATGTATAGTAGCATATTCAAAGTTCTAACGGACTCTTCAATAAGGGAAAACTCATTTTTAAATTTCTGTTTCGCAAGTTTATTGACATCCTCTGAAATGAATTCCTGGAATTCATTTTGGGAAATTGAAATGCTAAGCTAATTGTAGCTTTCCAACTCTGGCATGTAATGTAGTAGAAATAAAATATAAAATAAGAAAAAAATGGCTATGAGGATAGATATCCAAATCAAGACATATGTTTAAGGCAGAACTCATTTTGCAAACTATTTGGGCATTAATAAAGCTGTGCTGAATGTAATTATTATATTCCATGGATTTAGCTTGATTTTTAGTTATTTGAATCCCATACACACATTGCTATGTATACATAAGCAAGATACTGCCTTAATACTATCTTGTATATTTTTCCCATGCATATGTTAACCTAATGTATATCTAAATTCTATCACATGAGCCATATTAAGTACGGCGCTCTCCTGCAATATTAGTAGCATCTATATGATAACTGATATGTAGGTGTGATAATAACGTTCTTATATAAAGTTAACACATCCATATTACTGACTGAAAGTTATACATTCCATTTGAACAACTTATTTTTATGTAGATTCAGCCAAAGTCTTAATCTTCTAGACTTTGAGATAAAGCCATTTTAAATAAATTATGTATATACTCATAAATATAAATATGTATACATTATAATGTATATGTAATCTTTTGAATTTTAATTTTCTACATCTGTAAGTATCTTTTACATATTTTTCTATTTTCTGACCCAAATTACTAATAGTAATAAATATATTTATTTATATTACTTAAAGTATAAATTCCAGGAGCAAAATTCTGAAAGATAATGCAAAATATTGTTTCAATGTTTCATCAGAATATATTCAGTGGGTATGTCAGTCAAATCGGTAAATCCTCCAAAGATAAGAATGAATCATTTCCCCCAAAAAATCCATAAGTGTAAATTAAGTAAAATTAAATCATAATTCTCTGTACCTTTAAGAAATAATATCATATTCTTCCTACTTGCATGAAAAGTATTACAGATGCAGAAAATGTGCATTCTGTATCTTAATAAAAATAAGCTACTTATTTCTGCATTATGAAGTCTCTCCTAAGAAATTACATCTTTGATTTTTTGCATAAGTCTAAGAAAATGGTAGTTAAAGGACTACTTAAATATTCCTTATACAAAAGAGTCTCAACGGATATGAATTCTTATCTCTCCACATTCTATAATTCTAGCATGATCATTTGTATAATATATTCATGGTCAAGAATATATTTTTCTGTTCACCACCTAAAATTTTATCAGCGTGTCTCAATTTGAATTAATCTTCTCTTCCTCCATACTTTCTTATATGCCTTTTACTATTCTACCTTAAATTACTTATGCTATTTTCCTTATTTGATTAGGTATTTCTGGAAACAAGAAAATCTCAGACATTACAGTTGCATTGATAGGTAGATGAACCAGGAGAGAAATATCTGAATAATTTTTTCTCTGACCTCCATTCTACCCCCCAGTTCTCTGATATCTTATACTGAAACTGTTTCTTAAACATCAATACATAGTGCACAGTTAAAAGTGTATTATATATGTGTTAAATTATCTTTAGTGATTACAATGGTTTTGATAATAGTTGTCCCCTTTTTAATTTAGAATTCAGAGATTTATCATTTTAACTTAAACTGGAAACATATGGCAGCATTAGCATATGTAACAAAAATTAATGCACCTTTGCAAACAAATTGAAACTATAATCGAATCCTACCTATTTTATCTGTTCTTAGATTATTATCTATACCATCCATTTGGATTATCTTGGATATTGCATGTATAATTTTAGAATATCAGTAGATAAATAAAATATATATAGGCTAGAGTTGTACTGTCCAATATAGTAGCCACTAGTCACATATGATTATTCAAATTTTACTTAATTAAAATTAACCTTAACAAAATTAAACTTTAGTTAATTAAATTAAATTAAAACTTTTGTTCCTTAGTTGTGCTAGCATACTTCAAGTACTCAAGAGACACATGTGGCTGCCATAAAGGACAGCACAGATTATACACGCTAAAATTATCTTTGCCATTATAGAACATTTCATTATCACAGTTCTATTGCTCAACTCTGGCTTAGTGAGTTGAGATCAAATCAGCTGTTAAGAACTAGAAGGTATTTTTCTGAAGTCATAGTCTTGCATATAAATAATTCAAGATTTCCCTTTTAATCTCCTCAATATTTCTGTGACAGAGGCAGCCAGTAAGTAATGTTTCCTGCACCTTTCTCACAGATGTGACCATGGATGTGATTATTTTTCTGTTTCTTTAGAGCACGTCATGCTCATGCTTGGAGTTCACTGTGGTACTAATTCCCAGGATTTCATTACTCTTTTACACTCATACATTTTACTGTGACTGAAAATCTAATTTTTTAACTTGGTTGATGTAAAGTAATTACTCTTCACCATCACTTGCTGCCAAAGAACCTGGATTGGTTGAGGCTTACTGGTAGTGGATGGCTTTATCATAAGAAAACAATAGATACTTGGTGCTCTCTCCCCTATGATTTAATATGAAGTTTTCCTATCAAGGCCTGAAAATTCCTTCTAGTTTTATGAGTTCTCTCTTTCCGAAAGACACCTCATTATGGTTATTCCATACCTTCTTTCTTCTTAATGTCCTAGTTCCTTCCCTCCGTCCTCACTTAGAGCAAGCGACTGTGTAATATTTTCTCTACTGAGATCAAAGCTACCTACTTGTGCTTTTATATGTAAGTTCTCTCATACGTTTTGCTTCCACACACTGTTGTCTACAGCTCTGTTCTTTCCCCTCCCTGGTGTTGTAATCCTCTGGGAAAGAGAGCCTACCTCTGCTCCAAAATAACTTTTCCATCCATTGTCTTTGAACTCTACCTGCTCTTGTCCTGCCCCTAATGTCTTAAATCTCTAACTCCTTCCTGGTTCCTCTTTATATCAGATAGGATTATATGGTCACAAACGACAAAGATTATCCCTGGCCAAACTATGAGAAAGAAAATTTATTGGAAGTGTATAAATTCCTCACAGACTTACAGGAATAGTTGGAAAAAAGAGGAAAGGGCCAGAAACCAGAGAAATTCTAAGGATCCAGACGATGAGCTCAAGTTGGGCAGGACACCATGAATAAGGTGAATGGACTCCAATCACTTTTTTCATGTTTTGGTCTACAGGAAAGCAGAGCACCTTAACCAGAGTGCCACTGGGCTATATTCAAAGGGTCAATATAGTTTTCCTAAAGCAAAAGCAGGGTGCTATTACTTGAGGAGGGACAGCATGCTGGAAGGCATAAACTACAATTATCCATTAACTTCCCTTTCAAACTTGCACAAAACCACTTTAAATACACATGTACACACAAATGCATACCCTAAAATATTATATCATTGGCTTCTTACAATATCATTGTAATAATATCAAACTTATTATAAATGGTATAATAATTTATACCATTAATTGAGCATTTACCATATGCAAACATTATTCTCAATATTTTCATATGCTATGTTATTTCTCTTTACAAGGATTCTGTTGGTAGGTGCTATTATGATCCTTATTTCTTTCAGATGAAGAAACCAATTCGGTTCCTCAATAGGATCCAAGCTGCATCTTTCTGATTCCAAATATTGAGTTCTGAGCAAATACGCTGGAATATTTCTATTTGCAATGAGTTTTTCAAGTCAGCCAGGGGTCTGTGGTCTGTTTTCTATGTTTTTCTTGCATTAATAACTTCCTTTAGCCTTCTAAAAACTGTCTTCTTTTCTTTCAAGTCTTGAGAAACTACTTATTTTCAGTTTATCAAAACCTTGTTGTAGTCAAATGCAAAGCAATTTCAGTTCCTCTCAGCCTTCTGTTTCCAGATGACACCATCATGGACCACCCTCTTGTTAAAATGTCCTTCAGTTTTTGTGACATCATGTTCCGCTTGTCCTCCTCTCATCTTGTATGTCATCTCTGAAAATCGTTCTTCCTCCTTTTGCTCCATAGCTGAGTGACTTTCTCAGTGTATAAGACATAAGTGTCAAAGATAAAAAGCCAAGGTGAAGGACAGAACTTTTATGCCAACTTTCTTGGAGACCAAATCAAGTTTTCTGACCATCATTTCCCAATGCTATTTAATGTCAAATGCTGTATACCAATTTCTAACTCTTTAAATTCTAATTTTATATTTGCAGCTGTCTGCAGACCATTAGGCTTTCAAACTTATTTATAAAATGTATCTTACCTGGCCATCTTTTGGAACAGCTTTATTTCTGTATTAGCACCATAGGCCACTAAATCCTGCCAACTATTTAAATTATTTTAGGATTTTTGTCTAGATCACTGAAATTGCCTTTTAGATAATGGAATGATGATTGCTTAGTTAATATTAGTCTTAGATTTTTCCCAGTCACTCTGATCTCCAGAACCCAATACATCTAAATAGCATACTCCACTCTGCTCGTTTCCTTGGATAATCCTCACCATGGATTATCTTCTCTTCTAAGCTCTAATAAGCTTAGAAGAGATTTTAGTGGTCATACACCCAGTATCTGCTATGCCTTTCTGAATCATCCACCCATGAGCCCATAAAACTCAATATCTTCAATCTCTGCTAAGGAAGGCGGTATTATGCAACAGTCATAGATATATAATTTTGACTGAGTTATTTAATTTTCTATTCCTCAGTTTCCTTATCTGTAAAATGAGGAAGATAATGAGATCACCTTATGTGGTGCTGTGAAGAAATAAATGACTAATCAAATAAATGAACAAGTAATCCCAAACAGTGATAAGTGCTATAACAAATATAAAACAGACTTATGTAATAGAGTTAATCAAGTGTGTAGAGGGTGGGTGGTGGAGGGAGGGCTACTTCATACAATCAGTGGACCCAACCAACAACCACCCAGCTCATATTCCTCCATCTGGCACACAACGATTCCATGAAATATTTCGTTGAATATCTTGCCCAAATCATGATAAATTTTATCTATGGCATTTCCAAGAATATTAGCATAGTAAACTTCACTGAACTGAAAAAAATTTGTTTTCATGACTTGTTCTTAGTGAATCTTTGCTGGTTGCCACTAGTTACTTTCTGCTTTTACCAGTGCTTATCAAATCATCTGCTCAGTGATTGGTTATGAATTTTAAAGTAAAAAGTACATGCAAACAATGAATCACGGAACACTACATCAAAAACTAATGATGTAATGTATGGTGATTAACATAACATAATAATAAAAAAAGGAAATACAAAAGAAAAAAAGCATAATACTTGTTTCTATGTTTTCTTACCTATGATCAGATTATATAGAAAACTCTGGAAAACCACATCTTTAAGTTTGATTTATCTTGCTATTGTGACTCTGTTAAAGAAAAAATTATTCTGATACTTGTTAAAATGGTAAGGAATACTTAATACCATTGCAATAGGGGAGATATCAGGCTCAAAGATGGCCTGGTATCTATAGCCAACTAGTAGGGTGAGGGGGCAGTAGGTGGAAAATTAGTAAAAGGAGACATCAAACACAGGGAGATTCTTGCTAAACTGGCCTTACAGGATTCTTGCTAAAAACAGGCCAAGGACCTAGACATTTAAAGTGGGAGATGAAAAACTTTACCAGATATCAAGGGTGATCAAATATCAAGGGTGGAATTCCTTTGCCAGATTATTTGCTAAGACTCGGCTGAGCAGGCCAAAGACAGAACTGGACATGGGTCAAGGGTCAAGATTGGCTGAAAAAAGGGTTCAGAGGAACCCAACTAAAGTTTAGTTGAGGACAGAGTGTTTGTCAACTTGAAGTCACCCATTTTAGTTGTTAATTTCTCTATGACATAATATGGGTTAGAAATTAAAAACAAAATGAGGGACACCTGGGTGGCTCAGTTGATTGTCTGCCTTCAGCTCAGGTCATAATCCCAGAGTCCTGGGATCGAGCCCCACATTGACCTCCTTGCTCAGCGGAGAGCCTACTTCTGTGTCTGCCTGCAGCTCCCCCTGCTTGTGCTCCTTCAGCGTGCACGAGTTCTCTTTCTCTGGCAAATAAATAAATAAAATCTTTTAAAGAGATGAATCCCATTGAATGATAGCTAGCTATGAACTGAATGAATAGCACTATTGTCAGTGACTAAAGAAAAAAAAATCCCTTCTTAGCAATTTCTGGACTTAAATCTTAGCAACATCCATTCTTTGGAATAGGCTGAAGAAATCGCTATGGGGATAAACAATTAATATCCTGTCTTCAAAATGTTATGAGTAGGGGCGCCTGGGTGGCTCAGATGGTTGGGTGTCTGCCTTCGGCTCAGGTCATGATCCCAGGGTCCTGGGATCTAGTCCCTCATCGGGCTCCCTGCTCCTTGGGGAGCCTGCTTCTCCCTCTGCCTCTCTCTCCCTCTCTGTCTCTCGTAAATAAATAAATAAAAAATAAAAAAAACGTTATGAGTACCCATTTTTTTGAAAGTTATTCTATAACTGTGTTTTTGTTTAAATTATTCACCATGCATAATTATATCTTCAAGGAGCCATTGTAAAGCAAATATTGTTTACTCACACCATAAATTTCAGAATAGAATATTTAAAGCATAATAAATTTCAATTTACTCAATTAATGAAAAATAGGATATTTAGTAATTATTATATTCTCTCTTCTTTATTTCCTCTAATCTTAACACAGTGTATCTTTATGTATTTATACATAATTAGGATATCAAAAAAGGTAGAGATATACTTGATAACTCATAAACATTGTTTTGTTTTAAAGATTTTATTTATTTATTTGAGAGAGAGAGAGAATGAGAGACAGAGAGCACAAGAGGGAAGAGGGTCAGAGGGAGAAGCAGACTCCCTGCTGAGCAGGGAGCCCGATGTGGGACTCGATCCCGCGACTCCAGGATCATGACCTGAGCTGAAGGCAGTCGCTTAACCAACTGAGCCACCCAGGCACCCACTCATAAACATTGTTAACCAATGTGTTCTCTTTTAAGACATGCCAATAGTTGGCAACTTCCAGTTGCAGAAAGGTCATAATCATTTCTACCTCTCAATCAATCTTCTCTGACTCAGAAAGTTTGAAAGGAACTGGTTTGGTACCTACATCTCAAAGTTACAGACAAATCATTTTCAATTAACAGATCTAATTATAAGCAAAGTCTGTCATCCCTCTTAACTTTTTAAAAAGAAAAACAACTTCTGTCAAAATAAATAAATTAATAATAAATTAATGAATAAGTAAGTATTGGTTATAGATATTACCCAACATGAACAAAAGAGAAAAAACAAACTGCAGGGAAAAAATTATGAATAGAACACAGTGACTTGTTAAAGTAAAACAAAATATTTACTATTATGTCATTGGATTCAAGGAAAGGGAGGAGAAAGTGTGGGACTGAAAAATATTGGCTGAAATTTTTCCAAATTTGGCGAAAGACATAAGCCTATAGATTCAAACATGGATGGAACTCAAGGGTATTATGCTAAGTGAAGTAAGTCAGACCAAGAAAGACAAATATCATATGATTTCACTCAAATGTGGAATCTAAAAAACAAAACGAATGAACAAAAAACAGAATCAGATTTATAAATACAGAGAACACACTGATGGTTGCCAGAGGGTAGTGGTTGGGGATGGGCAAAATGGGTGAAGGGGAGATTGGGAGATAGAGGCCTCAGTTATGGAATGCACAAGTCACGAGAATAAAAGGCACAGTATAGGGAATATAGTTAACGATATTGTAATAGCATTGGATGGTGACAGATGGTAGCTACACTTGTGGTGAGCATAGCATAATATATAGAGTCAATGCTATGTTGTACACTTGAAACTGATGTAATATTGTGTGTCCACTATACTAAAAAATTCTTTTAAAAAAAGAAGCTGAGCAAATTCCAAATAGGGTAAAGCCAAAGAAATCCATAAAGATACACCATAATCAAACTTCCAACAACTATAGACAAAGAAAAAGATTTTAAAGCGGAGAGAAATGAGATTTTATCTATAGGGGTAAAACTATTTAAATGACAGATTTGTCATCATAAACCACAAAAGCCAAAAGGAAAGGGCACATTTTCAAATGCTGAAAGAAAAGTCATGTCAAATTCTATATCTGATCCAAATTATCTTTCAGGAATTAAGAGGAAATCAAGACATTCTCAGATGAAGAAAAATGAAGAGAATGTATCGCCAATAGATCTACCTTAAAAGCAAAAGATGTTCTTGAATAGTCATGCACTTGTTTTGCTGAAGGAAGATATAATTATTCTTATCCAAATTATATAAATGAAAAGTTGGAAGCTTAGAGCAATGAAAGAATTTATCCGAAGTTGTCCAGAGATAGTTTTATGATAAAAAATCAGTCATAAAGGAAAAACCATTTAACGAGGTTTTTATTTCCCCCTTTTTGTGTCCTTAGTTACACTTTAGTTCCCTCACCATAAAAAAATCATTGTTTTCTTTAATCTTTTAAAACCCTTAAATGGAATTATAAATGCCTTTTTAATTGTAATATGAAGTGTAATATTCCATTCATAGAACTAGACTATAAAAAAGGTATAATACATTTAACAAATTACAGAGACCATATTCTTCAAATATCCTGCTTTCGCTAACGTCTATAATGACAAACAGTGAAATCATTTTGAATCTACTGGGGCCAATTTACTGGTGCAGCGCACAAGGTCCAATGCTTCCAGCTATAATTAGAAAATGGCGCCGGCTCTCAATTAGTTTCGGTTACTATAGTAATTCCATATGTAACCTATGCCTGCCGACTAGTGAACTAGATCGTGTATCTTTTGTAAATTGCTCTTGTTAGTCACTTGTAATTTATTTTATGTTTCCAACAACAATTGCAAACCAGCAATGTCAGGAACACATGTTTTTGCAATTATTGGAAAAACAGACCAGAGAATGTGCGCCTCCAACCTCATCCTCACTATTGGCTATCGATATTTATGCAAACTACTGATTATTTTTGAAAGTCATCAGAGATTGTGAACATAATTTTTTTAAATACAAGATAGAAAATATACTTCCTTTTTGGCCCAGAATATTTATTGTGAAACTATGAGATTGCTTTATCTCTAAAGGAAACTATAAAATAATTTATAGTCTGCATTGTTTTCCCTGTTCTTCATTTTGATAGTCAATATATTAGTAATAGATTATTTGAAATTTTATCTTAACATCCATTGTGGATTCGAATTCAGTTAACATTTTTAAGGTACATGATGTATCTAAGATTAGCAAACACCTTTTTACGCATTCTTGTCCATGGCTGCATCTATATTCACTGAAAGCTAACAGTGTGCTGTTTTCTTATTCCATTTTGGCATATTGTCAATGCTCATAAATGTATGCATAGTCTCAAACAGAATATCTTACACAATAAGTATTGATAATATGTCAGATGCTTGGTATAATAATGAATATTTCAACAGCTATCCCATAGAGCTTTGAACAATTATGGAAGGTAAAATACCCAATATTGATCTACACATATATCTATACTTTACATATTGCTTTCCAGATGTATTTTCCAGATGTATTTTCTTTTAAGAAATAAAAAAATTGGTTCATAACATAAACACTATAAGCTAAATTGGTTCGTAATCAGTTTTAGTGCATTAAGTCACACACTGACATATAAGGAGGTGATCAAATGCTATTTGAATAAATAAATAAGTAAAAATTTGCAACGCAAATATGAACTGAAGGATATATAGTGAGGAGGCTTTGCTTTGCTTGTAGTGATAAACAAATATATTTGCCTTTAGGATAAATTTATTTTAAATATTGATATGTAAAACCCAAATTTCAGTACAAATTTCAGATATGTGCCTAACAATGAGATTATAATAGACCTCATTCAGAACTTGATAATCCTATCTGTAGTACTTGTATAAATGTAAAATACACACTGATTATTCACTTTTTATATCCTTATGCTTATACTTCTGAATTACTGTATATAAAATTTTCTAAGATTAAAGTCCTGATCATCGATGAGATAAAAAGATAAAACCACAACGTTTTTTTAAATTTTTTTATTGTTGTGTTAATCACCATACATTACATCATTAGTTTTTGATGTAGTGTTCCATGATTCATTGTTTGTGCATAACACCCAGTGCTCCATGCAGAATGTGCCCTCTTTAATACCCATCACCAGGCTAACCCATCCCCCCACCCCCCTCCCCGCTAGAACCCTCAGTTTGTTTTTCAGAGTCCATCGTCTCTCATGGTTCGTCTCCCCCTCCGACTTACTCCCCTTCATTCTTCCCCTTCTGCTATCTTCTTCTTCTTTTTTTTCCTTTACATATATTGCATTATTTGTTTCAGAAGTACAGATCTGTGATTCAACAGTCTTGCACAATTCACAGCGCTCACCATAGCACATACCCTCCACAATGTCTATCACCCAGCCACCCCATCCCTCCCACCCCCCACCACTCCAGCAACCCTCAGTTTGTTTCCTGAGATTAAGAACTCCTCATATCAGTGAGGTCATATGATACATGTCTTTCTCTGATTGACTTACACAATGAGATTTTAAAACACTGTAAGCTCCTTTGAACTCAAACCTTTACCCCAATATTAAAAGTAATGAAGCTTCAAGAACCAGTTGTATACACATTAATTATTGTAATTATTCGAGCTGCTTTCCCTTAGGGCCACCAGATTTCTAAGCCAAAAGGGCATTCTTAGCCCACTATGACAATTAGCACCTGATAAATGATGCTACTGCCACACTTCTAAGATAGTGATTGATCATTTCCAATTAATTCCTGAGAGAAATCAATGCTTCCTTCCTAGAGCATTTACGTTAACTAATTTATGGTAATATAAATATCCTATATCCACAATTATCTAGGGAAGATGGGCCATTCTATTTATAACTGGCTACTACTTTAGAGCATCAGTATACTTTTCAGAGCTCCATATATGTGTAAAAGAGTTATAAAAACCAAGGAAATTGAGCAATTTAACCACGGCAACTAAATCTTGACATTGATGAAGGTTGACCCATGTCAAATGCAACAAAGAAGCTTCAGAAGATTTTTCAGATTGTTGGGTTACAGCTTGAAAATGCTACCACATATTGAGGTTACCACTCTTTTTTTTTCTTTAAAGATTTTACTTATTTATTTGAGAGAGAGAGAATGAGAGAGATAGCACGAGAGGGAAGAGGGTCAGAGGGAGCAGCAGACTCCCTGCTGAGCAGGGAGCTCGATGTGGGACTCGATCCCGGGACTCCAGGATCATGACCTGAGCTGAAGGCAGTCGCTTAACCAACTGAGCCACCCAGGCGCCCCACCACTCTTTTTGTTTGGATTTGTCCTCCTTGTAGCCGCTAGGAAAATTATTTATGTTTCTTAAAGATATGACGCAAAGGGTAACACTCTAAAGAAATGTTTACTCCACTCCTATTCCTATTTTATTGTTTACTCCATTCCCATGCATTCAGTTATCAATTACTTAATATGCCAGTATGTCTAATGTTGTGGAGAGGACAAATAACTTGATACCAGAAAATTAGCCTTTGAACTTGGCGTCAAGTATTGAGGGCAGAAGTTAAGTTGGTATGGGTTAAAGGAAAAATGAAGACTTCTACTTCTGGCAAAGCCATAATTGCATGTTCAGTAGCGCTCAACTGCTACAAACATTTAGATTCTCAACAAAACATATTTTAATGCTTTGTTGGAATTTTAGGAAATAAGGAAAATTTCCAAGTCACCTCTTGCACCCTACCCCTCGAACCCCCTGCCAAACATATTATCTCCAAAGGTAGAGATATGAGTAGCATGCAAACCTGCAGCTTCATCTTTGAGCGTACAGCATTTGTTCCAGTCACCCTCAGTCATATGATTAAAAGTAGCTCACTAGTGCCATACTGACATTCCAGTTCGCTGGAAGGGAGAAACAGGGTGTAGGGCAAATAATTTCATATTCCTAGAGTGTGAATCCTAAGTTGGGCATATCAATTCTGCTTATATACAGCTGGTCAAAATAGTGTGAGGGCCATACCTAACTGCAAGAGAAACTGGAAATTTACTCTCTAATTGGGTAGCCATTTCTAGCTGAAATGTGGGGGTGAGATATTATATGTCAAAAAAGATATATGTCAAAACATGAGACTTGCAGGGAAAGCAGAATCCAGAGACAATTTAATAATACAAAAAGAAAAGTTACAAATAAGCTAAATGCCCTTGTTTAAGAAGAACAGAATAAAACAAAGAAAATAGATGAAATAATAGCATAAACATTTGAAAAGGAAAAAATGTATGATAAACTATTAGTTTACTGGTAAACATTATGTAACATTTAACATCTGAAGAGACTAATCAAAAAAAAGCAGACAGGCTAAGTAAAAAAACAAACAAAAATGAAACAGAACTATAGATACACTAATGACAAAAAAGCTAAGAAGATATTAGTGATAAAAAAATAAGAAACCACTTTGTTCCAATAAATTTGTAAAGTTAAATGAAATAAATTTTAAATAAATGTAACTTACTAAAACTGACTTAAGAAGAAATAGAAGTGTGAACAGCTCTTATAACCACTAACAAAATTTAAATTTTAGTTAAGTAATTAAAAAAAAATCAAGCTCAGATTGTATTAGAGAATAATTCTACAAAACTCTCAAGGAATTGATCATTCCAATTTTATAAAACCCTTCCATACAACAACAAAAAATAGAAACCGTCCATAATTCAAATGGTATGGACAATATATCTTAATTTCAAACAAAAGTAAGAATAAAAAATTACAGGCCAACTTCACTTATGAACTGAGAATCAAAAATCTAAACAAAATATACATGGAATTGAACAGAATATTAAAAAGTTAATACATTTGACTAAGTTGAATATCCCAGAAATGAAATGACAAATTATCATTAGAAAAGTTAGCATAATAAAGGTGGAAATAGACCTCAACATTTTCATCTCATTAAATGTAGGAAAGGCATTTAACTAATATTTATTTACGACTTAGTCTATAATCAGTGCAGATTTTATTTTTAAGGACCAAACATGAGAATGTTTGATAACTTTATAAAATCTAGAAATGGCATGTACATTTATTATAGCTGTAGAAATAGTGACATATGACCAAAAGATGGAAAGGAATACATAGACATTAAAATAGTGCCGAGGTGACAAGATACTCTTTTAATATTGTTATTGTGTTATTTATACAACAAAAATGTGTTTACTGTATTAAACTCTCAACCTCATTTTATTTAATTATTTTTTAAAGATTTTATTTATTTATTTGACAAAGCAAGAGAAGAAACACAAAGCAGAGAGCCCGATGTGGGGCTAGATCCCAGGACCCTGGGATCATGACCTGAGCCAAAGGCAAACACTTAATGACTGAGCCACCCAGGCACCCTTCTCAATCTCATTTTAACCTCATTTTCTTTTTAAATTTATTTTAATGGTCAAATCTAAATAATAAGTTTCATTCTTAGTTCTTATTATATTTTTATGTATAGTTGCTCTTCATAAATACTAATGGATTAAATTTAGATCATAATTTACAAACATGTATTATATTTATCAACCTAAAGAAGAGAAAATAAGTGATTATGCCTGTTTATAACTTCTGAAATCATTTTCATATGCATTATCATTTTACCTTTTAATTATGCTAAGTAGTAGAAAAGGTGGCATTTTTCCATTTAACAGATGAATAAACTCTCAGAGAGTGAAATAACTTGGTAAAAGTTATAGCAGGGGGTAATAACCCAAACTTAAAAGAATATTGAAAAAATATAGGGAATAAACTGAGGGTTGCTGCAGGGGAGGTCAGTGGGGAGGATGGGGTAATTGGGTGATGGGCATTAAGGAGAGTGCTCGACAGAATAAGCACTGGGTGTTATATGCAACTGATGAATCACTAAATTCTACCCCTGAAACTAATAATATACTCGATGTTAACTAAATTAAATTTAAATAAAATATATGTGCCAGACCCTGTGTTAGTTGGGAGTTTACAATGATGATACAGACCAATCACCTAAAATCACCTAGAAAGTTTGTGGAGCAATTTAAGTTAGAAAATATCCAGATCTACATTGGCTTTACCACATAAGAGCCATACAATGGTTGGACAAATGTTGAGATTAAATTCCTGAGTCTCAATTAATAAAATTGGAAGCTCACAGCACATTGCCCTGTCTTACAGAGTTTCTGCTAGATGATTTAATCGTCAAACTTTGTAAACTATATGACATCATACATATGACACCATACATGTGCCAAATTTATTCACCAAAAGCCAAATCTTAGGCATTTTCCATTAGAATCAGAATAAGTAGCCAGCACACAGACAACAGCATTCAGATTTGAAATAGTCTAATATACTCAATAAACATACAACCAGCCTGAAAAGTGCTAAGAGAGCACTGAGATGTATGTTCTCAAATAATACTAACAGCAATACAACAGACATGAAGTCATTTTATTTGCCAACTCAGGAGAAGCTTGAAGTTATTGTTTCTCATTCCTTCCTCTCCCTTTTTCTTATAGATTCCTAGAGAAATAAGATTGCTATAATCAATAGCATATTTTCAAATATTTAATTCTGTTTAAAATACGATAAAGAATACAGATTAAGTTTCTAATCCTGGTTTCATTTTATGCCTACCACATGCCAGGCACTGTGCTAGGCTCTGGGGAAAAAAGAAAACAAAACAGGTAGGGCTTCTCTTCCCGTGTTACTTATTTTCTTTGTGCCCTTGGGCATTCTTCTTGATCTCTTTCAGCCTAAGATTAGACAAGATTATCTATGTAGTGAACAGAACATAGAGCCTAAAATAAGATATGGTTAGGTATAAAAATGGATTTTAAAATTTTAAGTCTGTATCAATTTTTATCATTTTAAATAAGAGTGTGCAATATAGCTGCAGAAATAGGGAAATAACTTTACAAACTGTCATTCTCTAAAACTAAAGTTTAGAGTTATGGGATTTAGGGTTGAGTCAATATTAGGACTTGCCCCTATAGAACTTCACTAGGTTGTTTCCTGAAACAGTTCATGTAACTGACAAAAGGAATTGCCTTTCTTCTTGCATTAATGGCAAACAATCTAAAAGATGGTCTACATGGATTAGAGGTAGAAAAAGGAATCAGACCACAGGAAAATAGAACCTGCTACTGTTAACCTAGGATTATCTAAAAAAAAAGTGTACATGCTAGTGGAACAGCTTACTCCACGTTCTATTATAGAGTTAAAAATTCCACAAGATTATACAACTCTTCATTCTAACTACATTTCTGGAAATTAGGAATTAACTTTCTGAACATCCCTATATTTTCAAAAAAATCTTGCTACCAACTAACTTGGATAGGGACAAAAATATCTTTATGAATGCAAAGTTATATCCCCCTAATAAAAGTTAATAAAACACCATTAAGTTTGGTGATTGGGAATCACTCTACCAGTTGTGGAGCATCTGGGTAAACTCACAAATTAGGCTCCTACACACACGAGACAAATATTCTAAACTGTTCCCATACGGCAGCCACTAAGGAAAAAATGAGGAAATTTAACAATTTTAAACACTTCATTTAACATAAGAGGCAACTGTAGCACCAAGATTGTGATTTATTAATCTAGTCAGTGGCTGAAGCACTAAAATCTGGGTCTTCTAATTCATATTTGGTTTGATTGTTTTGTCATCAAATGCTAAATCCAAGGGCATATATTTGTATTTACTATACTTTAAGCAATTTTTTTTTTCTCATCCTTAAGTCAGTGCTTTAAAGTATTGTTTGGTAAAAAACAAAAAACAAAAGAAACCTGTTTGGTCTCTGAATTTCAGAGAGTAGTGATTTGCAGAAATTAAGAAACTCCTTGAACAATTTTAATACATGTTGAGGCTGGCTAATTGGTTAGGATACTAGGTTAAAAAGGCCAAAGTCCAGGGTTTAAACTCCAAATAGGCCAGTTAGCTTTTCAAACGAACATTTTTTGACAACACATGTTGTTGGTTAAAGGAAACTCTTCACTACTGAGCGGTGGGTAGGGGGGGGGGGGCTAAAAAAGTAAGCCATACTTATAGAAAAAAAGGTGTTTTTGTCACTTTTAAAAGTACACATCTTTTCAGCATTCTTAGGAAGAGGCCTTCTAATAAGCAAACTATTGTTAATCTCTTGGCTTTAAGTAGGATCCTTCCAATGTCACTCCTCTATCCACAAAATCCATGACAGTACAAGCCAGTTCCTTTACAAATTATAATTGTAAATTATAATCCCGCCTATTATAAATTAGCACCTAAAATAATATTTTGGACACTTGAACATATAGATCTGGAGCAAGCACTGGAATTTTAATTTTGTAAACTATACATACAAATAATAACAGAACGCTGCCCATAGTGAACTGGGGCCTGGGCTGAGACCTAAAACTTTTTTTTCCCCCAACTGCACTATCATGACCCCCTCCCAAGAGCTAACAACAGGTCTGTCCAGATGCTGAGACCAGGGACTTGGAAATCTCCATCTTGCGCCTTACAGGACTCCAGGGCAGTTAGCACTTCATCTTTGAGAGGTGGAGGGGCCTGACAGAGGCTTTGAAACCTGCCGTACAACTCCTCCCAGGACGCGTGTTGGGACTCAGCTCCAACCCAAGTGCCTTTCTCAAGGTCGTAGCGCAGATGCCGACCCCAGTCTGTAAGCAGACCCAGGTAGGCCCGGGAGAGCTCTGGATGGCGGCCTGCCACCGAAGTTAGAAGCCCGACTGGGAGGTTGTGGCAAAAGGCAGCCATGACATCTGACTTCGCCAAAAGCCAACGGACCAGCTCCTGACCCCCCTGTCCGGGCGTTTTGGGGGTGCCCAGCTCCAACTCTTCTCCTTGGGGCCGGGGAGACGACGGGGGAAGCAACAGCGCGGCCGCTATCACCTTCAGAAAGTTGTTCTGAGGCAAGCGGTCCCACAGAGCGCTGAGAAACCTGCTGGGGCCCTCGCCTTCGGCCTTCGGCACCTCCCGCAGACGCTGCAGCAGAAGCTCCGCCTGGGTCTTCAGCACTGAGTCCTCAAGCACCGAGTTCTCTCCGTAGCCGGTGAAACGCAGCATGTGGACGGCGGAGCGGCGGCGGGCGAGGAGAACCAGGCTGCCTTGAAGCGTCTCCTCGTCGGCGTCCGGGACGCCAGGGCCCGGAAAGAGCTGCTGCAGCAGGTAGTGATAGGCGGCATCCCCGAGGGCCCGGTTTTCCATCAGGCGCAGAGACAGCAGGAGGTCGCAGCGGCCCAGGGCCTGGAAGTTCGTCAACCCGGGGACTGGAAAGGACCCAGAGGTGCCCTCCTGTCTCCACCGCTTTTGCAGCCGCCGTTCCAGAGCCGTGCGAATGCGGACATGGCGGCCAAAGCGACTGTGGACGTGGCGCAGGTAGCGAGCCCACTGCAAGGCCCGGCGCACTGTCGCGGGGTCCCAGGGGCTGACGTGGGTCGTGCGGGAGACGGCCAGAAGCTCAGAGAAGCGCTCCAGGTGTTGCAGGAGCGATTCCATGGGGGCGTGCTTACTTCCGCGTTCACCTTGGAGACGCCGACTCTCTGCGTGCCGATTGGAGCGTCCGTGTAAGGATACGCCTCTGTACAACGCTATTGGATAAAGTCCTTATCAATCTGACATCTGTTTTCATCCGGGTATTTTGACCCCGGGAAATTTAAACTGCAGAAAAGGCCCGGCGGTTTTACGTTCAACGCCTGTATTAAGGAGGCTCTTAGGGCTGGAGGAGAATAAATGTGGGGCGTCCTAGAGAAAGTTCCCGGAGTCACGTGTGAGATGCTGTTAGTCACGAAAGTCTCCATGCTACCTTTCACTTTGGAAATAATCCCTAGTAGAAATTTCCTGAGCTTTGCCTGAGAGTCTGTGCTGAGGTTTATCATAATTGGGTAATGCCAGACATGGTGTTAATATTAAATGAAGGCTTTAGTTAACTCAGTTTAATAGAAAATGTACTGGCCTCCAATTAATTAGTGCCAGGCACTCTTAAATTCCGGCCTTCATGTTGTTCTTTCATTATTAAGAACTGAAGCCCAGATTAATTGGAACAAACAAAACTTGTTAATACTTCACTAAAAATTTTAAAGGAACTTAAATTTTCATTTCAAAATTGCACTATTTTTTTGTTTTCATTTTTTCCATAGCAAAATAGCTCAGTTGAATTTTGTTTCACACAAACAACTAATTGAGCAAAAGTGACAGTTAAGAGCAGATACCAAAAGCAAATACTTGACTAAGATTGTGGGAAGAGAGAGGGGAGAGAAATAAGGATCTATTTCAGGAATGTCATCTGGATTATTCACTCATTTATGCATTCAACAAATATTTATTTGCCAACTACTAGAGGTTGCATTGTCCAAATACCCACAACAATTTTTAACTTACTGATGTTGATGACACAGCTCTTCTGAGCTGAATTCCTTTACAGTCCTAAACATACTAGCCAAAACTCATTCTAATTTAAGTAGGCAGAATTGATGTTTTGTTTTGTTTTAACAAAAGGGAAAAAGAAACGAATTTAAGAAGGGGGAAGAGCCATGTTTCATTTATTAAAATGAGCATTCCCACATCTATACCCCTGAAACAAATAATACATTATATGTTAAAAAAAAAAAAGAAGAAGAAGAAGAAGAAAATAGTAGGAAGGGAAAAATGAAGGGGGGGAAGTCGGAGGGGGGGACGAACCATGAGAGACTATGGACTCTGAGAAACAAACTGAGGGTTCTAGAGGGGAGGGGGTGGGGGATGGGTTAGCCCGGTGATGCGTATTAAAGAGGGCACGTAATGAATGGAGCACTGGGTGTTATTCGCAAACAATGAATCATGGAACACTACATCAAAAACGATGTAATGTATGGTGACTAACATAACATAATAAAATAAAATTAAAAAAATGAAAAATAATTTAAAAATGAATAAATAAAGCAGTGATGCTTATGCTGTTAATTCAGTTTTATTATTTGATATTTATCAGCCCATACTCATTTGGTCCTGAAGTATTACTAGATTTTATGCCAGGAATACCATATATCCCAAAATTCTTTGTATTGGCTACTAGACACTTTGAGCCCAGTGTGCAGCCTGCCTTTAGGAAATGTACAGGCTTCACTAATTCATTTATTCTTCTGTTGAGCACTTATTATGTCACATCATGTAGATACTAGGGATTTAGTGATAAATAAAATAAATGTAGCCCTTGTCCTAGTGGAGGAATTCATCTCCTGACTTTGAAGAGAGACATTAAACAAGTAACCTCAAATTTGATAGTCGGATAGAATAGAGGTAGTTCAGGAAGACTTAGGTAATAAGGAGACCTCTTTAAAAAACTGGCTTTTCACCTGAAAGCTCAAAGATGAGTGTTGAGAATTGTTTTCATGGCCAAGGGAAGAGTTAAGTTGCGGATAACTGAGTTGAGAAAGTCTAATCCATTCAAGGAGGTGAAAGAAATCCAATAAAGATGCCTTTAGTTCAGGACGGGGTGAGACCTTATGGCAAGAATTGTTCATATTAACTTCTGCAGCTTCAGATCTTTCCACTTATCTCTTTAAAATACTATTTATTTTCAATCCTTACTTGAGCATTATAATGTATAAATTTATACATATTTCACATTAGCCTATTTTCAATGAACAATGTCTATGAAGTCCTCCCCTTTAGAAGAAAGAAAAGCCTAGGGTTTAGAGCTTCTCCTCAATGTTAGATTTACTTCAACAACATTCAGTGAGCATTAATTCTACTTCTACATATAGCTTCTACTATATGTAAAGTGTTGGGGATTGAAAGATGATTATGACAGGGCCTTCACTTTAAGAAACCTACAATCTTGAGCCAGGGGTGGGGAGGGGCACAAAACCACTTAACTATAATGCAAATCAGATGTTACATGTTTTAAAAATTGTAAGAATGATTCTTTGAGATGCCAGTTGTAAACTGGAGAGTCCTAGGGAAGCTTTATAAAGGACCAATACTTCATTTAGGCCTTAAACTCTTCGAGCAAACACGGAATAAGGGAAAATTCAAATGAGAGAAATAACAAGGTAAAACATAATGACATGAACGTGTACAGTATGGGCTACAAATACCAGGAGCAATCTCCCACTTCTTGGTTATGATCCCTAAGTTTCTGGGATACAGTAAATTATGATAGTGTATGGAAGGCCAAATCTCAGGAGATTTTTGTTAAAACGTGATAATCATTCAAACCATGGCTGTTAAGCAACATAAACAACTGAGGTTCAGAAAAGAGAGGACATGAGATAGTAAATGTGAAATGCTGTACTTAATATTATGACTGTCTTTTAATATCCATTCTATCATCCCTCCCACCCACTTTGAATGATAACAGTGCAATTTGGGATAGGGACTCAGCTCAGCTCAAGGGGTAGTGCCTGGTAATTTTGAGCCAATCATTTTAATCTGCTCCTCTTTTAATCCAGTAATTCATTTATGAACCCAGTCTTAAGACTTTCAAAATACAGAGTTTCCTAATGACAGAAATTTGTTCAAAAATAACCAGATGAATCATTTTCAATCCCTTAGGCCTAGATGATTCAGAGAATACTTTCTTAGTCTTGAGAGTCCGTAGAGCATGAACATTGACCATGAACGTGGACTAATATGAAGAGGAAGTGGTAATAGACCCCATCTGAGTGTATATAAGCTGAATATCAGGCATGCTTAAGAGCTAGTTTCTGTCTTCCTCTTGATACTGTTATATATTTATATGAAGCCCAAAGGTGCCACAGCCGTCTCCTTCCCAGAGCCAAGAGAATCTCAGAATCGCAAAGAATACATTGGATTAAAACAATCCTCAAACTAACCCTGTTTAGGATTATAGCCCTATATGTTCCCAGTTGTGGGGTGTGTGTGTGTGTGTGTGTGTGTGTTGTTTGTTTTTTTGTTTTTGTTTTGTTTTGGTGTGTGTGCCAGTTTTAGTTTCATTTTTGTCACTTTCAGCTAAATGCACCCAACTAGTACAAGCCCTGTAGGACACTATATGACATATATAAACAATACATTGGCTATTGCTGTTATTATATAAGCCTCGAAAGTATACATCTGCCCACATCTCTAAATTCCCCTCCTCCCAAAGGTAAAAGAGCAACCACCAACATTGTTATGGGCAGTGGCGAAGAAAAATTTATTGAAGAAAGATGCGGCTTGCTGCAGCAATATTTACTCTTGGTCCTGCAAGTTTTCTAATAGTCTTGTTCAATGCACTGTAAAGACTAGAAAAATCAGATTGGTTTTATTCTCCAGGTTAGGTCTAAATCTTTGGTCCTTTTAAGATATACAATCAGCTGGAAATTATAGGACACTGCAGCTGAGAGACCAACAAAAACAAAATATTCTGGTATCTCTTTTTTCTACTCTGAACAATGTCATAATCACATATCACCACATTAATTTCAGCTATCTGGTTGTTGAAATAATATTTTTTCTATATGAATAGGTAGGCCTGGACGCCCCTTCTTCAGGCAAAACAGACACAGAGGGTTTTTCCTTCATCCAGGAACCTGCTTCATGGAAGGAAAGTGTTTTGACCTTTTTACAGTACCCCCAGGGGCAAATATTATGGGCAATGATTACACCTGATCCTAACTCCATTACCTCATTCAAAACAGTGGTAAGAATAGGTCTCTCTGTATTCTTTAGTAACAACAATAAATAACAAGCTGGTACACCTTTTAAAAAATTATTATTAAAATATAGTTGATGTATAATGTTATATTAGTTTCAGATGTACAACATAGAGATTTGACAATTCCATACATTAAGCAGTGCTCACCACAATAAGTATAGTTACCATCTGTCAAGTTGGCACAACTTTTGAAGAGAGATTTCTCATAAAAACTTTGCAGACATATTTGTCATTTTTTTTCCCAACAATGCAATCTATCTTCCTGAGAAGCCTGTCATGGGTAAGGGGCCCAGGAAGTTAGTAGAAGAGTTCCAGATGTCTAAGAAGGACAGAGCATCATCCTAGTGAATTCAGAGGAAGGTGTTGGAGAAGGGATTAAAAGGTAGGAATCTCCTTGTACGCATAGGTGTAGATGTCTGCTCCAAATCTCTTTTTTTCACAAATTTGAGACACTCGTTTCCATTTGCACTGTATGTGGCTTTAAGTGGTCTCAAAGCTAGTAGTAGAAAGACCATTCTAACAATGCATAAATATTCTGAAAATCAGAACTTCCATGAAAACTTTGAAATACTTGATACTAGGAATTTTTGGATTCAACATTCACTTACATCATTATAATAAGGTTTAACATTATGTTGCCTTTATAAGGAAAGAAAGCTTTTCTTTAAATATAATTTCATTTTGGGGTGCCTGGGTGGCTCAGTCGGTTAAGTGACCAACTGTAGATCTCAGCTCAGGTCTTGATCTCAGGGTTGTGAATTTAAGCCCCGCATTGGGCTTCACGCTGGGTGTGGAGCCTATTAAAAAAAAAAAAAAGGACTAAGTACAATCTCATTTCTTTTTTTTTTTTTAAGATTTTATTTATTTATTTGACAGAGAAAGAGAGAGACAGCGAGAGAGGGGGAGTGGAAGAGGGAGAAGCAGGCTCCCTGCTCAGCAGGGAGCCCGATGCAGGGCTCAATCCCAGGACCCTGGGATCATGACCTGACCTGAAAGCAGACGCTAAACGACTGAGCCACCCAGGAGCCCCACAATCTCATTTCTTATAAATTTTGATTGGTTATAAAAATTGTTTTATCCATTTTAGTTACAACATTTTTAGTCAGTGTTGACTCTCAAGAATATGAAGAGAACTTAACGTCTTGATCAGGAATTGTGACTGATCCTGCCAAACATAAAACCAATACCCAAAAAAATCATGGAATCAAGATTTTCTCTCTAAAAAATTTCAGAGTTTTGAATGTCAGAAAGAAGTTCCATATAAATTTAATATGTAGAATCATCTCTATGCATACTAGTATTCTAAGAAAGTGCAAAAAAAAAAAAAGTTTTTTCACCCAGTCTTCTATACATGGCTCCCAAAACCTCTTTGTTGACTGCCAGGTGCCACAGTGTGAAAAGCATGGAAATAGTGCCCTAACACAGGCGTTCTAATGCAGTTAGCTAAGGAAAGGGGACAAAAGAAAGGGTATTGCAATTCAAATTAGCCTGCCTTCTGTTTTTGTAAATATGGTGGGGAGAGTTAGTTGGCTCTCTCCTTTTGTACTTCCCATTTCGCTTCATCTGTTTTCCGCCTCCTTTTCCCTGCTCTGCACAGAGGGACTGGTCTGATCCTTGATGGTAGCAACCTCTTCTCTTCCCCTCTTTTTGCTGCTGAATTGACCAGTGAGAGGCATTAGCAAGCAATCAGAAGGAGAGACTTGTAGCGTTTTCTTTCTCTGCTCTCTGCTAAGGCCTCAGGATTCTTGTTCCTTCCTCTAAAAGTTCTAGAATGCCCCCTATCCCCCACCCCGGAGCTTTTGATAGCAACTATTCCTCCTGGCGGCCCTGGGGACTTGCTGGTGTTGCTAATCCCTGGTTGCCTTCACATACCTTATTGATGCCCTTAACCCTGGCCATACCTTTGTAAATACTGCTCTGTTAAATTATTTTTAAAATCCCTGCTGACTGTGCCTGTTTCTTGCCAAGACCTTGGCTGACATAGTTATTTGAATTCTGAGCCATTCCTATAATTAACATAAGTCTGTGAGTCATAATATTATCAATCAGTATATGTTTAGGGAATGCTGAGTAGTCTATCACAATGATTCCCAAATGCCTTTCATTGCCACACACTGCTGCCAATCTATGACAAAATCATTATTACTACAGTGATACATGACATATGACAGAACAATGTGAAATGTTTTCAGAGACATAATTAATTTAAGCAAATTGCTTTATAAAGCAAAGGTGATACTCAGTGGTAATTTTGTGTTTTCTTTATTTGGAAAAATTAAAGTTTGCTACTATTATCTTCGACACCTACTTTAGGATATATGTGTGTGTGTGAATAGATATATGTTTATATCTAGATATATAGGTAGATTATAAATCTGTGAAATCCATAACTCTGAAAATCTCCTGTCTAGTGTAGGAAATGGTAGTGGTGTTTATGAAGACCTTGGAATATTGTACTAAGTAATAGGGTCTGTGTTCAAATGGCAATCAAATGCTATTGACAATTTTGGGGCACAAGAATGTCATGATCACATCCGCTGTAACACAACGTAGACAATTGGTTGTAGCCAGCTGGGGCAAATGGCTAGAGATGGAGGTCCAGTAGAAAAATATTGCAAAGGGTGCCTGGATGGCTCAGTCAGTTGGGCATCTGCCTTTGGCTCAGATCATGGTCCCGGGGTCCTGGGATCAAGCCCCACATAGGGCTCCCTTGTTTAGCGGGGAGTCTGCTTCTCCCTCTCCCTTTGACCCTCTCCCCTACTCATGCACTCTCTCTCTCTCTCTCTCTCTCTCGCTTGTGCTCTCTCTCAAATAAATAAAAGCTTTTAAAAAAGAGAATTAAAAAAAGAAAAATAGTGCAAAAGTGTATAAAATGACAGTTTCACTAAGGAAGTAGCAGAGGAAACATTAAGGAGGCATGGGGAGAGGGTGGTAAATAGATTTGAAAATTCTTTGTGAAGAAGCATCAATTTCTTGCTGGAGAGGAGAATCAAAATTATCTGGCATATTCTCTTGCAAGTGATCGGTGAAGCCTCTTTACCATTGGAATGGGATGCTTGGATTGGTATTGATTTAGACTGATGTAGTTTTGAGAAAAAAAGAAAATAAAAACTCAAAACATGGCTAAGCAGAAATTTTTATGAACTTGTTTAATCCTACACTTGATCTTAGCCAAAAGGCTGAGAAGCGATGAACTTGTTTAATCCTAGACTGCTGTCATTCCTTGCACTCTTTAGGATCCCCTAGATTAGCATATTAGGTAATAGAACAAATAATTAGTAAATAGTATGGTAACTCCAAAAGACATTTTGGTTGCATGAGGATTGAGTTATTAAAAACATGGGTTGAAATATGCAAACGGAAGAATTTTAGCAAGAATCTCTCCCCTCCCTTAAATAATCTCTAATGCAATTCCCAGAATCTGAATATTTACCTTAATATCTCTTGGATTGTTAATATTCAGAAACTACTCAAATACTTGAATTAATCACACTGGAAGAAGCTCTCCTGACTTTAATCATTTTGATATTTTTTCCCCGGCTTGGCACATGTTTGGGGTTTTGTTTTGTTTTGTTTTTTGTTTTTGCTTGGCACATGTTTTGAAAAGAAATTCTATATGTGAGGGACAATGATGAAATTCATGTTGACAGTGGTCAAATATATTATATATGGTTTTATCACTATATATCAATACACAGATTATGCATCCTTCTTTACTTATATGTGTGTATTTGTATAGAAGTAAATGAGATGAAATTTCTAATAAGAGGATACTTGAGCCAAATACTTAAACTATATTTATTTTTAAGGTTTCTTTTACAATTGGTGATTTCTTTTTCAATTATCCAAACCAGAAAGAAAAAAAAAATATATGAATCAGTTTTTCTCTTTACCTTTGAATTAGGAGTTTGATTTCCATGCAGGAGAGCTCTGTTATAATGTCTGGATGCCTTTATTTTTATCCCACAGTTATCAGTATATTGCTATATAACTACCTGCCAGGAAGGACTTTTTTTCTTTTTTCTGGTTCAATAACTTTTTAAGTGTCTGTTGTTCCCATTTTCAAGTCTCCAAAACTTTTATGTGAATTCTTTCAGCACATTTTTTTCATTATTTCCCAATCTTTTTTTTTCTGGATGGCTGAAGTTTCCAGACATATAACCTGAAATGTCCTGAGAGAATTAATATATAAAAAAATAAAGCTAAGGAAATGGAAAGCAAAGTATGCATGTATAATACATGTGTATAGATACATAAATTCATTTTAAATTTTCCTTGAAAAAGCAATAGGTAAAATCTAATTTCCTTATTAATATTCTCTCAACAGAGTGGCAAATATGGTAGAAAACTTATCAAGAAACTTTCTTTTTTTTAATAATTTCCAGACCTAATCTTCATTCTTAGATTGGGCTAGTCTGTTAATATCATTAATGTCAAGGAGTGTTTTCCCCAAAGATTCCTAACATTGCAAAATAAACTGGCTGAAATAAGCCAAATAAGTGATTAAAACAAAATTCACAGTATCACAGAGACATTTTATTGGAATGTAAAAATTCTTTCTGGTAATGTTTTTATCAGTAAGTTATAAAATTTTAAATATAAAGGGAGGCTTTAAAGGGAATATTCCACCAACAGATTTGAGGGAAACACTCCATTTGAGGGGAGAGAGAGAGAGAGATGTTTGAACCAAAAGTGCCATAGCTAGTATTTCTTTTTTCTTTATTCTTTTGAATGGACTAATGAGAGTTGTAATTTTCTACCAGTTTGTGTATCTTTACTTAAACAGATGCAGTGAGTAAAGGTCCCTATTTCTCCTTATCTTGGTGTGATGAGTCTTCACCTTTCCACTAGTTGATGTATTTTGGTATTCATCTGTTTTATTGATACTGGACATAGAGGAGGAGATGTATACAGTGGAGCAACATCTCTTTTTTCCAGGATGTTCATAGTACCTGGATCCATTTAAAGACATTTCAGTATTCCGTAGACAATTCAACATGTCAGAAAATGCCAAGAGTTCAGAACAAGACAAAATTACTGAGGGAATTGTAGGGTAGCAAGAAAAAAGTAATTATAATAATAAAGGCAAGGTTTAAAAATATATATGTAGCAAGTTAAATTTGACTGTATAATGGGAAACATTAAGAAACTTTTTTTTTTTCAGAGAGATACTTGCCTAAACAATACTGTTATTGAGATATTACAAAGTTAGGGATTACAATCAACAGTATAATTTTTTAAAAATTTGAAAACGTCAAATTTTATAGTAAAAATTTTTATTAAAAGTTGTAACCTAATATCAACCTAAATAAAGAGGTAAACTGAGGCAGGCTCAAATTACCAGAAATTGAGTTTATTCGGGAATAGCAGAGGAATTGCAATTTGGGAAATGCACACTCTAGCAAGCTACATATAGGTGAGTCCATTGAAGGTTTGGAGTGGGCTGCTTTTATGGTCCAGGTGTGCAAAGAGTGGGGAGCTCACCCACAGTCCAAGCAGTATGTTCATTGGCTTGAGGATGGAGAGGGATTCTTAGTGGATGTTAATTGGTCAGGAGATAAATCTCCCTCTGTAAAGCAGGCATTTATGGGAAATAAGTCTCTCAGTTCTTAATTCTGTTCTTCTGAGGGTGTACTCATGAGATTCCCCATTTCCTCCTTCCTGGTTCCATTGTAGGTTGAAATTCTTTCGCCAGTGTAATGTTCTTAACTCTTTCTAGTTCAAATAAAATTTTCTGTTGGTGGTGTTCTTGGTTGTAAAAATACAAAATACACTTGATTTTATTCATTTAAGTGAGAAAAAACAATTTGGTGTTTTTATCCTCTGCCCAACCAGGAGAATACCAGTTAATATTTGCAATTCTGTATAATGAGAAATGATTTAAGTGAACTCTGTGTTTTCCTCTAGCTTTACAATGTGATGATTTTAATTAGCTCTTTTTATAGATTTCAATAAAAAGGAAAAAAATAGCTGAATTTTTGAATGAATATCTCTACAGTGTGCATTAGGAAGGATTTACCTTTTAGTGCCTATACCAGCTGCCAGATTTTCCTTTACTGTCCTCTACTTTTTCAAACTTAAAGTACACTAAATTTAGTTCTACTGCAAGTTCTAGCAGTTCAAGTATTTTCAACTTTAAATCCATCTATGTGTTCTTGAATTTTGTAATCTCATTAGGTATATGGTTGAAGAACATAAACTATGAATATTAAACTGATACCTAGATGATAGGAAATTTGAAGGACTCCCCACACAACATTAAAGGAAATAAGCAATTGGAACTGCCAAAAGAAAAGTCTGTTTTGAGAAACAGAGTCATAGGACATTTGACTAACTGTGTTAAATTGTTTTTGTATGGCATCTCTTTTAGAAAGTAATCCAGAAATCAAAAACCTCCTTCATACACCAGCTTAGTGAGGTAGTATTAGCAGAGTTCCAAGTTTGTTTTCTCGTTCTAAACTTTCCTCCCTTCCTCTTTTCCCCTTCCTTCCTTCCTTTCTTTGTATCTTTCTTTTGATTTTTTTTCTTTCTGTTCACTCCTTTGTTTTTATATATGGTCGAATAAGACTCACCAGCTTTGCAGAATACAAAGCACTCAGAAAAGGGAGGTAATATTATTTTGGGTATATAGGAGCTAAGAAGTAGTGGAAAATATATGGAGGCTTTATTTTATGATGTTTTCTTAAAAAAATATATATGCACCTTACCTCTAACTTGACGAAAGTCATCTTATTTCTATTCCAGAACAGTCTTGTTCTTTCTTAACCACTTTAGGACTCATGTTTCTTGCACCTGGAATCATTGTCTTCCCTTCTGCTTCGCATGAAACACTTCCTACCATGCTACAAAACCTAAGTCAAATCTTACCCCTTTTATGAGTTTTTCCTGATAACTCCAGCTGAAAGTAATCTATTGCACTTCCAGATTCCTGTAACACTTGTGGTTGGACTGTTAATTTGTCATTTACTATTTACTACCCTTTACTACAAGTTCGGTTCTTTTTACGATGCAAACAGCATAATCGTTTAATGACATGAACCTACTGGATCCATTACCAAGCCAGGTATATTGCTACTACAAGGATTCAATAGTCCAGGTTCACTGTGCAGGGTCTCTCCTCCACAAAAACAGTATGAATAAACAACCTAATTACATTTTCAAGCGGATGTGTGCATCTTAGCTCTAACTTCACCTTTTTGAATGGGATGACTGTGTCTTAAGGGCATTTTTAAAGTCCACAATAATTTTTACAGTACCTTGCAGGATATAGGAATGCAAGATGATGGACTGGAAAGGATATGCATTTTCTTAGATGGTAAGACTTCTTTTCAACAGACGTTGAGCTTCTAAAGGAGACGGACTAATACTTTGAACCTTTGGTTCTTAGCATAATCACTGTTATCTAGTTGGTGTTTAGTAACTGTGTGTTGAGCTCAACCAAATTGTGGAATCAGACAGACCTGGGATTAGTATCAGTGTTGATTTACATTTACTTTGGACAAGTTACTTAACTTTTCTGAGTCTGTTCCTTCATCTATAAAGAAAAGATAATATTTGTCATAATGTTGTTATGAGGGCTCAATGAAATCATGTTTGCAAAGCACCTAGCACACAGTTACTAGTCTACCATCTATGTATAATTCCTATTAGAGAGTTCTTTCCTCTTTCTCATTAAGATATATATATATATATATCTTATATATGCATATATATCTATGAATAGGCAGACGGGATTGAGAAGGATATTCTGGCTATGAGGACTGGCAATATGAAAAAAATGAAGTGAGCAAGATACATTGGAGAAATAGTGTGTTCATTTTTTCAACTAATACTTTTTTTAAAAAGATTTTATTTATTTGAAAGAGAGGGAGACACCAGGAGATAGGGAACACAAGCAGGGGGAGTGGGAGAGGGAGAAGCAGGCTTCCTGCTGAACAGGGAGCCCGATGCGGGGCCCGATCCCAGGACCTTGGGATCATGACCTGAGCCGAAGGCAGACGCTTAATGACTGAGCCACCCAGGCGCCCCACAACCAATACTTTTTGAACACATACCATGTACCATATTATGTCCTAGGGATATAATAATGAATATAATAGATTCCACTTCAGCAAGACCCAGTCTAAGAGAGAAGAAAACTTTGAATGGTCATAGTTATGATTGGGATACTGGGTGTGGCACTTTTAAACAGGGTCCCAGAAAGAGTTGACACTCCTCCTACTGAAAGGGTAGACCAATATTGCACAACAGAAGGAAGGCTATGTGACTCCTGAGGCTAGAATTCAAAAGGCCACACAGCTTCCACGATTCACTTGGACGGCTTGCTGTCAGGACATTCCTCTAGCAACACTCCCTCTAGGAATCTGGCCACCATGCTGTGAGAAGGCCAGTTCACATGAAGAAAACTTCAGTCATCCAAGCCCAGACACCAGATATGTACGAGGGGCAAAGTCTGCAGATTATTCCAATCCCCGAGTTTTCCCACCTGAGACCCCCAGGCATTTTGGAACAGAGATAAGCCATCCCTGCAGTTTTCTGTTTGATATTTTCCATAGGGTTTGTTAGCAACATTATGTGGTCGTTGTTTTACACCATTAAATCTGGGGTGGTTTTTTACACGGCAATAGAAACTGGAGCATGAGGTGGTACCTGGACGAAGGTGTTTAATTCAAAATGAGGCTAAAGGCTATGAGGTCATTATCACTTAATGGTCCAATAATATTTTAAAACCCCTCCAGTTAGAATTATTTAAATACTTTCCTTCCTAAGTAAGTGTAAAATAACTTGTAAAGTAACTCATAGGTCCAAGTGATAGGAAATAAATAATAAATAATGTAAAATTTACCCATTTTTTTCTAGATAAAAAGAGACATTCTTTCTCAATGTGTAGTGTCTTTCTGTATCTTTATTATGAAACTAATAGATAGACTATAAAGAGTTAAATAGTTAACTGTATAACTATTCCTCGTGGTTAGGAAATAAAAATTTTCATTAAAGAAAAAATATACTGATGCTTACATCTGAATTAATAACCAAATCTGTTAGAAAATTAACTGAACTGAAACTTGAGTTATACTATTAAGAGCCCACACTTCTTAATTTCTCATCCAACACTATCTAAAATCTGGTCAGAGCCTCATCCCCACTACTAGCCTCTATGATCTGAATAGCCAGGCTCTCCAGACTGCCTCTCATTCCCTATAGACCATACTCTTTCGCACCTCCACTTCCAGGCTCAACTCCCCTACGTTCTCCTGTAAGGGTCACCCCCTCCCCCGTGCCACCTGCCCTGATTCCCAGAGACATGCTGACCTTGCATCACTTTGCTTTTCTCCAGGCGGTCGTTTGTATCAATATTTGGCATTTATTTCGTTTGTATCAATATTTAACATTTATTTCATTCTGTGTTTGGCTAATTCTTCATGTCCATTTCCTTCACCAATGGAAGATTTTTCAAGGGGAACGACTGTGTCTAATTCATCTTTGCATTCCCACAGGACCTATCTTAGGTACTTAATAAAGATTTCCTACCTGATAAAAATACAGAAAATACTCTGAGGTAAGTTTGTAATATGGCAAGAAGCCTTCCAAAAACACCGTTGGAATCTCCAGCGATTCTTTAATTCCAAAATTTGTTCAAGGAACTTGAAAAACAAGAACAACAAAAACAAAATTACTGTACTTTGTTGGAATTATAAACTCTAAATTGTAGAAATTGCCAATTTGTTTTGGAAAAAATAGTGTCTCTGGTCATAAAGACATCTGCATAATTCCCATACATAATTTGGTTCCACTTATAAGCTCTGCCTCAATGAAAAAAATTAATGTATGGTTTGGCAGGCCTCATCTGCTCACTCAGCAGAAAAAAAATTAAACCAAACCATAAAATGTAAATAATATTCTTTCTTGGTACAGAGCCTAGCTCTATTCTCTTACCTTCTCTGTGTCTGGCACAAATATTTAAGTTAAATGTTAAATTTTAATTAGCAAAATTAGTGCAATAATTGAGGGTGAGTATATGAGATTTTTATAAGTTACTTAATAATTCCGAGGAAGAGTGTTAAGTGAACTTTATGTCTATAGCATGTTTTTGTACTTTCTGTACCTCTTGGATCATACTTTTTTCCTGTTATTTCATAGAAATATTATTCAGTAAAAAATAAAAGTATCTTTATGTGGCATCATATTGTCTGAATAAAACTGCAGACCAAAGTTATTCATTCACAAACAAGGAATGAAAAATGTTCCCAAACAAATTGGAAATTTCTTATTTCCATCACATCCATAATTTCTACAAACCTTAAACCAGAGTATATACTAGCTGTTGTCATTTCTGTAGAACTTGGGTCCCAAACTTGGCTAAATTTCCTGAAACTTGAAGCTTTCCCTAGTCTCTTTAGGAGTTGCTGCAACACATGTCATTAATGAAGGGAGTTGGTTAACCTCCCTGCTATTGTTCTTAATTCAGCACATGACAGACACCAACCACCCATTAAGGAGGTCTGCCTAAGGCACAGAATGTCGAAAGTAAATATCCAATGAAGCAAAGAGGATGATGTAAGAAAAAGAAAACAGAGGACAGAATTGTATAAAGGAGAAATCGGATGAGTGTGAAGAGAATGTTCACAGGTTGGAGAAAAAAAAACAAAACACCCAGCGATGTATAATCCAGGTAAACTATAAAAAAATTACTGGAGTTTAAAAACAAAATAAACAAAAAGCCCCGAGAAGTAAACCTTATGCTTTGACAAATCCACAACCACGTGGTAAAGCAATATTAACAAATGAAAATCATCCCCATACTTTATTCATAAGCTACAAGATGTAGGAGCTAAAGAAAATTGCTGACAGTGGAAATAGTCAAAGGCAGTTCACGCTACAGTGGATCTCATGCAGAGGTATCGCTTATTACTTTCCCACTGGTGGTGGCTGTCATGAGTTTGTGTGTGTGTGTGTGTGTGTGTGTGTGTGTGCGTGTGTGTTACTCACAGTGCTTACATACTTTTGTACTCTACGCTGGATATTTTCATTTTTACTCTATTAAAGTTTTAATTTTTTACTCTTCTTTAGTTTTCTCTCGTACCACATATTTTGAGATAACTTACAAAAATTCAGGAGCACAGGGAAGTATGATTAGTATATTTCTACAGAAAGGAGATAGCGGGAAGGAAGGAACATTCTAAGAGAGGAGCACAATGCAGCGGAATCTGGTAATCACGTAAGAAGAATGATTCTGGAAATGTGAATAAGGTGAAGAAAGGGAAATGGGATAAAAACGGAGTTCTCCATCTCTTCCTTCCGGTTTTATACATTTAAAGTTTCTTTTCATGGCAGGACACATCAGAACATGGTGACCCTAGGAGATGAAAGTCGGAACTCTTTGTTATAGCTCCAAAGGAGAGCAGGGTGCCTGGCAGAGCCACACCAGGGCTTGCACCCTGGGACAGGGTAGCAAACTGGAATGGTGGGGGATGGCTTCTGCATGGCAAGCTCAGTGGGTTTACAAAGTTTGTCAGAGCTCCCTGGGGACTGGATAATTTGAATATTTCCTTGTCACCTCTTTCTCCTGTGGTAGTTAATTTTATGTGTCAGCTTAACTGGGCCCAAATATTTGATCAAACATTGTTCTGAGTGTTTCTGTGAGAATGTTTTTAGACGTTTTAAATGTTTGAAAATTTAAATCGATATATTGACCTCCTTAAGGTGGGTGGGCCTCGTTTAATCAGTTCAAGGCCTGATTGACTAAAAAGACTGACTCTCCGTTGAGTAAGAGAGAATACTTGACTGATTTTGAGCTAGAACAGGCCTTTTTTTCTGCCTCCAGACTCAAACGGAAACACTGGCTCTTCCTGGGTCTGCTGGACTTCATGTGGGAACTACACCGTCCACTCTCCTGGGCCTCCAGCTTGCCAACTTACCCTGCAGATTTTGCGACTTGTCAGCCCCCATAATCACAAGAGCCAATTTCCTACAATAATCTCTTCTGGTCTCTGGGCTATTTGGCCTGCTTATCTGTGGGAGCTAATTAACAAGAAGCCTGCCCTGACTTCCATCTATCCTCTCCCTCAGCCTAAGCCAAAAGGAAGGAAGATTTTGAAACCTTCTCTTGACTTTTCTTGGTCAGAAGCTTTATCACCATATCTGATGCTGTGTTCCTTCTGTGAGTTCTTCTTCATACTGCCAAAAGGTATTTGACTTAATTCCATGTGACACAGAGCCTTCAGCACCGGGGGCAGATCATCTGGCCTTGAGTTAGGATACCTGACACCAATGGTCTCCTCTTTTCAAAACTGGTTCAGTTATTTTTCTCTCAGAGTATTATATTATCATATTTTAAGATTCGAACATAAATTCATTTGAGTTTTATCTCAGAAGTAAAAACTGTTAATGTATAGGCTCTTCCCTCTCCTTAAAAAGAAAGAAAAAAGAAAGCAAGTTCAGAAGGAAGGGAGGAAGAAAGATGGAAGGAAGGAAGGAAGGAAGGAAGGAGAAAGAAAGACATGAGTGTCAATCCCACCTGTGCTCTTCAACAGACCATTTTTCTTATTAGGTTGTGAGCTCCTGGAGAGCAGGGCCTGTGACTTCACCTTTATATAAGGAGTGCACACGTAAGGTTGGAGAATGAATGAATGAACCATGAAGCCATTAGTATAAAATGGTATAAAATGGAATGCCATAAAGTGAGGAGGAAAGAAAGATTCAGAGAAAGGATGTATAACATTCTCTGATCTTCTGTATATTTAATGATGGTAACGTCCTTATCCCAGGGTGGGGGAGGGGATTGTTGTAATGAGTCAATGAGATGATTTAGGTGTTCAATTAGTCATAAAATACCTAACATACATTTCACACTTGCTGTATGTCAAACAGCAAACTAAATGTTTTACAGGTATTCTATAGCACTTTAGTCATGCCTGTGAGAGAGGAGCTATTATAGGTTATCCACACTTCACAGATGTGGAAACTGATAACTGGAAAGATTAAGTAATTTGCCCATGTTTAGGAACTAAGTGAAGACCCTAAAATTTGACCTTGGTTTTGTCTGGCTCCAGTGTGGACTCTTAATTATTATGCTAACTCTAATGACTATTATTTTTACAATTTAATATGTCTACTCCTTGACAGCTTCGGTGGGGACAATGGCTGGTGAAATCTCTTTGCAGAGCTCTTGAGTCCTAGTGGTCACTGTGACAGCAACAGTATTTCCCTCTGCCAAGAGAAGCCCCTGACCCCTTTCTGCGATGCTCTCTCACTTTGGGCTAAGTGTGCCACCTTTCATGGCATGTTGCCTAGTCTCAAAAAGCCCTTCAATGAGATAACTTTAAAAGCCATTTCTCTAAATGTTTGGTATAAATCAGAGGTTGGTAAAGGTTCCATGTTTGTAAACTATGTTACAACAATGGAAATTGCAGCAAGTTTTCTCATCCTTCCATAAAGTAATCCTAAGTTTGTCATTATCAATGTTCTTAAAAATTAATGGATAGCTAGACCAGAGAGTCACACGAAATGTGACAGTAAAATGTCACTTATAATGTAAATTGTTCCATCCACAATGACGCAAAACCAACAGCTGGCGCCATCTCTGCAGAAGAATTTTCATTTAGTTCTCTTTTGATGCACACACTTCTTCCCTTCTTGTATCTGTTCCATCACCCAATGACACCCACTTTTTCTCTCTCAGATATTCCGTGGTTTATGGTTCATTTATTCATTCATTCAATCATTCAACTACCTTTGGTGTTGAGTATTGATATGCAAAGATGGATAACCTGGTCCCTGCTCTCAAGGGATGCACAGTTTAGGGGGTGGGGTTGATGCTTAAGAAAATCACTGTGATGCTAGGTTATAAATGAGATATACAAGAAATGGAAAAATTCTCAGAGCATCAGACAGAGAGACACAGCAATATTTCTGCCAGAGAGATCAAGAGAACCACAAAGAAGATGACCATTAAGTTGGTCCTGGAAGAATGAATCTGCTTTCTTTCAAGGGAGAAAGTAAAAGGTAAAAGATCATTCTAGTCAGCATGAGCAAAGGCATGGAGGTCTGAGGGTGTACGATGTTTGGGATATTGTGACATGACATCATGTCAAGTTTACCACTAACAATATATATGCACATCTGTTTTGTAGTTTATAATGAAACCATCTGTTCACTGATACCCTATCTCCATTTTGACTGATTTTCTTCTTAGTTTAGTTTCTAGGTTAGATTGTTTTCAAACTGTGCATTGTGAAATATATTTAGCAGTTCTTCAATAGCATTTCTTTTCAACAGAATGGCATCAAAAGACTAGAATAAAGCCAAGTAGAAAAATATCAGAAAAAAAATTTTTTTTTAAAGAAAAATACCAGAATGCATTAATGGAGGAAGGTTAAGTACTGTTACATGAAATCTGTTGTGGTCCTGGGTGTCTGAGTGTGTGTCTATGTGTCTGTTCCATAATGTATTTTTTATTATGGGTCACAATAAAAAAAGTTTTAAAGCCACCGAAGTAGTAATTTTTTTCGATTACTTTGCACTCATATCGGTTATGATTAAACCTTGAGTCCAAATCAACCTTAGGTTTTTAATGAAGTGACAAGTGACACAGACTGACCTCATTTATAAGCCTGGCACACAGGCAAGCATCTGTTTTACTGAACGCTAGTTACATTTTACCAGATGAAATGATTCTAGCTTGGGAATGAAACCATCATTTATAATGTTATTTTAACATTATTTTTCTATTCTGGGTTCCAAACTACTAAATTAAAGACAATATATAAAAACCTAACCAATTAGTAGTAAGTTTCCTAAGAGACTGGCTTTTACTGTAATAGTAATTTATTCATTCAACAATTATTTATTGAGTGCCTGCTCTATGCCCATTGGCATTCTACATGCTGGAGATAACGATGGTATAAAGAAAGACAAGATGATTGAAATAAAAATATTTTATATTAAACACTCATTAAATTTGAGCTTCTTGCAATTAGGGTGGCATGATATTTTAACAAAAGTTTTAGGAACAAACCACAAGGATATTTAATGAAGTAAAAATTAAAAAAACCCAACTCCAACTCGGACGAGGAAAATCACACAATAGTATACATTGTATAGGGTACTTAAAACTAGATGAGGTAAATGGCAGAGTTCATGAAATGATTTTAATCTATCCCCCGTGTAAAAATGAGAAGACATCGGTTTATATATAGCACACATTTTGCAAAAATATGAGCCTCGAACAGTAGGGAACGAATATCGATGCTACTGTGGTGTTGTGCTTATAAAGTTAAAGTTCTCCGTTGAGAGTAAAGCAATAGATTTTTTTTTTTTTTAAGTTGCATGTCAAACTGAGTAAACCTTGAACTTTTCCCAGGAAATTTCTCTCATTTATTCTTTGTAGTTTTATACATGAATGGTGATGAAAAGTCACAGCCTTTACTTGTTATCCCTAACAGTGTTTGTAATTAACCATACGAGGACTTCTGTCTGCCTTATGACATTTCCAAAAATTTTTATTTCAATATATATCGATTGAAGGCCCATCCTAGGGGCCGAGATGCTAGGTAGGGAAATATAAGGATATTTGACATCACTGATAAAGTATTTTGGTAAAATGTAAGTGCTTCCACTGAGCCCATTGCTTCATGTGGTTCTGCAGCACCCCTGCATGTCTTCAGGCTGCTTTCTGTATCATCACTCTCACCTGCCTCTCCAGCTATCACGTGCCATCTTTAAGTGCCTGTTTGCACTTATTTAGGAATATAAGAATGACTTGGTCCCCTTTGCAAATTTATCTTACCCACTGTCTCTTTCCACATGATTTAATGTCTTTCAACACGCCGTCTGATCCCCACCATGCAGTGAAGGTTTGCCCCACTTTTCAGAATAAGTATTATTTCTGCGAGGGAGAGAGAAGAGGGAGGAAAGAGGGAGGGGAAAGGGGGGGAGGAGAGGCTAACCTATAGATGAGGAAAAAATAAAGAATTCTATTGCTCATTTTCTCTCTCTCTCTATATATATTTTAAGAAAAAGGTCCAGTTCATATACAAGACAATATTGAAGGTTTAGAATGCCCGAAACACATATTAACCCCCAAACTTTCAATATGAGAATTCTCGAAGCTGTGATAACTTAAAAAGGAAAACTAAACTATGTTTTCTCTAAATCTGGCTTTTCTTCTTTCTGCTGCCAAGCTTCAAGAACGTATTTAGGCATTTTTTTTTTTTTTTTTTTTTACCTCGTTAGGTGAGGCATTTGTTTGCTTCACCTTCACACGGGAGAGTATGTTATGGTTGAGTCTATTGGGCCATGGTTTTCTAAGATGACCATGTTTAGGTTGAGACCAAGGCAAGAAAATTCTTGGACAAACAGTGTCTGACAAATGTATCAATGGCCAATTGGAATACATAATTATTTTATTTTGAAAATATTTTATTTTGAAAATCACAAAATAAAAATCAAACAGGAGTTATTACGAATGCTGAAAAAATGTTAAATGAAAACATTTTTATGCCTCTTCAGAAATCTTTTGTATTATTTCTCTTTTCTTTAATAATTTTATTTATTTATTCTTAGAGAGAGAGAGGGAGTGGGGGGAGGGACCGAGGCAGAGGGAGAAAGAGAATCTCAAGCAGACTCCACACTGAGTGCAGATCCCTACACAGGGCTCAGTGGTTAACCTACTGAGTTACCCAGGCGCTGCTTCCTTGTGGCTCTAGTTAAAAGGACAGAGGATCTGCTATAATGCAGATACTAAAACTAAAAATACCTGGAGGGAAGGGCCTCCGAGGGAGTAATTTACATGGCTGTGCTTTCCCAGTGCTTCTGTAAGCTTCCTTATTTTCCTACACCGGGTTGAGCATTGCTCCTAAATCAACAAAAATATTGCCTTGCACTTTACTTTTTATATTATCAATATTGAACAATGTGACAAGAATATTTATATCTGTGGAGCAATAGGATATTTCATGAATATGAAATATGAATTTCAAAATTCATGATGTTAGATTCTTTGAACTCTTATATACCCCAATGATACTTAAATTAACATCTATTGGCCGATGATATTTTGATCATGAAAAATTATCAAGGATGTTTGGCCTTTTACCTAAATGGCACAGACTCAGAAACTCAAGATACTTTATTGGGGCTCTTGGAATACTCAGATCTGGTTAAATTCTGAGAAATTTTATTACTCAGTGTCATTTACTCAAATTAATCAGTAACCTGCTCTTTGTGTTTTGTTGCTGTTATTTACGTGTGGCCGATAATACAGGCTTTTTATGATGCTATTTCTCTTTAAAAATGAGGAATGGCTCTTTTCACTGTCTTGTGGGAAGCCAAGGAGGACTATGGAGCTGACAGCTGCAACATCAAACCGAACTAAAATAAAAACCTTGGAGTTCCATGCCACCAAATTTTTCAATCTTTCTCCTTTCATTATTTGTACTGCTACTACAAGCAAATAACTGATGGGAGTTTCTAGATGTTTTAGAGCAACCACTTCCAGATGAAAGCATAATACAAGCAAAATGTCTTTTTTTTTTCAATTATATCTAAAATTTTCCACATCACTTAGCTATGTGGATCTACAGGTAGTTTCTCTTTTGCGGGGATGGGTAGGGTACGTTACTTACCATATAAAAAAAAATGGTATCCAAGAGAGAATCAGAATACCTGTGTCAGTGCAATCCTATGCATTGGATGGAGACGCACAGGCAACTGAACATGTAAACAAAATCACAACACAAAAGTGTTTTAATTTTCATGTCCACGCCGCGGAAAGTGGTAACCTGCCGCTATTAGGACACTCGGCAAGGGTCACATGTGTAGTAGAGGTGAAGCAGACACTTGAACATCTGTCCACTTCATGGGAAGACTTTTCATCTCAGAACACACGTACTAATAAACAACAGTTGGAGAAAATTGTCCATGACACTCAACATAAAGCTGAGCTTTAGCTGAGAGAAGGGTGGAATTTTATTTCCTTTTGTAAAGCGAAAACAGCCGTGAGTGCTGCCTATTCGAAACCCCTGACGTTTAAAAAGAATTGTAAGAAATCAAATTGTTCAATTTGGAACGAAGAGCGGCCGAAGTTACTGGAAAGCTCATGCCTCTGAGTCTGCAAAATCACCGGCCAGGAGAGCAAAACTTTTCCAATATCCAATTTTAATATTGTGCTAAAGCCATTGACTCTGTTAAAAACCCTGGAGTTAAATATCCCCTCCCCACTGCACCCCCGCCCTTTCCCTCTTAAGTTAGAGTTTGGGGGACAAGGGGCTGGAGCTTGGCCCCAACCTGGGAATTGTTGCCAAGGGCTTGTAATACAATCTCTCCCCATTTGAAGGGTAAATCAGTGTCAATTGCGTTTGCCGTCCACCAGAAAAAGTAAGCATTTTACTTCCGCTAGGTCTATGTGGACTGATGAAATGTAGGAAATCTGTTTCTGGCAGGGGGGAAAAATCGTTTTCCCAAACAGCACCGAGAGGAGCCATCAGAGAAGTATGAAGAGGGGTAGTGCGGCTGTAGCTGCTGCCGAGCTGCCGGGGTGCGGAGTGCGGCTGCTGCAGGACCTGCGCCGGGAGGGGGCCAACCCCGAGACGCTGCGCCAGCGGAGCCGGGAGCCCCGGCGCCTCTGAGAGCCGCCAGCAGCCAGCTCCGGACGCCGGGTGAGCGAGGCGGGCCGGCCGGTTTTCAGCCGGCGCCGCCGCAGCCGCCGCAGCCGCCGCGCGCGCTCCGCAGCGAGACTGCGGGAGCCCTGCCTGCGGGTGCGCGGGGGGCGGCGGGGGAGGGGCGCTCCGTGCGGTGACCTCGGGGGCGCGGCTGGGACGCGCGAGGAGCCGCGGACCGCTGGACGGGCTTTGGCGCTCAGTGGGTAGGCACTGCAGTGCGTGACTGGGATTCCCTGGACACAACCATGTGTCCCTCATCCCTATTGTGGAACGGCCCAGATGACTGCCGCACAGAGAGCCCTTTGGGGCGGCTCAGCCAACCAGGGACTGACGTGAGGACTTCTCATTAGCACATGGATTCTAAACGCACACTTGTGCATTCGTGCGCCGGGGTCTCTGTGATGCATGCTCAGCGCGGACGGTTGCTGGGGAGAGGGGAGCGGAGCGAGGGCAGTCTGCCTGGATGGATCCTGAGTGTTTTACTAGAGTGGAGGAGGCCGGGATGGCAGGAAAGAACACGACACTTAACGATTTGGGGAGATACTCCCTGTTTCCGACTGATGAGTTTCACAGAGTTGGGCTTTTTTTAAAAAAAAAAAAGTGAATAAACAAACGCTAGCCTATGAATCAACCCCGTTTGAGAAGATTTTTGCAGAGCAGTAGTGCTCTTTTCATCCAGAGAGCAGGGTTTTGGAATCCTAAATTGTTTGGGGAGCAGCAGGGGAGCCAATTTTGCTTTGGAGGCATTAGGTATTCCGGCAAAATTAAATCCTATCAGCCCAGGAAGGTAAATTGCCATTAAGTTAGCCCAGACATCCGAAGTTTCTACGGTCTTGACTAGAGAGGGAGCAAAAGCAGGCGTTAACAGATTCTGTTTTCGACATTCCAGGACAACTGGGGTGGGGGTGGGTTGTGCAGTACTTCCCTCCAGTTAACCTTTTCGGAAATCAAAGCCTTTACTTTCCCACCTTCTTCGCCTTCATTCCCTCACCCTCCTTCACTTTCATCCACTTCTAGTGAAGAGTTTGCAAAACTTTACCGTCCCTCTTGTAAACTCCTCCCTCTCTCCAAGTACCCTCTCCCACAAAGCTAAATCAGTTGTGTACAGGAGATCTTTTGTGGGGGAAATAAGATCTGCATGTGCACAGGAACACCCATTTGGCCTCCTAGTGTTAAAATAAAGGCTCAGACAGGTCGGATGTGCCAGCCAGGCAGGAAAAGTCCACCTTTCCCCCTCACCTAACGCTGAGATTCACAGCCGCAAGGCTGGGAACGAGCCCTGTGGCTCATTGCTTCCTTCCCCCAACCTCTTAGCCGAGGGGACGCTGATTAGCTGCAGCTGGGGTCTAGTTTGCCCAGCCTTTGAAATCGATCAATGGGCTCCTTCTCCAGGAATGCTCCCCCCCTAACTGAGGAGGAGGAGGTGGTGGCTCTGGTGGCCTTCTCCAACATGGGCGTCCTGGTTCTGACCGCCTAAGAGAAGGTAAGGGACAGATGTCTGAGGCGTGGGACAGCTTTTGCAATGCACATTGCAGCCTTCACACATGGCTCCCTGAATGGGCGCTGGATCGGAAAGGTAGCTTGAATTTCAGCGTGTGTGCTAACTAAACTTTGGGCTTATTTCTTCACTTTAGTGCTAAATACCCTACTTCTGTGATGTGGACTGTGTTTTACTGGGAGATACAGTCACACAGCACATTTCTTTCACCTGGTACAAAAGGTCATGCGATTGACACTAAGTTTTCTAGAATCTTGGTAAGAAATCTTAGCTAAAGCTTCAACTTGCAGGTATGGTGAAATGTCAGGTCTTATATTAATCACAAGTACGTTATGTGTAATTTTAGAATTTTGATTCAAGGCTGCAAGTCTGTATTACAAACTTTTGGAGCCTTTGAAAGGCCAAAGTTACCTTGGTTGAAAACAATGAGGCTCTCACAATTTCTTTGCCGAGTTTTGTTAAAACTGCAACTGATGTTAAGGCTCTTTTGGTATTTTTGTGGTTTTGATATAGAGGCACAAACAGGAACCCACTATTTCTTTTCATTTCTTCCAAGCAACAATCAAGATTTTCCACTCAGTGTTTTCAGACTAGAGAAAAGAACTGGAGAGAAGGTAGAAAATACCTCTTGTCAAAATGGGTAATGCTTGTGTAGTTTTTCTGTCCTAAATGTTTTCAGGGTCAATTGAGTTTTTACTACTGTTCTCCCTTTATATGAGACTATACGCAATATATATATGTGTATATATATATATATATATATACATACACACACACATATATTCAATACAATGTAGAACTCTGCTAGCTCTTAACTGCCTTATAGTTAGTAAAACAGAAGTCTTTGTATCACAAACAACATCAAAACCCCCAAAATGTTCTCATGAATTAAAGTTGACTTAATCAACTTAGATGAAATTTTGAGGTAAGCACTTAAATAGTCTAATTGATTAATGACTTTCAGATGGTTTTCTATTCAAATTATGTTTCAAGTTAATCTGGAGGGGTCCAAAAACCAGTGCTAAATTCTTTGGAAGAATGGATTAGTAGGATTTTTAAAAACTTGAAAAAATTTCAAATGCCATGAAAATATAAGAATCAATCTCCACTTAGTGTTAATTTGTTGGTCATGATTTGAGAAGGAATTATTACATGTATACTATCATTTAGTTCAAGACAAATCATCATGGGGCTGCAAGAAGAGAAAGAGATTTCCTGGAAAAAAACCAAAAAACTTAGCATTACTCGAAATTGGACGCCAGGAGAGCTGAGTAGGATATTTTTAATGACTCTGACTAATAACCTTGTTACTTTGGGCAAAATATTTTAGGCCTCTAGTCTCTAATTAAAAACCAGGAATTTGACTGCTACATCTTCTAAGGTTCATTTGGGTTTAAAGATTTTATTACATAATGAGAAAAATCGATAATGAGTGTCATTTTGCCTTTAGTCTTGGTGCTTTTTTAAAATTTGTGGACAAATTGTGCCTCTTAACCAGAGTGTGGGTCCACTTCTAAGATCTAGAATAATCTTTCTGATTAAATTTTAGACTTTTATTTTCTAATTAGGGCCTTAGGTTAAGATTTGGTATTCATGGCATTGGTTGAGAATATGTAGCTTTGTAGAGATGTTATTGGTTAGCCAAAATGAATCACATAGAAGGAAAGAACTCAGAATGAAGAGCCATCTAGAGTGGTCCTTGGTTATTAGTTCTTTGAATCTCAGTTGAAAGATAGCATTTTCTCCTTCCAAAATTTGAAAGGGTGTTTGGCTTGGGATGTTTTTCGTTAGTTTAATTTTTTTTAAATGGTGTTATTGGCCTATAAATTTTGTTTCTTCATTGTTTCACGCTCATAACACACAAAATTGAATAGAAGTGAGGTCAATGCTACAGATCAGAACAAAGTTGGCCTTTAGGGATGGATCCCTTGACTGTGGGTTCATTAGCACTCTGTTTTAAAAGGTTACCATTATGGAGTCTGCACGTGTGTGTGTGCGCGCGCGCACGTTAGTTGGGGGGGAGTGTCGTGACATCCTTTCTCATTTATTTTTGAAGGTATAGGGTTCCCCTATTTTTGACTGGTGTCAAACATGAGGTATAATTTGTTACCAAACTTTGCTTTTAAAAACACATATAAACTCATTTTAGAGCTTAACATTTCATTCATCACCTGTCAATATGAAGAAAACTTTGGATTTTCCCTTTTTTATGGTTTTATTTCATCAATACTTTGTTTTCATTTCTCCCTTTTTGACTTTTTTTAGTGATTTATAGTTCTATAAAATATTTCTATTTTGTTACAGAACTGTTTTTGTTTTTAAAATATGTCAGTAGGAGTTTTATTTTGGCACATTTTCTATGAGGATGATTAAGGTTTAGCTAGTATTTATTGGATATAAAATATATACCAAAAACTGACACAAATATTTAATCTTCGAATTATATTTGAGGTATTTGCCTCCATTGTACACACTGAAAAATTCCAGTACAAAGAGAAAGTCATCCAACTGGAACAAAACAGCTATTAAATAGCTAGACAGTGGAGTCAGTATTTGACCCCAGCACTTCTGATTCCCAATCTAATATTCTATCCACTAATCAAGCTTCTTAGTGGATCTCATAGCAGACAGTAGTGATATAATGTTTATAATTTTCCCTTATTTTTCTTTCTTTCCAATTTATTTTCTATGCAATACATGTCAGCAAAGTCTAGAGATAGACTGGAAACCATCTTGGTCATAAAGCACACCTCTAGGGGGCATGAAAGCATACTTTTTTTTCAGATTCAAAACTATGATGTTTTCAACTGGGATTCTGGAGCAACAGACTAAACAGTCTTTAAACATGTGATATTTTACTTATGGAGTCATTAATTTTTTCTTCTTCCCCTGGGCTAGTTCAGTCTCATCATAGTCATAATGGTTATTCCAGAATCAGTTCTACTATGGAAAGAAAGAAAAAATAATACACACACACATTCTTTGAAGAATTCTGTATTAAATTTCTGCATGTTTTTCCCTTTAAGTTCTATTTTTCTGAATTCCAAATCCTGAGGGTTGAGTTATTCATTTTTAGATAGACCCATACAGCTTGGAGAAGCCATAGTTCAGAGAGTCATAGAAGCATTTGAGTCCTTCTGTTTCTAAAGCAATTGGCTTTGCTTAGTACTTACCAAAGTCACTTATCAAGCTTTTAAAATATTTAGATTATCTGAATTTTCATGGTAACATTTTTCAGTGTTTAGATATATTATATAAAATGTTTTTCTTTCCCCCAAACCTAACTTTTTTTCAAATCTAATGGATCCTTAATCATTTTATTTCCCCTCTTTAAAAGCTACTCCTTGGCATCTCTTTTGGTTTTTGAAAACTTGAATAATTCAAAGGATCAGAAATTATCTTTTTGTTGTAATGTGTTCTTTGTGATCTAACTCAACTCATCCAGTTGGTTAAAGTTGAAAATTCTAAAAAGGGTACAATCCCGTAGGGATCTTTTTATCTGAGTAATATAAATTTATTTGATTGTTATTCATACCAATTTAATCACTTCAATTAGAAACTACTTCACCATGGGATAATTCTTCCACACTCCAAATTTTGATCCTAGCTGGATTCATTTCTGTGTTTCCTATTCATGTCTCTGCCATGTTTAAATCGAAGACTTCCGTGTAGTGACTTTCAGCTAAACCACAAAGTCATGCTAGATTTGATGGTGATTTGAAATATGAAAAATGGATCAGGAGAACTTGGTTTGAAATCCCGATCTTTTTTTTCCCAAGGCATGTAAACATAAGAGTCCCTATCTATGACAGTGACTTTAGGTGTCCACATATTTGGCATATATTTAATTGTTTACTTCTATCACCTGCTAATTACCCACTAAAACTTCTTTCTCCCACTTTGGCTTCCTGGGGAAATATAATCTTATCGTTTTTTTCCCCCTTTGTATATAATTTTGATTATATCCAAAGCAGCATAACAAAAATTGTTTAATTACTCTTATTGTTTTTACTTACTGATCATCTATAAATATTAAAAGATAGCTTGAATTACATTTCTGGCAAAATACAGGACAGACTACATGAGAAATAAATGTGCCACTGTCAAGGAAAAGAAAAACTTCACTGTTTGGAAGGATTGAGGGGAAGGATTGTGTCCTTCTGGCTCATTGAAACTGTTACATGCCATTAGGCTTACTGTAAACTATCCCTTGATGAATTCTTTGCTGGACAATGAGCTTAAGAATCTGAGGTGTCTTCTTGTTTTTACAGAGCAAAATAGGATTCTGGTGCTTAAATGAAAGTTTGCAGAGCACATAATAGGATGTAGGTAAAGTTACTGAACTACCACATCTCACTTTCAGGAAAGTAGTGGGAGAGATTGTGTCTTGAGAAGAAAGGCATTTTAGAGGTAACCCTTTTAAGATTTCAATTAGTTATTTAAATGTATGAATCATGTGCTTAAATGTATTATTACTTAAATGTTTGTTTCTGAGGCTAGCTAGCCTATAGGAATCCTAACCAGCCACAGGGAGATGTCTTGTTTTCCTGGGACTGGACCTATTTTTAAAAGAACTGGAGCAAAATTTTAGATTTCTGGTATTTAATCGTAGGGTTTGGAGAAAGCTTCAGGACATTATCTGAATATATAATTAACTGCAAAAAAATAGGCAATGATGATATTCTGGCTTCTGTAATGATAATTTAGTAAAATATGACAAAATGTATTAAAAATCTTTCACATTTGCACTGGTTCACTTTAGATAATTAGATATATAGAGATTTATAAAAATGTTTTCAAAAATAATTTTTGGTAATTTTTTTGCAAAAAGTTATTTCAAAGCATAATTGCTTTGGAAATGAAATTGCCTATGTTTTTAAATTATACATTTATGACGCTTTTTAGGTGTTGACTCATGTTACCAGTCTTTTCCAATATTACACCAAAATGTTTGGGAGACAGTCACATTTTGCAATTTTCTGAACACCAATGTTGTCTTTTTTTTTTTCCAAAAGCAGTCTTAAAAGGCAAAAAATTAAGCTATGCTAAGAGAATTAGAGTTTAATAAGTAGAAAGGAATATTATGTAAAGAATAAAACTGTCAGAAGTGTATACAACTTATATTGGTAAATTTAAAATACCATAAATATTGAAATGTAGCTGAAAACCTCATTATATCCTATCATACTTCTTTCCAGCTGCAAATATTTTCATTTTCATTAGTCATACCACACGTGGTTATTTCATATGCACTATTTATATACAGAATAGAGTCCTACACATTGTTAAACTGATGAGTTTGTTTACCTTAGCTACTTCAATATTACTTCTGTAGTCTTAGGTCCTATAAATGATGCATGCAAAGTGCTACATTCAAGGCCAAGTATATATTCAAACATCCTTTCTACAACCCAGGCAGGGGGCTGTGCCACTCATAAGGTGGTTGGGTTAATGAAATCATCTTTTATTTTATAGACCTAAGACATTTCACTACTTCTACTCTAAAGATGATTGCAAGCAAAACTAGTCTGTAAAATGTATAAAGTGGGAAGACAAAAGTAAGATAAAAGAAAACCCTATGGCAGTAGTTACTAGGATTGTGTGTAATTCTCGTGTTGTAATATGGGTTCTTGATGAATCTATTTTGTAAAATGTATCATTCTGGAAAGAATAGTGTGAAGACCCAGGTTCAACCCTGACTCTGCCATGATCTAGTATATGATCTTGTTTAAGTCATTTATCCTCTCTTATTTTTTTTTTCATTAACTCTGAGAAAAGTGTAGTAGGTACTCTTTGAAAGCACCTCCTTTCCTGTCTCCCCACCAGTTCTCTAAACTGTGAATCCATGATAGTTTACCCATATGCAAAGAACCAAGTGCTCTGCTTAATCTTACAGGTAATAGTTTTAAGAATAGTTGTCCTAAGTTTACAGTAAATCGTGCAAATTATGTCATTTCTCGCACTCACTACTAAAATTCTGTGGAAATCTATGGTTTCAGACATTAGCCAAAACACTGGGAGTTTACAATTTGGACACTAAAATTTTAATCAAGCCCTTTTTATTACTTTTGAATAAGTGGAATTTCTTGCCTTACAAGCTGACTTTTTCCAGTATGATATTTTACATGAGCTTGGAGCTTAGTGTTTGATTTTTCTATTTGACCTTAGATGGCTGATGTTTCCTACAGGTGGTTGGTCGAAAGGGATAGGCCCAATGCAGGAAAAGCAAATAGTGTCTCATGGGGTTTAATAATTAATAACCTGACCTGTTATCAAAGCGTCCATGGACCTGGTTCCTTACTATGTCATTGGCAGAAAGATTTTAACAAGAGACGTCTATGTAAAAAGCAACTGTTCTTTTGTTTCCAAAACAGGGATTACAAGTGGATAAATAATGTGCACCGCTCTGAGCCCAAAGGTACGCAGTGGACCTGGCCTCTCGGATATGCATCAGTATAGCCAATGGCTGGCGAGCAGACATGAAGCTAACTTGCTACCGATGAAGGAAGATCTGGCCTTGTGGTTAACCAATCTATTAGGTAAGGTTATAAGATCTCATTTGGGGAGCAAAGATAACAGTTTTTTTCCCTTCACCTCATGTCGTGTCCTTCACCTAGGCATGTGACAGCTCCTTGGGAAGAATGATTTCATTATTTGGATTTTACATCTGGGCAACCTGAAACGTGTGGAAAATTTGAATGAATTTCTCAATATCTCTCACATGAACTGTGCTTAGTAATTCCAGTGTCACACACTGAAAGGTGGAAATGTGTGACCAAATCACTTATTTCATCTATATGCTGATCTGATTGATTTTGGATTTTTCTTTCATGCAGCTGACCACTTTGACCTGTTCTTTTGACATTGTACTCAGGCCACAATGTGAAATTCTGACTTCCAAAACTAGATTTCTTTGCCCTACTTTCATAGCACACCTTCTGAAACTGCTGATGTCCAAGCTCTAGTACAAAAACATCTATCCTTTGTCTAAATGAGCTAACTGGAGTCATCCGACCTTGAACTGAAATTTTTCTTTTCATTTTGCTTTTGTTTTTAAGTACTCTTCTAAAAGTTGTCTCTGAGAAACATGCTACCTCATGCTAAGGCTGCCTCTTTTTTTTTTTTCATTTCTATTGTGCCCTCATATTCATAGGATAAAATTTCAACCATGTGCAAAATGGAATCATACATTTAAAGGATCATCATCTAGAGCAGTGCTGTTTTCACTAGTAGTTTTTCACAGAGAACAGAATGAAAACCTGAGGGAAGGACCCTTATAGACATATGAGATAGAAGATTTGAATATTGAGTAAACATAGAATTTTATGGTGCTTTATCATTTGCAGAAGGGATTTCAATAACATTATTTTCTTATTTAAAGAATCCTTCAAGGCAAGTATTTTTTTTCTCCCCACTTTCTAGCTGATGGAACTAAGGAGCTTAGTGAGGAGCACCCTGTTTATCTAAAGTCCTAGCAAGGTTTTAACAGGGTTCGGCAAGACTTTAACATATTTTAGCAAAATGTTCTTTTTGCTCACCATGGCTCTGGGGTTTTGTGTGGCTGTTACATTTTTTTTAAGCCTTCATCCGAAGGGTAGATGTCTCCTTTTTCCTCAGTGTGTACACTATTTTGACGCCTCTGTGTAGTGTAGCCAGGGCTCCCAGCCACAGGGGAAGGGCAGAAATGCAGAAGGCATCCCCAGGAAGACCCTTCACTATGCTATGGCGCTATATCCAGTAGAAGGAAGGGACTCCCCCCTTTTAGTTAGACATCCCTACAAAGGAGGAGTTTTTATCTTCATCATATACAATGAGTCAAGTTTGTCTAAGCAGATGGATTTTTTCTTTCTCTTTCCCTCTTTTTTATTTTATTTTTTATTTTTTTGCTTCTCGGGGATTCACTAATGATTGTTACATAAGTAATTGATTATTAACTTTGAGCTGTCCTCAGCTATGGGCTATCTCAAGTATGGTGGCACAGGCGGAAGTTATGAGTAGAGACTTGACCCTGTTGTGTTTGAACCCCAGATCTGCCACTTACTAGCAATATGATCTTGGGCAAGTTACTCACCTTGTCTGTGCCTCAATCTCCTCCCCGGTAAAGTGGTAATAATAGTGGTGTCTCCTTTGCAGGGTTGCTGTTGGATTAAATGATTACAATAGGTATACTACTTAGTGCTAGGCATATTGTAAATACTATATGCTTGTCATTGTTATTCCATTTACATAGTTCACTGATACTGTTAATCTGATTTTTGTGGATAAGTTTGTATATTAAACAAATATTTGAGCGTGTGGCATAATATGTTAGTTTAAAAAATGGACTCTGGAATTAGAATGCTTGAATTCAATTCTCAGTTCCACGAGCTACCAGCTCTGTTATACTAGGCAAGTGTCTTAATGCAATGTGCCTCAATGTTGTCATCTGAAAAACAAGTATACTACTAATAACAACTTCATAGGATTGTTGGAAATTTTAATGAGATCCCCAGCTTTAGAACAAGACCTGGCACATAATAATCAACTAGCTAGTAAATACTAACTATTGCAATTAACTGTATTTCAGACACAGTCTGCTAAGTACTGGAGGGTAGAATAGTGATTGGGAATGAGTACCAGTTCTTATAGGGCTTGGAATAGATTGAAAGAAAAGTATTTTAAATAAATAAGTGAATAAATAATTCATTAATTGGGCTTGTTTTAAACACTAAAAGATATAGGTTGCAATAAGAATGTAAAAAGAAGGAAGTGGGAATGGAGTAAAACATCAGAGGGCTTGGGGTGGGGGAATCCCCTTTAAAAGATCTTATATTTAATTGAGAACTGAAGAATAATTAATAGCTAGCCAGACAAAGCATGGGAGAAGAGGCTGAGTGGAAGGAATGGCATACACTGAGACAGGAAGGAGTTTGGTACCTTGGAAGAACTGAATGAAGGCTGGCATCAATAGCAGTGATCAAGAGGGGGAAAGTTTCATGTGATTTATTGGGGCTAGGTTGCATACTGCTTGAAGACAGTGTTAAGGAGCTTTATAATTTATTGTGTGATCAAGGAGGAGCCATTGAGGTGTTCTAGTCAGGGAAAGATTGTGATTATAGTACAGCCTGATTGTGTAGGCATGTTCCAAGATCCCATGACATGTCATCAAAGGCATCATTTGGTGAACATGATCATTTATAAAGCAGTTTAATCAGGGTAAGCAGGCCAAGACATCCCCAAAAATAAAGATTCAGTGTGTGTGTAATGGAAAGATCCTTGGACCATAAGTCAGGAGACCTGGCTCCTAACTTGGTGTCAGGAGACCTGGCTTCTGATTCTGGCTCTGCCACTCAGTAGGAAATTTGCCCAAAGTCACTCAGCTATCTTTTCTGGGCTCAGTGTCCTCAACCATAAAATGAAGGGCTTGGAGTGGATGATCTCTAATGTCCTTTCCAGTTCCAAAAGTCTAGGTTTCCAAGAAATCCATCTCTTGAGACCTAGTTTGAGATCATCAATATGCATAAACAAGGAGAAAGCAATTTACATAAATGAATAATCTTTCTTTTAAAGAAGAAGAAGAATTTTTTTGATGCTAGTAGTTGGTGACAAAAATGGCTTGTGAATTTTTCTCAGAAAAGGAATCTTTGAGATATAGTAAAGTACAACCTGGCATTGACTTAAATTCATAAAAGTAGATAGATAATAGCTTTCAAGTGAATATCCTCATGGTAACTTAGAAGGTAGACCAGTAACTTGAGATTAATTTAAAGTGGTAAAACATTTGGAGTTAAGAAAATACACTATGTACTAGAATGGTGATAATAAGGAGGGGGGAAATATGTATGGTTATGTTAGAAGATATTTTTATTATACATAATAGATACATTTAGAATTCACATATTTTGGAAATGGAACCATTAAAGTAAATTTTAAAATTATTTATTATTGACCATTTTATCACCTCAAATATTTGCAGATTTACATTGTGTAGCTCTCTTTCAAGTCTTATTTTTCATCTCTTTGAAAGCTAGAGATGTTTTAAAAATAGTTTCAAAGTGGATATGTCTCCATGTAAAGCATCTGCATTTTTTGGATAGGTAGAAATTTACATACTAAATTTAAGTTTTTAGTTAGATAATGATGTGGACTTACTTGTAGAAAGGCTTTCTGTCTCTTTTTAGTAATACTTGATTGAAATATAACTGTTTTTCCTTTTATGTTTTTCAAAAGGAGTATTAATGGTTTTCTAAATTCATGTATATCTGGCCCTATATATAAAATGTCAACTAGAAGATGTAGTTTCGTAAAGAACACTCAATATGTATTCAGATTTTTTTGGTAGATAAAAATGTTTGATAGAGAAAAAATTATTTCATTGGTTCATAGACTGGTATTCACATTCATGCCATATATGGAGGTATAATACATAATTTTCAGGTACTATATACTTAATCAGTGACAATAATAAATACCACTTTACATTCTTAGGCATAGAATTAAAGCAACAATGGAAAATTTTTAGATTAAAATTTATATATTAGAATATTAAATGCTAGCTATGTTGTGATAAATTAACTAGTTAAGATGAATAAATAGTTACGGGAGTTGGGATTTGTTTATGAGATAGCATACCAATTTGATTCATGAGAAGATCATCATGTAATGCTTACTGACTACTCACATATCCTTGGAAATATCTACTAATGTTGTTGAAAATAGTCTTTGTAGTTCAACTATGTTTTCTAATAGCTGGCACCATGGTGCATTTTATGACCAACTTTCAGAAAAGACAGCAAATGAATTCCAAAGATCCCTTTATTCTTCCCTATAAAGCATTTCTCTGGCCATTGTCCCCTGCTGTACATTAAATGTATACATTTTGTCTTTATTTTTGGTCTTCTGTCTTGTTACTTTTGTTCATGAACTTGCTATTGCCCATTTATTATTTAACTGTGTCCTTAGGACATATTTGAGCACCAAATGATTACACAAATAAATCTTGGGGAGACATTTAATTGTTACTTTGAATAAGCAGCATGTTATTAAATTAACAGTCCCAGATTATAGCATCGCCCATCATTCAAATACATGAGGCACATTTTATGAATTTCATGATTGCTGATGGAGTATTGAAGATTGTTGTTGGCTTCACTTTGAAATGAATGCACTAATGTAAATGTTCTCAAATTGTTTATTTCACTTGTATTTCTTTAATCATTTGAAAATAATGGTCTACAAAAAAAATGAAAATAATGGTCTACCTTTATTTGGTTATTAACACTATATGAACCATATGGCAATATATTTTTGAGAGAAGCTTTTAGTAATTAAGCATCAAAGAAATTGACATTGTTTTTAAAGATTATAGATTTTTAGATTGTAAGTATATATGTATTTGGATATATGCGGGACTTTGAGTAAATTATAAAATATATTACAAATTACTTTATGTTCAATTGATTTCACTTAAATTTAGAAATGCATCATAATAATTGATACTATGGTGATTTACCCTTTGTCTGACTTTCCTACATGCACAGAAAAGAAAATGCAGTTGTGATATGCTTAATATGATCAATAAATAATATTTCAAAAATTTCAGTCATTTCTAAAATTAATCATATTTCAGCATTAACAAGCTAAGCACCTATTTATTGGAGTTGCCGCTGTTAAATGCAACTGCTGTCTAATGAGCTTGGAACAGCTTTCCTTTCTTTTTTTTCCTAAAGCCCTTTACCAGATTATTATCCTGCAATGTTCTTATATTCTTGATATAGTCAATAAAAATTCCTTAGGAAAGGTAGTATCTTATGCTAGTTCAAAAGTTTAAAGAATCAAATTCATGTTCACAAGTTGACACCTTTCAGAGATGATAATGCCTCATTTTTTTTACCCAACGTTTCCAACAGAAACAGCTTTGTCTTTTCTTGATAGAAATGCAGGGTAGATACTTTGAATCAGCAGGGAGCAGGTGTTGATCTAGGGCTTCTGGATATAATGAATCATTTCCTATCTCCCAGCCTTCAAAACACTGAATAATCTGAGTTAAAACAGCCCATGAGTTGCTTTGAGTTCTTCAATTAGAGAAATATACGAGGATTAAGAGGTACACTTGAGTTTGCAGTAGAATTGGGTCCTGTCTACATCAGCTTTAGAGATGATATATACACCAGTTTTCTGCAGTGAATCAGGCCACACATCAGAACATCCTGAATGACTTTCTCAGCCATTCTCCAGTCTACACAGTGGACTGCTCTTCAGTCTTTAGCAACAGTATCTTCAGGTCCAAGTGGCTTTTGTTTGTTGTTGTTTCAGAAAGGCTTTGTTGGAGTTCTACAAAGAAAAAGACAACAGAATTAGGGAGAATACTTTATTATAGAAAATAGCTATTTGTGTATTCAGCAAATATTTAAGTAGCCAAGCGTAGTGGCTGGGAGCATTAGACTCTAAGCCTAGATATCATGGGTTAAAGATCCAGATTCACTGAATAAATCTAGATATCATGGGTTAAAGATCCAGATTCACTGAGTAACTTTAAGCAAATTACTTAATCTAATACCTCAGTTTCATCATCTGTAAAATGGAGACAATAATAGCACCCACTTCACAGATTGGTGAGGAGATTAAAAACATGAATACATGTAAAGTGCCTGGCATGTAATTAAGTCTCAAATGTTAAATACCATTATTAGATGTTATCATATCTTTAGGAACCCGAGTTTAGTACTGCTAACTTACTGGAAGGAAAACTTTTTTTCTCAGCAAAGTAGAAGGTAAAAAGGTGGCTTCAGTCTAAAACACTACTGATTAATACTTAATCATGATGGAAATTATGGCAAGCACATACTTCTGGGAGGAATGTACTGATGTGTATAAGCATGTGTGCTGATTTAGTTACTTGGCAAAAAATTTCAGGCAGATCTTTATTTCATATTATTATGCCCTAGCATTTTATGAGAAAGTGACTAACCACAGTCTTTAACCAAATTTCCTGATCTTTGTCTATTGGCAAGCTGTCAGTCATACTGAATTGGTGGTATGAAGATCAGAGTCCACAATTATGAACTCAAGAAGTAAAGATATTACTTCTAGACTATTTTTTTTAAGTAGGCACCATGCCCAGAGTGGAGTCCAACACAGGGCTTGAACTCACAACCCTGAGATCAAGACCTATGCTGAGATCAAGAGTCAGAGGCTCAACCAACTGAGCCACCCAGGCGCCCCTAGACTAGGCTATTTTAGATTAACCTTCAAGTCAATAGTCTTTATACTCCATTGTGGGTCAGTTGGTACTCCAAGATGATTTAATTGTATCTATTCATTGCCCTATCTTTTCCTAAACATACCAATAACATGGAAGGACAGAGCTGGGGAAGAAGTGATTCTATGATTCTAGAATCCTACTGCATCTAGTATTTATAATCTAATGTCTCAAAAAAGCTACACAATTCTTATTAAAGAAGATCTGGTTTTGCCTAACAGAGGTATTTAGCTTTTTATAATGTTTACTTGAGAAATTGTAATTAGTGCTTCATATAGCTTGTTCTAATGGACTTGTCATGGTTAAATTGAGCTAACTTTATGTGATGATTTTTTAAAAATTTTTGGTGATATTAGTATAATAAGAGTGAGATAATATATCATTCCATATAAAGATTATATTGATCTCTTACAATTACAAAGTATGTTTAAAATGTGTATTTTATGATTCTTTGGGTGGAAAATATGTTACATATGAAGATTTAAAAAAACTTCTCCATCTTGCATTTTTCCTTCATTTGAGGCAGTATGTTTCAACTATAAAGTACGTAACTGTGTCTGTTTTAGCAAAAAAGAAAAAAAAATCCAACTTTTGGAGCTATAAAATATACAGAATTGAAAGCTGACACCTAATATTTTTTTCATTAGATACAGATGTTTAATGTAAATTCTTTCTTCAAGTATTCATGAAAATCAGAATAACTAAAAATTTTCGGGTATAATGCATAAAAAGTAAAAATCATACCTTTTGGTAAATTGCTAATAACTTTTTAATGAAAGGCATTTTTCTTTTTATACTTTACAAATTCTTTTAAATTCATTGTAATCATCTTGTCACTTAACATTATGAATAGAATCTTTAAATTGCCATGGAATGTAATGAAATAGGAATACCTAAAGGCCTCTTTCAAATGTAGAGAATCTTATAACTAATTTATAAAGGAATCATTCAATAATTTGGAGTAAAATTTATCTTCTTTACCTTGAAATTTAATTGACAGTTTTGAAAATATTTCTAATATTTACTTTTCATACTTATTTCCAAAATAACTTTCTTATTAGCAAATGCAGGCCAATATGCTGCATGCATAATACAAATTTTATTGTGCTCACTTTTTGTATCTTGAGAATATTACTTTAATTCCTGAATTAAGTTGAGCTGCATACAATTCTGAAATAATAGTAGTTTTGTATAGGCTACCTCTGTGGTGAGTAGTTAGAGCTACTCATGTTTTACCACCTGCAGAAGTCATTATGCTTACTGGGGACTAAAATGCAAAGTATCCAGTAGGGAAAAAAGAACATTTTTAAAAAGGTAATTTTCTTTCCTTTATTTGCCCTTCCCCCAAAACGGTAAAAAAAAAAAAAAAATTTCAAACGGATGTTTCTTGAAATCCAAATATATTATATATTGTGAGTTGAACTTTAAGCCAGTAGTTTATCTATTGTTCCATTTGGGTTATATTTAAGTGTTCATGGAATTGAACTGCATGCATTTTTTTCTTAAAAGCTAATTCTATGAGAATCTCCATATAAAACTTTAAAGTGTTCCTTTCTTTTTTGCTTTAACTTAACTACTTTTTACAAAAAGAATACCCAACATTTTGTCAAAGTTTTCCAGCAGTTTATTTCTTCATTTGTTAATTTACATGTTCACTGAACATATTTTCTAGGTGCCTACTATGATAATAACATGCTTACATCTGTAGGAACACACACACACGCACACACACACACACACAACATGCCCCAAGAGGTTTGAGGAAGACATGAACTTTACACAGAACATATTAGTAGCAATAGAAGAGGTTTGATAAGTTGCCAAAATAAGTGATGCTTTTGAATGCGACCATATAGAAAAGAGATCAGTATGCACTGGGAGAATCTCTTTCTGGATTTTGGATTAAAGGAAAGCTAGAACTTGGTCAGGCAGATACAAGGGAAGAGAACATCATAGGCAGAAGCCGTGCCAGGAAGAAAGGCTTGACAGTAGAAATGAGAAGGTCTTGCTGGAGGAACTGTGAAGGCAGGGTGCAGACCAAGAGTCAGGGAGAGTATAAGGATGTTAGATTAGAAAGGTGGATTAGAGGCATAAGGGTCAGCCTTTGGATATGTTCAAGTGGATATATTTCATATTTTGGGTGGAAGAGAAGACTAGGGACTATGCAATGAAGAAGAATAATGACCCAGTGAATGTGGTGTTTAGCAATAATAATTTTAGCAATGAGTGTGATACATATTGGAGAGAGAAGTTGAGGACAGGGAATAGCCACTGTTTTTGTCGCTAGCGGTTTAGGTATCAAATCATGAAAATTTTTATTATTATGGTATGGGAAACAGAAGGAAGCATGAATCTACAGGACTTGTGACTAATATGGTATAGGAAATTAAAGCAGGAAATAAAATATGCTGAAACTTAGAGAATTAGAGCACCAGGAAAAGGAGAGAGCTTTGGGGGAAATGAATTTGAGGAGCATATAAGAAAAAAATTAGTGGCAGGGGCGCCTGGGTGGCTCAGTCGTTAAGTGTCTGCCTTCGGCTCAGGTCATGATCCCGGGGTCCTGGGATCGAGTCCCGCATCGGGCTCCCTGCTCAGCGGGAAGCCTGCTTCTCCCTCTCCTACTCCCCCTTGCTTGTGTTCCTGCTCTCACTGTCTCTCTCTGTCAAATAAATAAATAAAATCTTTAAAAATTAAAAAAAAATTAGTGGCTGAGGGAAAGAAGGAATCAGGAGTGACAGGTAGAGGGTTTCTTTTGGGGGGTGATAAAAATGTCCTGAAATTGTTTGTGGTGATGATTGCACAACTCTGAATGTACTAAAAGCCATTGAATTATACACTTAAAATGGGTGAATTGTAAGGCATGTGAATTATATCACAATAAAGCCATTGCAAAATTAAAGGAAAAAAGGAACAAAATATGTTTTGAGAGAATATAAAAAAGAAGACAACCTTTAAATGGTTAAATGTCAGGGATAGACAACTGTTAATAATGTTCATAAGAGCAGTAGTAGAAGCTGAGTGGTTTTGAGAAGAGAGAAGAACAGAGACTGAACCTGATAATCCAGAGTTCAAAGATGGTGGCAGGAAGACAGAATGGTTAGAGAGGTAGTCTTTCAGAGTTTATCACTTGTATTGGTTTTGCCTGCATTATCTTAATCAGGAAAACAAATTCAATAGAACTTAGAAACGTGGTTTATGCATTGGCCATGCTAGTACAGTTGCCAATGGTGGTTGATTTTTGATGTAGCATGCCTCTATTTCAAATTAAAGAAAGGAGAGCTTTGGTGTTCTTGTCATCAAAGACATAAGCAAAACACAAAATGACCGTTCTGCTTTCCGTCTTTGCCTTGCAGCCCAGAGTATTTGAATGGGCTATTGAGGATGACAACTGAATGAATCTCAGAGGTCAAACTGTACAATCATTGATAAAACAGTTTGAGTTTCATTGACTGGTTGGTTTTTATTCCTCTTGATTGCCAAGTGGTGGGACTCTCACATAGGATATCATTTTGCCACTTTTAATGTGAAATAAAATTTTTATGCAGTTGAAATTATGTTATGAAAATGTAAAATGTTTGGTTCTTGCCACTAAGGGAAAACATAAAATTCCAAAGAAACCATTCTTTCCTTGAGTTCCCATCCCAGGTATATGTAACTCAGCTGGAATAGAAATTTTGGTGATAAAAACTGTGTCAAATACGTTGGCATCAATGTCACATTTGCGTTGGTGAATGGTTGTGTTTTTATAATGCTTCTTTTTGTTATTGTAGGGAAGGAGATTACAGCAGAAACTTTTATGGAAAAATTGGATAATGGTGCCTTGCTCTGTCAACTTGCAGAAACTATGCAGGAGAAATTCAAAGAGGGCATGGATGCTAACAAGCCTCCAAAGGTAAAAAACCCCCAGGCAAAAATCATTCAGGGGATGGATTACATTTGTAGTTGCTTAATCACAGAGTTTAATTTTAGTATTTTGTTGTCATTGGGTATATTAATATGTCTAGTAACAAAACAGAGGGTGCATTTTAATTAGGCAACATGTTATTTGAACTCTAATTACATAAATTACATGATCTTTTTGGTAAGTCTAATTAACTAGAAGGTTATGGAAATTGATGGTATTAATACAAAACAAGGACTGTGTATAAACTGGTTGAATCTGATGTATTGATTACAAATTTAGCACAGAAATGATTTATGTCATCAGGAGGTGAAAAAAATCTGGGCAAGAAATGTTTACTAAATAGGTCTTTGTTTCCAAATAGATCATTATGGTGGATTATTAGAACAAAATGTCTAGAGTGTATGATTTATTTTTTTTAAATAAGTTGTAGCATTGAACTAAGTCACTTCAGACAAATTTTTTTTTTCTGACTGCTCAGATTTCTTTTCTGCACATATTCTTTTTTAAAATTTATTTATTTATTTGAGAGAGAGAGATATGTATATATAGAGAGAGCATGCTGTGCACACGCACTTAGGGCTAGGAGGGGGACAGGGGGAGATGGAGAGGGAGAGAGAGAATCTCAAACGGACTCCCCACTGAGCATGGAGACCAACCTGGGGCTCAATCCCGCGACACTGGGATCATGACCTGAGCCAGAATCAAGAATTGGACACTTCATTGACTGAGCCACGAAGGTGTCCCCACATAATTCTTTTATGATTATTATAAGCACATAATGAGAATATGGTACTTGATACTTTTTGAAGGAAACAAAATAGATGACACTTTTCTTAATTTTTAATAGAGAAGGAAAAAGGTAAGGAAAAAATAAGGTTAAAATAATGTTGAAAACAGCTTTAAATGAAATGAAAATGAAATTGAAATGAATGAAATGAAAATTTTAGGAATTGTTAGATTGGCTGTAACTCTGGCAAAAAAAAATCCAGTAAAACTGATCACTTGTGTATAGTTTCTTTATGATTGCTGAGCTAAAATTTGAACAAATATCAAGCTCCTTAAAATAATGTATTTTTTTTTTACAGCACTGTACTTACTTTGGGGGTTATATTTCATATCACTCTGTAAAGTACTATATGCTATTATACAAAGTCTCTCTATTTTTTTTTCATCTTAAAAGCAGCTCTGTGAAAGTATTAGTTAATTCAGTGGCTCCCAAACCTTGCTGCACATTGGAATCACTTGAGTATCTTTAAAATTTACTCAGACTGGGCTCCCGTACCTGAACATCCTGATTTAATCCCTATGGGATGCAGCCTGGGGATTGGGATGTCTCCAGAGCTCTGCAGGTGATTCTAATGTGCAGCAAAATTTGGAAATCACTGTGTTGATATTTTTTTTTCTCTTTCGGATAGATGCAGACTAAGTGGTCTGTGTGAGATCCCCTGGCTAGTAAGTGACAGCAAGACTTTGATATGGACATCCTCTTTCTGAGCCTGGTGCACCTCATTTTAGCTCACTGCGGGTAGTATAGACGTGGAGAGATTGTGAACACGCTCATGTCACACTTAATGTTAGGACCGTTAGGAAGCCAATAACTCTCCTGCCGTGCTTTCCACTGTAATGAACCTGACCTCTACTTCAGCTTACCAAGGAGAAAACAATGCCTAATAGGAGCACAATTTCTATAGAAGGTTCACTGTGAAATAATTCACAAAAGGGAAAAAAATGCTGGGCCCAGATTCATTGGAGAGCGTTATGTTAATATTGCATTGGTCCTGAAACTTCCATTTGATTTGCTTATTGTTAGGAAGAGTGACCATTACTTCAATGTTAGGGTCTTAAATCCTTCGTAAGTAACAAAAAACAAACAACTCTACAAAGGCTAGTGTAAGGTTTTCTGGTTTTGTTTTGCAAGCTTATGCTTTATAAAACAGAAGCAGAGGGGCACCTGGGTGGTTCAATCAGTAAGTGTCTGCCTTTGGCTCAGGTCATGATCCCAGGGTCCTGGGATTGAGGCCCACGTCAGGTTCTCTGCTCAGTGGGAAGCCTGTTTCTCCCTCTCCCTCTGCTTGGCCCTCCCCCTGCTTGTGCTCTCTCTCTCTCTTTCTCTCTCTGTCAAATAAATAAATAAAATCTTAAAAAAACAAAAACAAAAACAAAAACACAGAAGCTCAGCTCTCTAAATAGAATTGTAATTGTAAGACCATCAAGAGTAAACCAAACCCCAAAGCATTAGCCTATAATTCAAAGGCTTTGGTCTTGAGCATGTTTTCCTTGGGTTCCAGTTTTGTTATTTACTAATTAGACATGTCTATCCTTAGTTTCTGTACCCATAAAGTAGGAGTAATAATTATGCATACATACTTTCCAGAAAGCATTGCACAAAAAAAGACTCTAGATAAATATTATTTCCCTTCTGTATGTGAAAGAGTTAAGAGATAATGATGAGAAGTTTTGATTTGCTGGAAGAAACTAGAAGAAAAAGATAAGTACTTTGTAAATGTTCATAGCTAACATGATACATTAAAATAGGTGTACCTTTGCCCTAAATCTCTATGATAATATGTAATATTGAGAATAGTTATGGGTCAAGATTTTGATAGCTATTTTTCCTTTGAAACATTCATTTCAAATAATATCATTTCTGTAATAAAACTATGAAACATAAAAAGAAACAAATTAAGTTTTCCTTTCAAAGTAAGTAAAACTGCAGCAAGGTTTTATTAAACTCGAAATACTTCCTTGACCCTAAGCCATTTGTTTAATTAAATATAAAGTTCAAATTTATTCTGATTATGATGAATATATTTTAGTATAAAAACTCAACTGTGGTAATTGAACAAGTGTAGATTTAAAAATACTCTTTATGACCTCACTTTCAGTGCTCAAAAAATCAAATTTAATCTGAGTTAGAAATTGACACAATTACTCTTGACTGAATTACCTTCTGTGTCCTTGGCAGAATTTGTATATTTCACAACTTACTTCCAACAATATGCAGCTTAAATCAAAATAGCATGTGTCTTACTATATGAGAAAAAATGCAAAGAAGGCTAGTTTTTCTTTTTTACATTTTATGAGAAATTTTTCAATAGATGAGAAGCCAAATGGCTAATATTTCACAGCTATTATGGGTCATAAATATAATTTTGTCAATCCATCCAAGTTTGACACGAGCATTTTCATAAGTCCAGTATAATTTTCTTTTCAATCCATCTTTTGTCTAAAACAGACATTATATAAAATTGTACAGCATTTTGCTGTTATTAAATCTAACTTTACACATAAATTTGCTAAAACCCTGGTAGTTAGGTGTACATTAAACATTTCCCATAGAAAAAAAGGAGGCTTTCAAATTGTGTATAAATACCTGTAAGCTACAGTATTGTCTGCTTGAGTGTGTAATTATTTTCCATCTTGGCATTTTAAAATCTAGAAACAATAGTGGAAAAGACAGATAAGTTGGTCAATATCTTTGATGAATTAGTGAAACTGTTACAGTTAGGGAGATGTTAAAACAGAATTACTTTTAAGAGAATCAACCACAAACTGGATCCCACCTACCTAAAGTCATGTCAGAGGAAGCCCTTTGTAATTTTCTCCTAGCACTTAAATCTCACATGCTCATTCTTTAGCAATATTTTACTTTTCCTGATTGATCTTTAATTTGGGGATTTTATAGCTGTATAAACACATTTGAGCAAGGAAGCTATACTTGGTATGTATGAAGTATGTCCATGTTAAGAGTGACTTAAAAACTCCTAATATTTACAAGTATATTTAATAAATATGTTAGACAGTTTACAAATTTAATATATTAGTTATAAATCCATGAGTCATATCCTATTATGGCTTGATAAAATACTGTGAATGAAAATAAATGCCATCGGATGATTCTTTCTAGGCTTCAACAGATCAATAGAAATAGCCTCTCGGGACACCTGGGTGGCTCAGTTGGTTAAGCAACTGCCTTCGGCTCAGGTCGTGATCCTGGAGTCCCAGGATCGAGTCCCGCATCAGGCTCCCTGCTCAGCAGGGAGTCTGCTTCTCCCTCTGCCCCTCCCCCCTCTCATGTGCTCTCTCATTCTCTCTCTCAAATAAATAAATAAATAAATAAAATCTTAAAAAAAAATAGCTTCTCTATGTTTGTTAGCTATCAGTAGTTAATCCTAGGCTTTGTATTTTCCCACTTTGTATGGAAACATTGCAGAAATTTCAAGGAATTAGGCAATGATTAGGTAGACGCTTTTAAGACTAGCATGCAGCAGTTTAATGTATAATCTGATTTTGGTTAGTTTATATGTACCATAATGTGATTAATTCACTCTAACTACAAATGTTAATATTCCTGGAGCTCAGGACCTTAAAAGGCAAAAATCTAACCAAAACTGATCTTTTCAATACCTATTGGGATGGGAAAACTAAAACAAGCAATAAATCCAAGGTCAGATTTTATGCTTTTTGACCCTTAGTTATCTGACTCAAAGTTGGCATCTCCAATCAAGACAGAATAATTGTTTCATTGATGCATGAACTTTCACTTTCTGGTCCAGATAAAATTCAACTGTTATTGTATATTTACTCTGTTCTTTTTCTACCAGTCATGACTTGCTGATTTGTGTACAAGATTCTCTCATCGACTGGGGCATCAACATGGTGCATGACATTCAAAGGGTTCAACCTCTCTTTTTCTCCTAACATTCCTTTCTGTTTGTCTCATTTATCTTGAGAGTCCCTGCCCCAGACATCAGAGTTTCCCTGGGTTCAGAGCTTCCTTTGACTTCAAAGAGCCCTGGGTGGTTAGATCAGTTTTGAAGCACATGAAGGGAAAAGACAAAAAAGAAGTTCTGTTACCTAGTAGAATGCTACATTATGCTCCAAGGAAGGAACTGAACATTCACCATCTAAATGTAGAATCCAGTCCTTGTTTGGGGGAAAGAACATCCTAGTCAGATAGAATGTCCATAGTACATTTGCCCATCAAGAATATCTAGTTCTTTGAGCTGCAAGATAACACTACCTCAGGATGTTTTACCATCCAGGAATTAAATAAAACATAGAGATTAGAGTTTTTTTCCCCTCAAAAATCAATAGCACATTTGTTTAGAGAACATTTTATCGATATTGATTTCAGAGAAATCCAGAAATGTATGTTTACTGCTGATACCTCTGACAGAAAAAGAAAGTATGGTAGAAGTGATAACAGGCTTTTCTTGAAAAATTCTCAGCTGTGATTAATCTGGAGTCATCTATATCTGGCTATGCAACTAAAATAATTGTGTATTCCTTAAGAAATTCATGGTTTTTAAATGCAAATATAATGCTAGGACTAAGCCAACAGAATGAGTCATGATCAAGGGAGGGAATACAGGTATAATGATGTGGAAATAAATGATTTTTTATGGGTTATTTTGCTGCCTGGACTGAGAGGACAAGAAAAAAAAAAAAAGAAAAGTTAGTAATAAAGTCCAGTTCCTCAGGATTTAAAAAAACACATATGTCTTCAAGTTTTAAATATATAAAAGTAAATTATTTTCCAATATAAAATTAATTCCCCTGTCACCATTTCTCTAAGTTCTTGACCACTGGGAAAATCTTTCATCTTTTTGTCAGAAACAATGAAATATCTTGCTGAGTTGTTTTTCTCATGGGGAGTGTTTCTCTTCTAGTCCATCTTCTAGAGTTACGTCTAAATGAAGTTTTAATACATAGCAATAAATGTTGATGTATCATATAGAATTATATGAAAAGGAGCTTGACTTTTTTTCCCCACCCATAGTCAACTATTCATAAAAGACTTGATACAGGTCTTGATCTGGGTTGCTCTATGTGTGGGCTAAGGAGAACAAAAGCAGCAGGATGAAAAAGTAACCATAATAGGGAGTGAATGATGGACTTAAGGAATTTACCTGGATCTTAAGGCCTAATTGAACTAGGGCCAAATGTGACAGAATATCTTAGGTGATAGAATATTGCTGAGCACAACTAAAAATGTGGCCAAGTTGATCATCTGGCACTAAGTTCATAATGAACATTTCAAGTTCTATGGTCCCTCGTGTCCCAAGATGGAGATTCAGTCTCTATCAGACAATAATAGCAAGCTAGGAACATTTGCATGGTGTCCTTTACAAAGAAGGCAGTGTTCATTCCTACATGGCCCCTACTCATCTCATCCATCTTTTATATTGGCTTGAGTTGAATGGAGATGTGATAGAAATCACTTTCCTTGCAATGTTCAGGTCATTGAGAGTAGCATGAATCTCTGATTTTTTTCTGAGTTGTGATATTTTATCCCCTTTGTTCGGGAATAAAAATTATGACAGTTGCTGAGATTACTCTTGCCAATTACTCATTCAGGGAAAAATATAAAAATAACTTCTATATGTACAAAGGCACAATAGTCATAACTTAGGCTTAGGTCAAAAATCCATCTGTCACTTGATCTCCATAAGGCACTTCCCTTTCCCTAATGCGTAGCAAACTATTTAGGTCCCTTTAACGATTAGAAGGAAGCTTTACAGGAAAGGCTTGAGATCATTACTCCTTTCATTAGGTGGGCCTTGGGTCTGTAAATTGGCTCTAGTCTAAGAACAGGGTCATCAGAAAGATTCTCTCATTTTGCTGCCATTGCTGTTTCTGTTACACAAATCAAGAACTTAGGAAGTTGCCTTTCAATTTACAGCTAAAGGCCCCATTATTAATAAACCATAGTCAGATCTCCCACGGGGCAGATTATTCTAAGAGATTTGATTAGCCTACTTTGTATTCTGGCAACCATTCCACCTTGCCTATGACAGTTAAGTGTCCCTACGTATTCCTGCCACCCTGAGAATCCCCATTCACATTAACAAGAGAAAACTCCTGTCTCCAGCATCCTCTTTCTGGATCGAAAATCACATTAGGAAATTCTGGAGTTTTCCTCACCAAACCTGTTCTTCATTATCTTGGTAAAAAAAAATAGAGCCTCTCTAGGCCCTACTGAGTGACCCGGGAAAAGGTAAGCTTAGGTGAGGTGCACATTATCAATTGCATGCAACATTTCTTTTCCAAGGTTTGAATTCCTTCTATATTTTACCAAGTGGTTTCTAGCCTTTTAGTGGCATGTTTAGGGTGTGCTAGCTTTGCATCTTCATTTGTGTTAGCGAATCTAGCAGACTATTAACAGGATCATCTGTAGCTATCCATGCTAGCACACGGAATTCTAGTTAGTGCAGTTAAAGTACATTAATTCCGCCAAATCTAAAATTACATCCTGCTCCCCTCAAAGTAACACCCTCAAAGTCTATTATACAGATAGAGAAAAACCCTTCCATAATACACTTAGTGGCACTCAAGATTTTAAATGTAGGTTGAGACTATGTAACCAGTCAGCCAGGGATTCCTGTATTGGCTAAGAGTTATACTGTGAGATGGATCTAAATCCAACCTGATCCAGGCTGCAATGTTTTGATACCTGGTGGAGATCATCAGCTCTGACTATGGCTAGCTGAGATTTTAAGGACGGAGCAATGGTTCCAGGAATGACCAGGTTAATTGATACTCCTTTCTCAGCCTGGTCCAGGAGAATACCCGGGGTAGAGGAACCTACCGTGTACCTTCCCTACTTCCTGAGAGGGAGTCCCAGCCTATCCTTCCCCCTTCAGGTCTCTGCCCCTCCCCCAAGATAAAAATTTAGCTCTTTCCCATTTGGAAACAAACTGGTCAGGGGACAGGAATTCAGCCAAGAAAAGGAGCCAATACCAAATGCAAATCATATTATTTGAATTCTTTCTATCACAACTATTCTGTGGAACATTCTTCTGCATCCAAAAGCTCACGTGTAAAAGAAACCCGACTGATTTCTCTAACTAGGACAACAGAATTTTTGTAGATTTTAAAATTCATGGTATTTATCAATAATGAGTTATAAAGCTGAAAGAGATTATTCTAAACTATTAAAAAGATTTATTTGGTTTAATCATGCTTAAAAGAAAGATTGGGTTATCTTTCTATTCTCCCTATGAAAAATATTTCTAAATTATTGTTTATGAAGAGGCAACCAGAAAGTATAGAGCCAAAATCTATAAGGAAAAGCAAAATAGTGTTCTGTCAGGCCGTTAATCAATTAAAATATTATGTTCTTTTTGTGCACTTTGATGGTTCTAGTGTTTATCATCTTTTAAAAGCTATTTATTTGTTGTGCCTTCTTTTATTATCTTAAATAAATACCTGATTCCATATCTGATTTCATATTCATAATCCTGTATTCTTTTTCATTAAAAGGATGCCACAATACTGTAAGCTTAAAAGCCCACAAAAACAGTTTATTCTCAAAAAAGTGCTAGTTTTCCATTCCAGTTTTGTTCTAGTATCAGCTTCAACACCAATTCCAAATATCTCATGTTTTTTAATGCCCAATGTCTGAACTTCACTCTCTGATGCTAAAGAAATAAAAACCAATAGCTTTGGAGGACCTAGGATTTATACCAAATCCCAAGGTTATAGAACATAGATACTTAGGCAGTCACTTCAGAGTACCACTGTCAGAATTAATCATTTTAAACACTTTTAGAGAGCTCAGCTAACCAGAGTGGTTAATCGTGTGGACTCAATAGCCACACTTCCTGGGTTTAAATCATGACTCCACCGTTAATTAGCTTGGGAAATTAATTTCTCTGTGCCTTAATTTCTTCATTTGTAACATGTAGCTAATAATAGTACCTAACTTATCAGTTGTTATGGTGGCTAAATTTAATCTACATAAGCACTGAGTAATACCTAGTACACGTGGGTGCTCATTAACATGAAGCTATTAAATCCATTTATCATCTCTCTCAAGTTTCAAATTTAGCAAGAGGGAATATGATTAGTGTGATTAACAGTCAATTCTCCGGCCAGGTCGTGGCCTCATCTTGATTGACATGTTCTCAGACTGAATAAAATGAGAGAGGGATCATTTCCTAAAGAAAAGGAAGAGGATCTTGGAAGAGTAGAGATGTTTTTAGTGATCATACTGTGTAGGTAGTACTGGCCTCCATATTTATGGTTTCTCCATCCATCAGAACACCTGGACCATATTGTTATACTTGGTTGTTTGCTTGCTTTTATCCCTTTACTAGACTCTAAGATCTTCGAGAACATGGTTAATATTTTATTTGTATATAAGTCTATCAAAAAATCAGGTGTATGGGTGCTCAGTAGATATGTTTTTGGATGAATGAATGAATGGCCCAGTGTAGATATTTACTTGCAGATCCAGAATGCTGTTTCTAGTGAATTTTAACAATTCTTAATTTGGAATCATGAAGACTTTTATTTTCATTAAGTTTGAAAATTCTCCCTCTGCTGGTTTTTCTTAAAAGTCTTTAATGTTCAGAATTGTAAGGAACAAAGCTGACTTTTAGGTAATGGGGAAAACAGAGAACTGGAGAATTTTGGGGTGGTTCAGGGATCTGAGGACATTAGAAGTGCTGACAAGAGATTGGCTAAGTAATAATAGACCATGGAGGTCTAATTTAGTAAGAGAATTCTGGAGGTTGGGAATTTAGTTCATTGCAAGTGTTATTATATAGTCACATGGTATATTATTATTTGAGTTCAAGGTGTTATCTAAAGGTAAAAATGATGACAAAAATGAGCATATTAATATCCAAATGTTTTATTCCATTTGAGGATTATTTTTCAAGACCTGTTTATAGTGTTTACCATGGTTCCAATAAAATAAGGATCGGATGAGTGATAACTAGTGGTTTTATGAATTTCTTCATCATGGATAATTAAGAAAAAGAATAATTGTAGGCCCTTTCATGGAATAAGTTCTCAAGAGATATTTTTGACCTGAAACGAGGTATTACTACAGTAATTAAGGGTTCTGTCTTTCAATTACTGAAGGAGCTGTAAAGATGAAATCACTGTGGAGGGTGTTTTCTTTGCATTTTTTTCTCAATAACCACCGCTTTTGTCCAATAAAATAGTTGGTGAGTGAAATGAGAATATAAGAACCATTGTTTCTTCTCAGAGCCCCTAATTAGCCATCTACCAAAACACTCTTTAACAACCAAGGAAAAAATACAGTTTCTGTAAAACTGCAGGAGGAAACCAGAGAATTTCAGTGCATAGGAACAATAAGCAGTAAATGTTGCTACTGGCTTCCCAAAAATGTGTTATTTTATTAACTGAGGGATAACTCACAAAGGAGATGAAAATGATCATGGAGTACAGCAAGTTCATTTTATTTCAACAACCTTTAATAATATAGAATGTTATGAACTACAAATATTTTATGATAACTGAGTCCTTACTTATATATATTATTTTAAAATTGGTAGAGGATTGATGAGTCTATGTTTTAGAAACAAGAGATGATGTGATTTACTGTGAATATTTATGTGCATATGTGTTGTTGGTAAGAAAGGTGGTGATGTAAAGGTAGACCCAGTCTCCTCAAGGAATTTACTATCTACTGGTGAGAAATAGGATAGATGTGGTATTAATGGAATACCTTGGAGGTCATGCTCACAAAGTGATTTGGAAAAAAAATTAGTTTTAAGCAGTCACAGGTGAAATAAAAGAAAGGCAATATTTTATCATGTGGTTGAATTTAGAACAGAACTTAAAACATAGTAGTATACATTGAAAAGTTCTTATACACATAGTTTTTTTAAATTTTTATTTTGAGTGTGTGTCATCTACCTCCTAAATCAAAAGGTACACCAATTAAAAATAATACCTGCTTTATAAAAAATAATGGCTGTGCACACATCTTGGTGCCCAATGTACTTATATATGAGGCTATCGCAATGATTTAAGTGGATTTCAGCATGTGAATTTGACCATTCCTGCTACTCATACATTATTATTACATCTTTTTCCTCTTTTATCACAAAGTCAAAATTTTAATTAAATTATTCTCATTTGGCTGTCCTCAGTAAATCATAGAAGAATTGCCACTGTCTCTGTTATATAACTCTTGGTGGGTGGTCAAGATAAGAAGGTGGGCTGAGTTTTTTTGGGAAAATTACTTAAAACAGTATAAAGTTTGAAGAAGGTTGGCTGAGTTTTTTTGGGAAAATTACTTAAAACAGTATAAAGTTTGTTGAATTATCTGTATGATGAAATTAGAAGCATATTTGCATACTTCACAATTATTTGGACAAGTGTACAGGTTCTAGCCAAGTGGAATATAACCAGGTGCAAAGCATGGAATTAACCTTTGTGACAAGCACTCATGCTTGAGATGGTTTTCTTTTTATGTATAAAGAAGCAAATGAAAAGAATCAGAATTATTTTAGAATTTCCCTCAATTACAAGAGAGTAAAATATCACCTCCTATTATCATGTTTGGTTCTTTACTTATTTGTTATATATAGACCAATAGTTGCCAACCTTTTTATATGAGCGAAAGGAGGTCATTTTCCCAAATTCTAATGGTCTTTTTTCACATTGGAGTTTGCTTCTGATGAGTTAAGAGATGCAGGAGGGGATCTCTAGCCTCATTCAGTATTCTGCTAAGAATCCCCACATTCCAGAGTGAGGGGGAGAGGAGAAAGACTAGGTGGCAGCATTTAACCTAGACATTTACCAAGTTTCAGAGGCTACAGATGTATGCGAATCTGCTGATAAAGGACCCTCCTTCAAAACTCTCAGCAGTTCTTTCCTTTCAAAGTTAAAACTGTAAGCTATGGTTGGGTAGTGTAAATAATGGTTGCATTAGAAGCATATGAAGCATAAGACTAAAAATAAAACGTGTCGAATTGAAATTCCGAAAGCATGAAAAAAAATTAAAACAAATTCTGGATTAGAAGAAGGAAGAACACACACACACATACACACACACACACACACATTTTTCATCTACATAATTTCATAGCATCAGCAGAACGTTGCCCCCAAGCGTAAAAGTAAACCTGATGGAATTTTTCCACAATGACATCATCTCTCCCACTTACAGGCTCACATCCTGCATTTAACCACATGTAGGCACACGGGCCAGAAGTGTAACTGGGGAACTGTTTTCCTGATACTTGATAGCACAGACTGTGGCCACTGCTGTGTCAAAGCACTCTGGATATGGAATATCATGTCACGAAAAGTCACTCTCACCATATGGAGAATAGAGAACTAATTACTTTAAAATGAGCTGTTACTCCATGCTTTGGAGAAATTCAGGTCATTTAAATAAATCAATAATGAACATGCATGCCACTTCTTAAAGTAGAGCATTTACAGATTTTATAACAAGAACCTTTTTTAAGGGACTGAAAATTTGAGGGAAAATGTTTCTTTTTAACTTGAAAATGTCTGAGGATTGCTAGATGACTTAAAATGTAAGTTCTCATCATATATAGGTGTGTGTGGTCCAAATATGTGGTACTGGTACATTACAGAGTAATGGCATAATGTTTCTTAGATGAGGTAATTGAATTTATAATGTATGGCGCTCTTCAACTGTATCTTAAGCTTTTAGGGGCTGACTACATGAATACCTGCTATTGTTTTGCTTAGCAGTTAGAAAATGCATTACATATCATGCGTGAAGCTGTCTAGTATGTATTTTATGTTTATATTGCTTTGCTAGTCATGTCTAATTTCACACAGTGTAGGCTGTTCATCTAATGGATGCCTCCAGGTAAGAAATAAGTAATGCGGCAATTCCTGTAACTTGAAGCCAAAACTAAAATCAAACAAGATAAAAACTTATCTCTATCAAAAGTTGGTCAAAAGAACTAAACCCTCTGAAGTAAAAAGGAAGAAAGGAATCTTAAAATGGGAGTGAAGTGACTAACATCTGGGTAAGTACAGGAACTCTATTTAGAGAGTCAGTTTTGTACTAGATGTTATGCAGACGTGAAGGCAAATAAGTCCTAGACTCTTCCTTCTGGATCAGGAATACTTGTGTTTGTACCATGCCTCCTTTATCCATTGGCTGAAGCCTGCCAATCCTTTTTCACAGTGATGTCTTTAAATATCTGAAATAAAACCTATAGGAGTATAAACACAAAATAGAACCAATTTTATTGAAATATAGTTACTACAGTATTAAAAATAAATATTAAAACACAAGTTAAAAGATAAGCAGTGTATTTGCTTATTTTATTAACCTGGCATTGGTTTTGCAAATACTGTAGTTTTAAATTTTTTTATTTTAATTCTAGTGTAATTAACATACAGTGCTATATTAGCTTCAGATGTACAATATAGTGATTCAACAATTCTATACATTACTCAGTGCTCAAGGAAAGTATATTCTTAATCCCCTTCACCTGTTTCACCCATCCCCCCCATCCACCTCCCCTTTGGTAACCTTTTGTTTGTTCACTATAGTTTAAGAGTCTGTTTTTTTAAGAGCCTTTTGTCTCCCTCTTTTTTTTTTTTTTGCCTTTGTTCATTTGTTTCTTAAATTCCACATATGAGTGAAATCATAGGGTATTTGTCTTTCTCTGACTGGCTTATTTCACTTAGAATTACACTGATCCATCTATGTTGCTGGAAATGACAAGATCTCAGTCTTTTTATGGCTGAATAATATCCCACTGTATATATACCACATCTTTTTTATCCATTCATCTATCAGTGGACACTTTCGCTGCTTCCGTAATTTGGCTATTATAAATAATGCTGCAATAGACATAAGAGTTCATATATCCTTTCGAATTAGTGTTTTGTATTCTTTGGGTAAGTACCCAATAGTGCAATTACTGGATCATAGGGTAGTTCTATTTTTAATTTTTTTTTAAGATTTTATTTATTTATTTGAGAGAGAGTGAGTGAGAGCCAGAGAGATCACAGAGGGAAAGGGAGTAGCGGACTCGCCGCTGAGCAGGGAGCCCGAGGCAGAGGCTCGATCCCAGGACCCTGAGATCATGACCTGAGCCGACAGCAGATGTTTAACCAACTGAGCCACCGAGGCACCCCTATTTTTAATTTTTTGAGGACCCTCCATACTGTCTTCCACTGTGACTGCACCAATTTGCATTCCCATCAACAGTGCAAGACGGTTCCGAAAAATGCTGTAGTTTTAAAGGTTAGGAGAAAGTAAACCTAATATTTCCAGACATATGCAACATATGTAATAGAAAATAAAACCATACAATTTCTATTGGTGAGAAAGGTATGTAGTTTCATTACATTCAAAATAAAGGAATATTAAAATCCAGTTAGAGGAGAGTAAAAATAAAGATAATTTTTTTTGCTCATCTCAAGTTCATGGTCTTCCCAGACCAAGAACTAATTCTGGATGATCACAATCTAGGGAAGATTAGTGTCATAGACATACAAAACTCAGAATAAATAGATTTTAAATAGGTACAGTAGAAGATTAAGACAGGAGATATTTATATTTTATGTATATAATAAATGCATGTGCAAATATCTAATAATATATATGTATAGATTATATATATTGAAAATTGTAAATGAGGAACCAATTCATACTTTGTTCCATGTTATCATATTTGCTATATTTAAATGTTGTTTAAAGTTTGAGGAGTAGCTATCTGATCTTTTTTCTCAGACTTACTGAATGCCATGGGATATGATAATAAAGCAAGTATTTAGTAGGTACTTCTACTGTGTCAAAATTTTAACATGGACTAAATCATCAAGTAATTTAAAACTTAGATCATGCCAGTTCTTAGTTCAAAATTATCTAATGACACCATGACTTACTTCGACTAAAAGCCAAAATCTTTATGACTGCCTACAAGGCACTGCATATTCTGTTCCCCAGCTATCTGATCTCATTTTCTGTGACTTTCTCCTCACTCTACTGTATTGCAGTCATGATGACCTCCTTGTTCTTTGAACCCAACAAGCAGGTCCCAACTACCACAGGGCCTTTGCAATTGCTTTTCTGTCTTCTTAGAGTATTCTTTCATTAGATACGTATATGACTTGCTCCTCACTCCCTTTAGGTCTCTGCTCAAATGTTGTCTTTTTGCTGATGCCTTCCCTGACCTCCCTACATGAGGTCTGTCACAGATGATCTAGAATTTTCAACTGATAGATATTTTTTTGAGTGCTGCATTCATGATATTGATAAATAAAAAGAAGAGTAAGGCATTCCTGTCCTCTCTCAAAGGGCTTACAGTCTAGTTAAGTAGATAAAATATGAACATATAAAAAAACAGATATCAACAGGTGCTCAGTAAATCACATATACCAGTAGTTGTCAAACTTTGTATCACCATAGCGTACATTATATTGATGACATTCAATCAATTATTCAAAAAACATTTATTAAATACCGAAAATATGCAGGACAGGGTAACTTACAGAGTAGCAGGGAAGGAAGAATAACTTTAAGCTAACAGTGAATTACAACTGTGTTATGTATAAATATGGGAAAATCCAAGCATATGAGCGGCTTTAAGAGGGCACCCTGACTTAGTCTTGTAAAAAGGACTTTTATAGTATTCTGAAGCAGGAATGGGAATTAGACAGAGAGGGAATTTAGAACATTCCCAATACAGAACATAGCACCGGGGAAAGCCCTCAGATGTGGAGGCACATGATGACTTTGAGGAACTAAAAGAAAGCAGGTGTTTGGATGCTAACATGTAATAGTAGTGTTTGGAGATGAGACCAGAGCTAAGTCTATTGGATGTTGGCCTCTGTTAAGAACAACATTATGCCACTGAATTTTAAACAGGAGCATGATGAAATCTTTTAAAAAGATGACATTCACAGTGTGGTAAATGGATTGGAATAGAGAGGTGAATGTGGAAGTTGAGGAGCCCTCTTAGAAAGCTATTGCCCTGGTCAGGTGAGAGATAATGACCATTAGCCCAAGATGCTAGCAGTGGTACCACAAAGAAGCAGATGTTTTTGAGATCTATTAAAATTTAGTGAGGTAGAGATGGAAAATGTTTCCTCTCTTCCTTTCTAAGTTCTGTGGCTTGTCTAATAATTAAACTGACATAAGACAGATTAATAGGAGAAAAAACAAATTAAATTTCATATGTTTGGGAGTCCCATAAAAATATATGACTCAAAGAAGGGACCAAAGCAGGAAGCTTTTATACATTTTAGACAAAGAAACAGTACATTTGTGAAGAATTGACAAGACAAATGGGTTTGGACTTGGGGTAGTATATTGATGAAGTAAAGAAGCATAAGGTTTGTTTATACAGACTTCTTGGCCTTAAATATCCATTCTCTGGTGATAAGGATGCCATATACCCTCCTGTAACAGGGAGGGTACATTTTACATGAGAGATTTATCTCCTGCTTTCTGAGAGACAAACCTTTTTGTTCTGGCTGTTTTCAAGTACTTTTAATTCAAAATAATCAATATGCCAAAGTGGTATATGTTGGGGTGGCATATCTGCTCCCCTTTAGTTGGCTTGGTGGGATTTGGTGATGAATTGGATGGAAAAGTGAGGGAGATTGGTCCACGGTTTCATATGTAAAGAAATGAATGGTGGTGCTGTATTTTACAACTGGAAAGGCAGGGGAAGAGTAGGATTGGGGGAAAAATCATGGGTTTCTATGCAGTATACTCCCATGGTTACCCAAAGGTAACCTTGTGGGTGCCGTCTCACACCACTCCTTACATTTCTGCTCAAGAAAAAAATATAAGCAAGTGAGTTTGCAAACTTAGTTGGGCAAAGAGGTAAGGGAAAGGCAGAGAGAACCGTTATATGTCGGGGCTGTGTGGCGGGAGGGAGCATGGGGAGCATGCAAGAGTGGGAGCAGAAGCTGGTGGGCAAATAGGGGAGACTGAGAAGTCATGATGCTAGGTTAGCAGGTGGGAACAACACTAATACAAACAGTGGAAGTTGAACTTATAAGGAGCTTTGTCTTTATCCTAAAAACACTGGGAAGCTAAATTTGCCTTTTGAAAAGTCCACTCTAATTAATTAGAGTGTGGAGAACAGATATGAACGCACAGCAGAATACTGAAAAAAATTAGAAGATGGTTAAAAACAAATTGTAATTAAATCACCATACAAATGTGGAGCATCTGTTTTAAAATTTTTTTTCCCTAAATACATGTGGGCTTATTACAGTAATTGCAGATGTGACGATGTAACTTATAACTATTTTTTCAGCTCTCCTCAGGGCCTTCTTTGTAAATAGACCAAAAGTAGACATGTATTTGAAAAAATTAGCATTAATTGAAGATAAGCAATCATCTAGGATTGGTATTAGGCACTTTCCAAAACATCTTATTTAATTCTCAAAACATGTTGTGAATGATAGATCTGAAGTTCCAAAGGGTTAAATAGATCAAGTAACTGTTCTTGTTGACTGCATCTTATTGCTGGTCAGTTGTAATTTCAAGGCATAAGCCTTGCCTCTTTGATTTATTATTAGTTTAACATTCCCACCTTTCAAATTTACTGAGAGTCTAGGGAGATATCCCTATTGATGAACACTTACAGTGTGCCCCAAATCTGCAGTGCAATGAGGTTACCAAAACAAAATGAAAGAGAGAGAAAGTCTTTGCTCAAAAGGTGTTTGGAAGTATGTTAGCTGCTAAAATAAATTGGGTTTCCTGGAATCCATTCAGGAAACAATCTTGGGACTTCTGATAATGCTTTTCTTTGTTGGATATTTTACACATGCCTACCAAAAAGTAGTTTTAACTAAAATATTAGAATCGGTGCCTCTTTGAACTCAGAATTTGCTGCTAATAATTATAAATTATTATATCTTAAAATGTACAAAATCTTTGTGGGGAAGGAAAAAAATTCAAGACCCATTTTAAAAGAATTTTCTTGCTTGTTTCCTTAATGCAGAAAACTAACATATATTCTCAAGAATGTAAAACTATCATCATTTTGGGATGCCTGGGTGGCTCAGTGGTTAAGCATCTGCCTTCTGCTCATGTCATGATCACAGAGTCCTGGGATCCAGCCCCACATCAGGCTCCCTGCTCAGGGGGGAGCCTGCTTCTCCCTCTCCCACTCTCCCTGCTTGTGTTCCCTTTCTTGCTATGTTTCTCTCTGTCAAATAAGTAAATAAAATCTTAAAAAAAATTATCATCATTTTGTTTGAGCCACTATAATTAATTAATAATTAACAATTACTATTAATTTTGTTGAGAATCTGAGGGACTACTGTGCCTGGTATCCAACAGCCCTTTCTCTGAGAAATATTTCATATTCACAGAGTAAGTTTTTCTTCTTCCCATTGAAGCCTAACTCTTGCAGTCTTGCTACTCCAGCTGTGAAGACGGAGGTGGCAGAACAAAAAGAAATCACTTGTTTTTTGTTTTTTTTTACTTCCATAGAAATATCTACAATTTTTTCTTCATTCCTTCAATTCACCCTTGACAACAAATGACATGACATAATTATTTTTCCAGAGGACACATATAGTTGGATTCCTTCTTAGTTTAAATTGTTAAAATCTTTTCATTATTCCCCAGTAGGAACACTGAGATTATAAGCAGGCAACCACATGCATCTGTCTACACATTTAATTGTTCAAAGTCAAGGGATTTTCACATGAAAATATCTGGATTTCTAAATTCAATCTAAGAAAATGGAAAGTCTAACAACATTGAGACTGTATTTTTTTATGGTAACCACTTAGAATTAAATAAATATGGCTGACCCTCCTGGACATGGCATGAGCTCTTCAGTTTTCCACAGTCCCCACAACTCCTTATAGTTCCCTGGAGCTAGCCACTTCATTCTTTTATTTGATTTGCCTGGCCACTTCTGGGCCTTTATAACCCTGATTGGAATTATAATATTGGTAATTCTTGTTGGGTATAAAATATCTTTTGTGATTCTGGCCCAGTTGACTTTTCTGGTCTCATTTCTCTTCTGCATGCATTCTACACTCATCCATAATGCCCAATGCTTGTTCAGGTCTCATCAGATGTTTCACTTTATAGAATGTACTGCCCTTCTTTTCTATGCCTGTTGAGCATTTGAGATCCTTCAGTTTTGTACATTGCTGCTCATATATAAGGCCTTCCTATAATGATGTCCAGTCAACCCTTCCCCAAAGTTAAATGCACACCCTGAAATTTCCCAAAGAGCTAAATTTTAACTCGTTTAAATACTTAAACTTCTATTGTATTTCTCACCATATGAAATGATGATTTTAAAGTATTTTTCTCAAAAACAGTGAAGGTCTCCTGAAAGGAAACCTGGCCGTATCTTTTTTGTATTTCAGTCTGCTCTGCCAAATATCACAACTGATATGGAGTTGTGATTTAATAATGATTGGTTGAATTGAATCAGATTAAATGATTTCTATTTAAAATCATTAGCCATAGCAATTAACTGAATTTTAAAGTGTAGGACTAGACTTTTGAAATTTTTAAGAAGCTAATCTCTGGGTAGTCATATGTGAATAATTAGTTGGGAGAACAGAAGCTTTTCATAGTAGTGTAGCATTTATATAATGATTCCCTTATGGGTGTATATGTAAAATTAGGCACAATGTACATAAAAATGGAAAGAATGCATTTTCTGTTTAACAGCATATTTTTTTCTCCTTTGTAAAGCATTTGGTGCTTTTAAACAACTATCAATAACATAATAATGCTTTTATATATTTTAATTTTTAGAGCTGTTTTAAGTTCATAGCACAATTGAGCAGGAAGTACAACAGAATGGTACATTTGTTACAAATAATGAACCTACATTGACACATCATTATCACTCGAAGTCCATGGTTACATTAGGATTAACTCTTGGGGTTGTGCATTCTATGGGTTTTCGCAAATGTATAATGATGTATGTCCACCATTATAGTATCATACAGAGTAGTTTCACCGTCCTAAAAATCCCGTGTGATGAATCTCATGATGAATCTCCTATGCATCCCTCTCTTTTCCTTAACCTTTAATTATTTTACTGTCTCTATAGCTTTACCTTTTCTAGAATGTCATATAGTTGGAATCATGTAATATATAGCCTTTTCAGATTGGCTTCTTTCACTCAGTAATATACATTTAAGGTTCCAGCATGTCTTTTATAGCTTGATAGCTCATTTCTTTTTAGTGCTGAATAGTATTCCATTGTCTGGATGTATGAGAGTTTCATTCACCTATTGAAGGGCATCTTGCTTTTTTCCACATTTTGGCAATTATGAATAAAGCATGTTTAAATAAATAAATGCTTTAAATAATAAAGCATGCTATGAATATCCATGTGCATGTAAGTTTTCAGCTCATTTACATCGTAACTTTTCATTATCCTTCTCATCCTTTAAGCCTGAAGTTTGAGCACTGAGCTTGAACTTCATTGCCAGCATCATTTTACAATATGGCAGAGATAATTTCAGATGATTCAAAATCTTAACATATTTTTCTATCATTATTATTCAAGTGATTTCCTCATGATTTTACTGGGTATATCAGAATTTGGATATGAGAATCTTCTTTCATATTTTTAAAATTTATGTGATTATGAAGATTACACTAAATTTTGTTGTAAGACCCATTCTCTCTAGAGTGGAATATATCTGGAGAAGGAAAGGAGGGGCGAGGTCCATTTTGAATTCAATCCAGTGAATTCAACTGCTACTATACTAAATCGCATCTCACTCTGTCTGAGGCATGAGGTCCTATTGCAGAATCCCCAGGAGAGGCCGGTGGTACCAGAAAGAATTTCCCCCCTATTTTTCATTTTAATAATTTTGATCTTAAAGAATACATTTTCATCCTTTCTAAAGCCACTTGATAGTTATAGTTAGATACCTTGATACCACGAATGTTCAAATAATTTTATCGAGAGGTTTTCTTCAGGAAAATATATAGTGAAACTAAAAGCAGCAAGGGGATGCAAATAGAAACATTCTTTCCATAATGGAAAGAGTGACTTTATTGTCTGCATATTTGAACAGTACATTCTATATACCCTTTGGAAGAAGAAAGATATTAGTTCTTGGCAATTTCCACATCTTCTTTTATGTATCTCTTCTGTTTTATATCTGAAATGTCTATTCGATGTAATCAAAGGGAGTAGTTTGTCTCAAACTTTTGTGAAGAATGGATTATTTAAACTGCTAGTATTAAATTTTCAGTTCACTGCATGTAGAAAAGTGGAGACGGCATTCTCTCAATTTTCTTTGTACTTTGAATAGGGGAAAGAGAGTACATATTCTCGATTTTAATGTTACCTGGCCCAAAAATGGGGGAATAAATCAACTGCTGAGATATATTAACTTCCAGGCATTGGTGAGCTGTCAAAGAACAGTTAGACGTGTATGGGTATAAGAAATTGAATGATTTGATTTAAACTGTGTATGAGCTCCATTTTTTGTGTCTTGGAAAATAGAGAAACTATCACCTGCCTAATTCAGGGCATCATGTTTTGAGAATTAAATAGGATAATCTCTATGAAAGTAAGTTTTGTGTACCTAAGGCATGATTTACACTCACAGTGTTAATTCCTTCCTTTGCCACCCACCATATGATTCAGGAAAAAAATAAGTCAGTGCTGTGTGTAGTACTGCATTGTATTTGACGCTATGGCAGTATAATGGTAAATAAGATCCTTGTTCGGGGGCACCTGGGTGGCTCAGTCTGTTAAGCGTCTGCCTTCAGCTTAGTTGGTGATCCCGGGTCCCGTGATTGAGCCCCACATCTGGCTCCCTGCTCAGCGGGGAGCCTGCTTCTCCCTTTCCTGCTCCCCCTGCTTGTGCTCTCTCTCTGTATCTCTCTCTCTCTCTGTGTGTCAAATAAGTAAATAAATATTCTTAAAGAAAAATAAGATCCTGGTTCTCTAGGTGTAGTCTATTATAAGGATTATAAATAGATCTATATGTACTATAAATAATCACTACCACCCTTTTGAAGCTGTAACACTCACAACCTTAACTAGGACATGCACAGGTTGAACTCTGCAGCATATAAGTAAACTCTTTGCAAGTGACCAATATAGTTTTGTCCCAGTAACTATATTGAGGGGAACTATTAGATTTGAGGGTAGTTGGAAGACATGGGAATGGTATTAGTTCAAGGGAAACTAGGCAAGTGGTCAAATATTGAACACGGAAACCCCAAATAATGGCTTTCCTTTTCCTATTACACATGTGCTAATAGGATGGCCACAAGCCACATGTGGCTATTTAATTTTAAATGGATTTTTCCCCAATTTTAGTGAGAAGTACTTGACATACGTCACTGTATATGTTTAAGGCATACAGCATGATGGTTCGATTCACATATATTATGAAATGAATCCCACAATAAGTTCAGCAAACATCCATCATCTCACATAGTTTTTTAAAATTAAGTAAAATTTACAAATTAGTTCCCCAGTCACACCACAGTTCAAGTGTTTAATAGCCCCGTGTCACTAGTGGTTACTAGAACATTCCCACCATCACAGAAAGTTCTATTGGAAAACTATTCTAAAAGTGAGGTTCAAGTTTAGGGTGAAGATAGAAGTAAATTGTCTGTCAGTCATCTTCTGAGTTCTGGTACTCATAACAACAACAACAACAACAAAAATATTTGCAAGAAAATACGAAAGAAGGAAATCATAGGTAAATTCAGCATATTTTTATGTGCATTGATAACAGGGATAATAAATAACGTGTATGGAACACTTACTTCTATACTTGAATTATGTTATTTAATTCACATTCACACACGCATAGCTGATGAGATGCATTGTTTTCTATGCGCATTGACTAGGAGAGTGAGGCACAGAAACATTAATTTGCCCAAAATATCAAACCAAGAAGGTGAGATAGCTGAGTGTGAACTCAGGGAATTGGACTCCAAAGCCCCAGCAGATAATGGAGTAAATTAAAAGCCTTTAGAAGTAAATTTAAATTCTTCTTATTGCAACCTAACCTGCTTATTGCCTGAAGGGAAAGGGAAGGCACAAAACCATTCTTTTGTACATTAATCATCCAGTCTATAAGTATTTGGGGGGCCATGAATACATATCCTGAGTTAATCCCACTGAGAGAAAAAAAGGTAAACATTAGACTCTTGATATTAGAAAAATTAATGTGCATCCATGTGATGATTTACTAGTAGTCACTTCTCATTTTGCTAACACAAAATATGGAATCCAGATCATGGAGCCTGGGATACAGCAGTGTGACTCTTGCGAGTAAATGTACCTAAATTTTTACCCAATCTCAGTTCAGCTTGGCGGTTATTCTCAAGTCATCATTCTCTATTCAGTAACTTTCAAAAATAGCTCAAAGTTGTCACTTAAATTTTTCAGTTATACATTTCTTAATTTATGGAAATCATTTAATATATAAATTATGCTATGAATTTAGTGAATTTTGAAGGCCCTGGAAATGTGTCCCCTGGGAATGTGAAAACTCTAGTATAGTATTTACTCCTGCCCCACGTTGATTACAATCTAGTTTGAGGGGTCAAGTCTTACCATTCATGCGTGCATTCCTCAGTCAGGTTTTGAGGACATAATGTGTAACAGCACTGTCTGGAAAAACTTAGTAAATAACTGAAGATGGTCTATAATTTAAATGCTGTAGGAATTGTTTGAACAGGTGAGCAGTAAAGGGAAAACTAATAGGGAAGATATATCAGATGAGCCATGTGGGGAAGTTCCCTTTTGAATCTCCAGTTCTTTAGATCAGAAGTCTTCCTCTCCATATCTGTGGTCAATTTTCAGCCTTTCAAGTGTACACAGCCATCAGTACTTAAGGCAGTTCTCTATTCTAAAACTCTTCTTCAGGATTTCCTTGGCAAGGAAATCAGCAAGGAAATAGTTATTCAATCTATCAGTTTTTATTTTTATTTAGTGATATTAAAGAAGAGATCCAGAGCTATTTCCCCCCCCCCTAGGATTTTCATGAGCACCTAGAGAAATTAACAATTAAAAAAATCACAGAGGGGAGGGGGGTGGGGGGATGGGTTAGCTGGTGATGGGTATTAAAGAGGGCACGTACTGAATGGAGCACTGGGTGTTATACGCAAACAATGAATCATGGAACACTACATCGAAAACTAATGATGTAATGTATGGTGATTAACATAACATAATAAAAAAAATTATTAAAAAAAATCACAGAACTGGAAGCGATCTAATCGCCAAGGTTTTCAGAGCTTTATAAACACTTTTGCGTAAAAGATGTCAAAAATACTTTTAAGTTCCAAAGGTATTGCGTGCTGATATTATTGAATCATTTGTTCTTTAATTCAAATGAAATCAAATTTATGCCCTAAGACATTATAAATGGCACAGTAACCCTGGAAAGACCTTTGATTTGGAGTCGGTGTTCAACCAGGAAGAATATTAGATCCCACAAGCACGTGACTGCTCTTAGCCATTGCACAGAGATCCTTACACCTGGTTATGCGTGATGACTTATAAATAGGTACTCTGTGTGAGGGCTCAATTCGTTAGTCATCTGGACTAATGAGGATGACTTTTTAAAATTTCACCAAGTAAAACATTTCATCTGGATGAGGACTGGAAGCTACCATTCACATTGTTTACAGTGTCCTAAGTCTTCAGATGACATAGAAGCACTAAATCAGACAGGTCCAGAACAGAAACAGATATCCCATAAATCACTTTACTACTGCCTTGTTTGATTGCTGTTACTATTGAATTCTTCTGCATTGAATATCCCCAAGTTATGAAATATCAGTAGCCAGCTTTCATTTTATTTGTCCTAAAATAACTTTCATCTCTTTGAATAGGAATCAATTTTAAATACTTATTCTCAGGTATATGTTATGTAAATGACTTTGTAAGGACCAGAACCTTGTAGGGGAAAATGTTGTTTTCACTTCTATGCTCAGTGCTTGTCCTTTTAAGTTCTTAAAGAGTAGGCTGACTGATTTCTGAGGGCTTGTTGCTTGTGGGTATTCTCTCAAAATATGTCCCTTGGTTGATTAAGTGTCACATCAATCTCTAGCTTCTCAAGTGCAAAATGGATATTGTATTTCTTTCCGTTACACAAGCCTTGAGCCTTATGTCCTTAGGTGTCCTTAGCATTGTCAAATAGTTTATAATTTCTAAGTTATACTTCCTCTATGCAAACTCATTCCTGGGTCTTAAGTGGTTTTCCACATTTTATTCTTTCTCTATTCAGGGATAGAGGTGGCAAATCTTAATGTGGCTTTGTATTTGAATCTATTTATGTTCTTTTCTTAGAGATGATCTTTGCTTTAGTCTTATAATAAAAATGCTTTATAGCCATCTCTTGGAGATTTTTGTTTCCAGCAAATCGTCTTTTATGTTTTGGCTGACACAATTTACCAATTTTGATTATTTAATCTGAAAATATTGATAAGATGTAAAAGTCATTTAAAATCCTACTTGGGGTGCCTGGGTGGCTTGGATGGTTAAGCGTCTGCCTTTGGCTCAAGTCATGATTTCCAGGTCCTGGAATGGAGCCCTATGTTAGGCTCCCAGCTCTGCGGGGAGTCTGCTTCTCCCTTTCCCTCTGCCTCTCCCCTTGTTTGTGCTCTCTCTGTCTCTCTCTCTTTCAAATGAATAAATAAAATTTAAAAAAAATAAAATAAAATCTTCCTACTTATTTTAGAATTATGTAATGAAGTAAATGAAACTATGCATCAATCACCTTCCTCAAAGGTAATTGCTATCAATTTGGTGCATGTCCTTCTTAAATTTTCCCTAAACTGACATTATAAAAATGAGTATAATATTTGTATTTATAATAAAACATATTTATATGCAATTTCACCTTACATATGGCCGTGTGTGTGTGTGTGTGTGTGTGTGTGTGTGTGTGTATATATATAGTGTTTATACACATATACACATGATCATAAAATGAAATTGTGGTATACATATCTGTTTGCAAATTATTTGTTTATGCTTATGAGCACCTACTGAACATCTGTATGGTTCAACATATATACATTTATCTTACTCTTTTTAAATTATTGCATAGAGTTCCATTGTATGTATACTGTGTATTATTCCACCAGCCCTCTTTTGGCATATTCTTATTTCTATATTTTCTTATTCAATTACTGTTGCAACAAATATATAGATACAGATATATTTTAAGCACTAATCCTATTATATCTTTAGGATATATACTTAGAAGTGAATTGCTAGATTTAAGGATTTTTTTTATTTTAATAAATACTGAGTGATGTTTGCAAATGTTTTATAAAGGAGATATTACACTATGCTATTTATGATTGGTTTTACAACTTATATAGAAAATAATTTCCTTGAAAACTATTACTTAACCAAAATGGCTCAGGGGGTATTGCTACACAAGTAACCTCATATATGATATTTATATCAGTAATGCCTAAAATATATAACTATATAAATATTTGTGTATTCATGCAAAAATCTTCATTATGTCTCCTCTAAATTAAATTCAATCAGCAAGAAAGAGATGGACCTTTGAGACTGGACAGACACAGACTTTGAGTGATGCAGTAACTGAATGTTTTAGTTATGCGGGCCATAAAATCCTCAGATGTGAAGAACTCTAGTAATAGTATGATGTTAGTAGAACGTCACCAATCCTCTAAGGCTACTATCTCATTTTTTATAACCATTCTTGCAAATGAGTTGATCAACAACATTTTGCTTTTATTTGTGGTTCCCAGTGAATGAAGGAAACATTCTATTTATGAACTTAAATCACAAAGTGTTTCTCCCTTGATCTTTTCTCTCTTTGAGATGAAGCTCTATGTAGCCCACATCATCCAAATCCATTGTTCAGTTTTTCATGTCACAGAGAATTGCATTCTGTGACTTCCCTGGAATGCCATGGACACTGGTCATGTTATAATAAAGAAAATAAGACCACACACCTCTCTAACACTTGGTATGGTGCCAGTGGAGGTTTCCTGGCTAAAATTTTATGGCAGACTGTTAATAAGAAAGTCTGTCCAGGTTCATACCCACCCATACCCATCTTATCTTAAGCATTTTCTTTTCTTTAAAGTGTTTATTTATTTATTTATTTGAGAGAGAGAGCATGAGCAGGAGGAGGGGCGGAGGGAGAAGCAGGCTCCCCCCTGAGCAGGCAGCCCTACAAGGGTCTCAATCTCAGGACCCTGAAATCATGACCTCAGCCAAAGTCAACCGCTTAACAGACTGAGCCACCCAGGCATCCCTTAAGCATTTTCTTTTCTTTTTTTTTTCCCTTAAGCATTTTCTTATCCCATAAGAAAAATGATGCATAATGTCAGTATGTGTCAAGGTCAGATAGCAGAAATACAACAGAATTATTTTTATATTATAATGTAAATTATTAATAATATAATATATTGATATGTATGTGTGTGCATATAAGAATGCAGGTTTGTGTGTTACATATTGTTTATATTCATGTAGCATATTTGTGTTTCATTCTTCTTTCACAAATGGAAAATACATTTATGAATAATTTTTGAGAAATAATGATAGAATACTTGGATGGAACATAAGGCCAAAAAAAAAAAAAAAGAAAACCTAAAATAGAAGAGAAAGAAAAAAAGACAATGTGAGCCAGCGAAGGGACTTGCTTGTATTACTACAAGATGGTAAAAAAAAAAGTCCAGGGGCGCCTGGTGGCTCAGTTGGTTAAGCGACTGCCTTTGGCTCAGGTCATGATCCTGGAGTCCCGGGATCGAGTCCCGCATCGGGCTCCCTGCTCAGCCGGGAGTCTGCTTCTCCCTCTGACCCTCTCCCCTTTCATGCTCTCTCTCTATCTCATTCTCTCTCTCAAATAAATAAATAAAATCTTTAAAAAAATAAAAAAAATAAAAAAATAAAAATAAAAAAAGTCCAGGATTTGTTTATATGCACAGATTTTTTTTATAGTTTCTTAAAGACAACTAAGTTTCATGTGCATTCTACTTCCTTTTCTATACCTCTTCATAACCTATTTATTGATATGCAGTCATTCCAAAACATTTTGTTGAAAACATAAGTATATATTTAATTGGTCGCTGTGATGACTTTGCCGGATATTCCACCAGAGTGAGATTTCTTTGTTTTTCAGAATCTGCCCTTGAAGAAGATTCCGTGCAAAGCCACTGCACCCTCAGGCTCCTTTTTTGCCCGAGACAATACAGCAAATTTCTTATCCTGGTGCCGAGATTTAGGGGTAGATGAAACGTGTCTATTTGAATCGGAAGGTTTGGGTATGTATTTCCTTCAGAATTCTAGCTGATAAAATTATTATGTATCTTTGTTAGTCTAACTATCAAACCTTTTTTTGTGTAATGTCATTTCATAGATTGTTAACTTGAAAAAATTTCAAAGTTTGTTGTCAATTGCAGGTTTGTTGTAAACATGAATCTTTGAAGGTAGAAAATGCATGGCTTTTACTGTTGGTACTTTGTGCACGAAAAGGTAGGAATATAAGTAGCACAATTCCAAGCTAAAATCAAGTATATACAATGCCAAAATGGGGGATATTTGGAAAATGGAGGCTTACATTTTGCCACCGGACTCTAACCTGGACTAGAAAGAGAGCTATATATGCTCCAGCCATAAAGGCACTATTGTTTTTTACCTCTACCAAAAGGCTGAAACACCATTTCCTATAAAGTCTATCTTTGTTGAAACAGTTTTTTTATTTATCTATTTTTAGTGAGTTAAAAATCAAGTAAGCAAGCAGGAGATTGGAATAATTGAAGATGATAAAAGATATGTATCTTAGTGTCTAAACCTACCCAGATAATTGTGGGGTTCTTGTCTTATTTTGCCTTATGATTGAATTTTGGCAAATCCACGTCCAGACCACAGACCAAGCTATTGCATTTCCTTGGGAGAAAACAGACATTGTTCAGTGTTTCGACATTACTTGATATGCTACCGTTAAATGTTCAATCCTCCTGTATCAGCTTTGCCCAGAACAGCTCTCATATGGAGAGTATTGGAATTAAAACCCCCTTCTAATGAAATAGAACTGAGTGAAGAAAGGAGGGGGGAGCCTTGGTTCTTTTGCCTGAGGCTTTAAAAATCAATCCACAAAAATCACATAATACCAAATATTAGCATCAAAGTAAGCTGAGCATCCATCAGAGAGAACAAGCATACAAATTGCCTTCCACACAGAATACCCTTTGCCCCTAGGCCTCACAAAACAACATTTCCCTGCTGAACCTAGGAAATTGACAGTAACAGCTAAAATCTTACCATTTTATATGCCTATGGAAATTTGTATTTGCAGTAAGAGGAGTGAATGTGATATGGGAAAGATTGCCATCAGATTTCTGAGAATTCTCTCAACAGAGAAGAAAATTATGTGAATTTAGACTAGGAGAACATTTTATACCTGAAGGAAAAAATAAAGAGTAATTTCTCAGGAGCCTACTATGTACAATAGTGTGCTCCTCCAGTGATCGTTATAGAAATGGACTTTGATTGCTCTTACTATTTCCTCACATTAAAGTAAACCAAACTTGGGGGCAGATGTGTGTGTATGGATATAGCCCTATTTCAGTCCGATGGCAATTTTACAAATAGATTTTAACTTTCAGGTGTCTAGGAAACTGTCGAGTGAAGAATTATAGGAAGGGAGTGTCATGGAATTATTTGCAAAAAATATCTTTGAAAGATCAAATGAATAAATGAATGAACAATAAATAAATTCAGATCTTACTCACAAGGAGTATACTTTTCATGTGTGGACCAAAAACATCATGATTTAAAGTTCTCAAGTGCCCCTGCATTGCTTAAGGAACTGCCTCATGGGGAAACTGCCCTATTGTTTGTGAATTTATCAAACAGGTTTTCATTTAAGAAGCATCTTTTAAGAAACCAAACAGATGAACATAGGGGAAAGGGGAAAAAAAGAGAGAGGGAAGCCTAAGAGACTTTTAACCACAGAGAACAAGATGTGGGTGGGGGATGGGCTAAGTAGATGATGGGCATTAAGGAGGGCACTTTTGTGGAGTACTGGGAGTTATATGTAAGTGATAATCACTAAATTCTACTCCTGAAACCAATATTACATTATATATTAACTAACTAGAATTTAAATAAAAATTTGAAAAAGGAAAAAAATAAGAAGCATCTTTTTCAGTGACTACCATGGGCCAAGGTGGATGACTAGAAGCTGTCAGTGGGAATACCTTGTCTCAATTTCCACCCTGCCTCTGAGTTCTTTTGTTAGTTGAACTAATAAAACTTTCAGTTGGAAACCGAGAAGCTTGGATGGCTTTTTAAAACCCCATTCAGATAAGTAATACATTTTATCTTGAAACAATAAAGCCTAAAGTAACTGTATAATAATGGCCCTGGTATATAAATACATACTCTGCAGAATATAAAATTATGTCAAGATGAATTTTGAGATGGCCTAGTTCTTCACTCTGTTTGAAAAAAAACTTGACTTTATAAAAAGAAAGTCCCAGATAATTTATACATAATAGCTACTATTTTGTTCAAACATCTTTCATTTTGATTACCTTCTATATTATAACTTAGCTTATAACTTGCAATGAAACCAAGTTTTCAAGTAATTTTTAATCCTCTCAGCACCAAACGAAAGCAGATAGTTAGGCTTTCTGGTTTGCTGCTCAATGAAAAGACAAATTTGAAATTTCTGCTGCTCAGAATAGGACATGAGGTGAGGTATAATACGCCCCATGGAGAGAGAAGAAGGGAGCCAATATTACAGCATTGACTTCAGGATTATTCGGAGAAAGGAAACAGCTGTGCCCATATATGTTAATGATAATCAAGAGGAAGGACAATGAGAAATTCCATTTCCCCAAGTGGAACCCTTTCTTCTTGGATTTTTCTTATGATTCACTGTGGGTAAGGAAGTGATTAAGCCACGGCTGATGGCCTTGGTCTCTGTATTGTAGAATTGACTTTCTTGCAACAATAACACAGTGTACCCTGCTTGATGTCTTTTCACACTTCACTTTTGAAAGGGAATTTAGGGCAAGGGTTTTTGTTTTTTTTCCTGCCTCAAGATTTCATTTCAGTAGCACACAAGATGAAGTGCATCCTTTGTGTCCCAGTGTTTTGAATAGCAAATAAAATGAAAAGATGCCCTGATGAAGGGGGAAAATCTGTTTGAATGAATGATAAAGTAGATCACTGTCCTGAGTGTGTATCAAGAGGCTTCTGTCTTTAGCTGTTCAAAGGTCTTTGCCTGCATAAAGCGTTCTTATCTTTGTGGCAACTGATATGCTACCCTCTGTTGCGGAGTTTTTTTGGGCAGTTATTTGCAAGGGGATCTTGCTTCACAACTCGCTCGATCTGTTCTCTTTCCACAACAGCTAATGACAAGAAAGCTCCGTGGTCGGGAAGGTATGCTGGGGATGAACTGGGGAGCATGGATAGCAGCTTATCCCATATGCTTCCCTCATGTTTCTTGCCTTTTTGATTCTTGACAGATAATTTTCGATGCCACACAACAGCATCACATACAGAGTATAACCTGTAGCTTATCTTCAATGAAATTCTTGGTAATTTTTCCTCTGTGAAATGTCAATTCTCAGATCATAAATTCACTATATCTTGAATAGTGTTTCAAAAAACAGTCAAGAGAAAAATGAACAAAGGTCATGAACAGCCTCGTCATAGAAGACATAAAAATCTAGGAGGGCACGTGATGTGGTGAGCACTGGGTGTTATACGCAACTGATGAATTATTGAGCTCTGCATCTGGAACAGAAGGATGTACTCTATGTTGGCTAATTGAATTTAAATGAAAAAAAATCTAATAAAGATATAAAAATGTTGGACAGCTTAGCAATAAGGTAAATGCAAATAAAAACTATGAAAAATTAGCAAAGATTGAGAAAATTATACATTTAGTGTTGAGTATGTAGAAAAATAGGATCTATACATTGCTGAAGAAAACTAGAAATTGGTATGCCTTCTTTAGAGGGCAATTTGACATTATATATCAAAGACTTCACAAGTGTTTATGTTCTTTTGTCAAATTGGTATACTTCTAAAAGTTTATCCAAAGGAAATAAGTAGAGGTAGGCACCAGAATGTTCACTGAAATGTTTTTTGTAATAGTAAAACAAATGGAAATGAATGGAATCTGTGACAGTTAGTGATATCTTAAACCAACTAGAGTCATCATCCATAGATACCAACCAAAAATAATATTCTTGAGACTTTTTAAGAATATAGGAAACATACAATATGCTATGAACATGAGGTCACCCATTCATATCTAGTAAATAACAATAAAATATATTCAGAATTTGAAGGAAAGATAAATAGTAATTATGTTGTAAATGATATCATTTTCTTTTTCAGTTACCTATTAACAAAATTAGAGAGTAAACAAGTATGGCATGTAATCTGAAGGATGAACAATTAATTTTATTTATATTAAGATACAATTTGAACATTTTAATTTATATTTTATATATTATTTATATATTTATATTTACTTACATATAAAATATATTAATATATATTAAATATATGCTTATATTTATATTAAGATACAATTTGAACCAGTTTGCGTAGAGCATTATTTGTTGCCATAAAATTTTACACATTGAGAATTATAATGGCAATTTTGTATTATTGAGGTTAAACTGACATTTCAAGTGATTATAGACTTTTACACGGCTATACAAACAGATGACCTATATAGATCTTTGTGTGCTCTGTGGAACATGCTTTAACACTATGGGTCTATACATGCTCAGCTATAACCCCCACTGTTCCAAATCAGGTTGATATATAGGTCAGTGACTAGAGGAGATTGGATTTTTTCATGTCTCATAATTGATTTCATTGGATTCCTTAAAAATATTTAGGATTGTGCTTCAGGTTAAAACGATGAACATGAATGTTTCCTTGAACTTAATAGTGTATAGTTTATCAGCCTAAAGACAAAATATCCTCCCAATAATTATTTTAAAAAGAAGTGAACTTTACTTCTAATGGTGGAGTAAAGAAAAAATATTTAGAAGATTTCTAGGTGTGAAAGCATTTCTGTTTTCAGTTTGACAGAGGCATAAAAGTTAATAGAATGTATTGATATTCCCCCTAAATGTAATATTTTTTCCAAGGTTAAATACTTTAATAACCTTTTCTATCATAATGCTGAATATTTTGATATGGCTCATTTTTATCATTTAAATTAAGACCAAAAGTCTATGATTTATTCTCAATCTTAAAAAGTTTTAAGTTATGAATCCTAAAATTTGTGCTCTTATATGAATTTTTCTAAGATATTTTAAGTAAGAAACTATTTCCTTCAATTAGTGATATTCTTGTGTAGGGGATTTATTATTTGTAATTTACTTTAGTATACTAATTTAGAAATTGTCAAGTATCATTATTTTTCCGAGAGTCTTGTTTATGTTGCTTAATTTGTATGCATTCTGGTGAGCTGGAAGATGGGGGGGGGAAAAGAATGGGGGCAATACTTTAAAAATGCATAATTTTTGTTTGCTGTAATTGTGTCAATATCATTATGTTATTGGATGATTGTAGGATTTGGAGGCCAGTGACTATTCTTCATCTATTTCTCAGAGAAAGAATCTACTCAACAAGAAAAGGGTTTGCTATCTGCTGTGCTAGCATGCAAATGTGTGTGATTTGTTCTTTGTTTTTATTTTCTGTGTTTGTTTTTTGCTGTGTGGCACTGTCTTCTGTTGATGCATGACTCTGATGAGCAGTTTTACAAAATCCTTTGTTTTCTTGAACACTGGTCAAGCACAGATCTATCTGCAGTATTAGTTTGATGTTGCTGCAGAAAATTAAAAAGGATTATGTGTGGATTTGTAAACATTGTTTTCCATTTTATACTTTAAAGTCACCTGTTACATCAGGAAAAGAATCTTTGTCTACCTTCCAGTGTTTGATAAGTCATCTCTTGTCTGTATTGAGGGCTCTAAGAGTATTTCTGTGGGAAAAAAGCTATAATTACTTTTATCAGTATAGGGCAACAATTTCAAGATACTCATTCAGCACTTGGGTTATTTATATTCAGTTTCTTTGCCAGGGACAATTTATTTTAGACTTTTCATTTTTTAACACCTGTTCTTATACTTACTTGATTAGCATCTCAATTCCCTTTTTTACTTTTGAATTCAGATATTCTCTCCAAATTTAGCTATTTGCCCTATGCCAGAGCAAATGTAAGAGAAAACAGTACAGAATCTGATTGAGAGAACTAAATGTCTCCCTGGAATGAGAATTATATCAAGACTCAGTGGAGTCAGGGTTGAATTAGGGAAGTGAATGGCTTTCTAGCTTTCCCAGAATCACGTTTTTGTTACACAATATTCAGTAATAATAACCATGTGCTCCACACTGGTAGCTAAGTAGGACACATGTTACCATATCTACTCCTCCAACAACCAACGTTTTATAAATGAGAATGCTGGAAACAGAAGAATTAAATAACTTGCCCCATGTACACTTCTCAACAGCCCAGCTGGAATTTGAATTCCGCTCCATTTACCTCCAGAGATCATGCCCCTCTGTTATAGAAAGTGATGCTCTGTTTGATTAATTTTAGAAGTTCATATGATTATTTCAAGTAGGGGGAAAAATAGAACATAAATGTAGACCAAATTAGAAAAGATTCTTGCCTCTTATTGCTGTTCTGAAGGTTAGTGACTTAATCAATTAATTTCACATATTTCACATAAGGTTTGGATACTGAAGAAAGGAAGGGCAATACTAGTTCTAGGACATTTCTCAACTTAGTCGCAAAGGCAATTAACTAGGCTTTATTCTATATATCGTCCATAGTGATGAGATTATGAATGAATTATCCTGGTTTGTATGAATATATGGATGTTATAGCCTATTCTAAATGTAAATAGTGATTCTGAGAAATCTGGATTCACACAAACTCAGCATTCATGAGCTGGTGAAATTCTTAGCCTTTTCTTCTCTTTAGGCTCCCTGAGATCATTTTAAGGCATTTAAATTGCTGTGCTACTCCTAATTGCCTCTTATCTTTAAACTCAACGGTTTCTGCGTGGGTCTTACCAGGAGTGACATGATATAGGGAACAGTTTGTTACTAACCCTTCACTTTTTGGGAAGCATCTTTTGTACTTTATTAATCCTGGCAGGAGAGAAATGCCCATAATACATATAAAGGGCTAATCCAAAGCATGAATTATTTTCCTTTAATTCATCATTGTCATCACTGTTATCTGAAACATTTGTAGATTATATATATATGTGTGTGTATATATATATCAAAGCACATTTGAATGTTTCTAGCAAAACAGAGGAATTATAACTATCATTTGTTATAATACACAGCATTGGTTAATACAGTGCTTCTCCAAAATTAAAGTGCATACCCATCACCTGGAGAGCTTGTTTAAATGTAGGTTCTGATCAATAAGTCTGGTGTGGGACCCAATAATTTGTATTTTTATCCAGCTCCCAGCTGATGCCAATGCTGCTGGTCTGTGGACCCCACTTAAGAAGCAAGGGAGTAACCTTTATTGAGTGCTTGCCATATGTACCAAGTGCTTTTAACTGTAAAATCACCTCATAAGGAAGAGCAAGTAGAAGGCAAGACTCCTGTTTGAGAGATGAAAAAATTATGCAGCCTAAACTAGAACCCAATCCTTCTGACTTCTACAAGACCAGTGCTCTAACCCCTGAGCTTGGAGCCTCCTTCTGACTTCTAGTTTATTGTATTTTCTATCATACCACTCTTTCTGAGTATTAGAACTTGTTATTCTCTATTCTGGGAAGGTGGACAATGTTCATTTATGATATTTTCACAATTAAATGATATTCAGCCAAAATGTATTTTTTTCAAGTTTCCTTCCTAAATATAAATCTAAAAACCAGTTTCCTTCAAAACCAGTGTGAATATTATAGTCTTTATTGTATAGACACCAAATAGACAACACAATTTTTCATGCTTCCATTTCTTTGCCCATGTGTTAAAACTTAATATATTTAGCTAAACTATACATTTATGGTTGAATGCATTTTATCCTTGCAGATTCTGTGACATTGAAACTCTACCCTTTGCTTTAGTGGAAGACCTCATTTTCTATTCCTGGAGCTAGCAGCACTCCATTTGACATTTGATGCCCATGAGATTTTTATAGAATCTAGGTTATATGCCTGAGTCTCTTGCCACAATTTTTTTGAATAGGGATCTCTGTTACTTTTCCCAGAGGTGTTCTGCATTATGCTTTTCTTTGAGATGGTTTTGATTATTTTTTTTAAATCCAGTGATAAAACTTTTTGCATGATAATTACCATTGACTGGAGAGCTTTTTATTTGTTTTAAAAAGAATTTTTTAGAGGAAAGAAAGCAATAGTGGTCCCTTCTTCTAACGCAAAGCAAAAAACCATATGAACGTTTCAGTGATAGAGTGAAAAAAATGTTTTCTCCTGTAAACTTTAGTGTAAGTAGAAGCTTTATTGTTTTTTTGCAAAGATGAATCATTACAATGATTTGTTTAAGATGAGTATCCTTATGACTCAATACAAAAGCTTTCGTTCAAATGCAATATGCTAAAAGTTGTCTTTTTAATCATCCTGACAAAGACTAGCTAGCACTCGATTATTTGATCTTCCAAAATATATGATACATAATCAACTTGGGTAATTTACTAAAAATGGACTCATCTAAATTTTATTCTCAGAGGAAGATAATATAATGATAAGGTGTTTGCTGTTTCACAAAATGACACATTTTACTCAAGCTTTATACTTAGCACAAACTTGTAATAGCTACAGGATTATCTGCTTTATATTCCTGTATATGCTGACAAAACTGACCTACTTAAACTGACATTTGACTTAGATTGATTTATAATTAGTGGTCTCTGATATAATATAAATGATAAAATATTCAATATATAGTCATTATAATAGGACCACTTTAAATTATATATATTATACCAATAGTAATTTTTTTATAAGTTTTTACAGTGCTTAGCATAGTGACTGATACCTGATCGGTGCACACACAAAAAAATGTTTTTAGAAAAAAAAATAAGTGAATTATTGTTGACTAAGCCAAATGAAGACAATCTTTAAACAAATAATTTATAATAACAAAAATTTTAAGAAATAATAAAGCTAGCATTGGGGGAGCCTTTCCTATGTGCCACACACTGAGCTAAAATAACAATAAATATTACTTTGATCCTCACCAAAGTATTGCAAGGTATACACTTTTGTTTTTCCACAGAAAAATGAGATTTTATTGAATAACCTCCCAAGATAATGCAGCCAGTAAGCCTTGGAGTTGATACTCACACCCAGATCTTTGTGGTTTGAATCCCATGGCCACTATATTCTATTAACTTACTTTAAAAACTTGCTTGAGTGCAAAAACCAAACAAAGTCACCTCTTTGGCAAATTTAGATACTATTTAAAGACTCTTGAATTTAATTGTATAGCCATAAGCAAGAGTATTTGTTTTTACAATTAAATAAACATTGACATCATTTGCATTTTCTCAAGACACCAGGTAAGATGTTAGTCTTTATTTAGTTTGTTCATTGTCAAAACCACTATCATCACCAGATGATTGTCATCATCCTCGATTTTTGAGATGTATTACTTAGTGAGTAATTACTGTTTTGTGCTAAATTATGCACATCTACAACTTCATCTCACTCATTGCTCACTAGTCATCAGACATGGCTTTTCTGTTTTGTTTTGTTTTTTTTGTAGGGTTTTTTGGTCATCACAGGCCAGGCATAATATACCTGCTATTTGAAAAGCCATTAATATGTGAAACAATAACACGGGGGTGTTTTTTGAGGCAAGTTTTTTCCTTTATGAAAAATAACATTTCCAAGAATTTTGGGAAGTAAAATAACCATTCTACTAGTTTTTCCTAAGAAATGATGCTGAGGGAGAGGTTAATTTGTCTTAAATTTTATAGGCTTGTTCTTTTAAGGATATAAAATGAAGAATCATGCTGTTACTTTTTAGTTTGCCAAAAATGATTTTCTAATGAGTCCATGGTAGATTCAGTGTTTGAGTTTGGGCATGCCAAAGCTGTTTTAAGTTGATAGCTCAATTGAAGAAGCAAAGAAGCACACAATAGTAATGTGTCTCACATATCACATTATCTTTATTAGCCACATTATTGTTTTCCTTCAGGATGAATTTTATTTTCCATAAAATGTATCTATTCCAATGCTTATATAGGCCTCAAACTGTGTATAACGAGTTGGTTAAGGAATCATTATAGCTGGGTCAGGTATTTTTATAATTGGTTCTTGACTGCACATTGACACAATTGGGTCAGTTCACTAGTAATTTTTACAATTTGACACTGTTTCTATCAGGAAGTACATGAGATTGTGTCCACGTCTTTAGGAGCTGTAGCCACTTGCTTTGCATAGCTTTCACTGAGGATGAGGGTATTAACAGGGCCTAAAAAAATCTTCCTCTCCTCAGTTTCTATATATTCCTTTTTCCACTCAAAAACTCCTGTTTATTATTTTGTTCCATGGATAGGATTTTTTTTAAAGCCTGACTCGGAAAGAATTGATTATCTAGACAGAAAGATTGATTTTCATTTGTTTGCTTCTGTTTGGTGATGTTTGTGATTGTTCTCTTTTTGAAATTGATGCCCATGTGATATTACGGTCCATATATTATATTGCACTGAAGTTGATTTAATGAAGTTGTGAAGTTTGTATCATTCTAGCCAGAGTCAACCACTGGTGCATTTGAAATTGGAGTTATTAACTATCCTTATTTTTAGATTGTTTAATTAGAAATAACTTTAGGCTTCCTGATTAAGGGAATTCACTCAGGGTCAGCTAAAGCTAAACTTTATGTTACCAAGAATTGAAATATTTTGTAATTGAGATTTTCCATAATTCTATTTTAATGAACATTGTTGAGGGGAATAGAAGTTAGTTTGTGAGCTTCAAAGGTGACATTTTATAACAAGATAATAAAATTGTGTCTGTTTAAAGCCAATTATATACTTTTACAATCCAAGTAAATGTTTTCTTTCTATTCACCACAAACTCCTAATAAATTTCATTCTGATGTCTGTGGACCAAATATTACCACTACCATAATCTGTGGAGTGAAAGAATTAGATATTAAAGTTAAAGGAATAGAATAATGTTGGGAAATAGAATTATTACAAAATTCTGTGTTTAAGAATTAAAACAATATTACTCTTTTTCTTAAAATTTATCAATAAGCTATCAATAGGCTAGTATTTTCTTTTATCAAGATATTGTCTATGTAAAGACCATTCTCAGTACATTATATTTTTTCAATATCTATTGGCTTTATTAGGTGCAGTATATAACAATATTTTTAAAATTCTCTAATCTTTTTAAAAAGAGAGCAATATAAGCAGGACATACACTTTTGGTAGGCTCAACATATGCAAGTATGATTTGTCAGCATTACTGAATGTGTCCAAAGCAATTCGTAAAGCAAGATTTATTAAGTAATCAGATTATATTAGAATCTGATCAATACAAAGAACAGTCTTCTAATTTGCTCATTTTATGGGCAAAGTTAGCTGTTGGTATATATTGATACATATTTACAAATCCATTCAGTTGAAAGTATATCTTTCTAAAGTATCATTTAATCAGACTTGATTAGGAGAGGACATCAAGTTTCAGAGTCTCATTGATGTCACTACTTGGAGGATAACAATGGCATTTTTATCCTTATTCATTGTATTATTTCGCTGAAATCACTGGTGAAGATAGACTCAGGATTTTTAAGAGTCCCTTCTTGCTCCATAGTCTTCTGTGTGCTATGTATTTTTAAATATCAACTATTTATATCATAATGACAACTACATATATTTCCAAGATTGACTTACTAATACTACCTAATAAAAGAGAAACATTTTCAGGATGAGATTTACTCAGGGTGAGATTTTCTGAGACTCATGACTTTGAGAAGGGAGGTTAGGCAGAGAGTTTTGAAAACTGCGTTAAGACTTCAGTAGAGCTAAGTGTACCATGGGATGGGATGGTTTCTGTGAGTGTGAGAACGAAGACTAGATCATTTATGGGAAGCATGAGGGATGAGAGGTCATTGGCAAGCCTGTTCACGATTGAGCTGTTTTACAATCCCTTCTATTATAAAGGTGTCCACCTCTGTCTTGTCTTTCAGTCCTCCACAAGCAACCCAGAGAAGTATGTCTCTGTTTGCTAGAGCTTGGCCGGATTGCAGCCAGGTAGGTCAAACTGCTGCCACTATGTTAAGATGTGGGCCATCTCAGCATTGAAGCAACTGAGGAGCTTCCTGGCTTTGCGTTGTTAATTTAACCTGGGTATTGAGAAGCTACTCTTTCAAATATAATCAGTACAAACATCTCAAGAGCAGTTGTTCAAACTAAAAGCATGCTACCAATATTCCTAGCCCCACGATCGTGTCAAAGCCACTACGTCTAATAAGCATTTACTAAAAGCATATCCTCTCGTCCAATACATTTTCCCTCCATCCTTTTCTTGGGGGGTAGGGGAAGGTCTTGTACATGAAGTTGTGTGTGACTATTACTCTTTCCACTAAAGTCTATTCCTGTTATGTCTCTCTCTCCCAACTCCTTCACCTCCTCTCTCCCTGTTTATTCTTTATAATAATTATTAATTCTTAATATAATCCCTAAAATCATCTAATATTTAATGAATTTATTAAAATTTAATAATTTTAATACCTGTCTCCTCTGTTGTTCCTTTTTTCTCATTTTCTCTCCTTCAACATCCCATCTCTCAGGTCTTTTAGCTTCTACTTCTAAGTGGGGAGATAGTTTTTCAATTATTCTCCGTATTTTGATTAGAGAAAGGCATCGAATATTATCCTTCATAGGTGAAAATATGTATGGAATCATTTTCTTCTAGGAAAAAAGAAGTAATTGTAAAAGTCACAATCATAGCTAAATAGAGAAAGGGACTTTATTACCTCAGCTGACTTGCTTTGGTTTCATATCTTATCTTTCATTATCTTGCAAATGACCAAAAAGATCTTCTGACAGTTCTGTGAAGCTGAAAGAATTAGAAACGAGGATGTAAGTGGTTGAAGAAGTCTTGATTCAAAATTAAATTAAGAATTAATTAGATGTTTTTTTCATCAAGATCTGAGTACACTTTTAGGATACAGATCAGATGAGCCAATGAGATAAAGGGAGAGCTAGCTCTGGGTGAAAGTTCTCAAAGAGAAATTTATAAAGATAATCAGGGTAAAGAAGATACAAGGTGCACACATCAGCAAATTACAGCAATAGGTAGAAAGCTTGCTGCCAGCGAATAGACCTGGGTTTTTTGTTTGTTTTTGTTTTTGTTTTTGATCCAATGGAAAGTTAACCTGCAATCAGAAGTAACTCCAAGTTCCATAAAACATGATAGCCAACATAATCTCAACAAATTGTATGTCAGGTATAAATTTTACTTTACCACACTAAGCGTGTACGAGGAAGATTCTTTAATTAAAAAAAAATTCAAATTAAATATGACTGAGACTCCACTCAAAGTGAAAGAGCCAATTTGAGATGTTTGGAGTTTTCCCTATTCTCTCCCATACTGCTCCAGATACTGTGTGAAGGCCTTGGGAGAGGGTCCCCTAGTCCTCTGTCCACTCAAGTCTACTGCTGGGACGTAGTTTCAGCTTGTAGTGTCCAACTCTTCCTTTGGACCCCACTCCCCTACAGAGCCATCACCGTCCTGGGTTCTATGAGGGAGCAAGACAAATGTATCAGTTGCTTCTAGGACTCTGCCAAGCCACCCAGTCTTGGGCAAACAACCTTGAGTCAGAGGAATAGATATCCTTTGGACTCTACAGATAGCCCCTAAAAAGGGGGAAATTAAAAATACGGGGGAAGGAAAACACACAAAGTAAAATCTCAACAAATGAGCAGTTGCCATGAAATGTTAGAAACATGGATGGTTCCTACTTAACAGATTAGGCAGAACACTTTTTGTTCAGTTGTTTATTTATACTGCTAGAATATTCTAAAGTGCCAGATTCCATTTTGTAGTTTTAATAATCTAAATATAGGAATCAAATCAGCATCATGATCCTGAAAGCCGTGATATGCAGGTAAAGAGAAGGAGTTGCACCATCTGCAGAATTAGCCATGAGATGTCATTATCCTCTTGTTTAGTTTGTGTTATTTGCCTGTTCCCTGGATTTATTTTATTTTTTGTAATTACACTTTTTATTACTGGAACACTGTGATTAGGAATCTGGCTGAACCAGACTTTTTAACTATGACAGAGTCATCAAAGGAGGAGACATGCTACCCAGTGACATAATCCCTTTAGAAATCCCCATTCCTTCACCTTCAAGTCTGGCATAAATTGCCCCTTGCCATAGTATATAAAAAAAAATTAAAATCTTAATTTTAATGACAGAGAATTATAATGGCCTGGTCAATTTCATGGGGAAGGATCATTTCAAGTTTTGTGGGGTTTTTTTCCCCCCAATTATTTTGAAATTGAGATTCTGGGTTGCTCCATTTCTTTATTCTTGTTTTTTTTAACCAGTTTATTGGGTGACATACAAAATGCTGTACATATTTAATGTATACAGGTTGATGAGTTTGGAGATAAGTGTATATCTGTGAAACCATACTGCAATCTATGCCATCAATCTATCCATCACCCCTCAAATTTTCATCCTGCCATTATTATTATCATCATCGTCACCATCATCATTGTTATTGATGATAAGAATGGGTTGCTCCATTTCTGACCACACTTATAACCATGTAAGCTGGTGAAAGCAGTAATTATTCATATTACAAAAATATTACTAATTTCACAAAGGAATTATCTAAAGATTAAGATAACCTTATGTTACAATGCTCAATTTATAAACCTCGTTATTTATTTTCTTCACTTACTTGAGTGATGTGAAATACTGCACTTACACAGAAAACCAGAAAATATGCTGAGATCATTCAGGGTGTTACTTTTGTTGTGTGCAGCATAAGGTAAAACAGTTGAATACCAATTGGATAGATTGAACATTTAAATATAGATGTCTACTTAAGTTTCTGTACACATTTGAAGATCTTTTTTTTTTTTATCGAATGGAAGTTCAGTTGTGCTTTAGAGACAGCAACCCAATAAACCCAAATTTCACTCCCTACACTATATGTTGGAGCATATTAGTTAAAGGGAAAAAAGGAAAATTTATCCACCTGATCTAATTTGACTCCTAAATTTTTCTTTGAACATATTAAAACTATGTCTGCATCTTTATTTTGTGCTTCCTCCTCGTCCTACCCCTCCATAGAGGATTACATAAATTATTGAGTTAAGACATCTTTAGCCAAAACTAGAAGTGATTTGGGGAGAGCTCTTATGAATCAGTACATTAATCTGGACACACACTAGATGAGTTTTGACCATAATGGAATTCCCAGTACAATCTTATGAGTTGTGAGCATATTTTTAATAATCACTGACAGATGATGCTTTTGTATATTTGATTCTAAACATTAACTCCTTAAAATTACACAAATGTCATCTTAAAAACATCAACATCACTTCGGGTATGATTCTCAAGATGTTTCTGATTCTCTGCCATGTTTTCCTGCCTGGGGACACTCAGTGAAGCTCCTTTGAGAACTGTGTGGGCTTCTCTGAAATCTGAGATGGGAGAATGAGACCGCTTATTTTTGTTCTCATGGGTAAAACTTCCTTTTATTTTCGACTAAATAGAGCTATCATCACTGGAGAGTGAAATCCTGTTGTTAATATTTCAGAAACCGTGTCCGTTTCTGAGTATAAAATATGTTTGTTCTCCTTTTGAAAAGTAAAATGCTCAGCAAAAGCAGGTCAATAAAACCTGAAAGATCTTTTTAATGACAATGCTTTGACATTCATTGCTGAAAAATATTCCTATGAAGTCAGCCTTTTTACAGACTACAGAATTAAGATTAGCTTTATGCTAAAAGTTAAAAACTTTTGATATTTTGGTTTGGGGCCATAATCAATAATTAATATCTTAGTGGAGCTTTTTATATGATTATTTTTGAGTGCTTCCTTAATTTTGAACAAAATTTATGACCATTTGAAAAATATACTTGGTGAACATTTTTGTTAGTCTATTTCAATCCATGGCCTAATGAAGTGTTGCTTAAAATATATTCTTATACAAGGTTTATTAATTAACACATCCTATTTAAAGCACTTGACTCTGACTGCTAAGAATATCACATGTCTTCACATGGGTGAAATTTCCTTCCAAATGTAAATCTATCTTTAAATTACTTCAAAACAGAATAAAAATAGGGCAAAACTATCTTGCAAGAATCTATAAACTGTCTGTTAACTATAAACTCATCTGTTTATCTATAAATTTATCTGCCTTAAGAAGGAGGAGTTTCTAAAATGTGTCCCCCTAACTCTACTGAAATAGGTCCCAGATGTCTTTTTTTTTTTTTTTTTGAATACTCTAGTCTACTAAATAGTTTGAATAAATTCTCTAGTTCAGGGCTCAGTTTGAAAGCTCAATTATGTCATCTAGACCAATCTCAAAAATCATGTCATGTGCCAGAAAAATGAAAAAGCCATTCCTAGAACCTCTTCATAAAGTCATTAACCAGAAGACACTTTCCCTGGCACTTTGCTTTTTTTTTTTTTCAATGAGACAAAACCAGAGTCCTTGCCCTTCCATTATTCACTCTACTCTCCTGTCACTGGGGTATACAGATGTGAGGGTTTGGTTTTAGTGAATTCAACCTTCTTGCTATCTTTAGTTTGACCCTTATTCAGTGTGAAAACAACAAACTCTCTCTCCCAAAACTCAAAAATCTTATAGCTGGAAAGGAGTAGAAAATAGTATAGATTTGTGAAAACCTCACAGACAAAGTAGAAACATGAAGTGGTATAGAATTAATCATGGAAACCAGAATAAAGCAAGCTTTTGGAGAGTAGAAAAAAAGACCTATTTGGTGACTAAGTTGGCTTGCAGGTGTGAGCCCCCAGGCCCAGGGGAATGTCATGATTTACAGCCTGTTGACATCTCCAGACAGACAGGAAGCCAATGAATCGTATTTAAGTGTGCATTTTGGGACTGGCTGACTCTACCCTAGGCAGCTTGAAGTATTTAAAAGCCAATATAAGCAGAGATTTGGAGCTTAGTGTTGATTCCCTGTGTTCAGTGGCAGAGCTAATTTTCAGCATTCCCAGATAAAGAAAAAAATCTCCAGGGCAAGACTTTCCATGTATGACTTTGTTACCAGCTTCATTCAAACTTAGTCTAGTTTGTATCAGACATGGTGAAGCCTGTTGTTCCTCTAGTAACATATTATTATTTTACTTTGCAAAAAAAGAGAGAGAGAGAGAGAGAGAGAGAGAGAAAGAGAGAAAGAAAAAAAGAAAAGTAAAAAATTATGGGGCCTATTCCTGAAAGGTGGCCTGAATCCACCGACAAGTGAAATCATATTTTCCAACTGGCTTAATTTATACATTCGAATATGATGTTTTAACTTATGATTGACTTTTAATTGGCCGTGAATTCTAGTGTGTTAAATTCCTCTAGCTTCACTGCCCAGTTTGTGTTATTCTCTTAAGGACATTAAATATAACACAAGTTTGTACCTTGATGGACTAAGTATTCAAAGAAGTCTAGGCAGATTAAAAAGAGTTACCTACTGAAGTTCATCCAGGGAGTGAGGAGCAAAGCTGAGTTTCTAACTTGCTCTGCTACGTCCAGCACTGAGCTATTTCTGCTGTTTCATAATTCTAGGAAAACTGATATAAAGAAAGCCTAGAATAAGTTCCTTTGTAAAGGATACAAACAATAGTAATAATATAAACAGTAGTAATAATACTACCTTACATCTTAATTTTCAGGCCCTTATATTATTTCATTTGGTGGTATAATATATTTTTCAAAAAGCTTTGGCAAAAGCATCTTTGTGCTGCAGGTTCCTAGTGGTAAAACCTTTGATACATCCATTATCAACACAATTTCAGAGGCTGTGCCATGTGTTAGACACTGTACTGAGCATGTAATGGATACTTTTTTTAAAGATTGTATTCATTCATTTGAGAGAGAGAGAGAGAGAGAGCAAGCTCACAAGCAGGGGAGAGGCAGAGAGAGAATCAGACTCCCCTCTGGGCAGGGACCCAACATGGGGCTCCATCCCAGGACCTGGAGATCATGACCTGAGCTGAAGGCAGACGCTTAACCATCTGAGCCACCCAGGCACCCACAACATTAAAACACAGAAGTTAGAATTTCCATTTTACATTGAACTTACAAGGAGGCTCAGAAATAATGTCCGTCAGGATGCCCAACTGTGCTGGGTGCATTGAAGATGTTCAGTAGCAGCTGCTGTTCCACCATCCTCCCTCCCTCCCCACACCATGACATCAGACCTCTGAGGCAGGCCATTTTCATTTCTACTTTCCTGATAGAAAACAGACTTCTAGAGGTTAAGTGATTTGCTACATTTAAAACGTAGGTTAATGGCACAGTGAGCTCAAGTCTACCTCAGGGAAGAATGATACACAAATCTCCATGTGAGTGTTGTTGGTACTTGTCAACAGTAATGAGATGCTGGGTTGCTTTCAGTGTAATTAATGAAGTACTAGAAAGAAAAAAAATATATATTTGGTTTAGTTTTGGATAGGGTTTAAAATCTTCTGGAAAAACTTTTGGTAAAGCATTTATGTGCACTTAATATTGACATGTTTTATTAAAGTGATACGCAACTGGGGTGCCTCGATAGCTCAGTTAAGTGTCGGACTCCTGGTTTCAGCTCACGTCATGATCTCAGGGTCATGAGATCAAGCCCCTCCACCAGCTCTGTACTCATCCGGGGAGTCTGCTTAAGATTCTCCCTCCCTCTTTCTCTCCTTCTGCCTTTCCCCCTGTTCATGTGCACTCTAAATAAATAAATAAATAAATAAATAAATAAATAAAACCTTAAAAAAATAAAGTGACATGCAACTAAAGATCCAGAACAATGAAATCAAACTCGTATCTGGAACCCAAAATTATTATTATATGATACCATGGTATTTTTTTTCCATTCACGTGGCAACTCTTTAAGTACGTACTGTGTGCCAGGATCTATGCTAGCTCTTGGGATGCTATGAACTAGACACTGGTCTCTACTGATACAGATTTGCAGTCTAGTGCGTGTTTCCATTATGTCTCATTAACTGGATAATATATATAAAACATGAGAAATATGAATGATGCCTAGGTCTTTTAGCTAATGAGTTATTTAGCTAAAAATTATTCTGTTCAATAGTGACGGTTCTCAAAAAAGCAGTTGTTCAGTTGAGTTATGACAGCCTAAACCGTTTTGTACTAAATTCTAAGTTTTCGGCTCTTAAAGAGATTCTGACACAGTGTGCATCCTTATCCTCTAAATTCTGAAAAAAAATTGAAAATGAAATGAAAGAGTTGCAGATGGAACATCAAATTTCTACTGATAAGATCCAAGTTGACAAAACCAGAAAGGGAGACCAACCATAAAAGACTCTTAATCTCAGGGAACAAACTGAGGGTTGCTGGGGTGGTGGGGGGTGGGAGGGATGGGGTGGCTGGGTGATGGACATTGGGGAGGGTATGTGCTACGGCGAGCGCTGTGTATTGTATAAGACTGATGGATCACAGACCTGTACCTCTGAAACAAATAATACATTATATGTTAATTAAAAAAATAAAAAATAAATTTAAAAACAGATCCAAGTTGGGAGACATGCTTAGTGTCTTTAACTGACCTCCAGAAATACGCCAATTAACTACCTAATTACAAACAAAGATGGATAGGGTGGAGTTTTCTATGGAGGTCTTTCTGGGGGTAGCTTCTTCCCTAGAAGAAGAGTGAACTGAGTCAACCATGCTCAACTGATTCTTAGATTTTACAATTTGATAAATCCCTTCATCTTGTTGGAGAAGAGTGAGTAATGAAAGAGAGAGGCCAGCAATTGAACTAATTTAGCACCCTCGACAAGAACAAAATATCAAGAGTGGGGAAATTCTTCCTCTGGAAGTGTATCCTGAACACATGTGTGATGATGTGAGTTAAAATAACAAGCCATTAGAACAGGACAATAATCTAAGCTTTTGCACTTAATGATCTTTTAAATATATTATTCACTCTGAGGTAGTAGACATACTGTCTACATATTTATTCTCTCTGGGTAGATTATTTTCTTTGTAGATTATCCATAACCTATTTTTTAACTTTCCAAATGACATTTTCCTCTCCTTTCTAACATGTAATCACCTGATTAAAAGGTCAGAGAAAAAGAGCTTCAGCCCTACACTGAGAAAATCTGGATTTGCATCTTTGTCTTGCTCCTAGCTAATTCTGTACCCTTTCTGGATCTTTATTTTTTATTCTGTAAAAATTTAAGAGTATAACTAGATGATCCCAAAGGTCCTTCAACTCTCAAATTCTGGTATTATCTTTGGTCTTCTCCACCTAGGTAAACTGATATGCATCTAAGAAACCAAACCAATTAAAATTTAGCCTAAGAAAAATATGATTATGGGAGAGAAGAATGCTAATAACAATGACATCTCTCTTTTTGAACTTCTATAATATTGATAATTTACAACACATAATTTTAACATTGTTATTCTAAATTATTTCTCTATTCGCTCTTATTCATTTTCTTTCACTGTACCCCTATACATGCTTTCATTACATTGTTTTTAAGTGTATAACCTATGACACAGTATAACCCCACACTACATCGTTCTGGGCTCAGAGGAGGTGTACAATTAACAGTGAATTTCTTCTCTGTTAAGTCATTTAAGGATGTTCATTTTGGGGATTGCTATTTTCATCTTTAACAAGCTTGTATTCAAAGTAGGAATTCGGGGCGCCTGGGTGGCTCAGTCATTAAGCGTCTGCCTTCGGCTCAGGTCATGATCCCGGGGTCCTGGGATCAAGCCCCGCATCAAGCCCCACATCGGGCTCCCTGCTCAGTGGGGAGCCTGCTTCTCCCTCTCCCCCACTCCCCCTGCTTGTGCTCACTCTCTCGCTCTCTCTCTGTCAAATCAATCAATCAATCAATCTTAAAAAAATAGGAATTCAATTACAAATCTCTAAGCTAGTAAATCTAAAAGCTGAAGACTAAATTTTACATGATAATTCATGTTATTGCCTCAATATATTACATGGAGTATTTTTATTCTTAATATGTCAGGTGTCTATTCATGTGTCTATATACATATCTAAACATAAGTGTATACATATGTATCTATATCAAAATCAGATATATGTGTTTTTTCCTGCTTCAAAGGAGGCCAATTTAAGAACTCACCATTTCAGTGCCAGAGAAAGTTAGTTTTAAAAAAAAGTCAGCAATTTGGTCCTATGGCATTCATGATCAAATGTAACGTATGGTAAGTGTATCATTATAAGTTATGCGTGTGTATTGATCTGGTGTCTTTTAAAAGGTATGGTGTGGAACCTCCTGGTTTGATAAAATTGGAAAAAGAGATTGAACAAGAAGAAACACTTTCTGCTCCTTCTCCTTCACCTTCTCCTTCATCAAAATCTTCTGGAAAAAAGAGTACGGGAAACTTACTGGATGATGCAGTAAGTAAAATTGGTTGGATTTCTTACCAGCCCTTAGTCTTTTCTGAACTTCAAAACTCATTCTGTACAATCTTTCGTCAATCTAACCTTTACCTATTTCAATTTCATTGAAATTCATTTTTAAATCCTATGAAAAAGTTTGTAGAACTACAACAGTAGAAGTAGTCATTTTGAGATTCAAACCTGAGCCAGTCATTTAAAATAATGCGTCACTGAATTCTACTGAGTAGTATTTAAAATTTTAGGATAATAAGTTAACTTCCTAAAAATTATCTTTGCAAACAGTTCAACCTTGATAGTTTTGGTTCATGGTTGTTTCACAGATAAGAAGCTGGAGGCAGAAGAGAACACCAACCTGCCACAGAGAACAGAGTTGCCCTTTGCTCCCTGTCTGCTCTTGGCCAGGATCTATCATTGTTTTTCAAGGGCTCTTGTTATCACAAGGCTCCTTTCTTGTTGGAGAAACTTAAGCAGGAATTGAATCACCTGCCGAAGGGAGAGGAGCTTAGATTCCAACTCAGGTTTGCTAACTGTCTGGGGTCCCCACCTCTCTCCTTAGCAGATTACTATCTTTGGCAGATTAGGGAATGTTTTCGTAGACCCTCATAATCACAGCAAACAGATTCTGGAAGGAAGAGCAACCTGGATGAATTAAAACTCTCTGGCTCCTGTGCTGTCTGTTATAAGTAGTTCTTGGTTATAAGAAGTGTGTTTGATTGTGTGCCTGCATTCACCTCCCAGCACACAGACTGAGTGCAAATCTCAAAAGTACTTGGGCAGTTGTTCAAAAAGTAGTTACCTCAGGGATGATAGACTGAAGTATGTCTCCTACATGGAAAGGTCCTCAGAAACTAGCCCCAACCGTAATGCACTTATATGGAATAGGCAGGACTGAAAAGCAGTGCTGGCCCATAGCTGAGAGTCTCCTTCTCTAGGGTCTGAGCTGCAAAGAGCTGGGAAAATGGCTGACTGACACTGTAGGATGTGGAAGACAGATTGCCTTTTGCTTTTCCCCATGTGACACTATGGCCTATATTGCAGATTCAGAGAAGCAGAAGTACAATTTGACAGATTGAGAATTTCCATTTCTGAGGGCAGCCAAGTTAAAACTTACCCTGTCAAGATGTTTTAGCCAAAATCAGTTTAATTTAGTTTCTTTTGTTCAATCCACTCAGGAATTAAAGCCTAGGAAGGGCATTTTAATCCAATGCCATCTAAAAGGATTTTAAAATCACAGGACTGTTTTTAGGATTGGTCACATGCCTTCCTTGCCATAGTATTTCATTTTTATTGTATAAGGAAATTGAACAACATATTGTATTAACAGTAGGCAATGACATACTATTTATGTATTGATGAGAATAATGTTCCTTCTCTCCTGCTTATACTTTTCTGATTCAACTTACTTTAGAGTAAGATGTTCCTTTAGACTTTCTTATAAATGTGTTTCTCTGACCTCCGTTCACTTTCTCTGATGCATTAGAGGCAGAGTTCTGGCCAACTTCACCCTTTGCCTTTCAATGAATGAATCACTGAATCAAATGAATTTCTTTCAAAGATTTTATTTTTATTTATTTATTCTAGCTGGAGAGAGAGACATAGCACATGTGGGGGAGAGGAAGAGAATGGGAGGGAGAGGGACAAACAGAGTCGGAACTGAGCCTGGATCCCGAGGCTGGGCTGGATCTCAAGACCCTGAGATCATGACCTGACCTGAAATCAAGAGTCAGACACTTTACCGACTGAGCCACCCAGGTGCCTCTCAAATGAATTTTTTAGTTTGCAAATTATGAGACCACTTTTTGGTGTTTGATACTGTTTACCATTCTCTTCTTGAAATTCTCCCCCTTAACGTTATTGCTAACAGAATGATCAGCAAAAAATGCAACTCAGGTTTGATTAAAATTATATAGGGGGTTCCCTTTCACATTCCAGGGTAACGCCCAAAGTCATTGACATGCCACATAAGTCCTCCATGTTCTGGCCCATTTTTTCTTTCCTGGACTTTTTACCCTGTGGACTTACTCTTGCATTCTGATGTATCCACTGTAAACATGCCTGCTAATCCCAGATTTCTAAGGTAATTTTATATCCTATGTTTTTCCTCACTTGCTTTCCTCATCAGGCTTCTGCTTATTCAGCCTTTGAATATTCATATAAGTGCTTTTTCATCTTTTAAAATTCAGATTGCACAGCCTCCTATATAAAGTTTTTGTCAGTAGCCCTTATCCCAGGCAAAATTGACAAATTAGTTCTTGATGCCCCAAAGTTTTGTGTATTTTTAATGAGGTATGTGCCTTCTTGGGCATAAATGCCCATTCTTCTCTAGGTGTGGTTCTTGGTCCCCATGACAGTATCATATTTTATTCATCTATATCTATCCAGTGGCATGCATACTGGATAAATTACCAATGTAGGTAATAAAAGTTTAAAAAGCTTCTGCCTTTTCCCGTTTATCAAGAAAAGCCATGTGCTCTGGAAATACGTGTACTCCTCAACCTTGCTGCAGCTTGGCAGACGGTAGAGAGGTTGCCACTTGAAGCCATTTACATGAACCTGGGAGAAGTAGCTGGAAGCAACTGGGTCCTTTTCTTCACCAGCTTGTCCCACGTGTGGGCATCCCTCATCCCCCTTCCCTTGAGTAGGGGAGTGGGAAGACGAGAGAGAGAAGGTGGTGCAAAAAGTATGGAAGGGATTTTGGAAAAGTCTTGCCGATACTCCAGTTGAGGAGTAGAATGAGATAGGTACTGTCTTTAAAAGGGCATGACGGTTGGGGCACCTGGGTGGCTCAGTCGGTTAAGTGTCTGCCTTCGGCTCAGGTCATGATCCTGGGGTCCTGGGATTGAGCCCCGCGTCGGGCTCCCCGCTCAGCAGGGAGTCTGCTTCTCCCTCTCCCTCTCCCCCAGCTCATACTCTCTCTCTCAAATAAATAAAATCTTATAAATAAATAAATAATAAATAAATAAATAAATGGCATGACTGTTGCTCTGTGGTTGTTCTTTCTACTCCAAGTTCTGTTCTTTCACCTACAAACCATGAAGGGGATTTCAGAAGAGCTTGAAACCCCCTATAAGGTTTACTAAGTGGAGTTTGGGAACATAACCATCTGTTTAGCTAAGGGGATTTAATTGAATGTAGGAAATGTGTCAAGTGGATATTTCTGTACTATTGCCAGCTAGAATATTCTGTTCTGAAAGTCTTTAAGCCAGCATTTCTCAAGTAATGTTTAATCAAACATACTGCCAGAGACCCCATGGGGAAAAGTATTCCATGGTTATGTTAGTTTGAGAAATATGGCTTACTATAGTCCCTGTCTAGAGTTTGGCAATGCATGCTGGCATATCAAAGGCAATAATGAGTTCTCTGAGAGGGTCTTGTTTAATCTGGAACTTTCCAGATTTATTTGGCCACAGAAGTCTCTTGCAGGCTCCTTCACTCTACATTTGGGGAAATTGCATTGAAATATTCACATTCTGGTTAAGTGATAGTTTTTCATTGGTGTGTTTTGTTTCAGGGACAGTGGAACAAAGAGAAAAATAACTTGGTCCTCACCCGTGGTTTAAATCAGAGCTTCATATGTCAAATATAAAAAGGAAAGACTTCCTATGGCAATTGCTTCGCTGTGTGTGAGGCATAAACAGCCGTTGGGGAGTTGAAATTCTTGAGCGGCAGTGTGTGCTATAGAATAGGGGTTTAAGATAGAGATGGCTTGCAAAGTCCCTGTGTTTTGTTAATAATATTAGCTATTTTTACTCTGGCAAAGTAATTATTTCATCAAAAAAAAAAAAGAAAAGAGGAAAAAAAGGAGAATAAAGAGGGAGAGCAAAAGAAGAAGGGGAAAAGAAGAGAAAAGAATAAAGAGAAAGAAAAGCTGACCTAAGATATCATATTCCATGAACTGTTTCAATAAGAACTACCAGTTTGAAACTTTCAGTGTATCCTCAAATTTCCTTAGGGAAATTGTGGAAAATTTAAAAAAAAAATAGGTGACCCTTTATGCGGATAATCCATGCCACCTTTTTTAATCAAGATTATCATCAGAGAAACACACTGAATGTGGAGTCCATTCAGATTAATCTATTCTCCAGATGTCCTGATAGAGGGAATCAGCTGTGATTAAAAAAAAAAAAAAAACAGGGTTGTGTTAAGTTCTCTGTTTGCCTTCGCTCACGGTGAGCGCAGTCCCACACAATGAATTGAATACAGTTCTGAGAAACCATTCTTACTTTCTTCCTCTTCTCCATCAACTTCCTCAGTCTGGGGATGAGAGATAGTATAATTCTGAGTAATCAGGCTCCTCTTGAAATCCTATTTCTGCAGAAAATTGGCTGAGTTCCTGGCCAAAAACAGAACACCTGCCAGACTGACTTATCCCAAGGTAATATAAGAAGCACAGATGTCATCAGTCACTGTTGACTTAACAATATATTTCCACTACCCACAGTCTGGCCTTGTCTCTTCCATTTCTGCCTCCACCTCTCACACAACTACAAAAAAGCCCTTGATTTCAAAAAGCCAGTCCATTTTCAAAGCTAGGAAGGCAATGGAGAAGGGCAGGCCACTTGAGAATATGTTTCTTGTATTTTCTTTCATTTGATACCAATAGTTTCTGCGTTTCATCTAAGAACACTTCAAGATGGAAACACTTACCATACATAATCATGATTGTCTTGTCCTAGCAGAGGAACTACTTGAACACCAATTTACTGCCTTGCCCAGTTCCTATGTGGCAGTGAAGCTGTGCCAAGCATGGGTCTCCTAAAATGTGTTTTTATGATGCTGATTGTCTTGATTTTCTGCTGGATGGCCGAAGTCCTTTCTCTGTCCCTCCCTTACTTTCCTCTCTCCCTTCTTTCCTTCCTTCCTTTTTCATGGAAGCCCTTATTGTGGTGAAAAGATATGGTATAAATTAGCAATGGTATAAATTGAACATAATTTATATATATATGTTTATATGTATATACACTTTTACTTTAAAAACATTTTTACAAATACATTTAGAAAGAAATACACATAGAGGAACTCTGAGAACCGCCCACATTCACTGACCCCACCCTACCCCAGAATGTGGCTCATATCACTTAGACTATGTATTTTTTAAGGAGTAGGGAGATAGATTAAATAGAGATGAAATCTGATATTCAGACATGGATTCCAAATGACATGCACATTTTAAGATACTGCCACAAAAGTAGGTTTTGGTAGGTGAGAATTACTGACATGGAGTGAATTGCTGGGTGACTCTGGATGAAGTAGGGATGATTTCCTAAAGGAAATCTTAGAATTCAAAGTCATATGAAACAGTAGGCTTGTTTTTTTAAAAAAATAACAATTTAATTCTCATTTATTTTGAAAATGGTAAAATTAATATCATTAAAATTATAATGAGGAAATTTTGCCCTGTTAACATACATTCTATTCTAGCTTTCAATATGTTTATCTCAGCAACACAAGGTACACAATCTTTTTAATTCTCCCCAAATGAGAACCTAGCTCATTATTCCTACACTGCCAATTGATTTGCTCATCATGATCCTCCATCATTATTATTGTCATCATCCAACTTATGCCTTAGTGCAGTTATTGGCTTTCAGAAAATGCCTTCAGGGACTGACTTTTACATAGTTAGGATTTAATGTGTTATTTCTGTGCTCATATCATGTCCATAGTTTGATATAGAACAAATTTAAAAGCATTAATGGTCCAGGGGCCTTTGAACCCACGGAACAAATTAATCTAAATGGAACCTGATTAAGGAAAATTGAACTTGCCTGCTCTTCTTTTTCAGGTGAAGCGAATTTCTGAAGATCCTCCTTGCAAATGCCCAAACAAGTTCTGTGTGGAGAGGCTCTCTCAAGGAAGATACCGAGTGGGAGAAAAGATCCTCTTCATTAGGGTAAAGTTTTACTTTTCACTTGACATCTTGTCCTTTCTGAGACTATTCAGGACTTGAGCTGGGAATTACAGGGGAAATATGACCCATAACTAAGCAGGAACTTTCCTTATGCTGCATACAGTTGGATTTGAAGATAGGAGGTGTGAACATTTGTTAATATAGTATACATAATTACTACTGAGGGCTAAATAAATAGAACTATCTTTCTCTTTTTACATATAGACAAACACACACACCAAACAGATCATAGAGATCGAATACAATGAGAAAAAGAAAAGTCAAATTCCTTTTTTTGTTTATACATTTAGTTTCAAAGGAACTAAACACCGCCCCCTGCCCCCAGGCCCCAAACCCCGCCGGGGGGGGGGGGGGGGGGGGGGGGCGGGGGCGGGAAGGAGGAAGAAACAGTATTCTGCCCTGGTCTTCCATATCCCAAGTTTGGGAAACGATCGTCCTATTGGTCCTGGTAACTTTTCAAACGCCTTGAACCTGATTTTTTCAAGAAGTTTGGGTCATGAACCAGAGTGAGAATGCAAACTCATTACAATGGCACGGTTCCCTAGTGACTGCCATTTCTTATTTCGTTCTCTGGGTTAGAATAAGGAAGCATGAATGTGTGCCAGTGAATGTTCTGGTGGTCTGTGTCCATTTTACAATCATTTATGATCATTAATATCCACTTTACTAATGAAAAATTGGACTAGATGTCATGAGCAGTTTTAAATTGTTATTAGTGGCTCAAAGTAACATTTCATGCTTTTCACTTGTGATCTTTTTTTTGTGAATAATCAAGATAATTTCATCTAAAAATAAGCTTGTGACATTTCCTAAGACCAAGATTCTTCTTTTCAAAATTAAGAGGATGAAAATATAGCACTCATATATTCCTAGAAATCAATGTCTTTTTCTTCTATATTTTTTAGTCATTTTTTAAAGAACAGAGGTTATGATTCAAAGGAACTGTATTCTCTCATTTGAATAAGTTAAAATATCTTGCTTGTTATTTGTTTTGTGGAGCAGAAGGAATGTGGACAGCAAGTACCATCAATGAAAATTCGTAACAATACTCAAAATCAGTGATGACCCAGTATAAATTTTGTCAGTGTAAAGTTTTCTTAATGTCAACTTTTGACTGAAAGTTATTCATATGACAAATTTTTTGAGGCTCTACAACATGTTATTTGAAGAAAAGTTTGATCATAATTAGCCTTCAAAAATAATGTTGATCGTTTTGTTTTTTAATCTAACTTTAGGGCCATGTTTATTGATTTTTTAAAAATTTCCAGGTAGTAATTGCTATTTTGCTTTGTAATGACAATGAGAAAAATATAATGATATACGACGATTAGGTTTTGAGAACAAATCTGGAAGAATGGCTTCACTAAGATAGAGAGTTGCTCTAGTATTTGCTTATTGTTCTCTTGGTTTTATTACAAAAATAACATATGCTGCCTTCTTTCGCTTTAGTACATTAAAAAATAATAATTTGGCATCTCTACAGATGTATTTAAATTTTACTAGGTTGACCTTTCTCAGGATAGCCTTTCTTGAGACTCAGACTTCTTGAGAATGTTAGTCCCTAGAGCCTAGAATCAAAACCTAGGGCTTCATTTATTTACATAATTATTGCTTTTTATTTTAGAAGTGTTGACAACCACATGATTAATAAATTAGATACTTTTCCCTATAATGTAACCTAAAATCTTTAAGCAAAAAATATGTATCACATATGTCTATATGACATATAGACCTGACGGTCTTCCATATTTAGTCAATGGTCAGAGAATTTGATATCCATATTTATGAATAAGATAAATTTATAGCACATTGGACATTTAAGGTATTTTTTGATGTTCTGTTTTTCTACTCAGAAAATAGTTTCCTTTTGGTGAAATTCTTTTCATGTATTGTTTATAGAGGAGATGAGATTTGCTTTACTGAAAAGAATTATATCGAAGTCCTGAGTGACAGCATTTGAATTTAATACCAGTTAACACAGCGTACACATATTGGACACATTCAGTTTCATGCTTCTGATGTTCCGAGTGAGCCTGCAATAAGAGAAGTAACTGGAATATGGTCATTTCTGATTGCCCAGCAAGTTATGGCGTCACTCAGCTATAACACGTGCTGTGGACCAGTGTTGTAATTAACTACCCTAATCCCCTTCTCTTTTTACACTGTCCACAGGTAATTTACACGTTTTTTTTTTTTACAACAGGTTTTACTTTATTTTTTATTTTTATTTATTTTTATTTTTTTGTTCAATTAGCCAGCATATAGTACATAATTAGTTTTTGATGTAGTGTTCAACGATTCATTACGTGCATATAACAGGTTTTACTTTAAAAGTGGCCCATTTTTTTCAAATCCTTTTGAAAACAAACTTACTGTCACTGCATAAATTGGAAACTAAAACTATTTGTCAAAAAAGGAAAATATCCACTAATATGTATTCATTGAAATTCTTATCCTTCAGCTTGCTAGGGGTCCATTTCCACCTTGATGGAGTAAGCTGATTTTAAAAAGGCCGCTGTCCCTTTCTCTGTTTTCCCTAGAAACCTTCACCTCCCATTCTACTGAGTTTAGGAACTGAAATTTCACATGAAGACCATATGCACCTTTCATTACATGTTATCTCCCGATTTATTCTTCTAAACTGAATGGACAATCTTAAAAAAGTCTCATTGATATGTATACACTTTGGCTAGTACTTTTTGATTTGTGGCTTGGACTATAATTAATTGTCATTCTGCACTCACTCACTATAAGGAGCTGACAGCTTTGACCCAAAAATGCTTAGAGGTATTGGTTTTCAAGTGATCATATGGTTGTTGCTGCTAATATTTTAACTTTAGTTTGCTCTGAACACCTGGATTAAGTACTAAGTGCTTATAGTCAGAATCTCAAACACACTAGGGGAGTGATTGCCTGACTGTCTCTGCATTGCCGTCTTGTGTTTCTTATGTTTGTATTTTTAACATTGGCATATTTTAAAATTTGCCATATCTCTTTTGAGGCTGCAAGGTGGGGTCATATTTACTACATAAGTAGATGCTTTTATGTATATGATTCTATAAAACATACATACAGTGAAATAAATATGGTATATTATATTAGTGTTTATCCCCTAGTTTTCTGTCCGTTCTGAGAGCAGCAGTGTTTTCATATGGCCATAATGAACCTGTCCACACGAAGAACAATTTTGAGTCACTTGAGGCTTGTTAGGACTGTTGACTTAGCTCTTACTTAAAGATAACACAATTACTGAAACACTAACTCAGAAAAAACGATCCCTTAGAAAGTCATAAATACATTATCTTAATCTTAAAAGATTCTCATATTTTTACTTTTGATCTACTCTTCTCAATATAAACCAGAGTTAATAAGTTCATTGCCAACTAGATTTCAAGGTTTGTTGAAACACCCAATCACTTTACTTATGTATGGTTTTATTATTATTATGCATCTGAACACATCTCTTTCTACACTCAAAGAGATACAATAACAACAAATAAGAATGAAAAATACAAGAATGTTTGCAGATGACAGAGAAAGAGCCGGGAAGACATCTTCTGCAGAAGATATTTTTGCTAAGCCTATGTCTTATCTGTGGGTTTCTAGAAACCAGTGTATGAATAGCTACTCTGCATATCTGGCTATCTAATGCTTACGTATATACATGCATCTGTATGTTTATGTGAATATGTTTATTTATATGTATATGTCTCATTTAAGGGTGAGGGATTAATCTCTACCCAAATATGAAGAATCCTTTAATACAAGGGAGAACCTCTGAGATTTTTGACTGTGGTTTTTAGGCAAACATGCTAATAATCCCCTGCCAAAGTCAGAATGCTCTTGCTTCTAACTTATCAAAAACAATTTTTTGAAGCCAGATTTTTGCCCTACATCTTCCAATGACTGACATGGTTTTTGAACTGTCTGTTGGACAAACAAGCTACATGCAGCTAATTTGTATCTGCATAGTGCAGATACACATTTACCCTGCTCCAAGGTATAAATATTTCGGTTAGTTTTCAGTGACTTTTGAAATTGGACAATGATGATAAAAGCTTCTTGTTGATTTCTGTGGTAACAGATGTTTGGATCTTACCATTTAGCCATGGTGTCTATATCCTTGAAATATAAATAGATGGATCTGAGGCCTCGAGTTGTGATTTTGAGGAGAAAAGTATGAATTTTCCATTGTCAATTCTTTCAGTTAGCTGGTTTCTATTCAGGCTTCAAGTATCAAGAAATCAGGTGGCAATATAAATTTGTATAAACTTGTAGGAAAGGTTTTCAGAAATATGTCTTAGATGCCATAAAAAGGTACTATTTGATTTGTCAATACAACTCGATGATAATATTCTATTTAAATAAAAATAATTATTTAAAGTGATCTCCCTGAGGGGCACCTGGCTGGCTCAGTTGGTAGAGCATGCGACTCTTAATCTTGAGGTCATGAGTTCAAGCCCCACATTGGGCGTACAGCTTACTTAAAGAAAAAATACACTAAAAGAAAAAAAAAGTGATCTCCCAGATAAGCAGCATTTGCATCATCTGGGAACTTGGTGGAATTGCAAATTCCTGGGCCTCACCTGAGGTGGGGCCCAGCCACCTGTACTTTAACAAGCTGTCCAGGTAATTCTGCTGTGTGCTGAAATTTGAAACCACTAATACAAAAGATGGGAAGAACTATATGAAGGAGATTTGTTGTAACACAGCACAATTAGAAGTACTTTGCATGTATGATCATGCCAAAATATTGGTTGTTCAGATACCAGAAAGGATCATTTTAAAGACTTCTATGTATCATTGTGAGGAAATACTGAAGATATGATGTTAAGTAGAAAAAACTAGACTTTGGGCGCCTGGGTGGCTCAGTCGTTAAGCATCTGCCTTCAGCTCAGGTCATGATCCCAGGGTCCTGGGATTGAGTCCCACATCGGTCTCCCTGCTCAGCGGGGAGCCTGCTTCTCCCTCTCCCACTCCCCCAGCTGTGTTCCCTCTCTCGCTCTCTCTCTCTGTTGAAAAATAAATAAAATCTTTAAAAAAAGAGAGAGAGAAAAAAGAAAAAAACTAGACTTTTAAATTGTATTTACATATAAAATATCTCTGTAAACATTATATATAATTATGATTAAGGCTTGAAGGGAACAAGAATAATTATTGAACTTTTTTAATTTTTGAGGGTATAGAATTATGAATGAATTTTTTGTTCTGCATTTATTCCTGATGATATTAAAAATATGAACTCTTTAAAAGAAGAAAAGTCAGCAACCTGATACAATTGCAAATTAGAAAAGAAATAAAGAGACTTCTAAAGGGTGTCAGATTAATTAGCTGATTGCTCCTTTTTCTGGTCATTGGCTAAGCTTCCCATGTTCTGGAAAAGGGTAAGGAGGTTTATTGGAATCGTGGTGTTATTTAGATGAGGGAGGACTTTGCATTTTGTGGTGAACTTGCAGCATATTGTTTCCTTGGATGAAGCCCTCACCTTTTCTTATCTCTCTTTACTATTTTATCTCTCCATTTTGAAAACTGACTCAAATTATTTTGGGTTAGCACAAGGAAACATGCAAACATCTGGATAATGTCCCTTCTTGCAGACCCCATCTGTGAGCCATATACTCAGTTTTCTCTCTCCTAGTCATTAAAGCTTTAATCCTTTGATATCCCTTTCCTTTCTGACTCAATTTTCAGTGACATGCAAATGGCCTAATGTGACAAACTGAACTCTGTTAATGCATGAAATAGATGTAAATGGTTCTAATGAGTAGAGCATCCATGGGGCAGGATCTTTACACTTAACATAGTTGCTCTAATATTCTGGTAGTAGGACATTCTAGCAAGAAATAGCAAGCCAGTGGGATCCATTGTGAGGTAGCTGACTTTTGTGCTACTTGATTTGGGCACTAATATGCTGAATAGTCTTTTACTTAATTACAATTTGTCACTACCCTAACATTGTACTTTAGCATGGTTCAAAGTGTGTTCCAAGGAAAGGTGTTCAGAGAAATTATTTGTAAATAACAGTTATCATGCTAAAGAGTTTAAACAGGCATCTTTAAGAACTCTTATTATTGAACTGACTCTATTAGCCTCTGTCTGAGCACCTGATGGATCTCATTTTAACCTCTCGTCCTGGGGTGGTAGAGACTCTTGCTGTTCCCATTTGACAGATGGTGAAGCTGAAACATGGAGGTTGAATAACTTCCCAAAGTGATAAACTAATGAGCGGCAAAAGTGGCATTCACAGGCCTAACTCCCGGTCAATGCTCTTGACCACAAAGCAATATTGATTTATGTATCTGGGATTATTTGGGATTTCTTGGAGGGTTGAATTGCTCATGTGACCTACTAACTCCTAGAGTGAGATGTACTATGTAGCATTTTCTAAATGTATCTGACCATAGAAATGTTCCCTCTCCTGGCTTTTCCCCCCCCCCAGAGCATCATCCTGGGTGAGGAGGCCATGAAAACATACTTTGGAAAAACTACTATCAACTAAAGCAAATGAAAAAAAAAAGAATTTGTAACATAGAATTATATTGAAAGTTTTCTACCTTTCGCCAGAGTTAAAACCTGTCTATCTTAAAGTACTGCTAAGAATTATTGAATTTATAGTCATTTTTACCTTCAGGTTCCATTTGGAAACTATGATTCAAGGAAATGACTGGAAAATCCTTAAAGGAAAAACAGCTAGAATGTAAGAAGTATCATTTGTACTAGGCATTTCAGCAGGGGCTTTCTATGCATTGTCTCACTGGATTCTCTCCACCTCACAGCTGGTCTTGAAATTGCTTTTATCTTTTTGTTACAGATGAAATACAAAGTCTTAGAGGGCTTAAGGTCTCAAGTAAGTAGTATGATGAAAAAATTGAAGTCCCAACTGCCAAACACATAACACTCCACTCCAAGCTGCCTCCCTGGGGCATGTCCATTAAATGCAAATATTTTATTCACAAGGCTAGTCCTCTAAAAAGGACCTGCACCTTTTACAATATATTTAAGGCTCAGCTACATAGAAGTGTATTCCTTATATCATTTTTACTTTAAAAATACTCCAAATTCAGAGGTCATTACAACTGCATAATCAATAGTGCCTGTTCTGAAGAAAGGCATATAATGTGTTTGTCTGACTGTATTATGATAGTGATAAAAATTATAACAGTATTTATTGGGATTAGGTGTTTACTTGTAGGCCAGATGCTGTTCAAAATGCTTTATATGGCCTATGTTGTTTAACAGGCAAAACTAAGCAGAATTCTCTATAAAATATATTATCTGTCCTGATATCTTTTTCATAGAAGCCAGAATTTTAATTCTTCTAGGTTACCAGTAGAGTCTTGTGAAATCTTCTTGCTAATTGTAGATTATTTTTAAAGTGGATTAATATTATTTCAAGACATTTTTATAGCAGACCTTCACAGTTGGGTAAAACCTTCATATGAGGTTCCATGCTAACACTCTAATGGTTCAAGGTATTTTTCCCCCACATCTTGAGAAATGTGACTACTTGCGGAGCCTAAAGAAAAAAAAATGAATAATTTAGTTGGAAGTCAGCAAAGGAATTTGAAATCTTATGGATCCACCTTCTTAATACTACTTTTGAATTAGATCATCTCCGATCAATGGAAATGTCAAACACCTTGTTATTGATTCTTTGTAATTTCTTATTTACCATATAAATTCTTCAGGTTTATACCTGTGTGGTAAAGATCCATTCACTGTAACAAACCAGGCAAGAGAGGCACACAAGCTCGGTTGCCATAGCAACCCAACCTGGCAGTGTCTTCTGGGACTGGCTCTAAGGGAAGGTCCAATGATAGCGAGTGATATTACTTTCTCTAATGTTCATATGACACATATTGATTTACTGTGAGTAAAAAGTAGCAGGGTTCAAATTGCATACCTTTCCTGGTAATGAAAAATGGCCTGTTGGGTAAAAATGCAAAGGAGTTTTAAACAAGTAGCAGGGAAAATAAAACTTTCGTTTATCTTAGTGGAAACATTGCACAGCCATTACTCAGCAAGTTGGTTGTTGAAAATTCATTTTTTTGAGTAATATGAATATAAACCTTTTATCTAATTTAGTAATTTATGCAAGCAGTGATTATGATTTCAAAACTATCTCATGGCTTATATTCTTTTCAATGAAAAAATATGGCTGTGTTTGCCTCTGATATATGTAAAATGTTAGGCAGCATGTATAGTGCTCTAATCTATGGTGAGAGAAGCCTGGCTGTTATTAGAACACGAATATTTCCAAATTGGGTCCCTTTCTTTGCCCAGCTGCCTCAAAACTGAACACTAATTCAGGAAAAGCAAGCAACGGGATTTAAAATGTATTCAAATACTTTAATTTCAGATTTTAAATTCTTTTTTTTTTTGTAGTATTTTGTTCCATTAAAGACACTTCCATTAGTCTGTAATTTATTCGTGTTCAATGAGGCTGGGCTAATAACACGGATATAATTTACACTTTGGTAACACATCTCTCAAAGGACTTTGCAAATGTTAGTAAGTCCTTTCACCTCTTTTTCCTGAAAAAAGCATAGATCTTGGATGAATGCAAACTAAATAGTGATTAACCATTGCTGTAAAAAATTTAGATGATGGAGTACTGTCTTTCTGAGATTTATCACTTGAGTTTGAAAACCTTTAAGCATGGAGAAATTCAAACCCGACTTTGTCCAAAATGACACCACTTTTGAAAGCAAGAAATTTGATATCTCTTACAAGAATGGAAAGATTAGCTAATATATGGGACAGTTCTCTATGTTCTTATTGGAGAATTCACTGCTCCTTTCATTGAAATGTTGAAAGGTATATCAAGTGTGAAGAACAATAAATAAATGAGAACTCAAAACCAAAGGCCCCTTTCCCCTGAGAATTTGTCACTATTGGCCACTTAGCATTGAGAAGGTTTCTAAAAATTGTGTGTACTTTTCAGCTGACAGGATAAGCATTTTTTTTAAAGATTTTATTTATTTATTTGAGAGAGCGAGCATGAGAGAGAGCATGAGAGGGAAGAGGGTCAGAGGGAGAAGCAGGCTCCCTGCTAAGCAGGGAGCCTGATGCGGGACTCGATCCCGGGACTCCAGGATCATGACCTGAGCCGAAGGCAGTTGCTTAACCAACTGAGCCACCCAGGCGCCCGATAACCATTTTTTTTTAAAGACTTTATTTATTTGACAGAGAGAGATCCAGCGAGAGAGGGAACACAAGCAGGGGGAGTGGGAAGAGGTAGAAGCAGGCTCCCCACCGAGCAGGGAGCCCGATGCGGGTCTCGATCCCAGGACCCTGGGATCATGACCTGAGCTGAAGGCAGACACTTAACGACTGAGCCACCCAGGTGTCCTGACATGATAAGCATTTTTATTCATCTCCAGTGAGATTTACCATGTCTTTAAGTTGTACAATACATGTGCGACTCTCTTTCACCTTGAATCACTTTCTTTTGCCATTGTACTGCATCTAAACAAATGGACAATTTTTTTCCACTGGCCACAAATCAAAATTATTTAAACTTACAGAAGGATTGGAAAAATAAATGGCTTCATTGAAGAAAAGCTCAGATCCTATGATCTACGTTTCCAATTTCTGTATCACTACAGCCTTCCTGCCATTAAGATAAATTTGCATGTGTGTATGTCTTATATAGTAATATGTGTGTGCATATGTGTATATGCACATACATGTATGTATATGTAATGAAAAGGCACAATACTGAGTTGAATTTGTTCAATGATTTGGCATTTTGATTGTTAAAAATTTCTCAAGCTGATTTTTCAAGTCAAGGATTTTGTGAAAAAAAAATAAACCTTTTTTTTTGTCTGTATTTCCTTACATATACTATTTACCACTCGCTGAATGTTTTCTGCATGTCAATTGGTTTTCTAAGTACTTTCCTTGGATTCTTTTATTTAGCCCTCATAACTGTTTGAGATAGGCACTACTATTATCTCTGCTTGAACAGTAAGGAAACCAAGCATGAGTGAGTTAATTGCTTGCCAAAAGTCACAAAGCTCTAACAGTCAAAATTTCTTTGAATTCAACATATCTGATTTCAGGGCCCATGGTTTTAACTGTACATTACTCATTCTCCTTCAGATCATCTAGTCTTTAGGCAAGTGATGTTGTAAGTATTGCTGCTCAACTTTTCAGCATCCACTGCTAAGTGACCCATACTTCATGTGCGGCTCCTAATTTGCTTAGGTCTTTGTGGGTGTGCTCTGACAAATGGAATTGAATAGTTAACCCCTGTTGGAGTGTCAGAAGAGTACCCAGGAAACAAAGAGTCTTATAAAAAAAATCAGAAAAACCAGCCAGAATGGTTTTCACATTGTTCAACATATTCATTGATTTTCTTTTCAATATATTGACCAGATTTGTAAAGTCTTCCAGAAGCCAAAGTTTATTCTGGAAATGAAGATACTAAGGAACATTTCCAAGTTACTGTAATTGTATATTTCCATATTTCCATTTCCAATTGCTTTTATGCAGTTAAGATTAAGACCCTTAATCTGATTATGTATGAAAGATTTTCTACACATGCTATGGTAGAGTAGGGAGGTGAACTTGTCTTTTGTATCTTTTTATATTCTTATTAAAGGGTCTAAATTAGACTTATGATGAAGTGCAACCTAAACATTTTTGGTATAGAGATTGATGCTTTTGAAACCAAGTTCCCTAGAAATGGATACCATTTTTAAATAACATTTGTTCCTAACTTTTTATCCTGGTACTTCATGGTGATCGAGTATATCTTACTTCTGTATGATTTGTAAAGTACATTCACCTATACATCATCTCATTTTATTTTCATTACTACTCTGTGAGAAAAATCAGTGTGATTATTAATTTATACATCCTACTGATGAGGAAACTATAAGTAATAGAGATTTAATAACTTTCCCAAGGTAATCTAGCTAGCAAGTGATTGATCCAGGGTTAAATAATATATTTTTTATATATTAAATTCCATATATTTTAAGTTTCACACAATAAAATTTCCCTTTGAGTTTTTTTTATTTTAACATAAGTTAAAATGCTTAGTTGTTCACTGTTTTTTTTAATTTAAGGATCATTGGCCTTGCTTGTAAAGTAGACATTTCATAGTAATGAGATTGTAACGTTTATAAGATTTTTATCTTCCTTCCTTCATCCCAACAAAAACATTTCTTGGTTTATATGTTCTATGCTGATTTAAATGTGAGTGATTTTCAGTGATTAATATCAATTATTTTTGCAAAGGGGAAAGAAATGAAACAATTATACCCAATGTGTCATGTTCTTGAGTTATTGATGAGTCTTCTAGAAGCCGAAGAAACCAGTGAAATATCTGTCATTGTAAATTGTACATAATTAGGGGTGCCTGGCTGGCTCAGTAAGTCGGTAGAGAATGGAACTCTTAATCCCAGTGTCATAAGTTCGAGCTCCGTGTTGGGCATGGAGCCTACCTAAAAATTAAATAAATAAATAAATAAATAAATAAATAAATAAATAAATAAATAAATATTACACAATTATTCCATGTGTTCAAGTTGCATAAACAGTTTGTAGCAAGATTCATTAAGAGATACTTTGCAAATGTGGCCATCTTGAGTTTGTATTGAATGTACTCAAGATGGTGGAAGTTTTTTATTACAACATTGACTATAATAAATTAGGACTCGTTTATTTAGTATTACCTTTTTCATAAAATCAGTTAGTTAAGTGTATGCATGACTCAGTCCTTTTAGACTGCCTTGCATTTCTCCTCTAAACTTGGCCTTTTGAATTTCAGTTCCTTACTAAAAACATGAATTCTCAGTCCTGGACCCAAAGGTGCCGTCATCACCTAACTGCCAAGCCTTTCATTGCAAGAGCCTTACTGGTTCACATCAAATTTTAGTTCACTGGAATGGTGTGTTCCAGTTTTATTAGTATTAACATTTTTATTTGAAGCTGGGTTGTGTGTTGTTTTAGAATATATTCTGCCAATTCCTGCCATCTTGTTAGAAGCAGACTAAGATCTTGAGGAAATCTTCATGTAGATTTTGGGAGGAACAAGGTATAAGAATTTGATTTTAACATTGACCTTAGGATATATACTCAATTTGCTTTATAGCAAAAATCCTGATATTACCTGATATTACCAAAAAATCCAAATTACCAAAATTACCAAAAAAATCCAAATCCTGGTGAGTTATTTAGCAATATTTTCCCTGTTTCCCTAAAAGAACACCAGCAAGAAATCATTACATTATGACATTAGTCTTCTAGTTATAGCTTTCTTTTACATTGTCATTTCTTCCACACACTTGCTTCTCTTACTAACTTTGAATCTTCCTGCACTACACTCACACATTGTTCTTCTAATGCTCTTGGCTATTATAAAGAAATGCGTTCTTTATACCCCAGAGTTCTTATAATCTACTTTGTGTTATAGAAAAATTTTAGGGGACTATAAACTCCATGGGAAAAAAATTATAATTACTCAAGATATCTCCATATAAAGGGCATTTTCATCCTCTTTTTAAACCAACCCATCCACTGTTAGATCCACTGTTTCCCTTGGTTAATAGTCTCTTTTATTCTGAACATGCCATTTGTCTTTTTTTTTTTTTTTAAATCCAGCCTCAGAGAATATGTGAGGCAGAAATAATTAAGTAGTTTGTCTGAAGCCTCATTTGAAGGCAGGTAAAGGGCAAGGATGATTTCAAATCTCTCTTCCAACTTTGGCATTAGGCATAAGGTCTCTAAGAATCACAGTCTAAAATGGCAACATCCAGACAAATAGTTACCCATTAATTTGTCATCATCCACCAGTGTGTTAGCCATGATAATGTTATTCAGTCCATGATTTTGTTTTTAAATAATCATGGTGTTTTGAAGTCCTGGGATGACAGAAAAATGATGGAAACTTATATGGCACATGGAACCTTAGGAATATTGTTAATGTCTCATTGCCTGCCCACCTGATAGGACTAAGGCTAAGGTGGGCTTCAGCCTTGCACAGAGAGGCACTTTGGACCCCAAAGTATATGTCACCAAATTCCTTTCCCATCATGATGTCCACAAAATGCCTTTCTACCTCTTCTAGATCTGCAGTCAACATGACAAGGAATTAGAAGTATACTCGGAAGCTAAGAGAGGAATGTCTCTCATAATCAACCTTGAAAATCTTATCTATCTCCTGTATTTACTCAATATCTTAAAACAAAAAAAAATTTCCCAGTGAGCACTAAAAGAATTCCAGAGAAACTTGAATTTTAATTGATATCTTGGCACCGAAGATTGAACAGGATCTTCCTTCATGTATAGCGTCCTTAGATCTGATGGATAACACACTGGCATATACCAACTAGAGGAAAAGTAAGGATGGAATATTCTAGACATAAGAGTTCCCTCTTTAATAAAAAAAAACTACAGCCATGATAGTATCCAATCATGGGAAGGGAAACAAATGTTTCCCAAGAATGACTTTACTTTGGAACTCTGATGCTTATGCAGAGAATCTGGATATGTCCTTCAATTCTGATTAAAGAATTTTCAGTAAATGACTTTTCAGATAAGCTAGGTGTCTCCTTGTGAGTATGTGACAATTGTGAGATTAGAATTCTACATACATTTAAAATTACAACAGAAGGAAGTGGTAGAGTATCTTGTGTATCACACAATTTTCTGAGGGTGAACAAAATGGTAGGGCCTTAAGTAAAAGCAAGAGGCCCAAATGAATAAGAAGAATGGGCACCAGTGAAGTCAAAACAAGATGGCAGGATTTTCCCCTGAAATAGGAAGTTTCATGCAGAAAATACACACTTCATTTATTTAATTTTTTCTAGGATTTCATTAGATCTTCTCTAGAGTGTGGTATGCTTTTCTTATGGAATCAAGACCCAGACTTGATGTCTGTTTCCCTGGCAAAATTATTTCCTTGCATGTATCTCATGTTTATAATAAGAACTCTGAGCAAGGAGCAGAAGACCAAAGGACCCCAGAAAATAGATCGTTTCAACGTGTGTGTTTTAAAATGTCAATGGCCAGCACAGTCTACAATTCCCAGTCTGTGTATGCTTCTGTTATCACTGACGGTGGATTATTAGGCAAGAAAACTTCCCTTCACTCTAGGATACAGGGCAATAGAAGAACCATTCTTACTGCAACTTGACAACAAAGATTTTTGCTAATCTTGTCACAAAAGATCCCAGTTTGCATTTTCAGGTGATGTTCGTGTCCTTCTCTGCAACGGAGATGAAGAGCATTTTATGAACTTCGTATCTTCTTGTTTCAGTAGGGTCTTCATGGTTGTGACTATGTCCCCACAGCCAAAGCAAAGCAGACATTTAAGGTAATTACTTAGATAATTAAGGGGGAAACCTCTCCACTTTGCTTTCACTGTGGAGCCTTGGCCTCCAATCAAAGAAGGGAAGTTGGGCGCCCAAGCGTGAATATTGTACCCGCTTGAAAATTTTCAGCAAGGTCTTAAAATGCTGTTTCTTCTTTGGTTTTCCCATAATACTTTGTAAAAATAGCAACATGGGGCTTATTGTGCATGGGTCACAGGCAGTAACCTAGAGATTTCTGTCTTTTCTTGGTACAATTTTCACACTCCAGTGTGTTCCTTCACTGAGCTTATTATTAGAATTATTTGAAAATATAAACCTGGACTTGGCTTCTGTATCAGCTTAGTCTTTGCTTTAAAATATTTAAAAGAATACACTTGTGGGATAAAAATGAAACACAATATCATTTCATAATATTTCCATGCTATTCCCATTGCACAAATTGCCCTTTGTGGTTTAACACTTGGAACCTCATGGATCCCTGCCAAATTTTTGCTTCTGACACCACACCTAACCTCCCGATGTATCAGCAGTTCTTTAACAAACACATGTGATTTACCACTTTAGTACAATAAAAGCTAAAGAGGTTGGGAATGGGATAGAGCATGAGTTTGATGCCTTGAGGTTGCCGGTGTAAATAGAAATGTCGGCTCATTTTTAGTTTTTAAATATCAACAATTATGATCTAGAAAAAACAGATTACTCAAGTAACTCTTATCTATTCCATAAAACCATAAAATGGTTGTTAGAAAAGCCCTATTTTGTAAATACTCCTTTAAACCGGACGATATATCTTGAAGCCAGTTATGAGAATTAGTCTAGATTTCTAAAGTATTGTTAAATGCATTTCTTTATCTATAATTTGTCCCATGATTCATTTACCAAACACATGAGGGCGCGCTCTGTGCAAAGAACTACCAGAAATCCTGAGGATACGCTGGCTCTATAAGCTGTTTCTTTATAAGGATCGTGCTTACCAATGTAAATAATGGTCATATACTGCTAATAATTTTGATGATGAAATAGAATTTAATTGGTTATCCTTATTAATAACCGACAAGTAAGAGAGAGAGATGAATTCCCATAAAGTCACTTCTAAAATCTTCTCAATTAGCCTGAGAATGTTATTGAACATGAGAGTGTGGAACCGAGTTGGGGAGCAGAAACACGGGGTGTAACCTTTTTTGGACCTGTTGCAAGATGTTGCATAAGGACGTTGTGAAGCAAGTTGCTACTAAGTGAAGGTGAAATCCAAATCAGGTGTGCCAATCTGGCTGTGACAACCTTGACTCCCATCTATCACCAAAGGTGACTGAACCACTCTTGCTGTCTGGGGGCAGTTTCCCTCATCGCTGTTCAGATGTCACTTAGTTAAAGAAGAAGATGTCCTACAGGTTTTCTTCGTTCAAAGAATATGAGTGACTATGCTCTTTTCACTACTTAAATCATTACACCTCTCCTTGCTTCCCTGAAAATTAATTTTTTAAAAAAGTTTAAAAAAATCCATGATGCCTCCTGAGATCATACTAACTTCAGAGATTTTTAAAGGGGCATGTAGATTGCACTAGAAAGTCAGGAATGTGATTACCTGCTAGCCCACATCATGATTCTTCCTATTTTAAGGGTGAGTCTCTATAGAATATCTTTGAAGTTAGTGTGACCTCAGAAGGCACTGTGGATTTTATAGGGGAGTTTTGCAGTGAGGCTGGTATGCCAGTTCTTTGGGGGGAAATTCACATCTCCTTTTGGGGAGGCTAAAACCTGTGCAGGGTCCTCTTCTCCCTTTTTCTCTGTCTTCTCGTCTTTCCCCAGAGAAGATGTGTAGAGGAAGGGAGTATAATTTGCCAGGTTTTTTAAGGTGGCATCCCTATCCCGGTTCCTTATTCTTCTTTCTCTGTAAGTACAGATACAGAATGACAACACTGGCATTGTCCTCATTGGAGTTAAAGGAGCTAACATCAACATCTAGACTTGCTTCCTGAAGGCATTACTCAGAGATCCTATAATGCCCAAAGAAAGAGTTTGGAGCTAAGCTTTATCATTTGGTAGGTATGGTCCTTTCAGGAGTTATTTCTCCTTTGACTCTTGGGCCCAGGAGGTTCTGGGAAAGTACTAAGAGCTTTCTAGACAGTGCAAACAGGATTTAGGAAGCTTTGTCCCAGCTCAGACCCAAGGGCTGGCATCCCTGGAGGCCAGCAGAGGCCAACCCCCTAATTCTTCCTCCTCCTGGAGGTTGTAATCTGTAATCTGCCTCTTGTGGTTCCACTTTGCTTTCACACTGTTCCCTGGAGGGAGCTCAAGCTGTAGCCTTTTTGATTCCTGCAGGGGAGGCTGTCAAGCTGTCCTCTTTCTTGAGTCTCATTAGCCAAGTCTGCACCCAGTTTCCAGTTTTCCCTGTCTCGTTTCAGACACCTTTCCACAGGTGGGACTTATGCTCTAATCTTCTTCCCTCTTCATATCCAGGGCCACACCTCAATCCTTGTCTCTCCAATTTAGACCACCTTCGTATCTGGCCAGGTCTATATAGGCCTAGAATTGGCCACCTGCCTTGGGACTTGCTTGGTATGAACTATTGTTCTCTCTGAAGCAAGATTATCTTTTCTGCCTGTTGTTGCTCGCACTTGTTACATCAATTCTTTTTTACCCCCAAGATGTCACTCACCACAGCAGGTTATAAAAAAGATGCCAGGCATCCTTTTAACCATTTATTTATTTATGTATTTATTAAAAGATTTATTTATTTATTTGAGAGAGCGAGAATGAGAGAGAGAGAGTACATGAGGCGGGGGGAGGGTCAGAGGGAGAAGCAGGCTCCTCACTGAGCGGGGAGCCCGATGCGGGACTCGATCCTGGGACTCCGGGATCATGACCTGAGCCGAAGGCAGTCGCTTAACCAACTGAGCCACCCAGGCGCCTCTTTTAACCATTTAGATCACAGCACTTTCCACCTAACCAGAGGCTAGTGCAGGAGGTGTTGAGGTACTTAAAACACCTCCACCGAGGACATTGCTAGTTAAATACATCAAAGTTCCATTTTCATTTTATGCACAATTTCATATTCAATGATCTTCAAACCGATTTACTCTGTAACAAGTATCTCTCCAGAATAACCCAGTGCTTTCTCAAATTACCAGGTGTTGGAGCTACTGCAAGGGGCTTATCTTCATCCATGTTCTCTCCCTGACTTCTTTAAAGTGAAGGATTTCAAAACAAGAGTTATGTCTGGGATTAAAATATATTTAGTGTGCCATTTTGAACAGAACACTGCTACCATGTTTTAGAAGAACAATTCCTAGACTGTTTGTTTGTTTGTTTGATAGCAAAGCATTTGAACATTTATCTAAGAGACTCATAGTTGAATTGCTTTGGGAGAGTGCTTAAGGCACTCTTAAGAATTTAGACCGTGTTGGGGGTGACATCAGAATAAGTTAGAGATCTACCTTTCGTTAATCTTTCATGTGATACATTTCTTGGGGTTAGATTTGGAGTTGGAGTTCCCAATAGAGTGTTACCTATCCTAGGGTTTTTCTGTTAATCTGGACTTCGGGAATCCAGAAAGGCTATCAGGCGAAAGAGAAATGAGATCAGACTCAGGGAATAAGCTGAGGTAGCCAAACAAGAGTAGAAGGAAAAGTGTTTCAAGCAGAATCAGAAAGGAAAGAGCATGCACAAAGGCTCAGAAGCACCAGAGGGAAGAGAAAAGGAGAAAAGAAAGGGACAAAAAGGAGAAAGAGAGAATGAGACGTTATCAAAACTCCTAGAAGTGCCGCCTTCAGACCAGAAGGCAAGGGGAGGAGAGGGGAAAGGGTAAAGAGAGGCATATGGGCAAGGGGAGAGATGGGGAAGGCAGGGGAGAGCTGGGGAAGGCAGGGGAGAGCTGGGGAAGGCAGGGGAGAGCTGGGGAAGGCAGGGGAGAGCTGGGGAAGGCAGGGGAGAGATGGGGAAGGCAGGGGAGAGCTGGGGAAGGCAGGGGAGAGCTGGGGAAGGCAGGGGAGAGCTGGGGAAGGCAGGGGAGAGCTGGGGAAGGCAGGGGAGAGATGGGGAAGGCAGGGGAGAGATGGGGAAGGCAGGGGAGAGCTGGGGAAGGCAGGGGAGAGATGGGGAAGGCAGGGGAGAGATGGGGAAGGCAGGGGAGAGATGGGGAAGGCAGGTACACAAAGCCAACTCACGAAGACCTGCCTGTGTTATGAGAGCTTTGGTTTTCTCCTGAAGGCGGCACAGAGATGTGAAGCATTTTTCAATGGGGAGAGATATGAATAGATTACATTTTAAATCACTCAGGCTGTAGTGCAGAGATTGAATAGAAAGGGGGTAACACTGGACCAATACCATCCAACCATGTTGGCTTGAGAAGTAGGCGGGTCATGACCGTGGCAGCTCAGCCTGGAGACCTATCTGATAAAAACCTGAAATATAAAGCATATTATGGTCTACTGGGTGAGGCTCTCTATCTTGGTATATAGGTTACTCAGAATTGAAACACTGTCCCTTAAACAGAATATCTAAAAAGCAGCATGTTGATTTTGGCTTGTTCTGACACATCTTGCCTGGCACAGGCAGGGTTTCAGCAGGTCAGAATTTCCACTTGTTAATAAAGAGTGTCTTTAGTGAGAATTTTACGTAGAATAAAATTGTAAGTTACTCATAGAAACTAAAAAAGAATGATGGGAAATGGTGTTTTCAGATCTTACAACTGTGGTGTTTTTTTTTTTAAACCTCTGGGTACTATCAATCGACAGGAGTCAAGTAAATTAATAAAAAGACACAAGTTGTTTCTCCTATCAACAAGTTTTTAGAAATTTGTTACCCTAAGCTCTTATTTTCCAGATGTTACCTGGTTTCTCGGTTCCAGGTCTGCCTGGTGATTTAGTGCATATTTCATTTAGCATAGCAGGGCTATAAAAAATACAGTGCTCTGCCCCCAGTAAGCCCAGCAGTCAGACCAAGGCCTTTTCAAAGAAAACTATTCCTTGGGCCAAGAACCCTCCCCAGAGTATTCTTTGGCCATTTACAAATTTCTTTACATGAGTTCATTACACATATACCCAGAAAGCAGTGATTCCAGATGTGTGGCCAAGTTCAGAGCTTTCAGAGGTACATGTTAATGCCATGTATCCTCTCCGGTTAAGGCTATGAGTGGTCAGCAACAGATACAAAGGGCCTACTAAGTCTCAGATACAATTTTCATGGTTAGAACCGTGAACAAAACTGTCTCCCTTCACATTCTATTGTGGGGAGATAGACGATAAACAGGTAGGCCATGGGTCAGATAGTAAAAAGCCAGATATAAATATCTTAGGCTTTGGGGGCCATACGGTTTCTGTCACAACTACTCAACTCTATTGTTTTAGCACAAACGCTGTTTAAGACAAGGCAAAATGAATGAGCATGGCTGTATTCCAATAAAACTTTATTTATAAAAGTAACATGAGTGCTAGATTTGTCCCATGGACCCTATTTTGCTGACCCCAACATAGATCAGTAAATAAGTAGGCTGTTCTCATGTACTAATAAGGAAAAGGCAGAAGAGGGTAATATAGAAGAGAGGGACTGGATGTGGCTGTTTGGTGCTTTATGATTGGACGAAATTGGGATCCAAATGATTAAGGAGCAATTTGATGACATCATCTGTCTTTCTCTTAAAATATATACAAAGCTATTAAATTGAAGTTACAGATCACAAAGGTATAGAAGGTAGGACAGCCTGTCATTTACAGGGAATTAATAATTGTTGCACTCTTGTTGAAGAGAGTTTCAGATATCTTCCCATAATGTCCAGGTCATCATTAATTTGAATTTCCTCTGAATTGCCATGGCATATATTAAATGATGGTACTAACTGAACACTGAGAAAATACAACATTGGCCAGTATGTCTTTTGTGGATGTTGCTTTTTGCTGCTCTGAAGTGTATGAACCCTGATTTATACTAGTTTCTATCCTAAGTGCCTAGTTTGGTGTTTTTATGTTGTTGGCACATGATTAGGTTATCACATCATGAGGATCGGAAAAGTTAAAAAGGAATGCAGCTAGATATTCCAAGAAGAAATGGCCCCACTTGATAATTTGCTTTCACAATGTATCAGTGATGGTAAAACATTGAAGAAAAAGGAGGGACATAATTTTGAATCTTTCTGTGGTCTCTCAGTTGTCTCTCTGATAAGGTCTGTAGGATTTATTGTTTTCTGTGCAGTTATTGTTAATTTCTGAGCCATACCAGAAATCAGAGAGTACAAGTTTATCAATAAGATTATTGACAGTTAAAGCATGTGGAGTAATCTGTCAAACAAAAGCTATAAGGAGCTGAATAGAAGTTATGACTCAGACCTCAAAGATCCAGTTGGGAAGGGATCCAAGAATTAATAACACAAATAAAATCAAAAAGACAAAATAAAGATTGCCATAAGACAGGGTATGATTTCAACTACAGATTCAGCAGTTCATTTGACAATAATTTGCTAAGTACCAACAAAGAGCTGGACACTATTCTAGGCACTGATGAATTTAGAGAAAGGTGGATCCATGTGCATTGGATATATCTGGAAAGCTTTCAAAGAGAAGGTGGAAATTCACCAGTATTTTGAGAAGTGAATGGGATTTGGATGTCAGAGAGCATTTTGGAAGGACAATAGGGCCAGCATGGTGGAAGAATAGGAAGAACTCAAAAGATGTTTAGTGAATGGGCCAGGTTAGCTGGAGCTTATGTAGAGAGTTTAAGTAGGGAATAATGTGATAAAGGTACACTGGGGGCAACTGTGGAGGACCTTGAAAATAAAGCCAAAAACTGTCCATTTTGACCTGGAGGCACTAGACAGCAACTGAAGGTGTTGATCAATAGCATGATAAAATTGATATGTAAGGCAATTAATTTGGGAGGGTTTATATAGAGAATTATTGATTGCTGCAGGAAGAAACCAAAGGCAAATGCAGCTAAGTAAGAGGTTATTCATAAGATATGAACATTAATTAAAATTGTGGCAGAAAGAATGGAAAGAAAAATGTGAATAGTATTTTGAGGGTAAGCTTCATTTGATTAATAGAATAGAAGAAAGAGGCAAAGAAGAAGCTAGATTTTTGAAAATGATGATTTTCTTGTGAGAAATTACCTTTCCCCCCCAAAAAAAAATCATAAAAAGAAACATAGCTTACAAGAGTCCCTGAGGTCAATGTGATTCTGCCATCAACTTGCTGCATAACTTTGACCAAGTTTTTAAAAATCTCTGTAAGCTGTCTGTAATGTGAATTGTAACAGTACTCATTTCAAAGAACTGAGTGTTCATTCATTTATTCAGCAGATATCACACAAATTATCTTCTAGCTTCTGAGAGTAGAGTGGTGAGTAAGACACAGTCCCTCACTGCCTTTAAGGAGAATGCTCTGTAGTAGAGACAGATTATCTTCAAGTAAGCAAATACACAAGGTAATTGGGGGTCTGGTAAATGTCAAAAGGAAACATTTTATGCAATAGAGAATAATGGGATTCAGGAGGGGTTACTTAGGTAAAGCTCTAAAGGATGGCCTCTCCAGGAGCCTGGCTTGAGAAGAGCAGGGATGGATGACAGGGAGAGCAAGTACAAAGCTCAGCTTGTTTGAGGAGAAATGTAGCAGGTTTTTCTTTTTTACCTTATATTTGAACAGTTCTGGAAAATGAGACCAATTCAAGTGTGCATCCCTACAGTCCTAGTGGTGGGTTGCCAGTCTGTGGGCAGAAATTGTAGCAGATGTAAAGGGGACACCTGCCCTCTAGTGCCCTCCCCGGGTTATTTAATCCGTTCATAGGATTTTCCCACCTCAGTGTCATGGGGGATGTTAAAAGTGGTTATGCATTCACTGGTTCAGTGAAAGGCATTAATGTATGTAGGAAACAAAGGAAAAAAATTCTGAGAAACCAGCTTCTGTCAAAGAGCAGATTTATATTTATTTCTTTATATTTGCAAATGAGAAGGCTTGGAGACAGAGGGGAACAAGAAATGTTCTGTTGACAGGGATGACTTGCATATTTTGGTCTGGTCTGTTCATTCTTATATAAACTAGAGCAAAACAATGGTCCCATTAAATGTTGTCTTTTCTCACTTCAGTGTTTTTCCTTTTGGGGCGGGGGAACGAGAATCTGGGAATACTTTGATTCTGTGGTGTAGGTGTAAATTCTAACTCCTCACCCACATGAAAAATTGTGAGAAAGTGGGCCCTAGAATTTTCTTCCTGATGAACTCTTGTCCTCTTTCTCATTTTTTTGGTCCATTGCCCTATTTTAGAAAGTGATGGGGAGACAATGGAGAATAAAGTGGAAGGTTCTGGAACCTGACTTCCTCTAACCTTACCTCTGGTGTCTTTCTTGCTCTGCCCCAACTACTGGACTTCTCTTCTTTCAGCACATGTGTTGTTTCTCAAAGGTCTTTGGAAATACTGTTCTTTTTTCTGGAATGCACCTCCTCTCTCTGCCCATTGCCTAACATCTCATTGTTTAGTCATTATTCCTAATGTCTTGCCATCCAACGAAACTTCCTTCCTCATCATGTTGGGTCCCTGTTAAATTCAGTTTCTTTGTTAAGTTGCACTTATCCCAAGCACCCTATACTTCTCCTTCTTCACCAGTAAGGACTGTAGGAGTAAGACTCATGTTGTAGTTGCTCACTGATTTCTCTCAGTACGGACTCTCCACTACTTGGTCTTGCATATGAGAGTTGCCTAATATTTTCAGCTGTATTGCACTGAAATAAACAGATAGTGTTGAGACATAATGCAGAATTCTTGAAAGTTGAGGGACTCTGAAAACAAAGATGTGGAAAGTAATTTCCTTTGTTGGCTGTGAGTAATAGAAACAAACAAAACACTGGTAACTTAAAGAAGATAGATGTTTATTTCTCTACTGTCAAAGTCCAGTGCTGGTTGGATGACTCTGCTCCTCCAAGTCCTCAGGGACTCAGGGTTTCTCCAGCTCAAGACTCTGCCATCAGACACATGGTCTAAGATGTCTCTGTGCCCCAGGCAGAAACATGGAGGAAAGAATGATGAAAGGACATAGTGCCTGTGCCACTTAAGTTCCCGACTTGACTCATCTCCCTGCAGGAGAGACGAGGTAGGCGACCTTTATATTGGGCAGATGTGTGCCAACTACATTTCTACTACTCTAAAGGAAGATATGAGGTACTATAGGTGGACTGTATCTTTCCCAGGAGGTCAGAGTAAACATCACAGAGATCAGGTGTGAGCTAAGTGACCACACGGCTGATCATCAAACATTCATTGTGGCCTTGGATTTAAGGCTTTGATTCTGTAATTTGTAGTAAAAATTAAAGATACAAGAGTTATGGATACTAAAACCATCTCTTCTTCTGAGCTGTGGCTTTTGTTTTTGTTGTACTATAATCCATACAGGAGACATACACATCAAATGTGTTGACTTGCAAGCAGTGTAATTGTAACTTGGATTCAAGATTGAATTCAATCAACCACGTTAAGTCTCTTAAGTTCCAAAAAGTAGGAATAAGGAGAGCAAGTGAAGTTTAGAAACAAAGGAAAAAAATAGTCACAGTACTTTGTTTTTTATTTAAGGCATGACGATTGATAAAGCCCTTTGAATTAAGGACATTTGACCTTCTGAGAGCCCCCAAAGCTAGATAGATCTATGGGTAAGAACCATAGAAATTAACAGACCAGGCCAGTGTCAGGAAACTTATAAGAGATGGAAGTATGGATGAGAAAAGATCCACCCCCTAAATGCCCTTTTGGTAGAGCAAGCAATAGGAGAGGGAACCTGCACTATGATCTTTAGATGGAGAGTGGTTATTCTTTAATCATAGTTCTTGGAGAAATTATGGCATCTTCCATGGTCAGGACTTTTCGTTACTTAATTACTGCAGCAAGGGCAGCAGTGCAGCCTGCCAGAGTACACAGCCTTCCAACAAACAAGGGACAGCTCACGCGCGTGTGCGTGCACACACACACACACACACACACACACACACACTGAAGATGCTGGGGTCTACACTCCACTGTCACTAAGCAACCAAGAGCAGATTTCTTTGTATTCAGAGTTATTCACTCAGCTGGGGGGGCGTCTCCCGGAGGGCCCTTCAGAGCTAGACCTTGTGGAGTGCTGGATTAAATGAAATTCAAGGATATTATGGCTGTTCTCACAGGATCTCCATTTCCTGACGTGGGTCCCGCCTCTGCTTTTCTAGCAGGTCACATCTGAGTGCAGCTGACCCTTGGCCTGATTCAGAATTTTTCACTCACAGGTTTAATTAAAATTTCTAGCAAGCACCATCTATCATTTCTCTTTTGTAATTTTTCCCTCTCAGAGAGAAAAGCTTGGTGCTCATTACCTCTTGTGTGTTTATAGTGCTCGTGTTTCTGTAGGAAGAGATTCATAACCCCTTTAACAACTCACAGATTTTCACTGGGAACCTTAATGGAAAGCCAATCTTCATGGTTGGTCTGTGCTTTTAATTAAAGACGTATGTGTAAACTCCCGGAGGCTTATTATTTGACTCAGTATAAAGTATTATCAAATATAATATCGATGGGAATTATTTTTTATATTAATGTAACAAAGCAGTTCCCACCTTGAGATATCTAGATCCCCACGTCTTTGCTTGTAGACATGGGGGCCCATAGGCTAATTTCAGCATCTCAGAAAGCAAAATGGAACTTGCATCTTCACCAAAGGTAGCTTCACCAGAGATGCCTGGGCTCACCAAAATATCAGGACCTAGGTCAAATTAGTATAATAATTGTTTCTTTATACTAATCAATTTGTGTTCTATAGAGCACAGCTTTGTTTTTGATTAATTAGAATGGGACTAAGTTATTTCTTAATGAATATGTTTTGCAGACAGACTTTCTCAGCATGAGATGTATAAAGAATGTAGATTTTAGAATAAAATATATGCTGCAGCCTTGGTACTTCTATGTCCCTTTGAGGAAGCCATGCAGCTACTGGGAGAAGGGATTCTCTCATCTGTACAGAGGGGATTCGTGGCATCTGTGACAGATTTGCTGGAAAACTAGAGACCATACTTGGCCCAGTAACTAGCACACAGTAGCCTCTGAAGGCTCAACAAAGTTAAGACTCAGTCAATCTGGGTAAAGCCAGCTTGGGCAAGCCATGATATTATTTCAGAGCTCCTTCTCATCTGTGGAAAAAAATGGGGAATGCATTGGATTGCTCATCTCTAAGATATACTTTCTAGCTTAGGTCATGTATATTCCTCACCACCCAGTCTAGACTTTCCCTCCCCAGCTCCGCCATATTTGAACAGTGTTGTATGGTACATCACCACTCTTCTGTGAGCCTATTGCCTTGTCTATAAAATGGAGATAGAAATATCTACTTTCCGGAGTATACAGGAAAAGCCTGGCATATATAAAATTTGTTTAGATTAAGTGGCAGCCAATAACTCAAAGGAGGTCACTCAGCCCTTCCAGCAAGCAAGGTTTCCTGGGTTTTTCACCATCCTGGGCATGCTCTTGGGGTATGGGCCACGTGACCCGTATCTTTCCTCCAGGGCCTGGAAACCCAAGCCCAGTCCGGCACACATGTTCTCATAAATCATCTTCTAGCTCTACTCTGAAATAAGGACATTTAACCTTCATCTCTGAGACATCTCTCTTGATACTCTTTCTACCTGGTGGTTGATTCTAGAAGGTCTGAAGTCATGGGTTAGATTCCTTTGTAGACTGTTTTGCATTTTCTGGCATGGCCACAGAAAGCTCTGGTAAGTCTGACATAGGCAAAAGCCTGTGGTTCCATTTCAATGACATCCTCTCTCTTAGCAAAAAAGAGGAAAAAAATTAAGAAAACTCCAAAGTTCCTCTATCACACTCTACGTACTCCATCTCTAGGGATTCTGAATGCCGGGGACAGCTGGTTTGACCTGTGTGGGCTGTTGTCGTGTTGTCATCTCAGTGCAACCTCCTCTATGTATCACAGGCCCATGCTTCACAACATTGTTGCTGAGAGAAACAAAAAACCCACAGCTCTCAGAAGTACATCCTTATAGGCTGTATGGACAATGAAGGTCAGGGGCACAAAGCATTTGGTAGCCTACCACCCCCTCTTTTTCTATTCATCCTTGAGTGAGTGGGTCTTCGAGCTTGTCCCACACTCTCACCCAGCTTCCCTGACTTATCCTGACACATTATCTTCCTGGGGAACTATTTTCCCTTACTCCCGACACATTTGTACTGTATCAGAGCTGTGCTTACCCAGGAAGTGCCAGATGGCACTGAATCACCAGCTGCTTAATATTCAAGAATAATATTATAGACAGAACAGAACAATGTACGTGCTGATTAAAGGACTTTGCTGATGTCTTGGGAATCAGGGAATGCCCCAGTCACCTCCACAGCTGAGCCTTGACAATCTGTATGGATTACAAGCTTCTTTGGGGACTCTTTGCCACGCGTGTCTCCACCTTTACTTTTGTTACCGCACCTGCAGGCAGCACTTGGATTTTTTGCTCTGAGCCTTCTGCCAGTCAAAGTCCTGGATCATGTGTTACCTTCACGGGAAGGGATGTTAGCCTCCCAGGTGCCAAGTGCCGCTCCTCAGGATGGAGTCTACAGGAAGATAAATACAAAAACAAACTATTAACATAGATGATTTTACTTTCATCGAGAAATTGGCATTGTAATTCTGGAAGATGTCAACATTCTAGCACGTCCACGAATTGCTTTTATGTTTATGCTGTGAGTTATAGGTAGTGATCTGGATTGATTCTAAGCACAAAGGAGTACAATACATAACAAGGCAGACCTCCTCTTGTGTAAGTCCTGCAAAAGGACTTCGTTTTCCATGAAAGCTTTGGTTAAAAACCAAAGCAAAGCAAAACAACCAAGCAAACAACAACAAAAAGCCCCCACTGCAAACCACTTTTGCTGTGGCAACTTAAGAATAGCATAAAGTGGTCCTGATTATATCCCACAGTTAGGTTAAAACAATCACAGAGCTTTGCCAGACCCTCATTTCTGAAAACGGATCTGCATTTAAATCAGTTGGTTTAAAAAAGTGTGAAAAGGAGAATCTTATCGGAGGTGTCAGCGTCAATCTTTACTATTTTTTAAACAATTGGCTAGAGACACTGGTAGAGATTACTGAGCATGCCCTGAAGTGGGTTTTGAAGATTAACCAAGAAGACCAGCCCCGCATCTCCTCACTTAACAAGTCACTCTCTGTCCATTTATCCACCTACTCATACAGCAATAGGTTATCTCTTGCCCAATATGTGCAAGGATCTGTGTTCAATAATTGTAATTTAGAGTTGGTATTAATAATAAACCACATCTCAGGATATATGTTGAACATCTTGCTGAAATCCTAGAAGGTAATCAGTAGTGTAGGACAGAGAGGATTCTAACTGTAGGTACCACTAACTTCTGTGAAGGTTGGCCTTGCATGGAAATGTTGTTCATGAAAATAGACAAAAAAAGATTCCCATCTTTGTCACCGAAGTCACAAGATCAATCACACAATAGAAGACAAGTGGGTGGGATGTTCTCAGTGTTGGTGGGCTGCAAACTTATATCTTCTTTAGGGCCACACATTCTTTTCATAACCTTCTCCATGCTTTCTCTTATTTTCCATTCTGTATTTCAGGGCTCATCAAAAAGAAGAAAGAAATGCCTTCTAAAACTACTCAAAACTTTATTCTTATAGTCACAACTCTATAGAGTCTCAACAATAGCTTCATATTAGAATCACCTGGAGACCTTTAAGAAAATTACTCTCATAAATTCTAGTTTAATTAGTCTGGGGTGGGACTTGGTAATCTGCATTTTTTTAAAAAAGATTTTATTTATTGGGGCACCTAGGTGGCTCAGTCGGTTAAACATTTGCCTTCAGCTCAGGTCATGATCCCAGAGTTCTGGGATTGAGCCCCACATCGGGTTCCCTTCTCGTTGCCCTGCTATTCCCTCTCTCTCTCTCTTTCTCTGTCAAATAAATAAACATTTATTAAAGAGATTTTGTTTATTTATTTTTAGAGGGGGCAGGGAGAGGGGCAAAGGGAGAGGGAGCCAGAAACCCAAGCAGACTCTGTGTTGAGCACAGAGCCTGGCGTGGGGCTTGATCTCACAACACGGAAATCAAGACCTGAGCCGAAACCAAAAGCTGGGTGCTTAACCCACTGTGCCACCCGGGTGCCTGGGTAATCCGCATTTTAACATGCATCCCAGTAACTACTTTCATTCTCCCATATGAAGTGTATTTCCTTAACACCGTCAAATAGGCACAAGTTATTCTTACCACTGATATACTACATTTGTAGCACATTTACATGTTTGGTGAGGGGGAATAGAAATTAAGATGAGATTCCTGATCTCAAAAAACCTGCAGACTTGGAGCTCTCTGAAATGTACAACATGAACCCCACTTCTGTAGCTATTATACTGTGTGAGTCTGGCCAAGTTTTCCAGTCTCTCTGATCTTTGACAAACTGCAAAGGGAGAAAGCTAATACCTTCTCATAAGGTTATTAAAAGTATTAAGTGAGATAAAATGCTCAATAGAAAGTGACTGACATTATCATTTCATGTTCACTTTCACTATTATGAATTGAATGTATATCATTTATGCAATTAGATACAATATATGCAACTTATAATTATATGTATAATTATACGTATATAGTAATATACTTATATGTGTATAGAGTATGTATATAGAGAGTGTATATACACATGCACACCTAACATTTTTTACTCTCACATAAATATTCAAGAGTGAAAAGTAGATTTATTTGGGAAAAAAAGCTACTTCATAATTTTCAGTCCAGTAAATGAAATAAAAGGCAATGGTGAGAAACATTGGGAAAAAACATGTTTACCTCTCTGTCTAATCGGATTTAAACAATAGCAGCACTAAATTTTTAATGTGGGGATCACGCACTTGTGTGCTTCTGCCACCTAGTGCCAAGATTCATAACTGCAATTCTGCTACCTGTTTCATTGACTGGTATTCGAGGTTGAAAACAGCTTGGTTCCTTACTAGTCATTTTGAAACAGACGTTAAATAATGTTGAGATGTGTCTGTGGGAATTTATTTGTTCCCCTCCCCCTTTTCAATTATGTAATGGGGAATAGCTGCTGGCTCAAGTGGAATGGGTTCCCAACTTCTTGCTCGTGGTTTGTCGGTCTGTAAGGGGTCCGAGTGCCTCTCCAATATGAAATGGTGCACATTGCCTCCTCAGGTCTGCGTTTTAGCAAGGCACTGCTGCCCTGCGAGAAAAATGAGTGTTGCCACCACCATTATCTCCTCTATTATTCCTGTAGTCAATATTATTTTGTAAGTTTTGCCTGTTAATCTCATGTGAGTGAAACAGCAGGAGAAACAAGAAATTATGGCTGAGGTTGGATAAATGATTAAAACGTGTGTGTGTGTGTGTGTGTGTGTGTTACAGGAATGGTTTCGGTATGATTTGACTTCATGTGAACAGTCATAGAACAAGATTTCTCAAATTTGGCACTATTGATTTATAAACCTGATAATTCCTTGTTATGGGGGGGCTGTCATGTGCATTGTAGGGGGGTTAGCAGCCCCCCCCCCAGGGCCTCTACCCATTACATACCAGTCAACTCCCCCTCCCAGTTGTGGAAACCAAAAATGTCTCCAGAAATTGCCAAATGTCCCCTGGGTTGAGAACAACAAATGTAAAAGCGTGCTATGGTAACTACATATAAACACGTGCTTTTCACACTTGTTAATTAGTCTAGGGTTTATGCCTGGTGAATCATCAGCAAATTCAATCATTCATTGATTTATTCGCTCATTCATATATTCAAGAGAGGCAGTATCATATATTAATAAGTGCTCTGAGTTTGAATCCCAGCTCTGAGACTTACTAAATATTGTGATTAAATAAATAACATCTCTCAGTTTCATTTTCATCAACTCTAAACTGGTAATTATACCTGCTTCATAAGATTAATGTGAAAATTAGATGTTGCATTTAAAGTCCTTAGCACAGTGTTTACTAATTAGTAATTACATGATAATTATTGGTTATTGTTTAATAGGATATTTTTAATTAATGCTATATGCTGGGGATTGTGCCAATCACTAGGGAGATAATGCTAGCTAACCTATTTTTCCAAAATAGATAAAATTGTGGTGGAGAAAGTAGTTAAATAAAGGTATACCTAATTATTTTGATTACTATTGTGATAGATGAAGAAGTACAGGGCCCTGTTAGATGTCATTTTTATTGGGATTGCGAGCAACGTAACAGAGATGCTTTTAGAGAATCACCTACTAGTCAATAATTAATCAGCTGAAGTAGAGAAAAATTTGACATCCTGGAGCAGTATTATAACCCCTAGATTTAAGAAAATTATATTACTTTACATACTTTGCAATTAATTAGCAGAAAAGAAATATGCTTTTTGTCTGAAATATGTTTTATCTGTGTTTAGAGCTATTTTAGGATGAGTTTAAAATATGAAGCAATTTAAAGTAAAGGTTGATTGGGGCATCTGGGTGGCTCAGTTGGTTAAGTGTTCAGCTCTTGATTTTGGCTCAGGTCATGATCTCAGGGTTTCTCGTGTCAGGCTCCCTCTGAAAAAAATGAAAATTAAAGAAAATAAAAAATAAAGTGAAGGTTGATTACAATACATTAGTTATGACAAAGTGTTTTTCTTACTTGACTTTAAAAAAAAAAAAGATTTATTTATGGGGCGCCTGGGTGGCTTAGTCGGTTAAGCACCTGCCTTCGGCTCAGGTCATGATCCTAGGATCCTGGGATTGAGTCCCACACTGGGCTTCCTGCTCAGCGGGGAGTCGGCTTCTCCCTCTCCCTCTGCCTGCCACTCCCCCTTCTTGTGCACTCTCTTTCTCTCTGTCAAATCAATCAATCAATCAATAAGAGCACAAGCGAGAGCCGGGGAGGAACAGAGGGAGAGGGAGAAAATCTCAAGCAGCCTGAGTACAGAGCCTGACGTGGGGCTCAATCTCATGACCCTGAGATGACCTGAGCCCAAATCAAGAGTCACACACTTGGGGCGCCTGAGTGGCTCAGTTGGTTAAGCGACTGCCTTCGGCTCAGGTCATGATCCTGGAGTCTCTGGATCAAGTCCCTGGATCAAGTCCCTGGATGGAGTCCTGCATTGGGCTCCCTGCTCAGCAGGGAGTCTGCTTCTCCCTCTGACCCTCCCCTCTCTCATGTGCTTTCTCTCTCTCATTCTCTCTCATGTGCAAATAAATAAATAAAATCTTTTTTTAAAAAAAAGAGTCACACACTTAACTGACTGAGCCACCTAAGCACCCCACTTGACATTTTTCTAACATGATATACAGACATGGATCTGAGAGCCTGTTCTGGAAGTTGCTCTAAAGTCATGAAGAGTTTGGTAAGGCATATTGCATTCTGTGTCTCACTTTTCTCCGTCGAATGGGGAATGTGCACCCTCCTCCCTCCACCTTCCTCACATCACGTCAGGGAGGATGACATAATTCCCACCTGTGCATCAGTGGTACATTCTGGGAAGAAGATAATGTCAACCCTGGGGGAAATGAGGTGAGAATGAGGTCATTGGGATACTCTAAGAAATATTGGGGCAGGCATCCACCACCTTGCCCAGGCAACCATCTTCAGCCTAGATCACTGCTCTGGCCTCCAGACTGGCCTACTACCTCCGCTTTGTCTATGCAGTCATCCCAGTGCAGCTAGAATGAGCTAGTAAAAGTGTAAACACATTATTTCCCCACTCAGAATCCTTAAAAGGTTTTGCATTGAATTTAGATACCAGAATCCTTAAATGACTCAACAGGACTCCTGCCTGGTTCTTCAGGCCGGCATGCTGATGCTCTCCCCCTTGTTTTCTTCACCATCATTACCGCATATGCTTCTGCAGCATCTTCAGTGGGCCAAGTGCTCCACCTCAGGGCCCACCTTGATTCCTATGGCTGGAATGTTCTCCGTCTGCTGCTGCCCCCAACTTCCTTGGACAGATTAATGCACATACATCCTTCAAGGCTCATCTTCCAGGCAGCCTTTTTGGACTTCCCAACACTCTTAGTTTCCCTTTGGGGCCATTTGGATTGCCTTTCATTTGATGTAACAAAAAACTGTGTTGACAGGGCTTGAACGTCACACAGAGTGAGGTTCAGAGATTGGTTACTCCTGCTGTTCATTTACCAACACACTGATCCCATTAGGGGACAAGGGCTTTTCTCATCTTCAGCTCTGCTGCCCTTAGTGTGTCAGTTTCCTTATTCACGTTTCATCCCTCAGGTTCTAGGATGGCTGCTGGGAGCTGGAGACAGTGAGTCTGAGGCTGAGGCGGGAAGAAGGTGGGAGGAGTGGTGCCAGTCGTGGTCTCTTTTTGGAGATCTGCTTACCACTTGTTGGCCAGTAGACTTATAGCTACCCCCACTGCAAGGAAAGCAGAGAACGTGCGTATCTTGATTTATTAGTCTCTAGCATAGAAGCCAAAAGAGAGGGGATTGAGAATGGCCACTGAGTCAGTTAATCTAAATTGACCTTCAGAACGTGTGTTTTGATCCCTTAGCTCCCTGGAATTGTCCTCTGTGGCACTCATCACATTTGCATTTATTGGTTTAGTGTCTATTTCTTCAGTAGACTCTAAGCCCCATGAAGGCAGGGAAATGTTGGATTTATTCTGTATGATATATTCCCAGTGGTTAATATATTATCTGTCATATGGTAGTTTCTTAGTATTTTGTGGAAGAAAGAATAAAGAGTATAAAGAACCTAGTGTTGCCACTGTGGAGGATAAAATGTTGGGTGAGATGTCATGTTCACAATAAGCATTTCTCTTTTCCTCTCCTTCATTTTATAAGAGATGAAAGAAATAAACAAGTAATTATAATTTTTAAAATTCCAAGAGAGTGGAGGGGCAAATGGCATCTGATTTGGAGATAGAAAGGTATGAAAGCCATGAAAACATCCAGGAAAGAAACAGATTTAGGATGACTTTCTATATGTTATCAAGGAGAACGTATTATATGTAAAGAAAATGATAACATCCAGGAAACAGTAATGTTGTTTGGCTGATGACTGAGAAGGTAGGTATCTAAGAGGAAGAAAGCTAAAGAGTTGAGTTCAGGCCAAATTTGAAAAGAACCTAGAATGTACATGTCAAAGATACTCAAGTAAAGAGTAAGTTCAGTCTTGGAGTAGTGTGTACATGGGCCCTGAAAAAAAAAGGCAGAACAACCAGAGCAATTATTGTTTGTTCAAGAAAGAGAAGAAAGACCTGATAATGGCCAACGGGAGTAGGAAAACACGGAATCGATTTAAGAAACAGCAGAAGTGGGGCTCCTGGGTGACTCAGTCAGTTAAGCCTCTGCCTTCAGCTCAGGTCACGATTGATCGGGCTCTCTGCTCAGCGGGGAGCCTGCTTCTCTCTCTCCCTCTGCGATCTCTCTCACTCTTGCTCTCTCTCAAATAAATAAATAAAATACTTTAAAAAAAGAAAAAAGAAAGAAACAGCAGAAGTTCAAGCCTATTGGGCTTGGCAACCTCTTAGTGTAGGCTGGCTTTTCAGTTTATTGTTCCTGTTTTGAGTCTGTTCTACCCATCCTCTGTCCAGAGCCATGTGTCCTGACACATTCCCTAAATCATCTTTTCCTACTCAGATTTCTTCTAGTTCATCTCTATGAACAAACTTTTGAATTCTGGGATCCTGTAACCATGTGGTGTCCAGCCCCGGGCCAGCAGATACTTCAAGATAAAGCGTTGAAACATAATGCTCATAATCTTATGTTGTTTCCCATAAAGCGGAATGAAGGTCAGGAGCTGGAATGGATAACTTATAATGTTACTTGCCGGTGAAAGTACAACAGAAAGTTCAACTCAAGGGACCCCTCTCTCCTCATCTCAATCAAAATCTTAGTCATTTTCACCTCTTTCCTATATACTGTGAAAGTCTCTAATCTCTTTTGCTCCAAGCAAGTCCTGACTCTTCTGTGGGTCTGTGGGAGATCTTTGCGCAGTAGACATCTTGTCATGCCAATCCCTTGCCTAAAACCTGTCAGGGACCTTTGTTATCTCATGTGCTTACAAAACGATTCATGGTCATCTTATGCTTGGTCATTTTTTGCGTCATTGGCCGTATCTCCTAGCTGTCTCTCCTCATCCCTCTCGCATCTCAGCTGTGGAAGTAGTGAACTACTCACTGTTATACATAGACTGTGCTGTTTTATGTTCCTGTCCCTTTGCACATGCTTTCCCTACAGACTGGGATGTCCTTCTAATTGCTCCTTTATCCAGCAAAATCTCAAGAGAGCACTCTTGGAGACTCAGATGACTTCCTCCAAGAAATATTCACAAGAACCCTTAGCCCTCAAGGTATTTCCAGAAGGTTTTCATAGCATCCTTTGCAAACCTTAGGCAGAGCAAGCTTGACGAAGGTATGTGGGAGATGATTCAAATTATGTTAGAATAAAAAGAAATTTAAAACATGGTACACACAGAGAAGACCTGTTTTTGCTCCAGAGTGTCAAAGAACACAGAAATAAAGCAGCCTATAAAAATCTACCTCAGGGGAGGAGTGAAAACAACGTGAGGACATAGGCAACAACAAGACTCCTACAAAGGTGAAGACATTCTAGCAGGAATAGCTTCCATCAAAGATCAAATAATCTCTGAATGAAAAGCAAAGACAGATCAGGTGAGATTAACTCCCCTTCCTCGAGACCTCTTAGGACTTGGGAGAAACAAAGAAGAAAGGGGGGGGTAGGTTTGAGATGTAGGAATGAATGGATGGTGAAGGTCTGAGAGGCTGGATCATGGAGGTTTGTGAAGCTGTGTAAAGGTCTAGAAAAGATAGAGAGGGAAGGAGTTTCCTCCAAATGAACTAGGCAAGAAGGGAAGTCAGGGCGGGAAGGGGAGAGGGTTACGTCCTGATGTCACACCTCAAAGACCACTGCCAGCTTGGTGTTGATGGATAATACATCCCAGCTGGAAGGCCCTGTGCTGAGGCTTCAAGACCTCAGACAGCCATGCTTTTAATAAGTACTTTAGAAGCTAATGGGCAAAATATGGAGTATCCACTTCCATTAAATACTTTGTATGAATTCTATTATGCACAAAAGGAAAGAGGAGAGATCCAAAATCTGGAGGCCGCTGATGTGACTTTAACATTAATTACAAAATGTTTGTTTTCATCTTGCCACAGAGGTTTGTTAGCTGCTAGGGAACATGAATCACAAAGTGACAGGGAAGAGCTCTGGGTGGCCTTCAAAGGTAGGAGGACAAAGAAAAGAGGACACTGAAAACAGAAGAAGGAAGGAGCAGCCTCAGAGTGAGTTATACTAACACCGGCTCAGTTGCCTTGGACCCATGCTTCAGAGGAGAGGATGGCTTCCGTCTGTCAGCTGTGGTGACATTTCTGTTAGCAAGTAGGGATGGAGTCTGTGTACGAGCCTCTGACACAGACGAGCACTTCACTGGACGTTTAGCTGAATCTGAACCAAGGTATTAGGAAGCATAGATTCTACTTGTCAGTGAGGAGTAGATACTGTTGTTCCCTCATCATAATTTAACTTAGAATTAAAGGGACACAGGGAAGTGTTTATCAGAAAAAAACATAGTTTCTTGTTGACATGCAGAGATACAGCGATGCTGGAGAATTCCTGAAATATATGAAGATGTTTGTACAAACAGGAACATGCCATCACATGGCATGGGTTGTTGAGAGGAAAGGAGGTGGTCAGGGGACCCACATGGCTGAGGATGTGTTCTGTGGATTTTGTCATGAGAAAATGCACATTCTTAGAGTAGGACTAAACAGAGATAGTTATTCCACTGTGCCAGCCAGGCCCTTATTAGGCAGACAATACCCCTCTAATAATAGCTGAGGAGAAAAAATACATGGGGGTGGGGATGCATGTGTATCTATTTATATGACATGGAATAAATTTAAGTTATTTCTCTGTGTGTATATAACACACCCATGTCCCCCAACACAGGCACTGACGAAAGACTTTAAAAAGCAAAATTACAGAAATGAGAGAATAGGGCTATAAAATTATAGAAACATAAAAGTAAAAGATGAGCTGGTGAAAATTTCAGTGTAAACTCTGACCTGAAAGGTACCAGCATTCTGGGAGCTGAAAGTAAATTTAAGAGCAAAGAGAGCCAACATGGGAGCTTGGGGAGTTCGTGTCTGAAAACGGTGAATCTGAGCAAGCAGTTTCTGGTGATAATTTTTTAAGGCATGAGTTATGTGTGGCTTTTGTCAAGAGAGTTCGTGTCATCCTCCCTACTGGGACCTTTGGGTGGCCCCATGGAACAATAGGCTCATTGGTAAGTGAGCATGTGACCTGCCCCTGAAGCAAGAATGGATAGACAGTCTGTGAGGAATTGTTTAATTCTTCTGGACTTCATTTTGAAGAAGACCGGATAATTGGAAGTGAGCTCCAAACTTCACCTACTCATTTTGAAAAAGGGAAAGATGGAAATAGAATATTCAGCAAAGAAAAATTTTTGAATCAGAATAGCATGCCGATTTAAAAGATGTGGCCACCAAGAGGATGGCTGTGTGAAAGATAAAGAGAGAGGTTTTTTAAAAGCCATAACAAAAGTAATATTTTTATGTATATGTTGATAAGTGAGATTGGTTTATATTATTCTTCTTTATTCTCGAATTGTTTAAATAGCATAAGAAACCGAGTTAGAAGGATGCCTGTGTGGCTAAGGCAGTTAAGCGTCTGCCTTCGGCTCAGGTCATGATCCCAGTTCCTGGAATCAAGCCCCTCTTTGGAGTCCCTGCTCAGCGGGGAGCCTGCTTTTCCCTCTCCCTCTACTGTTCCCCTGTTTGTGCTCCCTTGCTCTCTCTGTCAAATAAATAAAAGAATATTTTTTAAAAATGTTAGAAATCTTATTTGAGATTAGGTAACAAGAGTAGGAAGATGATGATTGAGTGGTCTCAGGCCCCACCCCCCCTTCCTTACCCCACCGCACACGTGGACTTTCCTTCCTCTTGTTTGCCCGGCATCACTGGTGATACCAATGTTGGTCAAATCAGTATTCAGTGTTTACTTCCTAACAGTCATGTAAATATTATAGTATGCCATGATTACTTTTCCTTTTTGTAGCTGTTTCTCTTTTCCTAAGTAGGACTAAGAAGCTCTTACTAGATCCCCTTAGAGAACTGTAAAACCTGTCACAACGGCATCATAGGCAGGTATACCAGCTAATCTAGGGGTTTCATTTCTGTCCCTCCATGTCTCCCCCTTCCCCAGGTTGGCCTCACAGTGTCAACTGAGACTCTAACTTGTTCTTATGTTGGATCCCCTGTTTCCTGGATCATATGTCTTCTGTGGATTACTCCCTTGTTTTCTTAGGGGTCATCCTGAGAAAATGAGTGATCATCATTCATTCAACATATATTGACTGAACATATATTATGAAATAAGCACTGGTCGAAGAACTAAAGATATATCAAAGAAAAACACAGATGAACCCTGACTTCTTTGAGGACCTTTTTGTTCCTCTGTGTTTGTGTGTTGGGGAGAGAGGGTGTAGGGTTGCCAGACTGAACACAGATAATGTATATAATTTCAGGTAAACAACAAATACTTTTTAATATGTTATGTTCCAAATATTGCAGGGGACATACTTAAACTAAGAGAATGTTGTTGTTGTTGTTAAGATTTTATTTATTTATTTGAGAGAGAGAATGAGAGATAGAGAGCACGAGAGGGAAGACGGTCAGAGGGAGAAGCAGACTCCCTGCTGAGCAAGGAGCCCGATGCGGGACTTGATCCCAGGACTCCAGGATCACGACCCGAGCCGAAGGTAGTCGCGTTTAACCAACTGAGCCACCCAGGCGCCCCAAACTAAGAGAATGTTTGTTGTTCATCTGACATTCAAATTTAACTGGATTTCCTGTATTTTTGTGTGATAAATCTGGCACTCTTAATTTGGAGGGATTATATTGTATAGACAAGGAACATAATAAATATGTAAACATTTGCTAGAAACTGATAAAATCCATGCTAAGGTAGGAAAGGAAAAGTAGGGCAGGGTACGGCAGGTTGGGAGTGCCAGAAGCAGAGACTACAATTTTAAAAGTGTGGTTAGGGTAGCCTCCTTGAGAAAGTGAGAGATTGTCAAAGGCATGAAGGAGGTGAGGGGTTAGCTTTGCAGTTATGGGGCAAAATGTCTTCTAAATGGGAGGAGCACCAAGTTAAGAGCATGACTGAAGTAGCTTTGGAGTATGTGAGAAATAGCAAGGAGGCCAATATGGCTGTAACAGAGCATGGGAGAGGCTCTGTGATAGAACGTGAAGTCAGAGAGGTAACAGGAGTCCAGATCATCCGGGAATGTAAAGGCCTTTAGAAGGCTGGGTGATGGACATTGGGGAGGGTATGTGCTATGGTGAGCACTGTGTGTTGTGTAAGACTGATGAATCACAGACCTGTACCCCTGAAACAAATAATACACTATATGTTAATAATAATAATAATAATAAAAAAATAAAAAGGGACTCTGTAGTTGACTCTTAATGAAATGGGGAGTCACACAAGGTTTTGAGCGGAGTTGTAGCATGAGGTAACTTCTGTTTTAACAAGATCCCTCTAGTTTCTCTGTTGAGAATTTACTAAGGGCCGGGGGGGAGCAGTTGAAGGGTTATTACAGTAATCCAGGTAAAATGGAGGGAATTTGGACCTAAGGAGATAAGAGTGGAGATGGGGAGAACAGATGGGTTCAGGATGAATTTTTCCTTTAACATGTTCTTGTGAAAATTTTCAAACATATGGAGAATACCCACAGAACTACCATCTGGGTTCTATAATGAACACTTTGCTGTATTTTGCTGTATCTCTCCATCCAGCTCCTGTATCATCCCCTTGTTTGGAGCATCTCTGATTCAATTCCTGCAAAGATAAACCTTCGGTGTCCTGCTGGGATAACAGAGTCATTTGTACTCTGGGATACCCACAGGCAGAGCAAATGGGGGGTGGGGTGCAGGAAATCTGAGGGGCTAGCCAGTCCTTAGACTATCAACAAATTCTCCTTTCTGTAGCTGCACATCTCTCCTCGCCTGATGGAAGTACCTGGTGATTCTAAAAACTGAATTTCTTATAATCTCAAGGCATGATCTGACTTGCTTCTTTTTGACAGGCTGTCATTTCAGGCTTCGAGTTTCAACTCTCTCCACCCTTAGTTGGTTACAATTCATTCCTCTGTTTTCCATCTTCTAAAACTGTGTTGACCTTTCTGATCTACCATCATCTCCTCTCAATTTCCCTTTGTCCTGTGATTTTAGAACATTTTTATTCCTGGCCTTTCATTTGAATGGGACTTTGAGAAGAAAGAGACTCATGTTTTCAAATATTTTATCAATATAAAAGATCTAACTGTATTTATTCATACTTTGTTTTCCATTTTGATGGATCTCTCCATATGCTAAACATACATTAAAAACAGTAGCAAAGTAACATTTTTTCCAGTGTCTGCATTACAGACACTGTTGTTGCCTTTTGGGACCTTGGAGGACACCAGATTGGGAACCACTGATGTGCATCATTGTCATGAAAAGTTAGCCTTTGGCTCTCTCTGTGCTGTAGGGGTTTGGTATCAGTGTTTAGATGAGAGAATGGGAGCTCAGATGGAGTCAGACAAAGGTGACTCCATTTGATGAGAGGAAGGAATGGGTTTTAATTGCCCCTTGGAGCCCAGCTCCCTTTGCTGAAGTTGTTACATCTTTGGGGTGGATGAAGCCTAGTTTCAATGGAGCTGTACCAGCTACAAATCCTTCCTCTAGTCAGCTCTCCTCTTGCAGCCACCAGTATGTTCACCTCATTGCTTTCACTCTGCTGAGTGTTCTATGAAATATTTATCATATTTGCCTTTCCTGCCTGAAATGGTGCCATAGATTGGTAATTAGACTGCAGCTAAGGCTTCTTAATTTCATTTGGTGCAGATCTGGGAAAATGGAAACCTTGCATAACAAGTCAATAAGAACTGAGGCAGTTGGCATTAAGTGCTCCTACACATATTTCCAAGCAGATGCAAATGGAACATTTTGCCAGTTGATCATTACATTCATCAGCAAGCTGCTCTTCTCATGTTTGCTTCCAGAAAGAAGCTACTGAGAGTTGTTTGTCTACAATGAGCCTGGGAAGTGAACTATTCCCTTCCCCTCTCCCAAGAAAAAGCAGGCTAGGAATTTTTTTTGGCCAGCCTCAATAGCCAGATTTCTGACTCAAGGCTCTGTTCATGTTGGAGGATTGTTTGTCATCATTTAGGGCACTGCAATAGTTCAGCCTTCACATGAGGGCTTGAGGATTACATTCTCCCTAATGTACGATTTTATTACTGAAGACAACAAATCACAAAACTGGGAATCAAAACACCAAGGCTATGTTCTTGTCTGTGAGCCACCTACTTAACCTCTCTGAGCCTCAATTTCTCCATCTGTGCAATGGCAACAGTAATACTAGCCTGCTGAATGACTGGGCAGGTGTGATAACAAAATGAAATAATCTAAGAGAAAGTACTTTGCAGACTGTCCGGGGTCTCTCCTCTACAGTTTCCTTTTAGAGTGTGAGACCCACAGCCAAGCACTCGGGGGGTACCTAATTTCAACATTTCTGTATGGGTGAAACATCAGGTTCAAATTCAAGTAAGTTCTTTCAAGCACATATTAAAACACCTTTTTTTCTGGGTCCAGGGCACATTTAGAGCTGAGCAATATGATCATCTGTGGAGACACCATAAAATGACAACACATACTCCTAGAAAAAAGAGTCATTGTCCATGGAGATAGTCTAGATAAGAAATCAAACAACCATAACCCCTGGCAAAGTCCCTTTAGGGTATATAATTAAGTGATAATGAGTATTATCTTTGAAGTGGGAGAGACTCAGGTCAAATCTAAATTTTGTCACTTCCTACCTATGTGACTTGGAGCAATTTACTTCCCCTCTCTGGAACTGCCATTTTCTCATCTGTCAGTGCGGATAACAGTGCAATCCACTTAGAGTTGCTGCAAGAATTAACTGAAATAAAATCTGTAAGAAGCTTACCATCATCATCACAATAACAATATTATTGTAATAATAATAACAACAATAAAACAACAGTGGCAGACGACTGTTGGGTATCATGTGCCAGGCAATACTACTACATCCTTACACATTCTTTGTTCAAAAAACTCTATGTTATAAACATTCTGCCGATGAGAAAGTGAGGCACAGAGAGATTAAATCATATCTTAGGGCTATCCAGATAGTTAGCGGTGACTGTGTCTAGGCAGTCTGGTAAGGTCAAAGCAAATGGCAGCTTCTGCTCTGTTGACTGTTACTCATCTCTCTGAAGTTTCATCTAAGAAAAGGGCAGAAAGGACTATTAGGAAGATAAAAGTGAAACAACAAATGTGAAAAGTGTTTGGCAAACAAAGTGATAATTCTATATGCTTGTCTATTGGGGTAGTATTTAACCATTTATAATTTCAAACAGCTAGAGAGGTTGAGCTGAATCTCCAACCTTTGACAAAGAAGCATTCACACACACACACAAAAAAAAGAAGCATTCACACGGCATCTGTGGCCAACAGAGCCTCACACTCACCCTGTTAACAGGTGACTTATCTCTTACCTTGAAGGTGCAGGGAGCAGGCTTTCAACATGGCAGACTAGCGACTGAACAGCTGCCATCTTACTCCTCCATGTGTCCATGTCCCTTAGGCAGCCAGCTGAATTCCCAGTCGCCCAATTTTGAGCATATGCCTTTTCAGGATAATATCAGTTGATGACAGAGTCTGTTGTCCTATAAATTAATTTAACACTCTTTCTCTGGAGAGCAGATGACTGCGTTCTAAAAACAATATTTTCACTCAAGTTATGATGGCTTGTAAAAACACACAGTGAATGGGGTTGACGAGGAGGTATTAGGAAACATATGATATTCCAGGAGCCTGCACTGATTTAAATTTAGGTGGCTTGCTCCTCAAGGCAGTCAGTGTCAGAGAGAGTTGTCTCTTAAAAGGATGGCTGTGGTGGAGAACAGTTCACAGACTGGGCACAAATAGGAGCCGTTGTGGTCAGTGACATGGGGAGGGGCTTAATGAGAGCCAGGGTTATGCTGAGGGACCCAAGACACTTGAGCATTAAAAGAGAAAAAGGATTGTGGGTCTGTTCAAATTTTCTATTTCTTCCTGTTTCAGTTTTGGTAGTTTATATGTTTCTGGAATTTTCCAGATTGCCCAATTTGTTGGCATATAATTGTTCATAATATTCTCTTATAATTGTATGTCTGTGACGTTGGTTTTGATTTCTCCTTTTTCATTTGTGATATTATTTATTTGGATCCTTTCTTTTCTTTTTGATAAGTCTGGCTAAGGATTTATCAATTTTGTTAATTCAAAGAACCAGCTTCTAGTTTCATTGATCTGTTCTACTGTATTTTTTATTTCTGTATCATTTATTTCTGCTCTAATCTTAATTATTTACCTTCTTCTGTTAGGTTGTGTATTTGGAGGGAGTGAAATTTGTATTAAGTAATTTTCTACTATAGTGAATGGTATATTCTAAAAACTGTATTCCAGATGTAATGAGATTCTGTGAAGGGAGATAATGAAGAGAATAATATACTTGATTCTGGATCCATTTGGGATATTTTCTTCTTCTCTCCTTCCTTCCCCCTTCTTCTTTCTGTCTCTCCTGCTCATTGCTCTACTGATTCTTAAGTCAATCTCCCTCTCTCCTGTATGATTCCTGTTACTTTGTTTTTTGACCCAAAATTCGTCTTTATCTCAAAGGAATCCTCTAAGCAGTGGTCAGTGGGGATTTTCATTCACATCCTGGTTTTTTCAGACTCTCCCTCATAAAGACAAATCATTTCATCTTTTCCTTTTTCTTTTCTTTAAATAAGTAATGTCTTGTACATATCACACATTGTAATTTTTGCCAGGTATACAAAGCTGAGTAGAATGTGACCCTTTAAAGTGGTGAGAGGAAATTAGAGAAAGATGGACAAGAAAATAAGGCAACAAAATATGATAGGTACTCTGCTAGAGGTCTGTGCAGGAAAATCTCAAGGTCCCCTCAAAAATAATCTAAAGGTTGGAGAGTACAAAAATATTCCATAAAGGCAGTGATGCCTGGGTGGAGCATTAGTAGGAGTTAACGTTTCTTCATTCATTTAAACGAGCATTTATTGAGTGCCCATTGTGTACTTGGAACTATACTAGGCCCCCAGGGCCTGAAATTTACTAACGAATAACCTTGCCTGGCACTCAATAAATATTTGTCGAATGGCCAAAGAAAGGGACTCACTTTAATTTACCTGGTGAATACAGAACAATTCTTTGCCTTCTCTGTAGATAGTCATGAAATTTTTAGGGGATTCCAAGGAGTCCAGAATATTTGTGGGTTAGGTAATTTGGAGTGTAGGCATGGGCACTGACAGGTAGGGCCACACAATAGCTGCATCATTGTGCAATGCACAACTTGGATAACATTAAGGCATAGTGAGGAAGAAGGTGGGGAAGGAATAGTAGCTGAACCATGAAATGCTTTGTGTGTCAGGCAAGTTGTTCTCATGGCTGGCAGAGGACAGACAGAGATAGGAGAGGGGGTACCAGAATCACTAGCAAGTTGGTTCTTCAAATTACGTGTGCTTCTACCCACCCTCGAGAAGCAGACTCTGCCCTCTCCCTACACACATACATACGCGCTCGTGTGTGTTCATACCACTGCTCTTCCAGAATCTTTGCCACAGGCTTCTTATGAGGATGAGTCATATTCCTCAGGTGGGCTGGAGCTGAAAGTGGCTAAGAAACACTACAGAAAATGGAAACCCATGCAGGGGTTTTTAAGCAAGGCAGTGGCCTGATCAGATTTTCCTTTTAGAAAGAGCACTAGGGCACTGGAGTAGAGGGGGCAGTGGGGAAGTGTGAGAGATGAGAGGGCATCCTGCTGGGAAGCTTTCATAGCCTCAAGGGCTACTGACATCAGTTTTCAGACAATTTGACAGATATCCCTGTTTCCCTCAGTTTTCAAGGTCACAAACACAAGATTCAAATCTGAATGAAAGAGATTTATCAGTGTTTTGCTTAGAAAGTGTGGCACCTAAAACTTTTCGTAGGAATTATGATTTAGAACAGATGCAAATATTCATGCATATCTGTACTGGGGAATTGATAAGATAATGCTACCAAATATGAATATGAAGCATATAAATTATGTTTACCCAAAGACATTTCTTTTACTTGTTTATTTTTGTTGATGCTATTTTTGTTTATTGCTTGTATAATATAGCTGTAGATAGTTTGATCATCTTAAAAATAAATACATCACCAATATACCCATAATATTTTTTTGGCTCTCTTAGGTGACCCTTTTTTTTTCATTGAGTAAAACATATGATTTTGTGTGATTTACATGGATTTCAGCTGTGCCTTGTCAACAAAAAGTGAGCTGATGTATTTCTGTTTCTAAAGATTAATGTTCCCAAGAAGAAGAAAAATTCATACTGTCCTTGCTTTAAGCTCCTTAATACCAACACATAATGTGATTCCAGTCTGTCTCTCCAAGCTACAAAATTAAGGGAAAAAAATCTCCTTTCTGAAATCCTATTATATCGTAAGAGCCAGAGCTCTGGACCCCTGATACCACAGTGACCCCAGCATTCGTAGGGAGCTGTTGGTGAATCATTTCTACAACTTTAAAACTTTCCATTGTGTTCTAACTTGATATGGGAGAATTACCTTATTTCCTTTCCATTTTTTCCCCTTTGAATTAAGTATCTGGATGAGCTACAGAGCTGGTTGGTTATGAGATAATTTTTTACCTTATAATGTTAGGAAAATAAGATTGAAAGGTGGTGCTAAGAAAGCAGGCTTTAGATTGCACATTGTAACCTAATAAAACGTGCATTGTATCCAGTAAAACAGAGTTAGGACTTACCGGACATGTTATTAACACCTGCTGGGTCAATATATTAAGTGATTCACTCATCTTTAAATATTGGATTCTTTTTTAGAATAATAATTTCTGGAAGAGTACAACTCTTTAATTGTAAGGCCCTGTACTAGGTGGGGAATAAAGGAGATGTGATTTCTAATGTGGCTCTGGGGAGACCCCTGTGTGCCCCTTTCTTCTGTTCATATACCTGTGAAATGAGAGAATTGCCAATGGCCTCAGTGTAGTTTTTACTCTCTTTATTTTAATAAGGCATATCTGTAGGTTACCAGGCACCTAGTAGGTGCTCTAATATTATGACTCTATATCATCTAAGGAAAAAGGGTTCCCTGTTGCTGACACATACAAAGAGGCCTCCTTGGAAAACAACACATAATTGCATCAGAATAGGACAAGGCATAAAGCAAATGCCCTTGATAAGAATGAGATTTTTTTTCCCCATTACTGAAAGAAATTATTAAAAAACAAAAACATAACTTTGAGGCATACTGGTTCTCTTCTTGGGCAAGGAACATATACCACTCATAGCCACCAAGAAAGAAAATATTTGCAGTGTCTGCAACAGCCCAGATCTGCTTAAACTTCATCAAGGCCATTAGGAGAAACGTGGAGACAGATTTTTGTTATTGTTTTGTTTTGTTTTTTTCCTTTCAGCATTGAGAGATGTTGCTAAGTCAGTAATGAATCTTCTTCCTTTTGGTAGGATCAAAGGCACAGTGAGGAATGAGGCCCGTTGAAAAAACTAGCAACAGAAAGGATAGGCCTAAAGTGCAAACACTACCACTTTACAACATGCAGTCTTGGAGAAGATTTGTAGCAATTCTAACTTATTTTTCTTTGCTTGAGAAGAAATGCACGAAACAACAGCACAAAAAACCAATACTAAATAATCAGTTGCCATGTGCATGGATGCTACCAGTCAAGATGAGTTATCTTTTGGAATGGAGAACACAAAATTGTTCAATATTGTGAAGCATTAAAAATAAAGGCACTGTAACTGAACAGAGAATCAAAGCCTAGTCCTTAGACTGACAGCTATCTGGCTATAAATATATTCTGTTCTATTACCTGCACTTGACATATGTTTATTTCTGAAGTAATTGGGACCACTACAAGATAATCTTCTGAAATGAAATTCGATGTGTATATGGGGTTTATTAGAACATAGCACCATAAATCATTTTACATGGGCATTTAATTTGCTTAAGCTGCTTATTACTGTTTCTGACATTGATAGTTGCCCTTGCCTGTGCTAAATTTCACTAGTAAGCAACTAAGCAGATATGAAAATCCAAGTCTAAGAGTTTTACAGAATCAGTGGGTGTGGCCTAATGGGAAAAAAATGATTCTTGTTCAGTTCTTCCATTGATTTGTGCCACAGGTTGCTTAAGGGCATCAGTTCTTCTAAAAGCATCGGTTTTCCCATCTGTAAAATGGAGTAATGCTGAAAATGACATCATCAGTTAAGCAAAGTTAGGTAGAGCCTGTGGAAATATACACGAGAAAGAGTATTAATACGATTATATTATTGATACTGCTCTGAGCTCGCATATGGGAGATTTAAGAAAGGAGAAATCTATCATCACTCTCTTCAGAGAGCTCACATGTTATTAAAAGAGGCAGGCAGGTAAATTGGCAATTACAGTAGACGGAGTGAAACAATGAAATCACGTGTAATCTAAACAGCATACAGTGAGGAAGCATTCACTTATCTGGTAAGGAAGGTGATCATGGAGAATTTTTCAGGCAGAGGTGATGTTTGAATTAATGTTTGTGGTCCTGGTAAGTAGGGAGGGCAAAGCAGAAAATACACTCTATATTTAGGGGCAAACATGCAAAAGCATGAAAGAAAGGCTGTGTTATCTGGGAACATAGAACTAAAATAATTCATGGGTCCCAGAGCTCAAGGAAGGGCGGGTGAGGCTGGCAGGAGTGGTCTTGGTGAATAATGTATGCAAATAAAGGGAAGTGAATATTAGCCTATAGAGGAGAGGGAGCTAGTGAAGGCATTTAGGCAGGAGACAATCAAACAGGCATTTATGGAATTCCCTTTGGTGGGAATGGATTTGCTAAATGGATCAGACTCAGACAGGCTAGAGGCAGTGAGATACTTACAGTGGCCCACGGAAAAAGTTGAGGTGCTGAAATGAATGGCAGCAACAATAACATAGACCCTGAGAATCATTCTGGGGAGAAATGAATGTTTTTGGTATCTGACTAGTTACAGAGAATGTTGATCCTACGGACTCTTTTAGGAAAGGCCTGTGGAGACTTCTAGTTGAAGGGGGAAGGTGGTGGACTGGTTCTGCCCTTGCATTTGGAAGCTCAGGGAAGAGGCAAGGGCCAGAACTAGAATTTGAGAGACTAAAGCAGATAGTAGAGAAAGCTGCTGGGTTCCAGATACAGCAGTGGTCAGAGTGAGAAAAGCAGTGGAGAAAGGACAGAATCCTTCAGAATCATTTGCAACAGCAAAGCTTAAAAGTAGGCAGAAGAAACAGAGCCTATGAAAGAGGCAGAGGAAGTACAGGAGAGAAGTAGGAGGAAGTCCAGGAGAGAGTCTTGTCGGAGGGAATAAAGGAGTGGGGAGTCTCACGGAAGGAGTGGTCAGGACTGTCAGATGCCTTACTTGAGTGATCAAGAAAGACAAGGATTAAGGACCCTCCACTGCATTTGACAATTCTAGAAGCCATCTGATTCCCTTCAATGTGTAGTCAGTTAACAGGTGGGGGCAGAAGCAATGTGTAGTGGGCTGGACAGCGAATAGAAAGTTGGAAGCGAAGACATCACGTGTAAGCTTACCAGAAAGCTCAGATGTAAGGAAAAGGTGTAAGAACAAAGAAGCCTGGGATGGAAGGAGCAGAGTTTTGCTTTGGACAAGAGTGAGAGAGGCTTGGGTATGTTTATCCCCTGAAAGATAAGAACTAATGTACGATAAGTTGCAGAGAGAGAGAAGAGAGATGTGGTATTTGATGCAGGAACTTCTGCATGATGGTAATGGGAATGAGGACGTATGGGGAGGAGTTGACTTTGGATGAAGGACTTCTTTCTGTGATGAGGAAACTGGAGAAACGGATAAATATAGATTGGAGTAAATTAGCCAGTGGAGATGCTGAGAGAGAAAGCCATGCTTGATGATGATGAAGCCAACAGCCGAATGAGGAGGACAGAGATAAGTAGTGGGTTCGAGAATAGGGAGAAGCAGGAAATGGAACTGACCAAAACCAAAAGGATCCTAATTGATCCATTAGGGCAATTGGCCTAATGTCACTAATCCCTGAGATGAAAAGAATTCTTCCAGTGGGAGCTCAGCTTCTCTACTGTGATTTAGAAGATTATACACTTAATCCAAGGCTGGGGTTTTGTAGGCAAGCACTGTGGGGGGAGGGAGGGTAGAGTTGAGAGTAGTGTGATTTATAGCAGGTTAATTTTCTTTTAGGTTCAACAGTAGGGGTTTAGTTTATGGAGATGGGGATGGGTGTTACTATTTTTTTTTTTCTTGAGACTTAGCACATACTAAGATAAGGCATGGAATTTAAATCTCTACAATCAAGGATGTAAATGCTTATGGCCACGAAATCTTAATCCCATGCTTGAAACTGTTGTTCAGTTTGACCACTGACCTTCTTAGCAAATTATAGGTTGCTGATTCACTATTGAAAGGATATGGAAGAGAAGGTGGGCAGAAATTTAATTTCCCATGTTATTTGCATTCAGCATAACTCTGTTTCATGCTGGATCCACTTCCCATGCGGGGATTCATTAAAGAATCTGCAGGAAGAGTTTGTACCTGAATGATTGTATATGCCAGGCAGAAAAACATTTCTTCCACTGTTTTCCAGAGTTAACGAATTGTCTAAAAACTGTACTGACTGGTGGTTCCTTCTGGTTGAAATAGCCTGCTCATAGTCAAGTGAATTTGGGCACTCTGCCAGGCATTCAAAGCTAGGATGTTTAGAGGCAACTCTTAAATGTAACTTACAGAGCTAGGACGTGCCAGAACATCAACAAGAGGCAAAGCTGTTTTCTAGAACAGAGGGAGAAAGGGTCAGAGTACTGTTTGGATGCCAGCCTTTGCAATTTTTGTCCCAGTAACTTCAAGTTTTAGAAGCAAGCCGTAGAGGCACACACAGGAGCTTGTGGGGATGGAAATAGGTCAAATTATCAAAAGCCTTGATGGATTTTGCTTTACAAAGAACTGTTGTGGGACAAGTATTAGACTGGAGTCAGGAAATCTGGGTACTAGTTTCAGCAAATCACACCAAAGATCTGGGCCTCGGGATCTTCATCTGAAAAACAAGATCACGGTACTGTTGGCAGAACCAGGGGAGGCAAAATAGTTACAGCTGAATCCTGACTCCTTTTGCCTGCTTTATGACAGGGGTTCCCGCTGAGATTTTGTTTGAGTAGATTCTGATGCCAAAATCAGCCTAAAAACTTCTGGTTAGATGTTTCTGAAGGTCCTTTCTATTCTAATTCTTTCTAATTATAATTTTTATTCTTGAAATGAGAATAACCAGTAAAATTTAACTTCAATTTCTTCACAAGTCTTGGTTTTTATTGATGTCCAGCACATTTTTGTTACTTTGCACAACATCTGAAACTGCTTCACATCAACCACATGCATCAGGATTTAACTTGAGTCCATGGATGTATTTCTGGGAGTCTGTGAAACTACTAAACACACATGCAAAATCTGGTAGATACAGGCATTCGAAAAAAGTCCAGAATTTCCAACAGGTTCTCAATAGGTAAATGAAAGCAGTAAGCACAAATCATCTTCCACTTGATGGGAGTAAAAAAAAAAAAAAAATCTCCATGGGTGTTATGCGCAAACAATGAATCATGGAACACTACATCAAAAACTAATGATGTAATGTATGATGATGAACATAACATAATTCAAAACAAAGCAAAACAAAAACAAACCTCCAGATCTTAAAATGACACAGCAAGAGAAATTCAAATAGATTTGGTGAAAATGACTCCCCAAATCCCCTCACACCACTATATGTCCTTCCCAAGATTACAGTGCCGATGTGGATTCATAATATTGTGGGCAGGGAACAGAGTCGGCAGGGTCTTTGATGATGGAGCAGCATCTCCCCTTAACCTTACATTTTCTGATATTTGAAAAAAGCCAAGATCAAATTCTTTGGCTCTCCATGCCAAACCTCTACAGCTCTGACATGTTTTTACTAGGTAAAAAGAACCATATATTCTTCACTTTTTAAATCTGTAGCCTTGTTAATCTGGAACTCTACATGGCCCATAGGCCTGAAGGTAAGTTACTTTCTTAATTAGAAAAAATAAGAGTAAAGGGAAACATAAACGTTTGGACATTCAACAACATCTGGCCTTGAAGGGCTCAGTGACTGGGGAAGACTTCAGTTTTTTTGAGTGCATTTCCATTCTATTTCGTATTGAGTATTTGTGTGATTATTCACATTATATTCAATGGCAGACATTTCCATGGTCTTTTGAGTCCTGGTTCAGAGGGGAATTAACTTGGTGTGAATAATGGAACACTTGTCTGAGGCAGTGGGCAGAAAATGGGGGCAGTGATGAGGCCTTAATGGAACATCAGAGAGAAGCTTCCAGACACATTCAACCAAACAAGGGATTATACATAGATCCGGATTCCAATAGCAGGGTGAGGCTGAATCCTGGGGATGTGTACCCGTGATCCACTTGCATGGGAGAGACAAAGCTTCTTTCACAAACTATATGCTAACTCAGACACTGTGCACCAAGTAGGAAAACAATGGGGCATGAAAAGACAGACAAAAAACAGTAACAGGGCTAGAAATGAAGGTTGATTTGAGATACTGTAAGAATTCGCAGAATGTAATCCTTTTGCTCTTCTTTCATTTCAGATGCTGCATAACAAACATGTCATGGTCCGTGTGGGAGGAGGATGGGAAACGTTTGCAGGGTATTTGTTGAAACACGACCCCTGCCGGATGCTCCAGATCTCCCGTGTGGATGGCAAAACATCCCCCATCCAGAGCAAATCTCCAACCCTTAAGGACATGAATCCGGATAATTACCTGGTGGTCTCTGCCAATTATAAGGCTAAGAAGGAGATTAAATGAAAGTAGTTGGTCGCTACAAGGGGACTTTCATAATGGCCTGTACCCACTTCTCCAGTGTAGCCAGTTTAGTTCACATGCTCTGAAAATTACTTTGGAAAAAGGTGTTAACAGACAGAAAAATGTCGTTATCATTGAAAAGCGTTCAGAGAGTAGCACTATTTATTTTGATGCTTCTGTAGAAAATGACCAATTAAAAGAAATTCTAAACTCAGATCTAAATTAGAAAAAGTGTAGGCAAATTGTTATTTCTCAATATGTGAACACAGTATTTAGTACGTTATTAGAAATACAATTCTAGCTAGAGATAAAAAAAGCTCTTAGAAGAAAATATTTAGGATTTCTACATCAGTCAACAGGAAGTGCCTGCCTTATGTCTACAAAAAGCACCCCAGACACTTTTATAATTGCAGGATTTTTAAGCTAATTATTTAAAAAAGTGACAATTAGTGTGATAATGTGCTACTAAAAAATATTCAACAGCACTATAAATAAGTATAGAGCGTTCACAACAGTAATACTTTACTGGAAAGGCCACTTCAGAAAAGTTTACATTCGCTTGGAAGATTGCCTTAAAGTTTATTCTTTATCTATGACCAAATATCTGGGGTACTTTTGGAAGTTTTCAGTACACCCCTTAGAGAATTGCTCATGAAGTGTTTCACACATTCCTTAGCACATGGCTGTGTTGAGACTGACTTAGTATAATTCACACACATAAGCTGACATACATTTATATTTTGACAGAGGAAATTGTACAGTCAAATGTTCACTGACTTCATGTTATTTTAAAGCATTTTCATATGAAAATATATCTTTAGTTAATCCTACTTTGCTATGCTGTCTAGTAAAGTAAATTCACTGTAGCCGATGATGTTACAGACTTAAATATATACCCTTGTATACCTAGGACAGGGCTATTTTGTACCCATAAACAGTAAACTATTGTCCTCACTGATTCAAGAATTAAAAAGATAAATTAAAAAATATTATCTGTCTCTATATCAATGCTTCATTCTCAGATAAAGATCATCTTCAAATGGCGACTTTCCCTGAGAGTTCTAGGAAGGGTCAAATTAGGGTTAGCTAGTGCTTCTTCACTTTGGGCAGCTGGGTGATGGCATGGTTTGTTCACCTCAACAGAAAATCTAGATATTATCATAGGTAAATCCCTCAAGTGCTAGCCTGGGTATCATAAATAGAGGCAGAGTTAATTTGTCATTTCCTTATTTTTTAACAACAACCAAAAATCCACCTTTCTGGCTCCAGAAAGTCGGGGAGGAAGTATCTCAGTTTGTCACTGAACTGATTTAGTCAAAGTACACACAACCTGTTATTTGTGAAGTTTTTAAACAACAGGCATTGTATAATTTGGTGGTGCTGGAAGTGGTGAGAATCATTCTGGGGAAAAAATTTAAAGTTTTGTCAGAAATAAAATCACCTTGGAACATTAATAACTGTAATATCTTTTAAAATACATTGAGTGGTTTGATTTTTATGTTACTTAAATTAATATTAGCATTGAATTTCTCTGTATCCGCAATGTTTTCATCAAAACTTTCTCCTGTGCTTACATTTTTCCATAAACATATCTATGTCTTTAATAATTAAAATGTCATTAATTTAGTTTAAAAATGTATAGGTTATGGGCGCCTGGGTGGCTCAGTTGGTTAAGCGACTGCCTTCGGCTCAGGTCATGATCCTGGAGTCCCAGGATCGAGTCCCGCATCGGACTCCCTGCTCAGCAGGGAGTCTGCTTCTCCCTCTGACCTTCCTCCCTCTCATGTACTCTCTCTCTCTCATTCTCTCTCTCAAATAAACAAAATCTTTAAAAAAATGTATAGGTTAACAAAAATATTAATCCCTTCATCTATTGTGTTTTCTATGCTAATGTACCAAATTACCAGAAACTTAGTGGCTTAAACAACACAAATTTATTGTTATCGATTCATAGGTGAGAAATTTGAGATGGTTTCACTGGGCTAAAATCAAGATGTCAGCCGGGCTATGATCTCTTCTGAGGAGCCTAGGAGAGAATCCGTTTCTTTGCTTTTTTTGCTTTCTAGAGGCTGCCTGATTTCCTTGGCTCATGTCCTTCCTCTATCTTCAAAGCCAGCAATACAGTATCTCAATGATACTTCTTTATTCACATCTCTTTGGAACCACAGGTTGGAAAGATTTTCTGCTTTTAAGGATCCATGTGATTAGATTGGGTCCACCTAGATAATACAATATAATCTCCCCCATTTTAAGGGCATTAGCTGAATCACATTTGCAAAATACCTTTTGCCATAAACATGCAATGGTCCCAACCATTTAGATTTTTTTTTAACTTCTCAACTGTGCTTTGTAGGTTTTAGTTCAGATCTTTTACTTCCTTTTTCCTAAGTATTTTATACTATGTGATACTATCATTGAAATTATTTTGTTTCGTTTTTAATTATGTTATGTTAATCACCATACATTACATCATTAGTTTTTGATGTAGTGTTCCATGATTCATTGTTTGCGTATAACACCCAGTGCTCCATGCAGAACGTGCCCTCTTTAATACCCATCACCAGGCTAACCCATCCCCCCACCCTCTCCCCTCTAGAACCCTCAGTTTGTTTCTCAGAGTCCATCGTCTCTCATGGTTCGTCTCCCCCTCCGATCTCCCCCCCTTCATTCTTCCCCTCTTGCTATCTTTTTTTTTTTTTTTAACATATAATGTATTATTTGTTTCAGAGGTACAGATCTGTGATTCAACAGTCTGGCACAATTCGCAGCGCTCACCATAGCTTAATTTTAAGATTATTTATTACTTGCATATAGAAATAGAAATGACATTTTCATATATTTAGTATTCTGGAACCTTTCCAAACTCATTAGTTCTACAGATTTGTGTGTAGATACTTAAGAACTGTCTACATGAGATGCGTGGTATTTTTTAACCTACTTTAAGTATGTCTGTTACTTATAACCTAGCTATCTGAGAAATGTAGAATAAGAAAAGAGCACCTTAGGAATTAGGTAGAGTAAGAAGTTAGGATAACTTGACTTCTGATTTATGTGACAAAACGGATTTCAGAAAAATAGCCTAGAAAGAGTCAGTCTGTGTGCAAAATTAATCCATTCCATTTGAGGTATGTTTGAAAATGTTGAAAGTGCAAAAGTGGGCTCAAACCTGTCTGTGACTAGAGGACATTAATTTGAAACTTAAGTATGGTGCTATAAAAATAGGCAATACAATCAGGGATATAATAAAGTGCCATATCCAGGTCAAGTAATTTATGAATATTCAGTTCTCAATTAATAATCATATTTAGAGGCAATATTTGCAAGATGAAGCATATCTAGAATAAGGAGAACAGGATAATAAAAGTTATGTCAAATGAGAAAGTTAAACTGTTTGAGTTGTTGAAACAAATTTCTCTGAATCAACCCAAAACTTGTTCAAAGTCTGTGAAATACACAAATGCCTTCTTAGTGGTTTTTGAGAAAGTCAAAGAAAATGGCTATGGAGCCACATTTGAATCCACTTAAAGCACATGTGGTGATCATGGGAATTTGAGATGCTTGTTTGAAACTGTTAAAAAAAACACCGCACACCTTAAATGTCAACACAGATAGGGATGCCTATCTACCTACCTGTCTCTTACTGACCTATTTATGCAGATATTATTTGACACTAAAACTGACAAGTTACTTTTTCTTCTAAGGGCACAGGATAATTCTTAGTTGAAGATAAACAAGTTGAACTGTTGGAGGAGAAAAGGAAAATTCAAAGCTGATGTCAGTTCTCCTGGGGTACCAAGGATGATAGCTAGAACCTTTATATTATTTTTCTATCTCTCTATGAAAACAGGACACTAACAATATCATTCCTCCTTTTGAGTATAGAAAAAGAAGCATGCCTTGCTATAAATTCAGGGATTATATGATCATACCAACAGCCTTTAGCTCTGTTGTTCTCATTCATCCCAAAGAGATGAAAGTGTCATGGTTTCCCTAACCATTCACCCAAGTTCTAATTATTTAATACGTAGTGAAGATAAAATTTTGTTAAAGAGACGGCCAAAGTCGATTTTTATATAGGAAAAATGTATATTTGTGTCCACATAAGGCAATACAGATTTGTAACAAACCATGTGTGTGAAAACTATTTAATTACATTCCAAATACAATCGGTGGAACCATAGCAGCACATATAGATGTTTTAAAAAAAACATGCAGCATGTCAACAAAGGGGCTGTGTGATAATACACAACTTTCTGTTACCAGTCATATTAGTTTGATGATTAGAATTAAGAAGCAGTAGTTTTAGCATTTTACATCTTAATATGATAGTTAACAAATATGTATTTTACTGTTTGTTATATTTTAGTAATTTGTTGGAGGGCTTGGGTGACATATTAAGCATTACACCATATTTTCCTATTTAAATTATGATTTATGGGAAATTGGTTCCAAGTTAAGGTTTCCATCAGGAACTGATTCATAACTTGATGAGGGAGATGCTTGGATGTATATGTACAATTTTTTTTTTTAAGTAGTCACTTACTAGTTTCTTACCAAGCATCTCATCTCCTCTTTTCCCTTCCCCTTCCTAAAACTATTCTTAACATTTTAGTATTATCACTGAGTCCATGCATCCCATGTGGTTTGGGGGAAAGCTGATTATACCCATGGAGGCAGGCCATGCATGACTGGCTGGAGCAGCATATCCCATTGTTCCCAGAAGGCAATACACCAACATATCATTCATGGTTCAATAGTAAATAAGCATGGTATCTGGATATAAACTCCATTAGAAATAGGGCATTATCCCCTGGATATAAACCTTTGTTTACACCAACCCAAGCTGTAATTCTTAAGACGTAGTACAGATAAAATTGTTCTTTCTATATTAAAGCAGAAGAAAGGATTTGCACAGTTCAAGGATAATATGCTCTGGTTCTATATCTATTCAGCTATTGAGGATCTTTCTTCCTTTCTGCCTTGGAAAAATTAATCATGTTCATAAAGTGAAGAATTTTATTTCTATATTACAATTTAATGATTTCACTATCCTTTGTGAACAAAAATACCACTAATCTTCTAAAGGATGAAGAAAATTGAGCCTGTCTAAATGTATGTCTTGACTGTATATTCATAAACTATTTTATACCATAATAGAAAAAAGTAATTTTTCCAAACAAGAGTTGAGACTTATATTATAGTTCAAACTCTTTAAAATTAACATATACAATATACTGCTATATGATGTAAGTCTTATGGGAGGGATGAGCACAATAATGGCTTTTCTTTTTGTAAATCAAGTGAGCTGGTCTATTTAATTTATAATCCCTATTGGCACTTACTATCTATGAATTCTAATGTAGGACTCAGATTGTGGCCCTGTCATCCAAAAGAGCAACCAAATTAAAAGATACAGCAATTCTTCTATTTTAGCTTATTATATACTAGAAAGAAAAACTCAAAAAACAAAAATGCTATAAACTCATGTTACTAATAAACACAAATCTGAAAAATTTATGACTCTGAATCCCATAGAATTACCTCATAGTATTTTTATGTTTAAAGTAGACCTTTTAAAATATAGTACCTACATGTTTCTATTTCAATACATTCACATTTGCATTGGCAATTTCACATCTGTACAAATCTTATGATCATTCTTTAGTAAATATAAAAGAATAAAAACACCTGTGAAATTTGGACAAATATATTACTACTCAGTATAGCCCATCCAGATTCTTAGTTTAATTCATTCTGTTTCTACAAAGATCTTTAGAGCTGAATCTGATACTGTGTAATAGTACATCACTGCCCTCTGATGGTACTACTAATATATAATTTTAAATTCAGCAAGCAAAAAAAACACTTTTATTGCAATGTAAAACACCAGATGTTAATTTTATAAGCCACAGAAATAGAAAATAAATTAGGAGAAATTCATAATTTTCTACAAATTTTCATTACTTAGTAAGTTATAAAAATTTACAGTGTTCCTTCACATAAGCCCTTCAAATGATTTTTCAAAATTTTCCCTGACGACCAGTTTAAAGGCACAAAGTCCGTAAGTTTAAGCGAAAGCGTTCACAGATAAGGAAATAAAGAGATACAAGGCTAAGCAGAAAACTATAGATTGCAAGGTCATTTTATAAAGGAGAGAAAATACGATGGCAAACTTTAATGTCTGAGATGTAGGCAGACTTTTTACATGCGAGATATATTTATTCACTATTTAGGTCCATGTTTTAACTACTAAAAAATGGCAAATTGCCTACTGCCTGCAGAAGAGCAAATATAAGAAAATAAGTATTTAATGAAAGGTCTGGCATTTTCTAAGTTTGAAAATCAAAAGCATTTTCAGTATATCAATATTGAAAAAGCACTGGCTGCATTTAATGGCACTAAAATTGCAAAGTCTGAATCTTCCTTTATTCAAAGAGAAGAACGTGAGCTGAGGACGTCCACTTGATTGCAGATATTAGTTATTGGCAGTAGACTTTTCCACTCATGTTATGCTTATGAAACTGTCCACTAGAAAAGATAAAAATATATGGGGAAAAAGTAAAATTTTTTTAAAGTTATGTAAAAATACTCTCGTGAACAAAAATAGGAATGTGGGCTATACAAATGCAAAATGATTTCTGTGCATGGCAGTGAATAGTATAATTTTACATTATGGTCAAACGTCTGAAATAAGACATATGATTGTTTAAAAACATAAAGAAGTAAAACAAAATATCTGGGCAGATTAATGGGTGGCTAAATCCCAAATATCCAATAATCAGTTCAGGAAAAATAAAACAAAACACCACAAAATAAAAACAATGAAACCTATAAAATAAAAATAGAGGAATTCTTGTTTGAGGCAGGGAGGCAAGAACTGGCAGAAAGCAAGCAATGGTTTGGCAAAGTCTTTTCCTTGCTTGACTTGAGAAACTTTGTTTTTCTATTCAATCAACTCTTAAATCTGCAGTAGTAAATTCTGAAAAGAGCCACTAGGATGGTACCAGGTGTTTACCAGTCTCTTGAGCAGTGGTTTTCATGTACATCCAAGGAATTTTATTGGGTGTTACATATTTTTTTAAAAGTCTGTATTTAAGTTTTGAAAATTTAGGGTTAATCCAAGTAAAGTTACTTTTGTTTATTTTAGGACCTCTTAGAGACTTGAACACTGTGCCTTTTTTAATCTCTAAGAAAAGGATTCAGGATACAAGATAGGACCCAGGATTTTAAAATACATATATTTTTTTAACATAGGACTCTATTTCCCACAATATATCTCTGAAGACTAGTGTCAAAAACACTAGCGTAGTGATTCTCAATCTGGTTTGGCATTAGGCTACCTTGAGGAGCTCAAAAGTCTTGATGACTAAACTCCACTCTCAGAGATTCTTGATTGGTATGAGGTGGGACCCAAGAGTCAACCTTTTTAGAAAGTTCCTCCTGAGATCCTACCATGCGGCTAGGGTTGAGAGCCACTGCACGAGAGGTATGCCACACTCCTGTACTGTTATATCCTGTATTGGTATTAGCGTGCACCTGGATGCCAGCCTCACACTGACCTTTTAAAACAAGCCTTGCCACGGTGGAAGACAGTATGGGGGGGGAATCCCTCAAAAAATTAAAAATGAAATACCATATGATCCAGTAATTCCACTACTGGGTATTTAACCAAAGAAAATGAAAACACTAACTTGAAGAGACCTATGCACCTGTATGTTTACTGCAACACTCTTTACAACAACCAAGATATGAAAGCAATCTAAGTGTCCATCGCTAGATGAACGGATAAAGATGTGCCCTTCCTCCACACACAATAGGGACTATTACTCAGCCATTAAAAAAAGGACGAGATCTTGCCATTTGCAACAACATGGATGGAACTAGAGTATTACGCTAAGTGAAATAAGTCAGAGAAAGACAAATACCATATGATTTCACTTATATGTGGAATCTAAAAAACAAAAAAAAATTAAAAAGCAGAAACAGAGTCATAAATACAGAGACAAACTGATGGTTGCTGGTGGGGAGGGGGTGGGAGGATGGGCAAAATGGGTGAAGGGTGGTGGGAGATAGAGGTTTCCAATTATGGAATGATAAGTCATGGGGAAAAAAGGTAGAGCTTGGAGAATATAGTCGAAGGTACTGTAATAGGGTTGTACAGTGAGAGATGGTAGTAGCTACACTTGTGGTGAGCACAGCATAGTGTATAGACTTGTGGATCACTATGTTGTATACCTGAAACTAATGTAACATTGTGTATCAATAAAAAGAAATCAAAAAGATAAAAAATAAGGCTGCCTTTCCAGAAGATAGTGAGCATTGCCAATGCCAATTATCCTAGGCAGAGCTAGTCAGGAGATGAATATGTGGAGTTCATGAAGACAGGGAAAGGACGTGTTTTCCTCAGACTATGGAGTCCAGTTAGGAAGAATCTAGCTACATAATAGAACGCTCCAGCCCAGCCTGTAGAACAGGCCTGGCAGCAGTCTTTAAAGGACCCTAGGCCAAGGAGTTTGGAAATTAAAGTCACACTCTGTCTTATGTTCCCCCTTCTGTTAGCTCTGAGCCTCTGGAAATTGATTTTGAACTTCACTGTCTGCTTTTGATGATCTATGCAGATGGTCAAGGAGAAAGGAGGATGTCCCTTAAAGCTAGTGTATTAATGGTAGAAGTGATTAGGAATATTCCAAGGGAAAATGACACAGTGTGTAACAGCTGTGGTTTATCAGAATGAGCCACTGTCCAACTTTGATGGCCTTGAGGGTGATTTTTATTAATGGAACCAGAGAGCTTTCTTGAAGAACAGTACACAAAGAAAAATAGGTACTAAATTTAAAATTGGGATGATTTTATTCTGAGCATTTCTGAAGGGACCAGAAGCAGTACATGGCCCAATTTATTTCTAATCTATAGGTTTCAGGCTATACTTCAGGTTTAATTAAGAAAGCTGCTTTCTTTCCTAGAGTTTAAAAGCTAATGTGAAATTTGTTCACTTAGAATATGTCAAATAAGACCTTCTTAATTCTGGCTACACATAAAGTATCTTTTCCTTATAACATTATATGTGATTTTGATTGTCGCACAGTACCTCCATTTCTTCTATTATGAAACACTGAAACTCAGCATCATTTCCAGTCCTACAATTTAATTTTCATAATTTGTTTGTTTGTTTTTGAGAACCTTCTATGAAGTAAACCTGGTGGCACAGACCTATATCTTAGTGGAATAATTAAACATCTATACTTCTGATAAATATCTGGCTTTGTATCAACCAGCTGTTTTACTTCACAGTAGATTTATTCTATTCTATTGTGGAGGCATATAAAAAAATATAAGCACAAAGGTCACAGTTATTTATCTTAACATTGAAACCAATTATTCTACACATTGTTAAAAGTTAATGATAAAAATTTGTTTTCTTTTAATTTCCTTTATTAGATGACTATACAATTAGTCATCTAATGTATGACTAATTAGATGACTATACAATGGTGAAATACACACAGATAAATCTTATCTCTATGTGATATTCCTGAGCCAGAATCACCTCTGATCAGGAGGCTCCTAAATGGCCTGCCCCACAGGTTAGGAGGATATATACATGTATGTTTTTTCATATATAGTTTTAGAAGCAAAAAAAAAAAAAGTCAGTGGTATTGTGATAGTGTTGTATGGTGACAGAGGGTAGCTACACTTGAAGTGAGCATAGCAAAATGCATTGAGAAGCCGCATCACTATGTGGTACACCTGAAACTAAGGTAACATTGTGTATTAACTAGACTTAAAAAAACTAAAAATTAAAAAAAAACCAATTGAGAAGACAGTAAATCAGCTAAATAAGTGCTAATAAATCATTGACAAGTTAAATATAAACAACTGAAATTCAGGACATTGTCTTTTCACAAACAGACTTAAGAAATTTATTTCCTTTAAAAATGGACCAAAGAATAAAATCTTAATATCTGGACAATTATTTTATTGAGTTTTAACAAGTAAAATAAAACCTTTATAGTCCTGCAGCCTATAAAGCTCCCCACATTCAGAGACCTGTTTAACTTGTCTATCATTATATTTCCAGTGTCAAGAACTGCAATTGCTACATTGGGAGGTGGGAGGTACATGTATCACACTTACCCTCCCATACACCCTATTGTCCAAATTGACATTTACTTAACTATGATAACGAGTGACAATGGAAAGCTCAAAAACTTCAAATCACTGAGTGAAAAAATGTAGGTTATATAAAAAAAAAAGAATCCATAGTGTAATCCAATTTAATAAGATTAATGTATAAATGGATGTTAAAAATGACGCCTGTCAAAATGACTTGGGGTGATTTTTATGTTCTTTATATTCTTCATATTAAGTTTCCTATATATTAATTATATAAAGTACTAAGACATAGTGTTAAGATAATCAGGAAAAACAATCTTTTTTCCTTTTGGGAAAAAGAAGGCAAATCTATTACAATGAATGTTGGAATGTCCAAATAAATTGGCACTTCTTCCAATCTCTATTATTCATGTTTTTAAATTAATTCAAAATTTCCTGATAATCCATTGCAAGAGGAAATTATTGAATAGACTGCTACTGAAGTTTTTAAAAACTCCAGGTAAATTAAACCTTAAGTAAATTTTAATACTTACCCTAAGTCCACCTTCTTTTGGGGGCCCAGAATCAGCCATTTGTTTTTCTATTTTTTCCTTTTTCTTTCTCTTTTCTTCCACAGACCGAACATCCAGAATGCCCCGAGATGCAGCCTTTAGAAAATTTATTAAGTGGTACAGAAAAACAACAAAAATCAGTATTCAGTATCCAAAAGGCATCTGTTGCTTTTTAGGTTTTTCTTTGGAGGTGAGGGGTTTTATCTTTGGTTATAAAGAACTAGACTATTTCTACAACGGCTTTATATAAAACATATTATTATTTCTTCATTGGGTATTTTTTCCTTAAATTTCACATCTGTCAGTGTTTTATAAGGCATTGTCATATTATCCCAAGGAAGAAGGTTATTAAAGGGGCATCTCACATTACAGAAGACATCTGTAATTTTCATGCATTAAATGATATAAATGCATTAATGTAACCTACAGAAATACAGAGATCATTTTGAAAGATGATTACATGTAAATTTACAGGTTATCAGACACCATTTTCATTAGAGATACTAGTGATAAGTAGAATAAAGTACACAGTTATCGACATGGGCAGAATTTTATTTCTACTCTTACCTCCTTCTGTCTTCTCTCTGCAGCCTCTGCAAGCTTTGCTCTTTTCTCTTCCTAAAGAAAATGTGTAAGAAAATGTTTTAAAATAAAACGAAACATCATCATGGATAATTTATATCTTAGAGATAATATAACCAATTTACAAAAATATTTAGTACTTGTTCAAAATGTCCCACTAAGACTGCCACTATTTACAGTGTTTATGAAATACCCAACTTCCTGAATTTCATTCTTCCAATCGATATAGCTTCAAATAAGTACATGATAAGACACATATACGTTATATTATACATGCATATATATTCAGGTTGGCCTATAAAATAATTCATTTGCTTTTTTTTTTTTTAAAGGGGGCTTACAAGCTAGTCAGGGCAATAATAAAACAAATGACATTTAATAAGACAAGGAAGGAAATACGCGGTTTGAAGTAGGCTGGTATTTTCAGGAAATATTCATGAATGAAGTGAGCTAATCTCATTTTGTAGGACAGGAAGCCCTGAAGGAAATTTGTAAGAGGTACTGCTCCATGTTGGGAAACAGTGGATATTACTTTTTATATCATGTGCTGCTATTATTAATTACAAATTATAAATTCTTTAAATATATAAGACAGTAAATAGAATTTCTTGGAAGCTGTGTTAATAGTTCCTTTGTTTTTCATACCACAATACATACATTCATTCATTCAATGGACAAATAGTTACCCAGCAACTACGACGCGTCAGGAACTCTTCTAGGTACTGAGGATGCAGCCGTGAAAAAACACAAACACTTCCACACAGATGGAACTTACATTCCAATGAGGGTACACAGGTAAATATAATCAAGTAAATACATGTCTGTTAAACAGTAGTAACTGCTTTGAGAAAATATAAAGAAGAGTATGGTGGATAAGAAATGGAATGATGAGTGGGTGCTTTAGTTAGGGTGACCCCCAATAAACTCCAAAGATAAAGTGACATTCAAGTAGTGCACCATGTGTTTATCGTGGGGAAGAGGGGGAGGGCTTAAAAAATGCTGGCATATTGGTACTTTATCAACAGCCATATAAACAAAATTAACATTTAAAAGCAACCGTAGCAAGAAAGACAAGGTAAACTTTCCCATATCGACTTCCAGGTCATTTTTAGTACCCATAATCAAATGGCTGAAGAGTTAATGTACTTCCCGAAACAACTCATTTCCTTCAACGAATTTTTAGATAGAAGAACAGAGGAATTTAGCTTTTCTGTTATCAACAACCTGTAAGGACTACTAATGTAAAGATACTGTTGTAAATAGAAAGGTACAAAAGTATAAATGAATTGTACCACAAACCACCTAAATAGGAATTCCAGCTAGACAATGAATAATTTCTAGTATAAATATGTCCCAAATATTGCATGAGGCACATCTATTTTTAAAATGTATTCTTTTTTATCTAAAATTTATCTAAAAATTCTAATTTAAATAAGTTAAAAATACCTGGGCACCCTGTATTTTTATTTGCTGTACGTGGCAACGTTACAAATTGTACGCCCTTTACAAAGTAAAATCCGTATTGTTTTAAAAGAACTCGAAAGAGAGATAAATAGTAATGGGAAGTCACTGACTACTACAATATCCAATAAAGCACAGGAGTGTAAGAGACTTCTGAGCACCTTCCTTAAACAGCTGGTACAGACACAGGAAAACGCACATCTCCCAGAAGATTAAACACTCCAGCTGACGAAGAGAGGAATTCTTTTTGCACCCTGACTCCATCCACCGCATCGCCAAGAATGGCCCATACACCGCACCGTCCGCGTACGCCTGCGTCCTACGAACTCCCAATTTCGCCCAAGTCTGCGAAAGGTAAACGCCCTGGAGCCGCCTTTGGACAATTTTTTGTAACGGAAATGGAGAGAGCGACACGGAGGCGTCGGCGGCTCAGGTCCCAACGCCTGACCCAAGGTTCCTCAGAGCGCTTGCACGCGTCTTCGCCACCAGACACCCACCGGCAAGCTCTCCAGCCCGCGCCCCCGGTTCCAACGGCCCGGCCCGGTGCCCACGCCTCGGGGCCTCCCGGCGCGCCCCTCCGGGGAACAGGTGCGCGCGGCGCGGGTCCGCCGACACGGGAACCCGGGGACGTGGGGACGCGTCCTTACTCACCAGGTCCGGCGAGGGAGGCGCGGTCTCCCCAGGACAGGGAAAACACAGCCCCATCAGGAGAGCGGCTGGGGGTCCCTTTCGGGGCCCGCCGCAGACCCGGCAGTGCGAACTGCGTGGTCAGATAGGCTTCCCAGGTTCGCTGCCCTCGCCCCGCCCCCACCCGGGACCGGCGCCTCGGCTCCGCCCCGCCCCTCTGCGGCAACGCCCCACCCCCGGGCCCGCCCCGTTCCACCCCTTTCCCGCGGCTCCGCCCCCCAGCTCGTCACTCCGCCCCGCCCCTGCTTCTCGCCACCGCCCTCAAGAGGCGATTCCCCACCGCGCCCAGCCCAGCCCAGCCCTGCCCTGCCCCGCCTGGCCGCTGCCAGGCGGGCGTACAAGGCCTCCTTGTGCGGAAAAGCCTGCTGCCTTTGGGCAGAGAGAAGGCGAGAGAGAAATAGATAACCACATTTTCTTTATTCATTTGTCAATGGGCAGATTAAGTTGTTTCCATACGTTGCTATTGCAGTACTGCAATGAACGTGAGGTTACAGATACTTCTTCATGATAATGCTCTGGCTTCCTTTTGTCCCTACACCCAAAAATGGGATTCCTGGATCATATATACGGTAGTTTTAATTTTAATTTCTAAGGATCTCCATAATATTTTCCATGGTGGCTGTACCAGTTGACAATCCCAGCAACAGCGCACAGGGTTCCCTTTTCTCCACATCCTTGCCAGCAATGATCTCTTTTGTCTTTTTGGAAATAGACATCATTGGCAGGTGTGACTTGATACCTCATTGTGGCTTTGATTTGCATTTCCCTGATAATTGATGTTGAGCACCATTTCATGGACCTGTTGGCTATTAGTATGTTGTTGAAAAAATGTCCATTTAGGTGCTCCTTTCGGCAGCACATATACTAAAAATGTCCATTTAGGTTCTTGGCCCATTTTTTTTAACTGGGTCATTTGTTTTTTTGCTCTTCAGTTGTAGGATTTACTTGTGTTATTTTAGATATTAACCCATTATCGGATGTGTGATTTGCAAATATTTTCTCCCATTCCATACGCTGCCTTTTCATTTTGTTTGTAGTTTTCTTTGCTGTGCAGAAGGTTTTTTAGCTTGATGTAGTCCCACTTGTTTTTGCTTTTGTTGCCTTTGTTGTTGGTGTCAAATCCAAAATATCACTAAGACCGATGTCAAGGAGCTTACTGCTTATGTTTTCTTCTGGTTTGATGGTTTCTGGCCTTATGTTCAAGTTTTTAATCCATTTGACTTGATTTTTGTGTATGGTGTTAAGAAGTCCATTTTTGTTCTTTTGCATGTGGCTGTGCAGTTTTCCAAACACCATTTTCTGAAGAGACTGCCCTTTGCCCATTGTGTGTTCTAGGATCCTTTGTGACCTGACCATATGTATGTGGATTTGTTTCTGGGCTTTCTATTCTGCTCCATTGGTCTTTATGTCTGTTTTTATGCCAAACTGTACTGCTTTGATTACAATAGCTTTGTAATATAGTTTGAAACCAGGAAGTGTGATGATTCTAGCCTTGTTCTTGAGACTGCTTTGGCAATTCAGGGTCTTTGTGGTTCCATACAAATTTTAAGATGTTTTTCTATTTCTGTGAAAAATGACATTGGAATTTTGATAGGGATTGCATTGTATCTGTAGATTGCTTTTGGTAGTATGGACATTTTAACAATATTAATTCTGATCTATGAACATGGGATATTTTCCCATCTATTTATTTCCTATTTATTTCCCCATATATTCCCATTTCGCATAAACACTGATTGCTTTCTATCCCTATGGGTTGATTATTTTCTAGAATTCCAGATAAATGGAATATCGTATGTGCTTTATCTTTCCATTAAGATAAAGTTTTTAAAGTTCATTAGTGTTATTATGTGTAAGTTCCTTCAATAATATTCCATTGTTGTAGATATACCTTATATTATTTTAAATCCAGTGTAGTTAATAAACAGTATTAGTTTCTATAGTGTACAATATAGTGATTCAACAATTCTATAGAATACTCAGTGCTCATCATATAAGTAACTATACATTTTATTTTTAGTTTTTTTTTAAGATTTTTTCATTTACTTGGGTGGGGGGGGGAGCAGAGGAAGAGGAGAAGAGAGAATCCCAAGCAGACTCCAAGCTGAGCACGGAGCCCAGTGCAGGGCTGGATCCCACAGCCCCAGAATCACGACCCAAGCCGAAAGCAAGAGCCAGTGCTGAACCAACTGAGCCACCCAGGCACCCTGATACACATTTTAAAAATCAGTTTTCCTATCCATGGACTTAATGGGCTGTTTGCTCTTTCAGGCTGTTATGAACAAAGCTCTATGTATTCATGTAGTTCTTTGTGTGAACATGTTTATTTCTCTTCAGCGAACACCTGAGTGGAATATCTGAGTCATATTTCACATATATGGAAAACTGTCGGGGATTTTTTTTTTTTTTTTTTGGTAAGTTACAGTGCTTATACCACTTCCATAGCAATGATGTAAGTAAGAGAGTACCAGTTGTTTCTTATCCTAACCAAAGTTGGTACGGTCAGCTTTTTAAGTTCTACTAATTCAAATAGGTGTATAGTGGTATTTTCATTAATTTCCCACATTTTCATGTACATCTTGGCTATTTGTATATCTTTTTAGAAATAGTTGAAGTCTTTTGTCCACTTTATGGAATGTTTATGTTCTTTAATTAGTTCTAAAAGGTTTTCTTGTGTTTTTGTTTTTTGTTTCTGTGTGTGTGTGTGTGTATGTGTGTGACCAAAGTACATATTATCACTTCAATCCTATGAATCCACTTAGAGTTACTTTATGGCCCAGCAGATGGTCTATTTTATTGTTTCATGGTATACTTTAAAGACTATGTGTTCTGTTTATGTTGAGGTATTCTTTAAATATCAGTAAGATAATTGGCTGGTAATGTCATTTAAGTCTTCTATCTCTTTACTGATTTTCTCATCCATTTCTAAGAGAGGAATGTTTATATGAGTTATAATTGTGGATTTGTCTATTCTTTGAATTCTTTGGTTAACATATTTTGATGCATATGTTTATCATTATAAAATATTTAGCACCAATAATATAACTTGTTCTGACAACCAACTTATGTTATTAATATAGCCATTTTAGTTTTCTTAAGATTTTTGTTTTCATTGTATATATTTAATTTTTAAACCTATTAATATTTATATGCAAAGTGTGTTTCTAATAGTTCATAGCTCTTTTTACATTTTTAAAAATCTCTGTTTAATAGTTTAATAGTCTCTGCCTGTTGGGGGAAAATTCTCCATGGGTCTTTCATGTTTCTGTTTTCTAAGCAAAGGTTTTAATATTTTTTGTTCTAGACTGTCTTTTCAAGGATGTTTGTATAGTAAGCAAACTTGGAAGGTACAGTCTCCTCTAGAGCAGATTTGTTTACTGTCTAGCATCATGGAGATAATGTCTCCTCCAGAGCAAAAGCTGGGTAGGTTTGCTAGTAACCTCTTATGGAAGATTGAGACTTCCTTAGCTCTGATACAAACCCACTGTGTGCACAGCATCCACCTGGGCATATCTGCCCCCCCATGGGGCTTGGGAGTCAAGGGAAACCAACAGTAAGCATGCACTTGAAGTAACAAAGTCCTTTGTTTTCTGCCAGCCTCTATGAAACTATGGTAGTCTAACCTGCTATCTTGTAAAAGTAAAATCTAAAATCCTTTACAGTTCTTGCTATTTCCTTTTAGTTGGAGTGTTTAGACCACTTGCATTTAATGTAGCTATTGATCGGTTTGGGATTGATCATCTTGCCATTTATTTTATTTTCACATCCTTTCTTTTTTCTTCTTCTTTGGATGGATTTTTAGCATTACATTTTTATCTCCACAAATAGCTATATCTCTTTGTGTGTGTTAGTTTCTCTAGTATTTACAATATGTATCCTTAACATCTGAGTCTCCCTTCAAACAATATACTTCTTTGTGTAAAATATAAGCTTTCAATGAATTGTACTTCCATTAACCCTCTCCCACCCCTTGTTATTGTTGTCATACATTTTATCCTGCCTGTTATTAATACCAAAATACATTAATTTTGCTTAAAACAGTCAATTATTTTTTAAGCTAAAAATTAGAATTCTCTTATATTTACACATATATGTATCATTTCCAGAGCTCTTCATTGTTTCATGAAGATCCAAAAATTTATCTGATATATTTTTCTTCCACCTAAAGAACTTTCTCATGCAAGTCTGCTAAAGAAAATATTCTGCATTTTTGCTTTCAGTTTTGAAGGATATTTTTGCTCCATATAAAACTTTTTTTTTCTTTAAAGATGTCATTCTGGTTTACTTGGTTTCTAATGCTGATGTACCCCAGTCCCCCATGATGTTTCCTTTCTCTTTTTGATGTTTTTCAGCAGTTTGAGTATCAGGTACTTTTGTAAGGTTTGGTCTTTATCTTGCTTGTTCATTAAAATTTCTGGATTTGTGGGATTCGTTTTCATCAAATTTGGAAACATTTTGGGAATTTTTTTTTACTCCCATCCTCCTGCATTCAGACATTCCTAATATTTCATACATTAGACCACTTGATATTATCTCACAATTCAGCAAGGAGCTAATCATTTTCCTAGTTTTTTTCCTCTTTGTCTCAGTTTGAACTATTTCTATTGCTGTATCTTAAATTTCAGTTACTTTTTTTACATCAAATATACGTTAATATCACTTGTTGAAATTCAAACTTTCAGATATTTTTCAGTTCTAAAAGTTCCATTTAGTCCTTTTTAATCTTTAATTTCTGTCCTTGTTGCATTCACATTTTTCTTTAAATTGCTGAGCATAACCAACATATTGATAATAGATGTTTAATTCTTCTAAGTCTGTCATCTCTTCAGTTTGTATCTCTTTCTATTGACCTGATTTCCTTTTGATTACATGTTACAATTTTCTATTTCTTGGCATGCCTAAGAATTTTGATTTGGTATTAGACATTGGATATTGATAATAGACAAAGAGTAAACAGATCTGTCCAGATCTGGAATACTCCTCCAGGCAATAAATGGGGTTCATTTTGTTTCTCCTCTCTTTATTTTGGAAACTGCAAAATCAGTCACTGAACATAATATCTTTGTTAATTCAATAGTCAATAATTTATTTATAAAATAATTGTGATAATTGCATTTACATGTTAGAAATTACTTATGTAGTTAAGACAGCATTTTACAAAGACAGATGTGATCATCATTTTATATGTAAAAGTAAAATGTAATTCAATATTCAAATTTTACCTTAAATGAAAATTTTGATTACATGATAGCTTATTTGTAATATCAATATATAACATAGCCTTTAGTTATAACTCTTTCCAAGGACTCTGTAAAGATTTTAAACATTTTATTTCAACACATATCATTATAAATATATAGCAAAGAAAATGTTTTCCCATATTAATTTTTTGTTTTTTTTCAGATTTTATTTAAATTTAAGTTAGTTAACATACAGTGTATTATTAGTTTCATGGGTAGAATTTAGTGATTCATCACTTGCATATAACACCCAGTGCTAATTACAAGTGCCCTCCATAATGCCCATCATCCATTTAACCCATCCCCCCACCTTCCTCCCCTCCAGCAAGCCTTAGTTTGTTTCCTATAGTTAAAAGTCTCTTACGGTTTCCCTCCCTCTCTGTTTTTATCTTTTTTATTTTTCCTTCCCTTCTCTATAATCTTCATCAATGTTGTTTCTGAAATTCCATATATGAGTGAAATTATATGGTATTTGTCTCTGATTATCTTATTTCGCTCAGCATAATACACTCTAGCTCCATTCATGTCATTGCAAATGGCAAGATTTCATTCTTTTTGATGGCTGAGTAATATTCCACTATATATATATATATGGTCGTATTCCATTATATATATAAATCTCACAGATTTTATATATATATACACATCACACATTATATGTATACATTATATACATTATATGTATATATGTATATATACATGCATAGTATATAAACATACAATTATATATATATAAAATCTGTGAGATTTATATATATAATGGAATATGACCATATATATATAGTGGAATATTACTCAGCCATCAAAAAGAATGAAATCTTGCCATTACATACATTACATGTATATAATATATACACATATAATATATATAATATATACATATGTATATATACACATATTTATATATATTATATACACACACACACACACACACACACACACACACACACACACACACACACCACATCTTTATCTATTCATCAGTCAATAGACATCTGGGCTCCGAATCACTATGTTTATATCCTTTGGATAAATGCCTACTAGTGCAATTGCTAGGTCATAGGGTAGTTCTATTTTTAACTTTTTGAGGAGTCTCCATACTGTTTTCCACAGTGGCTCTACCAGTTTGCCTTCCCACCAACAGTGTAAGAGGTTTCCCCTTTCTCCACATTCTTGCCAACATCTGTTGTTTCCTGAGTTGTGAACTTTAGCCATTTTGACTGGTGTGAGGTGGTATCTCATTGTGGTTTTGATTTATATTTCCCTGATGCCAAGTCATGTTGTGCATCTTTTCATGTGTCTGCTAGCCATTTGTATCTCTTCTTCGGAGAAATGTCTGTTCATGTCTTCTGCCCATTTCTTGACTGGATTTTTTATTTTTTTAGAGTATTGACTTTGATAAGTTCTTTATAAATTTTGGATACTAGCCCTTTATCCAATATGTCATTTGCAAAGATCTTCTTCCATTCCATAGGTTGCCTTTTAGTTTTATTGATTTTTTCCTTTGCTTTGCGGAAACTTTTTATCTTGAGGAAGTCCCAATAGTTTATTTTTGCTTTTGTTTCCCTTGCCTCCTAGAGACGAGTCTAGTAAGAAGTTGCTGTGGCTGAGTTCAAAGAGGTTGCTGCCTGTGTTCTCCTCTAGGATTTTGATGGATTCCTGTCTTACATTTAGGCTTTCATCCATTTGGAGTTTATTTTTGTATGTGGTGTAAGAAAGTGGTCCAGTTTCATTCTTCTGCATGGGACTGTCCAATTTTACCAACAACATTTATTGAAGAGACTATCTTTTCTCCATTGGATATTCTTTCCTGCTTTGTCGAAGATTAGTTGACCAGATAGTTGAGGGTCCATTTCTGAATTCTCTATTCTGTTCCATTGATCATGTGTGTTTTTGTGCCAGTACCATATTGTCTTGATAATTACAGCTTTGTAATACAGCTTAAAGTTCAGAATTGTGATGCCTCCAGCTTTAGTTTTCTTTTTCAACTTTACTTTGGCTATTTGGGGTCTTTTCTGGTTTCATACAAATTTTAGAATTTTATGTTCCAGCTCTGTAAAAAATGCTGGTGGTATTTTCATGGGGATTGCATTGAATGCGTAGATTGCTTTGGGAGGTGTAAACATTTTAACAGTATTTGTTCTTCCAATCCATGATCAAGGAATGTTTTTCCATTTCTTTGTGTCTTCTTCAATTTCTTTCATAAGTGTTCTATAGTTTTTCAGAGTACAGATCTTTTACCTCTTTGGTTAGGTTTATTCTTAGGTATCTTATGGGTTTTGGTGCCATTGTAAATGGGATCAATTCCTTGATTTCCCTTTCTGCTGCTTCATTATTGGTGTATAAAAATGCAACAGACTTCTGTGCATTGATTTTATATCCTGTGACTTTGCTGAATTCCTGTATAAGTTCTAACAATTTTTTGGCAGAGTCTTTTAGGTTTTCTACAGAGTATCATGTTGTCTGCAAAGAGTGAAAGTTTGACCTTTTCCTTGCCGGTTTGGATGCCTTCTATTTCTTTTTGTTGTCTGACTCCTGAGGCTAGGACTTCCAGTACTATGTTGAATGACAGTGGTGAGAGTGGACATCCCTGTCATGTTCCTGACCTTATCGGAAAAGCTCTCAGTTTTTCCCCATTGATGATGATATAAGCTGTGGCTCTTTCATATATTGCCTTTATGATGTGGAGGTATGTTCCTTTTATCCCTACTTTCTTAAGGGTTTTTATCAAGAAAATATGCTGTATTTTGTCAAATGCTTTTTCTGTATCTGTTGAAAGGATCATATGGTTATCATCCTTTCTTGAATCAATGTGGTATATCACATTGATTGATTTATGGATACTGAACCACTCCTGCAGCCCAGGAATAAATCCCACATGGTCATGGTGAACAATCCTTTTAATGTACTGTTGGATTTGAATAGCTAGTGTCTTGTTGAGAATTTTTGCATCCATGTTCACCAGGGATATTGATCTGTAATTCTCCTTTTATAAAGTGGGGTCTTTGTTTGGTTTTGGGATCAAGGTAATGCTGGCTTCACAGAATGAGTTTGGAAGTTTTCCTTCCAGTTCTATTTTTTGGAACAGTTTCAGAAGAATAGGTATTATTTCTTCTTTAAATGTTTGATAGAGGGGCACCTGGGTGGCTCAGTTGTTTTAAGCGTCTGCCTTCGGTTCAGGTCATGATTCCAGGTCCTGGGATCGAGCCCCGCATCAGGCTCTCTGCTTGGCAGGAAGCCTGCTTCTCCCTCTCCTGCTCCCCCTGCTTGTGTTCCCTCTCTCGCTGTGTCTCTGTCTGTCAAATAAATAAATAAAATCTTAAAAAAAAATAAATAAATGTTTAATAGAATTCCCCCCTGGGAAGCCATCGGGCCCTGGACTCTTGTTTGTTGGGAAATTCAATTTTTGATTCAATTTCTTTGCTGGTTATGGGTCTCTTCAGGTTTTCTATTCCTGTTTCAGTTTTGGTAGTTTATGTTTCTAGGAACTCATCCATTTCTTCCAGATTGCCTAATTCGTTGGCATATAATTGCTCATAATATTCTCTTATAATTGTGTTTCTGTGTTGTTGATTGTGATCTCTCTTCTTTCATTCATGATTTTATTTATTTGGGTCCTTTCTCTTTTTGGTAAGTCTGGTTAGGGTATCAATTTTGTTAATTCTTTCGAAGAAACAGCTCCTACTTCGTTGATCTGTTCTACTGTTTTTTTTTTTTTTATTTCTGTACCATTTATTTCTGCTCTAATCTTTATTATTTCCCTTCTCCTGCTGGATTTAGGCTTTATTTGCTGTTTTTTTTCCCAGTTCCTTTAGGTGTAAAGGTAGGTTCTATATTTGAGACTTTTCTTGCTTCTTGAAGAAGACCTGTATGGCTGTGTACGGCTTTGTTAGGACCACCTTTCCTCATCTCAGAGGTTTTGGACTGTCATATTTTCATTTTCATTTGCCTCCATGTATTTTTTTTAATTCTTCTTTAATATCCTGGTTAACCCATTCTTGAGTAGGATGGTCTTTAACCTCCATGTATTTGCGGTCTTTCCAAATTTTTTCTTGTGATTGACTTCACGTTTCATGGCATTATGGTCTGAAAACATGCATGGTATGACCTCAGTCTTTTTGTACAGGTTTAGGCCTGACTCGTGACCCAGTATGTGATCTATTCTTGAGACTGTACCATGTATAATGGAAAAGAATGTGTATTGTGCTGCTTTAGGATGGAATGCTCTGAATATATCTGTGAAGTCCATCTGGTCCAGTGTGTTATTCAAAGCCCTGGTTTCCTCGTTGATCTTCTGCTTAGATGATCTATCCTTTTCTGTGAATGGGGTGTTAAAATCCCCTACTATTATTATATTATTATCAATGAATTTCTTTAAGTTTATTATTAAGTGACTTATGTATTTGGCTGTTCCCAAATTAGGGGCATTTCCCTTATTATTAAAGCATAATTCTAAATTTTTAGATAAGTCATAAATTTAATTGCAAAAGTTAAAGAGGAGTATATCATTCTTAAAGGTCTGTACATGTTATTGTTTGTTGAACAATCTCAACAAACAAACCTCAAATTTGCCACAGAAAAGAGAGTGGTACTGAGTTACGGTATTTAATAAAATTCTAGACCCTGTGGCTTGGATGTTAGATGGTTGCACTGCATTTATTTCGTTGAAATGGCAGAGTATGTCTTTTATTTTTCAAATGAAGTCAAATTACGAAATGCCACTTGATGTTATAAATCCGCATATTTTTGTCTGGCATGATTTCTTCCATACAGACTCCAGCTTTATGTCCACTAGAAGAAATAAAAGTACATAAAGAAAAATAAATTCAATTAAAATGTATATAAGGAAAAATTTATACAAAGTTATAAATTATCTGGGAAGGATCTCAAAGGGAGTAGACTTTCTTACACAAAAAGAATTTCATAAATAGCTAGAAATGCTATTCTAAATTATTGCAACATCACATTCAGATAGTAGCCAGATATGAAAAGCACTATTATGGAAGAATTCGTATCTGGGAATGAATATGATATGAAGTATTTTTTCTCTTCTCTGAGTCAGATAACAAAAAATACAAGCAGGAAGAATTTGTAGAAACCAAAAATAACAGGTTTGAGAAAGGGTTAAAGTCATTTCTAACCATTTTGGATGTAATAGAGATGCTAAAAATAGGGGTTTTCTTTTCCCGTCTTATGGTCTGTGGTTGGCCGAGAAAGCATCTTGAATTGAAGTGAGCAACAGGGACAAATAAGTAAATATAGAAAGGGTATGTATATCAGTATTGCCAGGAATTTAACCATAAAATAATATTCCATGATTATTTAAATATCCATGATTGTGATTATTAATAAGATAATTAGGAGACAGTTTTATTATAGAGACTTTAAACAGACAAAAATCAAAATAAAAATACTTTTTCAAACTTTTTATAACTAGGTGCTCTAGCCTAATCATGCATCCTCTGTTCTACTGGGCACAACCCATATATTAAAAATACGTCTATGTACGAACTCATGTTTTTATTGTCATCCCAAACCATTTAAGTTGTACAAATACTGTTATGTTTTTTCCTGAAGCCAAAAATCAATTTAAGAAGAAAGAAAAAGAGAAGAGGGTATTAGGAGGGATGCTGCTTATGACCCAACAATTTGCAAAAGATATAAGAGGAAAAAAGTGAAAGGATAAGTACAGTTTAAAGATGTCTTATTCTATGTGGTCTGGTTTAAGTGCTAGCCTAATAGTCATTACAACTTTGTAACAAGATTAGTTAGACAAATTGAGAATAAATACTTATGTTCACTTATAATAATTTGATACTATGACATTTTGATCAAATGATACAAAATGACAGCCCACAATGATTTGGAAATTAAACCAAACAAAACCAAACCAAATCAAACAAAATTGGTCCTGACCACATTTGAGAAACACTGAGAGTTTAAGCTTAAATACGATACACTATATATCTTGGTCAATAGATAGAAAAAACACTAGGATAGGGTTTTCATAGTACCCCCTTGCTATTATTATTCTTTGGTGAGTCCTGAGAAGCCCTTTAGCATAGTGTGTATTTTGGGGCTTTGAGCCCCCTGATGTTCTTTCTTGGGTGGAGGGTGTATTTTCTCTTTTACAGGGTATTATGACTTTCATGACTGCCTAATACTGCTAGAGGAGAAATATCTCGATGTTTTGAAGACAATTCTAAGAATCCCTGTAGTAAGGAGAATAAGTACTAAGTACCAGATTGAACTCAGGCTTCTCATATATCATGCATTTTGTTTTTTATATTCTTATTTATTTGGAGACATTTTGTCTCTAAAAGCTCAAGTGTGTTATTTGGATAATTGATATAGAACAAGTCTGTAGGCATTTCTATAAAAAAAAAAACAACATCTGGTAGATCAAGAAAAAAAAGGGGGAGTGTTTTTAAAGGAAAAATCCTAAATGGTTTGGTGTTGAGGGGCAAGTCATGAAGGGAGAAAATTGATGGCACAAGATATCTGAATTTGCAATGAGATAGAAAAATTAGCCAAACTGATTTGTGGAAATGAATCCAAAGTTAAAGGACTCAGAAGTGGTGGTAATTGCCATACCTTACAGAAGGGTGATCTCAGGAGTCACTGCTCCCTTCTCCCCAATATCCCATATAATTACACTTTACTTAAGGGATCACTGTACAGATGTAAAATATGTTGCGCAAACATATTTTAATGCATATCTGAGAGGCCATGATTATGTGGGTGGTATTTCAAACACTAGCATATCTGCAAGGGGAGAACTCTGTAGATATTTAAGACAGTGCAGTAACTCAATAGGCTTGAGGATCCTGAGTATCTGGGTGGCAATGCATAAGCTCCCTTGACTATGCAGACAAATAGAAAAAAAAAAAAGCTGAAGGGCTGAACTGTTACTCATAATCTGTATTTACTCCAAAACTGAAGGAGGATGGTGACCTATAGAAAGAGGACCATCACAGCCTGAGAAAAGAAAGTACTTTCATCCACACTAATGGAACCTCAATTCTCTTCAGAGCAGCAAAGAAGCCAGTTCAGCTTTTCACCACTCTAAACATACTTGCAGCTTGGGATGGCTAGTGACTCAGTTTTGAGCAAAGAAATATAAGTGAGGGTTTCCAATCTGACATGTAAAAGAACTTGGAAATCATCAGTCCCATCCTCACAAGAGAAAAGTTGAACAAACTAAAAATCAACAGCTCTTCTTAGATCCACCAGAGAATTGAGGTCATGGGACAAATGAGACACAAACAATGCTGCTGGAGCCAATACTGTTCCAACAGGAACACTCAAACTTTAATGGATGAATTGCCGAACCTCACTATGGATTAGCTTCAAAGTTACAAACTTAGGGTGGGGGAGCAGTCTTAGCGAGACCCTCATATTTCCTTGAGTTTTACCTCTAGGAGCCCCACCAGGTCTTCTTGTGATAATCATGGGGAAAATCTCCTTTAGCTTCCAGCAGTGGGAGGGGAAAAGCAACTATTTTGAAATTCTCCTGAGCTCTCTCTCCTCTTTAATAGGGCATGCCCTCAAAGGAAACTGTTTTATGACAACCTAACCAATCTGGGTTTTATTAAACCCTTACTGACCTAGGGAAGGGAAATGGCAAAATCCAGACTCTTCTACATAGCAGAGGGAAATACCCAACTCCAGTCCCCTGTAGCTTTCCTGTTTCACTTAAGGGTAAGGGTAGCTAAGTAGTTGTTGGGAAAATCATGTCCTAGGGACACAGGCTCACTGAAAGACCGAGATCTATTCATAGGCCTATAATATGCTTCTGTCCCCACCGAACAGCTTTCCACCACATTAATAAGGCTCCTACATAACATCAGGGAAGTTAGCTTAACGAACTACAAGCCTCAGATCTTATTTAAGAAAGAGGCTCGAGGGGAACTCAAATACTAGAGGAGACACAAAAATAAAGAGTAAATTTTCACCTCTTCCACCACAGCTATAGCATACAGAAAACACAGCCTAAATCCTAGCCAGATCAACACAAAACCTCACACTAAAGGCTTATCTGTCTCAGTTTCTAACTTACCCAATATATCACGTCTGACTCTTAATGTCAAAAAAAATGTAAGACATGCTAAAAAGTACAAACAAAAACAAAAAAGAGTCTGAAGAGACAAAGCAAGCATCAGATCCAGACTCAGTTATGGTAGAGATTTGGGAATGATCAGACTGGGAATTTAAAGTAATTGTCATCAATATGCTAAGGGCTCTAATGGAAAAGTGGGCAAAATGCAAGAATGGATTGATAATGTAAGGAGAAAAGGAAACTCTAAGAATCAAAAACAAATGCTAGAAATCTAAAACATTGTAGCATAAATTAAGCATGCCATTGATGGTCTCATAAGTAGACTGACACAGTAGAGAAAAAAAAAATCAAAGCTTGACAACCGTCCAAACTAAAAGACAAAAAGAAAAAAGGATAAGGAAAAAAATGGAATAGAATAACTAAGAACTGTGGGACAATTAAAAAGTGTTAGAAATTTTATCAATAATTAAATTTCAAAATAGAAAGCACCAGGCCCAGATCAGTTCACTGGTGAATTCTGCCAAACATTTAAGAAGGAAATTATACCAATTCTGTACAATCTCTTGCAGAAAGTAGAAGCAGAGGGAAAACTTCCTAACTTATTCTGTAAGGCCAGCATTTAATACCTAAACCAAAGACATTACAAGAAAGAAAATGACAGACTACTATCTCTCAAGCATAGATACAAAGATCCTCAACAAAATATTAACAAATTGAATCCAACAATACATGTAAAGAAGCATACACCTGATCAAGTGGGATTTAATCCAGATATGCAAGGCTGGCTTAACATCTGAAAATCAATTAATGTAATCCATCACAACAGGGTAAAGAAGAAAAATCATATGATCATATCAATAGATGTAGAAAAAGCATTTAACAAAATCCAACAGCCATTTATGATACAAAAAAAAAAGCTCTTAGCACAGTAGGAGTACAGGGGAAGTGTCTCAACTTGATAAAAACACATCTACAGGGCATCTACATAATATTTAATGGTGAGTAACTAGATGCTTTCCAGCTAAGATCAGGAACAAGTCAAGGATGTCCTCTTTCACCATTTCTATTCAACATCACACCGGAAGTCCTAGCTAATGCAATATAAAAGAGGAGGAAATAAAAAGTATACAGATTGGAAAGGAATAAATAAAACTGTCATTCACAGATGACTCTGTTTATATAGAAAATCCCAATGAGTCAACAATAAGAAGAACAAAAAATTCCTGGAACTATTAGGCAAGTTTGCAGGATATAAGTTTAATACAGAAGAGTCATTTGACTTCCTATGTACTAGTAATGAACAACTGGAATTTGAAGTTAAAAACAGAATACCATTTACATTAATACCAAAAAAAGGAAATACTTAGGTATAAGTCTAACAAAATATGTACAGAGTCTGAATGAGGAAAACTGTAAAACTCTGATGAAAAAAGTCAATGATGATCTAAATAAATGGGAGAAGCCCAATGTTCATGTATAAGAAGACTCAATATTGTTAAGAGGTCAGTTCCTTCCAAATTCATCTGTAGATTCAACACAATTTCAATCATTCCAGCAAGTTACTTTGTGGATTTTGACAAATTGAGTCTAAATTTTATATAGAAAAGCAGAAAGATCCAGTGTTGCTAACACAACATTGAAAGGAAAGAACCAAGTTGGAAGACTGACATTACCTGACTTCAAGACTTACAATAAAGTTACAGTAATCAATACAGTGTAGTAATGGTGAAAGAACAGATAAATATTTTATTCAATGGAATAGAATAGACAGCCCAGAAATAGACCTTAACAGTTAGTCAACAGATCTTTGACAAAAGAGCAAAAGCAATACAATAGAGAAAGGATGGTCTTTTCAACAAATGGTGCAAAACAACTGGGACAACAGCCACATGCCAAAAAAAAAAAAAAAAAAATCTAGACACCTTGCACTTTTCAAAAATGAACTCAAAATGTATCATAAACCTAAATATAAAATGCAAAATTGTATAACTCTTAGATAACACAAAAGAAAAATCTATGTGACCTTGGGAGTGTTTAGATACAACACCAAAGGCATGATCCATGAAAGAAAGAAATAATAAATTAGACTTCATTAAAATTAAAAACTTCTACTTTGGGAAAGACACTATTAGAAGAATGAAAACAGGCAGAGACCAGGGGAAAATATTTGCAAAAATGCATATCTTATAAAGAATGGGTATCCAAAATATATAATGGCTCTTAAAACTCAACAAGAAAGTGACCTCAATTAAAAAGTGGGGAAAATATTGAAACAGACACTGTGCCAAAGAAGTTATACAGATAGCAGATAAACATTTGAAAATATTGTCAATAGTATATGTCAAGAGGGAATTGCAAATTAAAACAATGAGGTATCACTACACACCTGTCAGAATGGCTAAAGTCCAAAACCCTGATAACATCGAAGTTTAGCAAGGCGGTGGAACAGCCGGAACTCTCATTCATTGCTGGTGGGGATGCAAAATTATACAACTACTCTGGAAGACAATTTCCCAGTTTCTTATGAAACTCAACATAGTTTTACCATGTTATCCAGTAATTGCACTCCTAAATATTTACCCAAATGTGTTGAAAATTTATGTTCATGCAAAAACCTGCACACGAATGTTCATAGCAGCTTTATTCATGATTACCAAAAATTGGAAGCAACCATGGTGTCTTTCAATACGTGCATAAATAAACTGTGACACATGCACACAATGGAATATTAGTGATAAAAAATGGGTTATCAAGCCGTGAAAAGATATGGGGGAACCTTAAATGCATATTGCTGAGTGAAAGAAGCCAATCTGAAAGGCTACATACTGTAAGATTCCAACTATATGACATTCTGGAAAAGGCAAAACTATAGAGACAGTAAGAAGTTCAGTAATTGAAAAAAAAGGGGGGGGGGTGTTGCCTGGGTGGCTCTGACGGCTAAGGGTCTGCCTTCAGCTCAGGTCATGATCTCCAGGTCCTGGGATCAAGCCCCAGGGCAGGCTCCCTCCTCAGTGGGGAGAGTCTGCAAGTCCACTTCTCCCTCTGCCCCTCCTCCTGCTTGTGCTCTCTCTCTCTCACTCAAATAAATAAATCTTTAAAAAAAAGAAGTTCAGTGATTGCTAGTGGCTTGAGGCAAGTGAGGGAAGGGATGAATAGGTGGAATACAGGATATTTAGGGCAGTGAAACTATCCTGTATGGTACTGTCATGATGGATAAAGACATTAGGCTTTGTCAAAACTCACAGAATTATTCAACTCAAACAGTTAGTCCAACATAACATATAAATATATATATTATCAGCTTTATTGAAGTACACTTGACATACAATAAATTGTGCATATTTAAAGTGCACATTTTTAGGGGCGCCTGGGTCGGTCACGTGTCTACCTTTGCCTCAAGTCATGATTTCAGGGTCCTGGGATCCAGCCCCGCGTCATGCTCCCTGCTCAGTGGGGAGCCTTCTTCTCCCTCTCCCCTCCCCCTCCCTCAAATAAATAAATAAATAAAATCTTTAAAACAATAAAAATAAAGCTCACATTTTAAAATATTTTGGCACATGTACATCCCTGAGACCATTACCTACAACCGAGATTTTACTTATAAATATATTTTATATATATATTTCATATATAAGTATATGAAGGAGGCTCTTTTCCTGATCAAAGAGGAGTTGACTCAGCTGCTGGCATATGCTTTTTACCCTTTGTTCTATACTGTTTTCTACTGGAATGTAGACACAATGTCTACTATTGTAGCAGCCTTTTTGAGACTGCCATTAAAAAGCAGCCTTTTTGAGACAAAGCCATCAAAAAGAATAAAATCTTGCCATTTGCAATGATGTGGATGGAGCTAGAGTATTATGTATTATGCTAAGTGAAATAAGTCAGTCAGAGAAAGACATATACCATATGATTTCACTCATATGTGGAATTTAAGAAACAAAACATGAATGTATGGGAGGGGCTAGATGGGTGATGAGTATTAAAGAGGGCACTTGTGATGAGCACTGGGTGTTGTATGTAAATGATGAATCACTGAATTCTGTTCCTGAAAGCAATATCGCACTGTATGTTAACTAAAACTTAAATTTAAAAAAAAGATGTGCAAAGAGAGAATAAGCTGTGATTGGTGCAGACTTTTATGATGTTGGAAGTGATCGAGCCTAGGCTGAATAACTATTTGCCAGGAGATTTTATAATTTATTTTCCAAATAATATAATCCAAAAGATTTAAGTAATGATTTTGGGCAGTCAAGATCATATATGGTAAAGCAAAAACTGGAAACCAGAATAATGTGGTTTCTTAATATCTTACTCTTTTCATTAAACCACATCTCCAGGAGACAATTGCAAAGGAGATTTAAATAGGCTCTCTCCTCCTCCCCATTCAACACCCAGCCGCATCTTTTTGTGCAGTGCCACCCGGGTCCCTGAGACACAGTGGCAAAGGTTAAAGTAAATGGATTTGGCTGTAATGGGTTCCTGGTCATCAAGGCTTTTAACTCTGAAAAACTGGATATTGTCACCATCTGTGACCCTTTCATTGATCTCAACTACATGGTCTGCATGTTCCAGTATGATTCCACCCTGACAAATTCAATGGTACAGTCAAGGCTGAGAACTGGAAATGTGTCATCAATGGAAAGCCCATCTCCATCTTGCAGGAGCAAAAGCCCACCGGCATCAAATGGGGTGATGTTCTTGCTGAATATGTCGTGGAGTGCACTGGTGTCTTCACTACTGTAGAGAAGGCTGGGGCTCACTTGAAGGTTTGAATGAAGAAGGTCATTATCCCTATCTCTTTTGCTAATGCTCCCATGTTTGTGATGGGTGTGAAACATGAGAAGTATGACAACTCCCTGAAGATTATTAGCAATGCCTTCTGCATCACCGGCTGCTTGGCCACTTTGGCTAAGGTCATCCATGACAACTTTGGCATTATGACCACAGTCCGTGCCATCACTGCCATCCAGAAGACCGTGGATGAGCTTTCTGGGAAGCTGTAGTGTGATGGCCGAGGGGCTGCCCAGAACATCATTCCTGCTTCTCTTGGTATTGCCAAGGCTATGGGCAAGGCCATTCCTGAGCTGAATGGGAAGCTCACTGGCATGGTCTTCCATATCTCCACCCCCAAGGTGTTAGTTATGGATCTGATCTGCCTGGAGAAAGCTCCCTGGAGAAGGTAGTGAACCAGGCATCAGAGGGCCCCCTCAATGGCACTCTGGGCTACACTGACCAGGTTGTCTCCTGCAACTTTAACAGTGACACTCACTCTTCCATCTTTGATGCTGGGGCTGGCATTGCTCTCAATGACCACTTTGTCAAGCTCATTTCCTGGTATGACAATGAATTGGCTATAGCATGTGGGTGGTGGGCCTTATGGTCCACATGCCCTCCAAAGAGTAAGAGTCCCCAAACCCAGGGAGAGCACAAGAGGAAGAGAGGAGCCCTCAGCTGCTGGGGAGTCCTTGTCCCAACTCATTCACCCACACACTGAGAATCTCCTGGTCTGAAATCTGTCTCAGACTCCCTGAAGAAGAGTAGCTTAGAGAGCCCTACCTTGTATCATCAATAAAGTACACTTTACCCAGGCAAAAAGAGAGAGTGAGAGAGAGAGAGAAAAAGATTTAAATAATAGATGAGAATTTGATTGGAGGAATTTTAAGGTAATTTCCCAGACTACAATTACACATTTTTCAAAGGAAAGAGGAAAAACAAAATTTAGAGTACTACATAAATTAAAAAATGAGGGTATCTTTTGCATTTAAGGACCTGTTAATTTTAGTGAAGTCTCTATATTGTACTTACCAGGAGTCCTGGTTCTGGAAGAGGAGCAGGTCTTGCAAACCGTTTATTAAATTTCCTTTTCTCTTTCCTTAGGTTTTTCATATTCTCAATACGTTTATCTCTGGACTTTTGGAAAATTAAAAGGAAGGAAAACAAATCATACTTTTTATAACATAAAAAGTTAACATGCTGATTATATTTTGGGTTAGTGTCAATAAAAAAAGATAAACACAATCAGTGGATATGGTTTACATAGCTACATAAAAGTAGGAAAAATCTTTTTTCAAATATGTGGTTCATAGATGAAGAAAACACCCTGGAGCATCTCTAGAGTTTTCGAATGAGACTATTTACTTTTGATTCCCATTTCACCAACTACGGAATCTAAGGCTCATGGATATATATGTTTACTTTTATTTTAAAAGTAATGTTCATTAAAAACCCCAAAGGAATTTTCTTTGTAGAAATAAGAAAACAAAATTCATGCACATTCTTTAGTTCCTTTAAATGCTGCATATGTTAAGCAGTGATTTTTATGTCCCTATTGTATGGCATCTATAAGTAGCAGAGACCTAAGGGCTCAAACTAGAATGCTTTGAAGATAATGGAGTATTAGGGTACAGAGTATATGAATAACAGAAACTTTTATCCACTTCCAGTGGGAGTGCAGTTGGTATAATTGCTTTGAAAACTATGTGGTATTACTTTATAACAATGAAAAAATGGCTTTCTCTATGATCCAGCCATTCTATTCTTATTACACAAAAAAACAAGAATATAAAGCATTTAATAGTATTCACATTATTCTAATAGTAGTCGCAAGATCCCAGAGTCCCATGAAAGAAAACACGGAAGTGTCTAGATAATAAAACTTCTATCATATTAGAGACCACCACACATAAAGGAACAAGACAAAGTTACAATTTTGAAATACCTAGAATTATTTATTTAAAAATTACCTGCCTTTCAGTGACGTCTGAAGGATGTTGCCATCTTGGCCCTTCCTATATAATATGTAAAATTAAATTAAAACAAAATAAACAAAAAACCATGAGCAAACAAATACTAGTTATTATAATAGGAAGCCTATGCTACTGTTTTTAATTTACGTAATACATGCACATTATCTCAATTGCAGGAGGCAGGATCAGAATGAGAACATTAAGGTAAAAGTCAGGGGGGAAGATGGCAATAGTATGAGAAAAAAGAATCAGGTTTGAACCACATTACAGGGAGCATGTAGAGTACTGAGATTTATCATGGAAAGAACGGGTATACAAGAAATCAGAAAATTATGTTTCTGCTGGTGTTTGGGGAGATTGAGGAACTCCAGCGAGTGGTATGATTTTCTGAGACACAGGGATCTTGGCTGTTTAGTTGTGAGGTTCCCACAGCGTCCCGTAGTTTCTAAATTGTACCTTAAATACCTCCCCCCATTTTGATCCAGTTGTTTAACCCAAAGACCCAGAAGCAGTCTCCTCCCCCATCCTCCCCAAAGTTGAGAAACTTATTCTGCCCCCCACCTCTGTAAACCCCATCCCACCTCTGGGGCAGATTAATGGGTCAGTCGACAGATAGTTGACTGTGCCTGGCTTCTAGAAGGCGCGGGGCGGGGCTTTTCCTCCTCTTGGGTGGGTCTTGCAGTCCAGGATCTAGTCTGTCTACTTCACCCTGGATTCCCAACCCTCAGCACCCAAACCGCCCGCATTGGCCACGATCGCGAGCGACCGTAATCGCAAATGTCCCCAGTGCAAGGCCCCGGGTAGGGGTCGCCGAGGCGGCGTTAGGGCCTCTGAGAACTCACGGCGCTGACTTGGATGGCTTCGTCCTCCGTACAGCACAGGCACATGCTGCTTATGCTGCAGAGCCCCCAGGCGCTCCCCCGCACTCACTGCAGGACCCAGACCAAGTGATGGAGGGACACACCCCCCACCGCACCGGAGCCCCGCCCCGTCCCATCACAATTCTCTTTATCCTCCCCCTTGGGCCCCGCCCTTTCCCTTAGCAGTCTTCCAATCCCGTGCCGGGAGGGTCAAGTTCTTGCGGTCCTGAGCGCAACTGTAGCATTAGGGCTGGCGGGTTGCCCCAGTTCTTCCAGCACTCTGGCTCCAACAAGTACAGAATACATTTCCATCGTTTCCATCGTCTCTGCCCTCTTTCAATGGAGCCCTTTTCTCCTACTAAGACTTCTCGCGTGGTTCCGCGGCCCTTCAGTTCAGCCTGTCGTCAGGGTTCTCGGTTCCATCCCCTCATTGTTCTTCCATCACCGCTGTAGGTTGGATCCATCAAGTTCTCTGCCTTCTCCCTGTCAACACCTGGGCTGGGGAAGGGGTTTTGGGGAACTGCCCCAATGACATGTTGTACATGATCTCCAACTTAAACCGGGTCTTCACCACGGCTTCCCACCTCTTCTATGTGTGCCTAGCTCTTTCTTTTTTGTACTCTGCAGCGCTCCCTTCAAACTGTCTCCTCTGTTGAAATCTCTGAGCCCACAACTCTTACTTCATACACTGAGGATGGCTCACACTTCAGGCGAGCTTATGCTCCGCACTGTTCGCTGCACGTGCATATATGAAGTCCTGAGCTCCTTACAACAACGCAGGAGAGTAAAGGCATGGTTATTATCGTCGGGAAGATCAGGCATTAGTATGTTAAATATCTTGCCCGAGGTTACACAGTTAGAAGGTATTCTGGGACTTAAATCCACAAAGTCTGTTTCCAGGGCCCGTGCTCTTTGATCTCTGTGCTCTACCACCAATTGCTTCCAGAAGCCCAGACTGGAGCTACCTCCCTTCCTTACCACCTCCAAGTCTGTCCCTTGTTTGTATCCACATTATCCTTTTCCCTGTAATGCTGTTAAATTGAAAAAGTTGTTGCCCCTCTTTTTGTCTGGAATAAATCTGTTCATTTTTGTTCCCATGTTATTTTCCTCCTAGAAGACGCCTCAGAGATCTTGCTCCAGATTATTCCCTCCCCTTGTTAACCTCTCTATATTCTCTGGTTTCTTTAAACAAGTAAATACAGTGTGTTCAAATCATCCCCTAATTAAACTAATAAACCAAAGCCCTTTGAACAACTAATTTTAACTCTTGCCCATTCCCTGTATTTACACTAAATAATCATAAGCCCATGTCCTGTTCCCTACATCCAGTGCGGTATTTGGCTCACTGCAACCTGCTTCAACGCTTACTACCCCCACTGGTACTTGTTTCAACGTGGTCACTGGTGATCTTCCTACTCAATTCAATGGACACTTTTTACCATGTGACTTTCGCATAGTGTTAGGAACTGCAGCGAGTTCTTTTGGAAGAGTTAGGCTTAGGAAAATTAAATTATGTTGGCCACCGCCGGTGCTTGAAACCATTGACCACTTCCTTCCTGAAACTCTTCTCTCTGGGAAGAACACAACTTAGAAAAATTATGTAATCTTGCTCATGATCACAACCCAGGAACTGAATTGAAATCCTGTGCTTTCTCCATTCTCCCATGTTGCCTCAAAAACATCTGTTTCGGATACTTACTATTATATATCTTGCTAGGTCCTGGGAATACAAAGATGAATAAACTGAATTACTGCCCTCAAGGAAAGTTAGATAAAAAAGCAACAATAAAATAGTAAAACAGTGTGTTGGGAGTAGTAATAGGACACATGTTCTGCAGAAATGCAGGAGCCTCTAATTCTGTCTAAAGACGAAGCTTCAAGGTAATGCCAGAATCCTTACCAGTGGAGTAGTCGATTGGCCACTGATATTGGTTCCATTCTTCTGATTTTCTCATCTACCTTTGCCTTCCTGGAATGATGCTTCCACGGGTGGATTCACCTGTTACCACCCCTAGTTTGTGTAATACCTCTAAAGCAGGTGCTTTAGCTTAAGGACAGAACCTGAAAGTGCATCTGGAAGTGTCTGGGCTGTACTTTAAAGGATGTACAGGAATTTATCGGGTAGCTAAAGACAGATCATTCCTGATGGAGGTAGCAAGCATGTCCACATGGTAGGGGGTAGGGCTTGTGGGTTTGATCAATAAGGAACTATTGTCAAATTGTTATCACTCTTCATTCATCACTTCTCATTGCCTTTCCTCCTCCTTTATCTGCAAAACAAACAAACAAAGCAATCCACCAGGACTGATGTTGACAAAAAAACAATGATTAGCTGGATTCAGGCACCGTGAGACTGCTCTAACACAGTGTTTCAGTGTATGTCTGAGGCTTATTAGGAAGCAGGTGGTGGGACTCACAAAGCGTCCACATTCTGCCTTCACTGCCTTCACTGCCTTCACTTGAAAACTTTGTGATCCTGGCCTATTAATGATCTTACATCAGCTTCCATTCTCCTTTCTATGTTTACAAAATGGGAATGATAATATCTAACAACATAGGTATTGGTTCAAAAACTCGGGAATTTCTCAGGTGAAATCTGAAACTGACCCCTGTTCATGGGGGCAAGGAGAGACAGAAGAAAAGAGGCAGGCCACTCCAAGTTTGTAGGTGGCAGGTTTAATACGCAAGAAAACTTACATATGAGGCTTGTCTTGGGCATTCAAAAGATGAGTAGATCTCTGTACCTGCCCACTTGAATCTAGAAGTTTATATAGAGGCCTTACCTGGGTTTAGTTACCTATTAAGTCCATATGATCTCGACAACACCTTACTCTTTCAAGGCTGTGTCCTTGAAGATGGCTCCCACTGGGGAAATAGTAGGCAGGACGTACATTCTAAGGACAAGAGAGGGGGTAAGAAGCCTCTGACATTTTCAGGGTCCAGTTCTTAGGTCAGCTGCAGTCGCATCCTTTCCATGACCTCCAACAATTGGGTTGTGTATGAACATTAAGAATAATAGAAGTAAGGAATTGGGGAGTTAATTCCTTACTAATTAAATAATTACTCAATAATCGTAGTTGTAGTTACATTTTACTGTAGAATCACCCAAACGGAAAGAACCTTGAATCTCATCCAGTCCAATCTTCCATCTGATACTTTAAGTCCTATCAATATGTTAATTTTGTGGCAGATCCTTCTTTTGATTAAATTAATGGATAGGGAATTCAGTGCAGTCCATTCAGGTTTTTTTTTTTTTTTTTTGGTGTCTCTAATTATTAAAACCTGTTACTTCAACCCACGAGTTCTAGTTCTGTCCTCACAGACCTCACAAAAGAAGCTAATTCTCCTCTATCTGATGATAAGGTTGGGGAAGAGGCTGAGGTTGTCAGAATCTACAGGCTTAGAGCAGGGACCCCACAAGTTGGGAACCAGCTCTCTGAGGAGGGGAATATTGCCAGACTGAACTGGTCAGAGCTGGGAATCAGGGATCTTGTAGGAGGGGGTGCTGTCTGGCAGGTGCTGTAGGATTAAGGACGAGCAATAAAACCAATTCTGGGTGTATAGGAAAAATAGAAACTGAGAACAGCTGCTGCTGGAGACAAATGCTACCACCAGGTGATAACGTGTCACTTCCGGGGTGACACTGAGAGCAAGGAAACAGGCACGAGTAAGGTCCTTCTCCACTCCACTCACCTTCCAGGCTTCCTCCAGCACCCTCACCACCCCCATCCTCGCCATTGGCTAAACCTGCCAGGACTTGAACTGGCTAAATTTCCAACTTTTTATTTCTAAAGAGAAATAAAATGTTACAAAGTCCCAGGTTTGGGACTTTACAAGGTAGAATACGGAAGAGCAGGTTTAGAGCTGGAAGACAACAGCAACCATCATGCCCCAAATCACCCACGGCCCTTCATTTAGATGTGCTTGAGGATGGTTTCAGATCTCCCCACTATCCAGGTTGACAACCTGTATTACCCTACAGTCAGACAATGTCCTGCACTGGGCACAAAGCTCAGAGTGTGATATGACCAGGAGTGAAGGGGCAAGAACATTAACTTCCCAAGTCTGGACAGTACATTTGCATAAACATTGTCTTTGCAAAAATGGATAAAATTTAACTATAAAATAAATTATGAAAACTCCAGAATACTAAATGCAAGCATAGTCAATATTCACGTGTGTCATGTTTGATTGGCATAGAGCTGTATTTCTCAAAGTAAACCCCAGAAACTACTGGCATTCCAAAATGTTTATAATTTTATGTGAAAAACACGAGTAAACCCACCACCCTTTGCCTTTATGTAAAAAAAAAAAATGGGTACCAAATAAGTTTGGGACATTCTAGGTTAAACAAAGTTAAACACCTATCTTTATTGTCGGACAACTCAGAACCTAAAATGCGCAAAAGTGATTATGAACTTCTAGAAGGGTATATATTATACGGTGTTTCTCCAGTTTACTTGCTTCTGGGATCCTCTTTTCAGGTGCCATCTGTAATCTCTTTCATATGGAGAGGCTTCTAGATTAAAGATAGTTGTTATTTCTGAATAAGTATTATTTTATATTACTTTAAGCATGACCTTGTTATGTCATAAACTACATTGACAACTCTGGAGGTCATTATTTAAATCACAATTTTTTTCATATCCAATTATTTTTCTCATTTTCTGTCTAAGGAATGTGTGCTGATTTTTTAGATCTTAAATGTCTGTTTCATAATGCAAGTCAGATTAGCTGTTAAGAGTGTTCCCATAATGTAGCTGGTGTTTTTATTCTCTTTCTCTGGGTATTTGATAAATAGATATCCACTGATGAGATCAGTTAAAGCAAGCATGGTGCTAATAGAGGCTGTATCTACCCTGGGTAGATAAATAAGATAGGATTTGTGAAAATGAATAGTCACACATTTTTCCTTAGTTTAAATATTAAGTATTTTCTTTCATTTTTTGCAAATGAAAACTTTTGAGGTTCATGTTTCTTCAGCTTTTCTTCTGCCATCCCCAGTATTGTAAAACTTGGATATTTAGCAACAGAATTTATAGAAATATTTAAATATTTCATTTACATCTTAGGAAAAAATAGCTCATCCTGTTTGATGTTTCCATAATTAGATTTTATTTTTGTAAATTTGTAAAAAACAGTGAAGGTTCTTAAAGAATTAACTTATAGGCTTTTCCCCACAAATGAAACAACTTATGCAGAAATGCAAATGGAATATCAACATTGGTTTATTTTGTACCATTATTGACAGATTTTCTGTTTTGTTCATTTTCTGGGTTTCCAAAGGGTCATGGAATCTATTTTTGGGCATTGAGAAACTTTAATTATTTACTTTGATTTCAATGCAACCATTTATCTTTTGATCTGAAACTATTTTACAAAATAAATGGGACACGTGTGACTAATTTTTATATTTAGGGTTTCCCTGTGACTTTATTTTTTTCAACAGTTTGAGGGAGCAAATTGTTTTCAAGTCCTAAGAGTCCTTAAACACTGAAAATATTTCTTATGGTTAAAGTCTGTTCCCTTTCCATGATAAAATGCTATTTATCTGTTTATTTTTGTTTTTTTTGGTTTTTAATTTTTTTATTGTTATGTTAATCACCATATATTACATCATTAGTTTTTGATGCAGTGTTCCATGATTCATTGTTTGTTCATAACACCCAGTGCTCCATGCAGAACGTGCCCTCCTCAATACCCATCACCAAGCTAACCCATCCCCCTACCCCCCTCCCCTCTAGACCCCTCAGTTTGTTTTTCAGAGTCCATCATCTCTCATGGTTCGTCTCCCCCTCTGACATACTCCCCTTTTCTTCCTCTCCTGTTATCTTCTTCTTTTTCTTTTTTCTTAACATATGTTGTGTTATTTGTTTCAGAAGTACAGATCTGTGATTCAACAGTCTTGCACAATTCACAGCGCTCACCGTAGCACATACCCTCCCCAATGTCTATCACCCAACCACCCCATCCCTCCCACCCCCAACCATTCCAGTAACACTCAGTTTGTTTCCTGAGATTAAGAATTCCTCATATCAGTGAGGTCATGTGATACATGTCTTTCTCTGATTGACTTATTTCACTCAGCATAACACCCTCCAGTTCCATCCACGTCGTTGCAAATGGCAAGATCTCATTCCTTTTGATGGCTGCATAATATTCCATTGTGTATATATACCACCTCTTCTTTATCCATTCATCTGTCGATGGGCATCTTGGCTCTTTCCACAGTTTGGCTATTGTGGACATTGCTGCTATAAACATTGGGGTACACGTACCCCTTCGGGTCCCTACATTTGTATCTTTGGGGTAAATACCCAGTAGTGCAATTGCTGGATCGAACGGTAGCTCTAATTTCAACTGTTTGAGGAACCTCCATACTGTTTTCCAGAGTGGTTGCACCAGCTTGCATTCCCACCAACAGTGTAGGAGGGTTCCCCTTTCTCCACATCCCCGCCAACATCTGTCGTTCCCTGACTTGTTAATTTTAGCCATTCTGACGGGTGTGAGGTGGTATCTCATTGAGGTTTTGATTTGGATTTCCCTGATGCTGAGCGATGTTGAGCACTTTTTCATGTGCCTCTTGGCCATTTGGATGTCTTCTTTGGGGAAATGTCTGTTCATGTCTTCTGCCCATTTCTTGATTGGATTATTTGTTCTTTGGGTGTTGAGTTTGATAAGTTCTTTATAGATTTTGGATACTAGCCCTTTATCTGATGTGTCATTTGCAAATATTTTCTCCCATTCTGTCGGTTGTCTTTTGGTTTTGTGGACTGTTTCTTTTGCTGTGCAAAAGCTTTTTATCTTGATGAAATCCCAATAGTTCATTTTTGCCCTGGCTTCCCGTGCCTTTGGCGATGTTTCTAGGAAGAAGTTGCTGCGGCTAAGGTCAAAAAGGTTGCTACCTGTGTTCTCCTTTAGGATTTGGATGGACTCCTGTCTCACGTTTAGGTCTTTCAACCATTTGGAGTCTATTTTTGTGTGTGGTGTAAGGAAATGGTCCAGTTTCATTCTTCTGCATGTGGCTGTCCAATTTTCCCAACACCATTTGTTGAAGAGACTGTCTTTTTGCCATTGGACATTCTTTCCTGCTTTGTCAAAAATAAGTTGACCATAGAGTTGAGGGTCCATTTCTGGGCTCTCGATTCTGTTCCATTGATCTATGTGTCTGTTTTTGTGCCAGTACCATACAGTCTTTATGATGACAGCTTTGTAATAGAGCTGGAAGTCCGGAATTGTGATGCCGCCAGCTTTGCTTTTCTTTTTCAGTATTCCTCTGGCTATTCTGGGTCTCTTCTGGTTCCATACAAATTTTAGGATTATTTGTTCCATTTCTTTGAAAAAAGTGGATGGTATTTTGATGGGGATTGCATTGAATGTGTAGATTGCTCTAGGTAGCATTGACATCTTCACAATGTTGATTCTCCCAATCCATGAGCATGGAACGTTTTTCCATTTCTTTGTGTCTTCCTCAATTTCTTTCATGAGTATTTTATAGTTTTCTGAGTACAGATCCTTTGCCTCTTTGGTTAGATTTATTCCTAGGTATCTAATGGTTTTGGGTGCAATTGTAAATGGGATCGACTCCTTGATTTGTCTCTCTTCTGTCTTGTTGTTGGTGTATAGGAATGCCACTGATTTCTGTGCATTGATTTTATATCCTGCCACTTTACTGAATTCCTGTATGAGTTCTAGCAGTTTTGGGGTGGAGTCTTTTGGGTGTTCCCCATAAAGTATCATACCATGTGCAAAGAGTGAGAGTTTGACTTCTTCTTTGCCGATTTGGATGCCTTTTATTTCTTTTTGTTGTCTGATTGCTATAGCTAGGACTTCTAATACTATGTTGAATACCAGTGGTGATATAGTGGATATCCCTGCCGCGTTCCTGACCTTAGGGGGAAATCTCTCAGTTTTTCCCCATTGAGAATGATATTCGCTGTAGGTTTTTCATAGATGGCTTTTATGATATTGAGGTATGTACCCTCAATCCCTATACTCTGAAGAGTTTTAATCAAGAAAGGATGCTGTACTTTGTCAAATGCTTTTTCTGCATCTATTGAGAGGATCATATGATTCTTGTTCTTTCTTTTGTTAATGTATTGTATCACGTTGATTGATTTGCAGATGTTGAACCAACCTTGCAGCCCAGAGATAAATCCCACTTGGTCGTGGTGAATAATCCTTTTAATGTACTGTTGGATTCTATTGGCTAGTATTTTGGTGAGAATTTTTGCATCTGTGTTCATCAAGGATATTGGTCTGTAATTCTCCTTTTTGATGGGGTCTTTGTCTGGTTTTGGGATCAAGGTAATGGTGGCCTCATAAAATGAGTTTGGAAGTTTTCCTTCCATTTCTATTTTTTGGAACAGTTTCAGAAGAATAGGTATTAATTCTTCTTGAAATGTTTGGTAGAAATCCCCTGGGAAGCCATCTGGCCCTGGGCTTTTGTTAGTTGGGAGATTTTTGATGACTGCTTCAATTCCCTAGTGGTTATAGGTCTGTTCAGGTTTTCTATTTCTTCCTGGTTCAGTTTTGGCAGTTGATACATCTCTAGGAATGCATCCATTTCTTCCAGGTTATCTAATTTGCTGGCATAGAGTTGCTCATAATATGTTCTTAGAATTTTTGTGTTTCTTTGGTGTTGGTTGTGGTCTCTCCTCTTTCATTCATGATTTTGTGGATTTGGGTCATTTCTCTTTTCTTTTTGATAAGTCTGGACAGGGGTTTATCAATCTTGTTAATTCTTTCAAAGAACCAGCTCCTAGTTTCGTTGATCTGTTCTACTGTTCTTTTGGTTTCTAGTTCATTGATTTCTGCTCTGATCTTTATTATTTCTCTTCTCCTGTTGGGTTTAGGCTTTATTTGCTATTCTTCCTCCAGCTCATTTAGGTGTAGGGTTAAGTTATGTGTTTGAGACCTTTCTTGTTTCTTGAGAAAGGCTTGTATTGCTATATTTTTTCTTCTTAGGACGCCCTTTGCTGCATCCCAAAGATTTTGAACAGTTGTGTTTTCATTTTCATTGGTTTCCATGAATTTTTTAAATTCTCCTTTAATTTCCTGGTTGACCCATTCATTCTTTAGTAGGATGCTCTTTAGCCTCCATGTATTCGAGTTCTTTCCGACTTTCCTGTTGTGATTGAGTTCTAGTTTCAAAGCATTGTGGTCTGAAAATATGCAGGGAATAATCCCAATCTTTTGGTACTGGTTGAGACCTGATTAGTGACCTAGGATGTGATCTATTCTGGAGAATGTTCCATGGGCACTCGAGAAGAATGTGTTTTCTGTTGCTCTGGGATTCAATGTTCTGAATATATCTGTGAAGTCCATTTGGTCCAGTGTGTCATTTAAAGTCTTTATTTCCTTGTTGATCTTTTGCTGAGATGATCTGTCCATTTCAGTGAGGGGGGTGTTAAAGTCCCCCACTATTATTGTATTGTTGTCAATGTGTTTCTTTGCTTTTGTTATTAATTGGCTTATATAATTGGCTGCTCCCATGTTAGGGGCAGAGATATTTACAATTGTTAGATCTTCTTGGTGGATAGACCCTTTAAGTAGGATATAGTGTCCTTCCTCATCTCTTATTACAGTCTTTGTTTTAAAATCTAATTTGTCTGATATAAGGATTGCCACCTGGCACGAACCAAGCTACACATGCTATTTGACAAAGTCCAAGTATGGGGGATAATCCTGAAAATCAGGAGACTCCACAGCTGGCTCCTGCTACTTCCTTTCATTTTATTTGCAGCAATCTTTATAATCATGGGATTTTTTTCTAGGGTTTCATGATAAAATGATTTATAAATTCAGTTATGCCTATGCAAGCAATCATAATGAAATTGATTCCAAAAAGGCTGACGATGGGCCAAGAAGTAAAATTACCCAATGTCCTCCAATCTGTAATTCATCTAACATGAGCAACGCAGAGTTCTTTGATAAGCTTCTTTTAAGGGAGCTGTTGGATCCAGGCCCAGTAAAAATTCCTATTGATGAGATCCCACAGGCACCTCAGAAGCACCAGGGTTCTAAGAGAAGGGCATCTCATTGTCGTTTCCACAGTACAGGGACCTCCCTATGTTGCATACAAAATAGGAGGCCACCCCTGGTATGCCCCTCGAGGCAAGCCCTGGAGTAGGATTAATTTCCTTACCCCTACTCCTCCCATTCCTTATATACTGGAGTTGATGATGAGGACATGGATAAATGGTACAAGATTAAGGGGAAAAGGGTGCGGGCATCCTCTGACAGCCTCTGGGAAAGGATTAAGAGGAGTAATCCTCCATGGTATCTATGGAGCAAGGACAAGAGACGAAAACATATAGAAATGGAATAAATACTTTGATAAGATAGGGTGCACACATTCTAAGCTGCCTTTGGAGAAAAAATAAACTTTAGATAACCTTTATAGGTCACGCTTTGTCTCGTACGGTCACACTCTCTTTTTAAATCCAAAATGATTGCGATAAAATGTAAAAAATAAAATCACATGTTATGAAAGAATGGAAAAACAAGGAAACATTCTAATGAATAAATAAAGTCCCTCCGAGGCTATCGAGGAGATGCTTACACCCTAATCCTGTGTCCGTGTCTCCTCACTCGCCGACGCCGTCCTTTCCTTCAAGGACACTTCCCCTGCTGGAGCTGGGCTCCGGCAGCCACCCCAGCTTTCTTTTGGTGTCCATTAGCATGGTAAATGGTTTTCCACCCCCTCACTTTCAATGTGGGGGTGTCTTTGGGTCTAAAATGAGTCTCTTGCAGACAGCATATGGATGGGTCTTGTTTTTTAATCCAATCTGATAGCCTGTGTCTTAGCCCATTTACATTCAGGGTAACTATTGAAAGATATGAACTTAATGCCATTGTATTGCCTGTAAGGTGACTGTTACTGTATATTGTCTGTGTTCCTTTCTGACCTATGTTGCTTTTAGGCTCTCTCTTTGCTTAGAGGACCCTTTTCAATATTTCTTATAGGGCTGGTTTCGTGTTTGCAAATTCCTTTAGTTTTTGTTTGTCCTGGAAGCTTTTTATCTCTCCTTCTATTTTCAATGACAGCCTAGCTGGATATAGTATTCTTGGCTGCATATTTTTCTCATTTAGTGCTCTGAAGATATCATGCCAGTCCTTTCTGGCCTGCCAGGTCTCTGTGGATAGGTCTGTTGCCAATCTAAAGTTTCTGCCTTTATAGGTTACATATCTTTTCTCCCGAGCTGCTTTCAAGATTATCTCTTTGACTCTGAGACTCGTAAGTTTTACTATTAGATGTCGGGGCATTGACCTATTTTTATTGTGTTTGAGAGGGGTTCTCTGTGCCTCCTGGATTTTGATGCCTGTTTCCTTCTCCAAATTAGGGAAGTTCTCTGCTGTAATTTGCTCCAATATACCTTCTGCTCCCCTCTCTCTCTTTCTTCTTCTGGGATCCCAATTATTCTAATGTTGTTTCGTCTTATTGTATCGCTTATCTCTCGACTTTTGCCCTCGTGATCCAGTAGTTGTTTATCTCTCTTTTTCTCAGCTTCTTTATTTTCCATCGTTTGGTCTTCTATATCTCTGATTCTCTCTTCTGCCTCAATTACCGTAGCATTTAGCACCCCCATTTTTTATTGCACCTCTTTAATAGCCTTTTTGATTTCGACTTGGTTAGATTTTAGTTCTTTTATTTCTCCAGAAAGGGTTTCTCTAATAACTTCCATGCTTTTTTCAAGCCTAGCTAGTACCTTTAAAATCATGTTTCTGAACTCTAGGTCCGACATTGTACTAATATCCGTATTGAGTAGGACCCTGGCAGCTGGTACTACCTCTTGTTCTTTTTGTTGAGGTGATTTTTTCTGTCTTGTCATTTTGTACAGAGGAGACTTCCAGAAAGTGGTCGCTCTTCTGTTTAGAGAGTTGTTGCTTTTCTTTTCTTCGATCTCCTGTTGAGTTCATAGGTGTTCAGAATGGTTTGATCTCTATCCAGCTGAATTCCTGAGACCAGAAGAAATCCAGTCTCCTACTCCTCTGCTATCTTGCTCCACCCCCAGGAGAGAGAGTATCTTAAACAGGCTCCATGTTTAGTGTGGAGTCCCATGCTGGGCTCCATCTCATGACCCTGAGATCACGACCTGAGCCAAAATCAAGAGTTGGATGCTCAAACACTTAGCCACTCAGGTGCCCCTATAATTGAATTTTAAAAAAAGAAAGCTCAGAGTACATAGGAGAACTAGAGAAGGTCATTCCATTCAACATTTATTAAGTCAATAAGTATTTCCGGAGTATTATATTATTAAGTATTTCTTTAGTTGCAAGAACAGAAACAAAGTGAAAGGGATTCTTTTTCAGTTTACATGACTGGGAAATACAGGAGATTTCCTTCAGTCAAATAATAATTATTCATTTCTATTAGCATTGCTTCCCTCTGTAGATTGGCCTTTGTCTTGCTGCAAATGGGTTTTTCTGCAGGTAATAGGGACCTCTACCATCCTTGACAATTTGACCCACAACCTGGGAAAAAGTCCTCATTCTCAGCTTTTGGGGAGGACTCCGATTGGCATATGTTACCAGTTAAGAGAACATTTGAAATGCATAACTAAAAAGCTTAGGTTAAATATATGGCTAGTGTTAGCAAAGTAACAGAGCATCTGTTTTTTTAACTCAGAAATTTTAGCATTCTTATTTTTAGGTTGAATCTAATCGACACTTTAGAAAAAGTGACAAATTATTATTTCTTTCTTTGGACTTTTCTGTCCAAATACCAATATGGAAGATTTGAATTCATGGTTGGTTTAGAGATACCCAGGCAGAAAGAAGCCCATGGTGACAAATAGGAAGTGTGTTATTCAGGCTGTGGAAAAGTTAATAAAAGGATATAAAGTGATCTTGACTGAACGCTGTAAAGTTCTGACAAGGAAACATGTTAAGGGAGATTAGAAAACCTTTAAATAGGCTTTAAATATCATATTTATAGACAGTCTACATTTACCTGAACCTCGTTAAGTAGCAATGAAAACAGGTGGGGTAGAAAAAAACAGAGGCTTCAGTGTAAACAGGCCTTGGTTCAAAACTCTCTGTGTTTCATTTTGATATAAAATCTTTTAGATGAGGCTAAACTACATCTCTGTTTTCCAGGGGAGCTAATGGGCCTAATACTATTTCTTAGAGTGATAAAATTTAAGGAATAATGTATTCAGGTGTGCTCAAGTATTATTTTATTTTCCTCTTAACTAGTAGGTGGGTAATTTTGCATGAGTCTAAAGGTTGTATGGGGACAGCAAAAGAGGAACTAGAGAATGAGTTACCAAAGGGATATATAATCTCTTTGTCCATATTGTTTAGAATATTAGAATATTATGTGTGGGTAGTTTATAATAATTCTTAGAATCAGGAGTTCTAGTTATTTGCAAATATCGTTTTTTTCTAAGATGAGTAGAAGTCATGCCCTTGCAGGTATAATGTTTCAGCAACTCTTCAGGATTATTACATTTGTTTTTAGACAAAAAAAAAAAAATCCAGCAGGTGGCGCCACAATCACAATATTTACACAGTAACTGAAGGGAACCGGAAAACAAAAATCATCCTGTAGCCAGAAGATGGTGCTAGGTAACCAATCTTTAAAAAAAAAAACAAAAACAATGTCTGCATTTGAAATAGGCAACTTCAATTTTACTGATTTCCAGGATTTATAATGAGGGTATTGTTGACACCATTGTTTGCGATTGTTCAGTATCTTCTTCAGTAGCTTCAAATTTAAACCTCCAATGTATTATTTTTATGATAAAAGAACCACCCTGACCAGCTCATGAAAGGAAGAAATACTCTCCAGCTCTACTTTTTATCACTCACAGTCTTTACAAAGAAAGAAGATTAATATTTAAAATGTTTTACTTTTTTGCTGTTCTTCTATTTTATATGTTTCATGATAATACCTTTTTTAAAAATATAAGCACTTACCCACCTCTAAATTTTTTGTTGTTTTCCTTCTATTCTTCCTCTAAGATTCTTTCAAGAAGATGAAAATTAAATTAAAATCTGCAGATACACTTTCTGACGTGTCCAAATTAGAAAAAAAGAAATGCATTGAAATATTTCTTTTGTTGTACTTTGTGGACTTTTAAAAAACTACAGTTTAATTTTCATATCATCTTTGTATATTTAATATTCAAGTCTTTAATCCTCCAAAATAATAGGAAATTAAAATTAAACTGCTTTATAACTTTGTTTTAAACTTTTGTATTGGCAAAAACTTCTAAAAATTGTTATTGGTTCATTTGGCATTCTGAACAGTTCTCTGTTAAATATCTCAAGTGCATCTATTTCTCACCAGCCATTCTATCTCCTTCATCCTCTAGCCTTTGGTATTGGACCATTAAAATAGCCTGCGAATAGTTGACTTTCCTTCCTTCCTGCCATCCTCAGATCTCTTTTCTCTCGCAGGATCAGAGCCATGTTTTATAAATGCAAATTTGGTTATTTCATTCCTGTTCTTAAAACCTTTCAATAACTTTCCATGGCTCCTAAACACCCAAACAAACCTTAACCACACCATTCTTTCCAGTCATTTTCTATGCACTTGCTATACCACTTTCCTTAGATTATGCTCCTTCCTCCTAAAAATCTGGTACAAGTCTTCTTTCAGTCAGGAAAGCTACTCTCCTGCATCTCCACCTATGTGTCTAAGTGTTCTTCGGATCAGAACTCAAACATCACTTTCTCCAGGAAGCCCACCTGATCACCGAGGTCTAGGTCAAGGCTCTCTACTATGTGCTCCCACAATGCTGAATACCTCTCCTTTGTGGCACTACCCTCCGTAACTGGACATGATTTATGGCAGATACATCGATCAATGTCTTTTTTTGCCCTCTCATGTAAGCTTCCTGAAGACAGAGGAGTGTTCGCTTTTCTTACTATTGTATTCCCAGAGAGTAAGAGTGTCATACTTGACATATGGGATGCTCTCAATCAATACTAGTAGATTGATAAAATTAGTGATCAATGATAAAAACCAGAGGCTTCTGGAAAGTGTAGACTTGATGGGTTCAGAATAGTTTCCATTGGCAAGATGTTTACCCTTAAGAGAATGTCAGGATGCAGGTCATTACTTTCAGCTATCTACAAGGCTGTTGTGTGAAGGAGGGGCTCCAAAGTTGATTCAAAACCAAAAGCTTACAGGGGGACCTAAATCTAAGATTTTATTTTATTTATTTTTATTTTTTTAAAGATTTTGTTTATTTATTTGAGAGAGAGAGAAAGCACATGGGGGGGAGGGTCAGAGGGAGAAGCAGACTCCCTGCCGAGCAGGGAGCCCGATGCGGGACTCAGTCCCGGGACTCCAGGATCATGACCTGAGCTGAAGGCAGTCGCCTAACCAACTGAGCCACCCAGGCGCCCTAAATCCAAGATTTTAAAAACAGAGTATCTGAAAATAGAACCAACTTCTGTGGTAGGTAACGAACGGCCTGCGACATAAGCTAGTAGTCCTTTGCTGGGGAGCAGAAAAGGGAATTCCAAGGCCAACACGTTAGGTGGCCTTTGAAGTCCCTTTGAGCTTTGAGATTCTGTGAAAGTCTGATATGTTATAAAGACGATTTGTCTTTCCCCCTGCTGATTGCATTCTGAGGCCAATGTTGACGGGGTTGGGGATTAGAGTTCTCTTTAGAAGTTTGGGATTAAGTGTTAGGACTTTAAAGAATAAGTGATTTCCTAGCATGATCTATACCATCAATTTGACCTTAAATTCTTATTTTCAACCTCTTCTTGGGATACACTACATACAAAATAGAACTAAAATTTATTTCAGATGTATTACTTTCTCTGATAACTGAAATGTCTATGCCAAATTACATTTTTAATCTTTTACTTAATCACTGATAATATTTACTGATAAATTTTTTAGAATAGTCTTGGCTTTTGATTTTGTTCAATTTCCTTTTAGGGGGTGGGATACCTTCTGTATTTCAAATATATGAATCTTCTTAATTTCATCTATGAACATAAGTGGTTAATGAGATCTTTTGCTTGGTGAATTTATTTTCAATCTACTGCAGGAGAAAGGCTCAAGATCTTTACATTTAATATATTAACTCATCACTTTTTTGCCTACCCAGATTTTATATCAAACTATAGACAAAAATATTAATTTATCCTCAGGCCTCATAATATATAAATTAAGTAGTTCTTAACATTTTTCTTGGTAGATAACACATGAAACCTACATTTTAGGAGTTTTTTTTCAGTCAAGTGAAGTCAAACTACACTAAGATACACATTGCCTCCTTGTTTTCATTAATCAAAATAAGGAAACAATCTCAAGGTGAATTAATAGGATAAGAGTTAAATAAACCACGTAAAGTGGGCCACATGCAGCCTTTTAAAAGAAAGAAGTATAATTAATACTGACATGGAAATATGTCTATGATATATTGTTAAGAGAAAATACAAGGTAGCAAGCAGTATGTATAGTGTGTTCACATAAAAAAAAAATAGTAATGTATGTAATTGCATCAAAAGAGGTCACAAAGGTTTTATCCAAACTGGTAGTGGTGGTTATTCCTGGAGAGAACGATTGCCTGGGATGGCTAAAAAGCTGAAGGGTCACAAACTCCCTTTTTACACATTTGATTTACTTCCTGGTAGACCAGATTTTCCCCATATGCATTTACCTTTTAAAAAAAAAAAAAAACTTAAGAAGGACACAAAATAATACCATCTCATGTTAACTTTCTTCTATCAGAAAGAAGAGGGGGAAATGAATCAAAGCCAAACAGGCATCAATGATTTTCCTTTCCTGAGTGCACTGTCAAAATTCAGAGTTCTAAGGCTTGAAGCAAGATGGCAGAGGAGTAGGAGACCTGGATTTCATCTGGTCTCAGGAATTCAGCTGGATAGGGATCAAACCATTCTGAACACCTACGAACTCAACAGGAGATTGAAGAAAAGAATAGCAACAACTCTCTGAACAGAAAAGCGACCACTTTCTGGAAGGTAGGACGTGCGGAGAAGTGAATCCGAGGCGATGTTCGGGAGGATGAACAGTGGGCGAGGGGGCCTTTGTCGGCCGCTTCTGGCGGGTGGTGGAGCCGTGGAGCACAAAATCGGAACTTTGGGAAGTCGGCTCCGCCGAGGGATGTCGCTCCAGTGGCTGAGCGGGGGAGTGGAACCCTCGTGGGACTGTGTGGTCTCAGGACTCTCGGGATCATGGAAGGACCGGGGGTGCCTGAGTGCAGCAGAGCTCCCAGGTGTCAGAGCGGGGAAACTGGCTGCAGAGATGGAGCCGAGGAGTGGGCTCTCAGCTCGGGGTTGCCATAAACTGTGATTGGTGACAGTTGGGCCACTGCTCCTCCAGCAGGGACCCAGCAAGCGGCAGATCCGGAGAGACTCCCCTCCCTCCCCTGAGAGGAGCGGCACGGGAGCGCACTGTAGGGATCTGCTGGGTTTGGAGATTCCACACGGGGTCGGGTGCCAGAGATAGAAATGCTCGGTCACAGGCCGGGTGAGCACGGAGTGCGGCCAGAGACCAGGCAGACAGGAGTGACTGACTGTTTTTCTCTGGGGACACACTGAGGAGTGGGGCCCCGAGTTCTCAGCTCCTCTGGGCGGAGATTGGGAGGCCACCATTTTCACTCTCGTCCTCCAACGCTGTAGGGAAAGCTTGCAGGGAACAAAAGCTCCTGAGAGCAAACCCGAGCAGATTACTTAGCCTGGACCCAGCAAGGGCAGGGCAATTCCTCCTCCAGCAAAGACATTTCGGAACCACGGCAACAAGCCCTTCCCCCAGAAGATCAGCACGAACAGCCAGCCAAGACCAACTTTACCAATTAATGAGAACGGGAGAACTCCAGCGCTAGGGGAATACTGCACATAGAATTCATGGCTTTTTTACCATGATTCATTAGTCTTTCAAAGTTAATTTTTTAACTGTTTTTTTTTTTATTTTTTTCCCTTTTCCAACCAACATCTTATCAATCCCTTTTTAAAAAAAAAACATTTCTATTTTTCATTTTTAGAGCCATATTCTATCCCTTCATAGTCGTTACCTTTATTTTTGGCATATATATATAAGTTGTTCTCTCTTTAAAATTTTGAGATACAGTTTCTTCTAACATATCAAAATATACCCTAAATCTCTAGTGTATGGCTTTTTTCCAGTCTCCTGCCTGAACACATTCTCTCCACTTTTTTTTTCTTTCTTTCTTTCCTTTTTTAAAATCCTCTTCTTTATTTTTTCAAACACATTCTGATCAATTCCTTTTTTAAATTTTTTTTATAATTTTCATTTTTACAGTCATATTCCATCCCTTCATGGTATCAACCCTTATATTGTACATATATAAGTCTGTCTTTCTTTAATATTTTAGGAGACACTTTCTTCTAACAGACCAAAATATACTCAAAATCTAGTGTGTGGCACTGAAATATGCACTAGCCTGATCATATTTGATCGTATTCTTTTTGTTTTGTTTTGTTCTGTTTTTGTTTGTTTTTATCTTTATATATTTTTTTCCTCTTTCTTTTTTCTTTCTTTCCCTTTCTTTTCCCCTGGTTTCAGGTCTTTTCTGATTTGTTTAGAGTATATTTTCTGGGGACGTTGTTAGCCTGTTAGCATTTTGTTCTCTCATTCATCTATTCTCTTCTGGACAAAATGACAAGACGAAAAAAATCACCTCAACAAAAAGAACAAGAGGTTGTACCGTCAGGCAGGGACCTACTCAATATGGACATTAGTGCAATGTCGGACCTAGAGTTCAGAATCATGACTTTAAGGATACTAGCTGGGCTTGCAAAAAGCATGGACGTTAGTAGAGAAACCCTTTCTGGAGAAATAAAAGAACTAAAATCTAACCAAGTCAAAATCAAAAAGGCTATCAATGAGCTGTAATCAAACATGGGGGCACTAACTGCTAGGATAAATGAGGCAGAAGAGAGAATCAGAGATCTAGAACACCAAATGATGGAAAATAAAGAAGCTGAGAAAAAGAGAGATAAACAACTACTGGATCACGAGGGCAGAATTTGAGAGATAAGTGATACGATAAGATGAAACAGCATTAGAATAATTGGGATCCCAGAAGAAGAAGAGAGAGAGGGGCAGAAGGTATATTGGAGCAAATTATAGCATAGAACTTCCCTCATGTGGGGAAGGAAACAGGCATCAAAATCCAGGAGGCACAGAGAACCTCTCTCAAACACAATAAAAATAGGTTAACACCCCGACATCTAATAGTAAAACTTATGAGTCTCAGAGTCAAAGAGAAAATCTTGAAAGCAGCTCGGGAGAAGAGATATGTAACCTACAATGGTGGAAACATTAGATTGGCAACAGACCTATCCACAGAGACCTGGCAGGCCAGAAAGGACTGGCATGATATATTCAGAGCACTAAACGAGAAAAATATGCAGCCAAGAATACTATATCCAGCTAGGCTGTCATTGAAAATAGAAGAAGAGATAAAAAGCTTCCAGGACAAACAAAAACTAAAGGAGTTTGCAAACACGAAACCAGCCCTCCAAGAAATATTGAATGGGGTCCTCTAAGCAAAGAGAGAGCCTAAAAGCAGCATAGACCAGAAAGGAACACAGACAATATACAGTAACAGTCACCTTACAGGCAGTACAATGACACTAAATTCATATCTTTCAATAGTTACCCTGAATGTAAATGGGCTCAATGCCCCAATCTAAAGACACAGGCTATCAGATTGGATTGAAAAACAAGACCCATCCATATGCTGTCTGCAAGAGACTCATTTTAGACCCAAAGACACCCCCACATTGAAAGTGAGGGGGTGGAAAACCATCTACCATGCTAATGGACACCAAAAGAAAGCTGGGGTGGCAATCCTTATATCAGACAAATTAGATTTTAAAACAAAGACTGTGATAAGAGATGAGGAAGGACACTATAGCCTACTTAAAGGGTCTATCCAACAAGATGATCTAACAGTTGTAAATATCTATGCCCCTAACATGGGAGCAGCCAATTACATAAGGAATTAATAACAAAAGCTAAGAAACACATTGACAACAATACAATAATAGTGGGGGACTTTAACAACCCCCTCACTGAAATGGACAGATCATCTCAGCAAAAGATCAACAAGGAAATAGACTTTAAATGACACACTGGACCAAATGGACTTCACAGACATATTCAGAACATTCCATTCAAAGCAACGGAATACACATTCTTCTCGAGTGCCCATGGAACATTCTCCAGAATAGATCACATCCTAGGTCACTAATCAGGTTTCAACCAGTACCAAAAGATTGGGATTATTCCGTGCATATTTTCAGACCACAATGCTTTGAAACTAGAACTCAATCACAAGAGGAAAGTCGGAAAGAACTCAAATACATGGAGGCTAAAGAGCATCCTACTAAAGAATGAATGGGTCAACCAGGAAATTAAAGGAGAATTAAAAAAAATTCATAGGAACCAATGAAAATGAAAACACAACTGTTCAAAATCTTTGGGATACAGCAAAGGCAGTCCTAAGAGGAAAGTATATAGCAATACAATCCTTTCTCAAGAAACAAGAAAGGTGTCAAATACACAACCTAACCCTACACCTAAAGGAGCTAGAGAAAAAACAGCAAATAAAGCCTAAACCCAGCAGAAGAGAAAAAATAAAGATCAGAGCAGAAATCTCTGAACTAGAAACCAAAAGAACAGTAGAACAGATCAACAAAACTAGGAGCTGGTTCTTTGAAAGAACTAACAAGATTGATAAACCCCTGGCCAGACTTATCAAAAAGAAAAGAGAAATGACCCAAATGAACAAAATCATGAATGAAAGAGGAGAGATCACCACCAACACCAAAGAAACACAAAAATTCTAAGAACATATTATGAGCAACTCTATGCCAGCAAATTAGATAACCTGGAAGAAATGGATGCATTCCTAGAGATGTATCAACTACCAAAATTGAACCAGGAAGAAAGAAAACCTGAACAGACCTATAACCACTAAGGAAATTGAAGCAGTCATCAAAAATCTCCCAACCATCAAAAGCCCAGGGCCAGATGGCTTCCCAGGGCAATTCTACCAAACATTTCAAGAAGAATTAATACCTATTCTTCTGAAACTGTTCCAAAAAATAGAAATGGAAGGAAAACTTCCAAACTCATTTTATGAGGCCACCATTACCTTGATCCCAAAACCAGACAAAGACCCCATCAAAAAGGAGAATTACAGACCAATATCCTTGATGAACATGGATGCAAAAATTCTCACCAAAATACTAGCCAATAGAATCCAACAGTACATTAAAAGGATTATGCACCACAACCAAGTGGGATTTATCCCTGGGCTGCAAGGTTGGTTCAACATCTGCAAATCAATCAACGTGATACAATACATTAACAAAAGAAAGAACAAGAATCATATGATCCTCTCAATAGATGCAGAAAAAGCATTTGACAAAGTACAGCATCCTTTCTTGATCAAAACTCTTCAGAGTATGGAGATTGAGGGTACATACCTCAATATCATAAAAGCCATCTATGAAAAACCTACAGCGAATATCATTCTCAATGGGGAAAAGCTGAGAGCTTTCCCCCTAAGGTCAGGAACGCGGCACGGATGTCCACTATCACCACTGCTATTCAGCATAGTATTAGAAATCCTAGCCACAGCAATCAGACAACAAAAAGAAATCAAAGGCATCCAAATCGGCAAAGAGGAAGTCAAACTCTCACTCTTTGCAGATGATTTGATACTTTATGGGGAAAACCCAAAAGACTCCACCCCAAAACTGCTAGAACTCATACAGGAATTCAGTAAAGTGGCAGGATATAAAATCAATGCACAGAAATCAGTGGCATTCCTATACACCAACAACAAGACAGAAGAGAGACAAATCAAGGAGTCGATCCCATTTACAAGTGCACCCAAAACCATAAGATACCTAGGAATAAATCTAACCAAAGAGGCAAAGAATCTGTACTCAGAAAACTATAAAATACTCATGAAAGAAATTGAGGAAGACACAAAGAAATGGAAAAACGTTCCATGCTCATGGATTGGAAGAACAAACATTGTGAAGATGTCAATGCTACCTAGAGCAATCTACACATTCAATACAATCCCCATCCAAATACCATCCACTTTTTTCAAGGCAATGGAACAAATAATCCTAAAATTTGTATGGAACCAGAAAAGACCCCGAATAGCCAGAAGAATGTTGAAAAAGAAAAGCAAAGCTGGCGCCATCACAATTCTTGATTTCCAGCTCTATTACAATGCTGTCATCATCAAGACAGTATGGTACTGGCAAAAAACAGACACATAGATCAATGGAATAGAATAGAGAGCCCAGAAATGGACCCTCAACTCTATGGTCAACTCATCTTTGACAAAGCAGGAAAGAATGTCCAATGGAAAAAAGACAGTCTCTTCAACAACTGGTGTTGGGAAAATTGGACAGCCACATGCAGAAGAATGAAACTGGACCATTTCCTTACACCACACACAAAAACAGAGTCCAAATGGTTGAAAGACCTCAATGTGAGACAGGAGTCCATCAAAATCCTAAAGGAGAACACAGGCAGCAACCTCTTCGACCTCAGCCAGAGCAACTTCTTCCTAGGAACATCACCAAAGGCAAGGGAAGCCAGGGCAAAAATGAACTCTTGGGACTTCATCAAGATAAAAAACTTTTGCACAGCAGAAGAAACAATCAACAAAATCAAAGACAGCTGACAGAATGAGAGAAGATATTTGCAAATGACATATCAGATAAAGGGCTAGTATCCAAAATCTATAAAGAACTTATCAAACTCAACACCCAAAGAACAAATAATACAATCAAGAAATGGGCAGAAGACATGAACAGACATTTTTCCAAAGAAGACATCCAAATGGCCAACAGACACATGAAAATGTGCTCAACATCGCTTGGCATCAGGGAAATTCAAATCAAAACCTCGATGAGATACCACCTCACGCCAATCAGAATGGCTAAAATTAACAAAGTCAGGAAATGACAGATGTTGGCGGGGATGCAGAGAAAGGGGAACCCTCGTACACTGTTGGTGGGAATGCAAGCTGGTGCAGCCACTCTGGAAAACAGTATGGAGATTCCTCAAAAAGTTGAAAATAGAGCTACCATACGATCCAGCAATTGCACTACTGGGTATTTACCCCAAAGATACAAATGTAGGACCCTAAGGGGTACATGCACCCCAATATTTATAGCAGCAATGTCCGCAATAGCCAAACTGTGGAAAGAGCCAAGATGTCCATTGACAGATTAATAGATAAAGAAGAAGTGGTATATATACACAATGGAATATTATGCAGCCATCAAAAGGAATGAGATCTAGCCATTTGCAACGATGTGGATGGAACTGGAGGGTGTTATGCTGAGTGAAATAAGTCAATCAGAGAAAGACATGTATCATATGACCTCACTGATATGAGGAATTCTTAATCTCAGGAAACAAACTGAGGGTTGCTGGAGTGGTGGGGGATGGAAGGGATGGTGTGGCTGCGTGATAGACATTGGGGAGGGTATGTGCTATGGAGAGTGCTGTGAATTATGCAAGACTGTTGAATCACAGATCTGTACCTCTGAAACAAATAATGCAATATATGTTAAGAAAAAAAAAAGAAGAAGAAGAAGATAGCAGGAGGGGAAGAGTGAAGGGGGGTAAATCGGAGCGGCAGATGAACCATGAAAGATGATGGACTCTGAAAAACAAACTGAGGGTTCTAGAGGGGAGATGGGTAGGGGGATGGGTTAGCCTGATGATGGGTATTAAAGAGGGCACATTCTGTGTGGAGCACTGGGTGTTATGCACAAACAATGAATCACGGAACACTATATCAAAAACTAATGATGTAATGTATGGTGATTAACATAACAATAAAAAATTTAAAAAAATTCAGAGTTCTGTTGGGAGAAGAAGAATAATTAAATCATACGTACAGATCAGAATATACAAGCACATGCTTTTGAATCATCCTTGTTCTTGTTTTTATCTGCTCAAGGATACGCTCGAGACCTCGGAAAAGTCTCTTTCCACCTCAACTTTTTATGGGCTCAGGATTTTCTACCACCCCATCTCACTCTGTTGTTGTCCCATCAGATTGAACGCTACAGTTTCCCTATGTGGCAGGGATGTTAGAACAGTTTGCTGCCGCATGACGTGCCTTGGTTTCTTTCAGCTCAAACAGACCAAAGCAAGACATAGACCATGCAAATGCATACATAGAAGAACGAACAAAGGGCATTTCTGATATGGTCTCTGGTAAGGAGACCAACTTAAATGAGAAGTTTGTCTTGGAGAGGCATGGAATGAGATTTTAAAGAAATATTTTTGTTATACAAGACAGGTATATACTTACAGTCATAGTACAGTGAAAAATGTAGGTGAATCAGTACGGTTGCATGCAGGAAACAGGAAAAGTATTTTAAGCAGAAAGGCAGTTAATACAAGATATTAGGGACTTACACAATTGTTGGAAGGGCTGAAAGAACAGTTTCTGGGCCAGACTTTCTGGACTGGTTTTCAGAATAATACAGAGCTGATCCACAAGGGGAGCTCCTGTCTCTGAAGCAGCCGCTACTACGTGCTGGGACAACCGCCTCTCACACCGGAAGAAAAGCAGCTGAAGCTGTGATCCAGATATTAGCAAGTGAGACTGAGAAGTCACTTGGTGTTTATACCTGGAGTAGTGGGACAAGGGCACAAGGACACGTGTGCAGCTGCAGGAAAGTCTCCTGTTTCTATAGGAGCAGCAACAGCCAACAGTGGGTGGGGGGGGGGGCGGGTGGTCATTTCTTCATTCTGCCTTCCAAGTCTCTCCCAAGTACTGGTGGCACATAATTTGCATCCAGAATGCTAGCGGCATGATACTGGGGGATCAAATATTGGGGGATCTAGATGATCACTTTCCAGACCCTCCAAATTGAAAAAGAGTGGAATGGGGATTGAGAGTCAAATATCCGCCACACATAGAGAACTTCCAAGAAAGAAAGAAGTCACCAATAATATGACCATCCAGATACAATGGCTGTTAATATTCTGTCACATATCTATTGTTTTTTCCATGTGTGCTCATCTATTTATCTAACCATCTATCTCATCTATTCAATTGGAACTAGTTACTATTTTTCTGCCTGGTTCAGCAGACCTTTCTACTCTTTTTCAGGTAAAAACTGTATCCCTTTTTCTTTTAAGAAACTCTACTTCAATCCATCTATGTTTTTCTGGCCAACAAATCTTACCGCCTCCAACCCTAGTACCCCTAAGTCCACTTATAGGTTATAGGAACCAAAAAGTTCATTTTTTTCTAATCATTATTCACCTCAGTTTTTGTAAGTGTTATCTGACAACTGATGTGTGTGTGTGTGTGTGTGTGTGTGTGTGTGTGTGTGTGTATCATATATATGATCATAGACTAGGACATACTTTGCAACCAGGGCTTTTCATGTATAAATATTGGAAGAGAGAGAGAGAAAGAAGAAAGCAGGGAGAGAGAGAGGGTTTATTTTGAAGAATTGGCTCTTGTGATGATGAAAGCTGAGAATTTCCTAGATCTGTGATTTGTGAATTGTAGACCTGGGAGAGTTGATGGTATAATTCAGTCCCAGTCTGAAGGCCTGAGAACTAGAGGCCAATGGCTTAAATCCCAGTCTGAGGCCCAGACAAGATAAAATGAGATGTGCCAAACTCAAGCAGGCAGGCAGGCAGCAAAAAGACGTGAATTCCTCCTTCCTCCATCTTTTATTCCATTCAGGCCCTCAACAGATTGGATGATGCCCATCCTCCCTGGGTAGGCCATCCTACAGAGTCCACTGATTCAAATGCTACTCTCATCTGAAAACACCCTCACAGGCACATCCAGAAATATTCTTGAGATATTTCTATTCGTTAATTGGACTGAGGAAAATCCAGAACTTCAAGATAATGATATGAATTGCTTCATGAATATTGCCAATATTAAGATTCAGTAGCAAAAATATGACATGTTGTTTCCATTTCCCTGATTTACTTTTTCCCACTATTTAAAGTAGCATTTCTCAATAGTTAGTCCTCCTGTTGTGGGGACTTTTTATCAGTCTTTTACCCCTGTGTCTTTCTGTGCCCCTCAAAGGGCAAGTTTCAACTCTTCTTCTTTGTGGCCCTCTCCTCTTTCCCTCATCTTCACACTTGACATTTTTGACAGCCTGAAGTGTCATTGGTTTTATGGGAAATACTAGCACATATGAAATAGTGTATTAGGAGATAGCAAATGTAAAGGCTTTAGCATCAGACACACTTGGGTTTGAAGACCAGCCCCATCTCTTATTAGTTGCATAATCCTGGGAAGATTTCTCTGAATCTCATTTAGTTATTGGTAAGGATTTTTACCAAAGATCATTTATAAAAGCAAGGTGTTTAGCACACAAGAGGTTAACATTCAAAAGACAGATTATCAATATGATTAGTATCCATTTTCTGCAGTCTGATGAATAAAACATTAATGAAAGCTTCTCCTATACATTATTATAGTATTACCATTGCCATTATGTTCTGTCTTAAAAGAGCAATTGCTACTCACAGTGCTGAGCTGTTTTTTTAACATGAGGATTTATAAAATGTACTTATTTGAGATGAAGTAAGCCTGGCTACTCAGGTTCAAGATTGTTTTCTGGAGTAGATGATCCCAAGAAAAGTAAAGCTTCACAGAGAAGTTTCTATTGTGTGGGGCTGATTTCAGTCCGACCTATTCCATTCACACAGACAATGGCCAAGTGTGTTGTGTGGGCAAGATACTGACTGTGGACTGTCGGTGCTGTGATAAATGCTGTTTTAGATGTCTATCCTAAAGCCTTCTATTTTAGCAGATATTCCAGCAAGTCAGCAGCATTTTTTTATGGAGCAGTCAGAATAGTTTTCAGCTGAGTCCATCTTTTTTCTTCCACATTTCTCACCATGGGTTCCTCAGAGTTGCGTGGCCCATACAAAACAATGTTTACATCGGCTTGTGGCTCATTTTTGTCCACATGCACCCTTCTCCCCAGAATGGGCCCTGCTGTGCTCCAGGATCCTGCAGAGAAAGCACTGGTGTGGTTCACCTCTTTCCTGTGGGTGTCTCAGCTCTGCGGCCGCTTTGTCACCCCTGCCTTTTATTGCAGCACAAACGTTGTGAGAGGAAATAAGAGCAGACATGTTGTTTCAAGTAGCTGAACATGATTTCTCAGGGGAGAGTAACCAAAGGGCTCCTTCCATAAGCAGGAGATTGCAATTTTAGACTGCATACTGCAATTTGCAAAGGTACGAATACTAACTATCCCCTTTGGATTAGATTCAAATTGTTTCCACACTTCTGACTTTCTGTGGTTATTTTTTGAGAAAAAGGTGGAAAGCACAAGGCTAGCACATACACTGCCATGCTTTTCTCTATTCCTGCGCAGTGCTAGGGTGTCAAACTTGTTTGGTTGCACATCCAAATGCATCTCTTCCTTTCTTGCTAACAGGATTCCAGATGGGTTTGGGTGGTAGGGTGCCCAGCATCGTGATATTTTTTGGTGTGGGAGTTGGAGGCCAATGAGATGTAAGGTAAGTCTGCAGAGGATGTCCTGGGAATAATTTGCCTTCCTTGGAAAAGCTATGTAAGCAGAAACCTGTTTTGTCCATGCTGCTTTTTTCTTTTTTGTCAGGGTCAAAACATTTTTTTAAATTAATTACAGCATAGTTAACAAGCAATGACCATACTGTTATTCAACAATTCCATGTGTTACTTATTGCTCATCAAGTTAAGTGTACTCTTAATCCCCTTCGCCTATTTCAACCATTTCCCCCACCCACCACCCCTCTGATATCCCTCTATTTGTTTGCTATATTTGAGTCTGTCTTTTGGTTTGTCTCCCTGTTTTTCCATTGTTCATTTGTTTTGTTTCTTAAATTCCACCAAAGAGTGAAATCATATGGTACTTGTCTTTGTCTGACTGACTTATTTTGCTTAGAATTATATACTCTAGGTCAATCCATGTAGTTGCAAATGGCAAGATTTTATTCCTTTTAATGGCTGAGTAATATTCCACTGTGGGGTGTGTGTGTGTGTGTGTGTGTGTGTGTGTGTGTGTGTGTGTGTGTGTACCTCTTCTTTATCCATTCATCTATCAGTGGATACTTGGGCTGCTTACATAATTTGGCTGTGGCAAATAATGCTGCTATAAACAAAGGGATGCATATATCCCTTCAAATTAATGTTTTCATATTCTTTGGGTAAATACCCAGTAGTGCAATTACTGGATCTCAGGGTAGTTCTATTTTTAACTGTTTGAGGAAACTCCATACTGTTTTCCACAGTGGCTGCACCAGTTTGCATTCCAAACAGTGCATGAGGGTTCCTTTTTCTCCACATTCTTACCAAAACTTTTTGTTTCTTGAGTTTTTGATTTAAGCCTTTTGACAGGTGTGTGGTGATATCTCATTGTAATTTTCATTTACATTTCCCTGATGATGAATGATGTTGAGCATCTTTTCATGTATCCATTGGCATCTGTATGTCTTTGGAGAAGTGTCTGTTCATGTCTTCTGCCAATTTTTTAATTGTATTATTGGGGGTTTTGGGTGTTGTGTTGTATAAGTTCTTTATATATTTTGGATACTAACCCTTTATCTGGTATGTTATTTGCAAGTATCTTCTCCCATTTTGTAGGTTGTATTTTAGTTTTGTTGGTTGTATCCTTTACTGTGCAGAAGCTTTTTATTTTGATGTAGTCTCAATAGGGTATTTTTGCTTTTATTTCCCTTGTCTCAGGAAACATTATCTAGAAAGATGTTGTAATGGCCAATGTCAGAGAAATTACTCCCTGTGCTCTCTTCTAGGATTTCCATGGTTTCAGATCTCACAATTAGGTCCTTACTCTATTTTCAGTTTATTTTTGTGTGTGGTGTAACAAAGTGGTCAAACAGTTTCATTCTTTTGCACGTAGCTATCCAATTTTTCCAACACCATTTGTTGAAGGGACTTCTTTTTCCCATTGGATATTCTTTTTTCTTTTGTTGAAGATTAATTGACCTCAATATATTGAGGGTTTATTTCTGGGCTTTCTCTTCTGTTCCATTGATCTATGTGTCTGTTTTTGTGCCAGTACCATACTGTTTTGATTACTGTAGCTTTTTAACATAACTTGAAGTCTAAAATTCTGATACCTCCATTTTTGTTTTTCTTTTTCAAGATTGTGTTGGCTATTCAGGGTCTTTTGTGGTTCCAAACAAATGTTAGGATTGTTTATTATAGTTCTGTGAAAAATGTTGTTTGTATTTTGATTTGACTGTATTAAATGTGTAGATTGTGTTGGGTAGTATAGACATTTTAATATTTGTTCTTATCCATGAATATAGAATATTTTTTTCATTTCTTTGTGTTATCTTCAGTTTCTTTCATCAGTGTTTTCAGTGTATAGGTCTTAACTTGGTTAAGTTTAATCCTAGGTATTTTATTCTTTTTTAAAAAATATTTTATTTATTTATTTGAGAGAGAGACTGAGATAGAGAAAGCATGAGAGGGGGTAGGGTCAGAGGGAGAAGCAGACTCCCTGCTGAGCAGGAAGCCCAATGCGGGACTCGATCCCAGGAGCCTGGGATCATGACCTGAGCCGAAGGCAGTCGCTTAACCAACTGAGCCACCCAGGCGCCCGTATTTTATTCTTTTTAGTGCAATTGTAAATGGGATTGTTTTCTTAACTTCATTTCTGCTGCTGGATTATTAGTGTTTAGAAATGGAACAGATTTCTGTACACTGATTTTGAATCCTCTGACATTAGGGAATTCATTTATCAATTCTAGTAGTTTTGTGGTGGAATCTTTTGGGTTGTCTATACACAGAATCTCATCATCTGTAAGTAGTGAAAGTTGTACTTCTTCCTTACCAATTTAGATGCCTTTTATTTCTTTTTCTTGTCTGATTGCTGTGGCTAGGACTTCCAGTGCTATGTTGAATAAAACTGGTGAGAGTGGACAGCCATGTCTTTTTCCTGACTTTGGGGGAAAAGCTGTCATTTTTTTCCCCATTGAGTATGATGTTAGCTGTGGGTTTTTCATGAAGGCCTTTATTATGTAGAGTTGTTTTTTCTAAACCAACTTTGTTGAGAGTTTTTATCATGAATAGATGTTGTACTTTGTCAAATGTTTTTTCTGCATCTGTTGAAATGACCATATGGTTTTTATCCTTTCTTTTATTGATGTGATGTCTCACGTTGATTGATTTGCAAATACTGAACTACTCTTGCATCCCAGGAATAAATCCCACTTGATCACTGTGAGTGATTTTTTTTAAAGATTTTATTTATTTGACACAGAGAGAGGCAGCCAGAGAGGGAACACAACCAGGGGGGTAGGAGAGGTAGAAGCAGGCTTCCCGCGGAGCAGGGAGCCCAATGCGGGGCTCGATGCCAGGACCCTGGGATCATGACCTGAGCTGAAGGCAGACGCTTTACAATGGAGCCACCCAGGCATCCCCATGAGTGATTTTTTAAAATGTATTTTTGGATTCAGTTTGCTAAGATTTTGTTGAGGATGTTTGCATCTGTATTTATCAGGGATGTTGTCCTGTAGTTTTTTTTTTTTTTTTTTTTTTTTGTGGTGTCTTTATCTGGTTTTGGCTTCAAGGTAATGCTGGCCTCATTTGGGTTTTCTTTCCCCTTCTATGTTTTGGAAAAGTTTGAAAAGAATAGGTATTAACTCTTTAAATGTTTGATAGAATTCACCTGTGAAGCCATCTGGCCTTGAATTTTTATTTGTTGGGAGTTTTTTGATTGCTGATTCAATTTCATTGCTGATGTTCAGTCTGTTCAAATTTTATATTTCTTCCTGCTTCAGTTTTTTTAGGTTATATGTTTCTAGGTATTTATCCATTTCTTCTAGGCTGTCCAATTTTTGGCATGTAATTTTTCATAATATTTTCTTACAATCATTTGTATTTCTGTGGTGTTTGGTTGTTATTTCTTTCATTTCTGATTTTGTTTATTTGAGTCCCCCCTCCTTTTTTTTTTTTATGATTCTGGCTACAGGTTTATCAATTTTGTTGATCTTTTCAAAGAACAAGCTTCTGGTTTCTTTGGTTTGTTCTTTTGGCTTGTTGTTGTTGTGGTTTTAGTTTCTATATCATTTATTTCTGCTCTAAACTTCATTATATCCTTCCTTCTGCTGGTTTTGAGTTTTGTTTATTTTTCTCTTTCTAGTAAATAAAGGTTAGGTGGTTTATTTGAGAATTTACTTGCTTCTTGAGGTAGGCCTGTATTGCTATAAACTTCTCTCTTAGAACTATCTTTGCCACATCCCAAAGTTTTTGGACTGTTATGTTTTCATTTTCATTTGTTTCCATGTATTTTTTAATTTCTTCTTTAATTTCTTGGTTGATCAATTCATTGTTTAGTAGCATGTTATTTAAACCTCCGTATATTTGTCCTCTTTCCAGATTTTTTTCTTGTGGTTGATTTCTAGTTTCATAGAGTTGTGGTGAGAAAAAATATATGGTATGACTTCTTATCTTTTTGAATTTGTTGAAACTTATTTTGTGGCCTAATATGTGATCTATTCTGAAGAATGTTCCATGTTCACTTGAAAAGAATATGTATTCTGCTGTTTTAGGATGGAATGTTCTGAACATATTTGTTAAATCCATCCCGTCCAGTATGTTTTTCAAAGCCATTGTTTTCTAGTTGATTTTTAGTCAACATAGTTGAAATTTTGCCTTCAGTCAAGTCATCTGCAGTGGCTCTCTTTGCCTGTTGGGGGCAGTGTTTGGTCCCTGAGGTGTTAGTGGGCGTCTGGGGCGGACCTTGGGCTTGAGTTGAGTCAGACCAGGCATTTACCAGAGATGCAGTAGCACCATACGTTAGGGTGCTTTCCCTGTGTTGTCCCCTGAGAAGCTTTTGGTGGGCAGGGTATAGAATCAGAAAAGCTGTCTGCCCCCAGTCCACTGCTGAAGCCACAGTCTGACTGATGCGTGTGGTTATCTTTCCTTCTCCTCATGGCAGGAGTCACTTTGGAATGATGCTGGCCCCTGTTGGGGCTGTTTGCACATTGCCAAGCCTGTGGCCCTGATTTGAAAGGGCTCTGGCCAAGGGCATATTGGAGGGGGAAGACCCAAATGTGCTGGGGGTGGGGCACACAGTGACTGCAGGGTTTGTGCACCAGGGAGAGGGAATGTGCAACCATTGCTGAGAACAGGGCCAGCTGTTTAGATCCACAAAGTGTGTGTGGGAAGGATGTGCAATTTTAACAACGTGCATGCCTGTCCTCCATGGGAGGGGATCCACTGTTGCAGCAGCTAGAATGAGGTTTTGAAAAGTATGCAGGTCGGAAGTTATGATGTTTGTAAGGTTTATCCTGGTCTTCTGAGGGAGGGGACTCATACAGCTGGGACTGAGGCAAGTGTGAGTGGACAGGGTGGATCTACGGTGGGGGCGTGGGGGTGGGGATGGGAGCGTAGGCGGGTGAGGGTGGTAGCAAGTTAGGTAGTGAGTATCAGCACCAGGCTGGTTTTCACAGGTTGCGGAGTGTTTATGCTTTGGGGCGGTGGGGAGGGAAATGGTGCCTTCCAGCTCCTTTGTTCCTGAAGAGTCTCCCAGGGATCTCTGTCCCTCTGGGACATGCTGTGAGATTAGTAAACAACTTTCCTTCCTGTATGCCCCAGACATATTTCAAACTGCTGCTTCTATGCTATATCTCCATAGACTGTTGTGCCGTCTCTTTAAGGGTGGGGACCCAGAAAATAACCCAAAGCCTAGCAGAACAAGCTCTTCCAGAAGCAAGCTTGATCATTTTTAACACTTCAGACTTTAAGTCACTCTGGTTGTAAGAACTCAAGAAATTCAGCCCCTCTAGTTTTCAAAGCCAAGTGTTATGGGGATTCATCTTCCCTGTGTGGGCTCCCCAGTGTGATCATCTTTTTCTCTCCCTTCCCCATGCCTGTGGGTCCCTCCCTCCAGTGGACAGTCCCATGGTCTGTTTAGCTCCCCACTGTGTCTCTGCCCTTCCTACCCTTTTTGATGTGGCCTCTTCTCTAAATTTAGTTGTGGAGTTTGTTCTGCTAGTCTTTGGGTTATTTTCTGGGTTATTTACACCGATGTGAGTGTTATCTAGCTGTATCATTGGGAGGATGTGGGCTTAGGGTCCTCCTACTTCTTCATCTTCCCAGTCACCAGTTCACCCAGGCTTCTTTTTTCTGCTTCAAAGGCTGTTGTGCCCCAAGCTGTGGTGGCAACCTCCCTGCCATATTGGTATTCATTGCCAACACAGGGATGGCAGAGAGAAAATTTGGAAAGAGTCTGGATCTTTGATAATAGTGCTGAATGTCTGCTCCAACCCTAGCACCTCCTACCTCTAGACTTCTGATTTGGTATGACAGAAAGTGCCAGTGTTGTTTTAACTGGTTTTAGTTGGAGATTTTGTTCTTTCAGGGGGCAGGCCTTCTCATTGTTGAACATGGTATTTGATATCCTTTTTGATTTTTGGAGCATGCTGGGTCATCATTTCCCTGAATTTGTGCCTGGATGTAGTGGAATAAAGCTGAGTCAGGAGGGATGGGCATCTGAAGCAACCAGATGAGGAAAAAAGTGTTCACATGAGTGCAAGTCAATTTCCAAGAAGCTTAGAGATTCAAAGCCAAGGAAAATCCTAACATCCAAGTACACCCGAAGCTGAAAATAAAATGTAAAACACAGAAGATCAGAAGTCCCTGGATAGGATAGCAGAAGTAAGAGTATGGGTCAAGTGAGATAATTAAGTGTATTTCCATGAAAAAGATAGGATGCCCAAGGCTGGTAGTTATTGGATGCTTTCTTGTCCCCCAAGGAGTGTGTGATCCTGGCTTAAAAGCCCAACTTCAGAGAGATAAATGAGTCTTCTTTCTAACATCCCAGCATCTTTTCAATTCCCCTTTCCCTAAGCTCTGAACTACAGAAGGCATCTTGTGTTAAGAAGCGGATTTCTAGTTTTCTGAATGAAAAGTTCTGCTATGTGATTTTCTACAGAATAGCTCTTATTCTAAAATCACCAGCCAAAGCAACATTCTGTTCAGAAACTGGTAAAAATATGATTAGGGAATGTTCATATACTGTGCTTCATATAGTCAAGTTAAGAAGCCTTTCCCAAGAGCCTTTTATGAGTTTGGCACTGGACCGGTTACCATCTTTCAAGGATAACACCCAGCGCCATATTGTACAGGAACCTTATAAAATTCACATCAAAATATAGCAAAGGGCACACTTTCTTTTTCTGTCAAGCTAGCTTTTCCCTTTAAAGGCAATCTTTATCTGTCAGAATCAGTAGAATCTGTTTCTCTAATACAACATGAAATACCTATCTATGATATTTCTCTTCTGACAAGTAGATGTCAGTAAGGGGTTGGCCAGTCTCTCTACAGGACAGAGCAAAAACACTCACCTGGAAACAGATTATATATATTTCCTAGTCATTTGTCAAGGATTCCTGAAACATCTGAATTTATGCATCAGCTACTGTATCAGTCAGGACTATTAAGTACAAGCAACAGTAATAACTAACTACTCTAAGCAGAAGATTTATGGAAAGCTTATTGGCAGCTGTCAGAATCTCTGAAAATGGTACAAAACCAAGGTTAGAAACTATGTAGCCAATAACAGTTCCCCAAATGACACTGAAGAACTGGTCTAGATACCACAGCACTGACTTGGTCATAGTTACCACAGTTTACTCTGCAGACGCCATCACCATTGATCCGTGGCACTATCTTTAGATCTGCAGTGTAGCTTACCAATGATGGAACCTTTCTGCTGATGGCACCCTCTGCAGAATAGACTCTGTAGTTAGTGGGTTTTGCACTACTAATACATGATTCAAAATCTAGGATGCGTATATGTGATTGGGGGAGAATGGGCTACATCCCTGAGCCTCAATTGCAAGAAAGGCCAGGAGAACAAGCATTTGAATTTTTCTCTTGTTATAATAGAAAATGGGATTTGTCTCATTAGGTAAGGATCTCCTAAACCAGTGATTTAAGGAGTCATTTAGTCATGCCTGTAGACACTTTTTTTTTTTTATTGTTTATTCTTTGGCTTGTAAGACATCTGGTATTTTTTCCAGTCAATCTCTAAATCCTTACACCAGTAAAGAGTTGAGTATTTGTCACTTTGAGAGTTCTAATAGAGAATATGCACCTACTGTGGCCAAAACTTGGATTTGAACCAAGTCTACCTGATTGTAAAGTTTATGACTTTTCACTGGAACAGTTTATAGTATTTTACGTGTACATAGGCTGCTGGGAATATTTTTGGGAATTCCCAATATTTTGGGAATATTGTTCCTGGATTGCTAAATTCTCAGATCTTTCATTGCTAGTCCAATCCTGTTTTATGCAATGAAGTAAACTATGTAGTTGTTCTCTTTAAAACATAGGAAGAAAGAAACCCGCGGGGTTTATAGAGAATGGCTGATACTCAGAAAGTGTGAGTATACTTCTGTACTTCTGAGTCTAAGCCAGGGTAGAGCCTGCTGATTATCCAGGCTCTGGTGCTGGTGCTGGTGCTAGTATTCCTGGTTTCAAATACTGACTTTTCAGGTCATTAACTAGGTAGACTTGATCAAATTACCTATCTTCTTTTTGTCTTCTTTTGCTCATCTATAAAGTGTAGATAATTATTCCTTTCACAGAGTTTGCTGTGAAAATTAAATTAATGAATGTATAGGAAGCACTCAGAATAGTGTCTAGAATGTAATAAATACTCAAAGAATGTTGATTATTATTATTTTCTTAAAGTCCTGATTTTCATCTTTTTTTTTTTCATAGTGAAAATTTCTCTTCAAATAGAATCTTCACTGAAAACCCAAGATGGAAACTGAGTAATAGCAGAGCTGCTTTGGGAGGTAAGATGGGAGGGAGTCCTCATTTCACTCAGTCTCAGGTCTCCTTTAAGGCATGTCCAATAGATGATAATAGTTCAATTTGTCAAACTTTTACTCTATACCAGGTTCTATGCTCAGTTTGCTTGCATTTTTTCACTTATAAGTACAGTGACCCTGTGGGGTAGGTATTGTCTCCATATACAGATTTGCTTGTATACGGGTGATGAAACTGGGGCTTCTTGAATAGCAGTAACCTGCAAAGAGTCACACATTCAGTAACTGTCAAAGTCAAGACGGGAGCCAGATCTGCCTGATGGCCCTGAATCAAATGTTCTTAACCATCTCATTGCACTGCCTACTGTTATAGTTCAGATGTCTGTTTTTAAAACCACTGTTTTGATGAATCGGGTCATTCTTGTACCTTGCAATGATGAAATATTGGTTGGACTCCTGGATTTTAACCAGGAATCAATTTGGAGAACACTTATTTTTTTTAATGTAAATTTGGAAATCTCTATAGTATTAAATTATGTGAGATATGAATCCAAAGAAGCTGGATCCACTGGAATGAGTATAAGTAGCAGGCATGGAAGTGAAACGAAAACTATGCATGATTATAAAAGATATTTAATTAACAAAGAAGCAATAAAATGCTCAGTTTAGAGGAGTAAAATTTTACTGAAGCTTATTTTTTTGGGGTCAGTGTTCAGCATCATAAAAACCACAGGAAGCTACTGGAAACTTTTGTGTGGAGAAATTTCTATTTGTCTGAAAGCCAGAAACTTTGTGATATCTGGTGATGGGCAACCTCCTGCTCAGAGCAAATGTTTTCATGGTAGTGCCCTTGATAATCATTTATCTCCTTTCTAAAATGAATCCTTCTGCAAAAAGGGACTGCCTTAATCCTAGGTGTTGCCATCGTGTATTCTCTTTCCCACTGATATCTGGAAACTTGTCAGGGGAAGGCACTGTTTTTCCTTTACTCCTCCTTCCTCCTGCTACTTAGGTGGCAGGAAAGAAACTTCCAGACTTCCTGCATCATAAAGATCACAAAGTGTAGGGCCATCTCCCATCTCCCTGACCCAGGCCTAAAGGGAGAACTGGAAAAAATTGTTGGAAGAAATTGTTTCAGGACCATGAACAGAGTAAATAAGATGTTCATTGTGACAGGAGAAAAGATCTTTTACAAGTTACTTGAAAGAAAATAGCTAGTGGAATCGGTGCCATGATCTTACTCTCCTTTGGCAACTGCTGGGGATACCCTTTGGGTAAATCCAAGTGGAAGCCAGCACGTACCAAAATCTGTTGATGTAGCTCATGCGAGTCAGCCTCTGAAAGCAGCAATCAAGAAGAAGACGGGTAAAAAGTAGACTGAATGAAGGAATGTGTGTGCATGCACACCATACACACTTAGTGAAAATCTGCTTCATGCAAGTTATTAGTGCAAAACCCACTGCTTGGCTACAGTAAAAGAATTTTATTTTTTTTTTTATTTTCAGTGGAGCTGGCCTTGGCAAAAATTTTCTTGCGTTTCATCGCAATTAGTTATAGCTCTAAATCAGCCAGGTAAAAAATTGAAAAGTAAGCTAATTTACTTCTCAAAGTTTGCAAATAATTGTATCAGATGCAATTGCAGAACAAAAATCTCAGTAGTCTCCCAGGAGACAATTTTTGTAATAACATAATTAAAGCTGGAAGTCATAGGTACTGGAGCAAATGATCAGAAATATATTATCCCTTTAGTCCTTCAGCATGGATGGTTTTCAGACTGACCTATACCTTTTGCATAGATTGGGTACATTTTTCTTCCACATATTAACTTTAGTGATCTACAGTGGGTCTAGCTGTATAGTGAACCAGTGAATTTTCATCATGAGGAGTAGTCCAGCTAATTTAAATACACTTCCAAGGGAAGTCAAGCACATTGTCCCTAAGGCTGGGAAAAGGGTGTTCCTTTCTGGATATCATGTATATATAGCTGCAGGTTTGCACTGAAGGAGATTTTCAAGGTTCCTCCTAAAGGGACCTAAGTTTCAAAAGTTACATAATTACAGTGAATTCAGCTTCACTATCCCTGAAGCTTTTAGCATTTTCCAGTTTTTAAAATGGTCCTTAATGGATGCGCATGGAACTTGTTAAATGGATTATGAGATAACCTTGCCCCTGACTTTGAGGGGTCAGGGATAATTTAGTGACTTGTTTATTGTGGTGACTATAATGTAAGTTATCATATTCCCTGAAACGATGCCCTCCCTTGTCAACTCTTGGAGTGAGACTGAACCAAGGGGAATTCTAAGGACTTTCAGATCTGCCTTCCAGCTCAGACTCCCAGCTCTTAGGTAATATGGACATCTCACCTGGCTTCAGTCCCTGAAGGACATAACCCTGCTCATTACAACCAGTAGTACTGTATGTGGTCAGAAAAAGGAAAGGGACTCTTTGACCCAGAGGAGCTGATCTATCAGAGAAGTTCAAATAGGAAGTACAAGGTATTTGTTACAATAGCACCCCAACTTCTCAGAACCAGTTTTCTTAGTCTATTTGGGCTGCTATAACAAAATACCATAGATTGGGTAGCTCAGAAACAACAGTGAGAACTACTGTGACAAAAATGTCTTTCTCACTGTTCTAGAGGCTGGAAGTCCAAGATCAAACACCTGTTACGTTAAGTAATTATTTGTTAAGGTTTCAGGTGTTTATAGCTAAATAAATTCTTAAATTTCCATGAGTCTCTTAAGACCACTTATTTTTTACTTTAAAAAAAGTCACATAAAGATGATTGTGCACCCCAAATGATCACTTCTACTAACTGTAAGAAATATTTCACTGATAAATATCAATGTAATTGACAATTTACATTGAAAAATTTTTTTTGGTGTTGAAGGCTATCTCAACCTCTCCCAACTGATAGAAGATGACTACAGTAAGAGTTTTTCCACGGGCATATCTTGGAAATTTCATTGTTATGTACCCCTTTATGAATGAATAAAATGGTGATAACTGTTAACTATAGAATTTACCAAAACAAAGTTAGAAATATCCAAGAAACAGTTTGATACTTGTTAAGGAAATGAACAGAGATATAATCCCTAGGCATATAGGGACTGAGAGACAACAATCTAAAAAAAAGTCTAATATTGGTCATTGATTTGAGAGTTGCTTTTTTGGATATCCATATGTTATGCACCTGGTCATTGTGGTATGTAATAAAATGAGGGACTAAAACTTGTTGGACTATATGGTCATTTGAGTGCTTTGGTTTTAATTAATCAGATTAAAAAGTACATAATTTATTTATGACATGTTATGACCTGTGCTTATAACAAAAACACCATTTCCCAAACAATATATTAAGAATAAAATAAATGATTAGAATATTTTGACCATTAGTGTACTTAAAATTATTTCTCCAAGCTTTATTTACATTTTAATTTGATAATGAACAAATAAGGAAAGCAAAGCTATGCTGCACCTGCTAAGGGAGTCTCAATTGTGAGCAACCAAGACATGTTGTTCAGTCAGCTGCAGCTGCCAAGAATATGGGGATAGAAATGATTCTCTTTGACTTTAAGTCTGGTTTATACCATTCATCTTGCCTTCTATCAAACATGAGTATGCTCCACAGTTGGATATACTTTTTCTACAGAATGACTACATTGTGCCCTATATGCTATGGCTCCTCGCCATCTTTACTACTCCGTTGTTTACCAAAGCTGTAACATGAGGCTGCCTTTTTGGTTTTGCCCAGTGGAAACTCAGGTATCACATTCTGATATTTATTGGGATTCTAATAACAAATGCCTGAGGGAAATTGAATGCTTGAGTGACAATATTATTTTCTTCCTTTAAATGGATTCAGTTTTTCATCTCTTCATTGTTTTTATATAAGGCAGGAGAACAAAGAGGGAAAGAGAGAGACAAAGACAAAGAGAGACAGAGACAAAGAGAAAGAAGGAGAGAAAAGTGAAATAATTATGAGGGAGAAAACCAGTTTTATTCCGTTATGAGCAAGTGAACTTGGGAAATGTCAGAAACGGAGCCCCACTATCCTCATCTGAGAAATGGGGAATATTGTACTTACCTCAGAGTGGTTGTTTAGAAAAATTGGTATCATGTATTCAAGATAGAAGGCTCAAAATGGGCACTCAAAAATTAATCACTTCCTTTCTCTATCCTGTGAGGGGCCAAAATGCACACAAGCAGACAATATTTATGCTCCTTCTGTTTCAGCTGCCTCAACTACAGGGTGTGTATTCTGGGTGAGTGAAAGTGACCCAGTGTTCACATGTGTCACCAGACAGCATATAATCAGGCTCAGACTGCGAGGCTCTTTCTATTTTAGGCCTAAATTTTCTGTTAAATCTTTACCATTTTTTGGTTTGCATGACTGATACAACTTCTGGCAATATACATGACTGAAGCATAATAACGAGAGAGAGAGAGAGAGAGAGAGAGAGAGAGATTGAGTATAACTGGATATTGAGAGAGGATTCTGAGTTTCCATTGGATTCTCATGTTCTGTCTTCATGAATACACACATAAATTTAATTGCAGTCTTGTCTGCTCTATGTTTTAATCTTTTTATATCACAAAGTTCAGCTAACCTTTAGAGATCACTTTCTACTTCCACATGGATAAAAGCCACTTCACAAAGTCCTAGAAATGCATACTCTTTCATTTTTCTCTCAGTTTATAGTATATTGAGATCGAGCTTGAATAAAAGTAGCTAAAATTGAACTTCATTCATTCATTCATTCATTTACTCAGGCTAGCTAGCCTTTTACTGCCTACTTTATTTTGCTGTCAGACATGCTATCGACTGTATCCTGTCAGGGGCAAATGTTTTTAAACTAAATCAGTTATGTATAAATTACATTATTTAAATGTATTTTCTTTTTACTAAAAATGACTGTTTTACCTGTTGATATCCTATTAAGGTACTCATTTTTAAGAAATTATTTTAAAGGGGGCGCCTGGGTGGCTCAGTTGGTTAAGCGACTGCCTTCGGCTCAGGTCATGATCCTGGAGTCCCGGGATCGAGTCCCGCATCGGGCTCCCTGCTCAGCGGGGAGTCTGCTTCTCCCTCTGACCCTCTTCCCTCTCGTGCTCTCTATCTCTCATTCTCTCTCTCTCAAATAAATAAATAAAATCTTAAAAAAAAAGAAATTATTTTAAAGAAAACTATTGTAAGGATCATAGTTTTCAAGATAGAAAATAACTTTGTGTATTCAAGTTTATAAATTAGCCATATATATTCTAAATTGAAGTGCTTTCTTTTATCATTGAAGATAGAAATATAGCAAATTGAATAATATTTTCAAAAAGAAGAGAAAAAGCTTCCATAATTTTGCTTTCCTGATGACATTCTCACTTTCACAGAAGAAAGTTGATTTCCAATCCACATACATATGCATATTTTAAATAGTTGCAGTCATCATGTCTGCAGCATTTCTAATTTTGAAATTTTATTATACTTTCTCCTGGGTCTTAAGAGACTTCATAATTATGAATGATTATATTACACTGTTGATTTAGCATATCAACTTTTTCTTTTTTATCGGACATTTATGTGGCTTTTTGTTTTAGTTCATCCCTCGCTCACTCCCTCCACTCACTCCCTCCTTCTTCCCTTCCATCTATTAATTAATTAATTAATTTTTACAGTTTATACCTTTGAAAGTCATTGAGAAATGAAATATTTGTACTTTTTTTTAATGCTTCATGTTATTTTATTCCCATAAGCTTTAGTTCAGAGTGCTTTGAGAGAATACCATAAACTGGGAAGCTTATAAACAACAGAAATTTATTTTTCATAGTTATGGAGGCTGGGAAGTCCAAGATCAAGGCACTGGCAGAGTTAGTGTCTGCTGAGGACCTGCTTCTTGGTTCATAAGCAGCCCCCTTGTTGCTGTGTCCTCACATGGCAGAAGGGAGTGAAGAGAGCTCTCTGGGGTCTCTGTTACAAGGACACTAATCCTGTTCATGACAGCTCCACCCTCAGGACCAATTATCTCCCAAAAGGCCCCATCTCCAAATACCATCACTTGGGGATTTGATTTCAACATATGAATCTGGGGAGGGAACACAAACATTCCGCCTATAGAGCCTTATGAAGAAGTCTCATGAGTGGAATTACAGCATCAAAGAGTTTGAATGCCTACATGATTCTTTCTGTGTTTTGCCATATTTTTTCTAAATTAGGAATAGTGCTTTTGAAAATCTTTTAAGTTTGGAGAGGGCAGTGAATATACAGAAATAGTCTTGGTTTTCACATCTAATGTGCTAGTCTGGCTCACCTGTCAGTAAATAAGAAACTCACGTGTCAGTAAATAAGAAACTCATGAAATGCTGGTCTTTGCACCTGAATATTATCACAGTTTTTATTCATGTTGTTAATGTTATTGTTATTTTGTTAATTTTAACATTTAAAAGAAGATTTAAGTCCTGGAGGCATTCGCAGTGGTTAGGCAACATCTCCATGGACTGATTCATGAATCTGGGAACAAAAAATTTCCCTTGTCTAAAAAGGTGTGCCTTCAGTACGTTACTATAGATTATATTCTCTCTTTTTTCAATGGTCTTAAATTTTATTTTTAGAAATTTAGATACAGTAAATGTGATCTTTTTTGGTCATACAGTTCTAGAAATTTCACTGTATGGATAGATAGATTTGTATAACTACAACCACCATCAGGATACCCGAAAATTCCATCACCTCCCCAAATGTCCTCGTGCTATAACTTTTTATTTACACTCTCCTGTCAACTTTAACTCCAGATGATGACAGGTGTTCTCTGGCACTGCAGCTTTGTTAGCTCAGGAATATCATAAAAATGTAATCATATAAAATGTAACCTTTGAGACCAACTTCTATTCAGCATTAGATTTCCTGTTTTTTTCCTGTTCCATTTGTCTGTATTCCTTTTCTTTTTCTTTCAATTTGAGCATCTTTAATATCACATTTAAATTTGTCAGTATGTTTGATATATGATGTAGGTCTTTGTTAGGATTCGAAGCCGACGGCCAAAAAAGAATTCTTGAGACGTCTTTGGAGCAAAAAGGTGGTTTTATTAAAGCACGGGGCCAGGACCCGTGGGCAGAAAGCTGCACTGGGGTCATGAGGCGTGGCCCGTGATATGCTTTCAAGTTGGGAGGGGGTTAGGGAGAGCGTGAGTCTCTGTGGAATTTTGCAAGCAAGGTTTCCAGGACCTCGAGAGGGCTAGCTATTATGGTTGGGAAGAGGTCATTCATTACTGTCTAATAAAACCTTAGTCATGAGAACCTTCAGATGTATGTTGGTGGGCCATATACTTGGGGGGTGATTGCCAACATGTACTTTGGGGGGTTTAGAGATAAAGGAAGCTTCCAAAGGAATTTTTATACGTTAAAGTAGACTTACAGGATTGGGTGGGGCGGGTCAGGCTAGGCTTGCCTTTGCCTTTAACAAAGTGTTAACGTTGAGGCAGTTGAGTCCCTAGAGGAAGGTCACTCTTCCTGTTTCAAGGACTTGTCAGTGGGCTCTAGGTAGTAAGGAAGTTGAATAATTTTTCTTCTGCCTTGGTTTCCCACATCAATATATGTATTTTGACACAGCTTTTTTTTTTTTTTTTTTTTTTTTGGGAGAGAGAGAGAAAAAGAGAACACATGTGAGTGGGGGTAAGGAAGGGCAGAGGGAGCGGGAGAAAGAGAGAGAATCTTAAGCAGGCTCCACACCCAATTCAGAGACCTGTGCCCAGAGCAGAGCCCTATGCAGGGCTTGATCTCATAACTCTGAGGTCATGACCTGAGCCGAACAATCAGATGCTTAACTGACTGAACCACCCAGGCACCCCTTGACACAGTTTTTTAAAAGAGCAGATCTGCTGGGAAAAATTCTTATTATTTTCTCATTTGGGAATGTCTTTATTTCATCTTCATTTCTGGTGGATGTTTTCACTGAATATAGAATTCTGGGTCGACAGTTCTTTGCATTTAAAATTGTTTCACTCCCTTCTGGCCTCCATGTTTCTGATGAGAAATCCTCAGTCATTTGAATAGGTTTTCCCCTGTGAGCAGGGTTTCTCAACTCTAGCATTATTGATACTTTGGGGCCTAACTATTCTTTGTTTTGGGAGGCTGTCCTGTGCATTGCAAGAAGTTTAGCAGCATCCCCTACCTCTACCCACTAGATGGCAGTAGTACCTCTCCCCCTGTCGTGACTATTAAAACTGTCTCTTGACTTTGCCTAGAGTTCCCTGGGTGGGTGGGAGGACAGAGTCACCCCAGGGAAGAACCACTGCCCCTTAAGTAGTATGTCATTTATCTCTGGTGACTTTCAAACATTTTTTCTTTGTCTTTAGTTTTTGGCGGTTTGATTGCTATGTGTCTGGATATGGATTTTTGTTTTTCTTTTTGCCTCTCCTGTTTGGATTTGCTGAGTTCTTATCTACTGCCAAATTTGGTCAGTTTTCACAAATTATTTCTTAGAATATATTTTTCTGCACTGTACAGTCTCCTGGGACTCCAGTAACATGGATGTTATTTTCTCCCAGGTTCCTGAGTCTCTTTATTTAATTTTTTCACTCTTTTTTTCTCCCTGTTGTTGAGTTCACATAATTTCTATTCGTCTGTCTTCAAGCTCACTATTTCCTCTGTAATGTCCATTCTGCTATTGAGACCCTTGAATGAGTTCCTATTTCAGTTATTGTATTTAGTATTCTAAAATTTTCATTTTGCCTTTTATATCCTACATTTATTGCTGATATTTTCTGTTCTTCCATTTATTTCAAGGGTTTTTACCTTTAATTCTTAGAGAATTTTTATAAAAGCTAATTTGAAGTATTTTTGTGATAATTTCAATATTGATGTCATCCAGACATTGGTGTAATTTTCCTGGCTCTTGGCATGGCAAGTGATTTTAAGTTGTATCTTGGACATTTTAAATATGACATGAAACTTAGGCTTTTGTTTATATCCCATGTTTTAGCAGGTAATTGACCCAGTTGGATTCAGGCTACAAGTTCTAATCAGCTTTCTGTGAGTTTTAGTGTCACTGCCACTTATGTTTTCAAAGCTTTAGTGATCTGTCTCCTATATGCACACCACCCAACACCTAGTTGGAATCTTGGCAGTGATCTATCTTGTAATTCACTTCTTAATGTCTTTGGTATGTTATTTAGTATCTGACCCATGCATGCACACCTCACAACTTGATGAGGTGCTTTTCTGAACTCCTCTCTCTCAGTGATCTCTCCAGTCCTTTCTGTTTCTCTGGGCTACCCTTTTCTGTCCTCTGGCCTCAAGCTATACACCTTCCATAGCTACACCCCTTGTTCAGGGTCAAACAACAGGAAGATAGAGAGAAATGGGGGCTTGTCCTACCCTGTTAGGACCTCCAATCAGGGAGAAAATGTCCCTTTCCTTAAAGATTTAGTCCTGTGGGCCCCATTGTCACCACTGTTGCTGCAGGATTGCTTGGGAGTTGGGAGACACTAGAGGATGAGAAAAGAAACAAAAAACAAAAAACACAAATAAGGGATTCTTACCCCCACCCACACCTCTGCCTGTACAGCCCCCTTTCCCACACAGCATGAAGAAACGTGGTTCCAGCTCTCAGAGTCAGACCCAGAGAGTGTCTTGTGGAGCTCTCACTATCGACATCATTGCCCACTTCCAGGTTTAAGATTCTGTTGGGTCTAGATTGGGAATAGACCGAAGGGGGAATAAATGGTAAACTGCCTCATGGTTCCATGGTACTTTAAATACGGCTCTTCTTCCTCAGTCCACCTGCTACTGTTTCCTTTCAGAGTCCTCAAATAGCTGTTCCATACATTCTGTACATATTTTATAATTTCAGTCAGTGTGAGTGATAGGGTGGGGCATGTTACTCCATTTTACTAGGAACAGGAGCGCATGTTCTCTCAGCAATTTTGATGTAAATACTCTTTCTGAAATAGGTTTTTAGAGTAGACTGGTGAACTAATTTCATACCCGTCAGATAAATTGCAGTCTCTTTCTGCCAGAGAATAAAGCCGTTGGTGCTGTTGTTCTTTATTCACATTTCAGTGATTCCAGAATGCCTGGACCTGAGGTAGCATTTCTTGTAGAGATGTTTAAGACTTAACAAATGAACATAAAAATCTTCTTTATTTACATTAGTGCCTCATTAATAGCTCATTAATCTTCATCTGCATGAGGGATGGCAAACAAATTTCATCTCATGTTCTACTCAGCCCACGTAGTTGTGGCTACCTGGAATGTGGGTCTGAGAACAGGAGGACTCATATTGCTTAGCAGGAAGGTGTGCTGGGACTGAATAGTTTCTCACATCTTCCACGAGGAGAGTTGTGGCATGTATCTTTCACATTCTTGCCTTATTGGAGCTACATGACTTCATGGTAGTCAACATACATAAACTGGTGAAGTAATAATAATAATGATTAATGAATCATTGGTACTTTGTGTTGTTGTTGTTTTTTTTAAAGATTTATTTATTCATTAGAGAGAGGGGGCAGGGCAGAGGGAGAGGGAGAGAGAAACTTCAGCAGACTCCATGGTGAACAGGAAACCAGATGCAGGGCTCAATGATCTCATGACTCTGAGATCAGACCTGAGCTGAAACCAAGAATCAGGCACTTAACCAACTACACCACCCAGGTGCCCCTAAATCGTTGGTACTTTGTAATCCTACTGAAAATGAAGTTCTGCTTGGTTAGAGGGAAGCATGCCCTGATCACCAATAGCTCCTTTGTTGTGTAAAAGTGTTGATAACTATTTCTGACATTCTTAGAGGTGTAACTCAATTACTTTGTCTTACTAGCTTAAATTTAAATGAAGCCACATTAATGTTAGTGTCTAAATTTTATTTTTTAAAGATTTAATTAATTAATTTGAGAGCAAGAGACAGAGAGAGAGAGAGCAGGGGGAGGAGCAGGGGGCAAGGAGAAAGAATCTCAAGCAGACTTCACGCTGAGCACGGAGCCCAAGTTGGCGATCCATCCCACAACCCTGAGATCATGACCTGAGCCCAAACCAAGAGTCAGACGCTCAACCAATTGAGCCACCCAGGCACCCCTAAATTTTAATAGTTTTTTTTTAATTTTATTTATTTATTTGACAGAGAGACACAGCGAGAAAGGGAACACAAGCAGGGAGAGTGGGAGAGGGAGAAGCAGGCTTCCCGCAGAGCAGGGAGCCCAATGTGGGGCTCGATCCCAGGACCCTGGGATCATGACCTGAGCTGAAGGTAGATGCTTAACAACTGAGCCACCCAGGTGCCCCAATTTTAATAGTTCTTAGCTCTAACTTCACTCACTCTAGGGGACAGCACTTTTCAATGCAGACTGTAAGACCAAATGGGAATGTTTAGGGAATTTGTGGGAATCTGTGTGATTGCCCAAATGATTGGAGGTGCCTCTGTCATTGGGTCGGTAGGTTTTAGGAATTCTAGAAGGTCTTTAATGTGAGGGTAGACCTGGTTAAAAAAGAGTATTATTCTGTTCAGCAGGACTCTAATATCCAGTGAAAGAAAACTTACAGACACCCTTAGGTTGGTGCATATTCATATGCCAGACACTTGTGAATAACCATAGGTCCCTACAGAATTTTTTTTTAATCATTTGCTGTATGTCCCTGGAATAAGATTATAGCTTTCATGCTGTGAAGATACATAGCTTGTGCCACTGCTGCTGTTAAGAACACATTGTTTTGGAGGGCAAGAATGATTTGAGAGGCAGAAAGCTTGCTTAAGAAAAAAGACAGATTAATTAATCTATCAAGTTATTTTTCTGAGATAGCATTAATGCAAACAATTCTTGCATACATTAAGTACGTTTTCACAGTAGTGCTGAATGTCCATTTTTTTGCTTCTGTTTGTGTTCCAATTTATGATTACTTACAATCTAATACAGTATTTACAACCATTGTACATGGAAACAAGGGCTATTTTGCAATATTAAGGAATTCATATCACTCTTAAATTTGCATATAGCTATAGAAACAATGCACATGCAGTGACATGTATGTATTGTTTACATTGGCAACAAGACAGTGAACACTATAATTGTGAATAGTTTTAGTTTTTAAAAAAATACTTAGTAAGATTTACTTTAAATTTAAAAAAACAATTTTACCTTTACTCGGTTTTTGTTTAAAATTTTAATGTTATTACAATTAGTTTATCATATCAATTTTATTAGTTTGTATATTTTAGAAAAAAATAACTTTTTGTTCTATTTAGGTTTCCTTCTTCATAATGATTTTCTTCTAAATTACTGGTTTTTCTATTTAATTCATAGAAAGACTCTTGATTATTACTACATATTTATAGTGGAATCCCCCAAAGAACAGAATGATGTGCTTGTTGTGATGATGCAACTTCACAACTTTTCTCCTAAGTTTGGCATCTCCCATGTCTCACCAGATTGCTACCTCAGAGCCTCTCTGACAAGGAAATTCTGGGGCCATCAGTAGACCCTGACCTATTTCAGGCCACTGTAGCTGCTTCCCAAAGTGGCAAATTGTCAGGAACATTCTAATTTGAAAAAGCCGGTAAGAAAGAAAATCATTTGAATTCCAGATCTCTGTGTGAGCTTTTGTGAAAAGTTTGGAAATAGATTTATGTATTTTTGGGTCTCGTAATACTTAAATCGAGGGAAGTGAGGAAAATTCACTATAATAAACATTCTGTGAGCTCAGACACCGTGTCGGTTCTGGGAACACGCAGAGAAATCAGATTCCTTATCCTGACAGATCATATGATCTAGGGTCATGTATCTTAAGTGTTCTGTCTAAAAAAAATTCTTTTTTGGTAAAGTAAATGTGGGATGCCTGGAGGTGCAGTCAGTAGGTTAAGCATCCGACTCTTGGTTTCAGCTCAGGTTGTGATCTCAGGGTCATGAGATTAAGCCCTGCATGGGGCTCCATGCTCAGCACGTTTGCTTGAGTTACTTTCTCCTTCTGCCACTACCCCGCAAGTGTGCGCTCTCTCTCTCTCTAAAAAGGTTTATTTTATTTTTAAAAAGATTTTATATTTATTTTTTAAAAGATTTACTTATTTATTTGAGAGAGAGAGAACATGCAAGTGCACACAAATGGGGGGAGGGGCAGAGGTAGAGGGAGAAGCAGGCTCCCTGGCTGTGCAGAGAGCTGGGCAGGGGGCTGGATCCCAGGACCCTGAGATCATGACCTGAGTTGAAGGCAGATGTTTAACTGATTGAGCCACCCAGGCACCCCTCAGTAAATAAATTAAAAAGAAAGAAAAAGAAATGTGTAATCCCAGGAGTCCTGGGAGCAGGGGCTTCTCCAGAGTGTCTATATATGGGGGGCTTAGGGAAACAATCTTAGTTGGAAAAAGGTTGGAAGATATTTCTTGTTTTCATTTCAGGTATGTGTTAAAGGCAATGAAAATAGCAGTTTCCATTCATCTTTAACACATAATCTTTATTAAGTAGTAACATTATTTTTATTTTCTCTGCTTGAGGATGAGGGGAAAGGGACATTACGCCGTTGTGGAAAGGTCTCCAGTCCTGCTGAGTCATTCCTCAAGGCTATAGTTTTCTGGGATGGTTTCAGTTGCCCCATCAATGGCACAGCTGTCCTTTAAAGTCTAGAATTTTACTTTAGAAGATCATGCAGGTTTTTCATTCTACTTTAAAATATATCTTGTTTTAATATAAAATTAATTGTTCTGAAATTTTCCAGAAAAATTTATTCTGCAGGTATATTCCATGGTTTTGTTGTTGCTTCACATATCCTATATATTGTGGGGTATTTGGGCAGTAACTTGAAAGTCAGGCAGTGGGAACATGGACATATGAAGGCTATTCAATGATATAAGTAAATTTGAAATGATCTTTCTTTCCTTCATTAATCATATTGAAAAAAAGTACTTTTATTAAAATTACTTTGATGTAAAAGAGTCACAGAAAGCACTCGTTCAGTGCTTTTCATTATTCATATTATACAACACTTTGATAACCACTCAATGAAACATTTTTTTCAAAGAAACATGGAAATAGTCTTGCCTTACAAATTTTCTCCACTGCAGTAAAATTTTAACCAATTAGCCTCATTTTCTACCCAGACTAGTGATCTCAACTTCTGCATCTCAAGATTTATTTAAAAAAAAGAAACTGACCTCTGAAGTTTTTTGACAAAATAAAGACAGAATAGAAATAATCAAAATTGACTTGAATCTCCCCAAACTTATTACACCTATATGTAGTACTCATAGATATTTCAAAGGATAGAGTCAAAACTCATATGCCAAAACAATGTTATACAGATAATTCACAATCTTAATTATAAAATAAAGGGAATTTCTGTATCAGTGACTCTGCCCTTACCTTACTGAAAGCACATGATTATATTCATCATTTTTGTCAGCTTACTTGGAAACTTATGGTTAAATTTTTGCACACAATTACTTTGTCCTAGAAAAAAGAAACTAATATCATTTTTCTCCACATCGTCCCACCCCCAGTTTTATAGTCTTTATTTTTTTTATATCCATTGTTTAGGTCTGTCATACTGTGTTTTTATTTTGAATATCAGTCTCTTTTGGAATTGGACGGGATAAAAATTACTTTATCGCTAATTAATTATCTAATTCTACATATTATCTCACACCTCAATGCTTATGACATAAGAGGCACATGCACACAGGAAATCTGGCAGGACATTTGGCAGCAGCCATTTCAGAATTAGACTCACTAAACCTGCCTACTCTGGAGTTAAAGGTTTAGCTGCAGAACTGAGAAGAATTCTGCATGACCCACATGAATATAAAGATTCTTCAGTGCAGGCTTTACTAATGATTGTCTCAACTCCCACTCTAGATTGAGGACATTATGCTGGTTACTAGAGAGTTGACTTATAAATATGCATACATTCAGAACTGTAACATAGAATAGGGTAATAATTTTAATTTCCAGTCATTCTTTTCCCCTAGAAAATTGATGAAATCCATTCACTAAAGTGGTTAAGGAAATTATTTTTCTTTCAGTTTTCTAGATTTTGCTGATTGTCTTGTGTGTGTCCCTGGCTATGTTAGTCCTAGGGCATTCTGTGCACTTGCTTAAGATTCCCTTTAAGAAGAGAAATGATCTTTTACAATTTTATTAACCAGAAGGTTTAAGTTCTTTTCAATGTGCAAATCATTACTAATGAATGATTCATTTTCTTTTACATGACCCCAAGATTTCCTATATCTCTTTAACTAAGTGTTCTGTGCTTTATGTTCAGCTAACTAAGCATTCTGTCTCAAGGTGGTATGCATTCATAACTCCTTATCTACAATTTTGAAAAGCATCAGAAAATTAAATGATTTCATGGCAGAACCTGAAATGAATCGATCTGAATCTGTTAATGACCTTTATTTTTTCCCATTTATTGTGAATGGTCACACATCTCACTGCAGTAATATTTATGTGTTTGGTAGTGGATACTGCCTCAGACCCCGTCGGGGTAGAATGTAATACCCAGATTATGCACTTTACTACTTTTCTAAAATCATAAAAGTTCCAAACTCCAAAGCAATCTGTCCTCAGGAATTTCAGATAAGGGATTCCAAATCCATAAAAGAAAGAACCTGTTTTTCTAATCAGATTGTACTTCCTGTTAAGGAGCAGTAGAACTACTAAATATCTGTTTTTTTTTAAGATTTTATTTTATTTATTTGAGAGAAAGAGTGAGAGAGAGAGCACAAGAGGGGGTAGGGTCAGAGGGAGGAGCAGACTCCCCGCTGAGCAGGGAGCCTGATGCGGAACTCGATCCCGGGACTCCGGGATCATGACCTGAGCCGAAGGCAGTAGCCTAACCAACTGAGCCACCCAGGCGCCCAGAACTACTAAATGTCTTAATGGCTATAGTTTTACTCTTCAACTATTTCAGTGTCACTCTTAGGTGACTTATGATGACTTTGAATAACATGGACTAGCCTTCACTAGAAACTATTATAAGACAATCTTAGCAAAACTATACTAAGAGAAAAACATTGATTTCCTGGGTCTCTTCTTGCTCTATGACTCGTCTGTAAACATGCTTTTGCTTTATAAGTTTTTTATTCAATTGATTTCAAAAAATTACTTTAGACTTTTTTTATCCTACTGGGTACAAAAAGTGGGGATGGGGTAGATCCCAGTGCTGATATTTAAAAGAATAGCTCTGAAAAATGTTTTATTTTATTAACTTTAATGTTGTTTGAATAATCTAACAATGTCTGAAATTTCTGACATACATGTTTAAATTCATAGTGTTTGGATTTAATGTCAAATTCTTTTTTTTTAAAGATTTTATTTATTTATTTGACAGAGAGAGAGACAGCGAGAGATGGAACACAAGCAGGGGGAGTGGGAGAGGGAGAAGCAGGCTTCCCGCGGAGCAGGGAGCCAGACGTGGGGCTCCATCCCAGGACTCCGGGATCATGACCTGAGCTGAAGGCAGATGCTTAAGGACTGAGCGACCAAGGCGCCCCTTAATGTCAAATTCTTATGCAATAACGTGCTTGAGAGGGATTCCTCTTGGCTCAGTTTTAGATATTTTAAGGATACAAAAGTGAGTGTCAGACCAAACGCATCCCCTTCACCCATAGTTCTTTTACAGAGGGAATGGAGACAAGCTGTTCTATAGCATGTGAAAACCTTCACCCACTTCTAAGATTGAAAAAGATCAAGAGAGGAGAGGTTACTGGTGAAAAGCTTTCTCTGGAGAGCTGTGGGTGTATTACAAGTGTCCATATGGTGGTGGGTAGGGGTGGGCTGTTTTGACTCTGCGTTTGATCAAAAGTTCCTCTTGGAGAACTTTAAAATATGATTCCTGCGGTGGAAGTCATAGAGAATGGATGCCTGACTCACTTGTGGAAGCCAACCTGATCTGACTTCCACTTCTGGGAAAGCAAAGCAGCAAGACAGGGGACTACCAAGAGCTTTGTGTATGTGTCATGGGGGGTGGGTCATGGAGATGACTGCTGTGTTGAGATCAGCCTGAATTGCCTGAATGAATGGAACAAGGTCTCTTATTCCAACACTTGTGATCCTGAATAATGTACTGTAGAATTATACTTAACTCCACGTGAAAGAATACTGTTCATAGTGGGTTAAATAAAAATAAATATAAATTATTATACAAAGTAATAGATTTTGTCTAACAGTGGAAGCCTATCTGTATCTGCTATTGGTAACAAGAAGAGATAGGAAAAGAATACATTTAGTCAGACTTGAGGGAATTAGATGCTAACAAGCTAGCGGATTGGAGAAGAGAGTTTACTCTCAACAGGAATCTCCAAGATGAGTGGTTGAAAGATCTTTAGGTATCCCTTAATTCATAAATAGTTGCAAACCTTCCTATCTTTCTCCAGAATCTATTTCTGTCTCCTGTCTCTCCACCTCTTGTTTTCTCTTCAAGAGTTATATTTCCAGGGTATATAGTCACAAAATCAACAATCATAACTTTTATTATGTTTATTCTAAACTCCTAAAATGTATTTTTATTTCACAAGGAAATTTATGATCAACTAGGTAACTATGGACAAAAATAATAGGAGATATGGCTGTTGGGCAGTAAGCTGAACTCTCCCACTGGTTAAGCAACTGCCACTCCACAGCCCCCACCTGCTTTTTGTTGAAAAGTTCCATCTCGTCAGAATTACATTTTGCCACAGGTCAAACTTTTTCTTACAAATAACCAAAATCATTGCTCCACATACTGTTTCCTCTGCCTGGAGTGCCAAGTACTACACCCACACCCCCACACAAATTCTGTCCCCCACCAACACTTCTCCAGTTAACTAGTATTTGGTCTTTCTAAATTCATGATAAGTGTTCCTTATACAAGAAAGCCTTCTAGAGCCTCCTGGTCTGATTCAGGTGGCCCCCCTTAGACACTAAGGAACCCTCTGTGTGTGTCTATTGGAATTTATCCTGTGGCTGGTGGTTTGTCTGCCTCCCCCACTAGATTTTACTGTCTGTGAAGGTGTTAGCTAGGTTGCCACAGGAAGTTACTCAGATCAGAGGCCTGAAAGCTCTCAGCAAAAGGGAGGAGGGGGAAGGGACAAAAGCTAGGGAAGAATGTGTCTGTTTTGCAGAACAAGCATTTCGAGCAAGGAGAGAGGTATGGCGGGGTGTTCCACCAGGTGTCTCCTTGGGTGAGCCGGTTTGAGCCGGATTGGAGCTGAGGACCTGTGCTGAAGCGCCCTGACTTGCCCCAAAGTTACCTTTTGGTCATTATAATACTAAGATCTCCTCCTATGGGCAGGGTTTAATGCCATTTTTTGGAATAGGAGGTATGCCCCAGCATGTTGACGCATTAAGCGTGCAGGGTTAAACTTAAGTACCTAAGTAATAGAATATGTATAAGCTTCTTAATGTATATGCAAGCTCCCTGCCCCCGCCCCCTAACCTCCTGAGTAAAAGCTCCCTAAGGGGAGACAGTGCTTCCAGAGGTATCTCCCTTTCTCCTTACATGTAACAAGTAATACAATTACTTGCTTTTAACTTTCTTGGGTTGAGTTCAACTTAAGGCAATGGAGCCCTTGAGTTTGGTTACAAAGGAAGAGGGTATGTGTATTTGTTGTTTTTCCTTTAGTGCTCAGTACAGTGCCTTGCACAAAGCAGAGGCTCACCAAGTATTTGCTGAATGAATACATAACTGAAATAAATGTGAAGGAACTAACAAGGACAACAGAACAAAGAACCCATCTGTGAAAATGAAGAATACTACCTACCTCATAGGGTTCTTAAAACTTAAAAGAGTTAAAATGCTTAAGTAGTGCCGGGCACATAGCAAGCTCTGTGTAAGTGTTAGCTATTACTATTAGCAGAAAATGTAGTGAGTTGAGACATTGAGAAATATCACAGCATCCAAGTTTAGATAGAATAGGGAGTTAGATTTGAGGATGCCACTGGGTGGCAAGAAAGAAAATGAGAAATTAGAGGTATGAACGTAACCTGCTCTCTACTTCTGTGATCTTTGTTTCAAGCCTCGTCCAAAGTGGCTTTGGAATCCATCAGTGGAGCACAAATACTGGATACTGTGATAAAGCTGTTAACTTTAATAAATGGAATAGTAAAAGCAAAATTTGAAACTGTGGGGCCCAGGTCCAAGGATGCCTTTCAAACTCAGTAACCTGAACTTAACTCAATAGAATAAGGATGAGTGATGATGTCTTGTTACAAAGACCCAGACTTAGGAGGACAGGTGTTGTTCAATATCAATGCATCTGTCCCTAACTAGACAGTTGAACTGGACCATGAAATAGCAGCATACCCAGAAAGCAGGCTGCAAGCAGAGAACAAGCAGAAATCTGATTTAGCATTCTAGTTGGACCTCTCCCTATATAATCTGGAATGTTTTTAAAGAACTAGTTATGACCATCACTTCCATTTCACCTTCATAAAATAAAAGTCTTCCAATAGAAAAGCTATTAAAAATGATCAGATAGAAAACTTTTTAATGGAGTACTTAAAGTTCCTGAACTTTTTCAATAATTGCTCTTTCCTTTCCAAAGTGAATGGCTTTAATCTACTGGGTTGGCTATAAGCATCGTTTTACTCATGTGTGACCAGCCCTTTCGAAGTCCATTTTTCAAAATGGAGCTATACTAACTTACAATGGAAAGACTAATTTTTTGGGGGGGGGAATTCTGTCTCTAATAAGAAGGTTTGACCTTTTATAATTGTCTTTTTTTCTGTATTTTTTGTGGCCAGTCTTAGTATGTTTGACTCCTTCATATATTCTTGCTAAACCCTGAGCTAATATAATATTGATTTTTCTCCGAAGTTACATTTTGTTGCAAATTGTAAGCATTTTTCAGATCAACTTATATACAATTTCTTTACTATTACTAAAAGATTTTGAATAAGATGGATTGCTACCATAATGGGATAACTAGGAAAAGTTTTGATACCTTCCAGAAAAACATAGTGTCACAGAAATTTGTAGGAAGGGCATTTTAGTTGCAAAACTTCCCAAATACTACTTTGTGAAACCATGAAAAAGGAGCAGAGTAGCATAAAGATTAGAAATGTGTGTTTATAGGAATTACATAGATAGGTCCACTACTAAAATTTGTGGGGCCCAGGCAAGAATTCACATATAGGTCATGTATCTAAATAGGTAAATGTTACAAAATTAAGAAATTGATAAAACATGTCTTATTTCTGACTTACATAACTATTCCTCATAATGACCTAGATGACCATATTTTCAAATTTAGAATGCTCAAACTCTTATTGAGTTTTGCACTGAAACATGGCAACATGGAGAGAGGAGGCTGTTGGCTTGTGGACCACGGCTTATCCCCTTTTCTTCTCATCCCTGAATGTGTCCTGAACTGCAAGGTGTCTCTTGTACACATATGTGGAAGTCCTGAACTTTCATGTCCAAGCTATGCCTATATTTCTTTCACACTAGGGGGTTCACTTCTAATAGTACAGAAAGATCTTAAGAGACACTGAAGCAGGAGTAGACGTGCTAGGGCTGGAAATGGCAATTCTGGGTGCTAGTTGCTAGTAATATGATTCTGAAAGGTGGGGTAGGATCAAGGTGCATGGATGGGAGCCTAGTCAGAGGAAGTCCAGAGAGGAAGCCCTCTAAAGTACAGGACCCAGGATAGAAGCTTCTCTTACTTGAGTCTAATGGTGATACTTACACTTAGACCTTGGTTTAAATCTTGTTCATCCATTATCAGCTGTACATTCTTAGACAAGTCACTGAACCACTGTGTTTGTCTGGCATCAGAAAGCCACAGTTTAAATTCCATCTCCACCAATAACTAACAGTATGACATTGTGTGAAATAATTAACTTCTCTGCCTCTCAGTTTCCTCATCTGAAAATTGAGGATAATCATAGTCCCTAACTCAGAGAGCTGATATGAGGGTTAAGAAAGTTAATATTTCTAAAGTGTTTAGTATGCTTTCTAGTACTAATAAGCACTGTGCATTTGTTAAAAAAGTAAAACAAATGGCTTCCTCATTTTTAAAAAATAGGAATATGCATATGCTTATGCATGGAATCATTGCAATGATTAAATAAGATAATAACTACAAAGTACTTACTTAGTGTCTGGAACCTAGTTATAATATGTGTTCCAAAGTGCTACATGATAAGAAAAAGTAAAGAGAATGGAACAATTGGTTATCCACCTGCAAAAAAAAAAAAAAATGAATCTAGACACAGACTTTACATACTTCAAAAATAATCACTCAAAATGGATCACAGAACTAACTCTAAAAGACAAAACTATAAAACTCCTAGAAGATGACATAGGAGAAAATCTTAGCTTGACCATGGGCATGGCAATAACTTTTTAGATAAACACAAAATGATAAATAAAAGAAAGAATTGATAAGCTGGATTTAATTAAAATTAAAAACTTCTGTCAAGATAATGAGAAGACAAGCCATAGACTGGGAGGAAATATTTGCAAAAGTTATATGTGATTAAGGACTACTATCCACAATATACAAAGAACTCTTAAAACACAGCAATAAGAGAACAAGCAACCTCAAGAAACAACAAATGTTGGCAAGGATGTGGAGGAAAAGTAACTGTTACACTGTTGATGGGAATGCAAACCGGGGAAGCCACTGTGGAAAACAGTATGGAGGTTCCTCAAAAAATTAAAAATAGAACTACCCTATGACCCAGCAGTTGCAGTACTGGGTATTAACCCAAAAAATATGAAAACACTAATTCAAAGGGGTACATGCACCCCTGTGTTTATTGCAGCTTTCTTTACAATAGTCATACTGTGGAAGCAGCCCAACTGTCCATTGACAGATGAATGGATGAAGAAGGGGTGATATATGTATAACGGAATATTATTCAGCCATAAAAAAAACACAATGAAATCTTGCCATTTGCAACCACATGGATAGAGCTGGAGAGCATAATGTGAAGCAAAATAAGTCAGTCAGAGAAAGACAAATACCATATGACCTCACTCATAGGTGGAATTTAAGAAATAAAGAAAAGGGAAAGAGAGAGAGAGAGAGAGGGAAACCAAGAAATAGACTCTTAACTACAGAGAAGAAACTGATGGTTACCAGAGGGCAGGTGGTGAGGGGATTGGGGAAATAGGGGATGAGCATTTTAAAAAGTACACTTATCATGATGAAAAAAATAAAATAACTAAACAAATGAAAACAACCTGATTAGAAAATGGGCCAAAGATACCTTAAGATACCTTAACAGATACCTCACCAAAGAAGATACACAGATCAAAATAAGCATATGAAAAGACAATCCACGTCATATGGCATGAGGGAATTGCAGATTAAAAAAACCGATGAGATACCACCGCATCCTATTGGATTGGCCAAAATATGGAATACTGACAATACCAAATGCCAGTGAGGATGTGGAGCAACAAGAAATGTCATTTATTGCTGGTAGAAATGCAAAACTACTGCCAATTCAGAAGATGATTTGGTGGTTTCTTACAAAACTAAACATACTCTTTTTTTTTTCCCCAAAGATTTTATTTATTTGACAGAGAGAGCACAAGCAGAGGGAGACAGAGGGAGAAGCAGGTTCCCTGCTGAGCAAGGAGCCCAATGTGGGACTCGATCCCAGGACCCTGGGACCATGACCTGGGCCGAAGGCAGCCGCTTAACCATTTGAGCCACCTAGACGTCCCAAAACTAAACATACTCCTAACATACAATCCAGCAATTACACTTTTTGATATTTACTCAAGGGAGTTGAAAACTTATATCTGCACAAAAACCTTCACACAGATGTTTATAGTAGCTATATTCCTAACTTCCAAAACCTGGAAGCAATTAAGGTGTCCTTCAGATGAATAAACAGATAACAGAATATTATTTAACACTAAAAAAACAAAAACAAAAACAAAAAATGAGCTATCAAGCCATGAAAAGACATGGCAAAAACTTAAATGCATATCATTGCTAAGTAAAAGAAACAAACTTAAAAAAGGTTATATACCATATGATTCCAACTATGTGATATTCTGGAAAAGGCAAAACTATGGAGAGGGTGAAAAAGGTGAGAAGTTGCTATAGATCAGTGGGGAGGAAGGAATGAATAGGTGGAGCGTCAAGAATTTAAAGGGCAGTGACTACTCTGTATGGTACTATAATGGTGGATACATGTTATTACACATTTGTCCAAACCCATAGAATGCACAACACCAAGGGTAAACCCTGATGTGAACTATGGACTTTGAGTGATAATGATGGGTTCCTGTAGGTTTACAGTTTTAACAAATGCTCTGCTCTTGTGGGAGGTGATAATATTGGAGGAGGCTAGGCATGAGTGGGGCAAGGATTATACGGAAAATCTCTGTCTTCCTTTCATTGTTTCTGTGAACCTAAAGCCATTCTAAAAAAATAACGTCCATTATAATTAATGAGAATATAGCTCCAGAAACATATCAAGATACCAAAATTATAATATTTTCAGTTTTTCATTATGTATTATATGTGTATATATAGTCTTTTCACTGACAAGCAATACTATTGCTGGAAAGTTTGTTTGGTTTTGCTTAAAAGTTTAAAAATGGAATTTCCTTTTAAAGGTTTCTAGGATTTTTCATCAACAACAATCTTAATAGCTGTAAAGTCTCATTTTATTCCTGTCATTGGAAACAAAGTCATCTAGTCTGTTATCATTAGTCCATGGATACTTGTTATATGTCCAGCATACTGAGAAAACATTGGGCATGTTGCTTTATAGCAAAATGCAATGAACTAGTAAAATACATGAACCCACATTAATTATCTCCAAAACAGTCCTTTACCCAGTAGAACAAATATCCTAAGACATTAATTTTATCCTAGAGAAAAAGAGTCCGTGGATTAAAAGGGTACATGAGAATACATATCTTCTCTGTTCTTCTGGAATTGTTTTACAGAAGAACCTTGAAAACTGAGCATTTTCTTGACTCCACTATATATTTTTATAAAAAATTTTTTTATAAAAGACAGAATTTAGCAAGTACTTAATGCCCACAAATGGCAGATGTGATTCCTGATTTTAGATAATGAAAACTGACAATCTGTCTTTCTGAAGTTTCTAACATTGTCCATATCTTTAAATCAGGAACATGTATATAATAATTCATAAAGTTATTTGTGACCTTGAAAATACTGTTCTTATATTATTGACAAGTCTAAAATATCATTCATAATTTATTAGATGAAGGTAGAAATGTTATGCAATCTTTTAAAAGCTATTTTTTGAGAAAAGACCGACTGTGGAAATAAATTATTCAGATTTGAAATGTATGCTGACGTGTTTAAATGATTCAAGTCTTCAGCCTTAGAAACAATTAGTAAGGTTATTTTAAATAATACATATATGTATCTTTAAGCACTCAATTTTTATAACTTCTCTGAACTTAATACTCTTGTGGGCAACTATGATCTGAAGACTGTTACCTCTCTGTCCTCAAAACAGAGAATGTCTATATATTTCAAACTAAACTCCAGTTTCTTTGAAAAGCCATCAACTAAAGATCACATATGGAACACAATGAAGATACAAAGATTGAAAAAGTCAAGATAGACATATTTGGGATAAAGGATCTGTTTTTCACACCAAGAGTTGACTTGAATCTAAAGGCTATAGTATATGAAAAGTTAATCTTTCAAAGACTCATAAGACATTTCAACATAAACTTTTCAGTTTTAACCTTTTTGGTATCTTGAAATTTAAAATAGCTCCCAAATTTTCAGTTTTGTGTTGCATAGCATTTCTACCTAGAATGGAATCAATAACATCTGACATTTCTCAATTAAAAAACAAAAACAAAAACACTGCTCTCATTTGTAACAATATGTACCCCAAAAGAGGACAGAATATAATAATTTAAAGCACCTAAACATAATATAGTGCCTAGCAAAATGTTAATCCAGTTTTTCTACCCCCATTTACCTGCATCCAAAGTCTTGTCTTCTCTCTCTCTGTCTCTGTATCTCTGTCTCTCTCTCTCTGTATCTCTGTCTCTGTCTCTGTGTCTCTGTCTCTGTGTCTCTGTCTCTCTTTCACACACACACACACACACACACACACACACACACACATTCTACCTTCTTTTCTTTTTTGTTCTTTGTTTTGTTTAACCAAAACCTTCTGGTCATATTAACCATTTAGTTAATTTATAACATCATTTATTTTCAAAGATCTTAGGTCTTAATCTTTTAAAACACCTGGTTTAGGCCTGAAGGAAATTTACTTTTCCTGGCCGGAGGAATATTTAAAATTTGTTTTGTAATCTTTTTAAAAGTTTAGGAGACTCATTTACTTATTTCCTTTAATATAAACTATTTGAAACTCAAATCTTTTCAGAAATATTATATGTTTGTAAAATTGGAAATACGGACTTAATGTGTGCATTAGTCAACTCCTACAATTAGAAGACATATGAATGTTTTGTCATGCAATCTTTATTCAAGTCTAGAGATCTTCCTTTTTTTTTTTTTTTAACCTGAATGAATCTGCTAATATTCATTGTCTTGATTACTTCAGGACATCAAAGCTAGACCTAATTGATGTCTTGTATATTCAAATCTCTGGTTATAGATAGACAAAAACAAAAAAGATATTCAGTAATTTTGTTTCTTCTTCTTTAAAAAAATAACATGTCAAGAACAGGGTTGGCAGATTAGAGTTGGCAAATATTTGAAACATTTGGGACATACTCAGAGTAAAAAAATATTTGTTTATCTGAAACTCAAATTTAACTGGGCACCCTTTATTTTCTTTATTGAATCTGACAACCCTAGTCAAAAAGAAGCTTGGGATCTTGAAATTATGAAAGATTACAAAGTGAAGTAAGCATTGCTAAGAGAGTCATTCAAAAAATAAGGCTGGGAGGATCTGAGGAAGAAGGGGCACGTCTTCTGTTTCAGTTCTTGCAACACCACAGACTTTGACTTTCGTCAGTCGCAACTTGTCAGTAGCACCTTGGCCACCTTCTGGAACACATCTGTCCACTTTAGACTGAAATAAAATAATGTAACATCTATTAGCTAAACACCTGTTTGTGTATTAGATATTACAACTGTCTAAGGAATCATAATTCCTTCAAAACAAGTTATGTAACATTGTGAGTTGTGAGTTTTGCCTTTGTAAGCCTGCACTCCTCACTTACAATTCTAAACACACTTTCAATTTTGGTCCATTCTATGTCTCCCTGATTGCGAACTCTAAGACCCCAAATAAACACTTTGGATTGCTTTACAGCTTCTTCTTCTTGGTCAACAAAGTTAATGAATGAACGATCAATTTTAATAAACTTCAGATATTTGAAATGTAAGTACACAAATGAAACCAACCATCCCATATTTTAATTATAACTATAATTTCTTAGAATTCTTTCTTCTCCCCCGCCCCATTGCTCAGTGAGAGTTAAAAAAAAAAAAAGGGATTGTATTCAAGAACAGCGGTTTTTCTAAGAGTATTTAATAGTTGATAAAAGGCAAATATTTTGGAACCACATGACATTTGCAATGTAAAAAAATCTGTTGCAGTGCAATAAATAGCAAATTATAGAACATATCTCAAAACATGAAAATAGGGGCACCTGGGTGGCTCAGTCATTAAGTGTCTGACTTTTGGTTTCAGCTCAGGTCATGATCTCAAGGTTGTGGGATCAAGCCCCATGTCAGGCTCCACACTTGGTGGGGAGTCTGCTTGAGATTCTCTCTTTCCCTCTTCTTCTGCCCCTCTCCCTACACACACACACACACACACACACACACACACACACACTCTCACTCTCAAATAAATAAATAGAAATCTTTAAAAAAACATGAAAATATTCATTTTTCACAACTTTATGAAATATACACATATTTTCAGGATCAATATCATGACATCATCTTTAATTTCTTTCTGTTATTTTGAAAACATCAAGCATATTTAGACTTCCTTTAAAGTATATCTTTTCATAATTATCTTTTTGTCCCCCTCATTGCTCTCTCGTGAAAAATTGCCTTTATTTGGATTAGCCACCCTTCCTACCTTTAGGCTTTTAGCCTCTTCTTCTCAAATATATTCTATTAAACCACTGTAGTTAACCTTCCTTAGGACTTATATTTATCATTCTGCTTCTCCAACTGATGGTTATCAGTGGCTTCCCAGTTCCTCCTTAGCTTCTCTTCCAACCATATCACCTTCCAAAAAATTTTGACTTTTTTGTACTTGACCAATATTATTTCCAGTTGCTCTACAACACGTATTATTCCCATACTTCCTGTGATGCTGATTTTAAGCTTCATCCAGTTCTGTCTCTAGTGCAGGCATCCCCTCCCTGAAGGACTGCTTGACTCTTACAACATCTGCTAAGCAACACTAATAAACATCACAGATCTAGGGAGGAAGCTATGAGAACTGAGTCTATTTCTGCTGTCTAATCTTGTCTCTTTGTCTTCGTCCAGGCTTTTGTTCATTTCCTCCATGACTACTCTCCTCACCTTTCTAAGATTCTACTGATATTTTGTCCTAGAGCAAAGTTCAAAATTTAATTTCCCTTTCCTAGAGCCCCTTCCTCTTCAACACCAGGGCTTGCAGTTTGTACCACAGGACTCAACATTTAGCAGGATTAAATACTTCTTTCTCCTCTTTCCACCCACTCTATATTTTGACAGTGTCCCTTGTCCTTAGTTCTAGCTCTTACCCACTTTCCTTGTTGTCCCCCCAAACAGATTAAGCTTTTTGTTTCTACTTTGTGAGGAATCACTCTACAAACCTTAAAAATACTAGTTATAAGACACTCTCAATATATACAGTTGTGCTGTGGTCCCTGATGCATTGTTTTGAAATCTGCCTGAGATGGTAACTAGATGGTAACTAAGTAACTGAACCTCTGGTGACAAACATTTCTATTTATTTTTTAAGAAATATTTATCAACCATCTAGTATTGTCAAGCTTTTTGAATTTGTCAATGAAGAAAACAGACAATGATCTGTGCCCGGTGGAGATTAAAGGTGGTGTGGCTCTCCAGCCACCTGTGACTCTCCCTGGAGTACTCTGTCTCCGTAATAGCAACACTCCTTACTTGCGTAGAGAATTCAATAGGAGGTCTATTGATATAAATAGGAGACTTGTGTATCTGAAGGTCACAGGAGTGGGTGATACCAATTTCACTGTCTTGCTGCCCAATGTTTTGATGCTCAGTGGGTGTTTTAAGATAGAGTACAATAAGGTGTGTAGTAATAATCTGATCTTCTTGGCATCAGAGAGGAAGCAGTGTACCCAGAGAGGTTCGTGAGCCCAAGTTCTGTTTGCCATTGACATTATGTATTGGGCATATAGACCCAGCTCTTCTAACTCAGAATTCCCTATCCTTTGTCCTCAACCATGTTTTGAGCTGTCCATTTTTTAAATTTAGCTATTAAACTCGGCAAGACTAGGGATTATCTCTCATACTTCTGCATTATTCATATACACATTTTGAGGGATCAGAATGTAGTGGCTGCTCATGAATGCATATGATTATCCTTTTGCAATTTTTTAAACAAAGAACACTTTTAGGGCATAGGAATTACGTTTAGGTAGCAATGAAAGTTTGCATATTGTGTAGTATCAAGGGTAAATCTTCAAAAGACAGATGTTACCATTTCTCTACTATCTCCCTTTCCATTAACCAGCTCATTTGGATCTGCAAACAGATGTTCACTGAACGAAATAGCTGCTTACATGTACAATGACCAATTCTGTATGTGCCAATGAATGCTCCAACTTTAGAGAAAGTTGAACTAAATACGTTTGATTTCACTGAACTGTATTTTCTATAAGGGACTAGAAGTCTTTGTCTTGCTCTCTCATGTATTAAGTAGATAAATTGCTTTCAATTCATCTCTTGGATTGGTGTGCAGCTGTAAATTATCTGTTGAAATGGGATAGATCTGCTGAAGACTCTTGGGCATATCTTCACTGTCTCTCATAGTTAAAGACACCAAATTTTCTTTCCATACTAAGAAGAGAGTACAGTTGCAGCCAGGAATAATTTCATTTGCTCATTTTTGGGGTTTTTTTTTGCATTTCTTTTTTATTATGTTCAGTTAGCCAACATATAGTACATCATTAGTTTTTGATGTTATGTTCAACAATTCATTAGTTGCATGTAACACCCAGCGCTCATCACAACACGTGCTCATTTGCACATTTTACCTACTATGGTGTTTTCTTTGATGAAGAGAACAGTTTTAGGACACCAGAGGCAGAAATGGAAAGCATCAATTCACCCATCCATTCTGACTCTCCTAAACTATCCAAAGAGTCACTGAAAACAATCAGGCTTTGGCAGTCATTTCATCACATTTGTGTGAGACTAAATTTTAATATAAATTATAATTTTTCATCATTCTTGGAGAATTTTTCATCTTGACAACTTAGAGAAAACCTGGCTAAAACAACGTACATGGGTGGGGCTTTAGGGAAGAACTACACCTAACATCAATAGTTTTAAAAATTGGACTCTAATGTTTGTTAGTGTTAAATTAACTTTCATTTAACTATTCTTTAAACAGTTGAACAGTTTACTTTAAACAGAAAAACAGTTTACTTCCGAGCTAATTATAGATAGACACACAAAAGAACTTTCAAAACACCTAGACTGAAAACAGAATTGAACATAGGATATATTTTTTTGAGTCAGTTTTGATTTTGATTTGGTATTTTTGAACCAGTTTGCATATGGAGGTGTGCTAAAACATTTATAATCTTTCAGAAAGAAAAAGAAGGCATTTCAGTCAATGAACTAATGAATTTGCCAACTGTAATTATTGCAAAGCTGTTACCTAAGAATAGCCACTTACTGTAAGCTCTCAGAAAATATTAAGCTCTGGTTATATTTTAGATTGATATAAAACAATATACAGTCCAGATGGTAATCAATAAGATCTAAAGAAAAAAATGGTGGGCGTTCTGATTAAGAGATCTGCCAATAGCACCCATAGCTGTTTTAAATAGAACCTCTGATAGAGTAGAATGGTGGCTGCCAGGGGCTGGGAGTTGGAGAGAGAAATGGGGAGATGCTAGTCAAAGAGTAGTACATCTTCCAGTTATAAGATGAGTAAGTTCTGGGGATCTAATGCATAGCATGGTATTGGAGCTAACTATACCATGTTACATACTTGAAAGTTGCTATGAGAGTATGTATATCTTATATGTTCTCACCACAAAAAGAAATGGTAATTATGTGAGGTGATAGAGGTGTTAACTAATGCTATGGTGATAACGACTTCACAATATATAAATGTATCAAATCAATATGTTGTTTACCTTAAATTTAGTAAGTAAATAGATAGATAAAACCATTGGTAAAGATATATCTATTTTCCTTAGAAATGATAACACTAACAAAACAAGTTTAAAATAAACTCAAACAAAATAAATATGAGGTCATTACTTTGTTTGGAAGTATAGATTCAAAGACCTCATTTTTAATTTTAATTTTAATTTTTTAATTTTTTTAAAGATTTCATCTTTAAGAAACAAAATTTATTTTAGAAAAGTTTTGTGTTTACAAGAAGAATTACAAAGATAGTACAGAGAGTTTTCATATATACCACACCCAGTTTCTCCTATTATTAACACCTTACATGTGGTACATACTAAGAACCATAGTCCGGTACATTTGCCAAAATTAATGAACCAATACTAATATTTAATTACTAACTAAAATCTATATATTATTTACATTTGTTTAGATTTTACCTATGTCCTTTTTATGTCTCAGGATGCTATCCAGGATGTCATAGTACATTTAGTCTTCATGTCTTCTTAGGCTCCTCTTGACTTGAGAAACACAATGGGAAGTTTGTTCCCATCACTGACCATTCATTGACTTACTTGTTCAGTTTCCATTTACATGTATAGTAATATCAGAATGTTTAACCCACACCTCAGTTTGAAGCCACCTCATCAATTAGAGTACAGTGTCTTATGTGCATTTTATTTTTTGCTTTTACTCTCACAGGCTTTACATATTTCCAAAGTTACTTAGATAAGAATGTTTTCCCCACCCCCTTCAATAATGTTTCAAGTGTTTATAATACAATTAGAGTATTTTTTCACAATATACATCCCAGCTAAGGGTCTCTGGATCTCCCAAATGATTTTTTAGATTTGCCTACATTAAGATTCACTCTTAAGCTGTAAAGTTGAATGCGTTTTGGTAAAAGTTGAATGGGTTTTGGTAAATGTATAATGTCATATAACCGCTGTTTAAAGTATCACACGGAATGGTTTCACCACCCTAAAATATCCCCTGTGCTTCCTCTATTCAACACAGCACCAATCTACTTGATAGTAACTAAATTGTTTATCATCTCTATGATTTTTCTTTTTGTATAAAAAATACATATGCATGGAATCATACAATATGTAGCATTTTCAAACTGGCTCTTTTCATTTGGAAATAGGAAGTGAAGGTTCTTCCATGTCTTTTCATTGTTTAATAGCTCATTTATTATCATGGAAAATATTCCAATTTATGAATGTTAATATATTTTACCTATTCATATATTGAAGGTTGTCTTTGATGTTTCCAGTTTTTTGTGATTATGGATAAAGCTGCTGTAAGGTATTCATGTGCTGGTTTTGTGTGGACATTAATTTTCTTATCAGGTAGATAAATATCTAGGAGCACAATTGCTGGGTCTTAACTGTGAGACTGTTTAGCATTGTAAGAAACTGCCACACTGTCTTCCAAAGTGGCTGTGCCAGTTTACATTCCCACCAGAATAAATGAGAGTTCCTGTTGCTCTGCATTCCTGCTAGCAGTTGGTAATATCAGTTTTGGAGGATTTAGCCATTAATAGATTTGTTGTGGTATCTCATGGTTTTAATTTGGATTCCCTGAGTGACAAATGATGTGGAACATCTTTTTATATGCTTATTTGCTATCTGTATATCTTTTGGGGAGAGATGTCTTTTCATACCTTTTGCCTATTTTTTAAATTGGGTTGTTTGATTTCAAATATTGTTTTTTTTTTCCAAATATTGGGGTTTAAATGGTCTTTTTTTTTTTTTGGTTTTGGATTCAAGTCTTTTATCACTTATATATTTTGAAAATAGTTTCTCCCAGTCCATTTGGGATCCTTTTATTCTTCTAACAGTTATTTATTTTCATAAAACAGACATCTTAAATTTTAATAGATTCAGTTTTTTTCTTTCATGGATCATGCTTTTGGTGTTATATACAAAAACTCATTACCAAACCTAAGTTTATATAGATTTTCTCCCATATTTTCTTCTAGAAGTTTTAGAGTTTTACATTCTGTATTTAAACCTAGAATCCATTTTGAGTTCATTTTTTTTGTCATTGGTGTCAGTTGTGTGTCTAGGTTCATATTTTTACATTTGGATGTCCATTGTATCAGCACCATTTTTTTAAACAAAGATGATCCTTTCTCCATTAAAGTGACTTTGTACCTTTGTCAAAAATCAGTTGAGTACATTCATGTTGGTCTATCTGTGGGCTCTTTATTCTGTTCCATTTATCTGTGTATCTATTCTTTTGTCAATACCACTCTGTCTTGATTAAACTCTACATAAGTCTAAAAGTATAAGTCCTCCAAATTTGTTGTTTTTCTTCACTATTGTTAGGGTATTCTAGAATCTCTTATCTTTCCAGGTAAATTTTAGAATGAGTTTGTTGATATCTAACAAATAGCCTACTGAGGTTTTGATTGAGATTGTTTTGAATCTATAGATTAGGTTAGGAAGAATTGACATCACCTGGGATGCCAAGGTACAAATTCTACTGAATGAGGTTAGTTTATGGATGATTTTGCCATCTCAAAGGAATTTTGGCTGTTCTCTTGCTTTATCTTCACTAGATATCACCTTAATCTCACTATTCCCCGGGGCATGTGCAGCATTAATTAAGTAGGGCAGATTATGCAGCATTAACAAGTACACCCTGAAATTACTGGTTTAACACAATGAGTCTTAAGTTTTGCTCAAGCAAAGATATTTGTGGTTCAGGCAGCTCTCCTCTTTCCTGCAGTAACACTGTCTGGAATATGAAATTGGACATGGGGCATCCACGTTCATCCTCAGCTGCTGCCAGGATCTTTGTCTCTACTTTTCTTTCTCCACCCAGGGTTCCTGATAATCCTTCCTCTTCTCCAAACAGCCAGTCACTCAATCACTCTTACATCCCTTTTTGTTTGTTTGTTTGTTTCATTCACACCTCTGCCTTACTGGCCATGCCTTGAGGTCTGCGTATGTGTTTTGCTTCAAAGTGGTAGCTATTTATATCATGAAGAATATATACCATTGATATCAGAAGTGGAAGGAGGTGCAATCAGATTGATTGTTTTTTTCCTCCTGAAAATGCACTAATATTTTAGAGCTTCTTTATTTTACTGATGTAGAAATATAAAACTGACTTCAGTAATTTTTTTCAGGGATGTTATGCTAAATTCATGATATGCTAAGTAAGGACTCTAAAAGCAAAATATAATAATTTTTATATTTGAGGTTACTCCTGCTTTATTCAGTAGCAAAAATATTCAAATATTTAACCCACTCTAAATTTAAGACTAGTCACAGCTTTATTAACTAAGTTAATTTTGAATGTGTTAAAATAACTACAACTGAATGGAAATGAAGTAATTAAAATGTAAAGTAAAAAAGCAGGAAGCAGTTCTGAAATCTAATTATGTTAATGTTCATATGTTATACATTGGTATCTAAAATCTACATATATTTTGTGCTTCCCTTTCTCTTACACCCCTACTGCTTTCTCAGAAAAAAGTTTAAATAGCATTTAAAAAAAAACAAAGACTATTTTTTAGAGAAATTTTAGGTTCAAGGCAAAATTGAAATACAGAAATTTCTTATATGCTCCCTACCCCCATATATGCATAGCTTTCCCCATTATCAACATCCCTCACCAGAGTGGTACATTTGTTACAATTGATGAACCTACATTGGCACTCTATAATCACCCAAAGCCCATAGTTTACATTAGGGTTCACTCTTGGTGTTCAATATTCTATGAGTTTGGACAAATATGCAATGATGTATATTCATCATTATGAGATTCACTGCCCTAAAAGTCCTTTGTGCCCTGAATATTCATCTTTGTCCTTCCCAATCCAAACCCTGGAAACCACTTTTTTTTTTACTATCTCCATAGTTTTACCTTTTTCAGTATCATATAGTTGGAATCATACAGTCTGTAAACTTTTCAGACTGGCTTCTAGCACTTAGTAGTAAGCATTTAATTTTCTTCCATGCCTTTCATGGATTGATAGCTCATTTATTTTTAGTGCTGAATAATATTCCATTGTCTAGATGTACTATGGTTTATTTATCCATTAAACTATGGACATCCTGGTTGCTTCCAAGTTTTGGCAATTTTGAATAAGGCTGCTATAAATATCTGTGTACTGGCTTTTATGTGGACTTAGTTTTTAGTTCCTCTGGGTATCAAGGAGCACAATTGCTGGATCATATGTAAGCGTATGTTTAGTTTTATAACAAACTACCAAACTGTTTTCCAAATTGGCCGTACCATTTTGCATTCCCATCAGCAAGGTATAAGAGTTCCTGTTGCTCCACATCCTTGTCAGCATTTGATGTCAGTGTTTTGGATTTTGACCACTCTAACAGGTTTGTAGTGGTACCATTTTGGTTTTTTGCAGTTCCCTGGTAACATATAATGTGGATCATCTTTTTATATGCTTATTTGCCATCTCTATATCTGCTTTGGTGAGATGTCTGTTAAGATTTTTGTCTCATTTTTTAATCAGATTGTTTCTTATTTTTGAGTTTTAAGAGTTCTTTGTATATATTATGTAATAGTCCTTTATCAGATATGTCTTTTGCAAATATTTTCTCCTAATCTGTGGCTTAACTTCTCATCCTTTGATGTTGTCCTTCATACAAGAGAAAAAAAAAAAAACCAAACAGAAACAAAACAAAAAGATAACAAATGTTGATGGGGATGTAGAGAAACTATAACTCTTCTACACTATTGGGAATGTAAAATGGTGTAACCGCTATAGGAAACAGTCAAGAAATTTAAAATAGAACTACTGCATAATCCACTAATCCCACTTCTGGGTATATGCTCAAAAGGATTGAAATCAGGACCCCTAAAAAAGTATCTGTGCTTTCATGTTCACTGCAGCACTATTCCCAATAGTCAAGTTATGGAAACAACCTATATATCCATTGGCAAATGAATGGATAAGGAAAATGTGGGGTATATCAAACAATGGAATATTATTCTGCCTTTAAAAAGAAGGAAATTCTGTCATTTGCAACAACATGGATGAACATGGAGGACATTATGCTAAGCAAAATAAGCAATATGAAGATTGTAGGAGTCCACTTATGTGAGTTATCTAAAATAGTCAAAATCGAAGAAGCAAAGAATGTAATAGCTAAAAAAGTTGTTTTACAATGAAAATTGTTAGATTGTTTCACAGTAACTAAGTGTTAATGAGATTTTTTCTGGATATAAAACAAATCCAAAACAGTGAATCAATGGTCTTCAACTCTTTCATATAATCCAGGTTACTTACAGAAAAATTTCCTGAAATGCCAATAGAAAGCAACATTACTAATGACATTCCACAGTCCTTTCTTTTATGGAGAGATGTCATCTTTCTAACACATTATTTATTAAAAACAATCATAAATATGCTCTGTTGTGATGCTTTTAAATTATTTATTGTAGCATTGCAAGTGTAATCCCTATTTTACCCTTATTTATTTTGATACTTAAAGCAAACAAATTTATTTGTTTAGTGTAAGTAGAGATTTATCGATTTACAAAGCAGGATTTTATGTTAATCTCTAAGACTGATTAAAAAGAAACCAACATTTTTCATCAGTGGCTATGTCTGTCTAGAAATTCATCAAAATTTCTAAAGGTTCTGCAATGAAAAATGAACTCAGAAAAGCTGACATAGATGGGTGGTGAGTGAATGTCCAAGGTATAACACACCTAATATTGTGTCCTTGGCAGGACAGGAGTGAGGAGACATTACATTTACAGCTATTGTTGTTTTGGACTGGAGAAATATGCAAACACAGATAGAACAAAGGAGCAGAATCTTCTTGCTCATCAGCCAAGGAGAATAGATCTGACTCAAAACATGAGAATGCATCTTTAAAATCCACACCGTTGGTGGGAAAAGAAATGATAGAAATGGATGAGTGGGGTTGAGGAGTGGGAGAAGAGATGCAGAGTCTGTCATTGCTCCCAACACACAAACCTACACAAATAGTGACAAGTATGTGTTGATAAAACAAATGCTTATTGCTTCTTCATAAACACATTTTTCATAAGCTCATCTGGATTCATGCATCCAGTTAGTTGATGCCTCAAAAAGACCATAAAGAGCATCTGGAAAAAAATGACACCACAAAACATGGTCGGCTCATTTCAGTAGCTGAACCTGAAACAACAGTGGATTGTGAATAATTACACACCTCTGGGCATGCAATTATTGGAGTGGAGGTGCAGACAGGGATCAGTGTTAAAGTCTCATACAGAGTTGTAAGTCTTCCTTTACTGTGCTTTGATGTCAAGAGAAAGACTCCAAAATCTATAAATGTACTGTCAAAAAAAGGCTGCAGTATGTGCAAAGCAGTGTAGAAACCATTTTCCCAAGACAGAATGCAGCCATAACAAAAAGAACACATTTTCTTCCTATAGAAACAGAACTGCTCCTCTGGGAAATTTAGACTGTTTGGTTAATGATTTGCTATAGAATATTTTTATCAAAATGCTGTGATTAGCAATAATTCATTCTAGGAAATAAAGGCCTTAAATAGATGGAGGGTTCCAGATTCCATAATAGCAACTACATTGCCTATAAATGAAGTGATAGATTAAAGATGGAGAGAGAAAGAGGGGCAGAGAGAGACAGAATTCAGGAAAGCTCCTGATTAAGTAATGGAGGGAATTGGTTGTTCAACCTTGTCCTTGGAGTCCTGGGAAACTTTTTTTTTTTTTTTTTGGAGTCCTGGGAAACTTACAATAATACACGCAGCTCAGGATTCTGAAGTTTTGTCACTTAACTAGTGGTGTTTTCCGTTGTTTGGATAAATATTACCTTTATCTTCAATACTGCTTGCCAGTTAGGGTTGAGAATAAGAATGGTACAAACATTTGTATCTTTGTTTGATATTGTTATACTTACATAATGCAAATGAGGACAGGGGATAAACACATCAAGCCTGATGGAACTACGTTCCTAAGGGAGAACTCATGTGATGGCATCAGTAGCATGTGTCTGTGTGGCGTCCTACCTCACCCTTTCCTTTTAGGGCGATGCACAGATATCTAGCAGGGCCAGATGCCATGGTCTAGGAAGAGCTCATTGACCCTTTGAGTTCTGTGGCTTTTAAACTGCATGAAAAGACAAAGCCCAGACCCTTCCCTGTGGAATTAGAGCAGGGATTAAGTAGCAATTTTACTGGTAGAACATGGACTTCAGCTCTACCTAACCAGCTCACATTCATAGCTGTCCTTAGCACCAACTGTTCCTTTGGAGTGAGGGCAGGAAGGCCAAGGTTCAAGACTTGTAGTTGACCAAGATCACAATTGTTTTCAACACTGATCTCCATGGATCTCTGCAAGAGGTAATTTCTCTTCTGAGAGGCCAGCATCCAGGGAATCAATCCCGATAAGTTAAATCTACCTCTCATCTTGTAAATTTTATGTAAATTTTTATGTAAATTAGGTAAATCTCTTCACCCATTCATAACATTTTTGAGACACATGATCTGGATTTAGGATTTTATTAATATAAAACACAATTTTTAGCAGCATTGATTCCATGGTTTCTAGATAAAACTGGCAAGACTTCTTCCTTAGGCTACCATCTTGCTTAAAGATGACTATCCACTTGTATGTCTTTGTCTTTGGGGGCAAGGCCTCATCACTTTGTTTGTTCCAACCAAACAAAGGGTCAAAATTGTATTCTCTTCCTCCTCCCATTCATGACTTGAACATTATTTATCTTTAAATTTCCCTTATTTTCTCTCTAATCCTTAAAAGCATAGAGAATATACACAAATTTTATGAGTTTACCTATGTAAAGTTGTTTTTCTGATTGTGATTATTTTCTTTCTTCTTTCTCAACTGTCCTCTCCCCTGTAGCTGGTAGACAGTCAGGGAGTAACTTCCTGCCTCCTTACAACTTGGCTTCCACTGTGCACCTTGATACTTCCCAGAGTATTGCTCATGAACATGCTGGGCTTTGTCTGCATGAAAATATGGTAGGCATGAGTTTTGGGACAGGGCAAGATAGAAGCTTTGAAATTCATTAGTTATATGATCTTGAACAAATCCCTTCACTGCTTTGTAACAATTTTCTTTCATATGAAATAGAAATAATCATATGTATTTCTAGGGATTTCTGTGAGAATTATATGAGATACATAATACATGGACTTTTCCTACCACAGTGCCTGGCCCTTAGTAGATACTGCGAAAATGTGAATTTCTTCTTTATGTTCCCATTATAAATGTACCATAGTGACTATCTTTACATTTTCTGCAAAGTCCACAGCAAAGACATAGGGAATGAAAGATTAAAATGTAGGAACATGGAGAGCATCAGTAGAATTCCAAAAAAGAATGGGAATTTTAATCTCATGCTTAGCATAATTTCCCAGCTAGTCTTCATCAAATAATAATCCACATTCAAGATGTCCATTAAACCACAGTGCTAGAAGAGTATTTTAAAATATTTATTTGTAACATGAATTTCAAACACATCAAAATAAAAGACAGAAATATATTCTGATTTTTCCTAAAAAAATAAAAAGACATATATACATATCAAAGTTTAAACTCTTTAAGAGTAGGAACTATGTGATGTTCACCTTTGTTCCCTGAGTAAATATTTCTGGAAGAATATATGACTCCCTGCTGATTTCTTTTATGTTCAGAAACTACTAGGGATAGAAAGTAAATGGCCCCTAGTCTCTATTACTGGCCCTCATGAGAATCATTATAATGTCTCTGTTCTTTTTCAGTTTAAATAAAACCGAGGCTCTGAACCCTAAGTTTAAAAAATGCCTTTTTTTGAACCTTTTTTAGAATGTTCATGCCACCAATAAACTAGAGAGTACATCACTGGGAAGAGGTAAAAGAGTTTTAAATGGTAATTTCTTTATCAATTTTTTATCTTTGCATTTTAGTCAATAACATTTTATTGAGCAATAGTAATTGCTATTTAGAAATACTATCCTCAGTTGCAATCCCTTGATCATTTTCTGTAATGCTCGCGTAACTAATACATTGAGTCAAGAGTTAAAATTCCATTTTATACCTGCTTTCTCCTGGTAGATCTTAAAGTAGAGAAACAACATACTGGAGAGACAGTGTATGGTTTTGTTTCTGGGGTAAGGGTTGTCCAGATAATATTGTGCAGGAAATTAGTCATTTTTCCCTTTTATGCCAAAAGGCTTCATTGGAGAAATATTTAGGCCACTCCAACCGTGATAAAACCATCTATGAAAATAATTGCCAACAGAGATGGCACTAGGCTGAGGCCAGTGAGACACTCACCTCAGACACAAGATTTAAGGGGTGCTTCAAAACTCAGTAATTGAGATAATATTTTAATGCACAATTTTTAAAAATAAAAATGATGCAAAAACTCCATGGTGAATGTCAATATTTCTGATTTCTTCTTTTGTCTCAAGCTTTAATGTAGCACTTACTGATCTTGTCTTTATTTAAAATTTTTACATTTTTGTTCATCGTGGAGTTTTTGCATTCATTTTTATTTTTAAAAATTGTGCATTAAAACGCAATTTGTCTTGAGTGAGCTTTTTGGTGCTCCCTTACATTTATGCCTGAGGTGAGTGCTTCACTTGCCTCACCCTATCTCCAGCCTTTCTGCTTCCCACAATATGCAGAACGCTCTGAATGTGAATGCTGATTGAATAAAAATTGAGTGAAGCTTGGAGGAAATAAACCCAGAGTGGCACCCATCAAGCAGCACAAACCTATAACAGTAGCAGGAAATTGTTAAAGATTGCCTAGCTCAAAATGGAAATTAAAATAACTTAATTTGAAGTGATACATGTAAATGCCTAGAACAATGCAGGTGCATTGTAAACTCTTTGTACTTTGTACATTGTAAGCTCTTGTTAGCTATTACTATTATCATCTTTAGCATTATTATTAGCGGTTATATGGCTGATTTATAAGTTCTTGTACTTTATTACTAAACCTGCACTGTCTACAACATGTCCAGTAATCTTTGCTGGGCCAAGTTGTAAAAGTTCAGTGTCTTTAATATTTGGTTAACAGAATTGCCTTCATAATTTATTTTGCTAATTGCTGCATGAGTTGCTTTAGAGAGAATTGTGTCAAAATAGTTTCCTCTCATCGTCCCCTATTTAGTGTTCACTTGATCGTTTGGAGAGTGGCTGATATCCACATTTCAGTAAATTCCAAAACTTTAAGAATTATCAAAACTATCAGAAATAATATAAAGTGATATAGTTTATTTTTCTTTTTCTAAATTTTTATTTATTTATTTATTTTTTTTTAAAAAAACTCTTTTTTTTAAAGATTTTATTTATTTATTTGAGAGAGAGAGAGAGAATGAGAGAAAGCACGAGAGGGAAGAGGGTCAGAGGGAGAAGCAGACTCCCTGCTGAGAAGGGAGCCGGATGTGGGACTCGATCCCAGGACTCCAGGATCATGACCTGAGCCGAAGGCAGTCGCTTAACCAACTGAGCCACCCAGGCGCCCACTTTTTCTAAATTTTTAAAATACAAAGTAAATATTTTGGAAAATGAAATAGGTATTTTCATGCTTTTGATAAAGGTGTTTTGGATTTAAACGAGAGTAAGGGCTAAATTAAGTTAAATTTAAGCACCTAACACTAAGAATTACCAAAATTTGTGTTTAATAATTAAAGCCTGCATTTTTAACTTCCAGAACTTTTTTCATTGTACAAGATAATAGTTCTTCTAGTACTTTTACACTTTCTGAAATTCACCTTTAAACTAATGTTACCAACAAAATTGAGATCCTGGTCCAGAGAAAGGTGACTGTGACAGAAAATCTGTAAGAGAAGAGAATTCATTCAACCTTGCCAGCCTTTGAGTAGGTTTTTTCTTCGATGAATAAATATCAGCCAGAAAAAGTAGAAACTAAATTGTTTATTAATTTAAACTCAGATTGTAAACCTAGAGTGGCTCAAAAAACCAATTGTTTTTCTTCTTCAATACTGTCTCCTTTCAAAGGTATATACCTTATGAAAGGCCCAACACAATATCCAATTTACATGAAGAAAGGAAAAAATAATATTTTGTTGATACTGGACACTGCAAGGTACATCTGGCCAGGCAAAGTGCTGAGTACTTTCAAGGCAGGACACTAAAGTGGGTGGTGTATCCCCAGATATGCTTTTATCAGAATTCTAGGGATCAAAAATGCTACATGTCTTACCCAAGTTAGTACATAATAGAGGAGAAATTCAGAGACTCATGCTTTCTTCCATCAGAATCATGACCCAACTGAACCTAATTAATTCTAATTACTTGTTCTGAAAACACTTCTTTGTTTAAACCTTCTTTGTATCAAAGTCAATAATTTATAAACAATACTACTTGACACAGGACAGTAACTGTGTAACTGTGCCCTGATAATATCTATTTCCATTACGTATTTCATAGTATTCTCTATGTGCTAAGTTCACAATAAATAACACTTTTTTCACTTCTGCTCACACTTTTTTTTTACAAATGCAAACATATTTTATTTATTTATGATGTGACTTAATTATTATGATATGATTCCAGCTATCAGGAAGACAAGACTTCTAATTTGAGTTCAGGCTGCAACTATGTTTTCATTCACACATACAATAAAATTATGGGAAACCTAGTAAGAGCCAGGTACTATTCTCTTCTGTTCCCTCACACCCGAGAGTCATTACTCTATAAATTCTGCCTCTCCTCCTAGAGTCTCCTAAACTCTTTTCTTTCTCTGGCACTCAGCCTAGGGAAGAGGCAGTTACTGCAAAAAAACTCTTAGGACTCAAACACTCTATTTCCTATGACAATAAAATATATGGATGATAAGGACAACCTACACACAGGCAGGAACTCTGCCTCTCTGGGGACATCTTTGAGCTCCACATGGGGCCTGAGCCCTGGGGGTCATTGCATACTAGATAGGAAATAAGCACTCTCAGCCCTGACTCAGTAAGATATCTACCTTTCTTTAATGTAGTTGCAAAAATGAATTCCCGATACTTTACTGTTAAGAATATCTGGGGGTGGGGGGCACCTGGGTGGCTCAGTCAATTGAGATTTTACCTCAGATCATGATCTCAGGGTCCTGGGATGGAGCCCCGCATCAGTCTCCGTGCTCAGTGGGGAGTCTGCTTGACGATTCCCTCCCTCTGCTCCTACTCCTACTCTCGCACACTCTCTGTCTCTAAAATAAATAAATAAATCTTAAAAAAAAAAAAAAAGAATGTCTGTGAGGGAAATTCAGAATCTCTGGGCCAAACACACAGAGATGCTAAATGGAGGAGAAAGCATTGCCCAGTGGCTTGGCACAGCTTCTCAAGAGAAAAAAAAATGAGGATGTGGGTAATGTAAAATAACAGATGCCCCACTGAAAATATAGTAACTTATTTAGCCATCTGTGCCCCAACTTGCTTAGCAGGAAACTGGCATTTACAAAAGGGTTTACTCCATTTCCTAAGGACTGGCCTCAAGGAGCTTGCATTTATGCTGCCATATGGGTCTCAGGCTTCTACCTGTTGTTCACTGAGCTAGCATGGGTCAAAATCACTTAGTCTGAAATAGGTTGCTTCAATAAGATCAGACAGAGCATCCTGGCTTCCCCAGCTCTCTCCATTCATGCAATCAGAGCTCTTATTCGTTGCATATAACCCCAGTTTGCATGCCAGCTCTAAATGATGCACAAGCCAGCTTGGGCCACAGCGTTGAGAAAGATTGGGAGAGCAGATCCTAACTCAGCAGAGAAAAGAGCCCCATGAAAGACTGATGTCTTCTGAGGGCCTGGAATCAGCATGATTGCATCTTAGAATCATTTGTTTACATATCTATCACCCCACAAGTACAAGCTTCTGCAACACAGAAATAATACCTTATTCATCACCAGATATTTACAAGCACACTGCCTGGCCTTTAGTTGCTAGTTAATATATGGTGAATGACTCTTGTTTACTACCTAGTGGATGGCATCACAGAGTGGCAAGAACTATAAGCAGTAATTAAGGTGTATTTCTGTTCCTTCAGAAGGTAAGGTCTATTGTGATGACTGAAATACTGCACTGCCATGTTCATCTCTACCCAACGTTCCGCCTTTGACTGGAAACCAAGGGCTATTCTAAATTTGTTCATCAGCACCATATTTTTCTAAATGACCTGTTACAAATTCCTATCAGCTCCATATTTTTCTAAATGACCTGTTACAAATTCCTATCAAGAATTAATATAACCAGGGGTGCCCAGGTGGCTCAGTTGATTGAGCGTCCATCTCTTAATCTCAGCTCAGGTCTTGATCTCAGGTTGTTAGTTCAAGCCATGCATTGAGCTCCATGCTAGGCATGGAACCTACTAAAACTAAAACAAACAAATAAAAGGATTACTGTACCCATTCAGCAATAAAAAAGAATGAAATCTTGCCAATTGCAACAACATGGGTGGGTCTAAAGAGTATAATGCTAAGCAAAATAAGCCAACTGGAGAAAGACAAATACCATATGATTTCATTCATATATGGAATTTAAGAAACAAAGCAAACAAGCAAAGAAAAGAAAAGAGAAAGACCAAAAAACAGACTCTTAACTATAGAGAACAAATATGATTATCATAGGGGAAGTGGGTAGAGGGATGGGTGAAATAGGGGAAGGGGATTAGGGAGGGCACTTGCTGGGATGAGCACTGAGTAATATATGGAACTGTTGAATCACTATATTGTACACCTGAAGCGAGTAAAGATTTTTGGACCAGGAAAAGCATGGTAATAGTTGTATTTTAGAAAACTTAGTATGGCAACATTGTGCATGATTTTGAACAGAGACACTGAATTCAGGAGCTACGGGATTAATTCAGTGACTAAGGGGATTGTAAATTGTGTTCAGGTTAGAATAGAGCCAGTGGAAATTAAAGGAAGAAATAACTTTTGCCATAACTTATATTGCAGCTTATGATATATTTATGAGAAACTGCTAGTTCTTTTTCCACTGCAGAGGAAGAAAATATTTTTTTAAAGAAAAGAATGACCTTCTAGAAAACACAGGTCAAATACAAACTTGAGGGTATTTCAAAAAATTCATGGTGCTGTTTTTCTTCTAGTTTAGGAAATGTGCTGCATACCAAGCCAATTTCTAATAGTGTTGTAGCTCTTCTCCTGTGTCTTGGAGTAATCTATCAAAGTAACTGTAGACAAAGGAACTTAAAAGTTTGATGTTTTTTAATTGCATCAGCTGACAACAAACCCCACAGCAAACTTTAAGGAAATGCAAGTTAAAAAGTTAAGAGATATGGATCCTTGAGAAGATGCTCCATAGGTATCTGTGAAGAACTACCGAGGAGGGCACAGCTAGAAGGCAGTTGTTGCAAGGCATAGAAAAACATGTTAAATAAAAGGTTGATAAAGAGTTATTTATAAGCCAATAATTTTCTCTTGAGTTCAAGTGAAACCTTTACATAGGGAAGGCATTCATTGCTAGGCTATCAATGGCCTTTATGAGAATGATAGACAAAAAGCTAAGAATGAGATCATGTAATTATAAAATAGGAGCCAAAAATTCCAGACAGAAGAGATATTGTCATCAATAAAATCAAAGCAACTATGGAAAGAGGAGAACACCTTTCATAATGTTGTACGGCCAGAGTAGAATGAATGCTATAATTTACCACTTTTGATATCCAAGAATCATTAAAATTAAATGATGAAATTTTGTCCCTATTTTACATTACTAGAAACTCTTTTGATATAAAAGCATAACTCTGTAAATATAGTAAAAACCATTGAAATGTATATTTTAAATGCCCCAAATTTATGGCATATGATGTATTCAAGAAAGCTATTAAAAAAACAACAAACAACTGATACAGACCAAAAAATATATAAAGATACATGACAACGAAAGCCAAAAAAAAAATGAAACTGAAAGTTGGTGAGAAAACTTGGTGTTACAATAAGAGAAATTGTCATGTGAGAATTAGTTTCATGAGGAATAAGATATGTATAGCCAAGAAGAGCCAAATTACGAATATTCATTTCAGGATTATCCCTAATAGCAGAAAATTAGGAACAACCTAAATATTCAAAACTGAAAGATTAAGTGAGGATATTATCGTATATATACTAAATGACTTCTCAGAGTTAGTCCCCAAGACTATCCTCAATTCTGATACCAGCTGTAAATTCAGGGTGTTCCCAGAATACCCATTCATTCACTAATTGGCTAGACAGACTTATAGAACTCACTGTGAAAACTATTATCCTCTGGGTTCCTGGGTGGCTCAGTCAGCGTCTGTCTTTGGGTCAGGTCATGATCCTGAGGTTCTGGGATCAAGCCCTGCATCAGGCTCCCTGCTAAGTGGGGAGCTTGCTTCTCCCTCCCCCTCTGCCTCTCCCCCTGCTTGTGCTCTGTCTCTCAAATAAGTAAATAAAATCTTAAGAAAGAAAAAGAAAGAAAGAAAGAGAAAGAAAGAAAGAAAGAAAGAAAGAAAGCAAGAAAGCAAGCAAGCAAGCAAGCAAGCAAGCAAGCAAGCTGTTATTCTCATAGTTATGGTTTGTTACAGGGAAAGGATATGTGTCAAAATCAGCCAAAGGAAAAGATGCATAGAGTAGGGTCTGTGAAGTTTACAAATACAAACTTTTTGTTGTGTTAACCTCCTGGCATTGATCTGTTATAATACGCATACAATATTGTCACCCAGGGAAGCTCATGTGACCATCAGTGTCCACAGTTTTTATTTGGGCTTGTTGTGTAAACATCATTGATTGATTGCCTAAATGCTTGATCTCAGCATCCAGGTCGAATGATACTGCTTGACTCAATACTCCACCCTAAGTCACATGGTTGGTGTTTCTTGTCTGGCCAGTACCCATTCTATGATGATGGGATGTCACCAGCTCCACTTAAAGATCTAGTGTGAGCAGCCCCCACACAAGCAAAGACACTCCTATCATGTCTGGTATCAATTACCTTCCAGAAGCTTAGGGCAAAGGCCAGACTGATTTCTCTTTGCTAAGGTCAATTCTTTACTACATGATGATGACAGGAATCCAAGGTAAGATATAACTAATATGAAATAACTACAAATAATTTCTGAAAGCCATAAAAAACAGCAACACAAAATAGTGGCTATGTGGATGTTGCCAGTATTTATGAGGAAAGGAAGTAGTTTGCTTCATGAAATCAAGGTCATTAAACTTTCATCTTCAGGTCAAATAAAAGCACAAAGAGAATGATTTTCTTTTCCAGATGGTCAGTTCAAAAGACTGAATTTACAGAAGCAGAAAGAAGTATGCAACTGAGATCCCCTGTAGTAAATCCACCTTGACTCTTTTGGCTGTGAGAAGTTATTATTTGTGGTGGACAGGATTTGTAGTTTTGATCCCCCTAGGATATTCTGTAAATGAAAGACAATTTGGCATATCCCTTTTGGGGCTTGCAATGGAAATGAAGTAGAAAAAAATAAGTTTTTGCTCTCTTGCTGTCTAATTCAGTTTCAACACAAAAGACTGGAACTGTAGTAACTCATTATATGCATTTTTAAGATGTTCACAAATAGTGGGCTGAGTGATATGGATTTTTTACATGCAGCAGAATTTTATTGAAAGAGAAATGATAGTTATTCAAATGTACAGTGATTACATTTTCTCAAAACATAATTTTCCATCAGGAAATTAAAAATCTAAATAATTTCTGCAGGGGATGAGGAACACAGAGCAACGTGTTAACATGAGCTTTGTTCTCCAGTCACTCTCAAATTATATTATTCGAATTTTCTAATACCATTCACAATTTCAGCATAAAGGCTTTTTCTTCTTGCCCCATTCATCAGATTTAAGTTTATGTAGAAAATGTGATCTATCTCAAAGTGTGATAGATCTATCTTAAGTAGAAAATGTAATCCAGTTAAGATATTGGTGGAAGACAACAATAGACATTTTTCCAAAGAAGACATACAGCTGGCTCACAGACACGTGAAAAGATGCTCAACATCATTCATCATCAGGGAAATACACATCAAACCCACAATGAGATACCATGTCACACCTGTCAGAATGGCTAAAATTAACAACTTAGGAAACAACAGATGTTGGTGAGGATGCAGAGAAAGGGGAACCCTCTTGCACTGTTGGTGGGCATGCAAACTGGTGCAGCCACTCTGGAAAACAGTATGGAGGTTCCTCAGAAAGTTAAAAATAGAACTACCCTATGAGCCAGCAATTGTACTACTAGGCATTTACCCAAAGGATGCAAAAATACTGATTTGAAGGGGCACATGCACCTGATGTTTCTGGCAGAATTATCAACCATAGCCAAATTATGAAAAGAGCCCAAATGTCCATCAATGGATGAATGGATAATGAAGATGTGGTACATACACACACACACACCCACACACACACACGGGAATATTACTCAGCCATCAAAAAGAATGAAATCTTGCCATTTGCAATGATGTGGGTGGAGCTAGAGTGTATAATGCTAAACGAACTAAGTCAGTCAGAGAAAGACAAACACCATATGATTTCACTCATATGTGGAATTTAAGAAACAAAACAGATGAACATAGGGGAAGGGGGAAAAGAAAAGAGGGAAGCAAACCATAAGAGACTCTTAACTGTGGAGAACAAACTGAGGGTTGCTGGAGGGGAGGTAGGCAGGGGATGGGTTCAATGGGTGATGGGTATTAAGGAGGGCACTCATGATGAGCCCTGGGTGTTATATGTAAGTGATGAATCACTAAATTCTACTCCTGAAACCAATATTACACTATGTTAACCAACTAGAATTTAAATGAAAACTTGAAAATAAACGAACAAAAAAGAAAATGTAATCTATCTCAAAGGGAAAGAACTGTGTGTGTGTCCTATTAAAACTTCTAAAATTTCACCCCATGTGCTAAAACTTCAAATGTGGGATTGTTCTTCTGCTCATATTTGATTTCACCCATCTATGTGAATCTGGCTACAATTACTGTTTTTTTTTTTTTTTCTTCTCCTTGCTCCATTCCTTCTAATTGCCTAGCATCAGAGAAAAGAGGTCTGTACATACCTCTAATATATTTTATTTAAAAATTTACTTTTCGGGGCACCTGGGTGGCTCAGTGGGTTAAGCATCTGCCTTCGGCTCAGGTCATGATCCCAGGGTCCTGGGATCAAGTCCTACATCAGGCTCCCTGCTCAGCGGGGAGCCTGCTTCTCCCTTTCCCTCTACTGCTCCCCCTGCTTGTGCTCTCTCACTCTCTCTGTCAAATAAATGAAATCTTAAAAATCAGAAAGGATGAATACTACCATTTGCATCAACATGGATGGAACTGGAGGGGATTATGCTAAGTGAAATAAGTCAAGCAGAGAAAGACAATTACCATATGGTTTCACTCATGTGTGGAACATAAGGAATAGTGCAGAGGACCATAGGGGAAGGGAGGGAAAACTGAAGGGGGAGAAATCAGAGAGGGAGACAAACCAGGAGAGCCTCTGGAAACAAACAGGGTTACAGAAGGGAGGGGGTTGGAGGGATGGGGTAGGTGAAGGGTATTAAGGAGGGCACGTGTTGTGATGAGCACTGGGTGTTATACGCAACTAATGAATGGTGGAACGCTACATCAAAAACTAATGATGTATTATATATGTGTTGGCTATTTGAACATAATAAAAAACTTTTAAAATATAAAAAAAATCTTAAAATAAATAAAAATTTACTTTTCAAGTAATAATATAAATATCTGTACTTAACTTTGCCAACAGTGGCTTTCTTTGGGATTAATCTTTAAATAGCATCTCTTAAATATGACCTTTCTTCTCATGATCATCACAGCTAACATTTATTGGGCATTTACTGTGGCAAATATTGAATAAATATAGTATGTGAAATATCTTGTTTAATTGTCACCAAAAACAAATGAGCTAGGTACTGTTATTGTCTTCTTTTTCTAAGGAACAGAGGCACAAAGATTTATATTTGAAACCCAGGCAGTCTGAATCCAGAGTCTATCTATGTCCTTTACTACATTATGCCCACCCACATAGCATAATATATACAGAAAGGGCTCTTGCTAGAAGTGCAGTGAGGTTAAATTGAATTTCAAGGTTAGTGAAGGACCCTTTTATTTTGGAAACTCAATTCTTCACAGGAAAGCAAGAAAAAAAACTTAGTTTGTCATTTTAATCATAAGCATCAGTCATTTCTCTAAGAAGTCTAGGATTTACCCAGATAATATTTACTGAATATCTACCAGGTGAAAATTATACAGTGTTGGGGAATATTTAATTCTTGTTATTACTGTGGGGAAGAGGACCAAGAATTGCAGAACTTTCCTAAATTTGCTTGCAGAAATCTGACTTCAGGTATATATGTGTATTTCTCCGAGTAAGATGCTAAAAGTTGTCATCAGAGTTTCCAAGAATTAATGACATTCACTAAAGGATTAATAACTGCTGTTCTGGGGACGATGGGCCAAAGAAGACTGGTTTTGGAACAGGCCACATAGTTCTAGGTGTGAAGAATCCTCTTCACATACATGTCCTGAGCCAGCACAGTAATAACCAGGGCCCATATGGGGAGGGGGTTTCAAACTCTGTAGTGTTGTAATGTGTGATTTTCGCCCAGAGCCCTTTTGGACAGATAAGGATTGCAGAGACTGAGTCCAGCCATCTCTCTAACTCTTTCCACTAAGGAGACTCATCTAGCCTTGAGTACAACTACAGTCCCAGGAATGATCAAGTGATAGGAAAACCACAGGCATCAGCATGGTTAGCGCTGCCGATACCATAGTTTCATTTTATATTTTTATTTATAACAGAAACTTGTTCGGTATGTTGGAGAAAACTTGACAAAATCCCCTGTCAACCTAGAAAAACTGTTCCTCAAATGTAAATAAGAAAGAAGACATTAAATCAGACAGAGATGTACATCACAGGTAATCTGCTAATGATATTATAAAGACAGGAAAAATCCCTTCCTTTGTATCGTGCCACACATATATGATCCCTTGTATACATGTTCTCAAGATTAACTTGTCGTTGTGGAAGAAAACTTGACAGAACTTCTGGCTGCACATTCTTTTACAGATCATCCCAAATTCACCTGCTGATTGGAGTAGCTGGCTGGGCTAGCTAATTGCTTTTATCTAAGAAAGTAATAAAATTTCTGTATCTCTGTGACAAGCAGGTGGTTACACCTTGGAGAGGCCTCCAGCCTAAGATTCTGATGACAAGGAGATGGGGACTCCAGCTTCCTTGAGGTTTATGTTTCAAAGAAATAGATCCTAGACCTTTAAGAAAAACTTTCCTAGATTGTAACACTAATTTATTTATCCTTTAACAATATTTATGTACAAATCAAAGGGACACAGAAAGGATTTACAAATACTAGGTTTCTCAAGGAAATGTTCTAAGAAAGGGAGTGGAGAACATGTCTTTTTGACTTGTGGCATCAGGGAAAAATGTAAAAAAAGCAGACCCCCCGCCAAGAGGGGAGCCTGACTCGGGGCTCCATTCCAGGACCCCAACATCATGACCCGAGCGGAAGTTAGATGTTTAAACAACTGAGCCACCCAGGCGGCCCATGGGTGAATAATTTTTAGCAACGAATGAGAGGATTTGTGAATAGTCTTGTGTACTTAAGGAATAAATGCAGAAAAAATAGGGTTAGGCTGTTTGAAAACTCTGCCTAGATTCAGCTGCCAAGTGTGCATCTTTCAAACTCTGCCTCTTTCCTTTCCCCTGACCCTCCTAAGGAGGCTGGAGGCTCACCCGGACATTCACAAATCTCCTTTCTGGGCAATCTATTACTCTCACCGTTCCGAGTGAACATTATCAGGATTAAATCCCCAGCTTGGCATGGTTATTGAGGGGTTTTTAAATAATAAAGCATCACATGTGATAAATAGCAATGTATACTTTGATTATGTAGTTAACCAATTCTGTGTATTGTGCAGCAGCTTAAGAAATGGGTTCTTTCCAAGAAGGTTACAATATGTGTATAACATTACTTTACCTTGAAAATAAAATTTTCCTGCCTGTGACCTTTACTAATTTGTAGTTATGCAAATAGTAAAAATGTTATCGAAGACATTCACTACTGAAAAGCCTTTGATGACTCTCCTTAGGCTGCAAAAAAAGTCCAAGCTTTTATGTGCAGCTTATAAGGCTGTGGGTCTTAGACCCAAGCGAGGGGAAGCCCTGCCAGTGTCCCTGAGCTTTGGAGGATGTCATGTAGCCCTCCTCTGCTTCTCCACAGGGTGACAGTCTCTGGGGCCAAGGAACTATGCCTACTTGCAGCCTTGCTCCCGCATTCCCTACCTTTCAGATCTTGCTTTAGAACTTCTTGCCCAGTGGTGACCCATTTTCAGGGACTAGGCAAGGCCTGACCAGGGTCAGCTCTTCACAGTAGGCGGCACCACAGGTATGTGCACACCTTTGTTGTAGGTAAGCTTATAAAAAGCTTGACTTACAACTTCTAAAATTTTTAATATGTGATCTATACATCATTTGTATTCTTCCCTCATGTTTCACCAATACTGAAAGCAGGCCTGCTCCATGACCTAACCCCTAATTTTCAGCCCCATCTTTTTTGCAACTCAGTCTCTATGTAATGTGCTCTTGGACATACTCAACGTCCTTAACTACTGACAGTTTCCTAACAAATCATTCTGTTTCTTATCTCTCTCTGCTTGCATTTGCCTCTGTGAATGATTTTCTCTCCATAGACTGACCGCCCCATACCCCAAACTCTATTCTGCCATATCCACCGGGCCAATTTTCATTGAAGAGGCAGTTTAAATATTGTTTCTTGGTGAATCTTTCCCTTGGTCCTCTGGTTCTCCCTCACCCAGCTGCACTTACATACTCATTTCTCTCTCCTCTAGGTTAGAAATATTGGCATCAATTAAACTATATTCTAGTTGTTAGTTGAGGACAGGTACTATTTCTTAGACATCCTTCTAATAACAGAGTCTATCATAGTATTTCATGAAGAGTAAACACTTCAAAAATACCTGCTGATTGAACAAATCTATATTCAATAATGTGGTGTTAGCATTTTAAAAATGAGAAAAAAATAGGTCACAGAAGTACTATCATGTGAATTTGAATGTTAATAGTTTCTCTCTCTCTCTCTCTAATTTTAATAGTTCTAGGTTGATGAATATCTGGATTTTATATATACAGCTCATATACATGAGTAGCTGTTGTATATGTATACAAAGTAACTGTATACAAAGTCAGCCTCATTTAATGAAGGTGTTGTTCTCATTGTTATTACTAATGCTATGTAGTGGTGCTGATTTTTAGAGGTAACCCAGGTAAGTGATAAAAAACACAAAGGACTGGAATTTGTCTCTGTGTTCTGTCCCTACTTGTGGAATTATGAATAAATCTCAGTTTCTTAGAGCCTCACTTTTCTGACCTGTCAAACTGGGATAATGAAAGCAGTCCACACCAGTTTTCCAAATGGATTTAAAAAGCAAATAAGAATATGACAAAGTTTTAAAGAAATAGGTGATGTTATTTTTAATAATGTATGAAAACAATTATATCCAAAATATGACAACCTGTAAAAATAGAAACTACAGAGAAAATTAACACATTATTTTATTTTATTTATTTATTTTAAAGATTTTATTTATTTGAGAGAGTGAGAATGAGAGAGAGAGAGCACATGAGAGGGGGAAGGGTCAGAGGGAGAAGCAGACTCCCTGCTGAGCAGGGAGCCTGATGCGGGACTCGATCCTGGGACTCCAGGATCATGACCCAAGCCGAAGGCTGTCGCTTAACCGACTGAGCCACCCAGGCTCCCCTTAACACATTATTTTTTTTTCACTTTCCTGAACTTTATTAAAGAAAAAGCAATGATGGTAAATCTCGAGAACAATTTTCTAGGATTCTTCCTTAAAAATGTGACATTTGATTTCCAAACACATGCCAGAGCGTAAATGGTTCCCGATTGTACTAAGTAGGTGAGAAGCTGAAATCCTAAAATATTCATCTTCCAACTTTCCCCAGTCTGTGGTCTGTCTTTGGATCAGCAGTGATTGCCTGAACAGCTACTATGGCTTCATGAATTTTTGTCTGTAGCTCTCTGAGCTCTTCCATATGCAGCAATCGCAGAATTTGAGCAGCTTCATTAAGAACTGCATCTCCTGTGTCAAAACCAAGAATATGTTTGTCTAAAGCAACAGGCAAGCCCTCTTTCGTTTGATTTGCTTTAGCAACTGCATCCTGGGTCAGGCGCTCCTGGACCAAAATGTGAATTGCCTTAAGCATTACCAGGTAATCATCATGACGCTGAATCTGAAGGTTAGCCAAAGCCATTACACCAGCCTTAAAATCAGAATTATTTACATCCAAGTTGATCAATGGCTCTGCATTTTTAGCTGCATTGTCAGCATTTTTTGTATTATCAGGTACCAAGTCCTTGTATTTTTCAGCATTATCTCCATATTCAAGTCTAACAGCTAAACCAAGAAGCCAGTCAATTGCTTCTTGTCGCTCTTGAATCTTGAAAGGACAGTTAACATCTTTGAGATACTTTTCAAAGAACTTGGGCCAGTCACTGCTGTGGATGTTTCTTAAATTACCTCTGTCTTCAATCTTGTAGTGTCTGATTTTCTGGTCTTCAAGCCAAACAATAAAGTTTCTAAATTCTGTCTCATCTTTGCAATTGAAGCCAGCCGGGTTGTGGTAGTCGAGGGCCATCAGCTTGCGTCAGAACATGGTCCCCGCGTCTCGCTCTGGTCCCCCCGGGTTCGGCCGGGAGAGGACAGGCAAGGAAGAGCGGGCGGTGCAGGGACCGGCGACGCGGCGAAAGGCCCTTAACACATTATTTTATATTCTTTTTTCATACCAAGTCTCAAAAATTCAGTGTGTATTTTACAATCACAGCAAGCCTCACATTGGGCCAGCCACATTTTCAGTGCTCAATAACCACAGGGGGGTGGTGGCTACCATCTTGGACAATGCAGCATCATATCCTATAATCCTCATTAAAACAAATGAAGTAGATATTAATTTTATTCTTCTCCTCATTTTTAACTTTGGTGGGAATCCTGCTACCATCAGGTGTTGCTGGGCTTCAGAGGAAAAATGGAGGGTGTGACTAAGCTGAAGTTTGTAGCCTCATGAGCATATTACAAACATGAACTCAAACATATAATCTCATACCCTTCCTTGAATCATAATTACAAATATTTTCATAGAAGTCACACTAATGTCACAAGAGTAAATTGGTACTCATGGAAGACTAGGAGCAACGCCAATTTCCTTCTGCAAATAGGGAGCAAAATTTCCTTAAACTTTCATGTTTTTTCTTTCCTTTTTTTATAGGGAGGGGGGTTATGCTAATTGTGCATACTATTCCTTATAGCCAAGTTTGTTTTAATATGGAATTAATATTCTCTTAATAGAATAGTGGGGGTGCCTGCATGTCTCCATCGGTTTAGTGTCCAACTCTTGGTTTTGGCTCAGGTCATGATCTCAGGGCCCTGAGATCAAGTCCGGCATGGGGCTCTGCACTCAGTGGGGAGTCTGCTTAGATATTCTTTACCTCTGCCCTTTCCCTTGCTCATGTGCACACACACTCTCTCAAGTAAACAAATAAATCTTTTAAAAAATAAATAAAATGACTCAACATTGAGTAAAGTGGGCTTTTGAATACCTCTGTACACTTCCACATATCTTTGGGTATGTTCTTAACACAATTTGAAAAGCATATTCTCCAGATGGTCTAAATTTTATCTGTGAAACATTCAGATTACCAAAAAGCTGCCAATGCAGAATGACTATTTTTGGTACTTCCAAAATTACATTGGTTGAATCATTCATTCTTACTAAATAACCATGGGAACATCATTGATATATATTGTACTGCATTCCACTACAAACATAATGCCTTCTTTTATAGAGATGAAGGGAAATTTTTCTCAGGCCTCATCATTCCTGATCTCATTTTTAATACTGTGGTTTTGACAGTTGAAAATAGAGCTACCATATGATCCAGCAATTGCACTACTGGGTATTTACCCCAAAGATACAAATGTAGGGATCCAAAGGGGTATGTGCACCCCAATGTTTATAGCAGCAATGTCCACAATAGCCAAACTGTGGAAAGAGCCAAGATGTCCATCAACAGATGAATGGATAAAGAAGAGGTGGTATATATACACAATGGAATATTATGCAGCCATCAAAAGGAATGAGATCTTGCCATTTGCAACAACGTGGATGGAACTGGAGGGTGTTATGCTGAGTGAAATAAATCAATCAGAGAAAGACATGTATCATATGACCTCACCGATATGAGGAATTCTTAATCTCAGGAAACAAACGGAAGGTTGCTGGAGTGGTGGGGGGTGGGAGGGATTGGGTGCCTGGGTGATAGACATTGTGGAGGGTATGTGCTATGGTGAGCACTGTGAATTGTACAAGACTGATGAATCACAGATCTGTACTTCTGAAACAAATAATGCAATATATGTTAAGAAAAAAAAGGAAGAAGAAGATAGCAGGAGGGGAAGAATGAAGGGGAGTAAGTCGGAGGGGGAGACGAACCATTAGAGATGATGGACTCTGAAAAACAAACTGAGGGTTCTAGAGGGGAGGGGGGTGGTGGGATGGGTTAACCTGGTGATGGGTATTAAAGAGGGCACATTCTGCGTGGAGCACTGGGTGTTATGCACAAACAATGAATCATGGAACACTACATCAAAAACTAATGATGTAATGTATGGTGATTAACATAACAATAAAAAATTATTTAAAAAATACTGTGATTTTGATATTAATTTCCTCTCTGCCTTTGTCAAAAGCCACATTTTTGGCCCATTTCTAGAAACTAGTTAGGGCTTTATGGTATAGATATACTGGAGATTCTATTTTCCTCCCTCTCTCTTTTTTTTTTTTGATTGAGAACTTGATTATTTTTTATTTTATTATGTTATGTTAATCACCATACATTACATCATTAGTTTTTTATGTAGTGTTCCATGATTCATTGTTTGTGTATAACACCCAGTGCTCCATGCAGTATGTGCCCTCTTTAATACCCATCACCAGGCTAACCCATCCCACCACCCCCCTCCCCTCTAGAACCCTCATTTTTTTTCTCAGAGTCCGTAGTCTCCAATGGTTCATCTCCCCCTCCGATTTCGCCCCCTTCATTTTTCCCTTCCTGCTATCTTCTTCTTTTTTTTATTTTTTAACATGTAATGTATTATTTGTTTCAGAGGTACAGGTCTGTGATTCAACAGTCTTGCACAATTCACAATGCTCACCATAGCGCATACCCTCCCCAATGTCTATCAGCCAGCCACACAATCCCTCCCACCCCCACCATTCCAGCAACCCTCACTTTGTTTCCTGAGATTAAGAATTCCTCATATCAGTGAGGTCATATGATACATGTCTTTCTCTGATTGACTTATTTTGCTCAGCATAATACCCTCCAGTTCCATCCACATCGTTGCAAGTGGCAAGATTTCATTCTTTTTGATGGCTGCATAATATTCCATTGTATATATACACCACATCTTCTTTATCCACTCATCTGTCAATGGACATCTTGGCTCTTTCCATATTTTGGCTATTGTGGACATTGCTGCTATAAACATCGGGGTGCACGTACCCCTTTGAATCTGTACATTTGTATCTTTGGGGTAAATACCCAGTAATGCAACTGCTGTGTCATGGGGTAGCTCTGTTTTCAACTTTTTGAGGAACCTCCATACTGTTTTCCAGAGTGGCTGCACCAGCTTGCATTCCCACCAACAGTGTAGGAGGGTTCCCCTTTCTCTGCATCCTCACCAACATCTGTCATTTCCTGACTTGTTAATTTTGCCATTCTGACTGGTGTGAGGTGATATCTCATTGAGGTTTTGATTTGAATTTCCCCGATGCCGAGTGATGTTGAGCACTTTTTCATGTGTCTGTTAGCCATTTGGATGTCTTCTTTGCAGAAATGTCTGTTCATGTCTTCTGCCCATTTCTTGATTGTATTATTTGTTCTTTGGGTGTTGAGTTTGATAAGTTATTTATAGATTTGGGATACTAGCCCTGTATCTGGTATGTCATTTGCGAATATCTTCTCCCATTCTGTCAGATGTCTTTTGGTTTTGTTGACTGTTTCTTTTGCTGTGCAAAAGCTTTTTATCTTGATGAAGTCCCAAGAGTTCATTTTTACCCTTACTTCCCTTGCCTTTGGCGATGTTTCTAGGAAGAAGTTGCTGCAGCTGAGGTCGAAGAGGTTACTGCTTGTGTTCTTTGGGATTTTGATGGACTCCTGTCTCACACTGAGGTCTTTCAGCCATTTTGAGTCTATTTTTGTGTGTGGTGTAAGGAAATGGTCCAGTTTCATTCTTCTGCATGTGGCTGTCCAATTTTCCCAACACCATTTGTTGAAGAGACTGTTTTTCTTTCCATTGGACATTCTTTCCTGCTTTGTTGAAGATTAGTTGACCATACAGTTGAGGGTGCATTTCTGGGCTCTCTATTCTGTTCTGTTTTTTGCCAGTACCATACTGTCTTGATGATGACAGCTTTGTAGTAAAGCTTGAAGTCCGGAATTGTGATGCCACCAGCTTTGCTTTTCTTTTTCAACATTCCTCTGGCTACTCGGGGTCTTTTCTGGTTCCATACAAATTTTAGGATTATTTGTTCCATTTCTTTGAAAAAAGTGGATGGTATTTTGATGGGGATTGCACTGAATGTGTAGATTGCTCTAGGTAGCATTGACATCTTCACAATATTTGTTCTTCCAATCCATGAGCATGGAACGGTTTTCCATTTCTTTCCATTTGTTTTTTTTTTTAATTTAAACACATTTTATATTTTAGAGAAATCTTAGGGTCTTAACAAATAGATACACAAATTTCCTGTGTGCTCCCCCCTCCCACATACACACAACCTCCCCCACTATCAAAGTCTCCCTCTGAATGCTACATTTGCTGTAATCAGTGAACCTGCATGGACACACCATCCTCAGCAAAAGTCTGTAGTTTACATTCGGACTCACCCTTGCTGTTGTATATTCTGTTTCAGCAAATATCTAATGATATGTATCTACCAGTAAGGTGTCATATGGAGTAGCTTCATCACACTAAAAATCCTATGTGCTCTGCATATTACTTTTCTACAATAGAAATTCCTTATTTTATTTCTGTTGTATCATACATACCATACTTAAAGTCACATTTAAATGAGGCAAGATATAAATAAGAGAGAAGAAATAATTTCAGTTTGCTCTAACATTTATAATAGTTATCTAATCTTTATAATAATATTCTAATTTCCTTTTCTATAATGTAAACTCTTTGGTGCCAATATCCATGCTGTTTTCACTTTGACATCCAGCCTGTGCCTTTCATGAAGCCATGATACAGTCAGTGCTCAATAGATATTTTCAAAATGTATGTAATTGGCCACTAACCACAGGATAGAGGAATAGTGTGATTTCCTGTTCTGTGGCCTTCACAGTGCCATATACCCACAATAAATTCTCTGTAAAAGTCATTAAATTAAATCTGGAAACATACCAGTAATATATTTATTCATTGTATTCATACTTCTTTTGACTAAAATGTTAAGTATATCAGTATTTAAAGGATCTTGTGTATATATACGACAATCGTGTCTTCCAATTCATGTCTAAATTGAATTATATTAACTCCTGTAACTCCTAAGCTACACAGAAAACAACTATAAACATACTTTGTATTAATTTTTATAGTAAGAGGACTTTCTGATTTTATTAGAGGTTGAAAATCAAGGTTGGGGGAGCCTGGGTGGCTCAGTTGGTTAAGCGTCTGCCTTCAACTCAGGTCATGATCTCAGGGTCCTGGGACTGAGTCCAGCATTGGCCTCCTTGCTCAGCGGAGAATCTCCCTCTCCCTCTCCCTCTCCCTCTCCCTGTGTGCTCTCTCTCTCTCTCTTTCTCATAAATAAATAAATAAATCTTGGGGGAAAAAAATAAAGAAAATCAAGGTTAGGCTGACAAAAAAGCATCTATCTAAAAGCTTTGATAGCTTACATAATCACCACTTATCTGAAAGATTGTCAAGGATTCATTACTATATTCAAAAGGTTTGAAAAGTAGAGGTGATTATGATGTATTTTGTGATTCTAAAAAAAAAAAAAACCTTTGAACATTCAAAACAGATTTTTTTCTCTTCCCTAGAAGCAAAGGGTTATTAATTTCCCTTCTGAATTTTACTTCCTTTTTTTAATGGATAAAGGCAAAACATGCTAACTATAAATTATCAGCCTCCTGACATGCTCTTATCCTATTTATGAATTTTGAAATCTCATTAATTTAAGATCTGATAGCAAAAACTGAAGCAAATTTACATGGCATATGCCAGAATCAATATTAAATTTATGTTCTTTAAAAAGCTCTCTGACTTTTACTTTTTAAAAAAGTTAAATTAATAAACTTGTTAATGGAAAATATTTCTGTGGAAGATAGTAAGAGAATATCATTGAGTAGAGCTTATTCTAATCCTTCTTTAAGTTGTCATTATTTTGAATAACAATGTGAAGGGGAAATTCAAGAGCAAATACATTTTTACATAGCTATACCTCTATACTTACTTGTCACTTGTAACTAACATGTAAATAATAATAGCCAGTCTTTTATAGAAAAGGAAATTAATGAATATGGTGCTGTACAATACATACATTCACTGAACCTTTTGAATGTCCCTTCCTAAGGGAGGCCTACACTGAGCCCATGTCTAAGTTAGGTGCCCCTAATGTGTGTTTCTGTAGTCACCTGTACTGTTCTTTCTCATAGCAATTATCATTTCTGTAGTTATGACCTTATTTGCACAATAACTCTTCATTAATATCTGCTGTCATCACTAGATTATCAATTCCAAGAGAGGCAAAGTTTGCTTTTTCTCCCCCCCTGCTGAATCCCCAGCACCTGGGAGGAGGTATGCAGTAAATGTTTGTAAAATTATCATTAATAAGTAACTGATCCAAATGATGCATCTGCATATAACTGGGGGATTCAGGCATAGCACTTGGACATATCTTTCTCCTTTTCAATAAAGACCTAATCCATATATGTTTGCACAGTATTAGAAATTTAATGAATTAGAGCAGATTATGGTTGAAACTTTGAAAAATCGTCCTCTTTCCTCCCTCTCATTGGCAATCAATCCATTATAGATGTGCAGATCGGGAGGCAAGGGACTTCTCTGTTCTTTCCCTCCTTTCTCAGATTTCAAAGACCCATCAACAAGTGCAGGATGGTAGTTTACTTTATATCAACTATAAAAAATTTCATACTCTTTGTTCATGTAATATATATTTTTTAAGATTTATTTATTTTAGAGAGAGAGTGAGTGGGGTGGAGGGGCCAAGGGAGAAAGAGAGAGGGAATCCTCAAGCAGACTCCTCCTGGAATGCAGAGCCTCAGGACCCTGACCTGAGCTGAAATCAAGAGTTGGACACTCAACCGAATGAGCCACCCAGGTGCCCCTCATGTATTCTATTTTTAAAGGACTACAGTCAAGTACTATTATTGAAAAGAAGGTTTTCATTCATATGTATGTCAAGTAAATGATGATTTTTGACAGACTTGGAAAATTCTTTATGATAATTAATGAGCCTGAGATATATAACCTTATAAATCACTTTTCACCATTGGCTAATTTTATTTTCTAACTTCAACTGTTTAAAGAGAAAACAATTTTATAAAACACTGTATTTTTATTTTAAAATTAGAAGTTATTAAATTCTAATTTAATGCTTGTATTAATGATTGCCTATTTATTAAAAAAAAGTCAGAAGACACTGAAAAGCGTAAATAACTAAGAATTAGTCTCAAAGTATATGATAAAATAGCTAAATTGAATAGATAAGAAATTTCAACCTGAGTTTCCTACATGTTCCCCCATTTTACAATGAAACCACATATATATATATATATATATACATATATATATATGCCAATAGTTGCCGTATTGTAAAGTATGATCAATTTAAATATGTCTTTAATCCAAAATAACAAGACTAAAGCAGCAATGCAATACACTAATCTCTTTCTTGAAAATTCACAATGCACATAGGTACATTAAATCTACTAAAGAAAAAAATAAACTGCAAAACTTTTTGAAAAGTGTTTTCTCAGCATCTACTAGTTTTAGTGATGTTAATAAAATCATTTCTGTGTCAATCATTAATATTCTGTTATTTCGTGAAATATGCTTTGGGAGATACTCCTCTAAGTACCTATTTTTAATCAATTGGTCAGCTCAAGTTTATTGAGCATAATATGTGCAAGAATAAGAAAATTAAGACCTCCATCCTCCTAGACTTTTCTTTTTAGGTGAGACAGAAAATAAATAATCAAGTAAAATAATTAGGTATGATATTACTGCTTTGACGAAATTTGAGAGGGCAATATGGCAAAAATAATGAAGTCTGATTTCTGATAGGAAAGTTGGGAAAGATCATTCTGAGGAGGGGATATTAAAGCTGAAATCTGAAATAGAGAAGGATCCAGCTCTGGGAAGAGCCAAGAAAGATCAGGACAGACACAGAGAATCAAAAGTGTAAAGCTCTTTAGATAAGAACAGTATTACATTTGAGGAACTGGAAATTCTGGGTGTCTGTAGTATATATTTTAAATGTCATCAGAGTACCAGATACCATTGAAGAGATAGTTCATGCAGAGCCTTATAGATCCATAGTGAGTGATTTGTCCTTAATTCTGTGGGAATGCATTAATGGGTTTTAACCTTCATAATAATATAATCTGGCTTACATTCATAAAGAGTGTTCTGGCTGCTTGCTGTCAGGAGAATGGAAGGGAGAAGTACAAGAATAGAAAAAGGGAAATGACTTTCAAGGTTATTGAAACTGTCAACTGAGAGACAAAAATGGTTCAAACAATGGTGATGGCAATGGAGAGGGACATGAGTGAACAAACAGAAATGTAGTTTAGAGGTAAAGCTGGCAGATTTGCTAATGGATTTCTTGAGGAGACTGATGGAATAAAGAGAGTTTAGTAGGACTACTTAAGTTTCTGGGTTTGAGTTATTGGACAGATAGTGATGTCATTTCCTGTGTTAGTGAAAATTAGAAGAGGAATAGGTTCAGTGACCAAAAGTCACTAAATTTTTTGTGTTAGGTTTAAGATGCCTTTTAGACATTCAAGTGGAAATGTCAAGTAGGTAAGAATATGGAAAAAGTGTTGACTGGAGGTTTACATTTCTAGGTCATTAGAGTATAACTTATATGACAGAAGTGATCTATGACACATACAGTATCAGGAAAAATTGTGAAAGATTTTAAAAATGACTTGATCAAGAAGATTACTGCGTAATCAGTGGAAAACTATGTCTTGTTTACAGCACGTTCTTCTTGGTTATTTGATTTTGGAGGAATTGTGCCTTTCATTGTCTTTGAGCTATTTTGCAATTATAGACATTGTAGGTAACTGATGAATGAAAATGATTCTTATCTGGAGATATGCAAATAAATTTTATCTGGTAGAGGGACAATTGAATCTCCTGTTCCCAAAGCCAGTTTTGCATGTATTTGTAAAGTTTTGTCCACTTCTAGTTACTCCCATCAAAGAAACCTTTTATCTTCTTCATGATTCATATTTCCTCTTTGAAATAAACTTGCTAATTGAATGGTTTAATTATATATTCCTTACCTTGTCTAACTAGAAAATGAGGTCCAGAAGGGCAGAATTGTTACCCATCTTTAGGTTACACTGCATCCCAAGCAACTAGCAGATGTCTACTATTGGAAAAAAAAAAGTTAATAAAATTTCTCTATATAAGCAAATAATGACATTTTTAAAAAGATTTTATTTATTTATTTGAAAGAGAGAAAGAGAGAGAGAACACAAGGAGGGGGAGCTGCAGAGGGATAGGGAGAAGCTGTGGGGCTCAATCTCAAGACCTTGAGAACATGACCTGAGCCGAAAGTAGACGCTTAACCCACTGAGCTACCCAGGCGCCCCACAAATAATGACATTTTTGAAAACTTTTGGAGAACAATCTGCAAAGAAAGAGAAGAGGACATAGTGTAATAGTTATGCACATAGACTCTGGCTCTGCCCCTAATAATAGATGTGATTTTCTGCATGATGTTTAATATACTTTAGTTTTCTCATTTGTAAAATGATAATAATAACCATGCCCACCTCTTAAGATTGTTACAAGAATTAAATGTTACAAATTGTTAAATGCCTAAAAAAGTACCTTTTATCTAGTAAGCACGGCATGTGTTTGTTGGACAAATAATGGCAAAGTAGATGACTCAAATGGTATTTTAAAGCTTTCCTTTCCACTTTTAATTCTTCCCTACTCAATGACAGATCCTTTTAATCAAGGAGTATACAACTGGGTCAAATCATTTAGTCAATTCTTTTTGAATGTTCAATTTATTTCTTATTTTATTTATTTATTTATTTATTTATTTACTTACTTACTTACTTACTTATTATTATGTTAATCACCATACATTACATCATTAGTTTTTGATGTAGTGTTCCATGATTCATTGTTTGCATATAACACCCATCACCAGGCTAACCCATCCCCCCACCCCCTCCCCTCTAGAACCTTCAGTTTGTTTCTCAGAGTCCATAGTCTCTCATGGTTCATCTCCCCCTCCGATTTCCCCCCCTTCATTCTTCCCCTCCTGCTCTCATAATCTCAGGAAACAAACTGAGGGTTGCTGGAGTAGTGGGGGGTGGGAGGGATGGGGTGGCTGGGTGATAGACATTGGGGAGGGTATGTGCTATGGTGAGCGCTGTGAATTGTATAAGACTGATGGATCACAGACCTGTACCTCTGAAACAAATAATACATTGTATGTTAAAAAAAAAAAAGAAGAAGATATCTCTTATATTCATACAGCTTTCATTGTCAAGGCTATTTTGAGTGATGTTTGGCATTGGGGGTGTGGGGATGCATCCTTCACTTTGCAATTATTTAGGATCTAAATTATTCATAATGTTTAATGCTCAACCAGAATTTTGAGGCAGCTGACACCTAGATTTAGCTTTTTGTAGATGGAGTGATTGAACTGATTGGTTTATAAGTGGGAGAAGGATTCTTTTGGGGATTTTATTGTGCCTTGTCATTCTCTGACTCCTTTCTCCGCACGTGGCGTTTTCCTAAGGAATTGTGCACTGGAATAATTTAGATTTTGCAGTGTTGTGAACACGTTTGTTTGAATTCTTTGTCATGACATTTCAAATCTTGGGAAGCTGTGTTCAAAAACATATCCAACATTTGAGAAGATGTGAACATCTTTAAATAAATTGATGACTTCTTCCAATTTTTCCCATAGTTCTGTTGTCACTTCTAGGTAAAAACAAAAACAAAACAAGTTAGCCTAGGGCAGGCTCGGGGCAAAAAAAAAGTTAAGTTCAAAACCTCAGCCTGCCTTTAAAAACTCTTCATATTGTGTCCCTTCTGTACCTTTTTAGCCTCACGTCTGACTATATTCCCTACAACCTAGATTTTTAGTCTGGTTGATTACAAGCTATCTTCCACAGCCCTGATTCCTTTTCTTACCTCTGCTCTTTGCTGAACTGTTCCCTCTTCCTAGAATGTTTTTTGCCACCATATAACTCAATAAAAATATTTTTTGAAGCCCATTCAAATTTCAAATGCTCCAAGATGCCTCCCCAGATATACCAAGGACATTTTATGCTATTCTTTCTCTTCTAGAAACTCCATCAGAGCGTTTATTATGGTCTACCTTGAACCACAATTTCTACATTTGTTTCTCTGTGGTTATCTATTTCATTGAAAGCTTCCGAGGCTCATTTTAATTTTTAGTCCTTATGGACTACAGTGTCCTGTAGAATGTGTTGCCAGGGGGAGTTTCAAGTGCATGTGTGCTGCTGAAAGGGGTCATTCTACACTGGCCATGGAATCTATAGTTGAAGCTGAGTTCAGATCTTGTTTATACTCCTTTTGTGGGCAAACAAATTCTCTAGTGTTCATTTTCTTTATCTGTAGAAAGATAATAAAACCAATTTCTTTAGAGAACTGTGGTGGAGATCCAGTAGGATATTACTGTGAAGATAGTATGGAAACCATAGGGAGCAATATAAGCACTGATTTCTGTGACCTACTTTCTTCTTTCTTTTCAGGCATTTTCTCTCTGTCCTGGCCTTCTGGACAGCATTTCATTTACTAAACTTTTTTTTTTCCCCTTCATATACCCCACTGAACAACTTTGCCTCTGTATTTCTTAATTTGTTGATGCATGTCTTCATTTCTAATTTATATATCTTATTTAACATCTAGAAATTCAATACTACTCATACTTGCTTCTTTTAATCAATATGTATCACCAATGTAATGATCAGGGTAGTGTGATGGTTACACATGATAGTGATCAGAATAGTGGAGAGATGCTCAAAAGGCAGCAGGTGTATGCTGGTAATAGCTATAGAAAGTTGAATTTTTATAGTCTCAATCATGAAGATACAGGCTGTAATTTTAAGAAGAGAAGATGATTTTTTTAAGAAGAGAAGACTATTAAGTATGCATAAATATTGATGCAATTAGAATACCTAAATATTGGTGCATTGTTCATTTTACTATTTTAGCACTGCTCCGGAAAGAAATAGGAGATGCAGAAAAATAAAAGGAAATGTAAAATGTAGACTAGCCTATTAGGCTGCTTATTATATAATTTAGTAAAAAAGTATTTGGGCCATAATGAGGAGAATGGAGATAGATTGCTAAAAAGGATAATAATTAAGAGTAGATTATAATTCTCTAGATTAGGCTCGTTTCCTTTTGAGTTCTCTTTCCACTGACACCAAAAGCATCTGGTTTGTTGAATACCACTGAGTACTTGTGGTGCCTCACAGATTATAGCTCTGTATAGTTCTCACTACTCCTTTTTTTTTTTTTTTTTTTTTTTTGTGGAAACCTGAAACCTCATTTTGCCCTGGTCTGAACTGTTTTCTGGAGAAGTTGTCTTGATCCTCAGTTGTTAGAAATAAACTGCCAGGCTTTTGTTCAATACTGCCTCCACGCCCCACTTCCTTCTTGTCCTGGGTGCTAGTTCTCTTTGCTCTGGCTGAGGTTACTCAAAAAACATTCTGCTTAACACCTCAATGCTATAATGTTTTCATACACAATGTTGTATTATCCAAACACCGCCCTGTAACCATTGCCCAAATCTTAATTGTGCATATGCAAATATCCAGGAGGAATTTTTGTGTTCATAATTCTGTAGAATCTTTGATTCGGTTGGTTTCATCTTCTCTGGAAGAAATGCATTGGGATTTAGAATCTGCATTTTTAGCAGATTTTGCAAATTAAATAAAGTCTCCTTTTTAAATTTACCCAACTCTACTTCCATAGCCATATCCTGGCCCTTATGTGGGTTATGAATATTCAGTATATTGTCTGAATGTACAGGCTACTAGCAAAGTGAAATTAAGATTACTTTGCTGAAGCAGTAAGACAGCAATAAAGGAGCCCCAGGAGTTTACTTTAGTGCTAACAAAGTGCTGTTAAAGCAGTGGTCTCTAGCCCCATTTATATGTTTTTGAAAAGTAACACTCACTGAACCATGTAAGAACTTGCTATATTGAAGATTTGCAGCAAATTTTGGTACCAAACTCTTTATTTCCGAACATATTTTCTCCCCACTGACCCCAAGATATCACTGACAGGAAGGGGAATAAACAGCTTTTCATTTTTTCCTTTTAGAATTGTTAATAAGTGGATCAAAAATCAGATATTGAGGCAATTACCAAGTGTTTGGTGCTCTAGGGTATATGTCCTTAGAAACTGATTGAATTCAAGAAGTAAACTGATAGAAGCAAAATCCAATTAAGTATGAAATCTGTGCTATTGGGCAGAGCAGAGAGAACTCAAACTATCACTTAGCATCAAGTGATCATGCTGCTTCAAAGGTCTTGCAGAGGGTAAAGAGAATGAATCAAGACATAAAATACTTCTAGAGAAGAAATAATCTCTATCAAATGAGAAAAAAAAGAGGTGTAATGTCAGGCAATATTAAACAATCCTGGTCTATATTGTCTGAGAGCATGTTATCTTGAATTTCTATCTATTATTCAGAATACTGCTTCCACAATACACAAGGCATCAGCTAGGATTATGAGAAATTTCCAAAGGGATGGATTCTTTGGCAAAACCCTTCAATGCTCTTGGACTTTTCTCTTTTAAATCTTACAGAGATGAAGGGATATCTTATACACACTACAGAATTAATCCGGAGAAGAAAACTGTTGGGAAAGCGAGTCTTGCACCTGCTGTCTATCCATCCCCACTCCACCACGTAGGAGTGGTTGCTGAGGATGACACATTTCTTTACCTAGAGAGAAAGAGCCTACACAGCCTGTGCCAAGCTTATCACATAGTCTTTGCTTAAGGCGTGTGGGTCATATGGTACCTGGCCAGCCCCACTTTGGGGAGGGGATGAGGTCTCTCTACTGAGGCACAAGAGGGGTACATGGAAACCTCAGGGAGAAAACCTATGGCCACCACAGAAGCACACCAACTATTGAAGCTGATCTTATTCTGTCTCTTCTCTATTTAAGTAAAGCGTTATTCCATCCAGTGCTTGACTGTGTTGTATTCTCCTTGGCAACTCTGATACCAAGGCACAGTGGGCAGAAGTGTTTAGAGTTCTGTTCCTGGAATTATGTTGAGATTTCCTATCCTCCATGTAGCAAACCCCTGAGATTGGTAACCTGTGCGTGGTAATCCACTCTCACAAAAATCACCATAATTTCTCAAGAACATATGTTTTATGAAGGGGAAGAAAAAATCGGACTCTGTTTACCTATTTTCAAAAATGATGTATGCTATTGAGATAAAACGAACATGTCCCCTGAAAATGAAAGAATAAAAAAAGAAAAAGGGAGCTTTTTTCTTTTAATAAAATCTCATACTAATTTTTTTATTACCCCAAATTTTGTTCTTATCCTTATGTCTAAGGATGGATTTGAAAGACCATAAAATGAAACATGAAAATGTTTTCTTGTTCTGTAGCCATGAGTAACTGATAAAATATCTTCTCTGAGACAGGCATTTACCCAACTAAAGTTTATTGCTTTATTTGCCAGCAAATTGTGTATCGTGCACTCATTCTGGCCTAATGTTTCTTTATGCAAAGAAATCATTGTGTAACTGTATACCTTTTTTATTAACACTGGTTTTTATAGAGCTAAGTTTACCATCTACTAGAATATTTAATGACAAATATTTAGTGTTTATTCTTTTTGATTTTCTATGACATTTGGAATATAAACTGTTCCTTTTTATCCCAACTTCAATAATTCAGTCCCTTATCATCTTCTGTCTGAAATATTCTCCTCAATAAATTTCGAAAACATTATATCATAATTATCAACAGTTTAAGCTCTGAAATTAGGTTTTGTTTTTGATTCTGTCACTTGCTACAGAGGTTACGAACTTTGATTAAGAACCTCCTTTACTCATATATAAAATTAGAAGATTTTTGCTTCTCCGCTCTCTTTCATTGGATTTCCTGGTAGTTAGATTTCATGTTCCATGTTGGTTTCATTAACTATAACGTATGTATTTCACATTTGTAATTTTATTTCCATTATATCCTATAAAATATTGTAGAAATCACTAGGTAATTTGAAATTTAAAATACTGTAATAATAAAAAATGTGGGTAATTTGTGCTTATGATAAATAAAAAATATAACAAAATTAATAATGATTTTGTGACAACTTAGCATACTAGTATATTTACATCAAATAAAAAATGTAAATAAATAATTTTAAAATTCAAAATACATATAAGCATATCCACACACAAACACAGTCAAGCTTTGAGATCCTGTACTAGTTATTTAAGGTCTCTGTACTTCAGTTTCACTATTTATGAAATGTGTTATTAACAGAACTGCCACATACTTCTCTCTTGTAAGTTGAATGAATGAATGCAAGTAGAATGCTCAAAAGAGTAAATGACATATAGTGAGGAAACATTATTTATTATGATTTTGTGAGTCTTTCTGTTTTTGATTCTCAGGGTGGAGTTCAGTATGCCTCTGTGCTAACCTTATCTGCAAGGGAAAAGAGAGCTTTGTTGCGTTATGAAATGTCACCTTATTGAAACAAGCATTCAAGGACAACTTTGTAGAATATGATACCATTTCTCCAAACTTGCTTATTACAACCAGCTTACTCTGAATTATTTATTATTACTATTTTTCTCAAACTAGAGGCATACATCTGTTTTTAGGTTTGATCTTTCAACTATTAAACCAAGAGATTTCTAACTTATTGATGTCAGGTTGGAAGTTCTTGACTTGTCATGTTGCTTACATTTGTATTTTGAACTTAATTTACTTATATATTTTTTAAGAGGTACATGCTTAAAAATTTACGTTTGCAGATATGGAAAAGACATTATGATGATAGTGCTTTAAATCAACATTAGATATCTCTGATGTCCTTTTTAATTGCTAGTGAATAAAATCTGTAATTGAGTTTAAGAAACACTGGCATTGTCTGTAGGCATAGGGAAAGGGAAATGAGGCGTCATCAAGTAGTGGAAGAATGGAGCTTGATTAGAAAGTACCTTTGGAAGTGTCTGTTGTGGGCTTCAAGATTCACCACCCGGATTCCCCCTTAAATACTTGTAGCCTCTGCAGCTACAGCACTCAAATCTCAGCCTCTCCAGGGATTGCCACCTCACCCAAGCTCATGTCCTTTCATGCATGGCCAGCATCCAATGACTGATCCAGATGGAAGTATAACAACCTGGCTTCACCCATGAGACAACTCTGATGGGCCACTGCGGCTCTAGATTCCCTGTGGAGTCCACTGACCCAGTCAAGCCTGCATCTCAACTGCACCCTCTGCCAAATGCTGCTTCCTTTCTCTCCTTCCTATATATATTGATTCCAAAGATTTCCTAACAAATATCCTGAATCCTGGACTCCATTTGTGTCCTGCCTCCTGGAGCACCTGTACTGCCATACCCTCTATTCCAATTTTTTTCATTTTATAAATGAGGTTTGTTTCTATCATATATTGGGAATTGGGCTGTGATTGATTTTTGTTTCACTTTCTTCCATTCAGTCTGCTCACCTCTTCGGAGGGGTGCTGATGAGAATCTAAAAAGTCTAACAAAACAGAGGAATCAAGCAACTGCTTAATTTTTAAACTGAATACATCCTCTCTGGAGATACAAGAATAGATTAAAACCACTCCTTAATGAGTAGAGAGCCTGAATGTGATGTTCAGAAGCTTGAGGCTTATGAAATAAAAACTGTATGAAAAAGAACAAAACTTGTCACTCTCAAAGTTGCTGAGTTGGGATTGAAGGTACAAGCAGACCACAGAGTCTTGCTTTAGCACAAGTACCTGGGAAGTGTATCAGTTATGAAGTTCTTTCTCTTAAGACCTTTTTGCACATGTATTTATATAAGGAAAAAAAGAGAGAGAAAAATCTGGCAGAAATTTTGCTTCTTACAACTCTCCTACCATTTACCCATGGGGTACTCCACTAACATGTTCTCTTTCAGTCTTTATATTCTGTTTTAATAATTGATCTGTGTTTAGCTGCTTTGAGAGCTGGTACACTCAGGCAGCTCCAGATTGCCAGAGAGGATTGGATGTTGGGCAACCTTATCTATATGTATGGTTGGTTGCTGGGCCTTTTACCTGCTAGGGGAGGATCTGAGGCAAAGCTGCTTCTAACTTTTGTGTCTTTAAGCCAAAGAAAACATAGATTATGGGAACAGATTTTAAGGCACTTAAAGAGCACTATCAGGAAGTAAGGAAACTTCTGTGTTTTATTCTTAGGTTTCATAATTTCATTTAAAAAATAATTGGTTGTGGGGCACCTGGGGGGTTCAGATGGTTAAGCATCTGCCTTGGCTCAGGTCATGATCCCAGGGTCCTGGGATCGAGCCCCACATCAGGCTCCCAGCTCAGTGGGGAGCCTGCTTCTCCCTCTCCCTCTGCCTCTCCCCCTGCTGTGCTCTCTCTGTCTGTCTGTCTCTCTCTCTCTCAAATGAATAAATAAAATCTTAAAAAAAATAATTGGTTGACAAACTTGAAGCATCAGGTGAGTACTTTAAGATTAGAAATATTAGCTGAAAGAGTAACAAAGCCAGTTTTTCCAGCTTTATTTTCAAATTTTTAAGACACCATATAGTGATTATCTCACATAAATAACATTGTAGTTACTATTGTTTTCTTGGTAGCAAGCTATTCTTTATAAAATCATAATTTCTGAAGAAGAAATGGCTGCAAAATAATTTTTGAGAAATATTACCACATCTCTTTTAGAATTAGATAATCCAATTTTATGGCTATGATGATTAGGTAAGTATCGATTATTTTTCAGCCACGGGGAAATGATGAAAATTTGTCATCAATTTTGAAGTCATGAAAGAGGAGCTTGTATTCTTGATTAGCAATTACAGCTCTGCCTTATGTTCTTTAAATCAAAGACAATTTCTGTGGGGAATATGAGGACATTTTCAACTTCTCTTTTGACCTTTTACTCTACATGGGGGGAGAAATAAATCAAGAAAATGAAGCATGTTTTTAAATATGGTCTTCACTCAAGGACAATAGGATGCTATTGTCATAATTCTGTTAACTTGTGTCTTCCCAGAACCTGAAAAGGAATGAAAGGTAGACACATCCAAAATAGAAAAATAGCCAGAAACTGTTGATGAATATTGTACTTGAAGGATTTTTTGCAGTGCTATTTGCAATAGATAATTTTAGAAATCTTAGGGTATGTGTTATATTGGGCTCTCGTATATTTTCATCCTCAGTTAATCAGTTTTGTTCTTAAGTGTTTATGGTGGCACACAAATGCCAGATTTTTTTCCCGTCATAGAATGGTTATGTGATGACTTTAGAATGAATAATTGCCACACAGAAATGACAAACTCGTTGGGAAAATAACTTAAGAATATGCCTGAATATGAATTTTGCACGTGGCAAGAGAGGTCTAATTAGTGAACATGTATAGGTAACCAAGTCAGATGGGAAAGATGTGGTACTAGTTACCTATTTGAGACCAACCCTTCTTTTTAATCTTAATGCTCCTAAAAACCTCTGAAGAAGTTCAATGACAAATGTGGGGAACAGAAGTTCTACTTTGGCACACTTTTATTCCCTGGGTAATAACAATTGCAAATACTACATATAACCATCAAATGTAATGTTAGTTTATATCTGAGACATAGTCTTGAAATTTAATGGGCTGCTAAAAGACAGTTCTCTGCAGAGCAATTTTCCCAACTCCTTAAGTGCATTAACAGTTACTGCCTTGGAAAGAAGACACACCCTTTATGTTGTTTACATGTAGCCACGACTTTTACATCAGGAGTGGCCAGGCACTTATAAGCTTAGCTTCCCATGCATAAGTGAAGCCGTATTTCTTTCAAATTATATCACTAAAAGCCTATTACGGGTTTACAATTAAAACATAGATTTACACCTAAACTTGAACTATTGTATTAAAAATTTGCATCATTGTGGTTATAATTTAAGATATGGTGATTAGAAAGGGAAGGTCTTGTTGAAGTCTGGCGTTAGCTCAGGGGGTTCAGATTTTACACAATTAGGATTTTCCTGAGGATCCCTACCAATATACACGAGAAAGATATATGAGCACAACCATAACGCTGAAGCACACCAACTTTTCTATTCTCTTATATATTACTTTATTTCCCTCATTTAGTGTACTCATTTGCTCTTCAATTCTTGGGAGAAAGGAAATCCCAATTCCCATAAGATACTTGCCACCCTGGGAACAGCTGTTATCAACAGCAGGAGTCTCAAGCCTCTGAGAGTGTGGTAAACCATTGGTTAAAACATAACTTTACATTTTCATATTAGAAAAGCTAAAACATTCACTCACATTTAGACATTTGTTATTTACTCTTTTGGGGGGGTTACTTACTCTTATTATTGCTTGTTCATGTGAATGTATATATGATGTGTTTTCACAATAGTTCATATAGAAGGATAAGTCTTCTGATAAATCCCTACATGTAATTTGAATCTATGGCATTTATACATTCAAAATGGTTTTCCTGTTGCCTCTCTGGTCTCTTTGAATAGCAGATGGAACCAAGGTAGCTAGTTGCTTACTGCTGCATGCAGTGGTTTTTCCCTAAGTAACTTCAAAGTTACTTCCTAGAAGGTTGAAGTACATTCATAGTAGTCTTTCTTCTCTCTCTCTCTCTCCTAAGGCCATAGTAGTCTTGGGCACTGAGGTATCTCAGTGTACTGACATGATACACATGGGCTAGAGGCATGCCAATATGTTGAGCTGCTTAACCTTTGGAATAAGCAAGTAGGGCCTTGAGGCCGCTAAAGCCCTTATGGCTTTTTGCTTTGCCTGGTGGGTTCCCCATGGAGATTGGAGAGCAGGTACTTATTAGGGATTGCTCTTGATGTTGATACTTGATGGATGGAGTAGAAAGGAAGCAGGACTGGGGAGATGGAGAATTCCACTAAAGTCCTGAGCTGGCCTTAAAGGGAGATTTAGACTTGGGAGGCCTTTCATATTTGTCCAAAATTGGATATAAGGGACTGGACTTTTATAGACCTCAGACGTTTACGTATTCACGTAAATGGACAATGGCTAGACTATACATAAAAATACGACGCTGGTCCACAGTCTGCAGCACTCAGTCAAAGGAGTGAACCCTCTATCTATAGCAACCAGTCCAGGAAGTCAAATAACAACCTCCGTAGCAATGGGCTTCTGCAGCCAGTGACAAGAAGTTGATTTTCGTCAAAAAAAAAAAAAAAAAAAATTGGAACACATTGTTAGCATTCATTGTTCAATTTCTGACATAAATTTTGCATTAGACTGTAGAAAAATGTACCTAATGAAGCTGAAAGGAACCACTCTCATGTTAAATATTTTATCTTTGATATGTTCATTAACTTCCTTTTTCTTCTTGCTGTTTTCTGAGTAGCTTCCTCCCAACATATATTCAGGTTTAATTCTTTGCCCATTATGCACCCACTTTTCTCTTGGATGATTTGAATAGTTAGGTTTGGGTTTGAAAACAAGCACAGTATATAAACATTGTAGACCCAGGAATAATATATATATGTTTTACTTCACATTTGATCTGATTTTTAAAACCAAGCTTATACTGAATTCCTCCTTTAGGGAAACAATTTATTGGAAGAACATTTATAGTGTGCGGAGATAGTAGTTCAAAAAAATTGTCAGCTGAGTGACTGTCAGCAGGAGGGAAGGTGTGAATCTTTTCACATGAGCCTCTCTTTCCATTTCTTTTTTTTTTTAAGATTTTATTTATTTATTTGAGAGAGAGAGAATGAGAGAGAGAACACGAGAGGGGGGAGGGTCAGAGGGAGGAGCAGACTCCCTGCTGAGCAGGGAGCCTGACACGGGACTCGATCCTGGGACTCCAGGATCATGACCTGAGCCGAAGGCAGTCGCTTAACCAACGGAGCCACCCAGGCGCCCCCTCTCTTTCCATTTCTATTGAGCCTGGAAATATGAAGCAAGAATATTGAATACTTGAATATAATTCTAAAAAATAACTGGCTTCTTAAGTTTTTTAATAATTCAAAATAAAATTGCCAGAAGTAAAGCTCTGACTTACAAAGTCTGTCACTTTAACCTATTCTTTGTGAAATATTCCCAACTCACAAGTTATCACTTTATATGCATATTCCTTATTAATGCAATGGAAATTATGTGAATATAATACATTCTGGGAACATTATGCATCCTAAAAATTTTATACTCTCACAGTATTCTCTGGATTGTTAATTAGTAATTAAATATTATATTAGAGAAAAGGAATTAATAGCGTGGAGTATAGTGCAATAATTAAAGTAAGAATTGGAATATCAAACTGTCTGGGTTCAAATCCTTGCCCACCAATTTTAGCTGTGTGACTCTGGGCAAGTTATTCTGTCAGTCTGTTTTTCAAGGATAAGTCTTCTGATAAATCCATTTAAAATGGATTTCAAAATTCATTTTAAAATCCGTTAACAAGAATTTCAGAGGTTTTGAGTAATAAGTAAGTTAATATGGCTCAAGCCCTTAGGAAATTGCCTGGCTTAGAATAAGGACCAGGACCACCATTTACACAGCTCCAGGGGCACTATTCACAGTGATTTCTATGTGATTGGTGCCTTCTGGAGCACAGCATAGTATGTGTATGGTGCCTCTTGAAGCTGTGTTTCACGAAAGTGTTGGTAGTATCAGGGAGAGTATAGCTTTTCCATTATTGTGATTAATGCAGGATGACTATATGCCACAGTTCACTCAGGAAAATACTGGGTTTTGCCTGTCATTTATGCATTATTCGTGCCAAGTCCCTATCCCAGAAGTGTTCCCTTTTGGACAATAAATTATATGGTCATTGTATTCATGCCTATTTAGGTGAAACTTACTAGTTTATCTCGAGCTTTGATGAAGGATCTTTTTCATCTATTCAGATCTCAAAGTGTATTACCTCAGATTCTATTGGGCAATCTCTATGGCTTATTCATTAATATAGTTTTCCAAAACAAAGTCATCGATTTAGTTCAGAAGAAATTCAAAGGCTTCCTTTCATTGTTGGTTTTTTTTTTTTTTTTTTTAGTTTTTCTGATGACTTACAGTCTTATTTTTTCAACTCTCCATAAAATAGTATTTTGGCATGTTTCTTAATGTTGTTATTGCCTGTAGTTTATTTATTTGACTGAGATTTTAGCTTTTCAGTGTTAACTAGTCAACTGTGGAACCAGATCTGCTTCTCTTTTCAAGACAAGCCAAGAAGAGTCTATAAGACTTCGGCATTGATTTCTATGTCATAGTCTACATAGAAAAATATATTTGCATTTAAACTTAAGCCAAATGAGAGTGGATTTGGGTGTGTTTATGTGGGGTGTTGAAATAAGCCATCACATTTTCTTTAGATTTTAAAATGATAAAGAAAATAACTTCTTCCATTTTTGAAAATGAGCTTGCTTCTATGGATTTATTTATTATATCAGATTTTATGCTCAAAATGACTAAACACAATTCTTAATTTTTGATAGTTGCCATCTGTGATGAAGATGGTACAAATATTTGGTAACAAATGGAAGAATATTTGTCATTTTTGTTTTTTTATTGGCAGGAACACTTTTCTTGGCACTAACAAAAATTCACATAATTTTCTTTAAGTTGAATTTCAAGGGTGACATTATTTTTCAAGTCAGACAGGGCTTTCTTCTTTAAACCACAAAGTTATATTAACATCTTTTGACAAACAAGTGGATTTTGATTCAAATTGAACTTTTTGATATAAGAACTAGTTAAAATTGTTGATGAAAATGTCCCTTAAGTATTCACTGATGTTGCTCATCTAGTCCAACATTTTGTCTCTTGTATTTTATTTTATTTAACTTTATTTCTTTACATTGATTTAGTTCAGTTCCTCCCTATACTTCCCATGAGGTCCTCTGTAGCCCTTAGTTTATTTTTAACATTATTAAATGAAATTTTTTACATTTTCTTCTCTCGGTACAATGTCATCTCTATTTGTTTGTTTTATCCCAAACCTAGACCATCTTGGAATACTTCACTTCCCATATGTCTCATGGAAGCTCTTTTCTGTTTTCTCTGACTTTATTGAGAATTTTATGATTCCATTTTATCTCGTCTCTCTGCATATCAATTCTATTTCTTATTTTAAAGTTATGTATTGTTGCCCTTGAATTTACAATATACATTTTAAACTAAACTAAGTCCATTTTCAAATAGCACTGTACAGTTCATGTGCAGTGCAGGTACCTTGGAACAGCATTCCCCCTTCCTTTCTCTGGTCCCTTGTGACATTGCTGGCATCCATTTCTCCTATCCATGTAGTATAATGACCCAATACATTGTTATTCTTAGTACTTCCTTTAAAAAAAAGAAGTTGTATTTTCAATTAAGAATAAGAAGAAACATGGGCTCCTGGCTGGCTCAGTTGGTAGAACATGCAACTCTTGATCTTGGGGTTGTGGGTTTGAGCCCCATGTTGGGTATAGAGATTACTTAAAAATAAAATCTTTTTAAAAAGAATAAGAAAGAACAATTTTTTGCCTCATTTATTCATTATTCAGTGCTCTTCATTTCTTTATGTAGATTTAAGTTTCTGACCCATATAAAAATTTCTTTTAACATTTCTTTTGGGACAGAACTGGTGGCAATGAATTCCCTGATTTTGTTTTTCTGAGATAGTCTATTTCTCCTTCACTTTTTTAAAATTGCTTTTTATTTTTATTTCAGTACAGTTAACATACAGCATTATATTAGTTTCAGATGTACAATATAGTGATTCAACAATTCTCTCCTTCACTTTTGAAGGACAATTTCACTGAATATAGAATTCTAGATAGGCTTCCCCTCTTCTTTCAATCCCTTATTTATGTCACTCCACTCTCTTCTTAACTTCATGATTTCTAAGAACAAGTCAAAGATTATTTATTTATTTATTTGAGAGAGAGTGAGGACTCAAGAGATCACAGAGGGAGAAGGAGAAGCAGACTCTCTGCTGAGCAGGGAGCCTGATGTGGGGCTGATCATGACCTGAGCCGAAGGCAGACGCTTAACTGACTGAACCACCCAGGCACCCCTCTGAGAACAAGTCAAATATAAAGTTTATAATTTTATTTGTAGGTACTTTTTACCCTTCCTCTGGCTTTTTGCAACATTTTCATGTTGTCTTTGATTTTCTGGAGTTTGAGGATGATATATCTGGGGAGTGGGAAGGGGAGGAACGTGGCGGGGGTGGGGTGTCTTCCTTGGTTTTCTTTGAGCTTCCTGTCTCTTGAGTTGGTTTCTTATAATTATTTTGGAAAATTCCCAGCTATTAGTACTTCTGATACATATATATATATATATATATATATATATATATATATATATATATACACACACACACACACACACACATATAGCTCCATATTCTTTCTTCTCCTCCTGCAGTTCTAATTACATGTATGTTCTTCCATGCGCAATTTCAGATGCCTTGTTCTAGTTTTATTTTTATTATTGTTCTTTTGCATTTTCATTTGTGAAATGTGTCCTGAACTATTTTCAAGCTCACTGATTCTTTCCTCAGCAATATGGGTCTGATAAGGAGCTCATCAAAGGCATTCTTCATTTCTGTTACAGTGTTTTTGACTGCTATCTTTTACCTTGTTTCTTTCTTGGGGTTTCCATATCTCTGCTTACATAACTCATCTATTCTGTTATATTGTCTACATATTGATTGTAATTATTTTAAATTCCCTCTCTACTAATTCCAACATCTGTGTCTTATTTGATACTGGCTCTGATGCTTTTTTGTCTCTTCAGAGTGTTTTTTTCTTGCATTTTCATATGCCTTGTAATTCTTTCTTGAAGTCCAGACAAGGTTGCACTGGATTTTAGTGATTGAGGTATATATAAACCCTTAGTGTGAGGATTTATGTTAATCAGGCTAGGAATCGGGATATGCTTAATATTTGCCATGGCTAAGGTGCCTTAGGCTTCACATTTCTCTAGTGCCCTTGTTATTGGCTCACATGTTTACTTTGGACTTCTCTAAGTACTCCTCAGAGACAGTTTGTGTCGTGTAGTTCTTCTGGATGTAATCCACTGTTATAGAACCTACTTGGTAAGGTGCAGAGTAGGCCTTTGTCAGGGAGAAGGTTCTGGGTATGTATCCTAAATGACTGCTCTTCACCTTTCCCAGCCGGTATCATAAAAGGCTTTCTTGGATCTTTAAGAACCTGGTGTAATTTCTGAGAGTAAAGATCATAAAGTAAGGGGTTCCCACTAATATTATGGCCCCTGGAAGTTTCTCATGATAGTCTGCACTCAGCCTCCATCACTTAGTCAAAATTAGCATTTAAATCATACCAGTTTATTGCTTCAGGGATTTCTGTTACAAAAATCAGAAATTAGCTGTGATTCTCTATATATGCTTGTGTCTCCAGATATCAGGGTAGTGGTTTGTTCTTTGACCTCAGTTTTCTGATATATCCAAAAGAAGTCATTTATTTTTAATTTGTCCAGTGTTTTTGTTGTAAGCACAGGAGTGACAATTTACAAGTTCTTTACATGTAGGAACTAAAATCAGAATGAAGGCTACAGTTTTTCACTTTCTTGAAACAAATAAGCAAATAAAAAGTCTTCATTAACATTCTTGACCTTTTCTCATACCCCTTTGTAATACTTTTTGTATATGCCTCTTTGTTATTGTCACACAAAGACTTCTCATCACCTACAATCATTGAAGATTTGGTAATTGAATCATAGATTCTTTCCATGCCTCAAATTCTGTTATTGTCAGAGTGATTTTATTTTTCAGGTAGTTGGATATTAACTATAAAATAAAGAAGTCTTAGTGATCAATGTCATTATTCAAGCCAATAATCTCTGACTTATTTTCTTTTCTTTTACATATCCAGCTCTCTTTGTCACATAGTACAACTCTCTAGTTACTGTGTTGTGACAAATGTTAATACTCATAAAGAGGCCAATTAAGAAAAATCAAAATTGGAAATGAAGTGAGAATGAAAACATCAAATCCATCATCTTTCCCTAATATCTGTACAAGCCCTTCAAAGTAGGGAGTCTTTGAGAGACATTTAATAAACATTGGCCATAGATTCTCTTATGTATTGATGATGGTATTTATTAATCAGTATTTTCTTCAAAAAATTAAAATTTCCATATGAAATCATAATCTAGCTAAGAGGGGTCTGCGAAGTTGGCAAGAAAGGAAATAAATGTTTAAGGACAGAAAACATTATTAAATACCTAAATAATTCAAGTTTGCATCCATTAATGAATAAGGATGAAGGAAACAGAAATAATGTGCCAACAAACATAAATGTACTCATTTTATGTAAGTTCACAATGATTTTATTAACTTCTAACCCTTAGTTAGAAAGTGTTTACTTCTGGGATGGATTCTTATTTATGGATAATATTTATGATTTCACATAATTGGTAAAAGATCTCAACCATGAAAACTAGAGATTTTAATTAACAGTGAGCTTGTGAAAATGAAGTTCATGTTTAGTAGGCAAGAGATTAGACATAACATTAAAGATATTAGGGACAATAAATTACATGAAATGGAAAATAAAAGTGTTTTCTTTCAGGAGATATAGTAGGTTATAAAGTCTGCACTTCTGATTTCTGAATAAGATATGGATAAAGGGCATAGAGAGGTCCTATAAATTGGGCTTTACATAATCTGTAGAAATTCAAAGACTTGAATTGATTTTTTAAAAAATGGCATTGATTATCCTTTGCGGGGTACTTCTCTAACAATGTAAGTGAGAGCAGGAAGAAGAATAGAATTTCACTCTGTTTTGTCCAAAGAGAAGACAAGTTACGTGACCCCACACACAGAAATAAAAGAATAAGCAGCACAACATATGAAATGTGCTCAACTTTGCTGATATCCAGAGGATATGAGGAATCACATATTGAAGTTGTATGGAAAACCATGATAATGTTCCATTATACATTCAGCATATTGGCAAATGCTCTCATAGTAGCCTACCAACCAGTCACCATTTGCAAGCTTCAAAGTAGTAATTGATTTAGGCAGGAGGCTTCAGTGCTTTCTAAAACTAATTTGTGAAAGTTTAATGAAGAATAGAAAATTTTTAATATTCTCAAAGTATCTTCTAAGACATTATTAATTATAGAGTGAAATTTATAGTGGAATTCTATCTTATCTATGTGATCAAAGTCAACATGACCAAAAATGGAAAAAAATTGACTTCAGTGTCCTATAAAAATTCTATAATCATAGTCTAACTTGACTAACATCAGCAAACTAAAACTGAGAAACATTATACAAAACACATGTTCAAGGTAATCCTGTTAACCATTCTAAAATGAAATCTGACTCTCAAAGTATATTGTTTTGGGGAACATCTTTCTCATGTGGAGCATTTATAACATATTGTTAACTATGTGCAAAATAATCCTGTTCTTACGTTTGTGTGTTGTTTTGCCTTCTACTATTGACCCAATAGATAATGCTGTCCACAGTAAATTCCCAGAGTATAATAGTTCTTTCCCTTTCAAGCTATTATAGATAATCCAGCATTATTTTACTTTCACTGAAATATTGATTTTAAATTTCTGCTAGGCTCCTTCAAATTCTATTTGTTTGTTTATATCATTTGTGTATTCATTTTTACTTTTCATCTTTCAGAAGACTTTAAAAAGGTCTATACATGATTTTTCTTCAATTTTACATTCTTACAGCTTTACTTTGGAAGTAATAAGAATAATAAAGTAAGCTTTAGTGGGTATTTGTGACTGAAAAAAAGTCCTTATTCTGCATAAAAATTGAAAATAGCCACAGAATTTGTCTCATATTTACATGGTTACATTATTTCCTTGACAATGATTAAATGTTAAATTGAAAGCTTATGTGTGTTTGTACATTGGAGACAATTTGGGTTCCTTTTAAAGTCAGTTTCTTTCATTATGTGAGAATACTTCTAATGTGCATTTCTGCTTAACATAAAAAGATTTGTATTCTGGGCATCTTGTTCTTACATAAAAGTAAGACAAGTTGAACTTTTAATATTAACCACCTATCCTCTCGTATCTGGGAACATGAGATTTATTTAGAGTGTATAGTTCATGCTCTTTTGCAATTTCATAAGAATATTTAACATTGTATAACCTTTGAGCTAATGTTTTAAATGTTAGAGGAAAAAGCAATGTAGAATACTTAAGTCTATTTTGGAAAATGTTGCCTTTCTTAAACAGACCAATACAATGAAAAAATAACTTTAAAAGTTATTGGACCCAAATAACATATGCAATATACTAAGGTGTAACTTGGTCTCCCCTTTCCCCTTTTTGTGTGGGCTAGACTTAATGACTCACTTTCAACTAATAGAGTATGATAAAGAAAATATTAACATTGTAGTAGATAAACCTGGTAAACACTACTTTAACTGAATGATCATGGTTGACATCATCAATAATATTATGTAAACTCTGCTATGGTGTCACAAGAAGGGCACTTTATTTCTGGTGTTCTTTCCAGAAACCCATAACCTTAGTCTAATTATGAGAAAAACATCAAACAATTTGAAGGACATTGTGTAAAATCCTTAACTATTCTTTCTCAAAATAGTCAAGGTCGTGACCAAGAAAAGAAACTGTCAAGTACTAGGGGACACTAAGGAGACATGATGACTAAATGCACTGTGTTATCCTAGATTGGGTTTAGTACAGAACAGGGGCATTGACAGAAAAACTGGTCAAATCCAAATAAAATTTGGAGTTTAGCTTATAATAATGTACCAATGTTTCTTAGTCTCAACACATGTAATGTATATAATGTAAGATGTTAACAAGGGGAAGAACCAAAACTGTGTGAGGCATATATGTGAACTAACTACAATCTTTGCAGTATTTCTGTAAATCTATGATTATTCCCAAATTTTAATTTAAAAAAATGAAAAAGAAATGGAGTAGATCCAGTAATGGCTACCACAAAACTTCTTATACTTATAAAAAATTTTTCATTAATTCTAGGAAAGATTTTGGATCTAGGTTAAAAGTACCTTTTATTTCAAGTCAGGAAGTCTTAAATTCCTAGTGCCTAATTATATCACATTAAATAGGTACTGGTTAAGGTCCCAATAAATCTAAGTTTAAACATCAAACCTAGTTGTCAACTTAAACTGAATCCTTATTCATTCAGCTTACACAGTGATTATTCTCATGAAATGTGACATTCCATGTAGAAATAAGTAAAAATGAATATCCTACTTAGAATTTCATTTTCCTCTTTAAGCAGAGATGATTTTAACAATTAGTTGAAGAATAAAAACATCTTCCTTTTTAATACTAAGAAAAAGGGGAGATCAGTGACCTTCAGACACTTTTTAACTTAGAAATATCATTAATAATCATTCTATATGTTCTGGCTGTAGGAAAGACTTTTGAGAGGAAATGAAATGATTTCTGTCTTCAAAAACTAGAAAGTATGCTCAGTAGGTTTTGTGTGGACCCAAAGAGCAGAACTAAGACCAGTTGATGGGAACTATAGGAAGATTGACTTTGTGTTCAATATAAAGAGTGGTCTGAGAATTACAATTATCAAATAAGTTAATGCATTACATTATATGAATGGGAACTTCATTTCCACAGGAGAGTAAGCAAACTGGACAACCATTTTGGAGAAGCAGACCCAGGGAAAGCAAATATTGAATAGATATTTGGACTAGAAGACCTTTAAAGTTCCAATCTGTTACTGTACTTCTCACCAACTGATTATAAATCAGAGGTTTTCAGGATCCCTTCCTTGGGTATCATTAATTTGCTAGTTCACAGAACTTAGGACACTCGTTTATTCACTAGATTACTCATTTATTACAAAAAATATTAACAGGTATGAATTAACAGCCAGATGAAGAGATACATAGGGCAAGGTCCTGAATAAAGGAGCTTCTTTTCTCATGGAGTTTGGGGGCCCAGTTTGGTGGCATGTGGCATTCTGATTCCCCAACGTGGACGCTCTCTAAACCCCTCCCTTTGGGTTTTTATGGAGGTTTTATTACATAGGCATGATTGATTAATCCATTGGCCACTGGTGATCTCTTCAACTTGTAGTCCCTTTCCCCTGCCCAGAAATCAGAGAGTGGGACTGAAAGTTCCCAGTAGTTCTCTATTCCTGGTTGGTTCCCCTGGCAAAAATCTCCTATTCATAGTGCTTTCCAAAAGTCACCTCATTAGCATACACACAATTGTGGTGGAAAAATTGGCTTGTTATGAACCACAAGACACCCATTTCACATTTATGGCTCTGAAGGGATTTAAGGAACTAAGGACAAGATACCAAATATTATAACAAAAGATGCTCCCATTGCTCTTAGCCTCAGGAAATTCCAAGAGCTTTAGGAACTGTAAGCTAGGAACTGTGGATGAAGACCAAATGTATATGAGAAATATGTTTTGGCCATCTAAATGATCAAGTATATACATATATATATAATGTATATGTAATAAATCACAACTTACAAATCTCAGTTATCACATCTCTGATCGAGCTAAAGTCTAAGATTACTTCTTGATTGTTTTTCCCCCTTCCTCCTCTATAACTAATACATAACCAAGTCCTTCAGAGTTAGCCTGCAAATATATCCTGACCCAAAACAGTTTTTTCTATCTCTGTTGATCGAATCCTAGTCGAAGCTACCACCATCTCTCACTTCCATTCTGGCCCTGGTACAACAAACTTTTAAAAAACATAAAACATGTAACATCTTTCCTCAGCTTAAAAATATTACTTCTTAGGATAAAAATATAAATTATCAATTGAATCTATAAGGCTGTATATGTTTCTATTTCCTATTTGCCTCTCCAAAGTTTTTTTAATATATATTTTCCTTTCATCACTTGGCTTCAGACACACAGGCATCTTTTCTCTTTCTGAAATATATCAATTTAATTACCTGACTTAGGGAACTTTGGGGGGTTGTTGAGGATTCTTTTTCCTTATCTACATATGCTTGGTTTCTTCTTGTCGTAATTGTTTCAGCATTTATGTCCTTAAAAACGTATGTGGCCACCCAAACAAAAATAGCTCCCAATCACAGCACCTTGACTGATTTACCTCCTTTGTAAAAAAGTAAGTTCCATGGGAATGGCACCATGTCTACTGTGTTGCTATTGAATCTCTAAAACTGGGAAGAATATCTGGCACCTAATAATACTCAGTCATACTGAAACTTAGAGAAAACTGTCTAAAAGTAAAAGGCAAATAATGCAGTGGTGGATGTGGCTGTTGTATATATGAATGGAAGTTTGCATTAAACAACCATTAACATTTTATTAAGTTTGAGATTCTATGGGTCTGTGATTTTAAAACTTTATAATAAAAACAGGTTTGGAAAACAATACATCCTGATGATGTTTATGGGCTTTAAAAAGCAGACTGACTGGGGTTCTCACATTTACCAATTATATGAGCTTGCACTATTCACTTAATTTCTCTCTTCTCAGGATTTTGATCTGTAACAAGGGAACAATGATAATAGTGCTTATTTCTAATGGTTATTGAGTTGGTTAGATAAGATACTAAATATAATGCAGATAGCATGCCTAGCACAGTGCTTCTCAGATAATGTGTGGCAAATATGTAACTCTTTAATTCTTAGATTCATTACTTTATATTGAACTGCATAAATTTCAAGTTTGCGTTGTTAAATCATTCTCAGTAATGGTCTTATGTTATCCATGATGGTTAGATAGATTTCCAAAGCAACATTATTCTAGGGCTATGTGGGCTGTAGGGCTCATGTTTGGTCTCTCCCCTCCCCTTTTTTGTCACCCAGTTCTCATAAGCATTCAAACTATGCACTGTTCAATATATATATATATATCATGCGGAATGTATCATGTAACACACTTGGGTCTTTCACTTTTAAACCATCCCCCAAATACTCATTATATTATTTTTGTATAATTATGACGCTAAGCAACCCTACTGAGATTATATTTGTGCCGTTTAGTACAAATGGGAAAATGTCTAAGGGACAATGACCCTGGGGCAACAAATGACTAAATTTTTTCCAATATTTTCCTGAATTGCAAAGACTGGCCCTAAGGACCAGAAAAACATCACATGAATAGATACTTCCTTTTAAGGAATACTTTTTTCCTAATGTTGCTGCATTTTTCTAGATGTACTAATTTGTTTCTGTGGAATGAATTATTTGATATCTTTGCATGATACACATATCAGGACATATTACTAATGAGAGAAGACCTTTACAAGCAGAGGAAGTTTATAATGTTTATTATTTTCTCAATATGCATTAGCTCTATGTACTTCTGTGCTTGACCTTCCAAAGGAAGTCATGTTGGAAAATGAATACACACATGCAGTTGAAATACACTCTTAAGTAGCAGAGCAGTCTACCTTTCTGAAAATATAGAACCAAATGAGTTTTGAAAATAAATAAATCATAATTATGTATTTGATATTACTCAAATATATTAAACATTTGAATACAGATGACTGGTCTGGGGGAAGATTATTTTTGTATGATTATATAATTAAAGCCATTTTCATTTTCTGTTGAATTTTAAAGATGAACACCAGGTGTTAGATGGAAGTGTTGAATCACTATATTGTACAGCTAAAACTAATATTACACTGTATGCTAACTAACTGGAATTTATATAAAAACTTTTAAAAAAATCAAAGTATTTTTACATGGTTCACATTTTTCTCTGCAAAAAGGGAAAAAATGGTTTTGTTAAATGATGTTGAAAATCAGCTTATTTAGGTGACAGCAAAATGTTTGATTGATACAATTTTAAATATAAAAGTAAAAACAAAAATAAATTTTCTACTTATTCAAATACCTTCCTAAATTATAATGAAGCAATTAAAATATAAATAGAAGACATTTTAAAGTATAAAATTCTACAATTATGAATTTCAAAGATTCAAAAGTCCCCAAGTATTTTACCCTTTATTATTTTCTTTTAATTCAGGATAACATACAGCCCTGAGAATGTGTATTAATGTCAAGAAAAAAGGGATTCTTAGCAATAAGCCTTCTGAATGGTAAAAGGCTATCCATACTTGACTTAGTACTTTGGACAGAGCTGAGGGCCTATTTTGTGTATAGTTTCAGGATGAGAATGAAAAAAGATTGAGGACAGGGATATGCCACAATCTTTACATAAATACAGAATTCCTAAAAGCACATATATTGGTTTATGGGGCCTGCTTCTTGTTGAGTTCTGCTAAGTGTGTGAAGACATTGGAGGAAAGTGGTTTTAAAGGTTTTTTTCTTTTTTCTCCAAAGGTGGGTGTCAGAGTCAGAGTCTCTTCCTATAGATTCTCATGTAGCTACTGGGCTAGAAATCTTTTGTTTTAAATGTGTACTGTTCAAGCTCCACAATGTTAGATTACTAAGTATTTGTGTCAAATTATTCTAGTATATCAATACTATGATTTTTTTAAAGAGTTGAGCTGGTTTTGTAATTAAGCAGTTAAACCATTTTTCTTCATTTTCTGAGAAATTAAAGAAGCTCCTAATAAAGGGAAGTTTTATGCAAATTACTACATTTTTTACAGTATAGTAAATGTCACCAAAATTAAAAATGTATGACTTTAATGAATGACAATAATAATCCAGGATAAAATTGTTAACTTATGAACTAAAATATTTCGCTGTGGTAACTTAAGTCTAATTATACGAGGAAATGTCAACAAACATGATCGTTTTAGATTCCGCTGGAAATTGCCTGAACTAGTTAATTAAAGAAAAGCCCAACTACATAAACACAAACAAATTAACATTATACACCTCAGCTTCTCCTGGGGACACTGCATTTAATTTGAATTTAGAATACTAATTGCTGCAGTTAGAATACTGTTAAAAATGAACTAATACTAGCTGAAAGTACAGGTGTGGCAGCAATGAGAAATGAGCAAATTAAATAGTATTCAACCATGTGGGCAAATGTCAATGCCTAACTGGTAGTGCATTAGTATTTAACAAAGAATAGAAGATTCATCATGTAAACAAGTTCCAATACAATAAAGCCGCATCTATAATCGAAATGAATAACACAGGTAAAATTTGGTGTGGAAATACCTCAGAACTTTATTTCCTGTATCATATGTTATTTTTAGAATTGTGAGTGATTTTTGAGATCATTTATTCTCTTCTCACAGAGTCAATTCCTCCTCGTTGAGCAATTTCATGGCACTGCTCAATGTAAACACAGCTCCCACAGCCCTTTCTCATGAATTTCCCACGGACTACACTGTGTAGTCTTTCTTTCTGAAAAAATGCTTAATAATTCATTGAATATAATTAAAATACTGTTCTACTTCAGTTGAATTTCATGGTATGTAATATTCATCTTCCTTCCAATCTCCTGAGTTGGTTTTAATTAGAAAGAAAAGCAGTTGAAGAACTTCATTCACATCAAATGCAATATCACAAGGTTTGAACATTCTGTTCTTTCTCTGAAACGTAGAAACCTCTGGAAAATGACTACCTTCGGTAGATTAAAAAACAGAGTTAGAAAATATGATTTACTCTCTTGTAATGAATAACAAATCTGTAAAAAGACAATGCAAGGTGAATGTGGTCAGGTGCAAAGGGTACTTCAATAGAGTGAAATGTACCTTTGCAGACCTTGGCTTCTTTATATTTAGAATAAGCTGGATTAAATGTTTTTCTATACCCCCATTTAGCTCTCAACCAGCTCTGTTTGTTAACAAGTTAAAAGTCTAACAAGCAGGCATGAATTTAGAATTTTCCAATTATACCCGATAAATTGTCCTGCCTGCATTACAATAAAACCAATGATATCTATGATGAACATTTCACAAGGGAATGATAAGAGATGAAAATATCATCTCGTGTTTCAAGGACACCTATCCTAGCACAAGCAGTAATAGCAGATGATAAACAGGGACATTTTTTGAGGTGCTAGAGAAGCATCTTTGACATTTACAATCGATAATGGCATCCACACTTTTTGGAAGATGAATACATAAGCTGGATGTATGAACTCTTTCCATTAGAAACAACAACAAACCCTAGTAAAAAACAAACTAAAATAGGAATTCGTTGTAAGATTTTAAGTACAGAAGGCACTTCCTGGGACCCAAGAGTAAGCGTTCTGTTAGTCCTCACAGGAAGGTTAGAAGCAGACACTTGAAGGTTTTTTTAGTGATTCCTGCAGTCCTCTCTTGCCTTTGCATGCCTCCCTTTCTTCTGCATTGTCTGTCGGGCTTCTTTCTTCGAAGAACTGGCTTTTTTTTTTTTTTTTTTTTTCAAGAGCCAGAAGATATCTGAATTATGGCTCAAAAGGTTCATCACTTTAGTTCTGCTTTTTACAGAGACATTCAATGACCATCTCTGAAGAGAGATACTGTGTGGTTCATTGAGTCAGTTCCTCACCCCCCACACCCTCCATTAATTGCTGTGGTAAATGGGGGTGGGATCACGTGGTAAAAACATAACTGCTTGGAGGCTCATCTCTGTGTGGAGTATGTGATTTTTAGAACAGGGTTAATGGTTCCTGGATTTAATGCAAAAGATGTATTATGAGCATTTTTCCCCTTCAGTTCTGATCATAAAGCTCAGGACAAAGGTGATGCTAAAGAAATAATTTTGAATAGCTAACTCTTCAGAATAATAACTGATTTCTCATGTATCATTCTATATTTGTGGAAGCATATTTTGCCTAACCACACTCTTTTATGGAAGAACGATAAGTAATGATCAGTCTATTGAATGAACTCTTACTATACGGCAAAATCTATCTTAAATACTTACATGTAATTAATAGAACTATGTATACAATTGTTTTATTGAATGTCTCATTTCTCAGGCACTATTCTAAAGACTGAAGGTTCAGATACATGAAACATTTCATTGCAATTGAGGTGAATGTTCACAAAAGGCAGTAAAGTGTGCTATGGGAAGGTAGAGTCAGGTAATTTATCTCACTTGATGTTCACAGTAGCCCTTTTAGTGTTGCAGATGAGTTATCTGACATTTAGCATTATTAACTTATTTAACAAGTGTCCCAGAAGGGTGGGACAGAGCCTAAATTAGAAGCCAAGCATTTCTGATACAGAAGTCCTTGCTTTGTTACAATGTGGAGATATTAAAACTTGGAAGTTGCCGCGATGCAGAACAAAACAAACAAAACAAAAAAACAAAAAACAAAAAAACCACAAACGGTTATTTGTGACACAAAGGCTAGAAGAACTCAGGTTTGATGACTGGGAATCACCCTCTTTCCCCTGCTGTGCACTTCCTCTACGGAAGTAGATGAAAAGTGCAAAAAAGAGTAGGTTCAGCTTTCTCATGAATTAAATTACCAAGAAGTGCCAAATCAATTTAGCTTTGTTACCAGCAGTGACATAAAACTTCATACCCAAACTATTCTCTAGAATTACTTTTCTGAGAGAAAATCAGTTTTTTTTTAAAAGAGGTGCTGGCACAATTGGAATACTTTGAATTTTACCAATATAGAGATGTTTCAGGGAAGCAAAGTTTGATGTCTTGTGTTTAAAAAATGAGATTGAGGGGCGCCTGGGTGGCTCAGTCGTTAAGCATCTGCTTTCGGCTCAGGCCATGATCCCAGGGTCCTGGGATCGAGCCCCACATCGGGCTCCCTGCTCCTCAGGAAGCCTGCTTCTCCCTCTCCCACTCCCCCTGCTTGTGTTCCCTCTCTTGCTGTGTCTCTCTCTGTCAAATAAATAAAAAAATTTTAAAAAAATGAGATTGATTTCAGTGCCACTACACAAATAAAAAAAGTCTTTGTTTTATGAGTTATGTATGAGTTTGTATGTCTTTTATAATAACAGATTGTTTCACTAATGCCTGCATTTTTTCATTGCTGAACGTGATCTGAAAATCAAATGATTGTCTATGATTGAAGTATGAATCTTATTCTCTGTGAAAGAATTGAGTTGTTAATTAGATGACATGTGCCTTATATAATTTAGAATTTTATACTTTTTCTGTTTATTTTATGCATAAATGTATTTTGCTATAAAATTTTAAGATGACTTATCTTAATAAGTCACTTTGTATACCTTGGTAATAGCTACTAATAACAGCTAAAATTTTTGAGAAGTTACCACACATTCAGTATGCCTCATTAGTAAAACAACAGCTAACAGGACATTCTGAGCCAACATTTTAACAGAATACATATCTGTTTCAAAATATGACTGAATTTATATGTTCAAAATAAGTTTAATTTTTAGTAATGAAAATGAGAAAGTATAGAGATCATTTTTCTCAGTGGTTCAAAATTTCTCAGTGCATTTTGCTTTCTGCCTGGCTTGATGCTCTGAGTATAATTACATAATTTATTCTACATTCCCAAAGTTTACTATGGGAGATTAATAAATACTGAGATACTTTGAAGTATAATAATAAAAAGCAATAAGCCGTATTTAGAGTTCTTACAATTTCAAGTTATTGCTCATAATTTTAACTTGAGTATTGAGATTATCTTAATATGTTGTCTTTTTAAATTGGGAGATTTTTAATCAGAATGAAATCTGGATATAGTATGATCAAGAAACTCATATGCCTTCAATTATTCTAACATTAAACAAATTAATGGGGATTGTCACATCATATTTTCCTATGGCATTGCAGAAAGATTGATGCCTTATAGAGACGTTAAAAAATAATCAAATATTGTAAACAAATGAAAATAATCCAAACTTTTTCTCATGCAGGTTTACTATTTACTATATTATTTTTTCCAGATAGCACTTCTCTACCTGGACCGAGTTCATAAGTGAACTAGATAGTGTAAAATAGTAGCTTTTTGAAGGTTAACAATCGACTTTCTTATTTTTTTATATAGCTTTGAACTATGTGCACTGCAAAATGTATTTGCAAAAGTCACTAAGCAAGTTAAATGAACTCTGCTGGGAATGGATGAGAGTAATTAAAAGTGCAGCCTCTGAAATTGCTTGGACTGAAAAATCCAGCTTCCACACTTACTGGCACTGCAAATTTGGGCAAGTTACTAACCTCTCAGCAGTTAGTTCCTTCATCTATGAGGTTGGGGTAATAATATTACAGTCTTAGTGGTTTTCTGATGGTTAATTCATAACATTGAATATTATAATAGCCAAAAGTGTTCATAAATTTTATTTACTGCCGTGATTATACATTCCCCAGCACTCATATTTCTCTACAGTTTTGTTTTCTATATTCATTGTTGCATATTTCTTTGCTCCTTTCAAAAGATGCAAACTATGGTCCTTTATGAGAAATCTCCAAAACCAGAAGGCAAGTTTTATAGGTAGCAGTGAATGACTTAATCAGTTTGCTCACTATAGTTTCTCTTATTTATTTTGATACAAGTTGTTACAGTTTCAGTTTTACATGCTTTCAGTGAGATTTTGATTAACCACCGTACTAAATTCGCATGACATAAATAATAGCAATAGCCAAAGTGATGATGATAAAAACTATGGCAACTTTTTATAGAAAGACAAATTATGTGATATTATTTTATATTTGTATACATTATTTTGTTAATTGAATGAGGTCTGAACTATAATTATCCCTATTTTATAGAAGAGAAAATTGCTCTTTGATTAGTGTGACAGAGTAAGAAAAAGTTTTGAAACTTGAAATTATCTGCTAAGAGGCCAAATTACTTTCTCCTTTGCCTTATTGGTATAAGCACATTTCAGAAGTTAGACTTTCATAAATTGCCTAAATCCATTTTTATGTGTTTTAGATAAAAATAACAGACACATCATGTTTTTTTCATCATATTTTCTCCAAAAAGAATTCAATATTAAAATTCATATCTGCCATGAAAAGAGAGAGAGAGATCTGCAGGCAAAACACAGCATCTTCATAGTAAAATGTAAAGTGTTTAATTCCTTTTGATTTAAAACACTGTCCGTTTTTACAAAATATTTGTTATTCTGTTCAATTCCTTAAAAACAATAGGATTTTTATAAAATGATTGTCATCTTAAGAAATGATGTCTGAATCCAATTGTCTAGAACCCTAAATCTTAAGAACATAAAAGTGTATCATGTATAGTTCATTCTGAAAGGATTTTTATTTCAGTTAATTTATTTGAATAGATATCAAATATTAAAAAGCTAGATCCTTTTTATATTAAATTTCATTTTGTTTTTGCTTCATATTTGTGCAGAAATCTGAGATTATTTTCATATAAATTCAAGTGTTTCCCACATGATTATGAAGATAGATTTTTAGATTAACTCAAAGTTCTTGAATTCTATTTAAATGGAAATGTGCTAATGTACTTTAGCTTTATAGAAATAGACTTTTAGAACTATAATTTCTGTATCTTTTTCATTCTTAACAGTTATGAATTGACATTTCTTTTACAGATGCTTCAGTTTGGCCTAATAATATCATTTGGCAATAAGAATTATATAAGTATTCTTCAATTTGTTATAACCATTTTATATAGACAGTTATATATATAGTGTTCCCCCTAGTGTATTTCATGCTATGTGATTTAGTTTTATGCAAAAGAGAATAATTTATTAAAAATAAAAATTTTTTCATTTATAATTGTGTTACAGAGTTGGATGGACTTAAGCAAGTGGCAGACTATAACTCCCACCCCAAACAGCAAACACTGATTAAAACAGAGAAATTATTTATATGGGTATAATGGCTAGATGCTGAAGAAATAGAAACTGGGGAGACTAAGTCACTGTTGTGGCAAGAATCTTAAAAAGGTATACTTAATTCTGTAGCCATGTTTCCCCAGGGGAATTTGCTGATTCTTCTTATTCTAAGTGGTTGAGATTCAAATTTTACACTTATTTAGAGATGTTGAAAGGGACAGAGGAAAAAAGCATTGCTTTTTGAAGACTTTGGCATTGGTTCATGCTTGGGTTTACTCTCAGGACATTTGCTGAAATCTGGGCTATAGTGTATGGAAACTAAAAATTAAACATAATTCTACTAACAAAGCAAATAGAATTTCAGCAGTCTCTGGAGATACAAATTAGGGGTTAGAACCTCTTATAGGGAGGCTCCTTATAGACTACACTGGGCTGTCACTTCCATATTATAGATGACTAGGGACAAATCAGTGGTATAACAAAGCTCACAGTACTGTGAAGCATCCTTGCCTCATCACATTCCTGAATTGATGCTCATAATCTTCCACCACTCTATTGGTCTAGCAGAGAGAGTTGCAAACCCTCTCAGGAAGAGTATAGTATCTGTAGCCTTTGTTATTGTTTTATATACCATTTCTGATGTTCAAAAATTACTCTACATGACAAAACACAGGAGAACATAAGTGAAAGCCAAGATTAAAAACAAACGACAAAAACAACTGCAAATGATATAAGTTTAGGTGATGGGTGGCAAGGAATTTAAAATAAATTTGACCATAGGAACAAATAGAAGTAAATATATTAAAAGATGAGGAATCAAAATCTCAAGGAATAAAATGCAAATTCTAGAATTAAAAGACACATATGACATGAAAATGATCTTTTTTGACAGAAGAATAAATGCAGCACAAAGCAGAAAAAAGTGAACTAACAGAATTATCAATACAAAATGCCAAACTGAAGCACAGAGATAAAAAATAAAGGAAAACAGGGCGCCTGGGTGGCTCAGATGGTTAAACGTCTGCCTTTGGCTCAGGTCATGATCTCAGGGTCCTGGGATCAAGTCCTGCATCGGGCTCCTTGCTGAGCGGGAAGACTGCTTCTCCCTCTGCCTCGGCCTCTCCCCCTGCTTGTACTCTCCCTCTCTCTCTCTGGCAAATAAATACATAAAATCTTTAAAAAAAATAAAGGAAATGAGTTTGAGAGATATGTGAGTAAAAGTGTAAAGGCCTAACAAATGTCTAAATGGAGTCCCCTCATAAGACAGATGGAAAATAGAGTAGAAATAATACTTGAGGAGATAATACTTGAGGAGGTAATTTTTTCTGGAAGCTATGTGAAGTTCAGTACCAACAAATACAAAGACTACAATGCGTAGGTGCATCACAGAAGATTGTTGAGAAACCAAGATAAACGATTCTTAAGAGTAATCAGGGTGGGCGTGGGGGTGGGTAAGTAACAACCCGGACTTAACAATTGGCATATGAAGTAGGCGGGGACAGTCTTGGGGAACTGAGCTGTTAACCTGTGGGAGTGATGCTATGTCCAGGAAGATAGTGTCCGAATTAATTTAAATTGTAGAAAACCCAGTTGTGCCACAGAGAATTGCTTGGTGTAGGAAAAAACCCTACACATCTGGTTTCAGAAGTGCCATATATGGTATTAGTGTAGGAATAAAGGAAAAACAGGAGGAAGAACTGAGTTTCTTCTACACAAATAGCAATGTCTTGTGTATTTTATTTTTTTATCTTTTTAAGATTTTATTTTTAAGTAATTTCTACACCCAACATGGGGCTCAAGCACACAACCTCAAGATCAAGAGTTGCATGCTCTTCCAACTGAGTCAGCCAGGAGCCCTGTCTTATTTGTTTTAAATGCATGTGTACCTATTATATATGTTAACAATAATAAAAAATGTAGGAGAGGTAAATAACATTAAAATGTTTTGATTTTTTGGCATTGCCAGGGAAAAAAGTAAAAATTTTTATTGGACTTAATAAATAAAAGATTCATGTTGTAATAATCTTTAGGGCCACTAATAAAAAATTGAACAGATTTTATAGCAAACAAATTAATAAAGGGGGGAAACTTTTGATAATTCAAAAGAAGGCAAAGGTAATAAATATTAACATAAAATAGTTTTGTCTAGTATAAAATAAGCAAAAGTTGATATTATGAACCCAGCTTTATCTGTGATTGTATTACGTGTAAATGGACTATATATACCAGTTGAAAGTAAGTTGGTATAAACAAGTATATGCTGCTTATGAAAGACACATCATAACTATAAGTTGTAATGTTCAACCTAGAGCATCATGTGGTTTGAGATATGTACAATTAAATGTGAGTCTCTCCACCAGAAGTCCACAGAATAGCTTGGAAGTTTCATAAGAGATACATACAATCATAAGGCACAGTAGAGAATAATACAAGCTATGACATGGTTTGATAAAGTGCTAGAGGATTTCAAAGGAGAGAGAAATTTCCTTCTAGCAGAGTGAAAAGGGTTTAAAAATATATATATATTCTATTACTTGGATATTTTATTTTATTTTATTTTTATTATGTTATGTTAATCACCATACATTGCATCATTAGTTTTTGATGTAGTGTTCCATAATTCATTGTTTGCGTGTAACACCCAGTGCTCCATTCAATACATGCCCTCTTTAATACGCATCACCAGGCTAACCCATCCCCCCCACCCACCTCCCCCCTAGATCCCTCAGTTTGTTTCTCAGAGTCCATAGTCTCTCATGGTTCATCTCCTCGTCCGATTTCCCCCCCTTCATTTTTCCCTTCCTATTATCTTCTTCTTTTTAACATATAATCTATTATTTGTTTCAGAGGTACAGGTCTGTGATTCAACAGTCTTATACAATTCATGGTGCTCACCATAGCACATACCCTCCCCAATGTCTATCACCCAGCCACCCCATCCCTCCCACCCCCCACCACTCCAGCAACCCTCTTTGTTTCCTGAGATTAAGAATTCCTCATATCCGTGAGATCATATGATACATGTCTTTCTCTGATTGACTTATTTCGCTCAGCATAATACCCTCTAGTTCCATTCACATCGTTGCAAATGGCAAGATTTCTTTCCTTTTGATGGCTGCATAATATTCCAGTGTGTGTGTGTGTGTGTGTGTGTGTGTGTGTGTGTGTGTGTGTGTGTGTATACCACATCTTTATCCATTCATCTGTCGATGGACATCTTGACTCTTTCCACAGTTTGGCTATTGGGGACATTGCTGCTATAAACATAGGGGTACATGTACCCCTTCGGATCCCTACATTGTATCTTTGGGGTAAATACCCAGTAATGTAATTGCTGGGTCATAGGGTAGCTCTACTTTCAACTTTTTGAGGAACCTCCATACTGTTTTCCGGAGTGGTTGCACCAGCTTGCATTCCCACCAACAGTGTAGGAGGGTTCCCCTTTCTCTGCATCCTCACCAACATCTGTCATTTCCTGACTTGTTAATTTTGGCCATTCTGACTGGTATGATGTGATATCTCATTGAGGTTTTGATTTGGATTTCCCTGATGCCGAGCGATGTTGAGCACTTTTTCATGTGCCTGTTGGCCATTTGGATGTCTTCTTTGGAAAAATGTCTGTTCATGTCTTCTGCCCATTTCTTGAATGGACCATTTGTTCTTTTGGTGTTGAGTTTGATAAGTTCTTTATAGATTTGGGATACTAGCGCTTTATCTCATATGTCATTTGCAAATATCTTCTCCCATTCTGTTGGTTGTCTTTTGGTTTTGTTGACTGTTTCCTTTGCTGTGCAAAAGCTTCTTATCTTGATGAAGTCCCAAGAGTTCATTTTTGCCCTTGCTTCCCTTGCCTTTGGCGATGTTTCTAGGAAGAAGTTGCTGCGGCTGAGGTCGAAGAGGTTGCTGCCTGTGTTCTCCTTTAGGATTTTGATGGACTCCTGTCTCACATTGAGGTCTTTCAACCATTTTGAGTCTGTTTTTGTGTGTGGTGTAAGGAAATCGTCCAGTTTCATTCTTCTGCATGTGGCTCTCCAATTTTCCCAACACCATTTGTTGAAGAGACTGTTTTTCCACTAGACATTCTGTCCTGCTTTGTCGAAGATTAGTTGACCATACAGTTGAGGGTCCATTTCTGGGCTCTCTGTTCTGTTCCATTGATCTATGTGTCTGTTTTTGTGCCAGTACCATACTGTCTTGATGATGACAGCTTTGTAATAGAGCTGGAAGTCTGGAATTGTGATGCCGCCAGCTTTGCTTTTCTTTTTCAACATTCTTCTGGCTATTCGGGGTCCTTTCTGGTTCCATACGAATTTTAGGATTATTTGTTCCATTTCTTTGAAAAAAGTGGATGGTATTTTGATGGAGATTGCATTGAATGTGTAGATTGCTCTAGGTAGCATTGACATCTTCACAATGTTTGTTCTTCCAATCCATGAGCATGGAACGTTTTTCGATTTCTCTGTGTCTTCCTCAATTTTTTTCATGAGTATTTTATTGTTTCTGAGTACAGATTCTTTGCCTCTTTGGTAAGATTATTCCTAGGTATCTTATGGTTTTGGGTGCAATTGTAAATGGGATCGACTCCTTAATTTCTCTTTTTCTGTCTTGTTGGTGGTGTATAGGAATGCCACTGATTTCTGTGCATTGATTTTATATCCTGCCACTTTACTGAATTCCTTTGTGAGTTCTAGCAGTTTTGGGGTGGAGTCTTTTGGGTTTTCCACATAAAGTATCATATCATCGGCAAAGAGTGAGAGTTTGACTTCTTCTTTTCTGATTCGGATGCCTTTTACTTCTTTTTGTTGTCTGATTGCTGTGGCTAGGACTTCTAGTACTATGTTGAATAGCAGTGGTAATGGTGGACATCCCTGCCACGTTCCTGACCTTAGGGGGATATTTTAAAAAATGTCTCCAGTGCCTTACTTAGTGCTGAGCACATAGTAGATTCTCAGTTTTTATGACATGACTGTATGATTTAGGGATATGGATATGTGCAAGAAGAGCATTCATTCAGAGAGAAAGATAGGTCAAAACAATCTCAGAAGCAAAAACATGTAAGGCAGTTATTGGTGAAAGTGTCTATCTGTTGTAAGTGGAGAATGAAGAGTATGAAGGTATGGTAAGAATGAAGATCCAGGGGCACCTGAGTGGCTCAATTTCTTAAGTGTCTGCCTTCAGCTCAGGTCATGATCCTAGAGTCCTGGGATTGAGCCCCTCATCAGGCTCCCTGCTCAGCTGGGAGTCTGCTTCTCCCTCTGTCTCTGCTGCTCCCCCTGCTTGTGCTTGCTCTCTTACTCTGTCTCTCTATCTGTCTCTCTCTCTGAGAGAGACAAATAAATAAAATAAACAAATAAAATCTTAATAATAAATAAATAAATAAATCTTAAAAAAAATAAATAAATAAAATCTTAAAAAAAAAAGAATGAAGATTCAGAGGGAATAGCACTGTGCCAGGATGTTTATGGATTCTCTGCCCCACAGAGGTAGAAAAGGAAAAATAACTCAAACTGATTTTATAACAGCTTTATTAATAATTCACAGCCAAAATAATTCATCCTATTAAATTGTACAATTCAGTAGTTTTTACTGTGTTTACATAATTGTGTAACTGTCACCCCAACAAATTTCTACATCATTTAGTCATAATACCAGTGTCTTGAGGTTATTATAATTAAACAACATGTATACAAATCACTCTATAAAGCATCTGGCTCCTGTTAAACATTGCTTAGTAAATGTCAGCCACATATTGGTATTCAAGTAAATTTTAAGTGACAGAAAAATTCTATGAACTGTCCTGATAGTGATCTGACCCTCTGTCTGCCAGTCATTAAATTTGGAGCAGAATTAGGGCGCCTGGGTGGCTCACTCGTTAAGCGTCTGCCTTCGGCTCAGGTCATGATCCCAGGGTCCTGGGATCGAGCCCCATGTTAGGCTACTTGCTCAGCGGGAAGTCTGCTTCTCCCTCTCCCACTCCCCTTGCTTGTGTTCCCTCTCTCGCTGTGTCTCTCTCTGTCAAATAAATAAATAAAAATATTTAAAAAAATTTGGAGCAGAATTGTTGACCCATCTCAAATAATGTTCAGAAAACATCTATAAACCAGCAAGTCAAGTTTGACCAGTCATTGAAAAGTGAATCTGCCCATGACAGTAAGTCATCAAATTGAAGGAACTAGACAAATTGACAGCATACCCATGGAGGAAGGGGCTCACCACCAGGAATTGTTCCACCAGCAGAGGTCAAAGATGAGACAGCCTTTCAGGGCTTCCTATGGCTTCCTAATGGTGCAAGTGCATCTTCTAACCTGTCCCTCAACATGCTACAGATAAGAGCTTTCCCAGTGCTTTTTCTCAGTGAAGCTCTATGGTCTTTGAATTTCAAATATAAGAAGAGATAAGTGCAGCTGTCCACATTCATTGGCTTATGATTTAAAATGTTTTTGAAGTCTTGGTTAGAACATCAGCAGTTGAAAAATGTCAATGAAATGAAGGAAAGAAAAATTACATAAATTTTAGTTCAGTTGGAACTCTGTGTGTGTGTGTGCGTGTGTGATTGCTTCCTCATTGCTTACACAGTGTCTTTTAGGGAAATTCATGTTCTTCCAGTGACTGCTAAGAATTTACTGTCCCCTCCACATGGAATACATGCAAATATGGAGTATCATTTAGATATCATCTGGTCTAGCCCCACTTTTCAGTGTTACTTTCCAATGTGGCACAAAGAGATAGAGAAAAAGCAAATATTAAAAATCAATTTAAGGGGGCGCCTGGGAGGCTCAGTCATTAAGCATCTGCCTTCGGCTCAGGTCATGATCCCAGTGTCCTGGGATCGAGCCCCGCATCAGGCTCCCTGCTCAGCGGGAAGCCTGCTTCTCCCTCTCCCATTCCCCCTGCTTGTGTTCCCTCTCTCGCTGTGTCTCCCTCTGTCAAATAAATAAAATCTTTTTAAAAAATCAATTTAAGGAAAACTTCTGGAATTGTAGCGTAAGGAGCTCCATGACCTGTGTTTTCCCAAGTAAACTATGTAACTATATATTTTATAACAAAGTTGTAAAAGAACAACATTTAATGTTCTGGAAGTTGTCCTCACGACAGAGTGAAGATGCATTTTATTGATATGGATCACACATGTGGTGCATTGAAGAGATATATAGTTTTTCTTAGTGACCTGGGAAGAAGAAAAATTACATTTATTGAATACTCACCATATTTTTGGCAGTGTGGTAGGTGTTTTTAATATATATTGCTTTATTGAAATCTCACAAGAGTGCTAACAAGTTACTGCAAGTTAGTTGATTTCATAACTTTCCCTTGAAAGGAGAGATGGATTTATTCACTGGCCAGCTATATTTATTGAACATGGTCTAAATTCCAAACATTGGGTTAGGCCTTGGGGATGCTTGCCCAATAGATGGATACCATTGTTATCTTCATGAATCTTCCTGTGTAACCAGGGAGCAGATGTTTAGCAAACAACACAACCTGTGATATATTAATAGTAGGGCACCTGTTTTATCACAAATGTTAACTAATATATCAAATAAATTATTGACTACTTAATATATGCCAGGTACTGAGCTACATTCTTACCTATGTAAGAATTTCATATATCTTATATGATAGCTGACGTTTATCTGACAGGTATTGTAAGGTAGTGACAGGTACTATTAATAACCATATTTTATGGGGTCTCTGGGTGGCACAGTTGGTTAGATGTCCGGCTCTTGGTTTCAGCTCAGGTCATGATCTCAGGGTTGTGAGATCAAGTCCCGTGTTGGGCTCTGCACTCAGTGCAGAGTCTGCTTGAGTTTCTCCCTCTGCCCCTCCCCTCTGCTCTTGCTTTCTCTCTCACTTTCTCTCAAATAAATAAATAAATCTTTAAAAAAAATTTTAGAGTTGCTGAAACCAAGTCCCATGGAAGTTAGTGACTTACCCAAGATCTTACAGAGCCAGTAAATGGAAAAGTAAGGTTTTGATCCTAGATATATAGTCTCTAGAAGCTTAGGTGTGTGTATATTATGCCCTCAACTTCACAGTTATTGTCCCCACCATCCTTACATCCTTACACAGTTTATAAGCAGCACAGCTGGAATTTAAACCCTTGTGTTCTGACTTGAGAACATACACTCTGAACCTCTCTGCCCTGCTGTCAACGTGTGAAAAAGGAACGGAATAAATAGAACTTGGCGCTGTGAGAAATAAGAAGAGATCTAATCCAGAGAAGGTGTCAGTCAAGAAGGGATACAAAGGTTGGGGCAGGTGAGCTGGGTCAGGATCAAGGCTATTTAATAAAAGGGGAGAAGAAGGGAGACAATGTGCCTGGACAGAGGAAACGGGATGAAAGCCTCAGAAATAATGATGAACTTAAGGCAGGAAAGGAAGGTCAGTGAGGCTGGCAAATGTTAAGTGGAAGGGAAAGGGGAGTAACATGGGTCTGGAGAGAGGGCTTGGGGTCAACTCATGCCTTGAAGATGAAAAAAAATAAAGGGAAAGTTGATCATCAGTTTTAAGTAGTCATTTAAGGATCAGAGTTCAGTTTCTGATTTCCAACTACTGTTGCATTTTTCCAGTAACTCTTGAACTCAGCTTCTTGTTTTTCATAATTCTTCAGGTGCTCTTTCATTTATTAATTGTGAAAAATTAGAGAACCAAAGACTTCTGTTTGTTTCTACTCAGTAGCTGTAAGAAATCTGCATATTGGTTTGTATGTTTAGAGGTTTCAGTGAAAAGCCTTTAACTGAAGGTAATTTGTGAATTGGAAAAAAAAAAAGGTCTGTTCATCTGACAAAAACATTTGGTGAGTAATCAGATATATTCTGCATAAAGACAGATTGCTGGACTTGAAATTAATATTTTATTGCAACTTTATGTAGTGAATATATTATTTTATGACCTGTCAACTGTTTAGCCATAATTATAATTCCTACATACGGAACACTCATTTTGTCCTTCCAAAAGAGCAATTATAATTTTTAGACAAACTTCACAAGAACTCTAATTAGGAAATGGAACTACTTCTTGTTTGCCTTTATAAAATTCCCTTAAAAGTCAGCCCTCCTGGCAATAAAATAGTTTGTTACAGTATAACTTTTTCTGCGAAGTTATGATATTTATTTATATGCATATTGTCCCTAGTACTACCTTGGAATATAGGAAACATGTTCTGTGTTCTTCCTTTCATCCTTCATTTCTAGTGCAATAATTAAAGCTTAGTGTTTACTGTTTGCAGAAGGAAGTTAGGACAAGTACATATTTATAAGCAGATGAAGCAGATGAAGCAGGGCATGCATAGTTCCATGAGTAGTGGATGCATTGGCAAAGGGATGCACGTTGAATTCTGTCAGTGGCTATTCATCCAATGTGTTAGAGAAAGTTTGGAGCAAGAGTACAGAATCTAGGGCTCTAGATTGTGAAGGGTCTTGTTTGCTTTGCTGAGAAGTTTGTTTGGCATCCTCTAGACCTAGAGGAAACCTGGAAAGACTCAAGCCAAGAAATGAGATAATTAGATCTTTGTTTTGGCGAGAGAACCAATTGGTGGTATGGATGATGAACTTTATTACAAGACTATGGAATTAGAAAGGCTAACTCAAAGTGATATTTTTGTTAAAGAAGAGCAAATTAATTAGGAAGATATTTGGAGGATGTAATTCACAAGATCTGGAGGGGATATGTTGCTTACAAATTCAGTGTCGTCTTTCTAATGTGGTTGGATGGCATGTTGTACTGTACCAAGCAATGTCTGCTGTGATGTTCAGTTGAAAAATGTGATGCTGCTGTTGGACAGCACTGTGTGCCTGGCTGGACAGCACAGTTCAAGAGGAAAACCTGTAGTAATTGTCCTTCACCACCAACCACCACTCTCAACACCTGGATCCTATCTTTTTCGGCAAGGCAGTGAGGAAAATTTAGTTTGGTATGAGAGCTTTCAGGTGAATTCAGCTCTCCTTTATTATCAATGTATGGAGTAATTAAGATGCCATTACTGTTTATATAGCTTTGCTTTAAAACAGTTTCAGTAGACCTTTTTTGTTCATGTATGTAAATTCACCAAATTATTTTTCATCAAAATAAGTTATTTATTTCTTGAAAGAATGGCCATCCTTTTATCTCTGTAGTCCTGATAATTGACACACAGGTAAACAATCCCATTCATAATTGTATGCTGAATGAGTAAAGGATTGAAAGGCAGGTAGAAAGTTGAATACAGAGTGAAAAAAGAAAGACATGTAACTGCTTTGCGATTTCTTTACAAACGCATCTAAAAAAGCACCATTTGTTTGATTCTCATTATTTTTCCCAAGTCTCCATTAAAGGTTTCATTTTACTATTATTATTTTCATATAGTGTTTTGTCAATATTTTTAAATGGAAGGCATGCTCCAAAAATACAACTTTCCAAATTTAATGTCTATGTTATTCCAAGTTTAAAATATCTACTTATTGCTTAAAATAATGGTTGCTTCAAAATTTAAATATTCTTTTCCTCATTAATTTGACAAATATTTATCAAAGAATGACTGCATCCCACATGTTGCTGTGATGATAATGCAAAGTGAGAAGACATAGTAATTATTTCCAAGTAGTTTATGACTTTGCAAGGGGGGAGTCATGTACATAAAATTTTCATTACCAGTTGGGTAGTAGCTTCATTTCCTAGGACTTCCATAACAAGATGCCGTGGAATGGGTAGCTTAAAGAACGGAAACTTATTTCCTTACAGTTCTGGAGTCTACAAGGCCAAGATCAAGGTGTTGGCAGGTTTGATTTCTCCTGAGGCCTCTCTTGGCTCACAGATGACTGTCTCCTTACTGTTTGTTCACATTGTTGTCCCTCTGCATGTGTTCATCTCATTTCATTTTGTGTCTAAATTTCCTTTTCTTATAAGGACACCAGTCATATTGGACTAAAGCCCATCCTAAAAGCTTCATTTTAACTTAAAGACCTTAAGCTCCGGCTGCATGTCCCCTTTTAACTTTCTGACTCATGGACCAGGTGCATGTTCTCCTCAGAGCTAAGGACACCAACTTCATCTGCACAACAGGCTCATCATCGTATTTGGAGGCTTAGAGGCAGTTAGCGATCCATGCAAGTTCCAGTCTGTGCACGTGGATTTCACTTACCTCAAAATTTTCCTTTAGTCTTTGCTGTCCCCACTGGATGTCCATCTTCCTTTCCTTACCACCTGCCTGGCCAACTTTAGGCTTCAGCACCAGATGGTATAAACAATCTCCTAAATCTATTCAACCAGCTTCCTAAATTGTGTGAGATCTAATCCTAATTATCAGTTGTGTGTATTCCAGTAGTTCTGCTTCTGTGATTGAACTCTGAATGATAAAATTAGTTAGAAATTTTAGAGTCAATAGGAGAGTACTGTCTTATTTTTAGCATATTATTTTTTTTGCAATCATGGCAAACTGAAATTAAATAACTATACATGTGTATCAATTTATTATCCTAACACACCATGTAGTTATTTCCCACCCACTGTATTTTATCAGTTTCCAAGACAGCAAAATACTGTGGATTTTGTCATTATTCAACCAAATATGACATTTGCACAGCTGTAGGAAGTATATTTTTTAACTTGAATTGATAGAAGCCAGTTATTTCATTTCATTAAAAAGCCATAAGTCTTTGCTCAGTATTTTTAAGAATTCAGGGTAAGTCATTTTTGTAATATTCTACGAATGATCAATTCTGCTATTTTAAAATTGTTTCTAATTGTGAAACTTAGTTTAATCTTTAAATGCTACTTTTAGACTTCATTTTCATTCTCATTATTGGTCTGTTCATTTTGTTTTAAAAAATGAATAAGGTCTGAAGAATTCTATTCTGACTTTGGTCATTCTTACAACAAAACATTTTCAATATTTTGATTTGTTTTTCCCTCAGTAAGTATGTCCCCTGGGTAAAAGTGCTATTACTGACCAGATTAACACACAAAAGGAAAAATATGGGTTTGGCACCTGACAGCAGTTTTCTCTTCCAGCTCAGGATTATATTCCCTTCCAGATTTGAATTATTGTTGGAACAGATGGACAGTCAGCCAATAAATGGTCTGCTATTGCATTTATTGTCTTATAAAGCTCAATGATCTCATAAATATTTTAATTTGAAATTTTGGGGCAATAGCTGAGTTCTACTTGTCCATGGTGCTGTTGATATAGGGGTACGATACAATTCAGATAAAGAAAAGAAAAAAAGGTAACATACAAAGAGAGTAAAGCCCAGAAGATAATTGTAATGCTCCATCTTATGAAAAAAAAGGAAAATAAATTGCTTAAAAAACCACAATCATATATGGCAATGTAACAGTGTACAGAAACCATCTTTATGGATCACAGAAAATTTTAGACTGAAGAACATGCCTTTATATGTTTTAGAAAATTTATCTTTTGTCGTTGGCTTAAGCAGGCAATAATTTATATTGTATTTGTACTAATTAAAAATGTGGGAGATTAAAACTCAAACTTAGATCTAATGTCTCTTAGTTCATTTGTTGAAAATTATGTTCTCTTTTAATTTGCAAGAATATCACAATGTGGCCAAGGAATGAGAATATAGCCATGAACTGATTCTTTATTTGAATTATCTAACCTGTTTAAAGATATTAAAATAATCTTTTCAAAATGACAACCATTCTGCAGTTATCTGCACTTCCAAATATATTGTATGTAGATCCAAATGCAAAATATTAAGAGCCATCTTTATGTATTGACTCAAAGATGCCACATATTGAATATAATTATTGAATCTACTTTTCTAAACTTGTCCTTTTAAATACACCCAGACTTAAGAATTTATAAGAGTGCCTAGGATATTTAGGAAATGAGTAGCAATATGATTTATAGTTCATTAAATTTATTTATTTTTTTACAAAATGGGCCTTACTTCCCTGAACAATAGTAAATGTGTATGATAGTTCCATCATACGCATACCAAGAAATCTTCCATCTATACTGCAATTAAGAGGGGTTCAATAATATTTTTACTAACTTTATAAGCAGTTCTTCTTGGACTATCAGAAAAAAGGAGATACTGAATAATTTATTACCAAGTGAGAGTATTTTAAAAATGAAAAGAGGTTGGGGAGAGGAGAAATAGATATAACAAGAGAGAGAGACAGAAAGGAGAATCAAAGTGGAGGCAATGCAAAAGATCAAAGAGAAATAATGCACCTAGAAATTTTCTCTTAGGTTATTGATGTTAAAGGCAGTCGTGAAAGGTATAATCAGTTATAAAGTTGAAGCTAAAATATTTCAATTGTAAATCATGCTTGACTTCAGAGTTAGATAATACATTTTCTCATTACATTTATTTTTCTAATTCTAGAGTTTGCTTTAAGTTAATAGTAGAGGCACCTGGGTGGCTCAGTTAAGCATCTGACTTTTTTTTTAAGATTTTATTTATTAATTTAACAAAGAGAGACACAGCGAGAGAGGGAACACAAGCAGGGGGAGTGGGAGAGGGAGAAGCATGCTTCCGGCAGAGCAGGGAGCCCGATGCGGGGCTTGATCCCAGGACCCTGGGATCATGACCTGAGCTGAAGGCAGATGCTTAACCATCTGAGCCACCCAGGTGCCCCAAGTGTCTGACTCTTGATTTCGGCTCAGTCATGATCACAGGGTCATGAAATGGAACCACACCGAGGGGCTTTGCGCTCAGCAGGGAGTCTGCTTGAGATTCTCTTTCTCCCTTCCCTTCTGCCTCTCCCCCCTGTGAGCGCACTCTCTCTCTCTCCCCCCCCAAATAAATAAGTAAATCTTAAAAAAATAAAAAATAGATAGTAAAGTTAATTCTCTTAATCTAGGCTTTTCAAAACATTCCTAACTACTGAATTTCTACTCATTCTACAGATTTGATTAATACATAAAAATTTCTGACCCTTCTCCCTGAAGTCAAAATCAGTTACTATCCTTACTTTACTCCTACCACACTGGGACTGTTCTATTTTCATCCCCTATCATTCTGTCTTGCACAACATTTAGTTAAACAGTTGACCCCTGAACAGCATGGGTTTGAACTGTGCAGATCCACTAATATGTGGATTTTTTTTCAATATGGTACAGAGGTATAAATATATTTTCTCTTATGATTTTCTTAAAAACATTTTCTTTCCTCTAGCTTTCTTTATTGTAAGACTACAGTATATAATACATATAACATACAAAATATGTGTTAATCTACTGCCTTTTTTTATTGGTAAGGCCTCCAGTCAACAATAGGCTATTAGTAGTTAGGTTTTTGAGGAGTCAGAATTTATTTTCAGTGTTTTGACTGTGCACAGGTTTGGTGCCCCTAATCCCCATGTTGTTCAAGAGTCAACTGTATATATGACTGTTACTCCAATTAGGAAGGATGTTTCTTCAAGACAAGTGTTCCTTTCTTCCTTCCTCTCATTATATATGAAACTATAGTGAGAGAGGCATTCAGACAAAGAATATCCATCACTGTATTCTCTACAACATCTAGTACTATGCAGGGAACCTACTAATGGGCCAAATAACATCACCAGAACATGAAGTGCTTATTCTAAAGTAGTAAAACAAACTGTTATGTTGATAATGTTGTGGTTCAGCCAATCAATAAATATTTATTATGCTCCTATGAGTATCATGTAAGGTTCTGTGGCTAAAATGGTGATCAGGGCTGACTCATGGAACTTGCAGTCAAGTTGGAAAGACAGAGAAACACAAGTAAACATGCAAGTATATAAGATATATAAGTTACATGCAATATATAAAATAAGTAATATGTGTTTTCCTGTTCATTTATATATTAATTTTGAACTCTTGGTATTTGTGATGATAAATCTTGTTCAAGAACATTGCACATTAATCCAATTTCCAGTCTTCCTTTAAGTAATTTAATACAGTTTTATGTTTTTGTTCCTAATGGCTCTGCATCTTTATTTTATTCTTAATAAAGTACAGTTTTCCTCCACTATTGTATTTTTTTCCTTAATTCATCTTGTTGCAGGCACATTAATAATTATCACTTTTTGTTTGACAAAGTATCTTTGATTTTATAGACACAATATCTTTACCAAAGGCCAATGATACTATGTATCTTTTTAAATATTCAAGCTGATCAATTTGTTTTCTTAATGCGTTAGCTAGATCTTCTATCGATATATTGCAGGCATCCCTGTTTTATTCCTGATTTTCATAGACATAAGGTCATTTTGCTGTTAGTTTTGGCATAAGAGTATTTTTCATATTGGGATGGCATCTCGTTCCCATTTTCTGACTGTCCTTCCTACAAAGAGTACGCATGGCCTCCTCTACGACCATTTGCTTTCCGGTACCTCCCAGTTGAAGGGGTATACTTCTCTCTCTCTTTCATATCAGACTTGACACAGGAGTTGTTTTGGTTAAAGGAATCACTGAATGTGATGTTCAACAGAAGCTTTAAGAACCATCTCATGGCTCTGCCAGTTCTACTGCTATGAGAACAGCACATTGCAGATAAAGACCACTACATTAGCCAGGATCCAAGAATGAAGAGACTATGTGGAACAAAATTGAATAAAAACAAGCAGAGCCAAAGTTATGCCCTGAATACATGTAACTGGAAAGAAGTAATTATTTCTTGCTGTATGATAGTTACTAAACCATTTGCTTCCAAACATTCCTATTTTATTTAAATTTTCATTAGAGTCCCTGTTAAGTTTTATCTAATGTCCTTTTGTCATCTGTTTCTATAGTTATATGATTTTTTTCTTTTAATGTATTAATTGAATGGATTATATTGATATAGTTCCTGAATTTTGACAGTATTCCTGGAATAAACACTACCTGATTATAACATATTAGTTTTTTTAAATATAATACTAGATTTTGTGTACAGCAGCCCTCTTTATCTGCACTTTTCCCTTTCTGTGGTTTCAGTTACCTGTGGTTAACCAAGGTCTGGAAGCAAATGGTCCTCCTGACCTATCACCAAGTCAGTAGCACTCTGACACTTCATCACTCATCACACATGCTCACCTCACTTCATCTTGTCAAGTAGACATTTTCTCATCTGACATCATCATGAGAAGACAAAGGGTGAGTACAGTATAAAAAGATATTTTGAGGGCGCCTGGGTGGCTCAGTCGTTGAGCGTCTGCCTTCAGCTCAGGTCATGATCCCAGGGTCTGGGATCGAGCCCCGCCTCGGGCTCCCTGCTCGGCGGGAAGCCTGCTTCTCCCTCTCCCACTCCCCCTGCTTGTGTTCCCTCTCTCGCTGTGTCTCTCTCTGTCAAATAAATAAATAAAACCTTAAAAAAAAAAAGATATTTTGAGACAGAGAGGCCTCATTCACATAATTTATTATACAATATATTTCATAATTCTATTTTATTATTACTTATTGTTGTTAATCTCTTACTGTGCCTAATTTATAAATTAAATTTTATCATAGGTATATATGTATAGGAAAAACACACAGTGTATATATCGTATATGTAGGGTTCACTACAATCTGCAGTTTCAGGCATCCACTGGAGGTCTTGGAACATACCCCCATGGACCAGCGGGGACTACCGTATGTAGTAATAAGTTAAATTAGGTCTGTGCCATAATATTTATTGAGAAATACTTTTTAGTATTGTATGACCTGAATAATTTTAATTCCACAGGGATTGGTTTTACAAAGTTTCCTAAGAACTTTACTCTAAAATTTTCTGTACTAAATTCTCATTGAAGATGGCAGTCTGAGCACAGGCTACAATCCCCTCTACCCTCCAAATTCATAAAAATTATAAAAAAACAAGGAAAGCCAACAGATAATCACTTAAGATATAAAAAAGGAACATTTCACCCCCACTTCACTGACCATAAAAGAGAGCAACATTTCTCAGAGATGGGCACTATATAGGATGATACAGGAAAGTCACAAAAAAGAGGACCAAGACAGAAGGCAAAAGCAGCTCCAAGACTGTTGTATACATGGAGGCAATGGATACTCAAAGCTGGATGGAGCTGGAGAGACCAAAACAGTATTAGCCAAGCAAGTGAACTCCTAGTTTATGTTTCCAAACTGGAGCAATGAGTGAGTGCTATCAGGCAAGAGAAGCAGGGTGTTGTGGATGGTAGAGGATGGGAAGAATAGGGAGAACCCATATGTAGAAGGCTAGCACTGAAAATACCATTAAGATACTTCCTTCTTACTTTTTCTGAAACTGTGCTAAGATTTAAGACACATTTTACTCTCTCTCTAAGCAGTCTGCACAAACAGATACAAAAGATAGTTGAAATGGAAACTTATTCCCAAAGATATACAGTCATACAGTCAAAATGTCTAACAGATCAAAGAAATCCAAGACAAATACAAAACTCAACATAGGAAAGAATTTAAACATCAGGAAAATGTTAATAGAGGAGGTAGAATTGGACTTTCAAATAAACATGAAAACATTAATCATAATAGCTAACATTATTTACTAGATGGCTAACACCTTTTTATGTCTTTGTGTGTTCTATCATTGAATGGATAAAGGAATTAAAGGAATAAATCATAGTCATACAATAAGAACGATTACCAATAAAGGAATAAAAGTTATAAACCTCAAAAATGAAAATTGTTGTTGAAATAAAAACAAAAGTCCAGAATGTACTGAGAAGAAGCATAAATTAGGTTCTGGAAGATCTTGTTAAAGAGTTAAGCCAGAAGGCACAACAGTTGGAGAGAGACAAGAAGTGTGAAAGAAAACCTGCAAAACATGGAGGATGCCTCCAGTAGTTTTGACATCTAACTGTAAACCCAGAAGTACATGGTATATATGTATGGACAAGACCACAAGACCATAGACGATCTGTAGAACTAAAGAGTGAGTCTTTTTTGAAAAGAACCCCCTTCAGCCTTGAAGAGGATGAATTAAAAAAAAAAAAAAAAAGCAAATTTAGACATGGTGACAAAGAATAAAAAGGAAATCTTAAAAGCTTCTAGGAAAATATAAGATAACAATAGAACAACATCTTCGGGCAGAGAGAGTGCAAATGCCCTGCCACGAGAAGGGAACAAATTTACAGCCTTATACTAATGTATTAATAATAAAAAGATTACATATCAGTTAACCATGCTTTCATATTAGGAAACAAGCAAAATTTACCCATCAAAGCATAAGAAAGGATCAATAGAGGGAAAGTAGAAGTTAATGTAATAGACATAAAAGAATAGAGTTAATAGAAAAAGATTTTAAAAGAATATAATAACATACACAAACTTTTTGAAGTATGACGAGAAAAGAAGAGATAAAAAGCTAATAATTTTAGAACTAAGGTATGAAATAAATACAGATAGCAAGAAGATTAAAATAATTGTGAGAAAATACTATGGACAATTTAACCTAATTTTTTGGGGGGAATATATGTAAGAAAAGTGGCTCTAAAAGCAGAGAAGTAGAATGAAGGTGGAATCAGCTTGTAATCTCCTGAGACATTGACATGCTCTGTGAAGATCCACCAGCCCAGAATGCTTGTCCCTCCAGTCATTCAGATTTCAACTCAAATATCAGGTTTTTTGAGGCTTTCTGACCATCCTAATGAAATCAGTTTCCTAGACTTGTATCTTTATCCCACTTATTTTTCTCATGGCTCTTATCAGTGCTTGGGAATTTGTTATGTTGCTGTGTAATGTTGGACCTGATAGTAACTACTCAATCAATTATCATCTAATTGATTGATTGATGGACTGATTAATTAATCCTATCTTGTTTTCTCTGATTCTGTTATTTTTTCTTTCTACCACTTCCTACTTTTTCTTTATGTTTTTCCTTCATTTTCTTCTATTGGATTGCAGAATAAGCTATGACACTTTCTTTCAGTGACAATTTTAAAGATGAATTCTATCAAACCTTTAAAAAAACAAAATTTCCATCTTATGCTTGCTCTTTCAGCATTGGAAAAAGAGGAAGAGATGATGAATCACCCTTCTCCATCTGGCATCATGTTTCCTTTATCTTAATTGAAAAGAACCCAGAATCATCACATGATGATTAGGCTCAAAATCAATAAAATTTCAAATAGGCACCACATGAGCTGTTATAAATAGACAAATCCCAGTCTAAGAGACAGCATCTACACATACACAGACAGCAGTAAGTTCTGGGGAATGTCCGTGGGGAATAACATGGCTGATCCTGTGGATTCCTGGGAAACTGTTAAATAGTCCAAGGAAATTGTTGTGAAACCAGGGCTAAGGTAGGATGCGGTCATAGAAACAGCAGAAAGGTGAATCATGAGAGGCTTGATTGTTGAGGTATATTTGGAGTTTAGGAGTGACAGAAACACCAAGGTGGTGGAAGAGGCCACTGGAGGAACAAACTCACCTAAGCTCGAATACAGTGAAACGTGATAGGCCCCCTGACCTGAAACTTTGACACTCAGGCCCTTTGTCCTGTGGTTGTCACATGGTGTTACTTTGTCAATTATTCATTGGTTAATGAATTTTCTAAAAGCACAAGACAATGGGATCAGAATTGAGAAAGAATTCCATGAATCATGTACGCTATAATCCTTCAAAACTTTCATTTTGTCAAGGCAGTAATTATATCACATTTTTTAAAACCAATATTTCTATAATCAGAGGTATCCATATTCTTTTCCCATTCATAAAGTTAGTGATCTTCATGGCCAACTTGATTCCTTGGAAGAGTTCAATACCTTTTTTTTTTAATTTTTTATTGTTATGTTAATCACCATATATTATATCATTAGATTTTGATGTAGTGTTCCATGATTCATTGTTTGTGCATAACACCCAGTGCTCCATGCAGAATGTGCCCTCTTTAATACCCATCACCAGGGTAACCCATCCCCCTACCCTCCTCCCCTCTAGAACCCTCAGTTTGTTTTTCAGAGTCCATCATCTCTCATGGTTCATCTCCCCCTCTGACTTAATCCCCTTCATTCTTCCCCTCCTGCTATCTTCTTCTTTTTCTTTTTTCTTAACATATGTTGCATTATTTGTTTCAGAAGTATGGATCTGTGATTCAACAGTCTTGCACGATTCACAGCGCTCACCATAGCACATACCCTCCCCAATGTCTGTCACCCAGCCACCCCATCCCTCCCACCCCCCACCACTCCAGCAACACTCAGTTTGTTTCCTGAGATTAAGAATTCCTCATATCGGTGAGGTCATATGATACATGTCTTTCTCTGATTGACTTATTTCACTCAGCATAACACCCTCCAGTTCCATCCATGTCGTTGCAAATGGCAAGATCTCATTCCTTTTGATGGCTGCATAATATTCCATTGTGTATATATACCACCTCTTCTGTATCCATTCATCTGGTGATGGACATCTTGGCTCTTTCCACAGTTTGGCTATTGTGGACATTGCTGCTATAAACATCGGGGTGCACGTACCCCTTCGGATCCCTACATTTGTATCTTTGGGGTAAATACCCAGTAGTGCAATTGCTGGATCGTATGGTAGCTCTATTTTCAACTGTTTGAGGAACCTCCATACTGTTTTCCAGAGGGGTTGCACCAGCTTGCATTCCCACCAACAGTGTAGGAGGGTTCCCCTTTCTCCACATCCCCGCCAACATCTGTCGTTTCCTGACTTGTTAATTTTAGCCATTCTGACTGGTGTGAGGTGGTGTCTCATTGAGGTTTTGATTTGGATTTCCCTGATGCCGAGTGATGTTGAGCACTTTTTCATGTGTCTGTTGGCCATTTGGATGTCTTCTTTGGAAAAATGTCTGTTCATGTCTTCTGCCCATTTCTTGATTGGATCCTTTGTTCTTCGGGTATTGAGTTTGATAAGTTCTTTATAGATTTTGGATACTAGCCCTTTATCTGGTATGTCATTTGCAAATATTTTCTCCCATTCTGTCGGTTGTCTTTTGGTTTTGTGGACTGTTTCTTTTGCTGTGCAAAAGCTTTTTATCTTGATGAAATCCCAATAGTTCATTTTTGCCCTTGCTTCCCTTGCCTTTGGCGATGTTTCTAGGAAGAAGTTGCTGCGGCTGAGGTCGAAGAGGTTGCTACCTGTGTTCTCCTTTAGGATTTTGATGGACTCCTGTCTCACATTTAGGTCTTTCAACCATTTGGAGTCTATTTTTGTGTGTGGTGTAAGGAAATTCAATACCTTTTTTTTTAAAGATTTATTTACTTGTTTTAGAGAGAGAGTGCACGCATGTGAGTGGGGTGGGGCAGAGGGAGCCAGAAAGAGAGAGAAGCAGACTCCCTCCTGAGCATGGAGCCCAACTCAGGGCTTGATCCCACAATCCTGAGGTCACAAACTGAGCTGCAATCAAGAGTCAGATGCCCAAACAACCAAGCTACCCAGGCACCCCAAGAGTTAAGTACTTTAACTTTTTAGACCACAGGCACAGATTTAATATGCTGGAGAATGGAATGGCTCTTATTCTTGCTGTAGGTATGAACATCTTTAAGTAGGTATGTTTTGTATTTAATTTTGGATTTTTTCATAAAAGACAGATAGTATGCTGTAATCTTAGAGATAATGTAGTATGCTTTCTTTACACTAGATAAATAGTGGGCATGGAAATGAGCCACCTACTGGCTGGGAGAGTGACTGACTTAAGATTTAAGACTGAATCCACCAGCACCCAGTTCAGGTTCGTACTTCCAAAGGCTGCTCACAGTGAAGAGGAGCAGAATACATGGCCCCAAAATATGCCACCTTGGCATGTAGATTATTTTGAGCTAAAGGTGTTACAGGATGTCCCGCCCGCCCTTCGGTGCCCACAGTTCTTGGTCACTCAGCTTCGAAGAATGAAGAGGTAGACCAGACGAAGAGTGGTGGGCAGCAAAGTTTATTGAGCAATAGTAAAGTGATCATACAAAGCTCCTGAAGAGGGAGGGAACCAAGAGAGCTGCCACCAGAATTTCTAAGTCTAGGGGCTTTTATGGGCTTGTTGGTGGTCTGTTTTAATCTGATTAACTCAACCTGAGCAAAAACCAATCAGGTTTTTGTCATCTACCTATCCCTGGAAAAGGGTGGAGGGCTCCTTCCAGGGTGGTGTAAAATCCTTTTAAGGGTGGTTTCCTCTTGGGGGAGGGGGGTTGTCCCTTGTCCCTGCCTGCCTTTCTTCCAATTATTCTTCATCAAAGGCAGTCAAGACCCAGCTGACTCAAGAAAAACTTCTGCCTTTCCCCTAACTAACTAAAAGAATTTAGACGGGGAATCTGGTCCAGAAAAAGAGTTATTACCAGAGATAAATTTTTATCTGAAAGATCTATCTGTCTGACAGGGCAAACATCTAACTACCAAACATCTGCTCTTCTTATTGTCCTATAGATTACCCTCCTCCCCTTGGCAGCCCCAGGCTTCAATTCCATCCCTTAGTTCACGATGACATATAAGCCTCAACTGACTGACTTGTCCTTGGGTCTCATCTTCCTACAGGGCTTCCATATGTCTGTGATTAAATTTGTTTTTCTCCTGTTAATCTGTCTTATGTCAATTTAATTAATAGACCAGCCAAAAAAAAAAAAAAAAAAAAAACCTAGAAGGGTAGAGGAAAAAAAAAATGTCCTCCCCTACACAGGCAATGACTGAGCACAGCAGACCTGTTCCTGGAGGGTGACTTTGGCTGAAGGACTCTGTGAAAGCCTTGATGAAATGTCTGAGAACTATACTGCAGAAGGAGGTACTTCTGCCCAAGCCTCCTTTTCTCCCCTCTCTCTTCCACATGCATTGATCACTTTCCTTGACTCTGTCCCCATTTATCCTCACAAGCAGTTTACCAAATAAATCTCTTGCACATTTAATTACATGTAGATGTCAGCTTCCCAGAGGACCTAGACTGAAACAGGTACTAAGATTGCTCTAAAAATAGAAGCTTCCAACTTGTTTTTGGTAATATTTCTGAAAAAAAAAAAAAATTCCCTCTGTCTTCTTAACACATTGTCAGGTAAAACCACTTTTGCTTTTGAAACTAAAATAAGAAATGAATAACACCAAAAAAAGAAAACTCTGTATTGTCATTGACTTGATATGCTGCATGTTAGCACATCAGTTAGCATGTTTTGCTTTTCTGGGCTAGAGCTGGGCCATTACTCCTGAAGGCGAGCAGAATTTGCCACCTCAAAATAAGCCTCTTTGGCCTAAGAGTTAGGCTGGTTTAAAAAAAAAATATTGAAAACTGAGTAAAAATTATCCTTTGTAAGAGACATTTACATGCATAAGACAAATCTTCATTGGTAAGAGACATTTACATGCATAAGAGAAATCTTCTCTGTACCGGGAAGAGGAAGATGACCAGATCTCTAGAAATTCTTATTAGTGGGGAAGGCAAGGACTTACATCTGTATAACAACCTTACCTTTGTTTACTGTACTCTTCCTGGTAATCTCCCCAAACTGGCCTTCCCCACCCACCCAACATCTTTCTTTTGTCTCTAGCTGGCGATGGTATTTAAGGTTGTGGCTTGGGCCACATGGGGGAGTTATTCAGTTTTTCTGGGTCTTTCCCATGTATACAGGAGGTATTTTTATACTATGAAGCTTATGTTTTTCTCCTCTCAATCTGTCCTTTGTTACAGATTGTATCTCAGCCAAGAACCTAGAAGAGTAGAGGGAAGTTTATTCTTCCTACCTTGTACTAATTTTTAATCATTTAGGAAATCCAGAAACAAACATCTGAAAAAGTATATGCGAGGACTGGAATAATTTTTAATTGTAATGTCATCATTTCAACATCAAATGGGTTTCGATATTCCCTTAGTACATACATTTTCTTTAAAAATATGAGAACATTTTCTGAGAATTGTGAATTCATTTAGATCACTGAATTAAGGGGCCAACTTCAAAACCTTGTTCTAGATGTTAGAAATACCTGTTGATGTATTTGGAATGTAGGTGAGGTTCAGAGCCCATGACCAAGAAAGAATTCTTGAGATGCCTTTGGTACAAAAAGGTGATTTTATGAAAGCATGGGGACGGGACCCCTGGACAGAAAGAGCTGCTGCCGGGGTTGTGAGGGGTGACTGATTATATACTTGGGAGTTGGGGGTAAGGGAAAAGGGAGGCTTTCAAAAGAACTTTTGTATGCTAAAGAGGACCTACAAGATATCAGAGGGCTTGCCATTGTCAAGTTAAGTTGTTTTTCCCTCTAGTAAAGCATTACCATTAAGACAGTTGAGAGTTTTTCCTTCTGGAAGTTAAGTTATTGATAAGAATGCTTTTTTTTTTCTTGTAAATCACTAAGACATTTTGTAAACTGAGGGAGACTCAGGTCTTGCTGGACTGTGATCTCTATTAGTTAACCATTTGTTGTTTTTTCCTTTGAAATAGGGCAGCCAGGAGTGCTTGAGGAATGTCACATATATCCCACCTGGGAGTGGGGGTGTGGGGTTTGCGGGGTGTCAGCTTGTGCTTTGTCCTTAGCTTGCCTTTTGCGCCCTCATCACTGTCACTCCCTGAGTCTACTTCAATGCCCACTTTTCTCCCCACTTTGTAGACATTTAGCATACTTAACAGAGTTGAGGGCACTTTGCTTTCGATGGTCGCTCTGCAGGAAATATCTAAAATAAAAGCAGTGTTTTCCACTTCTTAGCTTAACTCTGCCTCAGGCAGCAGGTATGACTTTACTCTAGTTGTTGATCCTTCAGCTGGTGTCTCCATTTTCCTGCATAGTTTATGTGGAAGAGACAGGAGGGAAATAGCTCTAATGGCAAAGTCTGGAGAAATCCTTGGGAGCTGTATATTCCTATAGGAGCATGGTTGCAGCTTTGACCAATTCCCTCATATTTTCTCTTTAAAAATACTACAAAACAAAACAAAACAAAAAAAATCCTTCAAGCAATCCTACTGACTACCACTACTAACAAACCAATCAGTACCTCCAGGAGAGAAAACTCACAGATTCATTGCCTTTCCTCCCCCATTAAAAAAAAAAAAAAAAAAAAAAGTGTGTCAGTAAGGGGACAGGGATGTGCTTGAGACAACAGAGTCAGAGTGGAAGTTACACCTGTGAGGCAGGCCAGGGGGGCACTGGAACGGCTGGTGTGGTGAGTGGGGGGAAACACAGTAGCAGAGCCTGGAAAGCCCAGCAAATACAGTGTCCCTCAGAGAGGGGAGCACCGTCCTTAGGATAACGGCTGAGAGGAAGTCTAAGAATAAAAATGAGCAGGCCAGGAAAACTGGGAATGAAAGAAAGGGGAAAAAAAAAAAAAAAAAGACTTAAAATTTGAAGAACAAAGCACATTTATTAAACTTCCAGATGCTTAACAGAAGAGGGAGCCCTTGAGCTGAGAAACCCAGACAGCTACTCCAAATACGACTCCCTCTCAACCTCACTTCTCACATGTTAGTAGTGGGTCCATAGGGAAATTTACTAATAAAGGAGGGAGGGAAAGTACAGGGTAATGAGGGCAGGGATGCAAACAAGAAAAAAGAATCTCTCTATATACCTGTCTATATAGTTTAGACTCTTGGATCCTACAAATGTGTTACCACTCAAAAACAAACGACAAAATAATTTCTTGAGATTAAAAATAAATGGAAACAAGTTAACCCAATTGCATATCAGTTTTTAAGGGTAACCATGCAAAGCGTGGAACTTCACAGCATGTAGTTCTGACTGTGTATCCTTAGTGAAATGTACTATGAGCACAGATAAAAAGGTTGATTTCATCTCATTCAGTGATTTAATTAATAATAGTAATATTAGTAATTGTATCTTGAAACTGTTTTATATAATGAGATAAAGTTAGTTATTTTGAGTCCTGACTTTCAGTGCCAGAGAAGGTAGATATGATTCAAAGATAGAAAGCTCAAAGAATTCAAGTGAACCCACTGTTAATGTTAAAATTGAACTGGATTTATCAAAGTGAATTCGTTATTTTAAAACATATCTTCTAAGAATCTTCTAACCGTGTACCCAGAATGGTCTGAAAACCATGTCATTCCAGTAGTGAGCATCTCTAGGCCTAGTGTTTGGCTCCCTCATGCCATTTGGCACTAAAGGAACTACGGTTCTTTAGAAAAATAACTGATTCCCACTCTGAGGCAAGGAGAGGATCAAAGTGGTGGGGATGATTTTTGTGAAAGGACATTTCCAAAAAATTTGCAGGGTTGTGTCAGAAATGACACCAGAGACTACTTGAAGCCCTCTGCACTGACCAACACTGTGATGACTTGAGCATTAAGATAACAATTGCAGTTAATAAAAATATATTATATCTCTATACAAATCCAATAGCCAGTGAGGATTTGGGGAGAAAGAATGAGAGAGTAAGGGAGGAGAGAGAGAGGAAAAGCCAGAAGTAAAATTTGTCGGTTGGAGTTGGGTATTTGTGTCAGTCCCCTGTGATGTGTCAATTCTGGTCTTCTCAGCTGTCTAAATATCTGAGGCCCTTGTCCACTTGTTTTGCCTCAGCCACATTGGTGACCAGCTCCATGGGCACACAAGCCAACAGCAACTCAGTTTTCTTGTGTTTTGTGCCTCTTGCCTCCCACCCTGGAGCTTTTCTATTGGCACAGAATCATTAAGCACTGCAAGACTTGCTTGGTCTTGCATCTCTCATCAGTAAGCAGTAAGCTTTAACTGATGAGAGATGGAAGCTTCTGGATAGATTTCTTTCACACCATGGGCAGAAGTTCCTGAGACAAAGTAGTTCATACAGCAACTCAAAAACCAAACTAGCAGTCAGCTTGCTCATTCCAAGAAGTAGCCAGATTGATAATGCACATACTGTGCTCTCCCTCTTTCCCTACCTAAGTCCCCTTTTCCAATACCCCTGCCTCTCTCTAAGATGGCATGTCATAGTAAACTAGCAAGCCATTAACTGTTGTGTAAGACTTTGTTTTCTAGAATCTAGATTGAAACAAATTCCTGTCCTTCTAATTTGGTTATGAAGAGAAACGATTTCGAAATTTTACTGCTTTTTGTAATAGGAACTGTATTTCTCACAAGTAAATAGCCCGATTAATGAGAAAAAGCTTAATATGATAAAACAATATCAGTAAATGTAAAGAAATTATAAACATTAGAAAATTATGATGTAACCCAGGTGAAAATTACAATTGATGTTAAAACCATCAGCTGAATTGTTGGTGGGGATTTAGAAATTGACAAAGTGGGGGCGCCTGGGTGGCTCGGTCGTTAAGCGCCTGCCTTCTGCTCAGGTCATGATCCCAGGGTCCTGGGATCTAGCCCCACATCCGGCTCCCTGCTCCATGGGAAGCCTGCTTCCTCCTCTCCCACTCCCCCTGCTTGTGTTCCCTCTCTCGCTATGTCTCTCTCTCTCAAATAAATAAGTAAATAATCTTTAAAAAAAATATAAATAGAAATTGACAAGGTGACACCATGGGGATTTTTTTTCAGAAGGGGAAACTATAACTGTATAATGAACAAATCAGTTAGTTACCACTTCAATCCAGTGATCAATGTTAGCAATGCAAATGTTTTGTCCAAGCCAGGTATAAAATATATTTTTGAGCTAAGTGCTGAGTTTTTTGTATCAACAGGCTATTAGATAATATTAGGGAATTAATATTTTTAATACATTTTACCCAAAATAACACATTCATGCCCCTTCACAAAACCTAGTCATATGGACCTATTCTGTGTTTCTAGGGAAAAAAAAAGAAAGAATATTGATGATCACTAGTAATGTCTTCCACAATGATGTCAAGGGTCTCTATCAATAAATATGGATATAACCATAATTTGGTCTTCTTTAATGTACTTTGGTAAATTGCATGGGGATGTCTCAGGGTGTTGGCAGGCATAGATCAGGTGACTATAATGTATAGCAATGAACCACTAATTTAAGAATCACAAATAGCGAAGCCTGATTAGTTTTCTAATGAGGGTATTCAGTCCCATACAAACTTTGCCAACATGTAATCTGGGCATACTACTATTCAAAGTGAGGGATGAATGTGTAGTCCAATCCTGTGTGATGGCAACATGGCTCATAATCCTTATCCTTTCTGAAAATAACAAACAAGCATTATGAACCTGGCCCACATCATCCAAGAGTCAAGGCCAAGGTGACCAAAAGTGAGAACAGAAGAACTGACAGTGAGATCCTTGTAGGTAGGGCCTGGACCACTGAGATACAAGTCCACAAAAATGGGCAGCCTGCATGGTGTCAGAGTAGCTGGGAATCCAGAGCCAGATGCCCATGGACAGCACAGATAAATAAGTAAATTGTTAGAGTCGTGCACTGGAATGTCATAAACCAGAGGCAGATATGAAATACCGTGGATGAATCACAGTAACATAATGTTGAGGGAAAAAAGCAAATTCCCCAAAACTGCAGGTAGCATGATACTCTATGATAAAACACAAAGTCAAGAGAACCCAAGAAAAATATTGTTTCCATAAAAATAAATATATGTTTCCGTATATATATATATATATATATATATATATATATATATGATAAACACAGATAGTTATTTGTGGGGGATGCAGTGAGATGAGACAAGGAGGAATAGTGGATAGATTTAGGTAATTAGTAATGATTGTCTCAGGTTGTGTTCATTTATTAAGCAAAATAAAACAATGTCATGCAAGAACTGAAGGACCAAGGATAATACTTAATCCAATTCTATGCACCTAGGGTCTAAAAGATTAACTTACCTCTCACTTTGAAGATCATATTAAGTAAATAATTTGTTTCCAAATTAAAAAAAAAAAGTATTATTGATCTAAATGTTAATTCCTGCAACATTCTTGCAGCACAACAAAATGTTAACATGTGAACCAATTCTTAACCTGAAGGAGATGATTAAGGAAATTTTTAGAACCTTACATCTCTATGGAAACAATTAAAGCAGGGAAAAGAAATCTATGTAGCTGCCCTTTTGCTTTGTTGAGAAATGGCTTCATTGAAATAAACAATACTAAAAATATTTTAAAAGGGTGTTATGCTTTTGAATGAAAATGTTTGAATGAAATTAATATTATTATCTCTCTAAAAAATAGCTGTGTATTAGTTAAGTTGCTCTTTTCCTCTTTTTTTTTTTCCATGTCGGCTAAATTACCAGAGTCTAAAATGAATATATATATATATTTATATTTATATAAATTTATATTTACATATATTTATATATAAATGAATATATATGAATAATGAATATATATATGAATAAATGAATATACATATATATATATCCTCAAAATTCATACTGTAAACCCTAACCCCCATTGTGGCTGTATTTGGGAATAAGACCTATAAGAGGTAATTAAAGTTAGACAAGGTCATAACAGTGAGGCCCTAATCCAATAGGGACCGTGTCCTTATAAGAAGAGGATGAGACACAGAGCTCTCTCTCTTCCAAGTGAGGACACAGTAGGCAGACAGCCCTCTGCAAGCCGGGAAGAGGGATTTCAACAGGACCTGACCATGCTGGCACTCTGATCTTAGAATCCCAACCTCTAGAATTGTAAGAAAATAAATTTTCTGTTTTGGCAGCCTAGCTAACTAATACACATATTCATAATAATCTAAATATTATATACTTATTTAACTGAAATTATGCTGTAATTCTTTGAAATACAAGAGAGTGTTTTAAGTAGCAATAAAAGGAGGTGAGAAGAGCTATATAAGCATAATAATGATCATTCCAAAGCCTTTGCCTATTGGTGTAAAATCAGGAAGTAACAATAGAGGCTAATTATTGAGAAACATGAAGTAAATTCCAAACAAAATTCCAAACAAAATTCAGAATAGAAGTGAAATGAGTGGGGAGATGGAAATAGAAAAAGTTGTAGGACGATGTTGGGGAGGAAGAATTTACTCTGCCCTTCAAGATTTTTCTAGCTGGATTTAGAATCAAATCGACATGAGGCAGATTAACAGGAGGAAATCAAATTTAATAGCATACGTAAAGGGAATCCACACAGACATGGAAATTCTAAAGACAGTCAGACAAATGACGCTTATGTGAGCTAAAGAAAGGGTAGGGGTCTGAGGTAGATACAAAGAAGAGAAAGATCATTAGCATGAACTTGAAAGGAGATGTTTGGAAAACAAACGTGCCCTAGGATGCAGATAGGTTTCTTAGATAAAGGGGCAGCTCTGTTAATTGCTCTCTCCCTGGTAAAGCAAGCCAATGAGGGAGAGGTAAAGGGCTTTTTCTCAATCTGCTGTGTTGGATTGCTTTTAACTCAACATAATGGTCATGCCAAAGTTGTCCCATCTTGGGTGGCCTGTCCCTGGCCCCTACAACTGCAAGTTTTGAAATAAAACAGAAAACTACTTTAATTTCCAAGTTATATATATGTGAAATTTTAATAAATAATACAAATAAAGTAAATGTATGTGCGTGTGTGTGTGTGTGTGTGTGTGTGTGTGTGTGTGTGTGTGAAGCCTGAATTTCAGTAGTTTATTTTGGAGGTGTGAATAATCTGGATCTTAGGAAGTAAGTAAAAACAAAATGCCACAAAAACTGCAGTTCCTTTTTCCTAAAATTTAACTTATGAAAATCTAAACACTGGATCCGAAGCTCTGTCACCTGCCTTCTCCAAGTTTAAGATCTAGTGGGAAAAGTGAACCTGCTTCCCACTTGACTTCTGTTGTCCTCCTGCCACTGCAGCAAGAGGATAGAAAGTACTAATTACTTCAGGCCTTGGTCCCATACTTTGTTTTGGAGCTGTGTATGGTGGCATCCTTGCCAGAAACCAGGGACCAAGAGTGAGTAGGAAATGTATCTCCAAGAGAAAACAGGGATGAATGGATCCGAGTGGCCCAAATAAAAAATAAAATACAACCGAATGTCAGTTCTAAAATCCAAATTCCCTATGTTCACAATCAAATGTCAGCTGGCTCTCTGTCCCGTGTGATCGGGGTACCATCACTACAGGCATGTAGCTTTAGTATTTCTAAATTGTCTTCAACTCTTCTGGTTTCTATTTTTTATATTTAAACATTTGTTAAATCCAATCACATCTACTGCTTAAGTGACTCTAAATTATTTCAGCATATTATAGTTCAGTATATCACTGCTACCTGCTAAAATCAAGTTTTTTGTATTTTTTCAACCTGACCCAAGTCCCATTATCACATATTTCTGATAATTTACTGCTTTTCTTAACTAATTCAAATATTTTTCAAGGATTTTTTTTTTTTTTTTTTTTTAATGAGAGAGAGAGAGAGAGAGAACATGTGAGAAAGTGGGAGAGAGCATGATGAGCAGGGGGGAGGAGCAGAGGGAGAAGCAGACTCCCCCGCCCTCCAAACTGGGAGCCCGATGTAGGGCTCAATCCCAGGACCCTGGGGCCATGACCTGAGCCTAAGGCAAGACGCTTAATGACTGAGCCACCCAGGTACCCCTAGCACTTAAATAGCTTAAAACTAGAAACAAACTAAATGCTTAGATTTAGTAGTCTTTGGTATTTTAACTTAATGGAATATTATACAACTCTTAGAATTATAATTCTGAAGATTATAGGGGATATATACACATATTATGATATAACATTAAAAAAATAAAGAATTATGCAACATAGCTGTGATACCATTACCCAGGTGCACTATATACACCTCGATGAAGGAAGAAATTAATTCACAAAAGAAGCAGACAAAATGTCTCGATGGATGCTAAAATTAAAAGAAATGTTTATAGTTTTCTTCACTATTGATGATAACACATCTATGCTGGGGACTCCTAATGCTCACACATATTATCTGTTCCTGTGGGACATTTGAGAGGCTAGTATTTCACACTTTTTGTAGCTAGGGATCATATGATTGGTTTTGGCTAATGGCCCATGATAGAAATGACATGTGACATTTCCATGCCGAAGCATTTCTTTGCTGGGGTGAGCCCTGCCAGCTATCTTTCTTCCCTTGTAATGATTAGAGAAGAATTCTCGTGTTAAAATAGAGCCATGGGATCTAAGCAGCCTGGGTTACAGTTACTTTATGGACGACAGGACAGTTACCCTGCTGAGTCACCCAGACCCACTGTGTACTTTGTATGCATGACAAGTAAATCTTTGTTGGGGTGTGTTTTTGTTTAAGCAATATAAGCTAGCCTATCCTGATTAACATATGTTTTAAAACAGAAAATTTACAATGACAAAAATGATAATGAAATGAAACAAAAAAGACTCCTTTACATGCTTAACTCGAATGAATAGAAATCACAATTAAAATTGTCCTGAGGCTTAATATACATTTAGAAATGAAATGGATTAATTTTCCACTGAATAAGATTAATTTGAATTTATTTTGTAGTTTCTCAAAGTCTGGCTTGATTGCTCCCTGGCACACTCTGTGTTTATCAGCCCTTCTGGGACTCATATGATTATTTATAAAAAGTAACCATAATTTTATTTAATTCCAACTGAAATTCAGTTCTTGATGTTTTTGTTCATTCATTTATTGTTTTGTAAATGTATCAACATATTTTGATTGAAAACCTTCCATTTATCAGATACTCTTCTAAGTATTAAGAATATAAATGATAATAATCATAAGTACATTTAATAATTATATTTTTTATTTTAGACATGATTTTAAGCCCTTTATCTAATTAATCCTCACATATTATGATAAGCTTGAATACTATTCTAATTTTATTTTATTTTATTAAAGATTTTATTTTCAAGTAATCTCTGCACCCAACATGGGGCTTGAACTCACAACCCCGAGATCAAGAGTCACACGCTCCACTGACTGAGCCAGCCAGGTGCCCCACTATTCTAATTTTAGATAAAGAACCTGAGGTCCACAGAGTTCAAGTAACTTGCATGAGGTCATGCAGACAATAAAAAGCAGAAGTAGGATTCAAATCCATGTCTGAACCCAACATCTGGACCCTTTCCCTTATCCTGAGTATGACCGTACACCCCAGTTTGCAGTTTGCATTTATTGTTTTACCATAGTTTCAAATAGCATACTCTGTCCTCTTCCAGAGTATCCTGGCTTAGAAGATAAAATATATGGTCACCCTTCTCGTGCTCTACAGCTTCACATGGCCCCTGCTCACAGGGTGGACAGAGTGTAACTATGTTCAGAGGTGTTTTAAAGAGTGATCATATATGAAAGTGAAATTCCAAGTCCAATAAACCTTCCTAGCTCATCATTGTCCTTTGTAGCAGAGAGAATCTAAACAGAAAAGGGCATTTTAGGAAGAGCAAAAAAAAGAGAAGTGGGGAGCTACATATATAGAAAGTCATCGTCAGTCAGGGAATGCCAATAAGGAGAAAAACCCAGTTATTTTGCTGTTAAGGCAAACAACTGGACTCCATAATATTCAACTATTTATGGCTTTTCCCAGCTTGTTTTTGTGGGTTTTTTTAAGATTTTATTTATCTGACAGAGAGTGACACAGCAAGAGAGGAAACACAAGCAGGGGGAATGGGAGAGGGAGAAGCAGGCTCCCTGCTGAGCAGAGAGCCCGATGTGGGGCTCGATCCCAGGACCCTGAGATCATGACCTGAGCCGAAGGCAGACGCTTAATGACTGAGCCACCCAGGCGCCCCCCAGCTTGTTTATTCACTAGATTATGCAAGAGTACTCAGATGATCGGTCAGGGTAATACAGGTAAGTAGGAAAGTAGAAGATATTGCCTGAGAAGGATAATATGGCTGCTAAATAAGGATAATGGTCTTTGAACATCACAATCAGTGCATTTGTGAACGAACATAGGGATCAAGAATGAAATGCAGCCCAAGTTTATTTTGTGGCTCTGGGCATCAGTGGTGGTGGGCTTCTTTGTCAGATTACAGGTCAATTCCATAGCACTAGCCTTAGATTAATGAGTGTTTCATAGAAAATGACTGAGATTTATGTAGATTTATGAAATCTCGGAACCTACCTTATTCATATGGCTATTCCTATCTCTTTGGACATCTAGTATGAGGGTAGAACTACAGGAGAGGAAGTGTACTCACCAGAAATAGTTCATGAAAAAAATTGTTTCGATGCAAGCAGTTATCCAGTGACTTTCCAATGCAGTTTGTTCCTTGATGGCATTATTCAGAAAATATATATCTCAATCTGTCTGATCACTTTATGTCAATTTTGAAGTGCAGGAACCCTTTGTATCATTTAAAGACTTTGAAACCCTTTCCTTCTGAGATATGAGAAGGATGCAAAGCACTGTTCCATATAATGAGAACAAATTATGTTACTATCAGGCAGTATTTGAAAATGTGAAGTAACTCATGCTTAAAATTGGTGAATTAAACATAAGTAGCATTTTTCTAAACTGTTTGTGTTTAAACTATCCAATAAAAGCACTATAATTAAAGACAAGAAAGACATATCGTAAGGTCATATAGTTTATTAATCTATCTGAACTACTGAGGTGAATTCTTATATCTCTAGAAATATATACAGAAGAAAACTGCATAATTTTCATTTCAGAAAGTTGGAAAGATACTTTACATTTTACTTGACTGAACTCTAGTCTGATCTAACTTATGCTCACAATTTTGCTGGATGAATGAAAGAATGAAGGGAGAGAGAAAGGGAAGGAGGAAAGACTAAAAATAGTTTATAGTGGAAAGATGCAAACAAATCTGGTTTCATATCTTGGATATTCTTAGAAGTTATGGCACATGGAGAAAAAATGTTTAACATCATTAATAGTGATCTCATCTATAAAGTAGGGGACATATCATTTAGAGCTGTTAGGATGACAGGAGGAGCATCTGTGAAAACATAAACTAATATTCCAAATGCATCAACAATACAATGAATTCATATAAAATTTTGATATTTGGATGGAGTTCTTTTATTTTTATTATTATTTTTTTGAGAGAGAGAGAGAGAGGAAGAGAGTCCGAGAGAGCATGAGCAGGGGGAGGGGCAGAGGGAGAAGCAGACTCCCCTCTGAGCAGGGAGCCCGATGCAGGACTCAATCCCAGGACCCTGGAATCATGACCTGAGCTGAAGGCAGACACTTAACCAACTGAGCCACCCAGGTGCCCTGGATGGAGTTCTTTTAAGTATGATATCTCATGCAAAGGAGGAAATAGTCCTAAATAAGTCACAGAAATGAAAAGTACAGTATAGGGAAATAGTTAATAATATTGTAAGAATGTTACATTAATAACATAATAGTATTATTAATATTGATTGTAATGTGTTAATATTATGTATAATGTTATCTGTATGGTGACAGATGGTGACTACACTTATCTTGGTGAGTATTGAGTAATGTATAAAATTGTCCAATCGATATGCTATACACCTAAAATTAATATAACAGTGTATGTTCATTATTATTTCAATTTAAAAAGAAAAGAAATAGAGAGTCCTGTACTTTTACACCAAGGTCAGCCCACACCTGGAGGACTGACACTTTCATTTGCCAGCAAACAGTAAGTGGAATGTTGTTAGCAAGGAGTTGTTGGAATCGTGGAGAGAGGGCCCTCGCACCCATGACATTTGAAAACAGTCAGAAGAAATATGGATATTTGGATTTTATCTGACATAACTTAGAGAGAACACATCTCTCTTTAAATACTTAAATGGCTTTCACAATCAACACAAGTGAAATCAGTCAATGGTGAATGTTCTGGGAGTAAGATTTGGTTAAATCATTATAACATCATTATTATTCTTTGATCCATTAGAATTTCTCTAAATTATTCCAGACGAATACTTCCAATTTTTTAATGTCTTTGAAAGATACGGAAGGCTTTCTCAGAGCATAGGTGGAGGTGTGCCCAAATGTTTACAGATGGGAAAATGGTATCTTGAACAACAGAGTAAGCTTAACCTTTTTTCTTTAGAAGTTACAGAAAAACCCATTGTCAAAATGACATACAGGTTAAGACACAACAAAGCAATAAAATCCGATCAGCTACTCCGTAGGATCAAATTGCCCTCTGCTCTTGTATCCTTTGGCATGTCACAAAGGGGATCTAATTCCTTTGTTTTCCATTTCCACGTGAAATTTAGACTTTAAAAGAAAGCCAGATCAGTTGCGCTTGTGTTGAAAAGGGGCTTGAAGTTAGCTTGCCAGGAGCATGACAATGGCTGCTTTAGTAAAATATCTAGTGTTGTTGCTGGTTGTATGGTAGTCACCAAATGATACTGGTTCAATGATGAGAGGGAGAGCAAAGTGGCCTGTGGTCAATAATATTCTACACTGTTAGCAACAGAGAAGAAGGTCTTCATAGAGCACTCTCAGCTCACTTGGTTCATTTTACACGGCACAGATGTCCTCTCCTTCTTTTCTCCTGCTATTCCCTCTTAAAGACAAACTTCCAAAGCTCCACTCTGCTTATCCAGTTGCATACATGTACTTCAACATAAACCATTCATTCTCCCTTGCACTCTAGTGTACAGCTGACGCGATTTCCAACTCTTTCAGTTAGGAGTGGTGGCATATGCTTCAGTTCTGACTGCTGGAATGGAGTGGGAGTGACAGAGCTCGGGGTTTTTGTGGAGTCAAATAACCACGTAAGGACGACCTTGCTCATCTGAATCACACTTGTGCAAACTGTATGTGAACAACAAACAGATTTCTGTTGTACTGAGATATTAAATAATAAGCCCAATTTTCTAGCGGCTGAGCTCTAACGAGTCTGCATGACATTCAACACCACTTACAGTGTAGCCAGCTAGTCTCCTCTTGTACAGCATTTGCTTTTGCAGCACTTTTTCTAGCCGTAATAGTCTGTTCTTTATTTCTGATTCTCCAAAGTGATTTAACCCTCCCTGTTCTTATGTTGCCTTTTGTCAAGGATACCTTTTCTTGGACTCTGCTTAACTGCTTGGAAAACTCCTACTCAGTCTTTAGAAATATTCCAGCATTAGTAGTGGAAATCATTATTTCCCTGCAAATACTCCCACAGCGCCTTTCACACACCTATTATGGATCTTATATCTAGTCACCAATAGTTTTCAGGTAAAGATCCAGCAGTTAGTATGTGTCAATTAAAACTTGAGAAATGCATTCAAGAATGTACAGGGAATCTCTTCTCTTCCATTTTTATTTTAAGCTTACCTATTTGGTTTTCCCTTGTCTGAAATTTCATCCATTGAGACTCTGATACTGTGCTCCTTCCTTATGTCTAGAAAGTCCAGGACAATAGAAAGTACATTATTGCCTAGGCCCAGAGAAAGAGACAGAAAGCAAATATTAAACAAAATCAGGATCCCAAAGAAATATTTGTACACCCATATTCATGGCAGCATTTTTCACAATAACCAAAAGGTGTAAGCTGCCCAAGTATCCACCGATGGGTGGATGGAAGGGAAAAATGTGATCTATACGTATGATGGAGTATTATTTAATCTTAAACAAGAAGGAAACGCTAACACATACATATTACAACATGGATGAACTTTGAGGACATTAATCAAAGTGAAATAGGCCAATCACAAAGGACAAATACTGTATGATTCTACTTATACAAGGTACCCAGAGTAGTCAAGGTTATAGAGACAGAAAGTAGAATAGTGATTATCAGAGGAAGGGGTAGGGGAGAATGGGGAGTTATTGTCTGATGGGTACAGAGTTTTAGCTTTACAAGATGACAAGAGTTATGGGGATGGATGGTGGTGATGGTTGTACAACAATGTGAATGTACTTATTACCACGGAACTGTGCATTTGCAAATGGTTAAGATGGTAAATTTTATGTTATGTATATTTTATTTTATTTTCATGGAGTTTTTAATTCTAGTAGAGTTAACATACAGTGTTATATTAGTTTCAGGTGTACAATATAGTGATTCAACACTTCCATACATCACCCTGTGCTCATGACAAGGGCACTCCTTAATCCCCAGCACCTATTTCATCCATTCCCCTATCTACCTCCCCTTTGGTAACCATCAGTTTGTTCTCTATAGTTAAGAGTCTGTTTTGGGGTTTGTCTCTCTCTCTCTCTCTCTTTTTTCCTTTGTTCTTTTTTGTTTCTTAAATTCTACATATGAGTGAAATCATATGGTATTATTTGTCTTTCTCTGACTGACTTATTTCACTTAGCATTATACTCTCTAGCTCCATCCACGTTGTTGCAAATGGCAAGATTTCATTCCTTTTTATGGCTGAATAATATCCCATTGTGTATATATATATATATATATATACACATATATACACATATATACACACACACATATATACACATATACAAGAAGAGGTTTTATATATATAACCTCTTCTTTAGCTATTTATCTATTGATGGACACTTGGGCTGCTTCCATAGGTTGGCTATTGTAAATAGCAAATATTGCAATAGCAATAAACATAGGGGTGCGTGTATCCCTTTGAATTAGTGTTTTCTATTTTGGGGGTAAATACCCAGTAGTGCAATTCCTGGATTTAGGGTAGTTTTATTTTTAATTTTTTGAGGAACCTCTATACTGTCTTCCACGGTGGCTGCACAAGTTTGCGTTCCCACCAACAGTGCGCGAGGGTTCCTTTTTTTTCCACATCCTCACCAACAGTTGTTTCTTGTATTTTTTATTTAAGCAATTCTGACAAGTGCAAGGTGATATCTCATTGCATTTCCCTGATGAGAGGGATGTTGAGCGTCTTTTCATGTGTCTGTTAACCATCTGTATGTCTTCTTTGTAAAAATGTTCAAGTCTTCTGCCAATTTTTTAATTTGATTATTTGGGTTTATGGTGTTGAGTTATATCAGTTTTTATATATTTTGGTTACTAACCATTTATCAGACATGTCATTTGCAAACATCTTCTCCCATTCGGCAGGTTGTTGCCTTTTAGTTTTGTTGATAGTTTCCTTCACTGTGCAGAAGCTTTTTTATCTTGGTGCCATCCCAATAGTTTATTTTTGCTTTTGTTTCCCTTGTCTCAGAAGACATAGCTAGAAAAATGTTGATGTGTCCCATATTAGGGAAATTACTGCCTCTGCTCTCTTCAAAGATTTTTATGGTTTCAGGTCTTTAATCTATTTTGAGTTTATTTTGTGTATGGTGAAAGAAAGTGGTTCAGTTTCATTCTTTTGCACATAGCTGTCCAGTTTTCCCAACACCATTCATTGAAGAGAGACTATCTTTTTCCCATTGCATATTCTCGCCCCCTTTGTCAAAGATTAATTGACCATATAATTGTGGGTTTATTTCTGAGCTTTCTATTCTGTTCCATTGATCTATGTGTCTGTTTTTATGCCAGTACTATACTGTTTTGATTACTACAGCTTTGTAGTATATCTTGAAATCTGAGATTGTGATACCTCCAGTTTTTTCTTTTTCAAGATTGCTTTGGCTATTGGAGGTCTTTTGTGGTTCCACACAAATTTTAGGATTGTTTGCTCTAGGTCTGTGAAAAATGCTGTTGGTATTTTGCTAGGGATTGCATTGAGTCTGTAGAATGCTTTGGGTAGTATAGATATTTTAACAATATTTGTTTTTCCAATCCATGAGCGTGGAATGTCTTTTCATTTCTTTTTGTCATTTTAATTTCTTTCATCTTGTTTTATTGTTTTCAGAGTACAGGTCTTTCACCTCCTTGGTTAAGTTCATTCCTAGGTATTTTATTCTTTTTGGTGCAGTTGTAAATGGGATTGTTTTCTTAATTTCACTTTCTGCTGATTCATTATCTTAGTGTATAAGAGTACCACAGATTTCTGTACATTGATTTTGTACCTGCAACTTCACTGAATTCATTTATCAGTTCTAGTAGTTTTCTGGTGGCATCTAGGATTTTTCTCTATATAGTATTATGTCAGATAATGAGTTTTACTTCTTCCTTACCAATTTGGATGCCTTTTATTTTTTTATGTTGTCTAACGGCTATGACTAGGACTTCCAGTACTATATTGCATAAAAGTGTAATAGTGGACATCCTTGTCTTGTTCCTGAGCTTAGGACAAAAGCGCTCAGTTTTTCATCATTGAGTATGATTTTGGCTGTGGGTTTTTCATATATGGCCTTTATTATGTTGGGATATATTTCCTCTAAGCCTGTTTGGTTGAGGGTTTTTTTTTATCTTGAATATTGAGGGTCCTGAACTCTGCAGGTGTACAGACTGACTCATACCCCAAATCCACATACATATGTCCAAAACTTCAGGCCATATTCCAACTTCTGTTCTACCCCAGTCAATTCTTCAACATCTTAGCTGTGACCTTCTTGGCTTTTGGCTTTTCCTTGGCTTTTCCTACCATTTAATTGTCTTATTTCTCCTCTAGGTTTTATACTCAGCTGTCTTTCTCTAATGCTTCCTCAAATGCTTTTTCTGCATCTGTTGAAATATGATTTTTATCCTTCCTCTTCTTGATGTGACATGTCACATTGACTGTTATGTGAATATTAAACCACCTTTGTAGCTCAGGAATAAACCCCCCTTAATCATGGCGTATGACTTTTTTAATGTATTATTGGATTAGGTTTGCTACTATTTTGTTGAAGATTTTTGCATCTATATTCATGAGAGATATTGGCCTCATTCTGTTTCTTTTTAAACATGCATCTGCATCCTTATCATTTGGCATTTTCAGTATTCCTTACTTTCTCTGCATTCTCCTTTCCAACCTATTTTCATCCTTTTTCTAATTTTTGATTCCATATAAATTAGTGCATGAAAAGAGGAAAAATAATTCATGTTTTTAGAATCTTTTATATACCAGTCCCTACCTACACAGAGCTCTTTTCCCTATAGTAGATAGTATCATTTATATTTTTCAACTTTTCATTTTTTTAAATGAGGTTACTCAGAGCATGTCCCGCAGCTGGATAATGGTGTAGGAGTTTCACCTGGAGAAATGGGGTGTCCAGAACTAAAAGTGATAACAATAGTAGAACATTCTCCTCATGAGATGTTGTTCCTTTCTCTCAAGCATCATCAGTTTCATATGCAATGATCAAACATATGGCAGCAGCTAGGACAGATGACACAAAGCAGGGCTATGTCAGAGTCAGTTCATGGAAGAATCTTTGAGCTCTGTAGTGATTGTAAGTGACCATCTGCTTTGGTCCTGAACTCTGCAGATGTGCAGACTCACTCATACCCCAAATCCACATATATACCTCCTACAACTTCAGGCCATATTCCAACTTCTATTCCACCCCAGTCAGGTCTTCAACTTCTCAGCTGTGACCTTCTTGGCTTTCCCTACCATTTAAATTGTCTTATTTCTCCTCTAGGTTTTATTCTCAGCCCTCTTTCTCTAATTTAGACTTTTCACTTCCTACCCCAACCATAACCAAATTCTCCGTGAGCCTAGAGTAGTTTAACTGCCAGGGGCAACTACTTCGTTTATTCCAGACTAGGCTCATAAACCTTACATTTCAGTGCAAGTCTTTGTGAACAGTTCTCCTAAATGTGCTGGCTGTGCATTCAAGAGCATTTCTCAGACTCAGGGAAGAAATCTGATTGCTATGGAACTTTTTCAGTCATCGTAAGCAAGCGGCAGAACTAATAGTCGCTGCTGCTCTTGCAGGTTAATTAAACTAGTTTCTACAACATTGCATTAATATTTCATGAACAGTGCTGAAAATTCAAGGAGTATTTTTCTCACTCTCGTTGGATGGGGGGGCATAAAAAATAAGTTAAATTCATGTATATGTGTGTGACCCAGGACTACCATTTACTCAAGGATTACTTAGCAATTAAAGGATGGTGAGAAATGTAATTTAAGCCCTTTACAGCATAGTTACATTGAAGCATACTTTATTAAAAGGTCATATTTGTAAATGATCCAATATATAATGTTCTGTTCCTTTGGAATTCAAAACTGTAATCCTGACATGTTATTCTACTCACGTGGAGTTGAGTGCAAAGGCAGGAGATGATAACAGCATCATTCTACCGGATTTCTGAGAAAGCCCACTGGTGGTAGTTGGAGGGAGCATGTGTACATATCTTAGCTGAAAGTGCTTAGAAGACATTTTTTAGTGCATTTGAGAAAACTGGCATCTATGATTATCAAAGTAGCCATTTGAAAAATGAATAAAACAGCCACACCACTTTTGAATCACAGGTCTCAGATTTGCTTGTTAAAACACAAGTTATTTATTTTGAAGAGATGTGAATGGCAGTTCTTGTATGTAGTTGTATAGCTTCAACAAATATTGCAGTGTTTCTGCTTTAAAATTTTAATGAATTTTAGTGAGATATGTAAAGATAAATATATTAGAAGGAAAACCCTTTTTTTTTTTTTTTTTTGCAAGTGCCTTTCCCCCAAAAGAAATACCAAAACACAGAAGTTTAAAATATGTTTACCTACACTAAAGATTATCTGTAGTGGAGAAATGGAAGTATGCACTGTGAACTAGTACAGGATATGTTTTATACTGTATTCATGCAGGAAAACTCATTTGAAAACAATGTATAAAACTAATTATAACAGAGACAGAGATTAGGGAGGAGTAAAAGAAAGGACAATAAAACTGAAAGAAAAAAACTCAACAACAGATATTTCAGTGAGATTCAAAGAGAAATTTAGGTTAAAGAATGATAATAGGCCAATAGGAGAATTCACTTAGAAACAAGAACAACATTTAATTTTTTAATGTTATATTGAACTAGATAGGAGTTGTTTGAACAAAATGCTTAAAGTAGGATTGTGGCAGAATTAAAAGAACATCTGCAAGTAGATGTTGGGAAGCACATCCCTAAATAGCCAGTGATTATGTCCAACTAAATTTAAGTATTGTTAAACCATTTTTTATTTTTTTTATTTTTTATTGTTATGTGAATCACCATATATCATTAGTTTTTGATGTTGTGTTCCATGACTCATTGTTTGTACATAAAACCCAGTACTCCATGCAAAACGTGCCCTCCTTAATACTCATCACCAGGCTAACCTATCCTCCGACCTCCCCTCCCCTCTAGAACACTCAGTTTGTTTTTCAGAGTCCATCGTGTCTCATGGTTCGTCTGCCCCTCCGATTTCCTCCGCTTCATTCTTCCCCTCCTGCTATATTTTTCTTCTTTTTTTTTTTCTTAACATATATTGCATTATTTGTTTCAGAGGTACAGATCTGTGATTCAAGTCTTGCACAATTCACAGCGCTCACCATAGCACATGCCCTCCCCAGTGTCCATCACCCAGCCACCCCATCCCTCCCACACCCCCACCACTCCAGCAACACTCAGTTTGTTTCCTGAGATTAAGAATTCCTCATATCGGTGAGGTCATATGATACATGTCTTTCTCTGATTGACTTATTTCACTCGGCATAACACCCTCCAGTTCCATCCATGTCATTGCAAGTGGCAAGCTCTCATTCTCTTTGATGGCTGCATAATATTCCATTGGGTATATATACCACCTCTTCTTTATCCATTCATCTGTCGATGGACATCTTGGCTCTTTCCACAATTTCGCTATTGTGGACATTGCTGCTATAAACATGGGGTGCACGTACCCCTTCAGGTCCCTACATTTGTATCTTTGTGGTAAATACCCAGTAGTGCAATTGCTGGATCGTATGGTAGCTCTATTTTCAAATGTTTGAGGAATCTCCATACTGTTTTCCAGAGTGGTTGCACCAGTTTGCATTCCCACCAACAGTGTAGGAGGGTTTCCCTTTCTCTGCATCCCCGCCAACATCTGTCGTTTCCGGCCTTTTAATTTTAGCCATTCTGACTGGTGTGAGGTGGTATCTCATTGAGGTTTTGATTTGGATTTCCCTGATGCCAAGCGATGTTGAGCACTTTTTCATGTGTCTGTTGGCCATTTGGATGTCTTCGTTGGAAAAATGTCTGTTCATGTCTTCTGCCCACTTCTTGATTGTATTATTTGTTCTTTGGGTGTTGAGTTTGATAAGTTCTTTATAGATTTTGGATACTAGCCCTTTATCTCATATGTCATTTGCAAATATTTTCTCCCATTCTGTCGGTTGTCTTTTGCTTTTGTGGACTGTTCCTTTTGCTGTGCAAAAGCTTTTTATCTTGATGAAATTCCAATAGTTCATTTTTGCCCTTGCTTCCCTTGCCTTTGGCGATGTTCCTAGGAAGAAGTTGCTCTGGCTGAGGTCGAAGAGGTTGCTGCCTGTGTTCTCCTTTAGGATTTTGATGGACTCCTGTCTCACGTTTAGGTCTTTCAACCATTTGGAGTCTATTTTTGTGTGTGGTGTAAGGAAATGGTTCAGTTTCATTCTTCTGCATGTGGCTGTCCAATTTTCCCAACACCATTTGTTGAAGAGACTGTCTTTTTTCCATTGGACATTCTTTCCTGCTTTGTCAAAGATGAGTTGACCATAGAGTTGAGGGTCCATTTCTGGGCTCTCTGTTCTGTTCCACTGATCTATGTGTCTGTTTTTGTGCCAGTACCATACTGTCTTGATGATGACAGCTTTGTAATAGAGCCGGAAGTCCGGAATTGTGATGCCGCCAGCTTTGCTTTTCTTTTTCAACATTCTTCTGGCTATTCGGGGTCTTTTCTGGTTCCATACAAATTTCAGGATTATTCGTTCCATTTCTTTGAAAAAAGTGGATGGTATTTTGATGGGGATTGCATTGAATGTGTAGATTGCTCTAGGTAGCATTGACATCTTCACAATGTTTGTTCTTCCAATCCATGAGCATGGAACGTTTTTCCATTTCTTTGTGTCTTCCTCAATTTCTTTCATGAGTATTTTATAGTTCTCTGAGTACAGATCCTTTGCCTCTTTGGTTAAATTTATTCCTAGGTATCTTATGGTTTTGGGTGCAATTGTAAATGGGATCAACTCCTTAATTTGTCTCTCTTCTGTCTTGCTGTTGGTGTATAGGAATGCCAATGATTTCTGTGCATTTATTTTATATCCTGCCACTTCACTGAATTCCAGTATGAGTTCTAGCAGTTTTGGGGTGGAGTCTTTTGGGTTTTCCACATAAAGTATCATATCATCGGCAAAGAGTGAGAGTTTGACTTCCTCTTTGCCAATTTGGATGCCTTTGATTTCTTTTTGTTGTCTGATTGCTGTGGCTAGGACTTCTAATACTATGTTGAATAGCAGTGGTGAGAGTGGACATCCCTGCCGTGTTCCTGACCTTAGGGGGAAAGCTCTCAGCTTTTCCCCATTGAAAATGATATTTGCTGTAGGTTTTTCATAGATGGCTTTTATGATATTGAGGTATGTACCCTCTATCCCTATACTCTGAAGAGTTTTGATCAAGAAAGGATGCTGTACTTTGTCAAATGCTTTTTCTGCATCTGTTGAGAGGATCATATGATTCTTGTTCTTTCTTTTGTTAATGTATTGTATCACGTTGATTGATTTATGGATGTTGAACCAACCTTGCAGCCCAGGGATAAATCCCACTTGGTCGTGGTGAATAATTCTTTTAATGTACTGTTGGATCCTATTGGCTAGTATTTTGGTGAGAATTTTTGCATCCATATTCATCAAGGATATTGGTCTGTAATTCTCCTTTTTGATGGGGTCTTTGTATGGTTTTAGGATCAAGGTAATGGTGGCCTCATAAAATGAGTTTGGAAGTTTTCCTTCCATTTCTATTTTTTGGAACAGTTTCAGGAGAATAGGTGTTAATTCTTCTTGAAATCTTTGGTAGAATTGCCCTGGGAAGCCATCTGGCCCTGGGCTTTGTTTGTTGGGAAATTTTTGATGACTGCTTCAATTTCCTTAGTGGTTATAGGTCTGTTCAGGTTTTCTATTTCTTCCTAGTTCAGTTTTGGTAGTTGATACATCTCTAGGAATACATCCATTTCTTCCAGGTTATCTAATTTGCTGGCGTAGAGTTGCTCATAATATGTTCTTATAATTTTTGGCATTCTTATATTTCTTTGGTGTTGGTTGTGATCTCTCCTTTTTCATTCATGATTTTGTTGATTTGGGTCATTTGTCTTTTCTTTTTGATAAGTCTGGCCAGGGGTTTATCAATCTTGTTAGTTCTTTCAAAGAACCAGCTCCTAGTTTTGTTGATCTGTTCTACTGTTCTTTTGGTTTCTAGTTCAGAGATTTCTGCTCTGATCTTTATTATTTCTCCTCTGCTGGGTTTAGGCTTTATTTGCTGTTTTTTTCCTCTAGCTCCTTTAGGTATAGGGTTAGGTTGTGTATTTGAGAACTTTCTTGTTTCTTGAGAAAGGCTTGTATTGCTATATACTTTCCTCTCAGGACTGCCTTTGCTGTATCCCAAAGATTTTGAACAGTTGTGTTTTCATTTTCATTGGTTTCCATGAATTTTTTAAATTCTTCTTTAATTTCCTGGTTGACCCATTCATTCTTTAGTAGGATGCTCTTTAGCCTCCATGTATTTGAGTTCTTTCTGACTTTCCTCTTGTGATTGAGTTCTAGTTTCAAAGCACTGTGGTCTGAAAATATGCAGGGAATAATCCCAATCTTTTGGTACCAGTTGAGACCTGATTAGTGACCTAGGATGTGATCTATTCTGGAGAATGTTCCATGGGCACTACAGAAGAATGTGTTCCGTTGCTTTGGGATGGCATGTTCTGAATATGTCTGTGAAGTCCATTTGGTCCAGTGTGTCGTTTAAAGTCTTTATTTCCTTGTTGATCTTTTGCTTAGATGATCTGTCCATTTCAGTCAGGGGGGTGTTAAAGTCCGCCACTATTATTGTATTGTTGTCAATGTGTCTTTGCTTTTGTTATTAATTGCCTTATATAAGTGGCTGCTCCCATGTTAGTGGCATAGATATTTACAACTGTTAGATCTTCTTGTTGGATAGACCCTTTAAGTAGGCTATAGTGTCCTTCCTCATCTCTTATTACAGTCTTTGTTTTAAAATCTAATTTGTCTGATATAAGGATTGCCACCCCAGCTTTCTTTTGGTGTCCATTAGCATGGTAAATGGTTTTCCACCCCCTCACTTTCAATGTGGGGGTGTCTTTGGGTCTAAAATGAGTCTCTTGCAGACAGCATATGGATGGGTCTTGTTTTTCAATCCAATCTGATAGCCTGTGTCTTAGCCCATTTACATTCAGGGTAACTATTGAAAGATATGAATTTAGTGCCATTGTACTGCCTGTAAGGTGACTGTTACTGTATATTGTCTGTGTTCCTTTCTGATCTATGTTGCTTTTAGGCTCTCTTTTTGCTTAGAGGACCCCTTTCAATATTTCTTGGATGGCTGGTTTCATGTTTGCAAATTCCTTTAGTTTTTGTTTGTCCTGGAAGCTTTTTATCTTTCCTTCAATTTTCAATGAGAGCCTAGCTGGATATAGTATTCTTGGCTGCATATTTTTCTCGTTTAGTGCTCTGAAGATATCATGCCAGTCCTTTCTGGCCTGCCGGGTCTCTGTGGATAGGTCTTTGCCAGTCTAATGTTTCTACCTTTATAGGTTACGTATCTCTTCTTCCAAGCTGCTTTCAAGATTTTCTCTTTGTCTCTGAGACTCGTAAGTTTTACTATTAGATGTCAGGGTGTTGACCTATTTTTATTGATTTTGAGAGGGGTTCTCTGTGCCTCCTGGATTTTGATGCCTGTTTCCTTCCCCACATTAGGGAAGTTCTCTGCTATAATTTGCTCCAATATACCTTCTGCCCCTCTCTCTCTTTCTTTTTCTTCTGGGATCCCAATTATTCTAATGTTGTTTCGTCTTATGGTATCGCTTATCTCTTGAATTCTGCCCTCGTGATCCAGTAGTTGTTTATCTCTTTTTTCTCAGGTTCTTTAATTTCCATCATTTGGTCCTCTATATCGCTGATTCTCTCTTCTGCCTCATTTATCCTAGCAGTTGGTGCCCCCATTTTTTTTTGCACCTCATTGATAGCCTTTTTGATTTTGATTTGGTTAGATTTTAGTTCTTTTATTTCTCCAGGAAGGGTGTCTCTAATAAGTTCCACGCTTTTTTGAAGCCCAGCTATTATCTTAAAATCATGATTCTGAACTCTAGGTCCGACATTGTACTAATGTCCGTATTGAGTAGGTCCCTGGCAGATGGTACTACCTCTTGTTCTTTTTGCTGAGGTGATTTGTTTCATCTTGTCATCTTGTCCAGAGGAGAATAGATGAATGAGAGAACAAATGCTAACAGGTTAACAAAGTCCCCAGAAAATATGCTCTAAACAAATTAGAAAAGACCTGAAACCATGGGAAAAGAAAGGGAAAGAAAGAAAAAAGAAGAGGAAAAAAAAGAGAAAGAAAAAGATAAAAACAAACAAAAACAGAACAAAACAAAACAAAAAAACAGAATATGATCAAATATGACCAGGCTAGTGCATAGATCAGTGCCACACACTAGATTTTGGGTGTATTTTGGTCTGTTAGAAGATAGTGCCTCCTAAAATTATAAAAAAAGAAAGACTTATATATGTACAAAATAAGGGTCGATACAATGAAGGGATGGAAGATGACTGTAAAGATGAAAATTATAAAAGATTTTATAAAAGGAATTGATAAGTTGTTTGAAAAAAGAAAGAAGATTTAAAAAAAAAAAGGGAGAGAATGTGATCAGGCAGGAGACCAGAACAAAGCCATACACTGGAGTTTTCAGGTATATTTTGATCTGTTAGAAGAAACTGTATCTCAAAATTTTAAAGAGAGAACAACTTATATATATATGTATATATATGTATATGTGCCAAAAATAAGGGTAACTACTATGAAGGGAGAGAATATGACTCTAAAAATGAAAAATAAAAAAAAAAATTTAAAGGGATTGATAAGATGTTGGTTGAAAAAGGGAAAAAGAAAAATTTAAAAAAACAGTTAAAAAAATTAACTTTGAAAAACTAATGAATCATGGTAAAAAAGCCATGAATTCTATGTGCAGTATTCCCCTAGTGCTGGTGTTCTCCCGTTCTCCTTGATCGGTAAACTTGGTCTTGGCTGGCTGTTCGTGCTGATCTTCTGGGGGAGGGGGCCTGTTGTCGTGGTTCCCAAATGTCTTTGCCGGAGGTGGAATTGCCTCGCCCTTGTGAGTCAGGGCTAAGCAATCTGCTGGGGTTTGCTCTTGGGAGCTTTTGTTCCCTGCAAGCTCTCAGTACAGCTTTGGAGGATGAGAGTGAAAATGGCGGCCTCCCAATCTCCACCCAGAGGAGCCGAGAACTCGGGGCCCCGCTCCTCAGTGCGCCCCTAGAGAAAAGCAGTCAATCACTCCCGTGTCCCCGGTCTCCGGCCGCACTCCGTGCTCACCCGGCCTGTGACCAAGCATTTCTATCTCTGGTCCCCGACCCCATGTGGAGTCTCCAAACCCAGCAGATCCCTGCGGTGCGCTCCCGCGCCGCTCCTCCCGGGGGAGGAAGGGGAGTCTCCCCAGCTCTGCCGCTTGTTGGGTCCCTGCTTGAGGAGCAGTGGCCTGACTGGGCTGCGGATCATAGTTTATGGCAACCCCGAGCTGAGAGCCCGCGCCTCGGCTCCGTCTCTGCAGCCGGCTTCCCCACTCCGATACCTGGGAGCTCTGCCACACTCAGGCACCCCCGGTCTTTCTGTGACCCCGAGGGTCCTGAGACCACACTGTCCCCCGAAGGTTCCACCCCCCCCCCCCCCCCACTTAGCCACTGGAGCGACGTCCCTCAGCGGAGCCGACTTCTAAAAGTTCCGATTTTGTGCTCCGCGGCTCTTATCACTTGCCAGAGCGGCCGACGGAGGCCCCCTCCCCCGCCGTCTATCCTCCCGAATATCGCCTCGGATGCACTTCTCCGCACGTCCTACCTTCCAGTAAGTGGTCGCTTCTCTGTTCAGAGAGTTGTTGCTATTCTTCTCTTTGATCTCCTATTGAGTTCGTAGGTGTTCAGAATGGTTTGATCCCTATTCAGCTGAATTCCTGAGACCAGACAAAATCCAGGTCTCCTACTCCTCTGCCATCTTGCTCCGCCTCCCAACCCATTTTTTATTTTCATGATGAGAGAGCTGGTTCCTTCCAGATCAGTGGTTCCATTATACCCCCATTACATATGGAATCTGATACCTGAGAGCTCTAGTCAAGTGATGGAAATAGCAGCTGAAAAAAGAAGAGGCACAGAGTCAGAGAGATGATATACTGTAAAGCCAGCTTTCTTCTTGTGCAGGAAAAAAATCCCACTGGGTAGCTCAAAATAAAGAACAGTTCTATACACTCTGTCATAGCAGAATTTTTCTGCAAGGAAGAGATTTTGACTAATCAATTTTGTCAGATTTCACTAAAATCCATCTTTACTTGTTGCTCAGAGTGGCCCTTAGAATTTCTGTGAGTTTAGCAGGTTATTGAAACCTGGAATTAATCCAGTGTCCTATAGATAAGCCCTGATTTCCAGATCCATTGATCTCTTTGACAAATATCTCTTGTCAGAATGCTAAGTGAATGATCTTTCTTAAAAATCCCTTAAAAAAGATTTAATTTCAGGCAATTAATATAACCCATCTCCAAATATCCTTATGGAAGATATTTGTAACTTTGAGTTGGGAACAGAGACAAGCAGAATACCTGAAAAAGTCAGTTGAGAAAACACAACACTTTGCAATTTCTGAGACCAACAGTACAGACTTGGCTGTAAAACAAACAAATACAACCATGGCGTTTTCCTTTGTCACTTAAGCAAGTTGCCTCCTCAGTTTATAGAATGTGCTCCATCATGCATAGCTAAGCCTCATTTCAGTTACATGCTTTGTGTTCAGAAGGATGTAATATAACAGCCTGGGATGGTGCTACTAATTGGCTATTTTATGAAACTAATTGTTCATATTATTATTAGGGAAACTCAGATTCAGGGAGAGTCTCCACATTTGACTGAGCCCCCATTCCCCCTACCTATTGCCACAGGTATGGTAGACATAATTCTCTGTATGGAGTCAGTTCAAATTCCAGCTCTGACACCCACTTGCTGCTGGTGACTTGAGCATATCCTTAATTCCTCAGTTCATAGCTGATTCATATGAAAGATGTTAAAATAATATATAATTCAAAATTGGTGAAAGTTCTTAATCTCAGGAAACAAACTGAGGATTGCTGGATTGGTGGGGGTGGGAGGGAGGGGGTGGCTGGGTGATAGACATTGGGGAGGGTATGTGCTATGGTGAGTGCTGTGAATTGTGCAATACTATTGAATCACAGATCTGTACTTCTGAAACAAATAATGCAATATATGTTAAGAAAAAAAAAGAAGACAGCAGGAGGGGAAGAATGAAGGGGGGGGAATCGGAGGGGGAGACGAACCATGAGAGATGATGGACTCTGAAAAACAAACTGAGGGTTCTAGAGGGGAGGGGGGTGGGGGGATGGGTTAGCCTGGTGATGGGTATTAAAGAGGGCATGTTCTGCGTGGAGCACTGAGTATTATGCACAAACAATGAATCATGCAACACTACATCAAAAACTAATGATGTAATGTATGGTGATTAACATAACAATTAAAAAATTTAAAGAGAAAAAAAAGAAAAGGTATACATCTAAATGATGTCAGTGGTCAGCAAAATTGGATCCCACTGCCTTCAACAATTCATGAAAAGCCTGCTGGTCATTTGCTGGTTTATTCTTAGATTCATTATCACTCTGCTTTGCTCTGGGTAACTGGTACCAGTATTACATTATCTCTGTATAAGTGATAGTTTGTTTTTCTGGCTGAACTCTGTCTGATTCAATTGTTTAATCTCCTTTTGAAGGATTATTAGCCAAACTTTTATTTTTATTTGGCTTTACCTTCTGAATTATTCATGGTATATCACATTCCCCTGGTTAGCATAGGTTTATAAAAATTATAATGAACAAAATGATTAGACACTTTTTTTGTTTGCACTTAGGAAAGGCTTCATAAATCTAATTTTACTGTACTTTAGCTATGCCACATCTCCCTCTAATTTGTATTTACAAGTAATTTCACATGGTGAATAAATACTTGTACTATTTCAAATTGTGCCTGTGAAATCACATTCTCGTTCCATTCTCATTTTTTTTAAATTATATTTTAATAGCTTCACTGCCCTGAAAAGTCATAACAATTTAATTATTTTGAATATATTGTGCTTTGTGCCTATTTTCTATTCATAATCCATCTGTGTTATCGAAAACCTTGCAATTAATACTCAGAAGTTAATGAATTACTGGATGGAAAAATCCTCTGATGTTGGCCACTGAAGGACTGAATTATTTCCCACCAGTGAAAAGGTAGAATGCAGGTATTGATTTAGGGGCCTATTTAGTTCCATCTTACCCTGTGGTTTACTGGGTTGTAATCACTCTTAATTTGGAACCAATTTTGTTCAACTCCCTGCAGCTGTTGAATGGGAAAGTTACCTGTTCAGCATTGAGGGTAAAGATGAGGGGTTATAGAGGGGCTATTTTCATTAGTCAGGATAAGTAATAATAACTGTTGCAACACACTGAGATCTCAGTGGCTTAACCCACATACACAAAAAATGTTTTTAATTGTTGGTGCAGGGCCTAATGGATGCCCGTGAAGGGTCTCCTCTATTCTGAGACACAGGGATACAGGTTCCATCAAACCTGTGATTCAGCCAGCTCAGCATACAGACTCTAAGATCAACCTGGCAAGGGAAGAAGGAGCTAGAGTTTCACCCAGGATGTTTTCAAGGGGCAGAACTGGGAGTAGCTTGATTCATTGATCAGCACCCAATATCATTTATTTAATCTAATTGCAAGGCAAGGTGGGGGAGCATGTGGAATATTAGGTGGATGCTTACTACATCTGTTATGTCCACCAGACAGGTGGGGATGACATCAGGAGGTAAAACTGTATCCATAACTTTGCCCATCTTCTTCCTGAAATACCTGGACTTCTTGCTTTCCTAAGGAATTCCTATGTAGCCCTTTTACTAAGAGATCTGGAATGTACTTTCTCCTTGAAGCCTATACAGATACCTTCAGGCAAATGTAATTGCTCCTTTTCCCTACATTTTTTCTATTTTATTTTTTTTTAAAGATTTTATTTATTCATTTGACAGAGAGAGACACAGCGAGAGATGGAACACAAGCAGGGGGGGAGGGGGAGAGGGAGAAGCAGGCCTCCCACAGAACAGGGAGCCCGACGTGGGGCTCGATCCCAGGACCCTGGGATCATGACCTGAGCCGAAGGCAGACACTTAACAACTGAGCCACCCAGGCGCCCCTCTGTTTTATTTTGTATTATGACTATCAATGAGAAGCGCTCCTGTTTATTGAGTATTTACTTTATGGCAGTTTTTGGTACATGGAGAGATCCCTGTTTGCCCACAGACATCACAATCTCCATTCACCTTCTGGCTCTGTGGTCCCTTCTGATAATTCCTGGAACTACTAAACCAAGAGCATAGTCTTTCCATCACTCTGCATTGTGGAGACCCAGTGGATTTATAATGTACTCCTTTTTGGAGTATACTTGAAGAGGCAAATGAGATCTTACTATTTGATATGCTAGATGAAGTAATTCCTTCACTCATGCATTTACTCTTGTATTCATTAAGCAATTGTTAGACACCAATGGTATGGCAGGCACTGTGTTAGACATGGAAGACCAAAAATTTTTTTTCAGGGATTTCTTTCTAGTAGTGGAGCCTGGCATATCATTCAAATTCAATACAATAGGAAAAAGGAGTTAAAGAGAAGGGGTGGCCAAAGTGCCCCAAAAGAGTTCATTGGCTTTATAACTCTAAAACAAAACATGCTTATGGAAATCCTTTTATGGGTGGAACCATTTTAGAATGTTAATTTTTTTAAGTTGTTTTGAATATGGCCAATATAGGAACCCACTGTGTAACAGGCACTTCTCAGAGAACCAGGTGAAGGTAGAAATTCCAGCTGTGATTTACTTACATACAGGTGAGGATGTTTTAGATTCAGCTGGGCCCTGGAAAGGAGCCAGAATGTTACACATTCTAGTCTCCAAAACAGGATTATAAATCCTGAATTCACAGATGTTGAACTTTGGAAGGATAAGGTCTATCTTCTACTTTTTTCTTTCTTTTTTTAAGATTTTATTTCTTTATTTTTTTGATTGAGAGTGTAAGAGAGAGAGAGCATGAGTGTGGAGAGGGGCAGAGGGAGAAGCAGACTCCCCGCTGAGCAGGGAGCCCGATGTGGGACTCGATCCCAGGACCCTGGGATCATGACCTGAACTGAAGGCACACCTTAACCATCTGAGCCACCCAGGTGCCCTCTTTCTTTTTTTAAATTCACAGTGCCCAGCACGGTGCCTGCCTCAAAATACTCAACTCAACAACAGTTTTTTGAATAATCCCATGTATGCTAATAACTATTGATGCAATAGGAAAAACTATATCCCTTATAGCTCTGACCAAAAACTTGATTTCATCTCTGCATCTCCAGTAATTAGTATGGGTTCTAGAATACAGTAAGGTTGACTTTAGTTTGATTAGCAAGTTAGTTACATTTACTTTATTGACATTGCCCAATTGTAAAATGTGCTGCAATCTGTTCTTACCAAGTACCAAATTTGCTACATTTGGTTAAGAACTTACATAAAGTAAAAATATTCATACCTCTTCCACTAAGTTGCTTTTTATTCTTGGGAGAAGCCAGTTGGTTAATCTCTACTCTAGTGATTTATTTTGGGTACATTTGCTCATTACATTTAGTGCAATATAATTACAAACTAGAATTGGCAGCATGTGAGCTCAATGTAATGTGTGATTATTTTCCTCATTAGTTATATCCAAAGCTCACTATCTCCTTTACACAGGTTTCTTGAAGTTTAATATTTTCTCAAAATAATTCAAAAGCATCAGTGAAGAGAATGTACTTTTTTTTTTTACAAAAGACCTAATTTGGTTTAATTCACTGTAATTGGTTCCTAAGTGGGTTTTTTTTTAAGATTTATTTTTTTAAAGAGAGAAAGAGAGAGCACATGTGTGGACGCATGCAGGGGGGAGGGGCAGAGGAAGAGGAGAAAGAATCCCAAGCCGACTCTGTGTGGAGCACAGAGCCTGACTTGGGGCTCCATCTCAGGACTCTGAGATCATGACCTGAGCGGAAACCAAGAGCTGGATACTTAACTGACTGTGCCACCCAGGCATCCTCCCCAAGTGGGTTTAAAAAAAAAAAAAATAGTCTACATAGATTTCTGTTTTGTCTTGCTTTATGAGAAATATTGGTCAGTAAATTGCTTCTTTGAAAAGGACAGTTATATACCCACTTCTTTATGAGAAGGAAACAAAAAGTGATTATTGAGTTCACTTCATTTATTCATAGTCAGTAGTTCACTTTATTCATAAATATTAGTATTTCTTTATTCGTAAGTGTTTGTGAAAAAGTGAAGTCAACATTGAATAATTTCAATACATATTTTTAAAAAATGATTTGGTTTAAATTGAAGTATAATTAATATACAGTGTTATATTAGTTTCAGACATACAATATAATGGTTCAACAATTTTATACATGACTCAGAGCTCACCACAATAAGTATATTCTTCATTCCCTTTATCTATTTCACCCATCGACCCCACCTACCTCTCCTCTGGTAAGCACCAGTTAGTTCTCTGTATTTAAGAGTCTAACTTTTTGTATCTTATTTTTTTTGTTCATTCACTTGTTTGTTTGTTTTTTAATTTTACATATGAATGAAATCCTATGGTATTTGTCTTTCTCTGACTTACTTATTACATATATACTATTTTTTTAAACATCAATGGATTCATTTAGAAACTTTTTATAGTCTTAATGTTTGAGGACTCTTTTTTTAAGTTTTTGTATGTGGCATGATAAAATGTGTGTGTGCACAGTATTTTAAGAGTAGGATTTTTTTTATATAATAACACTAGGATTTTCAATTTAAATATAGTTTGATACAAACAATATTAATTAATAAAATAGAATGATAATAAAATTTACCATTTTTTGTAAAGAAAATATATTTTGCAGTGTAGAGGTTTACACTTGATACCATAAAAATATTTGTGAATAGAAATACTTCAAAATAGCATTGATTATGATAATTCTAAAAGCATTAAACATTCAATTCTAGCAACTTAATTTATTTAATGTTCCTCATCCAATTTAGGTTTGCTGTCCATATATCTTAATTCAATTTTTTTTTTTTCTCTACTTGGACTATTCTGCTGTCTTATCTCCCCACATCTGTCAAGGACTCGTCCAGGCTTAGCTCAGATATCTCCTTAATGAAGAGTACATAATTCTTCCTAACCTATTCCTTGAGTGATCTGTCCTATGCATTTTTTTTCTCTTTTATACTTTCTTTTTACTTACATTTGTGTAACTACATGAATTCCTTTGTTAGGGTAACCATGAGGTCCTTGAGGATAGACTAGGTCCTCGATATATTTTTATTTCCTAAGCAGCTAGTTCTGGCAGAATGGAAAACAAGTCTCAACACCTTCACCCAGAAATGAGAACACACAATCCAGCCAAAGTCAGCTTCGAAACACACAACACATTATGCATCTACCCCTCTACCTCCCCCAGTTTCTATACTATGTTTTAATAGGTAAGTTGTCTTATTAAGTTATAAAAACACCTAATGATAAAATCATTAAACTCTGCCACCATATTCTGTCATACATAGTGTGTTATGGCTGCTACTCTGCCACCATATTCTGTCATACATAGTGTGTTATGGCTGCTACTCTATCTACACACTGGATATTTCCAGAGACTCCCTAAGGAGAATATAATTTTCTTGAGAGATAAAAAATCTGCCTCTTGGTGCTTCAAGGCAATAGTAATGGAATGTGTCCTATGAGCAAATGAGATTGTACTGAGTTCCTGCTGCCCTTTCTCTTATTTGGTGGTATTTTTATATATTTTGGTTTTTCTATTTATCATTCTCACTGATATTTTTTTCTTATGCCCAAAGTATTTTTCACCTTATCATTGTTCTTTTAAATCTCTCTAAAGTTTTTCTATAACAAATCTATATAGTGTAAAGATATCTGCATCTTTCTAATACAATCCAAATGGAGTGTATTCTTCAGTACAAGAAAGTTGGCATTTGTTCCAACCTGTTCATTATTTTAAGGTACTGTTTAAGTAATTACTAAAAGTCTTCAATGAGTATTCTCTACCATCTCCCAGTTTCTATTGTTTGGATCCTAAAATTGGACTCCTTTATTATTCAATGAAGACAATCTAAAACACGGTTTATTTAAATTTTATTCTAATCTCCTATTATTTCCTTTTTCAACTCGCCAATTAATTATCCCCAGTTAATACCTTGTGGCTCATTTCATGTTACAGAATTTCAGACACTTAATTTGTACAACATAACTCTCACGGTTCTGAACCTATATTACACCTTTCCAGAAAAGTCTGGCCACAGAAGTATCTTTATTTTGTATTAAAAGAAACTATTTTCCTCACAAGGTTTCCCACTAACCCTCTAACTGCTAACTCTCTAATCCAAGTCCAAACTGAGTGGGCTTAAGCTATCTTCACAAATATACAGTTTATCCTTTCCTATCATTCAAGCTTGCCTTCTCTAAGATAATTCCAGTTACTTCAGCCATGTGGTTCCTAATTTCTGACATTATCTTTTCATCTGGGTACTCTTTTGTAATGTGATATTCAAAATTGAACACTGTATTCTAAGGGTAATATGAATAATACTGAATAAAGATACATTGTTGTTCAGTGAATCTCAAGTGGAGGAACATTTCCTTCCCCACTACCAGAATAACAGAGCCTCTATTGCTGTTCTTCTAAATTTTACAGCTACCACCCTGACCCCTCCAGTGTTGAAAATCACTGTAAGTAATGAGAGTCAATACTGACAGAATTGTGTTGCCTGTTGACAAAAGTTAAGTACCACTATTTTACATAAAATATTTCTGTTATTGCTCTTCAAAATCACAAACTCAATTCAGATTGTAACGTACTTAAAGTGAATAGGCTCTCAAACTTACTGCATTTAAATCATGGCTATTACCACTTTGCCTTATGAAATTGTTTTGATGGTAAAGATGAGGAATCTCAAATTTATTGCCTGGAAAATCAAGTAGAGTTCTCTGGGGGGAAAAAAAAATGATAGTATGAAAACAGGCTTACAAGTTCTTTTCCTAGAAACTAACAGAAATGACTAAAGAACAGTAAAGACAAAAAACAGGGCATGAGGCCAACTACATTCCATGTGTTTCATGGTATGACTACCAGTAGAGTTGGGATTCAATTGAAGGAAGACATCAGAAACTGACTCAGAGCAGTGAGAAGTGGGAAGGTAGATTCTTGAAAACTCCATGTTTACACTTCATGTTTGGGGGCAAAATGTAGAGTTGCAGGTAGATTGTGTGTGAGATGTGAGCCACTAAGAATGAAGCCGTTTTCCCTGCCTCAAATGAAAAGCACTTAAAACCTGAACTGACTTTAAAGGAAAGACAAATCCAAGACCTTTTATGGTTATTTTTCTTTGGCCCCCTTTGGTAGCAGCAGACTCAGTATAACATGGAAGAAATCCCTCTGGATTTGGCGGAGCAAGGTTTTACATTGGAAGTCTGGGAGAAGTGATAATTTATTTTACTCCTCCAATTCAATAAATGTAGGCCCTAGTCCATTGTGGTAAACTGGCCAAATGAGATAAAGACAGATATAAATCAAGTACTTGGGAGATCAAAATTCTCGGATTGTAAATGTCTGGAGACTGAGTTTCTTCACTCTTATCAGGCTGCTGAAATATAGAATTTTTAAAAGCACATAAAAACAACCATTATGCCAGTTTAAATTCTGAGGGGAAAATTGTCGTTATGGACAGAAGGTGGAGAAGGAAGAGACCTGTGTTTCTTCTCTAAAGAGAAGTAGTGGATTAGTTGGTGACCAACTGAGATTGTGAAAAGAAGAAAAAACATTAAAACTTTCAAAAACTCTGAAACAAAATATAGGACATAAATATAGAATCCAAAAAATCAAATGGAAAATTACATCAGAAGATTTTCCCAAGGAAGAAGAAAATGGTCTAAAAACTGTTTAGATTTTTTAAACCATGGTCTTTATAAAACAAGACATACTACAATTAAATTATAAACCAAGAAGAAAGCAAACTAGAAGACAAACTAAAAACATTTAATGTAATAATTTATATTATTGGAAATTCAAAATGGCATCAGAAGCAAATAGGGTTAGACTCAAACTGGAGAAAATAAAATCAGTGGTTGGGGCGCCTGGGTGGCTCAATCGGTTAAGCGTCTGCCTTCAGCTCAGGTCATGATCCTGGGATGGAGCCCCACATCAGGGAGCCTGCTTCTCCCTCTCCCTCCAGCTGCCACTCCTCCTGCTTGTGCTCTCTCTCTCTGTCAAATAAATAAATAAATAAGATCTTTAAAAAAAGAAAAGAAAGGAAAATCAAGTGGTGTGAAGAAGAGATTTAAGAAAATTATCCAGAAAGCAAAAGAAGACAAAAAAATGAAGTGATGTAAGAGAAGGATGAAGACATGAAATATAGTTAACAAAAATTCGAAATATAGTTGCAAAAGGAACACAATATTTGGTTTCTGTGTATATCCTAGAAGTTATATTGACCTGAATTAATGCTTAATTCTGCACATTCAAAAGACTCATCACATGGTAAGTGAAATGCTAATAGAAAGAAACAGATGGTGAATTTCCAAGGTAAATGTTGTGTAAATAGATTCATAAGAAGGAAGGGGCAATTTCATATATCAGCCTCCAATCTCTTTCTTGTTCTTTTTTCTCTGGTCTCCAGTAGTGTTATCAGTACTCAGTTGAATACTCAAGAGATGCCCCCGAGTAAACCTCTGGAAAAGCTCCTACTCTGGGCAGCTTTCTCCTTTCCAGTACTCTGCTCTGTGAACTCTAGTTTCTTTGGCTTCTCAGAACTGCGTGCTCTGTCTCATCATTCCGTTATCGCCCTTAGTTCCCTTTCCTTGTACTGCTGCCTGGAGATCTTTACAGGAAATAGGTTGGAGCAGTCCTGGGGCTCCCTCCATTTAGCTCCCATTTGTCAGCGATCACTGTCCTTTATCGCCTGATATCCAGTATCTAGAAAGTCTTGCCCAAGGTATTTTTTCCAGTGTTTTAGTTGTTTCAAGGTGGGAGGGTATATTCAATTCCTGTTATTGCATCTTGGGTGAAAGTGAGAGTGCACATAGCATTTTGTTAGCTGTCTTTCTTAGTTCGTTCCTCCCACCCCTCAGCTTTTTAAAAAAAAACATTTTTTTAAAGATTTTATTTATTTATTTGACAGAGAGAGAGATAGCGAGAGCAGGAACACAAGCAGGGGGAGTGGGAGAGGGAGAAGCAGGCTTTCCGCTGAGCAGGGAGCCCAATGCGGGGCTGGATCCCAGAACTCTGGGATCATGAACTGTGCAGAAGGCAGCCGCTTAACTGACTAAGCCACCCAGGCGCCCCCTCCCAAAAAAATGTTTTAGAATCTGTTTATCATATCATATTTTTATCATTTCTGAGTTTTCTTTCCTTCTTTTTATTTTAACTCCTTAACTTAAGTCTAGTGGCTTAGCCGAGAGAAGATTGCCAATGTCCTGGCTTTGAAACTGTTGTTTTCCTCAGCCACTGAAGAAATGTTGGAAGCTTTAGTCCCAGTGGATTTAAGATACATAACCCAGCAGCTTATTTCAAGCAGCATACAGCATACCCACATTTTTATTTCATCACACCAAGACAGTTGAGCTTTGATTACTCTAACCCTGGAAACCAGAGCAGGTATATTTTTCAGCTCTGAGCCTCAGAGATGTTTAATTTGTATTTGTCACTGTTTTAAACTTGTATCTATTTGAATGTTGGAGCGTAAGTTCGAGTTTAAAGTGTAGCTAGACAATAACAATGAGAACACTTATTCAGAAGTCTCCAGGCTTTTCTGTGTTTTCTTTAATTTATCTGTAATACATTACTCATCATTTTACTTTCTCTTATTAACAGTGAATAATAGGGGCGCCTGAGTGGCGCAGTCGTTAAGCGTCTGCCTTCGGCTCAGGTCATGATCCCAGGGTCCTAGGATCGAGCCCTGCATAGAGCCCTGCATCGGGCTCCCTGCTCTGCGGGGAGCCTGCTTCTCCCTCTCCACTCCCCCCTGCTTGTGTTCCCTCTCTCGCTGTGTCTCTCTCTGTCAAATAAATAAATAAAAATCTTTAAAAAAAAATAGTGAATGAGATATGTAATTATTTCCTCCCTACCAATGTGGGTTGTTTAAAGAGAAGGACCAGGCCTTATTTATCTCTGTATTATTTTCACTCTATATTTAGACCATTAAGATAACTTTGAACCTCTCACTCACCTAATGAACCATATGTGTGAGCCATAAATAGTTATTATTCAAGTAAAGTGTCCATTTATTAGAAAGAGAACACAGTTGTTTTCTGAGTTTACCACAGAAAATGTCTTAGGAAGAGAAACTCATCTTTTTAATGGATATATTAGCTACGGCAGTTTGGATGGTATGGGTTGAGGCAGAATTATAGTCTACTTGCTTTGGATAAAAAAAAAATGGATAGAGATTTGTGGTAGAGAAAGGAGGAGCAGAAGCCAAACAGGTAAAAGTGAATCTAATTAAAATGGCCAGAGGCCAAGTGTCTACAGGGGAAAGAGGCCAAGAGAGACTTAAAAACAGGCTTAGCTAACAATTCAGTGTTAAGTTGTCGACTATGATTCATGACAATGTAGTTCTTCTGTTCACTCAGACTTTGATAAAGTCTTACTAACACATGACTTTATGACAACGTGTTTGTTTAGTTTTGCTTTGCTTTTTTGATTCAGGAGTGAAAGTTTTTACTTCAAAGGAAAATAAGTGAGAATAGCAGTAGGCAAAAGAGTGAGCAAGGATCAAGAACTCATGAGAAGCAGGATACTGGAGCAACAGATACCCACAAGATCTCCAGAGAGGTCAGTTCCTCAAAAAGTTAAACATGGAGTTATATAACTTAGCAATTCTACTCTCACATAAATTTGTACACAAATATTCATGGCGGAATTATTCATTATCGCGAAAAAGTGGAAAAAGCCCAAATGTCCATCAACTAATTAATGAATAAACAGAATGTGATGGATCCATACAATGGAATATTATCAGCAACAAAGTACAGTGAAGTACTGACATATTGATATGTGCTGTGTGACACATGCCACAACATGAAGGAATTTCGAGAACATTGTGCTAACTGAAAGGGGCCAGTTATATAAAACAACATATTTTATTATCCCATTTATATGAAACATCCAGTAGAGGCAAATCTATATGTGCAATGTAAATTAGTGGTTGCCTTGGGCCAGGGGATGGGATAGGGCTGGGTAGAAATGGGGCATAACAACGAACGAGTACAGAGTTACATTCCGTGGTGATAAAAATATTCTAAAATTGATTGTGGTAATGGTTTTAGAACTCTGAGAGTATCCTAAATCCCATCAAAAGGTACACTAAAAATAGGTGAGCTATATGTAAATTATATCTCAGTAAAACAAAAAAGTATGATTGGCAGGTAAAATATAGTATGCCCAATTAAATTTGAATTTGTTTATATCAAATATTTGTTTATCCCCAATATTGCATATTATAAAATAATTTATATTTTTATTTCATACACAAATTGTTTGTTACAAATAATTGTTCATTGTTTATCTCAAATTAAAATTTAACTGGGTGTCTTATATTTTTATTCGATAAATCTGATAGCCCTGCATTAAGACAAAATAGCCTGGGCCCTAGACAGCACTTCATCTGTCTTTCCTTTCAATAAGCACCCAAACAAGTCTAAGGGAGTTTCGCATGAAGATACTCTTACAGTGTTTAAGAGCGTAATATGTATTACAGCTTTATAGCTTAGTCCATGTGGGGAATTACCTTGCTGTTCTCATGTTGGCAATATCTGTTTAATATGTGTGAGTAATTTAGCCCTTGCCAAAGTATATAATTTTACTAAAAAGACACGAAATTTTCATATCTTTCCTGATTGTATCTTGGGTATACTGTTGAAGGAGATATTTTCCATATTTGGAATGAAGGGAATCTAAAATATTTTATTGTGGCAACTGGGGACCTAAATCTTCACAGATCAAACAATTTCATAGTGTAGCTAGAGATTTCCACAGTAGTCGTTCTTAAGAAACAAATTCAGTCCCTTCAACATCCAAATCGATTTTGCATATATCCAAGTAATCCACCGTCCAAAGTCAAACACTGTTTTTCGTTTAGGTTTATCTGGGTTAAGTTCAAGTCAAAAGCTATAGCAACAGAAAAATCAGCATCTTTATTGTCATGCCTTAAAATTCATTTTAATAATGTATCCAATTTAATCATTCGCGTAGTCTGTAGTGTTAACTAGAGTGTGTTTGCCTATTCTTCATATCAATTCCACACTCATATGATAAACATTTGTCACAAGTGAGGAATGACTTTAAAAATATTGTAAGCAATAGAAGCATCATTAGGATAATTTACATGGATATATGTCTTAATATTTTTAAATTCACAGAATTGCATGAACAGCCCTTACTGAGTTTTTCAAATAACCTCAACCCTATGGAATCCAGTCTAACAAAAATAGTTATTTTTTTATGTGTGAAACACAAGATCTACAATTTAAAAAACAAACACAACAGCGATGTACAGAGAATAGTATCTGTTCTCATTGAGCTTAATGTTTAGCAGGGAAATAATTACATAATTACAAAGAAGTAATTTATCACCATTATAATCATAGTAATGATTTGTGAGTATCCCTCTGAGTATTTTAGAAAGCTTCTAAATCTTTGCCTTGTTTTCTTTAGGAACTTGCTCAGGTATTTGAATTTTTATCAGTAGGTACGTGTATGTGGTTTTCTGTCTCAAAGCATTTCAGAATTTACAAACTCAAGAGCAACGTGAAAGGAAAAGCTCTTAACGAGACAGACATCTAACAGTAACAGAAGTGGTAACAGGCAACTGAGCTCAAGGAAGAAAACAAGATTAAAAGGTATACAGACATATAAATATGGCTTAGCTCCATATTCTGTGTTCTTCATACTCGTATCTTTAGGGATAAAATTCATTCCTTAAAAGAAATCGTATCTGGAAGTTAAAAAGAGAAAGCATAAATTTAGGACTACTTTTGTTAGGGTAGAAGATTGAGAAGGAGGGTGCTTTTCTTTATAAGCTCTTGACATTTTTTTTTTTTTTTTTAAAGAGGAAGGCCCAGACAACATTTTGAGAATGATTGTCTTTTTTTTTTTTTAAGATTTTATTTATTTATTCATGAGAGACAGAGAGAGAGAGGCAGAGGGAGAAGCAGGCTCCCAAGGAGCAGGGAGCCCGATGCGGGACTCGATCCCAGGACCCTGGGATCATGACCTGAGCTGAAGGCAGACGCTTAACCATCTGAGCCACCCAGGCGCCCAGCTCTTGACATTTTTTGATATTCAGTGACCCCTCATTAACTGGAAGTATGTAGATTTTACTAAAATTTTGGAACCTTATGTCAAGCCTCAAAAAAAAAATTGAAGTACTGTAAGCCTTAGAGAAGAGGTATAGAGAAGTATAATTTCACCTCCTATCGCATATGTAACATTATTTACATAAAGCATTTGTGTTTTAATAGAAAGATTCTAATTCAAATCTTGTGAAAAGAATAAGATTTAAGTGTTACTCAGGTATTTATGTCTTGCCCTATGAAATCACCAAATATCGGATGAGAAAAGGTTAACAGCCTTGGAATTTTGTGAGTTCATTTTCAGATATTAAATCTTTGTAGCATTGATTAACATTATGATGACAATAATACTTAGGAAAGGAAAACTAAATAAAAGCAGAGGGGCATTCTTTTGGTATTTACTAGTGATTCACACGTCATTTAATTCTCAGAACCTCCAAAACAAAAGAGAAACCCAAGACTCAGGTTATAGGACACTCCTATTCTCATACGCCTAGTAAATTTTGGACTAAGAGAGAATTCAAATCCTAGATATTCTAAGTGGGGTGCTCATCACAGGATAACGCTGCTCTTACAGAAGAGACAAAATACATGAGCCATGTATTACTGGGATGTCTTGTTTATGCCAAGATACATGTGAAGGAGAGAAGAAAGCAGATGATTACTGTTAAAATTTATCGAAAGCTTAATTTGTTTAGACATTATAGTAAATATTTTACTAGATTTATTCAGTTTATTTTCACAACCAGTTCGTAATGGTTTCTGCATTTCTCTGTGTATGTCATATTAGAAAGTGACGGTTAGGAGCTAAAGTTTCTTCCCCAAGATCCCAGAGCTGTGGAACCAGAATTCAAGCCCTGCAGGCTCAAGTCAAGTACTAAGTGTTAGTCTTAATACTATGCTATGCTGCACCCTGGGTCTTGAGGAAAAAGGAGAACTGAACTTTCAGATTTGTTGATAATTGCAGGAAACTATTTCAGTGGGTCCAGCCATAACTGAATACCAGGCTCTTCAGCAAGACATATTCCAAGCATGCCTGACACAATTGCCTTGCTTTTCTGTTCAATTGACTTTATTCACATAATCAAAGATTATTCATCATCCTAAGTGCAGGCAGCATGGGACACTAGTTTAGGATAAAAGGATTTTAAAGACTCATGCCTTTTCTTTTTTCTCTATTCCTTCTCTTTTAGAAAAAATCATAATTTATCACAAGGATACTGATGAGCAATTTATAACTTTTCCTGCTCTGAGCAGGAAAAATATACTCAATGGCAACTTTTTAATCAAATGATTTATTTATATATTCATTCAATTAGCTAAGTACATAGATACTCTAAAGCAGTGTTTCTCAGCCTTTATTTGAATTACGCATCATTGGTCAAGATTTCTCTGAGTCCTGCATTCTGTAGTTTACATAATGAGAATAACCATAATTTTTCAGCTATAAAATGATATTCTAATATTGCATATGGTCTTTAAAATATATATATGTCACTCTACCCTGCTCCAGAATTTCCACCATCTTCTTTTATCCTCTCCTTCTGTCTTTAAGAATCCCCATTGGAACACTAGAATATTCTTTTTAAGTGACATTGTTACTTTCCCCACCTCTCATGACCAGATTCTCTGTCTTCCCTCAGTTCTGCCCTCTGTACCTGCTCCTGATGGGATGAATTTTTTTTTTAAGATTTTATTTATTTATTAGAGAGAGAGAGAGCGAGAAAGCACAAGGAGGGGAAACTGCAGAGGGAGAGGGAGAAGCCGATACCCCACTGAGGAGAGACCGATGTAGGGCTCCTTCCCAGGACCCTGGGATCTTGACCTGAGCCGAAAGCAGACACTTAACCAACTGAGCCACCCAGGCGCCTCATGTGATGAATCTTTTTAAAGTCCTCCAGCATTTAAATATTTTGCTCATAAAAATAGAGCTTGTATTTCCATAATTTTGTCTGTACTCTGATGGACATAGCATTGAAAAAAAGTTATTCATTAGAGGTATGGAATATGGGTGAGAAAAGAATGACTACAGGGCCATGGTATTCGAACCTTATCCACTTTGCTAGTCTTTCTCCAAGAAAATGAGCAAATTAGGCTTACTGATTCTAAACACATTCTACTGTACTTCAATCACATATTTTCAAGAGGCAGCAAAGAAAAAAAAAAGAAAACAAGAAAAGAAAACTCATTTCCTTGGTCTACTGTGGCAAAAAAAAAAAAAAAAAGTTTTCCTAAACTTCAGTTTGCAAGCACTATTCTGTACAAATAAACATTAAAGACTGTGGTTTTGTGCTTGAGAGGTTCTGTCAGTGTTCAAGGAATATGGGTTCATGGATGCCAGGATTACCCTATGTAAAGCAAACTGGGGGTCCTGGATATTAGTCTCATAACTGCGATGCATGGAGAAGGCCCATAATGGGATGAAATGATGCATTCTCCTTCCAGAGGAAAGGAGAGGGTGACAAGAAAGTCAACCTGTGGGATATCAGAGGCATTGTGGGAAATTCTGTCATAGGGAAAGGGATGGGTAAGGCAGCTGAGAGAAAACACCAGCAGAGGTCCGGACAGGTCAGGGATGCATGGGAAAACATCACATGAAGGGGGATGTGTTCGTTCTGATGGACAGAGGGAAGAAATATGTGGCTGTCCATTGCTATGTAAGATACAAGATTTCAAAATTAACTAGAGATGGCCACAGGAGGTGATCAAAACACACTTCTACACTCATATAGTTCTTTATTTTCTCCAAGTTTTTATTTAAATTCTAGTTAATATACAATGTAATATTGGCTTCAGGTGTAGAATTAAATGATTCATCACTTACATACAACACCCAGTGCTCATCATAGTAAGTGCCCTTCTTAATGCCCATCACCCATTTAACCCATCCCTCACCCACAAGCCCTCCAGTAACCCTCAGTTTGTTCTCTGTAGTTAAGTGTCTGTCTCTTGGTTTGCCTCTTTCTTTTTTTTTTCCCCCACCTATGTTCATTTGTTTTGTTTCTCAGATTCCACATGCACTCATATAGTTCTGAGGCTAGTCCAAGATCTAGTCACTTACTTCCTGAGTCAATTTCCCTTTCTCTCTAAACTTCAAGTTTCTTTTTTTAATTTGTGAAATGGGAATTATAAAACCTATTTCGTAGGATTGATGAGATAAATTAATTTAAATGATGTATAAACATTCCTTACTTGCCCAAGGGAATTAACAATTCAGTGCCAGCTATTTTTTTTAAAGATTTTATTTATTTATTTGAGAGAGAGAGAATGAGAGAGAGAGCACATATGAGAGAGGGGAGGGAGAAGCAGACTCCCTGCTGAGCAGGGAGCCTGATGTGGGACTCCATCCTGGGACTCCAGGATCATGACCTGAGCCAAAGGCAGTTGCTTAACCAACTGAGCTACCCAGGCACCCCAGTGCCAGCTATTTTTAGAATTAAATGAGGATGTTACCTAGAGAACGTGGCCACAGGAAAGGGGTCAGAGGATGAACAGGAATAGAAGCCCTTAGGAACCACCCCCGGAACAAACAGAGAATGAATCCAAAGAAAGAACATTATCTTACTATCATATGGCAGCAAATGGATGCTCATATGGTAAGAAATGTGTTGTTAAACATAATAATATTTTTCAGCTCATCCTTTATCTCGAGCAGAGCTCTGAGATTTCAGTCATTAACGTGTTTAATCTTACCCAATGAGATGTATTTGTTAATATTCTTATTTTATAGGTGAAGAAACTGACGACTGAAGACGTTAAGAAGTAACCCCCTTGGTCACTGAGGTAAGCAGAGGAGAATTTGGAGGGAAGGAAGCCTCATGAGAGAGTCTACATCTTAATCAGCTGAGATCCTGCCTCTCAGGAAAAGATATGGGGATACATATATTTCATAGTTACACTCAAACCATTGAATTCATGTTGTTTTACATTAGTTAAATGTATGAATTCCTGATGTACACAATGTATCTACATTTCAGTTATCCTACAGAATGCTGGAAGGTAAGCATGGGGAATATGGCCAAATACCTCTCGCTCATCTTCAGTATCTCCGTCAATCACGTCACTGTTCCTGTTGCTGTAAAGTCTCAAATCTGGAAGCTGTCCTTCATTCCTCACTTTGTGTCCCCCTCTCCATTCCAGTCTCAATAATCCTAATGATTCTGCCTGGAAACACATCCCAAATCAACATGTATTTTTTTCTTTTTTTTTGATCCAAGGTGCCCACCTTAGAACAAACCACCCCCCCCTTTCATGCTCACGGATGTAACTCTTCCCAGCCTCTCTCCCTGCCACAGTTCATTCTCCTCATGGAGGCTCGATCCAGTCCCTGCCCACCTGTACCATCTCCTACCACTCTTCCCCTTCCCCTCTACATTTTATCCACACTGTTTTTTTTTTTATGGTCTGGGAAACACAGCTCATTTCCACTTTCATGCCTGAGCTTTGCATCACTAGTGTCTTTCTTGTCATTAAGTTTTCAGGTTAAATGTTACCATCTAAAAAGAACTCTCATGACCACTCAATCTCAAGTAGTGCTATAAATGACAGTTTCATTTAAAAATTACCCAGAGGGCGCCTGGGTGGCTCAGTTGGTTAAGCAACTGCCTTCGGCTCAGGTCATGATCCTGGAGTCCTGGGATCGAGTCCCACATCGGGCTCCCTTCTCGGCAGGGAGTCTGCTTCTCTCTCTGACCCTCCCGCCTCTCGTGTGCTCTCTCTCTCAAATAAATAAATAAAATCTTAAAAAAAAAAATAAAATAAAAAAAAAATAAAAATTACCCAGAGGGGGCACCTGGGTGGCTCAGTCGTTAAACATCTGCCTTCGGCTCAGGTCATGATCCCAGGGTCCTGGGATCGAGCCCCGCGTCCGGCTCCCTGCTCCGCGGAAAGCCTGCTTCTCCCTCTCCCACTCCCCCTGCTTGTGTTCCCTCTCTTGCTGTCTCTCTCTCTGTCAAATAAATAAATAAAATCTTAAAAAAAAATTACCCAGAGAATTGTAAGAATGTACCAATGAAAATGTTTCAATAGTAAGGGGTTGTTAATTTTTTAGGTGGGTTTTTTAGGAAAGCAGGTATTGTGTTAGTTGAGAATAAAAATTTTGCCAACACTCTGTGTGTTTGAGGCTCACTCTACTTCTTGAAGTTTAAATCTGTTTAAAAGAAATTTATTCCGGATCAGTCCTGAGCATGGACACATTGCTTGATTTGGTTTCTGCAGTGAGAGGTACTCATCACTAAGCCTTGAATTTAGAGAGGTGCTTTAGTGCTTTGAAAATGATAACAAAAATTGCTTTACTTCAAAAATAAATGCTTCTCTTTGCCCAGCTGTCTCCAGAGCCCTCTACAGGAGTTAATTAGACCAAAGAGATAATTAGGGCTTAGGAGGGGAAAATAGAAATAAAATGACTGGCAGACAGGGAATTTTGTGGAGTGTGTTTCCCTTTCTTTCTTTTTCCCCCCTCCCTGTCTCCTTCCCTCCCTGCTTGCTTTTCTCTGTCTCTACTCTCTCCCTCCCTCCTTTCTTTTTTCTCTTTCTTTCTTTCTTCCTTGCCTTGGGAGAGAGAGAGCACCATAGGTTCTTGGGACTCTGTTCATATCTTTGTTATTAGGCAGTTGAAATTTGCTGAAGGAGGTTATTTAGCAGGGACAGACATAAGACTGGCTTATCCTGCTTGGGGGAAGGATATAGAAGTATCTCATCCTCTCAGGGGAACTTCTCGTTCACAGCAGTAACAATCTCTACAATTTATTGAACACTCTCTCTTTGCCAGAACTGGGCCGAGCTCTTTGCAAAGCCTATTGGATATGTTGGATTTAATTCAACCCTCATAATTCTATGGAGTTGATATTATCATCTTCATTTTATAAGCTCAAAAACCGAGGCTTAAATATCTCTTACAATTTACCCCAAAGCACTCAGATAACACAAGAGAGTTGCAGACTGAATCCACCTTATCTGTGTTAAGGCCCTTGGTTTAACCATTTCACTACATTACTTCATGTCTATGTCAATCAGGTATATTAATTGAAGTCCTCACAGTTTATTTTTCCAGATCTTAAGAATTTTTGTGTGAGAGGGAGGAGGCAGTAAAGATCACGCTCAAAAAGACTGAATAGCTTTGAGAAGATGAGGGGGTGTTTGTGGTCAGTACATGGGATACACTCCCATCCCGTGCATGTCCTTGCCTGTGACATCATGATAACTAACCACAACAAACTGGACAGAGCCATTTTCCATAAACCAGATGCCTCTTCTCTTCTTTACTATATGTGTGTTCCTGTATACATGCATCCGTGTGTATAACTTTACACTAACTTCAGTTTAAATCTGAGTGAAAAATAGCAGGCATTATGACATAAGAAAAGATGATGTTGGGGCCATACAAGGCCAGGGCTCCACTGGATAACTTTAAAATGTGACCTTGCATAAATCACTTCCCCTTGTAGAACCGCAGTTTCCCTAGTAGCCCGAGAGGAGGCTGGAGAAGATGATCCCTTAGGCCATTCTTCAGTTGTGGAAGTGCAGAGAGCATGAAGTGGGCAGGTAGGGGGCGCGTCAGCTTTGCTCCACCTGGAGCCCCCGGCATTCCTCGCCAGCCTCTCTGCTCACTGGTGCCGCTGTGATCTTTACTTTCATCACAACTTTCATGTACTCTGGGACAACATGTTTTCTCCGATTCTTACTCCTGCCATCTGCTTTTCCCAATTGTTTAAGATTAACTTTGGTTTTGTTAGTTCTTTCAAAATCTTATGTCAGTTAACTACAGCTGATGTTATTTTTATAATAACCTTTAAAGACTGCTGCCACACTTCCCTGGGGTTCCTTTCACTACAGCCCTTGGCTTTTGTTTTCCAGACACTTCTGTCGGGTGCCTTCCTGTCCTACTGGAATGGCCAAGCCTTCCTCACCCGCCTCTCCTCCCCACTTTCTGCCTTCTCTTTTCATCCTCCAGACGCCCTCACAAAGTGAAATGCCCAGTTTGGTTTTCCCCCAGAGTTCATAATTCTCATAATTATTAAGAAATAGCAATCATATCTGACTGCTGCATATATCTTTCTAAAAATGAATGGTTTGATCTGTCCTAAGTTAGTGGATGCTCTGTTTAAAATGAGAAAGCAAAAACAAAACAAACTCAGTTATAAAGGTTGGTTGTTTTTTTTTAAAAGATTTTATTTATTTATTTGAGAGAGAGAGAATGAGAGATAGAGAGCACGAGAGGGAAGAGGGTCAGAGGGAGAAGCAGACTCCCTGCCGAGCAGGGAGCCCGATATGGGACTCGATCCCGGGACTCCAGGATCATGACCTGAGCCGAAGGCAGTCGCTTAACCAACTGAGCCACCCAGGCGCCCTAAAGGTTGTTTTTTAGTACCCTAAGAGAGGGAGATATTTTATCATAGGACCGAAGATATAAGTACTCTTCTAGATATGCTGCTTACAAGTTCATTTATGATAGAATAATCACAGATTTTAGAGAAAGAAAATCCTTCGTTCAAGTGTCAACCTCACAGCTCACTGTCTGTGACCTTGAGCAAGTTATTGAACCTTTCTAAGCTTTTTATATTCATCCCTCTCAAATGTTGATTCTAACCCACAGATTTCAAAAGATGTTAAGGAATGTAGTCCCAGGACTTTGAAGATCTGCCAGTTGGCTGAGAATAGAAGAAAGAAAGAAAGAAAGAAAGAAAGAAAGAAAGAAAGAAAGAAAGAAAGAAAGAAAGAAAGAAAGAAAGAAAGAAAGAAAGAAAGAAAGAAAGAAAGAAAGAAAGGAGGGAGGGAGGGAGGGAGGGAGGGAGGGAGGGAGAGAGAGAGAGAAAGAAAGAAAGAAAGAAAAAGAAAGAAAGAAAGAAAGAAAGAAAGAAAAAGAAAGAAAGAAAGAAAGAAAGAAAGAAAGAAAGAAAGAAAGAAAGAAAGAAAGAAAGAAAGAAAGAAAGAAAGAAAGAAAGAAAGAAAGAAAGAAAGAAAAGAAAAAGAAAAAACAGAAATAACATTTTAGTGACTAATTCTCTGGTGATATTCTCAAAGAATCCATATGTCTACTAGGAGACATTCTTCCAAGTCTGAAACAAAATTTGCTTTACAGGTACTTTACCACTGGACTGGGAACAGACTGGAACTCTTTCACATATACCTAGGACTTCCCACATTTATTTGGTAATAAGTCGTTTAAGAACGCATTATTTTAGAGCAGTCCAATGGCATGGTATGAATAAGTAAAAACCAAATAGCCAGGCACTGTTGAGATAAAATCAGGATACATGTAGTTTTGTTTTGGGGTTTTTTGGGTTTTTATTTTTTGTTTTTTTACCTATTAATTCTCTGGAATATCTGCTTTATACCAGACAGTAATAGTTCCTGAGGATGCGGTGATGAATAATACAAATTCCTTTCCCTCATGGAGTCTACATTTAAGCTCTGCACTGGTTGAAAGGTCCAATCAGACCAGTATAGGTCACAGTGCTTCCTGCTCAGTGCTCATAAACAATGACCAAAAAGTGCCTGAGCATGAACTTCAGGGACACAGCCTTCCAAGGCATGCTCATGTTATTTTTATTGAAGTTTTAATTTGAGATTAATTGTGGATTCACACGCAGTTGTAATAAATAACACAGAGAGATCCTGTGCTCCCTTCACCCAGTTTCCTCCAATGATAACATCTTGCAAAGCGATACTAAAACACCAAAACCAGGAATATGACATTGATACAATCAATACACCGATCTTATTCAAATTTTACCAGTTGTACATGTGTTCATTTGTGTGTGTGTGTGTGTGTGTGTGCATGAGTTTAGTTCTGTGCAATTTTATCACACATGTAGGTTTCTGTATTCACCATCACAGTCAAGATGCAGTTTATAACAATACCCACTTCCCTTCCATACCCACTCCTGGGAACCATTAATCTGTTTGATGTGTCTATTGTTATTTCAATATTGTTATAGGAATGGAATCACACAGTATGTAACCTGTGGAATCCACTTTGTTTTTCTTTTTAAACTGAGCATAATTCCCTCAATATATATCTAAGTTGTTGCATTATCAACAGCTCATTCCTTCATATTGATGAATGTTGTTGAATTTGTATTATTCATCATAATTCATTTTGTCCAAATATGCACATGAAGTATTCTGGATCAGAGACAGATTAACATTATTCACTTAAAAATCAAATAGTGATGATGTGGATACCACCCACCAATTCTTATTCTTGAGACAGCATGATAGAAGTGAGGTCAAAATTCCTATACATACAGACTTCAAAGTCTGTACCATTGGTGAAGAATGGAATAAAATAGATTTTCTCTGTGTATGTACAAGAGAAAGAGGTAGCTGGCTCCCCCTTTCTTCCCAAAAGGAGAGAGAAAAATCTTTCCTCCTTGGAGAGGGGACATAAAAGTCCCTGGTTTCTCCCTCTAGCTTTTGTAATGTAAATATATCTCTCCAAATGCAGAGAGATATGGTGTCTCTGACTTTTATGACCTAGAGATGCCTTCAAGATCCCCATCTTTATTTTCTTTTGAGATGTAAATGAATACCTCTGGAGTTGGGTAGGTCTCCCTGGGTTTCCTGTGCTATCTTGACAGTTGTAAATTAAGTTCTCATGGCTTGCTTAGCCCCAGATCTTATGTTTTCAGCAAAATGTATTCAGAAAGCCCAACTCTGCAGGAACATAAAAATATTTTATCTACAACCCACAGTAGTATTCCATATTATTAACATTATTAACATTACTTCAATTTGTTTCACCAACTGAAAGATATTTGAGTTTCCCTTTTTTGGCTATTACAAATGAAGCTGTAATGTACCTTCATGGACAGGTTTTTATGTGAACATAAGTTTTTATGTTCTCTGGTGTAAATGCCCCAGAGTACAATTGCTAAGTCATCTAATAATTACATGTTTAGTTTTAGAAGAAACTGCCAAACTGTTTTCCAGAGTGGCTATACATTTTTATAAGATACTTTAACCACATGCAATGTAGACCACTGTCTCCAACTCATGCCTTATCACATGTTCCCCTCATGTTGGGGAGCGCTGGAGCAACTGTAGAGAATTTTGTGATCTCGCTAAGAGGAAAGTGAGTGAGAGATACTTTCAGATTGAGTTAAGTGCAATATGATTATGTGGCTCAAAATTATATGCAGAAATAGTGGTATTCCCAGCCCAGAGTAGGAATGGTTTCTAGGAATACCTTAACTGCTCTGTATCAGCTCCACCGGTGATTTAAAAATGAAGGTGCGCGGTATGAGCCTATTCTACCCACTGGAAGTATGTGTACAATAGAATAGAACTAAAGTCTGATGCATACATAGAATCAAGAGTTAGTTTGTAGAAAGTTCTTCCAAATCTTGTATCTCATATATACTTAAGACATTTTCTATAGACTTTCCTAAAATTATATGGCTGTAAATTTTTTGTCATATAATGAATTGAGAAGGTGAATTATGCTTTTAGAAGTATCAGTAATACAAAAACAAATTCAAATAAACCATGCAAGATAAGGCACTATTTTTCTTTTATTATCTCTATAGGAAAATAATAAAATGTTACTCATACCAGGAGGCAATCAAAGGGCTTATAGACACTTACACAGTATAAAGGTATGTCAGGCAGATAATTAATGAAAATATTATGTTTTATTTGTTTTCAGTGACTTGTGATATTAGCCTTTTCTAATTTGAAATTTGTTCTAAATTATTTCTCTTTCTAGTTGTGTATTAACTTGTATATCTCATTTTGTTTTCATAATTGTGTATTCTCTTTCTTAAAAGAGCCCCAAATTGTATAAACTTTAGGCCTCACAAAACCTGAATCCATTCCTTCTTATAACATCCAAGTTGTCAGGAATAAATAAATATCCAAATTTGACCCCAAAAATGGCCAACATTAAGTAGGCACACCAATTATTCCAGATTTACTTAGTAATTACACAAGTGAGATATGGGGACCTTAGCATCCCAACCTACTTCTGAGAATAGGTAAACACAGCCACTCCAAAAAAATCTAGAGTGGGAATTCCTAATGAAAGTTCTTAAGTTTACAAGAAACAGTATTATTAATACTACTAGCACTGTTGTTATAAAATACTTTTAATTATTAGCATTTATTCTATTTTTTTAACTTTAAAGATTACTTTTATTTTTTTTATTTAATTCTTTAAGAAACTCTCTGGAGTAATAATAACAGGATATTATAATTAAGTATTCATTTTACATGTGGGAAAAAGAATTTCAGCATGATTGGTTGACTTTCTGCCAGCCACCCCAGCCCCGCCCCTGCTCATGCTCTCTCTCTTGCTCTATCTCAAATAAACAAAATATAAAAATATAAAAATAAATAAAAATACATAAATAAGAAGATAGAGGTTAAATGACTTGGTTAAGATCAAACAACCTAGTGAATTGCATAGATAGTATTTGAGTTCAGAAGTCCATACTCTTATCCAATCCTATCTAAATTAGAGATGACATTGTGAGAACAAAACTTTGTTTTTTTTTAACATTTATTTATTTGAGAGAGAGAAAGAGAGAGCAGAGGTTAGGGAAGGGGCAAAGGGAGAGGGAGAGAGAGTCTCAAGCGGACTTCACACTGAGATCACAACCTGAGTCGAAACCAAGAGTCAGATGCTTGACTGGTACCCCAGAACATCCAGGCACCCCAGAACAAAACTTTTAAATTGTCATTGGTGAAAGGTTTAACCTCAGTGGACATGTGTTACTTAATTTACTAGCCAAAAGGAATTACCCTATAACAAGGCCACTAGAATTTTAGAAGCTGAATTTGGGAGTATGCTATCTAGGGGTAAGAGATAATCATATATATATGTTGACATCTGCATGTAAAACATCCTATCAGGCATTTCTTTGATCATCCAGTTTGCAAAACCTGCCTGTATACTATATTTCCATTTTCCTTCATATTCCAAGATGTTTTCTAATAAGTGTTTATTGTGAAATTGTCAAATGCATGTCTGGAAAAAGTTGCCTTTGATAAATGGATGATGTTGATTTGACTGAGACCTGATTTTTTTAAGCTACAGAATATTTCTATAGAATTTTTTTTTAAAAGATTTTATTTATTTGACAGAGAGAGACACAGCGAGAGAGGGAACACAAGCAGGGGGAGTGGGAGAAGGAGAAGCAGGCTTCCTGCGGAGCAGGGAGCCCAATGCGGGGCTCGATCCCAGGACCCGGGGATCATGACCTGAGCGGAAGGCAGACGCTTAACGACTGAGCCACCTAGGCACCCCATCTATAGAATTTGCTTAAGCAGAAGGTTTCAAGGGGATTCCTGCTGCCAAACTGCTACCAGCAGTAGATTCTAAAGTCTAACTTTAATTCCAAGTCTTCATTAAAACCTCTGAGATTATCCCTTGTCTATTTGATCCCCTTTTCTAGAGTCTCATAGTAATTTTATTGTTGTGGCAACTCATATTTTTTAATTAAAGCATAGCTGGCACGCAGTGTTACATTAGTTATATAGTTCCTGTTGTACAACATAGTGATTTGACAATCCTATACATTATGCTATGCTCAACGCAGTGTAGCTACCATCTGTCTGTGGTAACTCTTATTGGGCATTTTTATAGAGTTGACTCTGATTCAATGTCCCCGTGAATAGGAGATTCTTGAGTATAAGAACCATATTCCATTAAATTCTCTATTCACAGCGCCCAGCACAGGGAAGATGCTAAAAAAATATATTTATTTAACTAAATTATTGAAAATGCCATCAAAATTGGCAATCATGAAGTCATTAGTGACAAAGAAATGATGGGGTGATAGGCAATGAAAAGTAGAAGTTTGGCACTATAATTTTAGAAGTTTAGAGAGTTTTCCCAGAACCACTGTGGAGAGAATTAACATTAGCACTATTTAGTGCTCTCACTATAATTGAAAATCACTGCTTTTTGATTCACTCTGACATTATTGTTATTAGAAGCTTGTGCTACTTCATCATTTAAAGCAATTAAATACCATTAAAGGTTCTGCCCTTTTGGTAGAACAAGTTCTTTTCAATGTTTCTATAATTTATCTTAAGCTTTCCACCAATACAGTTGGCGGGAGGGTATCCCCTTATTCTGGGATATATTTACCTCAAGCCTGGAACATTTTGTTCAACTAAGAATTTTTACTGGGACTTTGTATCTCAATGTCTTTTTATTCTTATTTTATACTATTCACCATTCAGGACTCCCTTTTTTTTTCCTGAACCCATATGACCCTTTATCTCTGATTTCTCTCAATTCCCTTTGACCTTTGCTTGAAAACCTACAAAACATTGGCCAGTTCTTTTCTTGCTACAGTCAGGCAAAATAACTAACATATACAAAATTCTCACTGTTTCCAAAAATTTCATCTAGAATCCTGGCTCACTGAGAACCTGTTATCTACATTCCATGTAAGCAAAAGTATCTGCTTTACCAAATATTTCCCCAAAGCATAGTTTCTCCCATATTCTACTTTGTTCTTCATCACACACACATATTAAGCACTTAAAAAAAGGCAAATATTTTAGTTTATTGTTAAAGTAGAATCCCATTTCGAAGTACTCAATTTTATACTACTTACTGTAATGCTAGATAAAATGGTAAAATGCAAAATCACAGTGGCATTACACAGTAGATGATTATTTCTTACATAAAGTCTAAAATGGAAAACTGGATGCCCCTGATTTGCAGGTGGCTATTCTCTCTGTCATAATTTATGGAACCGTATATTTTTCTACTCTGTGGCTCTGCCATCCTCAACTCATGAGTTTCAAAGGTATAGTGTCCAACTATATCAAGAGAAAGTGGAAAGAATGTGGAGGGTCACATGTGAGTTCTTTATGAACCAGGCTTGGAAGTGCCTACACATTTCCATTCACATACAATTGGTTAGATCTCGGGGCACCCGGCTGGCTCAGTCAGTAGAGCATGCAACTCTTGATCTCAGGGTTTTGAGTTTGAGCCCCATATTGGGTGTAGAGATTACTTAAGAATAAAAAAATCTTTTAAAAAATTGGTTAGATCTCAGTCACATAGTTCCACTATTTGGAAGTCTGAACGAAGAAAGAATGGTATTTGGGGAATGCATGGTCATCTCTGTTGTGGTAATACATAATTAAACTACTTATTTGTGTGCTATTAAGTAAATACAACATGACTTAATATCAAAATGGTGATTAATAAGCTGAAACAATCACAGCAGGTCCTTGGAGGAGGTGGTATTTGAGCTGTGACTTTGAAGGTAGGTATGGGGGTGCCTGGGTGGCTCAGTCGGTTAAGTGTCTGCCTTTGGCTCAGGTCGTGATCTCAGGGTCCTGGGATTGAGCCCAGCATCAGGCTCCCTGCTTAACAGGGCGTCTGCTTCTCCCTCTCCCTCTGCTCCTCTCCACGCCCCCTGCCCCGGGCTTGTGCTCTCTCTCTCAAATAAATAAATAAAATCTTAAAGAAAAATAAAAGTAGGCATGAATAGAAGTAAGGGGGAAGGTACAGCCATAGTAGGGATATGAGATAGGGCTGAAGGTAAGCTACCTTTCTCGACTGAGGGTAATATTATCTTGCCCTGCCTGCCTCACAAATTTATAGATATGAGATCTTTGACCTATTGCCTTGGTAATTTGTCTTACAAAGAAGGACAATATTATTTGGGAATTATGGCTGTGTTTTCAGAGAGCAAAAAGAAGTATCCCAGGCTTTGTGACCCACTGTTCAGCTAGTTTACAAGTATAAAATAAGAAAAATGTGGTAGAGAAGAATTATTGTATCAAAGTATTGGGCAAATTTAGATACTGAACCTTCGCTTTTGTATTCAAAGAAGAGTTTTGCCACCATATTAATTAATGAATTTTGGAAGGCAGATTATATCAAACAAGTATATAAGCAAGTTCTCACTCTGTTTCCAATAGGGATCACCCTATAGTCTTCATTGAAGAATAAAGCTTTGGGATCTTGCTTAACTTCTGTTTTTGGTCATTGACAGGGATCTTTTTACTAGTACCATCTATTTCTGATAGCTTCACCCTGAGAGTAGGAGCTCATTCTTGTTAGTTCTTGCTTACATTCTGGAAATTGGTCAGAATTTTACAACATCAAAGGGCACAGGAGAATGTCTATTCTAATCTATTCATGTTATACACAAGGATAATTGAAAACAAAGATGTTCAGTGAGTTACTCAAGGTCATTTAGGCCATTACTGGAATATTTTTCAATTTTATTTTTTTATTTTTTTTTTTAAAGATTTATTTATTTATTTGAGAGAGCGAGAATGAGAGAGAGAGTACATGAGAGGGGTGAGGGCCAGAGGGAGAAGCAGGCTCCTCGCCGAGCAGGGAGCCCGATGTGGGACTCGATCCCGGGACTCCGGGATCATGACCTGAGCCGAAGGCAGTTGCTTAACCAACTGAGCCACCCAGGCGCCCCATATTTTTCAATTTTAGAACTCTTGCCAATATATGCTGTATTTAACAAAATCACTTCTTTCTCCAGTTTTGTTTTTTATGCCTGATTTTCTCATCACTAAAATTTTTAACTGCCTTTGTTAGCCTGGCAATGTCTTTTCTCTTTAAATTTTAAAGTGGACAGTTTTGATGCCAAGTAGTGTCATAATTCCAAAAATTTATTATTACTGACTCTGTCTCAGTTTTCATATAGAGAAGAATTGTCATTATTAGACAGTGGATGCCAAATTTCACTTTTGAGGTAAATTTTGATAGAAGATAGGTATTCAACATTTCTTGCTGATTAATTTGTGAACTATTTGGTTAATAGAAATACTCTAAAACTCAGGGACAAAACATCAATAATTTATTCTTACATATGTGTCTGTAGGTCAGCTCATTCTGCTGAACTAGGCCAGGCTCAGGATGTGCTTGGCTCAAAGTAGTAGATCAGTTCTCTGTCTTCTGTATATGTCTTATACTTAGACCAGCAGCTGACTGAAGCATGTTCTTAGAATAAAAGTCAGGAGAACGAGACCAATACTGCAGTATATTTCAAGCCTCTGCTCACATGTCTCTGTTAATGTCCCCTTGGGCAAATCTCATCATATAGCCAAATCCTGTGTCTCAGGAGTGGGGAGGTATAGTCTGCTAACATGAAGTCATAGAAAATGCATAGATGTATAATGCCTTGTTTTCTGTCACTGATAAAATTGTAACACTCGATAAAGAGCTGCCATAAGCTAGTCTCACTACATGTACTTAGCTAGTGGAGTCTACTTACATATCTGTTATCAGAGACGGACTCACTGTGCTCCAACACGAGCCGAACTTCCGTTTGTGCCCTATGTTCTACCATCTCTCCCTCTATTCAAGGACACTGCTGCAGTCATCTTACCATCACTGGCCTCTATCATTAGATCCTAACTATTGGGTCATTCCCATCTGAAATCAAGCATATGCCTAAAAAAAAAAAAAAAAATTCTTTGATCCAACTTTCTCCACCAGATACTATCCTTTGCTCCCTTTTAAAATTCTTCCAAAAAACTGTCTTTACTGATTTTTTTTCAATTTTTCTCCTCCCAATCTCTCATAAGCCTATTTTTGTCATAATTTTATGCTCACCACTCTACCAGAACTTATCTTGTCAATGCCACCAATGACTTCAGTTATGTTTTAGATTGATGTTTTATTATCAACTTTCATCTCGTTTGTCCCAAAAGAAAATTTGACATAATTGATCATTGCTTCCTCTTGACAACCTTTTAAAATTTGATTTCCACAATTTAACATTCTTTTGGTTTTACTTCTACCTAGCCACTTGCTCCTTCCCAGTTCTTTTAGCTATATAATTCCCTTTTACATCCAACCTGTTAATGGTGGGATCCCAAGGACTAAACCCTTGGTTCCACTTTCTTCTCTATATATTTTCTCTTTTTTGTGATCTCATTAAGTCTTGTGTTTCTGATACCATCTGTATGAAAACATTCTCAAATTTATATTTCTTGTCTAGACCTCTTTCCTAAACTCCAAATTAGCAGATGGCGAGAATTTACTATATCTTTTTTGGTTAGAAAGAATTGTATTTACAAGTGATATGTGGAAACTCAACAGCCATATTGTAACCATGGGGTGAGCTAGACTGACATACTGAAAGTGGAAGAGAAGAAACATGGGAAGAACCTAGACCTTCATGGCATTGCTGGGCCTAAACAACCCAGGGGCTGATCTTCCTCAGGACTTCTTGTTAGGCAAGATGGCTAGTCTTCTGTGCAGTTTAAGGCAAGTCAGAGTTGAGTGTTGTTCAGATAAAAATACCCTAAATTATGCATAACTCTAAGTCAGGGTTCTGCAGTCTATGGGCATGGACCAAATCCAGCAACACTCATTCATTTGCTTTTTGTCTATGGCTGCTTTTACACTACAATGACTGAGTTGAGTAGTTGTGACAGAGACCATATGACCTACAAACCTGAAAATGTTCACTATTTGACCCTTTATAGAAGAAGTTTACCAACACCTCTTGGACATGGATAGAGCTAAAAATGTGTTAAGATGGAAATATGTATTTAAGTCACTGTTTGTATTATTTTATCTATTAACATTAGCCACAGTGTAGCTACTGTCTGATTATAATTTCCACCCAACATTCTGGTCTCAAGTGGTCTAATTGTAGAATACTGGCATGCTCTGCAGCAAGTCACTTGATTAATGAACTATGATTTCATATCCTGTATTAAATACCATATTTTTCTGTAGGGCCCATGTAATGAGCTATATCCAAAGGCCCTCCTATTAGCATGAGTGCTGATTGTGAATTTAACAGTAAAGGCAGGAAGATGAGAAGGATATTAATCATAAGTAAATGAAGACTGTTAGGTTTTCCTGCTGGGAATCAGGTATTAGAAACTTTAGTGACTATAATGACCACTTTTCAACTGTAGGGGAAAAGGCTGAACATCAGTAGACCTCCTATGTATGGGTCGGATGGCTGATAGGAAGAACGATTAAGGATCAATAATATGACTGAAATGTGTGTGTGTGCATGGGTGTGTACATGTGTTCATGTGTGTGAGTGTGTCATTTGGTATATGTGTGTGTCTTCCAGGTATATATCCAAACATACAGAAAAGGGGCTGAAAGAATATACCCAAGTGTGTATAACACTGTATGTCTGGGTGGGTGAGATTTGGGAGCATTTCTTAGTTTCTTTTTGTTGTTGTTCAATCTATACTTGTATTTTCTATAATGTAAATTGCTTTGTAATATGCAAAAGTAGAATTTATTTAAATAAAAACTTATTATGAGTTGTTGATTCTTCAAACATGCAAATAGCTAAGTCTAGTAGACTGTATCTTCAAAAATGGATGGCCTGATTAGACTCTCCCTCCGATTATACACAAACAATGAATCATGGAACACTACATCAAAAACTAATGATGTAATGTATGGTGATTAACATAATAATAAAAAATTTTAAAAAGGATGGCTTGATATCACTCAACTCACTCTCTTCTTACCATGTAACTTTAACAATCCTTCCATAAGAAGGTAATATCTGCACCCCTTCTGCTGAGTAGGGGCAGATTTGTGATGCATAACTAAAGCTCTATGTCTTATCAGGCTAAGCCATTAAAGTTATCACAGCTTCCCTTGGTTCTTTTGGGACATTCTTAAAATTTAGCCAGGATTGTAGGAGAAATCCTCAGGCACCTTGTAGAGATACCTACATGAAGAGAAGACAACAGCTTGCACTATTTTATCAGTCGTGCGAGTGAGCCATTTTGAAAGTGGGTGCCTCCTCCCCAGTGACCTGGGTTTTTTTGTTATTAGTTTTTTGTTTTTTGGGTTTTTTAAAAAAAAATCTTATTCCCCCATTAGTATTAAATCCTCAAATTCAAATCTTAAAAAAAAAAAATGGTTCTCTCAGCCCCAGATGTGCTATCTACTTAATGTCACAGAAATGAACTATCTTCTTTGAGATCAGACCAAATTGCGGGCTTATGAGCAAAATAAATTATTGTTGTTATTTCAGGCACTTGGTTTTTGGATAGTTTCTTAGATAGCAATAGATCATCAGAATAGTCAGCATAATATAGTAATTAAAAGCTTAGACATTGGAGTAAAACAGACCTAGATATCAATCCTGGCTCTACCATTTACTATGGTGACATTGGACGAGTTTCCTAACTACTCTGGTTCTCAAGTTTCTCTTCTATAAAATGGGCATGATAATAACATTTCTTTTGTAGTGAACATCAGTAATACACATAAACTACAGAGTGATGATTCAATAAAGTATAACTGCTATTTTGTTACTGCTGCTTTTACTAGTGTCCTATAAGACACATGGACGCTGAATAGTAGGACATTTATGCATTTGGCTGTGGTAACTCTAATTCTTACTATTAACCCACTCAGTAGGGTGGTCTCTAGAAAAAAAATCCTGCCTCAAAATGTACTTTATGTACTCTCAAAATTGGCTAAGCTATTGTTCCAGTAGGTCTCTTGAAGCTCTAGAATCCTCGCTTCTACATATTTTCCTAGTTGTATAAAAAGAAGAGAGTGACAACTCTCAAAGAAGATGATTAAAGTTGATAAGTAATGAATCTACAAATGACTGTGGATCAGTGACCAAAGAGAAAACCCCATATACAGAGATTTAAGAATTCACATCACAGTATTTCTTCTGCCCCAACCCTTTGATAGTATTAATTCCCTATTCCCGAACTCCCCATGGACACACAAAAACATGAACAGCCTACATAGAGACAACGGTGATTAAAGTGGCCAATTCTAACACAAACAATTTGAATCACTCCACAAGATGACACTCATACTGGGTGTTAGGTTCTCTTGTGAAGGAAACTGCAAGGTTTTATATGGTTGTAGAATAACCAGAAATATGATTTATGTTTTCCAGCTTCCATAGCTGACTTCAGTGATCTTGTAACAGGCATGAAAAAGGCAAAATGCTGTATTGCCATTTGAACGAAGCCATCGCCAAGGTCTCATAGAAAATGCAAAGTAAGTAACTACAAAGGCTCCTATTTTGAATGACCTCGTGGAAATTTTATATGTGAAAATAGTATTAAAATTGTAAAATACATCACTGTGGGTGTGTTAGAAAACAGCTGGTCATGTTCTTCCCCTTCCCACATTTCTACATTATTCCATATGCTGTGAGAACTGCACACACACACACACACACACACACACACACACTCTTGTTATCAGAATTTTATTTTGTTTTGTTGTTATGTTTAAGAGTTTTCCAAAATAATCTCAAATCTCTTGAATCCATCTGGAACATTATCTGGAACAGGTACTAGGTGGTGAGTTCAATAGAAATATATTAGGCTGAACCATATACAATTGCCATTACTTATGTAAAAATTGCCAAATACCAATAATTTCATGGTGTTGACTACTAGATAACAATGTGGTTGGGGATAGAAATAAAGTGGGGAAGGGACATGCATTGGTTCTTAAATAATGAACAAGATCCAAATAGACTATTGGTGGGGAAGTCCTTCTAGGGACCAGCACACCCTGTTGGCACAAAGACCATTCAGAATGGAATAAGTCAGTTGCCCCACCCCTGGTGTTCCCAGTGACAGAGGCAAAAGTTAACCATCCTTGCTAGGCAAAGATGTCCATATTCCAAGAGAGAAGATGACAAGATACTTATCAGTAGCTGCTCAAATTACTTTTATTAATTCTGATCCACTTGTGATCAGTCTCTGGGTACTTGATAGAATAGTGTCAAGTCATTGAGCTTATATGCTTCACAAATAATATTTGTATTCCCTTGACATTTGGTTTATTAAAGGAGACAGTATAGTCTGTTGCCTTATTCCAGTCAAGTTATCCACCACAATTTCCAAGGTATAAAATGTGCTCACACATGATATAAGGCTAGTCACTAAGCAACCAAATCAACAATAGAATCACAGACAGAGAATATATTGCAGTAATTCTATGCTGTATTAAATATAAATGATGACAAGCCTTAGATTCCAGGTCTGACAATAGTTGGCAATGAGGAAATCTGCCAGAAGAAAGAAGAATACTATGTTGATAATATTGCCATGTAGGATGGAAATAAGTGGTTTGAAGTTGGAAGAAACTTTGTACATATTTATTTATATTTTATGTCTTCCACTTAGTGTATTACCACTGAAAGAACAAGTCAGCAATAGAATATTTTAAAACCTAATTGAAGATGGGTCTAATCTTGAATCCCCACATGTTTTGATTTTTAGCTTTACCAATACAAGTAATCTTGGATTATAGAATGGACAAGGCACATTTATTTTTCTGAGTGTTTTTGCAAGATATATGATACATTTGTTCAGAAGATCAATTTTTTCCCAAAACGTTTCTGAATTTATGATATTGAGAAGTCCCCCAAGTGTATATTCCTGTTCATCTCAAAATAAGGCAAAAAAAAAGTTTGTTTTAAGCTAGATGCATTGAAGTTCCCATGGGGAAAATGAAAAATAAAATAAGCAGTGCAATCTGGGCTTCCTTACCTTATTAATAAATAAAGTCATAATAGTTTGCTTATAAACAAGATTCTACGACTGCATAAGTGATGTCAAATTAGAAAGTAGTTACATTTATTCAGATAAACAGTGACTTTTTTTTAAGTAAGCTTTATGCCCAACATGGGGCTTAAACTCATGACCCCGAGAGATCAAGAGTTGTATGCTCTACTGACTGAGCCAAACAGGCACCCCCAGATAAACAGTGACTTGGAAACAATTACCACAGTAAATTTACTAATAATTTTGAGGTTAAGTAGTCTATCAACTTGAAGAAATAAAAATCAACAACCATAAAATCTTATATACTCTGGGAAAATATGTTGAACCATACTTGTTTCTAGGGATAAATTCTACTTGACCATTTTGTTTAATTCTTTCAGTGTGCTGTTGAATTTTTTTTTTTAATTTTTTTTAAATTTTTTATTGTTATGTTAATCACCATATATTACATCATTAGTTTTTGGTGCAGTGTTCCATGATTCATTGTTTGTTCATAACACCCAGTGCTCCATGCAGAACGTGCCCTCCTCAATACCCATCACCAGGCTAACCCATCCCCCTACCCCCCTCCCCTCTAGAACCCTCAGTTTGTTTTTCAGAGTCCATCATCTCTCATGGTTCGTCTCCCCCTCTGACATACTCCCCTTTTCTTCCCCTCCTGTTATCTTCTTCTTTTTCTTTTTTCTTAAAATATGTTGCGTTATTTGTTTCAGAAGTACAGAACTGTGATTCAACAGTCTTGCACAATTCACAGCGCTCACCGTAGCACATACCCTCCCCAATGTCTATCACCCAGCCACCCCATCCCTCCCACCCCCAACTACTCCAGTAACACTCAGTTTCTTTCCTGAGATTAAGAATTCCTCATATCAGTGAGGTCATGTGATACATGTCTTTCTCTGATTGACTTATTTCACTCAGCATAACACCCTCCAGTTCCATCCACGTCGTTGCAAATGGCAAGATCTCATTCCTTTTGATGGCTGCATAATATTCCATTGTGTATATATACCACCTCTTCTTTATCCATTCATCTGTCGATGGGCATCTTGGCTCTTTCCACAGTTTGGCTATGGTGGACATTGCTGCTATAAACATTGGGGTACACGTACCCCTTCGGGTCCCTACATTTGTATCTTTGGGGTAAATACCCAGTAGTGCAATTGCTGGATCGAACGGTAGCTCTAATTTCAACTGTTTGAGGAACCTCCATACTGTTTTCCAGAGGGGTTGCACCAGCTTGCATTCCCACCAACAGTGTAGGAGGGTTCCCCTTTCACCACATCCCCGCCAACATCTGTCGTTCCCTGACTTGTTAATTTTAGCCATTCTGACGGGTGTGAGGTGGTATCTCATTGAGGTTTTGATTTGGATTTCCCTGATGCCGAGCGATGTTGAGCACTTTTTCATGTGCCTGTTGGCCATTTGGATGTCTTCTTTGGAAAAATGTCTGTTCATGTCTTCTGCCCATTTCTTGATTGGATTATTTGTTCTTTGGGTGTTGAGTTTGATAAGTTCTTTATAGATTTTGGATACTAGCCCTTTATCTGATATGTCATTTGCAAATATTTTCTCCCATTCTGTCGGTTGTCTTTTGGTTTTGTGGACTGTTTCTTTTGCTGTGCAAAAGCTTTTTATCTTGATGAAATCCCAATAGTTCATTTTTGCCCTTGCTTCCCTTGCCTTTGGCGATGTTTCTAGGAAGAAGTTGCTGCGGCTGAGGTCGAAGAGGTTGCTACCTGTGTTCTCCTTTAGGATTTTGATGGACTCCTGTCTCACATTTAGGTCTTTCAACCATTTGGAGTCTATTTTTGTGTGTGGTGTAAGGAAATGGTCCAGTTTCATTCTTCTGCATGTGGCTGTCCAATTTTCCCAACACCATTTGTTGAAGAGACTGTCTCTTTTCCATTGGACATTCTTTCCTGCTTTGTCAAAGATAAGTTGACCATAGAGTTGAGGGTCCATTTCTGGGCTCTCGATTCTGTTCCATTGATCGATGTGTCTGTTTTTGTGCCAGTACCATACTGTCTTGATGATGACAGCTTTGTAATAGAGCTGGAAGTCCGGAATTGTGATGCCGCCAGCTTTGCTTTTCTTTTTCAGTATTCCTCTGGCTATTCTGGGTCTCTTCTGGTTCCATACAAATTTTAGGATTATTTGTTCCATTTCTTTGAAAAAAGTGGATGGTATTTTGATGGGGATTGCATTGAATGTGTAGATTGCCCTAGGTAGCATTGACATCTTCACAATGTTGATTCTCCCAATCCATGAGCATGGAACGTTTTTCCATTTCTTTGTGTCTTCTTCAATTTCTTTCATGAGTATTTTATAGTTTTCTGAGTACAGATCCTTTGCATCTTTGGTTAGATTTATTCCTAGGTATTTAATGGTTTTGGGTGCAATTGTAAATGGGATCGACTCCTTGATTTGTCTCTCTTCTGTCTTGTTGTTGGTGTATAGGAATTGTGCTGTTGAATTTAATTTGCTAGTATTTTGTTGAGAATTTTTGCACCTATATTCATCAGGGATAGTGGCCTGTGGGTTTATTTTCTTATAGGATCTTCATCTGGCTTTGGTACTGGGGTAATGCCAGCCTCATAAAATGAGTTTATGAGTTTTCCTTCCTCTTCTATTTTTGGGAGAGTTTGAGCAGAATTCTTCTTTAAATGTTTGACAGAATTCAAACATTCAAACACACGACAGTGAAGTCGTCGGTTTCTCAGCTTTTTTTTTTGGTGGAGTGGTTTTTGATTACTGATTCAATCTCCTTACTTGTTATTGGTCTGTTCAGATTTTTTTATTTCTTCATGTTTCTGTCTTGGGTTGTATGTTTCCAGGAGTTCATCCATTTCTTCTGGGTTGTCCACTTTGTTGGTGTGTAAATGTCCCACCTTCTCATGATCCTTTGTATTTCCATTATATCAAGTGTGTCTACTGCATCAGGCTGCTTTCTAGCAGTTGTACAGCTGCAGAGGCCTGGGCTGGCTGCCAGTAAGGGTCCTGGTCTGGGAGTGGGCTAGCAGAAGGGACTGAGGCAGGTGGCAACAGCAAAAGACAAATACCTGCAGGGCAAAGACTAGGGAAATCTGCAGGGGAAATGGGGTTCTTCCCTGGTGAAAGCTGCTGGGATTGTTTGCAGAGCAGGTCACTGGGAACAGAGGTAGCTCCTGCTGTGTGGTTGATACCAGTAGCCCCTGTGTTTCTTTCTTATTCCCAAGATTCTATACATCTGAGGTTGGTTGGTCTCTGGGTGGGGTGAAAATGAAGCAGGTCCTTTGTGGGGTGCTCTAAAAGGTTGGAGAACTTGATTGTTTACTCTGCTCTCCCTTTCCTGCTGAGAACAACTCTTTCTAGCTAGAGAGTTCCCCTTGGCATTGAACAATGCTTGTTTCAGGGATGAGATAATGTAGGCAAGTGAACCTGTTTTTCTTTTCCTTCTTATGCAGTTACTCTCAAGTTTTTGTTTTCCTGTGTTTCTGAAGTTCTTAAATGGACTACACAGCTCTTCTAGAACTGTTTCTGTTCGTAGATTGCTATTTAATTGTTGATCATTGTGGGGAGATGGAGGCTGGGGTCTCCTACTCCACCATCTTGGTGACATTAGAAATTGATTTCTTTTATTTATTGTTTCATTTAAAAGTATGTAGTGAATGTCACATATGTATATGGTACTGTGATAAAATGAAGCTTTAGTCTAGGAATTACTTGGGTTTAAGGTCCTGACCCAACTCATCGTTGACTCTTGCAGCCCTTGAATAATAATAAGAAAAAGTAAAAGGAAACATACAAGGGTCTGGAGGTGGGAAGAGAATAAAAGAGGAGAAAGGTAGTAAGGGAAAGAAGCAAAAGGAGGATGAGAGGGCAGAAATGTCCCTTGGTATTTAGAAAAATGGTTTGTGTAAAAAAAACAAAAAACAAAAAACATGATCTCCAAGGCCACTTTTTTGCTCACCACACATGTAATCCTTGGCCTTATTTCCCTCATTTGAGTAATGGGGATAATGTCTACTTCTTTCTTATGTGAATTAAATGAGATCATTACTACAAAGTGTCTGGCACAAAATCAACACTCAATACATAATAGCTGTTACCTAGTTAGATATATCTTAGGAGTCAACTCTCTTCAGACATTTTTTTTAATAAAGTTTTTTTTAAAGATTTTATTTATTTATTCATGAGAGACAGAGGGAGAGAGAAGGGGGGAGAGAGAGAGAGAGAAGCAGAGGGAGAAGCAGGCTCCCAAGGAGCAGGGAGCCCCATGCGGGACTCAATCCCAGGACCCTGGGATCATGACCTGAGCCGAAGGCAGACACTTAACCATTTGAGCCACCCAGGCGCCCTCTCTTCAGACATTTTTTAATCCAAAATCCTTGATGATACTGTGTGAGGGGGAATCAAGACCAAAACAATCAAGTCTGAGAAAACGGCAAAATTAAGTGAATTCACTATTAGAAGATCAAAATAAGTCACCCACATTTCAGAGATAGAATAATAAACTCCAAAAGAGTAAGCAACAATGTCAATAAGAAAGAATCTATGAAAGGAATCAAAAAAACAAGTAGGGCCATGAGTGTCAAAACCAAGTAAAGTGAGGAAGACTCGAATACATAAGGGTCTGAAAATTTGACTTTCCTTCCATTCTGTATTGCTCAAACTCTCATTCCATTAGAACTCTGGGTCCTATTTTGACTACATTTGTTTAAAAGGCTGAAGTGAGGGGTGACTGGGTGGCACAGTTGGTTAATCGTTGGACTCTTGTTTTTGGCTCAGGTCGTGATCTCAGAATTGTGAGATCAAACCCTGTGTCAGGCACCATGCTCAAGCAAGGCATCTGCTTAAGACTCTTTCCTTATCCCTCTGCCCCTCTCCCCACATCTCTCAAATAAATAAATGAATAATTAAAAACAAATAAAATGAAAATAAGGAGCACCTGGGTGGCTCAGTCAGTTAAGCGTTTGACTCTTGGTTTCAGCTCAGGTGGTGAGATCAGGTTTTGGGGTCCCTGGTATCAGCCTCCTTGCTCAGCAGGGAGTCCACTTGAGTTTCTCTCTCCCTCTCCCTCTGCCCCTCCCCACTCTGTTTGCATGCTATCTCTAAAATAAATGAATGAATCTTTGAAAAAATAAAAAAATAAAAAAGGATGAAGTGAAACTGGAAAACTTTAGGAATGAATGATAACAAGGGAAATAAAACCTTATAAAGAAATGATAGAAACAATTTATATCATTTGACTTAGCAAATAACATTTTACAAAGTGATACAATTAGTACTCAAGATAATTAACTTCACTTTTTTTTTTCCTAAACATCAAAGTACTTATTTTCCAAGTCCATGAAAAAAACAGAAATAAAAAAGAGGAAGAAAAGAAGTGGGGTGGAGAAAGGTCAAATTAAAACAAGAATTTCAGTTAAAACTAAGAAAGAACTAGATATATAATCAAACATGGGAGGAAGTGGCCTGAGGGGTTTTGTTTGGGATTTATTACTTTTGTAGCCTTTAGTATGTTTACAAAGAAACTACTGTTTGTCTTAGACTATTTATATAAATGCTTTTGAAAGGTGGGAAGCTATAATGATGAATATCTTATTTTGTGCTTAAGAATTTAATAAATCACCCAATCATCTCAAATTCACTAATCATAGGAGAAACAAGTAACTGTGTGCTGTAGAAAGAGTTGTGTGGTATAATAGCTATGAAACTAGAGGAGAAATTAAAATCCTAATTAACATGATTATGTGCAACTGCCAGACAATGATAGTAGCTTATATTTTTGAGTACCTATCCCTGTCAAGGATTACTGTAAGCCCTTTAATGCATGTTTTTAATTCACTCTCACAAAAACTTTGAGTCAGCCTGTATTAATATTGCCATTTCACAAATGTGAAAGAGTTTTAAAGAAGGGAACACAGACAATAAATATGAGAGCTGGGATGTAGGCCCAAGTCCAAGCCCAGAGCCAAGGTCTTAACATTAAATCATGCTGTGTTAGCCTAAGCCAGGGATACTAGCTTTGATATCCCTTCAAGGCCAAGACTAGTGTAAGAGAAGAATGGCCATTTGCAACATGGAACAGAAACTAGTGTAATTTGTTACTTCTTTTAAAATAATCAGCCTGGGAGGAGATAAGATGGCAGAGAAGTAGGGGGACACTAAGTTCATCTGGTCCCTGGAGTTCAGCTAGATAATTATCAAATGCTTCTGAACACCTGCAAAATCAGAGATCTGAGAAAAAGAAATGCTGCAATTCTACAAATAGAAAAGTGGCCACTCTTTGGAAGGTAGGAAGTGTAGAGGCTTGAATCAGGGGCTGTATATTGGAGGATATATACGAGGGGAAGGAACCTGCTTAAGGAGGCTACTGCAAAGTGTTCTCAGCAGTGGAGTGCAAAACGGAACTTTTAGAAGTGTGCTACAGTGGGGGATGTCCCTGGCTTAAAGGTGCTCGGATGTCAAAGTGGGGTGGCATCCCAAGTGGGACAGTGTGGTCTCAGGATCCCCAGGGTCACAAGAAGAGCAGGGGTTCCTGAGTGCAGCAGAGTTCCCAGGCATTGAAGCGGGGAAGTCAACTGAACGGCAAGTTTAGGCGCCAGTTTTCTGCTCTGTGTTGCCATAAACTGCAAACCGCTGCACAATTGTGCAACCATTCTCTGGGCAGAGTCCCAGCAAAAGACAAAAGCATGGCAAGACCACCTTCCCTCCCCCAGGAGGAACAGCATGAGTCCTAAAGCAGCACAATACACATTCTTCTTGAGTGTACATGGAACATTCTCCAGAACAGATCATTTACTGGGTCACAAATCACGTATCAACAGGTACAAAAGATTGAGATTATTCCATGCATATATTTAGACAACAGTGCTTTTAAACTTGAAGTCAACTACAAGAAAAAATTTGGAAGGACAACAAATATATAAAGGTTAAAGAGCTTCCTACTAAAGAATGAATGGGTCAACCAGGAAATTAAAGAAAAATGTTTAAAAATACATGGAAACAAATGAAAATGAAAACACGACTGTTCAGAAACATTGGGATGCAGCAAAGGCAGTCCTAAAAGGGAAGTCTATAGCTGTACAGGCCTTTCTCAAGAAATAAGAAAGGTCTCAAATACACAACCTAACATTACACCTAAAGGAGCTGGAAAAGGAAAAGCAAAGCAAATAAAGCCTAAACCCAGCAGGAGAAAAGAAATAATAAAGATAGAGCAGAAATCAATGAAATAGAAACCAAAAGAACAGTAGAATAGATCAATGAAACTAGGAGCTGGTTCTTTGAAAGAATTAATAAGATCGATAAACCCCTAGCCAGACTTACCAAAAGAAAAGAGAAAGGACCCAAATAAATAAAATCACGAATAAAAGAGGAGAGATCACAACCAAAGAAATACAAACAATTATTATTTTTTTTTAAAGATTTTATTTACTTATTTGAAAGAGAGAGAGAATGAGAGATAGAGAGCACGAGAGGGAAGAGGGTCAGAGGGAGAAGCAGACTCCCCGCTGAGCAGAGAGCCCGATGCGGGACTCGATCCCGGGACTCCAGGATCATGACCTGAGCCGAAGGCAGTCACTTAACCAACTGAGCCACCCAGGCACCCCAGAAATACAAACAATTATAAGAACAAATTATAAGCAATTATAAAGCAACAAATTAGGCAATGTGAAAGAAATGGATGCATTCCTACAAACCTATAAACTACCAAAACTGAAACAGGAAGAAACAGGAAACCTGAACAAACCAATAATCAGCAAAGAAATTTAAAGCAGTAATGAAAGATCTCCCAACAAACAAGAGTCCAGGGCCAGATGGCCTCTCAGCAGAATTCTACCAAACATTTAAAGAAAAATTAATACTTATTCATCTGAAGCTGTTTCAAAAAAATATAAATGGAAGGAAAACTTCCACACTCATTTTGTGAGACCAGCATTACCTTGATCCCAAAACCAGACAAAGACCCCACCAAAAATGAAAATTACAAACCAATATCCCTAATGAAAATGGATGCAAAAATTCTCCCTAAGATACTAGCTAATAGGATTCAATAGTATGTTAAAAGGATTATTCACCAGGACCAAGTGGGATTCATTCCTGTGCTGTAACGGTGGTTAAATATCCACAAATCAATCAATGTGATATACCACATTAATAAAAGAAAGGACAAGAACCATATGATCCTCTCAATAGATGCAGAAAAAGCATTTGACAAAATACAGCATTCTTTCTCCATTAAAACTCTCCATAGTGTAGGGATAGAAGGAACATACCTCAATATCATAAAAGCCATCTATGAAAAACCCACAGCAAATATCATCCTCAATGGGGAAAAACTGAGAGCTTTTCGCCTAAAGTCAGGAAAATGACAGGGATGCCCACTGTTACCACTGTTGTTCAACATAGTATTGAAAGTCCTAGCCTCAGCAATCAGACAACAAAAAGAAATAAACGGCATCCAAATCGGCAAAGAAGAAATCAAATTTTCACTCTTCACAGACGACCTGATACTCTATGTAGAAAACCCAAAAGACTCCACCAAAAAAATTGCTAGAACTGGTATAGGAATTCAGCAAAGTGTTGGGATATATAGAAGTCAGTTGCATTTCTGTACACTAACAATGAGGCAGAAGAAAGAGAAATCAAGGAATAGATCCCATTTACAATTGTACCAAAAAGCATAAGATACCTAGGAATAAACCTAACCAAAGAAGTAAAGGATCTGTACGCTGAAAACTCTAGAACACTTATGAAAGAAATTGGGGAAGACACAAAGCAATGGGAAAACATTCCATGCTCATGGATTGGGAGAATAAATATTGTTAAATATCTATACTAGCCAAAGCAATCTACACATTCAATACAATCCCTATCAAAATACCACCAGCATTTTTCACAGAGCTGGGACAAACAATCCTAAAATTTGTATGGAACCAGAAAAGACCCCAAATAGCCAAAAGAATGTTGAAAAAGAAAATCAAAACTGGTAGCATCACAATTCTGAACTTCCAGCTCTATTACAAAGCTGTCATCATCAAGACAGTATGGTAGTGGCATAAAAATAGACACATAGATCAATGGAACAGAATAGAGAACCCAGAAATGGACCCTCACCTCTATGGTCTACTAATCTTCGACAAAGCAGGAAAGAATGTCCAATGGAAAAAAAGACAGTCTCTTCAACAAATGGTGTTGGGAAAATTGGACAGTCACATGCAGAAGAACGAAACTTCTGGAGGGGTGGGGGGTGGGGGGATGGGATAACTGGGTGATGGGCATTAAGGAGGGCACGTGATGTAATGAGCACTGAGTGTTATATGCAACTGATGAATCGCTAAATTCTACCTCTGAAACTAACATAAAAAAATGAAAAAACAAATAACCAGGCCTTTTCCTCAGGAATCCCATGCTCTAAGATGACAAACTTGGAAATATTGAGGATCTTATTTCATTTTCACCCACCTGTCTTGTTATGGTGCTCTTTGTTGTTTACAAATTAATTGGAAATGCAACAACAAATAAAATAGTCTGTGGCTTAAGTACTCATCAAAATTTTTTAAAAATGTGTCTGCTAGCTAAGTCTCAGCATTCTCAAATACAGTTAACCTCCATGTAGTTAAGATGAAATTTCTCCACAAAAAAATAGAACCTATTCTTTTACTTATAGAGAGAGGAAAAAAGAAAAAAAAACATTGTATGTATTATCAAGTTTGAGAAGCAGCATATTTTTTTAATCTTAAGATAAAGGGGAGTTTTGTGTGTGTGTGTGAGAGAGAGATAGAGATCTCTTTATTTTTTAAAAAAAATTTTATGCTTCTTTTTTTCTTTCCAACTTTTTATTTAAATTCCAGTAACATACAGTATAGAATTTACTGATCCAGTAGTTCCACACAACACCCAGTGCTCATCAAAAGAGGTACAGTCCTTAATCCCCATCACCTATTTCACCCATCCCTCCACCCACCTCTCCTTTGGTAACCACCGCTTTGTTCTCTATGGTTGAGAGTCTGTTTCTTTGTTTTCCTGTCTGTTTTCCCCCCTTATGTTCATTTGTTTCGTTTCTTAAATTCCACATATGAGTGAAATCATATGGTATTTGTCTTTCTCTGGCTGACTTATTTTCTTAGCATTATACTCTTTAGCTCCATCCACATCATTGCAAATGGCAAGATTTCACTCGTTTGATGGCTGAGTAATAGTCCATTGTGTGTATATATATATATATATATATATATATATATATATGACCTCGTCTTTATCCATTCATCAGTTGATGGACAGTAGGGCTCTTTCCATATCTTGCCTATTGTTGATAATGCTGCTATACACATCGGGGTGCATGTATCCGTTCGAATCAGTCTTTTTGTATCCTTTGGGTAAATCCCTAGTAGTGCAATTGCTGGATTGTTGGGTGGTTCTATTTTTAACTTTTTGAGGAACCTCCATACTGTTTTCCAGAGTGGCTGCACCAGTTTACATTGAGGGGAGTTATTTTTTGTTCCCTGAATTATTAAACCTCATTCAGAACTACCAAGTCTAAATCTGATTGGTCAAACACACAGACTATTCTCATCTGAGATCTCTGGCCTGAATCATATACCAAGCTGCTTCACAGTTCCATGCTGAATGTTTTATTTTTTTTCATGGCAACATTTTCATATTTGAAGAATTTTTTCCCATGTGATGATGAACTGTGAAGATAAAATGGACTTTTTATAGTTTGTTCATTGTCAAGTTTAGAACCAGAGTTCTCCCTTCCCATGCCACATAGACAGTTCCATTTTTCCTTAAAAAGTAAAAAAAAGAACCCCACTGTCAGCAAAGGCAAAGCAAGACTCCAATGAGTTTTCAGAATTAAATCTAGTATACTTTTCCAAAAGGAAAAAAAAAATGCTCTGAGTTAAATCTGATTAGTATTTAAGTTACTGTGTATTAGATAATACATTGAAAGAGACAAGCAAATGGTAAGGTTTGGATTAATAAATACAATCAATACAGACACTGTACTTTTTAACTTTATTTATTTACTTGGTTACTTATTTGAGAGAACAGGGGGAGGGGCAGAGGAGAGGGAGAGAACCACCCCCACCCCCCAGCAGACTCTCTGCTGAGGGTAGAGCCCAACTCGGGCTCTATCCCAGGACGCCGAGATCATGACCTGAGCTGAAATCGAGAGTCAGATGCTTAACCAACTGAGCCACCCATGCACCCCTAACTTTATTTTTTAATTATATAAGTACATATATTTAAGGTATACAATATCACGATTTGCTGTATGTATATGTAATGATTACTGCAGTCAAGCTAATTACCATATCATTCCACATAATTACTATTTTTTATGAGAGCCCCTGAAATTTACTCTTAGCAAATTTCTAGTATCTAATACAGTATGATTAACTATAATCATTGTGCCATATATTAGCTCTCTAGACTTATTCACCAATGCTGATAATGACTTAAACTGTAATAACAAAGGGAAAAATAAAGATGTTAGAATAATGCTTTGAAAATTTATTCTGTTTATTACATGATAGTTTCTTTTCATGAGTAAAAATTGCTAGATGCTCTATTTAAGCAGAGAAATCAAAATGAACTGATGTGGCTGGAATATCTCTTATTGCTTCTCTATCATTCGTCTTCAGGATCAGTGGTGGCTCTCCCATGTTTCATCCCAGGGCTATTTCATGTCACATAGGAACATACATTTCCTTTATCCAATGGTGCAAATTCACATAGACTCCCACTTACTACTCCTGTCCTTTCTCACAAAATAGATGTTGTGACTTAAATCAGAATAGTAATTCTGGAAATGGACTCTTAGAGGTAATTTGGAAGAAATAGAAGCACATCATTCTGACAAGAACCCTGGGGTTTTTATAGATAATTGGATTCAATCTTCAAAACTTGGTGAAATTAGTAGAAGTCACAGAAGCTGAGCAGTTGCTATACTAGCATGAGTTTTTATTTTGGGTTTTTTTTTTAAAGGGAATTTATTTTATTTTTTTTAAGATTTTATTTATTTATTTGAGAGAGAGAGTGAGTGAGAGAGAGAGAGCACAGAGCCCCAGGTGGGGGTAGGGCAGAGGCAGAGAGAGAGGAAGAAACAGGCTCCCTGCTGAGGAGGGAACCTGATGCAATGTGGGGCTTGATCCCAGGACCATGGGATCGTGACCTGAGCTGAAGGCAGATACTTAACCAAATGAGCCACCCAGGCACCCCAGGTTTTGTTTTTTTAAGGAAGAATTCCATCATCTAAATAAATAGTGAATGTTTGACTATTTTGACCATCACAATAGAAATGCAACATCTAGAAATCTCTTTCTGTGTTAAAAGACTTTTCAAATCTCTGAAAATTATGTTAGGAATCACTACTACAAAATGGGATCACATGAATTTATGTTTATCCCATGCCATTAATCAAAGAAAGGCACCTTCTACATCTTCTAATCTGCAGTTCCATAAGCAAAGTGCAGGGATGAGTGCTCTAATTTGAGTGGATGGGGCTACACTTGTTTTTCCATTCTAATGGCCTACATTCGACATTTCTAGAAATTCTAATACTAACATTTGGATGCAGAGCCTTCATTCTCTGCTCATTGTTCAGTACTGTTAATAGTATAGAGTAAAGTATAGAGAAAGATCTATTGAAATGACAGTATAGAGAAAGATCTATTGAAATGACAATTTGAATGTTAACATAGTTTAGAAACATGGGAAGATCATTTTGGAATTTTGAGGGGAAAATGTGTTAAACATCTTATTTGAGGAATGATACTCTTACATTTTCTGCTGTCAATAAGCAAAAAAATCCAGCTACTAATATACTACTAAATTTTAAAATGTCTTTATTTTGGGGCGCCTGGGTAGCGCAGTTGGTTGAGTGTCTGACTCTTGGTTTCAGCTCAGGTTGTGCTGTCAGGGTCCTGAGGTCAAGCCCCACATTGCTTCATATTCTCTCTCCTTCTGCCCCTCCCTCTTGTGTTCTATTTCTCTCTCTCAAATAAATAAATCTTTAAAAAATAAATCAATGGCTTTATTTTGATACAGCTTGCATGCTGATGTTTTCAAATAATGTATAGTAGTAGTTTTGATTGTGCACATTTTTTTTCAGTGTCACTGTTCAATTTTTATTAATGGGAAGGAATGTGATATTAGAATAATAGCATCTACTATTACCCTCAGAAAATTCCAGGACATGCTTGCTATGTTTTCTGCTGAAACTAAATTTAATTTAGATGCTTTATCAATACATTTCCTTTTTCAGTTATTATATTGCAAAGTAACATTTTTTAATTTTCATTGAGGTACAGAGAAATAAGTTATGGGGGTAGAGGTAAAGTTATTTATAAAAATATCAGTAGACCTACTGTAGAAGACCTAGACTTAATGCCTACCACTAATAGATTGTGCCTTTCTACTTTTGTGAACTTCAAGGTCCCAGAAAGTTCCAGAACTCAGTGATTAAGATTTGAGAGAACATGTAAACATATATAATACTATAGATTTTTTCAGTGTCAGATTGACATCAAACAAAAGCCAGTAGGAGAACCAAAGCCCTACAGACCTCAGTACCATTCTAGTTATGTACAGTTTAAGTGGCAAGTTATTAAACAATTGAATAATTTTCTAAGTTTATATATAAAATTAGTCAAAGATTTATTCATGTCAGAGGCATCTGTTTAAATATTTATACTATAGAAAATACTCTCAAATCCTTAAAAATTGCAAATAGTCAATAAACAAATATTTATTGGAGTCTTGCTATGTGAAAGATGTTTCTACAGCTGGAGATACACTGATGATGAAAATCAATATCCTTGTCCCCAAAGAGGGGAAAGACAAGAACTAAATAAGGTAATATATAAGATGAACTCAACTACTGATAAATACTGCAAATAAAATAATGTGGAAAGAGGGACTGGTAGGTGTTCTCTGAGGAGGTCCCCTTTGATGAAAAGGAGGCATCCATGCAATGATTTGGGAGAAGAGTATTCTTGGTATGAGAAACATCACATGTTTAGACTTCACCTGTTTAAGTATAAAAAGTCAGTATGGGTGGCCATACTGAAAAAAGGAAAGTGGGGGCACCTGGGTGGCTCAGTTGGTTAGGCGACTGCCTTCAGCTCAGGTCATGATCTCAGGGCCCTGGGATCGAGCCCTGCATCGGGCTCCCTGCTCCGTGGGAGGCCTGCTTCTCCCTCTCCCACTCCCCCTGCTGGTGTTCCCTCTCTCGCTGTGTCTCTCTCTGTCAAATAAATAAATAAATAAAATCTTAAAAAAAAAAAAAAAAGAAAGGAGAAGAATCAAGTATGAACTCTAGGTTTTAGTCTGAATTGCTAGATAGATTGCAAAGCCATTGACTAAGAGGGGAAAGGTTGAGATTTAAATGGAAACAAATGGTTCTTTGGTGGCCACATCCAGTTGGAAACATCTAGGAGGAATGTATCTAAGGCTCAGGGGTAGAAATACGCATTAGAGAGTCCTTAGTATACTCTCCGTCTCTCTAGCTGGAGCTATGTAAATATACTGATCATAAATATATAATATATAAAATATAACATATAGAATATCATATATGTATTATGTAATATAGTTTTTATACTAGCAACAATATAGTATATAGTGCATTTTGTGTCTGCTCCCCTGAGTGCCAACATATGCAGAAGGCCTTTTCTTTGTCCAGTCCTTCATGCCAGGTATACCTGGCATTTTTGAGGAAGAGAAGGAGTGTAGTTACCCTTTCCCATGGATCAGTTGCCCACCATATCAGTGACCACATCATTTCATGACAGGCTAAATTTAGCTGATCTGAAATCAGTTATCCTCCTGCCAGACACTTCTTTAAAGGATAATTAGAAACTTTGAAAAAGATGGCTGAGAAAGATGGAAGAAAGGAGGCTCACCTTGCCCCATGAATACAACTCCATAACTATCAAATCATCCTAAGTACCCCAGAAATCAATCTGAAGACTGGCAGAGCAAACTCCACAACTACAGTTAGAGAAGAGGCCATATCAAAGAAGGTAGGAAGTGTGGAGACATGGTTTGGGAGAGAAACAGATCATGGCCGCTATAGTGGGGAGGGAACCACAGTGATGGAGAAGAGTGAGAGACAGACTAGCACACAGGTGAGTGCATGGGGAAGATAATTCCCTAGAGCAATTGGCTTGGAACGTGAGAGGGGCTGAATTTTGTGAGTTCTTGCAACTCGAGGGGCTTAAAGCCTGGAGTTCAGAGGTCAATGGACTTGGCTCATACAGACCCCAGGGGCACTGGGGCTGCTCTTGGAGAGAAGGCAGGGCAAATGACCTGGGGACATAGAGTGTGGAAACAGTGATTTGGAGTGCCGGGAACACACAGAATGAAATCTTGTCATTGCAATGACATGGTTGGAGCTAGAGAATATAATGGTAAGTGAAATAAGTCAGAGAAAAACAAATACTATATGATTTCACTGATATGTGGAACTTAACAAATAAAATAAAGCAAAAAGAAAAAAATAAGAGAGAGGGAGAGAGAGACAAACCAAGAAACAGACTCTTAACTACAGAGATCAAATTGATGGTTACCACCGGGGAGGCAGGTGAGGGGATGGGTTAAGTAAGTGATGGGGATTAAGGAATGTACTTGTCATAATGAGCATCGGTTAATGTATGGAATTATGGAATCACTACATTGTGTACCTGAAACTAATACAATACTGTATGTAAACTAACTAGAATTAAAATGAAAACTTAAAAAATAAAGTTCAATAAAAACATAAAGGATCATTAAACACTTAAAAAAAAAAAAAGAAAAGCAAACAAAACAAAATGAAACAAACAAAAAACCAAAGTAAATCAACCTGCTGAGCTCTCATGATTTGTCATGGTTTCCGCCTGTACTCCGGGCTATCAGTGTCCCCATCACCCCTGTGGAGTTCAACCTGGACGTCATGGTGTGTATGATCCCCAAGTTGGAGTGGGTGGCACTTCTGGAAGCTACTGATACCTTGCATGTGCTTGATGTGACCAAAGGGCCATTCAAGAGAATTAGAGTGATGGGATATTTCTAAGGAAGATGAACCATCTGCTGCTGAAGGTGCCTATGTTGGAGGGTACCCTGCAATGCCCCAGTATGCTGCTGAGTGATGAGAAATGGAGACTCAACTGTGCCAGACACCAGATTTTGTTCTGTGACCATATGTATATTTACCTATATGCCATTTGCTACTTCAGTCATGTGTATCCCCAACCCTTGATCCAGTGATAACCAAACACACAGTGTTCATGAGCTCAATATTATATATTTTTATCATTAAAGGTTCAAAACCAAAACCAAACAAACAATAAGGTTTTCCCTCATGACTGCCTTTTCCCCAACAGTCAGGTCTCCAAATTAAATGGCATATTAGGATTTTGCCAAGATTCTTGAAGAAATGAATATTTTCTTTATCGCAAAACCTACAGTTTCTAAAATGTAAACATTTACAAATCTGTAAGAAGCACATGGAAGTTTTCATTCATTGGTAAATAAAATAAACGAACATTGATTATTCAATTTAAGAGAATATTGTTAGCTAAAGAAACTAAAAAGAAATAGAAGAAACTTTGTTTCCACTAGATTCTAGCCCTGGTGTTTCAGTACAAGTAACAATTTACTTTGTATCAAAGAGTAAACTCCTGGGGTACCTACGTGGCTCAGTCCGTTAAATATCTGATTCTTGATCTCAGGTCATGATCTCAGGGTCCTGAGATGAAGCTCCACATTGGGCTATGTGCTCAGCGGGAAGTCTGCTTGAGATTCTCTCTCTCTACCTCTTCCTCTGCCCCTACCCCAGCTCTTGCTCTCAATCTCTCTCTTCCTCAAATAAATAAATAAACAATCTTAAACAAAACAAAATAAAAAAACAAAGAGTAAACTCCTGGTTTAGTGACCCAGCTGCAGCTTCCAGAAAAAATGGAACCAACTGGATGTGGGTAATGGTTTCCATTGTGCTCAGTCTTCTGGCTAGGGAATGCACGATTGCTACTCTTTAGGAAGGCTTTCTGCTGGGGAAGTCACCTTAAGAGGTAATATTAGCCTTATTTTTCAAGATTATTTTACATTCCTTTATCACTTCAAATAGAATGCAAATGTTTTATTGTGGTGGTCACTTGGTTTCATTTTCTTTTTCTTTAAGATTTTATTTATTTGAGAGAGAGAGAGGTGGAGGGGAGGGGCAGAAGGAAAGAGAGAAGCAGACTCCCCACTGAGTCTGGAAGCCTGATGTGGGCTCTATCCCAGGACTCTGAGATCACGTCCTGAGCCGAAGGCAGACACTTAATGACTGAGCCACCCAGGCGCCCTTGGTTTTCTTTCTTTCTTTATTTTGTAATATAAGTCCTAGCTTCAGTGTCAGTGAAAACAAACTCTTCCATGTTATCTACTTTGTGCTCACATACAATGTGCCTAGATGTCATATGCCACTGGCTTGACTCTAAAGGAAAAATGGGGAAAACTTTTAAAACTTGGGCATTTGCACATTAAAGCCTAAATTCTGCACTGGAGATGTTTACTGCTGCATGCCAGGCATATTTTTGTCTTAATAAATATCTTTGAGAGGGAATTCATACAATCAAACAATGTCATGCCACAGACATTTAAATCCTGAAGCAAAATCGAGGGAGAAGAGATCATTGCACTAAAATTTGAGATAACTATAAAATACTCATGAAAGAAATTGAGGAAGACATGAAATGGAAAAACGTTCCATGCTCATGGATTGGAAGAAAAAATATTGTGAAGATGTCAATGCTACCTAGAACAATCTACACATTCAATGCAATCCCTATCAAAATACCATCCACTTTTTTCAAAGAAATGGAACAAATAATCCTAAAATTTGTATGGAACCAGAAAAGACCCCAAATAGCCAGAGGAATGTTGAAAAAGAAAAGCAAGGCTGGTGGCATCACAATTCTGGACTTCAAGCTCTATTACAAAGCTGTCATCATCAAAACAGTACGGTACTGGAACAAAAAGAGACACATAGATCAATGGAACAGAATAGAGAGCCCAGAAATGGACCTTCAACTGTATGGTCAACTAATCTTCGACAAAGAAGGAAAGAATGTCCAATGGAAAAAAGACAGTCTCTTCAACAAATGGTGTTGGGAAAATTGGACAGCCACATGCAGAAGAAAGAAACTGGACCATTTCCTTACACCACACACAAAAACAGACTCAAAATGGTTGAGAGACCTCAATGTGAGACAGGAGTCCATCAGAATCCTAAAGGAGAACACAGGCAGCAACTTCTTCGACCTCAGCCGCAGCAACTTCTTCCTAGAAACATCACCAAAGGCAAGGGAAGCAAGGGCAAACATGAACTATTGGGACTTCATCAAGATAAGAAGCTTTTGCATAGCAAAAGAATCAGTCCACAAAACCAAAAGACAACCGACAGAATGGGAGAAGATATTTGCAAATGACATATTAGATAAAGGGCTAGTATCCCAAATCTATAAAGAACTTATTAAACTCAATACCCAAAGAACAAATGATCCATTCAAGAAATGGGCAGAAGACATGAACAGACATTTTTCCAAAGAAGACATCCAAACGGTCAACAGACACATGAAAAAGTGTTCAACATCGCTCAGCATCAGGGAAATCCAAATCGAAACCTCAGTGAGATATCACCTCACACCAGTCAGAATGGCTAAAATTAACAAGTCAGGAAATGACCGATGTTGGTGGGAACGCAGAGAAAGGGAAACCCTCCTACACTGTTGGTGGGAATCCAAGCTGGTGCAGCCACTCTGGAAAACAGTATGGAGTTTCCTCAAAAGTTGAAAATAGAGCTACCATATAACCCAGCAATTGCACTACTGGGTATTTACCCCAAAGATACAAATGTAGGGATCTGAAGGGATACGTGCACCCCGATGTTTATAGCAGCAATGTCCACAATAGCCAAACTATGGAAAGAACCAAGATGTCCATCAACAGATGGACAAAGAAGATGTGGTATATATATATATATATATATATATATATATATATATATATATATACACAATGGAATATTATGCAGCCATCAAAAGGAATGAAATCTTGCTATTTGCAACAACGTGGATGGAAATGGAGGGTATTATGCTGAGCAAAATAAGTCAGTCAGAGAAAGGCATGTATCATATGACCTCACTGATATGAGGAATTCTTAATCTCAGGAAACAAACTGAGTGTTGCTGGAGTGGTTGGGGGTGGGAGGGATGGGGTGGCTGGGTGATGGACACTGGGGAGGGTATGTGCTATGGTGAGTGCTGTGAATTGTGCAAGACTGTTGAATCACAGATCTGTACCTCTGAAACAAATAATACATTATATGTTAAAAAAAAAAAAGAAGAAGATAGCAGGAAGGGAAAAATGAAGGGGGGGAAATCAGAGGGGGAGACAAACCGTGAGAGACTATGGACTCTGAGAAACAAACTGGGGTTCCGGAGGGAGGGGTGTGGTGGGATGGGTTAGCCTGGTGATGCGTAGTAAAGAGGACACGTACTGCATGGAGCACTGGGTGTTATATGCAAACAATGAATCATGGAACACTACATCTAAAACTAATGATGTAATGTATGGTGATTAACATAACATAATAGAAAAATTAAAATTTGAGATAACTCAGTGGTTTTCTAGGTCCTGTATTAACTAGCTTTGTGACCTTGAGAATGTGATTCATCTTCCCTAGGCTTCCATTTTTTTTCTTTCAGTTAAACAAAAAGGAGGTGTTTTGCTCTTATTTATATTATACTCAGCTTCCAAATGCCCCCAGTTTTAACATAGTTAGGTATATGTGTATACATAACATATGGAAGAGTTAAAAATACATAGTAAGTATTTAATACAAGTATAAACACACTATCCAGATATATCATTTTGCTAGTCTACTATGATACACTAGTAGAGTGTTCATCCTGTTTTATGTTTCATATAATGCACTTAACCAACACAGAAGTTTGTCTTAAAAGTTTTTCAGAAAAACTTATTTTGAGTTCTCTCAACATTATTGTATATTTCCTTCCACTTTGCATTAGTAAACAAAGAAAATTGTTTTCCTTGCAGCTGAAATTGGAATTTGGTGACTAACATAAATATGTGTAATGTCAGTCATGCTGTCAAAATCAAAAGTATGGGAAGAACTAGAAATAATGATTAAAGGCATGAACTGATAACCGACAATGTACATTTTCAGAGTCTCACTTATCCTTTTATTACAGCTCTGAAATTATCCTTGATTTCAACAAAAGGATCTTGAAGTGCATTAACTTGCAAGCTCCGTGAGGACAAGATTTCTTCACTGTTTTCTCCTTAGAACCTAAAGCAATGCCTGCATATTTTAGGTATTTTATAAATATGTGATTAGACAATGAATTTTTCATTGAGTTTTCTGTCACAGACCATTATAGTCCACCAGATTTTCCCCCGTGAAAGAGAATGCTTGTCCCCCAGTATGAAGTATATTTATAAATTTTGTTTGGATAGTTTGCATTTCTCATTCTCTGCTTTGACTTTATGAAACCCCAATGGTCAGAGGGAGTTAGATTTGAATCTCAGTTTGCTACTTTTAAACTACCTATCCTATTCCAGAGTATACTCTGAATTTGTTGAAATCTTTGAAACTAAATTGGACTTCCTTTGTAGGTTTCCTTTAGTGGATGTACAGTCTGAAGTCAGAAGAGGGAGAAAAGTTACTTTTATTAAATATTAAAATTTCAGGTACTGTTAAACATTTTATACAAAGGCTTCAACAACAAAAGAAAAATATAATGTTAAATAAACAGTCTCATTTTAAACCTCAGAAAGATAACAATCAGGGACGCCTGGGTGGCTCAGTTGGTTAAGCATCTGCCTTCGGCTCAGGTCATGATCCCAGAGTCCTGGGATCGAGTCCTGCTTCGGGCTCCTTGCTCAGTGGGGAGCCTGCTTCTCCCTCTGCCTGCCGCTCCCCCTGCTTGTGCACTCTCTCTCTCTCTGACAAATAAATGAAATCTTAAAAAAAGAAATCAAACTTAGCTTCTTTACTCAGAATATTTTGAAGATCACTAAAATTATGAACATAAAGCAGAGATTTTTGTTAGGAGTCTGCTAAAATATCCTCTTAATAATATGACAAAAACATTGTACACTTTGATAACAGATATACACTTCCATGTTGTCCAAAGTGTACATGGGATTTTTACAAATAGTCTTTGATAAGCTGTAAAAAGTGAGCACCTACTTTTCTTTTTAAAAAAGTTTTTATTTAAATTCCAGTTAACATATACTGTAATGTTAGTTTCAGGTGTACAATTTAGTGATTCACACTTCTGTACAACACCCGGTGCTCATCACAAGTGCCCTCCTTAATTCCCATCACCTATTTAGCCCGTCCTTTCTCCCACCTCCCCTCTCATAAGCATCAGTTTGTTCTCTATATTTAAGAATCTGTTTCTTGGTGTCCTGTCTTTTTCCCCACTATGTTTGTTTGTTTTGTTTCTTAAACTCCACATATGAGTCAAATCATATAGTACTTGTCTTTCTTGGACTGATTTTTTCACTTAGCATAATACTCTCTAGCTCCATCCATGTCATTGCAAATGGCAAGATTTCATTCTTTTATATGACTAATATTCTATTGTATATTTATAACACATCTTCTTTATCCATTCATCAGTCAATGGACATTCGGGTTCTTTCCATAATTTGGCTATTGTTGATAATTCTACTAACACATCAGGTGCGTGTATCTCTTTGAGTTAGTATTTTTGAATCTTTTGGGTAAATACCCAGTAGTGCAATTGCTGTGTCATAGGGAAGTTCTATTTTTAACTTTTTGAGGACCCTCCATACTATTCACCAGAGTGGCTACACCAGTTTGCATTCCCACCAACAGTGTAAGAGGGTTCCCCTTTCTCTGCATCCTTGCCAACACCTGTTGTTTTTTATGTTGTTAATTTTAGCCATTCTGATGGGGCATGAGGCAAGATCTCATTGTAGTTTTGATTTGTATTTCCCTAACGATGAGTGATACTCTATTCTAGAGCAGTTTTTAAAGATTATTCTTGTTTTGCTTTATTTGGTGGGAAATATTGCTAATGTAAAACATAGCAATGAACTTTTGTAAATAAATATTGGAATTTGTACATAATTCAGTCTAATTTTATAAGCTTTATTCCTATTTATTCCTGAACAAGCTACTATTACTCTTGGTATGAAGAGGTGCTAAAAGCAGATATGGTCCGTGACTCCCTGGAGCTTAGTGTTGATTAGGGAGAGAAGCAAAGGCAGTCAATTAAATCAAAGAACTGGTAGGGGTTGGGGTTACTAGCTGTAATAGCTATATATTGCTTGGCCTTGGGGTTGATGGAGAACAAAGAGGGGTATTTGAAACTTCTACCTCCATATAATTAAAAAGATCAAATAAGTCCCAGTAGCACTTAATTTTGGCAGGTACCAAATCATAAAATAAAAACGAAGTTAATTATTGACTTCTGAACATCAAAATTACCATTAATAACTGTTTTAAATGATGTTAAAAACTAACCATATTGACAGAATGTGACTGAAAATGCATTAAGCATGAACTATTTATCAAGCTCAAGAGTGGCATAGTCAAAAGTGAGGCATATCAAGATAATCAAGGCAAGGATGTAGTTGATATTTCTTAAATTTTATTTTAGTTTTGCATGTTTTCTTTCAGAAAGGATAAAATTATATCCAGTATACAAAGTTGATAATTCTCTTTACTTTCATCATAGATACTTTTTTTCTAAATTAACAGCCTGATAATACAAATATCATAGAATTTTAGTCAATGAATCACTTTATTCAAGTTTCATTTAAACATGCTTTGTTAATGCCAGAGGTAATATAGACTTGTGAATTTGTTTCCTTTTTGTATCATGGATTATAAAGCTGAATAATTGGACCAATTTATTAGCTTTGGAGCCCTACAGAAAGAAAAATGCTTCATAGAAGAATGATTGCTTTAGGAAGCATAAAATTAAGCAGATGAACACATGAATAGTGAAAGATCTTTTCCTTAGAACAATGTTCATCTTCTGATTAAAGGAATCATTTAAAACTGAAAATAATGAATTGTACCCCTAGTATTTTGAAATGTTTATGTTACTTTGGTTATGGTGCTTCATTAAAATGAGGCATAGAAAGAAAAAGGGCATTTATAGATTGTTGCAAAAGCAAATATCTGGGGTAAAATAGGGCTGGCTCTGTGTACTAGATACTACTTAATTCACATTTTTACTTTATAGATACTCAACTCAATTGTGTTACAAAATCAAACACAGAATCTTCCAGAGGCCCTTCTTAAATATATACTTAATCCTATGGGTTGGGGGGGACTGAGATTTTGGAGATCCAAGAGCTTCTAAAGCATAGAAAAAAAACAAAACAACAGTATCCTAATACTTCATAATTATTACCTCTTCCTGGCTTCCACGAACATTAGGCTCAGTCCATATTTTCCCATACTCTCATCCTAATCTGTCCTCTGTATCATCTTTATGACTCTTGATAATAAAATCATAATGACCCCATCTTTTTGCCCAGCCTGTTCTTTAGAAATTAGTCTTAATAAAATCCATGATGTATGTGGAGATTACAGGAATGTAGCTGTTATAGGATTATGGTTATCAATTAATCCCACCCCCTGTTCCCTACTAGGATTGTTGCTTTATCTCTGAGGAAGGAAATGTAACATTTCTTTCCAAAACTGTCAATGCTCTTTGTCATTTTCCTCAATGATACCGTTTAAAGAATAAATAAATAACAAGGAGAAATAAGTGAGGAAAATGAGACTAGGGAAAGAAGTGAAGTAAATAGAAATAACACTTCAGGTAATAGTCAAAACCTGCAAAACATGCTTTTGGAAGAATCTGAACTCTTGTTCAAAGACTGATTAGTTCTACCTGCTTCATGACATGCAACTCATTCCATAAACCTTATAAAGTTTGTAGAGTATTAAAAAATGTTGGTAATTCACTAATTTGGGGGACATGGTATTGAATTATTGAATTATTTTTAGTCTCATAAATGAACAGGATAGATTCAGATTGCATAATGTTTGAGGACAGGAACTTTATTTTCTTCTCACTAGCCTGGCATGTTGCCTCCAACCATTTTACTTTTTAAAATGCTATTTAAATAGCTCATGTTGAGTTGGTTGATTGGCTCAATTTGTGATATCCTGGTGACAACTGAAATCACATTTTCTCTCCATATCTGATGTTAAGGAATAAGAAGCTAATGTGTTAAAATATAAATTATGTTGCTCTCTGCTCAATAAAATATAATATCTGCAGTTCATACTGAATTTTAGGGAAAGGTTTATCATTTGAGCCATAATTACTTTAACTTTCTATAATAGATTTAAGCTTGGCATTGGAAAGAAACAAATAACTTTTGCAAGACAAATTTTTCAACCAGAAATTGATAGAGTAGAATGTTTCTAAGGAAGCAGTTATGTACTAGAAGCCAAGTCCATTGAAAATCTACCCTGAGTGATTAGGTGAAACTCAGTTAAGATAATGTTGTTATTGTCCATGGCTCATTTGCCTGAGATTACTGGCAACCAGGATCCTGATTTGGAACTAAATTGTCTATCTAAAGGTGCTAACCTGATACGCTGAGTCCCATTACCAACCTCTGCAGTATAATAGACTGTTAAATGTGAATTATGAATTTCACAATGATCAGATGATCCTTTATTTAACCTAACTTCAGTGCCTGATTTATGTTGATGTAATTGGTGCAATTGTTGATGTTATCATTTACAACTATTTAAGAGAATTAACACATATTCATTTATTCACAAAGCTTTGATAAATTAGTGAGAATTAATCATTTTTATTATTCTTATTCTTATTCTTATTCTTATTATTACCTTATAATATGGGCAACAGTGAAGATTTTGTTACAGGGAGGTAATACATTGACCAGCCCATATTGTATTTTCATTTCTCATCATCAATGATTAAACTGGCATTCTAGTTTATACTGTAAATCTTTGTGAAGTTACTTAGTATGAACTCTTCTCCTTTCCCTACCCACCTTTATTCCCATCAGGACATGCTAACAAATAAGAGTCTGGACCTATAAGTTCTAATCCATGCTAAACTGGGTATGATTTATGCCAAAATAATATCACCATGAGTTGTCTCTTTTGAGCAGCTGCTTCTCTTCCCTGATAAATCCATTAGATATTACTCTGAAATATTTTTACTTCTCAAACACAGTCAGACACAGCCTTATTTCTTCATGAAATCCATGTGTGTTTTGTTTTTAAAGAAATCCATGTTTTATCATGTCTCCACTCCAACAGAAGGATGATTGATGACAATAACTGGAAAGCATATGTGAGGACAGTAAGAGCACATATTCCTCAGCCCATTCCTGTGGTAACTTTAACCCTTATAAAAACCCCCATCCCCTGGAAATTCTTCAAGTTCAATATCTTCAAAACCCTATATAAAAACACAGAATTCTCACTCAGATGTGTTGGCAAAGAGTTCTTCAGTTATTATGACATGCAAACATAGTAAAAAATATTATTTCCACTCATTCCCCAATTCCGCTCTCCTTCTACTTGGTAACAGCACCATTTCCAAACATTTTTTTTCTCTAGTGAATTTAAAAATAGATAACCATTGTGTAAGGTTTAGCTACTGGTAATATTTCCAAAGAATTCTGACAGCTATACTCACCTTTTGATAATATACCTATCTTCAAAATCTTCCCATTTAAATTCTTCAAAATTAAAGATTCTAGAATTTGAGGATTCTATGTTAAATTTCAGGGCTACTCATTTTCTAATTAAATTGAATAACTGGCACATATTACTGATTCAATATATATTATGAATGTTATTCTTCTCATCATGATTATTTAGTTTGGAAAGAGATAAAAAGTGCTTCTCACATCTGTAGTACTACTAAGGTTTGGTTGAACTAAAACTGTCCTTCATAATATGTGTAAATTAAAAGAGGGATCTGGATTTGGCTCAGAAATGTAGAGAACTGAAAAGACCATCACTCTCCCACTTAAAAACTGTAAACAAATGATTTTCCCGATTCCAACATAAAGCTGAAGTCAGAAAGCAATCATCTCAACCCAAATCTGGAAAGAGAGCCTATAGGAAAAAAAAATGACCCAAGAATTTGCTTACCTGACACAGACACTGGCTTCCATATAAAGTGGTAAGAAGGATTCAGCTAAGAATGTTTTATCAAATTTCTGAATTCCAAGTGTAGGCCACAGAGTGTGAAGACTATGAGGGCTACGGATATAGGTGGATTTGTATCCCATTATATATACTTTCCTCCATGAGACTCCAGGGACTCATAAGGAAGACTGGAGGAAATGGCAAATAATAGCACCAAACCTCTTTCTTAAAATTTTAGACTTTGTGGGACAATGTGGTCTCTGTCACAACTTCTTAACTCTTCCATTGTATCAAGAAGATAGTGATAGACTACACATAAATGAAAGTGATTGTGTTTTAATAAAACTTCATTTATAGGTACTTAAACTTGAATTTCATATAACTTAATGTTCTACAAAAGATTTTTAATTTTTTTTTTTTACCCACTAAAAAATGTAAGATCATTCGTAGCTCTCAGGCTCGGCAAAAACAAGCAGTGGTTAGGATTTGACCCATGGGCTATAGTTTGATAAAGTTTCTCTAACATTTGAAATACTTAATTTGTAAAAAGAAATTAATGAGATCTCTATTAATTTTCTATTGTTGCTTTAACAAATTACCACAAGTTGAATGGCTTACAGCAACACAAACTCATCATCTCACATTATATATATCACAAGTCTGGGCACAGTATGGCTCACCTGGTTGTCTGTTCTTGACTTTATTGGGATGAAATAAAGGTGTTGGCAGAACTTCATCTCCTTCTGAAGTCTCTAAGGAGCAATCTTTTTTCTAGCTTATTTTAATTTTTTACCAGAATTCAGCTTCAAGTGGTTGTGGGATTTAGGTCCCTATTTCCTAACTGGATATCAGTGGAGAACTTCCCCAGTTTCTAGAGACTGCCCACATTCCCAGGCTCATGGAACCCTTCAGAACTAGTAACAGCAGATAATATTCCTTCACATCTCAAATCTCTCTGACTCTTCTCTTCCTTATCATTCTGATGCATCTCCTCTTTCACATCTCTTCTATTACATTGTTTCAACTTCTTGTGCGTGTTAAGGCCCATGTGATTACACTGGGCCTACTTGAATATTCCAGGAAAATCTCCTTTTCTTAAAGTTGCCTGATTATCAACATTAATTCCATTAGTAAAGTCTCTTTTGCCACGTAAAATAACATATGCATAAACATGACACTAGGGTTTAATGAAGATCGTAAGGCGGGGAAGGGCAAAATCCTCAAGGTCCATGCCACCATATGTTATTCTGACCAAAACCATCTAGGTCTAGAGCCTTGCCAAGTTGTTAAAAGATCCAATCCTTTCACCTCTTCCATTTTTTACAGCACTATCTTTCTGCCTAAGGAGACATAAACATAAACATATACATAAAAAAAAATAACCCTGTATTAAAGTTGAGCAAGAATGCATTTATTCTTTATTTATTCAAGGATTATTCCATAATCCTTGCCAGATAGGAGGCTTCCTATTGAGCAATCCCACAAATGGGCAGCATGAATTGCAAAGGTCAGGGATATAAGCAAATATTTGTGAACTGTTGTTGCAAGAAATAATTTCAATATTGTCCTGGAAATTCTAGCTAATGCGATAAGACAAGAATAGGACATAAAAGGTATACAGATTTGAAAGGAAGACATAAAACCATCTTTGTTTACAGATGACATGATCATCTACGTAGAAAATCTGAAAGAATCAGTAAAAAAAATCTCCTGGAACTTATAAGTGATTATAACAAGGATACAGAATACAAGATTAATATACAAGTCCATCACTTTCCTGTATACCAGCAATGAAAAGGGAGAATTGGAAATTAAAAACAATATTATTTACATTAGCATAAAAAATGAAATACTTAGGTAAAAATTTGTCAAAATATATACAAGATTTGTAGAGGAAAACTACAAAACTCTGATGAATAATATCAAAGAACTAAATAAATGCAGAGGTAATCCATGTTCATGAATAGGAATGTTCAGTATTGTCAAGATATCAGTTCTTCCCAAATTGATTTATTGATCCAGTGCAGTCCCCATCAAAGCCCTCATAAACAACATTAAATAAATCAGCCATAATTGCAGTGCAGTCAATACTTATAGTAGAATGATGTCTCCTAATGTCTGAAAACATCACATTATTTACTTTGTTGACCTTCATCTGGTGTCTCTGTAAAATGCTTTGCTCTGCATGTCACACTCTCACATACTGGTAGAAAAATATTATTTTATGTTCCAGGAAACATGTTTGCTTTTTGATGGCTTAATGGGAGGCTGTGCTCCTCTTACTTCTTAGTAGTTGCACCCTGTTCTATGACCCACTAAACCCAAATTTTGTTATCCAACATTTGCCATTATAATATTTTGTGTATATTTGAGTGTGTGTGTAACATGCATAACCATGAATAGTTTATGAGACAGCAGTGTGTACATCAATTGAGATAAAATGAGTTCCCAAATATTGGTTCCCCAAACTAATTTGGTATAGTAACCACCAAATAAGGATAATCTTAAGACATATATATTATTGAGCTCTACAAATGAAATTTATATATTTTTTTAAAGATTTTATTTATTTTTTTATTTTAGAGATGGAGAGAGAGAGTGCATGCAAGGGGAGGTGAGGAGCAGAGGGGGAGGGAGAAGAATGGGGAAAGACTCTCAAGCAGACTCCACACTGAGCACGGAGCCAGATGTGGGGCTCAATCCCATGACTCTGAGATCATGACCTTAGCCAAAACCAAGAGTCAGATGCTTAACCAACTGAGCCAACTAGGCACCCTAAAATTTATGTTTTTTAAGTGATAGGTGATGCCTAGGTAAGTGTATTTATCTTTAAAGCTTTCTAGGTGATTCTAAAGTCATCCAGATTGGAACCACTGTTCCAGGTCTTTTCCTTCTAACTTTAAAGGATATACAAATGCTTGGTGCCACAATCCAAGTCTTTTATTTTTCCTGAATATAGTTTCAATTTTCTACTGACAATCTGAAGTGACCAACAGCAAATGGACAGAAAAGTTTTAAATAAACAAATCAACCAACCTCAGTTTTCCCTTTTTTTAATTGTAACAGACATAAGTAATCCATTAAAACAGTATTAGACAACTGAAAATTATCAACTGCATGGATGTTTTAGTTTTTATTTATTTGCTTCAGCATTAATTGAATTATGAAATACAAATCATATCTGCTTGACAGTTGTGCACATAAGAAAACTGAGTGTTATTAAACATGATGTTGGGAAGATGTATACATAGGCTGTCTGGGGTCTATTCAGTTCATAAAGGCAAAGCTGATAGTTGACAAAATCACGAAGTAGATGAAATGTGTCTTTGACACTCATTTATTTCCTGGATCATTACACTTCCATCGCCACCTAAGCCTGACATTTTCCAGATGTTTATCACCTTTACATGTGGCTTTGCCTTCTCATCTGTCATTGTTTCCCTAAGTGGAGACCTATCCAAGCCCAACAGCGGGACTTTAGAATATTGAAAGGGAGAATCTGAAAGAAAAACTATGCCATAATCATGAGATTTTAGGTCTCCAAATGCCAGCGACAGGATGTGGCAATTACAGAGGTTAAAGTTTCTATTCACACAGCTTCTATTACACCAGTATTCTTAAATTTTTATTCCACAATTTTTTAACACTTATGTTTTAGAGGGTTTTATTCTTAACTTTTGGTGCTTTTAGTGGTTTCTGGCTAATTAAATCAATGTACAAAACAAATTGTGATAAAAATATAAAAATAGCCTCTTATTTATTGGGAAAATTATTAACTATTGTCTAATTATTGTTTAGAAGATTCAGAACTGTTAAATTGTCAATCACCCAAATTTATTTATATATTATATGCCATCCAAATCAAAATCCAAGAATGATATTTTGTAAGAAATGGAGTTGATGCTAAAATTTATATGGAAATACAAAACCAGACTGGTCATCTTGAAAAGGAAGAGCCAAGTTGGAGGATTTATATTTTTTGATCTCAAAAGTTACTCTAAATCTTTATTAATCAAGACAACTGGAGGCATTGCCATGAAGATAAACAAATACATCAATAGAACATAATTGACATTCCCAGAAATATGCCCAAAGAAATATTCTAATTAATTTTCAAAGAAATAGTTAAAACTAACTCAATGGGAAAATGTTAATTTTTTTCAGCAAATGCTGATGAGAAAATTTGATTCCACATGGGAAAAAAGAAAACCATGGACCCCTACATAAAATCATCCATAGAAAGTAATTTGAATTGGATTACATACACCTAAAAGTAAATGCTAAGTCTATAAAGCTTCCAGAAGAAAACATAAAAGGATGTCTTTGTGACTTGCAGTAAATAGCAATTTTTGGGAAAGGCACAAATAGTAGTAAACATAAAGAGAAAAATGATAAATTGGGCTTAATCAAAATTAAAGGGCTTAATCAAAATTAAAAATTTCTGTTCTTGGAAAGGCATTAAGAAAATGCATAGATGAGACATAGACTGGAAGAAAATATTCAAAAGTCATGTATCTGATAAGTGACTTTATCCAAAATATATAAAGAATTTCCACTGTTCAATAATAAAAGACAAAGAGTTCAGTCAAAATGGGGGGGAAATTTGGAAGTACACTTCAAAAAGAAAATATAAGCCTAAACAATAAACATATGATAGGTGTTCAACATCACTAATCATCGTGGTAATGCAAAATAAAACCACAGTAAGATTCCACCTTGCAGTTAATATAAATGCTAAAAGTAGAAAGAGGCAGGGGGAAGGGAGAGATCTCACATTGTAGAAGGTATGGAACAATTAGAACTGGAATGTGAAATGGTATAACCATTGGAAAACAGTTTGATAGTTTCTAATAAAATTACACATGAAACTACCCTACAACTAAGGAATTGAACTCATACATATTTATACAAAGTAATTGAAAACCCGAGTTCACAAAAAACTTATACAAAAATATTCATAGCAACTTTATTTATAATAGCCAACAACTAGAAACAACCAAATGTTATCACTGGGTGAATAAATAAACTGTTGTGTACCCATACAGTGGAGTACTAACTCAGTGATGAAAAGGAATGAGCGACTTACTGATTTAGGCAGCAACATGGATAAATCTAAAAACGTGTTAAAGAAAAATACCGGACATAAAAGAGGACTTATTGCATGATGTAATTTACATGAAGTTCTAGAGCTGGCAAAGAGAATCTAAAGAGCAGAAATGTTTTTTTTTTTTTCAGTTAACTTTAAAGGAACAGTAGGGAATTTTCTGGAAGGGATTTCCATGCTCTGTATCTTGACTGGATTAGTATTATATGGTGTATTTACTTGTCAAAACTCAAATAACCATATACTTAAAATCTGTGCATTTCATTATAGATACATTATTCCTCAAAAACTCTCATCTCTACCAACTGGAAAAAAAAATCAATATTTTGATTGTTTCTGAATGTAAACATCTGCACCAATGCTCTGAAACTGTCTTCAAACTCTTAATTGTTTGTGTGCTATTTAGTGTCCCCCCACCCCCCTCAGAAGACACTGAAATGGAAATGCTTACTTTCCCTCACCAACCCAAGACCTTAAAACAGTCAGTACCAGGGTCTGCACCATTCTTTGGCCTCCGCATCCCCCAGGCCAAAAGGTTTTATTGGGTACTTTGAAGACTAGAATACTTCACTTGTGTGTGGAGCCTGGGTGGGACTGGGCCTGGGGTGGGGGGCGGTCGTTCTCTGTGACTAAGGAGACAGTTCTATTGTGAGAACGATGCCTAGTGGCAATCCCCTCCTTGTCTCCCCATTAATTTTATTTGTTCCATATGTTACCTGCTCGCTACTCCTAGGGCTCATGGGCCACAGGTCTTTGAAAGGGAAAGTTTTGTTCCTTCACTGGCATAAGTACTGACTTTTCCCATAAGAGGCTGGGACAAATAAAAATGGGCTCAGTTTCCCCAAGGGTCCGATTCTTGGGCAGGAGATGCAAACAGCTGAAGTGTCTGTCCTTGGCCCCCACAAGTGACCTGCAGTAGGACCAACCTGACACGGGCAGCGCCCCTGGCTCGGGGCACTCCCGCTCCCGGACTCACCTGGTGCCGAGGCCCAGCGCCAGCAGCCAGGCAGCGGGAAGTGCGCGGGGCTGCACTGCACGCGGGTCCCCTGCGGGGATCCTCCTTCCCTCGCTGCCTCCGCTCTCCCCCCTCCTCCGGGTCCTGTCGCTCCGCGGCGCCCGGCTCTGTCACTGGCCCTGCCAGCCCTCTCCTGCGGTGGGCAGACAGGGATGGACGGACGGGCAGGCCCCGCTGGAGCTGGGAGTGAGCGCCGAGAGGCTGTCCCTACAGGAGAACCCTGCCCGGGACCGTCTGGCGCCGCTGCTCCCGAACCTGGAGGGCCCGTTGTCACTCGCGCAGGAGGCGGCGCGGGGAGAGGGAGGGGGGCCAGGCGATGGCCCCGCGCTCGGGTCTGCGCGTGGCGCACCCAGCCTAGGGGCCCCATTGATTCCCGCTTCTCTAGATGATGGGAAGGGGAAGGGGCGAGGAGAGAAATCTAACCTGCCAGTAAAACCCACTTGTTAACCCGGAAGGAGGTGAGACTGGGAAAGACTAGCAAAGGTTTAGAGTGGCAGGCAGGCGTCCCTCACCTGATTAAGCAGTGTTCGGAAGAATGGTGGGATTGGAAGGGCAAAGATTTTGTCGTGTTTTTTAAATTGTCCAAGAGAAGGGAGACCTCAATCAGTTGTTTAGTGATGATGTCCAGAATGCTGGAGAGGCCAAGTTTCCAGAGGGAAGAGGAGCTTGAGAGGTCAAGTGACCTTCAGAGGTTGCTTTTCTCTAGGGGCATTTGTTGATTTTGAGTCTGGGCTTCAGCAGGAGGCCGAAAATCTAGGCTTTATGCAAGCAGAGGAATACTGGTAGACAAGAGAAATAGCAAAATTTTAGCAGTTTTGCTGGATTGGGGTGACAAATTAGAGGCTTACGGGGCCTCAGATACACAGCCAATTATTGATGCTTCAAGACATTTTCTGCATTCTCAACCTGCCTTGGGTGGAAGACTATAGCGCTAATTTGAAAATCTCTGGAAAGCAGAAATTCAGTGCATTGAGGATGCAAATATTTGAGCTTAGGACTTCAGGGGAGGGGCCCTGGTGATAGACTGGGAGACTGGGAGGGGCCCAGTCTCTCTGTTAAAAGTCTTAGAAGGCTGTACTCTAAGAGGAAGGGCAAACCAGAGGTAGAATCTCACATAGAAAGCCGTTCACACTGAACTCAGTTCCTGATGGGTATGAAGTGATCTCCACTCAATGGAGAAACATGAATGCACTTAAGGAAAAATTACTGAAATTTTAGGACCCAGCAGGTGGCCTGAATATTTAGCCAGAATAGACCTGCCCTCACAAGCAGGAAAGCTTAGCTTCCACTGATTTCAATTTCTGATTGGATTAAGTTGGATCAGGATTTCATGGGACTCTTCAAACTTAAATACAATCTCAGTAGTTCTCAAATTATCTATTTTTTTCATATTTAATGTGCAGTGCTAAAAGAGAGGACAAAAATAAATAGAAACAAACCCATAGAGTATGATCCCAACATTTCTACATCATGAACTGACAGGAGAGTGGCACAACATTGGGTTTCCAGGCTTATTGTGTCTTAGAAGTCCAAGGTTTCTTCACGCATTGTGTTCCTACTAATTACAGAGTTGAAGTAGATAAGGTGGAATCCCATAGTGCCTGTGATGAGGTTTGAAGTGAAAGAATTCTTGAGAAGTTGTCAGTGCAAAAAGGTGGTTTTATTAAAGCACGGGGCCAGGACCCGTGGGCAGAAAGCTGCACTGGGGTCATGAGGCGTGGCCCGTGATATGCTTTCAAGTTGGGAGGGGGTTAGGGATAGCGTGAGTCTCTGTGGAATTTTGGAAACAAGGTTTCAAGAATCTTGAAGGAACTAGCTATTGTTAGGAAAAGGTCATTTATTAACATCCAAGAAAACCTTAGTCATGAGACCCTTTGGATATCTGTGGGTCATATGCTTGGAGGATGATTGCCAACATATATCTTGGGGGGTAGAGATAAAGGAAGCTCCCAAAGGACTTTTTATATGTTAAAGTAGACTAACAGGATCCTGGGGGGTTGAGATAGAAGAATTTTCCTAGCTATGTTGAATATAAATGTAGCTAATACTCTCTTACTTTTGAGTAAAAGCTCAGTAATGACAATGAAACTATTATAGACTGAGAACTACTGACTAGGGGTCAAAGAAATGTATATTATTATACTAAATAGCACCTACTAAACCCTGTGTCTCACTTTATCTCTAAAATGGAGAAAAAAAAATCATGACAATAGAAAAACACTTTGGATCTTTTTCACATATCATATTATATATAAATGTTATATGTACACAAATATATAAATATATAACATAAATAATATATAAGACAATTATAATATGTATATTATTTGTCCTAAAATCATGCTGTTTTGCAAGATTTTTCTTTACTTTGTGAAACTCAGGAAAAGGGGCCACCAGTCAGTGCAGAAACCCTAATGAAGCTGGTGGAACACGTGGTGTGCGCCTTCCAGAGCCGGGGTCCCTAATTTGCATAAAATGTTTTGTGGGCTCCATGGTAATGCTGTTGTTGAACCAGTGTTGAGGACAAGGTTATCTTTACACATGGGAGGTGAACCTGGATTGACACGAAGGACAACACAATCATTGCTGCTGTCCATCATCTGGGGAAGAGGCTCTATTTCATAGTTAATAACAGATCGAGAAAACCAGTCTAAAGATTAGGCAGGGTTAGGGGTTGGGATTTCATTATGTGGGTGAGTCTCTTTCCTTCCCTTGGATGCCTGTAGAATGGGTTAGCAAGACAGTTGCTATCCCAACTATCCTGAACAAGATAATTGGGATGAGATCATAAATATTTACCATGTTAATAACATGATGCTTCCTTGTGACATACTGTAATCTTGGCATCTCAGGAAATATTTCTGATAGATGCCATTCCCATTGTGCCTCCTAATGCTTGCAAACCAGTAAAGTCAGAGGAATGCAAATTAAAGGAAGATAATATCACAACAATATGATCAGGGGTTCAAAGTAATCACACTATCGGATCTCCTTCTCTACCAACACACTGGCCACGTTTCATCAGTTGCTTTATTTGTGATGGAATGAATAAAACTGATCAGTGAATTCCAAACATTTGTTTTCAGAAGGGGACTCTATAGTTAGTGCCCATACAGAATCCCTATGTAAAACACAGACAAAAGTAAAGTGTTTTTTTGAGTCATATGTGAAAGCAATGAGGCTTGATTTGTATCATTAAAGAAACAGGAACTATAGTCAAAATCTAATACAAATAAAACACCATGTTCTAAGAATTTCATAGGCAAATTTTTCTATGTGTTCAGGGAATAGGAAGCCCTATTTATATTCAAGATGATAGGAAAAGAGAGAAGGATCCTACACGTATTTTATAAAACATAAAATCTTTATATCAACTTGCCTCTACAGAAATGTAAGAAAGTCAAATGAGAGCTAAATATTCTCATATTGAGAATAATTGTAAAAATCCTAAATAAAATCCTAAAATAAAATTGGAAAAATCCTATTAAAAGGAATTTTTTAAAAAGAGTTTTATTTATTTATTTGAGAGAGAGAGACAGAGCAAGAGAGGGAACACAAGCAGGGGGAGGGAACACAAGCATGGGGAGGGAACACAAGCAGGGGTAGAGGGAGAGGGAGAAGCAGGCTTTCCGCGGAGCAAGGAGCCCAACACGGGGCTCGATCCCAGGGCCCTGGGATCATGACCTGAGCCGAAGGCAGACACTTAAAGACTGAGCCACCCAGGCGCTCCTAAAAGGAATTTTATGGTTTTATACATAGAACACATACACACACACAAAGTATGATTTATCTACAGATCATAAACTTTGGTAAATAAAGTGTTGGTGAAAGGGAACTAGGGAAATAGGGGTTCTCACCAATGTTGTCTGTATACATTGGTGAAGTAACTTTGTAGGAAAATTTGTCAACATTCATTTAAAAAATGCACAGTGCACTGACCTAATGACCACTCCTTATAAATATCCCTACCTATGTGAACTTATATAAATGAGGATATTCAGGGGCACCTGGGTGGCTCAGGTGGTTAAGCATCAGACTCCTTGTTTTAGTTCAGGTCGTGATCTCAGTGTTGTGAGACGCAGCCCCCACTGGGCTCCACACTCAGCATGGAGTCGGCTTGAGGATTCTTTGCCTCTCCCTCTGCCTCTCCCCCTGCTTGCATGTGCTCTCTCGCTCTCTCTCTCTCCCCAAATGAATAAACAAGATCCTTTAAAAAATTTAAAAAAAATAAAAAGAATAGGGATATTCACTGCAATGTTATTGTAGTAGCAAAAAATTGGAAACCATCTAAATATTATTTAGTAGCAGTTATTAAGTGATTTACGAAAAATATGTCTAATAGAATTCTATGCAACCGATACATATATTCATTAGGCTTCAGTGAACAACATACAGTTTCCCATGCCTGTTGGCACCAGCATAAGGTACCCTGTAACATCCCAGTTAAGAACTTTAACTCCGACATGGAAAATCTTCCAAGCACAACTGGCATTTACTAATTAATTAACATTATGAATGTTTTGTTAGAATATTTATGAGGCTGAGACTGAGGCTAGATTTATGGGAACACAAATCCTTCTCCCGTGTTCTTGCTTTTCTATTTTAAAAGCTTTCTATTTTCACTTTTGAAGAGCAAATGTCAGTCAAATGTCTACAAATAACCCTGCTCAAAGAATAAGATTCCCTGAAACTCTTATTTAGAATGTACTGCCCCTCCATATTGATTCTGTCTGTAAATAAAACAGTCTTCAGTACGAGAATGGATCAATCACAAAAATCTTTGAACTGCCTGGCTTTATGTTGTTCAAAAAATGTATCAAATTACAATTGTTCAGTTAGAATTGATCTCTCCCAAGTCTGTACCTGCAGTGTAGCTTCCAAATGAGAGTGTGATGGCCTTGATGGAAAGTGCTTTTCTTATAACTTTTCAAATCTCACATAGATTCATATGGCCCTAAAGAATATATATATATATCTCCATGTATACATGCATATGTGTGTATGTGTATGTAACTAAATTGATTTTTAATGTTCAAAAGAAATTTGGGATATAGATTTCCCATGGCCGTTTTGTCTTATTTCTGACTGTATAGCAAAAGTCTTCTGAGTATCTGTTTTTATTTAATAAATTAAAAGAGAAACTGTCATTTCTTTGCACGTCTATGATGTTTCAGGCCAGCACTGAGAGACTGATACACATTATGTTATTTAATTTTCCTGGCAACACTATGGAGTAGATCTTACTATCTTTAGTTTGTAGTGGAGGAAATAGAAGCTCAGAGAGGTTAAGTATATTGCTCAAACTCATATAGCTAATAAATATTACTGCTGGGATTCAAAACTATTTTTATGATTAAAAACTTTAGCCAACAGGGGCGCCTGGGTAGCTCAGTCGTTAAGTGTGTGCGCCTTTGGCTCAGGTCATGATCCCAGCGTCCATGGATCGAGCCCCGTATCGGGCTCTCTGCTCAGCGAAAAGCCTGCTTCTCCCTCTCCCACTCCCCCTGCTTGTGTTCCTGCTCTCGCTATCTCTCTCTCTCTGTCAAATAAATAAATAAAATCTTTTAATAAATAAATAAATAAATAAAATAAAAAAATAAAAACTTTATCCAACATACCTTAAAAAAAGGTGTATGTGGCATAATTGTATTTACTTTATCTCTACTGTTTAAAATACTTTTAATACTGGGGGCACCTGGATAGCTCAGTTGGTTAAGCATCCAACTTTTGATTTCAGTTCCGGTATTGGTCTCAGGGTCGTGGGATGGAGCCTGAAGTAGGGCTCCGCGTTCAACAAAGGAGTCTGCTTGGAATTCTTTCTTTGCCTCCCTCTGCCCCGTGCCCCCCCCCCAAATAAATAAATAAATCTTAAAAAAATAAAGTAAAATACTTTTAATTCTGGTAAGGCAGGTTATTAGCTTCCCAGGTTATGAACCATTATGCACTTGCCACCTAAATATGGCAATTTTATTTTCTAGACTTCCAAAGTATGTTTTCTTGCTATATCCAGAAGCTTCCAAATCAATCACAAACATCTTAGAGAGAGATAAAAGCTCTTCTACTTCTCAAGTTAATCAAGCCCTCTGTGTGTTCCTAGAACTGCCTGTCCTTACCAAGTTCATTCCCAGAATCATTCGCAATCAGTTGTTGTGAAATTATGAAAAAAATGGAAATGTGCATGCTTTTACCATGTACATATTTAACACAGGATGGGTATAGATATGTGTATATATATACACATACACATATATAAATATATGTATTTATTTAAAATATATATAAAATATAAAATATATTTTTATATTGCCTCCTAAAAAGTAATCTGTTTAAATTTTTTATGGATAAACATCCTAATAAAGTTTCAGATTGTTCTGACATATCATGAGTAATTAATATAATTTCATTCCTATTGTTTGGAAGATCAGAGTAAAACTAGCAAAGCTAGTAGTGTTTAAAAAGGCAGATGAGACAAATGTATCATTAATAAATGGTAAGGTTAAAGTATAATTTACTGTATAAAAATTAAGTTTAGGGCACGTGGGTGGCTCAGTCGGTTAAGCCTCTGCCTACGGCTCAGGGTCCTGGGATGAAGTCCTGCATCAGGCTCCCTGCTCAGCAGGGAGTCTGCTTGTCCCTCTCCCTCTGCCCCTGCTGATGCTCTCTCTCTCTCTCACATAAATAAATAAAATCCAAAATAAATCAATAAATATAAAAATTAAGTTTAAATGAACTATTTAACTAGAATTTATATATATGCATTTATGTATACATATATAAATATATAATATAGTGAGAATTTAAGATTGCAGTGTGTGTGGAGGGGTTTGAGGTTAATCTCATTTATCTTTTTCTCTATTTGACTCCTGTTTTAAACATTTGCTGGAACTAATGAAAATAAACTTCTAGTTACAATGGTGATAAATCCATCTACTAAGATAACTTTTTCTTTTGGGGAATTTTTTTTCTGCTTTGGATTTTCCAATCATTATTTACCATCCAGAAATGGGGAAATTCAAGAAAATAAAGTAATAGAATAAATAGAGCCCTAACAGGACACCTGTGGAGCCCCCAGACTCGCAGCCACGTCTCAGCAGTCCAGCTCTGCTCGGATTCCTGCCCAGGGACCAGCAGGACCGATTGTGCCACTTTGTCCTGAGAGTGGGCTTAGCTGGGCCTATCCACTTAGCAAGGTCCCTTCGACCTTGCTATTTCCATGTTTGGGGGAAGAACTAACAACCTAGGCCTGTGTACCTCAGTGCACCGCAATCACCATCCACGAGGACTGGGTCAGGGTGGTCACTGAGGTCCACCAAGCAGGTGAAGCCAGAGATTTCTGTTCAAAGGATATAGTAGGGAATCTTGCAGTCCCTCAGGGGACAATGAAGTATGTTGCTTCAAAAGCTGAAAGCAACCATCATGATAACAAAAGAGCAAACCTTAGCATAATTTGACACTGATGAAAACCCAGGAGAGAGAAAGAAACCACCTGGGTCCTTGCTGATTTCGGTGAGTTGCCGAAACAGATTCTGAAGTCCATCTCCTCCTTGCACTTGAGACCTTCTATTCTGTTACATCTTACTGAGAGTAGGATGTTACTGTATCTCAGCAGAAGGAAAAAAATTATTCTTGTTTACAAAAGCATCGCAAAGCACTAATTCACAGTCACAGAGTTTTCATTATGTCAAGGTGAGGTGATTGATGTTATTTAATTGACTTTAACAGTGCATCTTCTATTGATTTTCTTCTTGATGCTTTGCAGTACAAGACTTGACAAGTGACAGCTTTTTTTTTTTCAAAATTAGGTTGTTGAAGATGGTGATGAAATTCACAAATGTTTTTTCTGCCTTGATTAAGTAGGGGAGATATGCAGGAGGCCAACTTCCTGCCAATCACTCCCACTAAGCTTAGCTGAAAGCAACCTCCTCTCAAGACAGTCTTGCAAGCCTGAAAATCACCACCCAGTGCTCGGTACAGTTGTTTGGATTCATGACAAAATACTGATTGAGGGGGGTCGAGTGCCTACTTACTTAGAAGGAAAGCCAGGCATAAGCCAAGATGAACCGGACAAAATAAAGTGGAGTAGACAGTGAGGCCATAATTCACCTTAAAAACAGGTTAAGGGAAGCGAAGCTAAAGGCAGAGAAGGACTATGTTGTTCCCTGAAGACACTTAACACCAGTACAAGGAGGAGGACACAGGAACAAGAAGCCACGAAAATGTCAAAATATCAGATTCATCATATAAGATGGAATTAGAATTGTGAAAATTAAGCCACATCAGGCTTTCAAGAACCAAGTCCAAAAAAAGATGTAAAATCTAAGTCATGATATTCATAAAGATACATATATATGAATATATATTATGAATATATATGAATATATTCATCCCCCCAAAATAAATATATATGAATATATATTAGATATGAATATATATAATATGTATTATGAATATATATGGATATATATAAAATATATATTCATATATATTTATATATGAATTTGCCAATCACATTGTGCCACACGGTCATCACAGTCATTTTTCAGGGGACCTCAGCCCCACACCTGCCATTATGTTTTGGAGGTTGAGGGTTTAATATGTGGTATTCTATTCCCAGTATCTAGTTCCCATGCCACATTCACTCTCCCTCCCTCCCTCCATCCAGCCCTTCCTTCCTTCCTGCCGGCCTGCCTGCCTGCCTGCCTTCCCTCTCTCTCTTTATTTTTGCCTAAGTTTTCTATCTGAATTTGGCATTTCCTTTCACCCATTTAGTTGCGATGGCACTGGATCAGACCTTGATTAAGGTGACCAAGGGAATGAAGAGGGGGCAGTATTATATATATCAGGATAAGCTGCATTGTTTATAATTTTGAAAGAATTTCTTCTCTGAACACACATTCTGAACATTCCTGAGGGCGTGCTTGTTTGTCTCATTAAGAATCATTGACTAGGTGACCTGCGCGCCGCCTCGCCTGCGGTGCCCCTCGCCGCCGCCATGCTCTCAGTCCGCGTCCCGCTCGCCCCCCCGTGGACCCCCAGCAGCAGCCGCTCCAGCTCTCGCCGCTCAGGGGCCTCAGCCTGGAGGACGAGGAGAACACGCCCCCGAGTCTCAGCGGGACCCGCGTGCTGGCGGGCAAGACGGCCAGGAGGATCGCCCCGGAGCCAGCCGAGCCGAAAACTAAGGGGCTTGGCCGCCGCGTGGAGGACGAGCCACTACTGAGAGAAAACCCTCGTCGCTTTATCATCTTCCCCATCGAGTACCATGATATTTGGCAGATGTATAAGAAAGCTGAGGCTTCCTTTGGGACAGCTGAAGAAGTGGATCTTTCCAAGGACATTCAGCCCCGGGAATCCCTGAGGCCTGAGGAGAGATACTTCATATCCCATGTTCTGGCTTTCTTTGCGCCGAGTGCCGGCATGGTAAATGAAAACTCGGTGGGGGAGCCTGGGTGGCTCAGCGCCTCCTTCGGCTCGGGTCGTGGTCCCAGGGTCCTGGGATCGAGCCCCGCATCGGGCCCTCGGCTCCGCGGGAAGCCTGCTTCTCCCTCTGCCACGCCCCCTGCTTGTGTTCCTGCTCTCGCTGTGTCTCTGTCAAATAAAATCTTAAAAAAAAGAAAACAAAGAAAACTTGGTGGAACGGTTAAGCAAGAAGTTCAGATTATAGAAGCCCGCTGTTTCTATGGCTTCCAAATTACCATGGAAAACATCCATTCTGAGATGTATAGTCTCCTCATTGACACTTACATTAAAGATTCCAAAGAAAGGGAATTTCTCTTCAACGCCATGGAGACAATGCCTTGTGTAAAGAAGGAGGCAGGCTGGGCCTTGCGTTGGACTGGGGACACAGAGGCTACCTACGGGGAACGGGTTGTGGACTTTGCTGCGGTGGAAGGAATCTTCTTTTCTGGTTCTTTTGAGTCAATATTCTGGCTCAAGAAACTCGGCCTGATGCCTGGCCTCACGTTTTCCAATGAACTTATTAGCAGAGATGAGGGTTTACACTGTGACTTTGCCTGCCTGATGTTCAAACACCTGGTGCACAAACCTTCCGAGCAGAGAGTGAAGGAAATAATTATTAATGCCGTTCAGATAGAGCAGGGATTCATCAAGGAGGCCTTGCCCATGAAGTTCACTGGGATGAATTGCATGTTAATGAAGCAGTATATTGAGTTCGTGGCAGACCGACTTATGCTGGAGCTAGGTTTTGGCAAGGTTTTCAGAGTAGAAAATCCATTTGACTATATGGAGAATATTTCACTGGAAGGGAAGACTAACTTCTTTGAGAAGAGAGTAGGCGAGTATCAGGATGGGAGTGATGTCAAGTCCAACAGAGAATTCTTTTACCTTGGAGGCTGACTTCTAAGAGAAACGAAGATGTGCTCTTATTTTGCTGATTTTTTTTCCCCCTTTCTCATCCCCCCCCCCAAAAAAAATCAGGTACTTGAAGTGTATCAAACCAGCTACACCATGAATTATCCATAATGGTCATGAATAGTATTGTTAAAACTGTGTAGCTACCTCATAAGCAAGCCTGTTGATTAGTGATGCTAATCGTCTCACCTAGAAAAAAGCATAGACAAAAGCTCCTCGGATTCTTAGGAAAGACCTTGGCCGTGTTTGGCTTTTGCACACAGGCTGGCTGTCCGTGAGTTCGCTGTTGCTCTTAGTGGCAGTCAGGGCTCAACATGTGTGGACCCTGGAGTGAGTCTGATCCAGCAGGATTAATCAGTTACTCCAAGGCCCTTGGGAGGTCTCAGCTTCGGTGCTTCAAAGCAGATTTTTTAAAGTTTACTTACTGATTTGTATATAAAACTGGCACTTTACATACAAATAAACAGAGTTTGTACTGTTGAAATAGAGGCCTGATTTAACCTAATTTGGTTTCTAGCCCAAATGCAAAGCCTTCTATTGACCACTAATGGAAGCTGGTCTGGAATTTACTAGGTGGCCAAAGTCTGTCAAACCTGTGCAGATGAAGCACGTTATTTCTATTCTTTATTTTCTAGAATGAATGGATGTGCTCTTTGATCAACTTCAAAGTCAGCCCTGCACATACCTAGATGTTAGCTAGTTGGTGCCACAAAGAAGACGGGTTGTGGTTTGTATTTTGGAGGCCAGGGCGAGTGTCGTGGAATGAGAGCGAGGGGAAAGGAGCTTCTGACTTAAATCATTGGAGCTTGAAGTGTAATGAAGGCTGTCTGCTGGTCACCTGGGGGTGTGCGAGGGGCAGCATCCTCTTATTTTCCCCAACTTCAAGCTCTTAATGAAGATCTTTAGATCCTTAGCTATAGGATCTGAGATAATATTGTAAATTGATTTTCTGATCATCCTTGCACAAAATGCCCCACTCAGGATCTTGCTCCAATTAATTGGGACTACCAGGACTGAAGTCGGCTCCCCGAAAAGCTGAGCATGTATTCCGATTTGGTTGAATTTGTAAGTAGGTACTGTTGACCTATTTCATTTGTATTTACTACATGTTTTTTAATAATATACTTAATAGAGCTAGTTTGAATTGACCTGCCTTTGTTTCACCCTGCCTTTTCCTTTCCACCCTCCCCAAACAACCCAGCCAGGATGTTAGGTGGAAGGTGGCGGATGATAAACCCTGATCCTTTGGCTGCATTTGTTAACCTGTTGTGTTGTGTTGGCTGATCACTGGCCTGTTCTATTGTCAGTTTTTTCATTTATTGTATAAATTGTCAAATAGTCAATTTAACAATTTCTGTAACAGGGGCTTTCTATCTTTTAAGTTATTGTTACCTAAAGTAAATCCAGATTATGTGGTTCTTACACTTGTGCAACACAAAAGTGAATAAACATTTTTGCCTCGCATAAAAAAAAACAAAAACATTGACTAAAGATTTTTTTTTAAGATTTTATTTATTTATTTGACAGAGAGAGTGAGGGAGAGAGGGTACAAACAGTGAGGAGGGGCAGAGGGAGAGGGAGAAGCAGACCCCCCCACCCCCGCTGAGCGGGGAGCCCTATGTGGGGCTCAATCCCAGGACTCTGAGATCATGACCTGAGCCAAAGGTGGATGCTTTAGCCCCTGACTAAAGATCTTGATACATCCTGAAATGCAAATTTGACTAGGAAATGTAAATTTCTAACAATTAAGTGTAATTACACCTTAGTGTGTAGAGCATATAGAGGAAAATTCCTTTGGAGCTCCTTCTGTCTCAAAGTTATCTCCAAAGAAGATAAGTCCTTGAGGTCTGCATTTTGATGGGAGATAAAAGTCAGAAGTCCACATTTGTGTTATTTCTGTTCTACTTATGAAGGTTCAATGGTTTCTCATTCTATACAGGTAGAGCCCAGGTACTCTGCCCACCCCATACAGTGTCCAATAGTTTTCCCTCCAGAAACTGCTAAAGCAATCCTCCAAAGTTAGTTTGTGATGTTGGCACTAAAACAGCTTTTTGTCTTGTTTGATAATTATGTTTCCCATACAAATTTTTTAAAAATTCAAAACCAATATTAGTTTTCTCCAAAATTCTATAATATAACTAAAACAAAAGGATGGATGGTTTTTAAAGCCTGGGGTGGGAAGGATCAGAGGCCAGGGCAGGAAAGTTTTACAACTTGGAGCAAAGCCTCCCTCCTCCCACAGAAACTGAAAGTTGGGGGGGGAAGCTGATGGTTACATTTCAAAGAGATGGATCCCAGGTCCCCGAGAATGACCTTCCTGGGGTGTAAAACTGGCAAGAGACTTTTAAAAAGATTCACATCTGAAATGGGCAGAGAAATGGTTTACAATAAAAAGTTTTCCAAAGGAATTACTCTTAAGAAAAGGGAGTTCAGGGGCCAAGATTCAATAAGAAGAAGCTTGTCTAACATTAGTCAAGTGGAGGAAAACTTTAAGGCTCTCATGATTACACTGTAAATGTACAGTAGCCTTCACTAAAGCAAGGCAGTATTTATTTCCTTCCTTGACTCAGGGTCCAGCCGTGCATTTTCCATTCAGTACCCACACCTCAAGAAACCATGTTTCTTTCTGTTTATGCTCCTTTCCATCTCTGTAAGAACATGCCTGGGCTACCTCCCTGGTCACTGGGGACTGTGTGAGGTACATAGAACAGAGGTACTCCCAAGTGACCACAGATGTATAAGTGAGCCCCTAGTCCAGCCACCCCTCAGACAACCTTGAATCATAATAAATGCCTGTTGTTTTAAGCCACCAGCTTTGGGATGCTTTGCTACACAGTAACACTAAATGATAAAACATCCATGAGGTAGGGGCAGCATGAACACTGTGGGAGGCCGCATTCTGCATGAAAATCTGTGATGAGATGGGGTAGTGTCCACCCTAAAAGTAAAACAGCCGGTTGTTTTCCAGTGAAGTGGGTTTATTCAAGAATAGCAAAGAAATTGCAATTTGGGACACACATGCTATGGCAAGTCAGGAGATTGATGTGGCGAGCAAGGCAAAAGAAAAAAATTAAGATTCCTTACAACTTATTGCCCTTTGACAAGTCCTTGGGATAGGCACAGTGACCTACCTCTAGGATCTCAACTGCCTCAATGTTAATACTTTAGCTTAACATTAGCCTGACTTCCAGGGTCCTATAAATCTCCTTTGACATATAAAAATTTCTTTGCAAACTTCCTTTATCTCTACCCCCACAAGGTAGATATTAGCAATCATCCTCCGAGCATATGGCCCACTGATACACATCTCAAGGGTCTCATGACTAAGGTTTTAGTAGACAGTAGTAAGTGATCTTTTCCTAGCAACAGCTAGATCCTCAAGGTCCCAGAAACCTTGCTTCCAGATTCCTTAGAAACTTACACTGTCCCTAACCCCCTCCCAACTTGAAAGTGTGTAATGGGCCACTCCTCACAACCCCAAGGTAGCTCTGTCTGCCCAGGGATCCTGTTCCAATGCTTTAATAAAACCACCTTTTTGCACCTAACACATCTTCAAGAATTCTCTCTTGGCCATTCACTCCCAGACCCCAATATTTTCACATAAGAGATCAAAGGAAAGGAATATTATAAACAAAAGAAGGAAGCTGGGAAGGGCCCCTTTGAACAAAAGTCGTTGGAGGTAACTAGAATTTAAATAAAAAGTTGGGGGTGCCTAGGTGTCTCAATCAGTTTATGGTCTGACTCTTGATTTCGGCTCAGGTCATGATCTCAGAGTTGTGAGATGGAGTCCTGTCAGGCTCCACCCTAGGCGTGGAGCCTGCTTAAGATTCTCTCTCTCTCCTCCCTCAGCCCCTCACCCTCCTTCTCGATAGATAGATAGATGATAGATAGATAGATAGATAGATAGATAGATAGATAGATAGAGAGATAGATAGAGAGATAGATAAAAATTTGAAAAAAATGTCATTGGAGGAAAGTGAGAGTTCAGGGTGGTGATGGTGAGAGGGGGAAATTGAAGGACTCCATAAAAAAACCACTTTCTGCTCCCTTTCCTTCTATTCTTGCTAGGACCAGCACCCCCACTTTATACATGCCTCAGAATGCACATAGTGTATGTCCTGCATGTAAGGGGCAAGGATTTAATGGTTTCTGTAGAAGAGAGAACATCTAAGGAAGGACCAGGTGAGAATGACCAGACGAGGCCATCATATGCATATTCCAAACCACCAGGACTAAATATCTCCACGCCAAGGGCCCCTGGCTCCAAGGAATAACACCGGTTCCTGGATGCCTGAGAGGACACCTACACCAGACCATGATCTTCAATAAAAAACCCTAGGCCCCAAGCAAAGACAAGACTAAGACTCCCTCCCTTCCATTCTGAGTGTCTGGGACTCTCTGTCGGTACCCGCTTTCTCTCTATACCTTCAGTAAACTCTCCTTTCACCTCCTGCTGGCTTGCTTTCCTGCGTACAACCGGGGACCCTCTTGGCTGGTCCTGCAGGACACCCTCTGGGTCCCTGGACCTGGCCTGCTGGCATCAATGATTTCCCACTGGTTAGGTTATGGTAATTTCTTTTTTATTATTATTTTTTTGTTTTTGATAAATACTTTAATATTTTTAAAGGTGAATCTTTTAAATAATAGTAGTAGTAGTATGCCAGTAATATATTTTTTTGGTAATTTGTTTTGTTCTTTTTAAGTTTTTATTTAAATTCTAGTTAGTTAACAGATATTATAATATTGGTTTCAGGAGTATAATTTAGTGGTTCCTCACTTACATATAACACGAAATGCTCATCACAACAAGTGCCCTCCTTAATACTCATCATCAATTTAACCCCTCTCCCACGACCTCCCCTCTAGCAGCCCTCAGTTAGTTCTCCATAATTAGGAGTCTCTTATGATTTGCTTCCCTCTCTTTTTTTTTTGTTCCCTTCCCCTATGTTCATCTGTTTTATTTCTTAAATCCCACATATGAGTGAAATCATATGGTATTTGTTTTTCTCTGACTGACTTATTTTGCTTAGCATAATACACTCTAGCTCCATCCACATCATCACAAATGGCAAGATTTCATTCTTTTTGATGGCTGAGTAATATTCCATTGTGTATATATACACCACATCTTCTTTATCCATTCATCAGTTGATGGATGTTTGGGCTCTAATCTGGCTATTGTAGATAATGCTGCTATAAAGACTGGGGTGCATGTGCCCCTTTGAGTCAGTATTTTTGTATCCTTTGGATAAATATCTACTGGTGCAATTGCTGGGTCATAGGGTCGTTCTATTTTTAACTTTTTGAGGACCCTCCATACTGTTTTCCAGAGTGGCTGCACCAGCTTACATTCCCACCAACAGTGTAGGAGGGTTCCCCTTCCTCCACATCCTCACCAACATCTGTTGTTTCCTGTGTTGTTAATTTTGGCCATTCTGACAGGTGTGAGGTGATTATCTCATTGTAGTTTTGATTTACATTTCCCTGATGATAAGTGCTGTTAAGCATGTTTTCATATGTCTATTGGCCATCTGTATATCCTCTTTGGAAAAGTGTCTGTTAATATCTTCTGCCCATTTTTAGTTGGGTTATTTGGTTTTTTGGTGCTGAGTTTTAGAGGTTCTTTACATATTTTGGATACTAACCCTTTATCTGACATGTCATTTGCAAATATCTTCTCCCATTCTGTAGGTCTGCCTTTTAGTTTTGTTAATTATTTCCTTTGCTGTGCAGAAGCGTTTTATCTTGATGAAGTCCCAGTGGTTCATTTTTTATTTTTGTTGCCCTCACCTCCAGAGGTGTCTCTGGTAAGAAGTTGCTAAGGCTGATGTCAGAGAGATTGCTGCCTGTGTTCTCCTCTAGGATTTTGATGGTTCCCTGTCTCATATTTAGGTCTTTCATCTGTTTTGAATTTATTTTTATGTATGTTGTAAGAAAGTGGTCCAGTTTCATTCTTCTGCATGTAGCTGTCCAGCTGTGGTTAACTTCTTATTGGCTGAGCTTACTGTTGGGCAAAGAGAAATTCTTCCTTGTTTCTACTGGAGTAGTAAAATAAGCTTTTTCCTGTTGGGGTCTGCAACTGAGGAGGAGTAGTAGGGCATGAGAGCTCCCCCTTTGTCCTCCTGACTTCATTTTCACTGAGGTTTCCTTTATTCTCTTTTACAGTAGAGTCTATGGAAAAATACAGTGGAGTAGGCCACATTACAAATAACCTTGTAAGCTAAGACTTGTTGTATGAATGCCATTAGATAGGCAATGTGCAAAAACAAAGATGGACATTATCTGTGTACTTTGGTCATGTCCTGTTTTGGAACTTAGCATAGATTAATTCACTCAAACTCCCCATATCACTGAAAAGTAAAAATCATTATAACCAGTTTGCCTTAAAAAAAAAATCTGAAAATCATAAAGTTCACACGACCACTCCACTTAAAATTAGTATTTAAATTAGTATTTAAATAGTTCTCTTAGCAGAATGCAGGTCTGACTGATTTTAAAGCTCAACTCTTTCTATGTTGTGCAGCAGACTTCAGTAGTCTTTTAAGCAGGGGAGGGTGGTTATGAAAGGTCCTGATGAGGGTGCCTGGCTGGGTGAGTCGGTTAAGCATCTGCCTTTGGCTCAGGTCATGATGCTGGAGTCCCAGATTGAGCCCCATGTAGGGCTCCCTGCTCGGGTGGGAGTCTGCTTCTCTCTCTGCCTCTGTAGCTCCTCCATCTCGTGCTCTCTCTCTCTCTCTCTCTCTCGCTCAAATAAATAAATAAAAAGAAAGATCCTGATGATTTTACAGGTAAATAATTGTACTGCATAGATGCTATGAGTATTGCACAGGTAATGATTTATTATTATCCAGAGCTATAAAGAGAATAAGAGTCCCACGTTTCATAAAACATAGGAATTAGGCAGCATGCCTGATGAACTTGTAGCTCTAGTGAATAGATTGAAAAACAACATGGGACATGGTGTTAGTTGCATCTGGCAAAGTACAAAAAGAAGATAATGAGCTTGGGAAAAGATTAACTTGCTGGCAAGCAGAAGTAAAAGGAATAGAGAAATTTTAGGAATCTGTGGGCTTGTGACAAAACACAGTTAACTTGGTGATTTTGCCCTTCAGGCCTGATGCTCTTTGACCTTAGGAAAATATTACCCTTAATCAGTTCTGAGACTGGGTTTATCAAATAATCTGAAGAAAAATGTGTCCCTCCAGGTATCTTCCTCCTGAGAATACGTATCCTGGTTCAGGGACTAAGGTAGTCCCATCATTAGAGAGGTGTATTTCACATACAAATATAAAAATATGGAGTCCGGATTTATCTGTTTCTCTTCTGTGATTAGTTTGTGAAAGTCAGCTATCAGGAGATAGAAAGTCTCTGGAGGAATAAGAACAGCCTACCCTAGCCTGTGGGCTGGAGAGACTCTTTCAGGTTTTATTTCATAGTGATCAACAGATTTCGCTTCTAAGACATTTCTTCTTCAGCTGAGGTAACTGACTATGGGGTTGTAAGGACACTGAACTAAATGCTACAAGATAGGCTACACGGCACAAGTTTAGACATGCTCCTTAGGAAGAAGATAATAGGATCAGGAAAAAACCCTTCTTTCATACAGTCATGTATTTCGGTAAAAGTCACAAGCTCACAAGTGAAAGGCATAGTAATAGGACGACAAGAACCTCAGAGCCCTGATATCCAGCAGCCTCCTGCCAAGCAGAAAAAAAATCACCTAATCTTGACAGGTGCTCTCAGATCAAGAAACTACAGATGGTGTTTAACAGCAAAGTCTTTGGCTGCACACAAGGTTTCATAAAATATATATATACTTATCCATGTGAAATGTATGACATCCATACAAATGTCATAGTGAAGACCAGAATCCTGAGCCTAATTGGGTGGCTTGGGGAAAATATCACTTGACCCTTTAACTCTCAGTTTCTGCATACAAAACTCAGGGGGCAGATGAGGAAAGGAATACAGATTTTTTTTTTCTAAAGATTTTATTTATTTATTTGAGAGAGAAAGAGAGAGCTCGAGCGGGGAGGAGAGGGAAAAGCAGGCTCCTCTCTGAGCAGGAGGCCCAACATGGGGCTCCATCCCAGGACTCCAGGATCATGACTTGAGCCGAAGGCAGACAATTAACCAACTGAGCCACCCAGGCGTCCCGGAATGCAGATATTTTTAAAACTTGCAGAATTGTGAGGAGTCAATGAGATGATAGATATAAAGCACCTAGGAATGAATGGTCCTGATAGGTATTAGGTCTCAATATTATTTCAGTCTATTCAGTTCAATAAGAACAGAACCACAGACTGAAAGCTCTGGCTGGGTCTGGGGATGGGCTGGTTCCTGCTTTGAACCCGGACTGGGTCTGGGGGTGGAGTGGGTCTGGCTTAGAATGCGGACTGGGAATGGGGATGGACCCGGTCCAATTTAGAGTTTGGACTGAGTTAGGGCACAGACTGGGTCTGACTACACTGGACTGGGTCCAATGTGCGGCTTCAGCTTCTGGTGACCAGGATGAGACCTGCTGGGACACCGCAGGCACTCCAGAGCCCACAGACAGTGCGTTCTGGAAAAACTGGCGGAAACCAGCAAAGGGTCGTGATCTACGGTTCATGAGATGGAGCCCCAGGACTTCAGGCTCTGTGCTCAGCGGGGAGTCAGCCTGAAGATTCTTGCCCTCTGCCCTGCCCCCCCTCATGTGCACACACACACTCTCTCTCTTTCTCTCAAATAAATAAATAAATCTAAAAAAAGAAAAAAAAAAACAGAACAGAACCACAGCCATGAACTCATGGCACCTGAATTCATTCATTCGTTTGTTTTATGGAAAACTCCTCGGACACCAGCCATTGCTACTAGAGGTGTGAGGATAAATAAACCATGCTTTCTACCTTCCAGAAACTCGCTTTCTATCAAGAGAGAAAGACATGCAAGTCAATAGCTATAGCCAGTATGATGGCACTCTAATTGTCCACGTATCAAATGCTATGAACATACACACAGAGGCTTGAAGGAAAGCTCCAGGGCACAGTTGTTTTTTGCTCTGCATCCCCTTGCGTCTGACCCTTGAGCAACACAGGTTTGAATTGTGTGAGTCCACTTAGGCGTGGATTTTTTTCAGTCAGTACAGTACAGTAAACGTATTTTCTCTTCCTTAGGATTTTCATCACATTTTTTTTCCTCTAGGTTACTTTATTGTAAGGATATAGTAATAACACATACAACCTAAACATGTGTTGATCAACTGTTTATGTTATCTGTCAGGCTTCTGTCAACAGTAGGCTAAATAGTAGTTAAGTTTTTGGGTGGGGGTCAAAATAATATGCAATTTTTTTACTAGAAGGGGGTTAGTGCCCCTAACCTCTTCATTGTTCAAGAGTTAACTCTACTTAGTTAAGCCCTGGAAGAGCAGAAAAAAGGTTTTCCTTTTTTCTACTTTCTCTCGTCTGGTCCTTCCTTGTTCTTTGTCAACAGTTGCATATGATTTCTGAGAAGGGGGACTGGGACATGAAGAAACTAATATTAGTTCAGCATTTCTATATGCTATTTGCTTTATATATAATTGGATTTATGGGATATATAGAAATATATGTCTTCAAATGAAAAAAATAAATAAATTAACCTCATGGGGTGCCTGGGTGGCTCAGTGGGTTAAACATCCGACTCTTGATTTTCGCTCAGGTCATGATCTCAAAGTTGTGAGGTTGAGCCCCATGTCAGTTTGTGCAACTGGGCGTGGAGCCTGCTTAAGAGTCTCTCTCTCCCTTTCCCTCTGCCCCTCCCCTCACCTCTCTAAAATTATTTTTTAAATTATATATAATTTAATTATATATATTTTATATATATATATATATTTATATAATTAATTATATACTTGGCCAGTTCCTTCTATTCTCATCCTTCTGGGGATGGGTTTCCACTCTCTGGGTGTAGGGGTATACCCCCAGGCTCATAGTAATTGATTGATTGGATAGAAGAGGATAGAGCATTTTAAATCATTTCCCTGGGTATTTTTGTTGGAGGTATAAGGGAAGGCTTCCATTTTCTTTTTGGTCATGCATCCCAAGGCTCAGTACTGCTGGCTACTCTGTCCATGCCACATTGTGGATGGAGATAAAGAGATAAAGATGGAGAGAAAAGACATCCCAATGGTATCAAATCCCCTATTTTAGTCCCTGAGATTTCTGAGTCAGGTCTAGTATCTTTGGCTTCTGGTTTCTGTGAAGCATCAATACCTCTCTAACCAATTTTCTTTTGTAAAAAGTTGATTTTATAAGACTTGCCACTGGGGTGCCTGGGTGGCTCAATTGGTTAAGCGACTGCCTTCGGCTCAGGTCATGATCCTCGCATCCTGGGATCGAGCCCCGCATCGGGCTCCTTGCTCAGTGGGAGTCTGCTTCTCCCTCTCCCTCTGTCTCTCCTCCTTGCTCTTGCTCTCTCTATCTTTCTCAAATAAATAAATAAAATTTAAAAAATATATAATACTTGCCACTGAAATATTCCTAAATGATGCAGATTATACAGCTACTGAGAATGGAGTCAGATTTGAAGCCAGGTCTGCCTGACTCCATAGCATGTGCTCATGCCCATATAGTGGATTTTTCTTCAGGTATGTTGGCTCTTCGACTTGCTCACTGTGGTTTGCTCCTTACCTTTCAGTTCTTTTACTTACAGGCGATATACTTGTCTAGAAAATGCTGAAATGAATGATGTAATTATTTATTCTCAACATCAAGGAGAAAGAAAAATATTTTAGATCAATTAAAGGAAGGCAATATAGAACATTGCCTATGTATGTGAGCTCTTATCCTCATCTGTCTGAATTCAAATCTCGGCTTATGAGCTATGTAGCCTTCCTCAAGTTTTCCTCATCTGTAAATTGGGGATAATAGAACCACCTCAGGGTTATCATGAAGATTAAATGAATGAATGCCTTTAAAGCATTGTCATAATACCTTGTGCCTGCAAGCTGCTCAATAAACACCAATTCTGATTTTTATTACTATATTATTATAAACACAAGTTTTTATTTGCCTGGGGTGAATGCCTAATAGTATAGTTGTTGAGTCATATGGTAATTGTGTATTTCTTTTATAATTAACAGCAAAACTGTTTTTCAGAGTGCCTGTTTGAATTTTACATTCCCATCAGCCATATCACATCCTTGCCAACATTTGTCATCTTGATACTTTAGCCATTCTGATAGGTGAGTAGTGATATCTCACTGTGGTTTCAATTTGCCTTTCCCCAGGGGCTAATGCTATTGAATATCTTTTTATGGCCATATTTGCCATCTGTAATGTTGTGTTTGGTGAAACATCTGTACATGTTCTTTGTTCACTTTCTAATTTTTTTTTTTTACTGTTGAGTTTTAAGAGTTCTTTATATATTCTAGGTATTAGTTCTTTGTCAGGTATATGGTCTGCAGATGTATTTTACTAACCTGTAGCTTGTCTTTTTATCCTTTTAACAGATTCATAAAGCAAAAATTTTAAGTTTTGATGAATTTAGAAGATTTTAAATTCTGTTTTATTAGTTTAAAGAACCATGTTTTTCAGTTTCAATCTAAGAGCTCTTTGTCTGGCCATACCTAGGTTACAATAATTTTCTCACATGCTTTTTGCAAAAATTTTAATAGTTTTATGCTTCACAACTTAAGTCCCTGATTAAGTTTGAGGTATTTTTTGTAAAAGTATGAAACATATCTGAAGTTCAGTATTTTGCCCATGGATATCCAATTGTTCCACACTGTTTATTAAAAAAGACTGTCTTTCCTCCACTGATTGCTTTTGCACCTCTGGCAAAAACCAGTTGAGCATATTTGTGTAGGGGTACGTATGGATTCTCTATCTCTTCTGGTTATCTTTGTGTTTATCCTTCTGAGCTGAATGGGCTGTTTTTATTCCTGTAGCTATACAATAAGCCTTAATTTCAGGTCAAGTGATTTCTCTCACCTTATTCTTCTTTGTAAAGATTGTTTAACTGTTCTGGGGCTTATACCTTTCAATGTCAATTTTTGAATACTCTTGTTGATATCTACAAAATTTGATGGGATTTTGAAAGGAATTGCATTAAACCTTTACATCAATTTGCGGAGAATTGAAATTTTATTATGTTGAGTATTCCAACCCATGAATATATCATGTTTCTTTAATTTGGTCTTCTTTGATTTCTTTAATTAGCATTTTAGGGGCACCTGGGTGGCTCAGCCAGTTAAACATCTGACTTCGGTTCAGGTCACGATCACAGTGTCCTGGGACCCTGCTCCCCATTCCCTCAGGCTCCATGCTCAATGGGGAGTCTGTTTCTCCCTTTCCCTCTGCCCCTCCCCCCACTCATGCTCACTCTCTATCTCAAATAAATAAATAAAATCTTTTTAAAAATTAGCATCTTAGGGGCACCTGGGTGGCTCAGTCTGCCTTCTGCTCAGGTCATGATCCCAGGGTCCTGGGATCGAGCCCCACGGTGGGCTCGCTGCTCAGTGGGAGCCTTCTTCTCCCTCTCCCTGCCGCTCCCCCTGCTTGTACTCTCTCCCTCTGTGTCAAAGAAATAAATAAAATCTTTAAAAATTTAAAAAATAAAAAATTAACATTTTATAATTTTTAGCAAAGAGATACTGTGAACATTTTAAGTGTATACCTAAGCACTTTATTTTCTGTTCTGTGATTGTAATGGCATTGTGTGTTTTTTTTAAGATTTATTTATTTATTTTTAGAGAGAGAGAGAGAGCGTGCACGTGCACATGCGACAGTGACAGCCGGAGGAGGGGCAGAGGGAGAGAATCTCAAGCACTCTCTGCTGAGCCCCACATGGAGCTTGATCGCAAGACCCCGAGATCACAACCTAAGCCAAAACCAAGAGCTGGTCGTTCAACCTACTAAGCCACCCAGGCGTTCCTGTAATCATATTGTATTTTTAATTTCAGTTTCCATATGTTTACCGTATGTTATTATACAGAAATGTGATTGATTTTTATCTGTTGACCATCCTGTGAGCTTGCTAAGTTCACTTATTCATTGTAGGATTTTATTTAAAATATTTTGAGATTTTATAGATTTAGACACCGAAGAGATGAATAACTCTGCTGAGGTCACACTATTAGTGGGTCAGGTGGAATGTGAGTCCAACTTATATGAGTACAAACCTGGATGCTTAGCTGCCACGCAAAATGCAACATCATTTCCTGGTGAGACACCTACTTGGGCTCCAAAGGGCAAAGATGTTGACTTAGTAAATGCATTTACACCTTTTTATCTTCTCTGCCCCACCCTTCCTTTTTAGCTTCTTTGTTGAAAATTAATTGACCGTCTATAGGTGGTTTTACTTTGAGTCCTCTATTCTGTTCCACTGATCTTATATCTGTCTTTAATGTCAAGATTATGCTGTTTTATTACTATAGGTTTGTAATATAGTCTGAAAACAGAAAGTGTGATACCTCCAGCTTTGTTCTTTCTCAAGATTGCTTTGAGTATTTGGGTCTTTTGAGATTGAATACAAATTTGGAGATTGTTCTATTTCTGTGAAAAATGCCATTGGAATTTTGATAGGGATTGCATTGAATCTGTAGATTGCTTTGGGTATAATGGATATTTGAAAGATATTAATTCTTCTAATCCATGAACACTGATATCTTTCCATTTATTTTTGTCTTCTTTAGTTTCTTTCATCGATGTCTTATAGTTTTCAATGTATAGAGTTTTTACATCATTGGTTAAATTTATCCTAAATACTTTTAAATAGTATTCTAAGTGGAATTGTTTCTTAATTTCTTTTTCTGATAGTTTGTTGTTGGTTTGTAGAAATGGAACTAATTTTTGTATACTAATTTTGTATCCTGCAACTTTACTGAATTCTTTCATTAGTTCTAACAGGTTTTATGGTGGAGTCTCTTTAGGGTTTTCTATGTAATCTCATATCATCTGCAAATAGAGACAATTTTACTTCTTTTCTGATTTGAATGACTTTTATTTCTTTTTCATTTTATCATTATTTAATGTCCTTCTTTGTATCTAATAACTTTATTTGCTCTGAAGTTCTCTTTAACTGATATTAATATAGCTAATCCTGCTTTTTATTTTTTATTCATTTTTGCATCATTTATCTTTTTCCATCCTTTTTTTCTACTTACCAGCATTGTTATATTTCAACTGAGTTTCTTATGAATAACATATAATTGAGTTATGTGTATGTGTGTGTGTGTGTAGGTGTGTGTGTGTATGAGAGAGAGAGAGATTTATCAACTCTGGCAATTTTTGTCTATTGATTGGTATATTTAAATCATTTTCATTTAGGGTAATTATTGATAAGTTAGTGCTTAAGTCTATCATTTTATTTTTTGTTTTCTCTTTGTCTAGCTCTTATTTCTCTGTTTCTCCTTTCTTGCCTTCTTATACATTACTTCAAAGTTTTTTTTATTCTATCTTTAATTATAATGTTTTTTGAAGCTACACATTTCATGCTAACGTTTTTTTAAAATTAATTAATTTATTTGAGAGAGAGAGAAATAACATGAGCAGGGGGAGGGGCAGAGGGAGAGGGAGAAGCAGACACCCCACTGAGCAGGGAGCCCCATGTGGGGCTCTATCCCAGGACCCTGGGATCATTACCTCAGCAGAAGACAGACATTTAACTGACTGAACCATCCAGGTCCCCAGTTATAATGTTTTTAAGTGTATCTCTTTGTATACTTTTCACAATGGTTGCTCTGGGCGTTACCATATATATTATGACTTATAACAGTCTATAATGACAACTTTTTATCACTTAAATGAAATGAAGAAACCTCATTTTCATGTAGATCTTTTTAGTTTCCTCCAATTTAAATGTCATGGTCTTAAGTATTAGTTTTTGTTTCAATCATAAAATATGATTTTTAAAACTCATAAAGAAAAAACAGTGTATAACATGTACCCCTATTTCTGCTCTGTTGTTTCTTCTCTCTTCCTGATGCTTCAGGATTTTCTCTTTTATCATTTGCTTTCTGTTTAAACTGCCTTTAGTCACTGCTTAAGGGTAGTTCTGCTAGTGACAAAGCCTTTAGTTTTCCTTTGCTTTGGCCATTTCCCGTCCCTGATTCCACCCTTCAGTTTTATATCTCTTGGTGGATGTAAGGATTCTCAGGCCCAAATAGAAGAACTTTTACCCTCCTACTTCTTGGTCATTCCCATTTGTTCTATGGGAGAAATGAGCTTACTTAGGAAATGAGCCGACCTCAACCTTCCACTGCTAGATTGGGAGTCAGGAAACAACTGGTGTGGGTCTTCTGTTGTATGGAGAGACATAGGATGCTCTGCAACTGCCTTCTCCAATCCTACAATCCCGTCCAGTTCATTTTTTCCTTACCAACTTTCAGATTTCTCCTTTGGTTCTCTTGCATTTATTTGCATGGTTTATGGTTACAAATAGAAAAGGAAAGGAGGGAGAAATGGGTCTATAACATCTTCTGAAGACCAGAGTCACAAAATGGAATTTTGACTCAAAGTCCTTACCAGCTTTAGTGACGCTGATTACTGAAAACAAACACAGCACTGGAAATGTTTTTAGATTCAGCCTCATGTTAAGTCCTTAAACCCCTGTGCTTTATAGATATACAAACTTCACAGAAAATAGGAGGGTTCCCAAAAGTTTTAAACACACTGACCATAGGGAAACTGCTGTCTTTACCAAAATTTGATATACAAGTTTAGAGTTCTCTTAACCTTATTCCCAGTACAAATTGTAAAGTTTGCCTTATTGACCAGCTGCTTTTCATTTTCCCTTCTGGATGCAGTTTCTTTCTTTATGCTTGGAGTCTTTCTGCTATAGCAAGCAATACACGTGATTGTTAGCGATGGCAAATCCTGTTGATAGTGGTGTGTATTTCACACATTGATGTTCCCTTTGCTTTTCCTGTTAGAATGCTTGCATTCCACTTTCTCTCCTTTCATGATTTTTCTCGTTGACTGTACCTCAGTTGATTAAGCTAAAGTATTAGTTTAAATTATGCTTACCTTTCAGCTAAGGTATTAGTTTAAATTACCTTTAATTGTGCACACATTATGCCTTCTAGAAAATGTTTGCATTATAATAAACCTTTTCAGTGTTTCAGCCTCAAAGAATAGTTAATGCAGATATTTAATACCTTGTGACTGGATAGTGGCAAAAATTTGGGGGGTCTCTGTTTTCTTACTTATAGAGAAAAGAGTTAAATTAATTGCCATGTAGAGTTATTCCAGTATTATGATTCTAATTGAATAGATGTGAATGTGCATAATTAATCATGTCATTCTCCCCATTCTTACAATGATAAGAAAAACTTATCTCTCCCCCAAATTAAATTAATAATGATTAAGGAAAGGCCCAGCCATGTTGCATCTGCCAAGGATTTGGCAAATGTATGCATCTGGGGTATATTGTGGACTCTACTGTGATCCTCTGCTAGAACAACCAGATGTACAGGAAGATGAAAGATCCTCCATGCTTTTAAGAATATTTTATGTCTTTTATTTTGTTTTCTGATACATGACCACATTTCACAGTTAGAATATGCTTTTGACACAGAAGGAACATGTTGCAATATGTATTCTATTTTTCATGTTATTAGTACCTATAGTTTGCTACTAAAGTATTAAGGAAATGCTACTACGTCTTTGGCTCTTTCCACTAAGTCTCAGGTATGCAGGAAACTCATTTATTGTCATTCAGTTCATAAATGTCTCATAATAATTGAAGACTTAATTGGTAGTCTTATTCCATTAATTAAGTTTATTGTATGTATTCTTATCCTTGCATTTTTTTTAAGACAAAGGGGGATTACAAAAAAAAAAAAAAAGGAAAAGGGAGGGGCACCTGGGTGGCTCAGTTGTTTAAACATTTTCCTTAGGCTCAGGTCAAGATTCCAGGGTCCTGGGAGAGTGCCCCACTCAGCGGGGAATCTGCTTCTCCCTCTCCCTCTGCCCCTTCTCCGCTCCTGCTTGCTCCCTCTCTCTCTCTCTCTCTCTCAAATAAATAAATAAAATCTTTAATAAAAAAAAGGAAAAGGGAGAGAAACATAATTAGGAAAGAGGTAGACAATTATATCTACTCAAAGCAAAAGCAACCTTGACAAGCTAAATAATTGAGTTCAGTTTTCTGCCTGTGAAATGGAAGAACAATGAGGCAGAAATTCTGGACTCCAGTGAATGCTCCATAATTATGTCCATTCTCTCTTGTGATGGGGTCAAATCTGACACAAATGGAAAATGTAGAGAACACTGTCTTTCTTTGTTTTCCTCATCTAAGTGGGTGCTTTAGGCTAGGTGATCTAAACTATAGATCTACCTCTGTTATCTAATTTCTTTCAAAACTTCGGAATTTCTTGGTTTGTATGACTTGGTTTGGTGCAACCACGAAGATTATAAATGATTAAGACATAGTCTCTAGAACCACGGTGATGAGCTGTTTCTTCAGCAACCACAGACATGGCAAAGGGGAGAAAATAATTGAGTATAACTAGATATTTAAAGAGGGTTTTGAGCTTTTATTGAGTTCTCAGATGTCTTCTTCATTCAGTTGTACAAATATTGAATTGCATTTTCCCCTTCTCTGAATTTTAATCTTTTTATTTTGTAAAACTTAAGTGGTTTCTGAACATCACATTCCACTTCTGCATAGATAAGAGCTGCTTCACAAAGTTCTGTGAAGGGATATTGTTTAATATTTCTCTTGGTTTATAAGAGAGTGGATAAAAGTAGCTAAGATTGCTTTTCATATCTTCAGCTAGCTAATATTTCATGGTGTACTTTGTTTTGGTATTTTACTATTGGCTGTATGTCATTATAAACAAACAATTTTTAAAATCAAATTTGTATAAATCTTATCATTCCAGTCTCATCATTATATAAAACTCTGTTTTGCACACTAGTCCCCAATTAAGGCACTCTGAAGATGTATTTAACTATAAACTGTTATCAAGATGATCATTAAACCAATGTACAAACATCAAGTATTCTTTTTTGACTATAGTGTATATATGCTTTCTTTTTATATATTTGCTTTTACTTGGCATGTCAATTTTTAGTATTTGTGAAGCAAATTTAAAATTAATGAAGCAGTTTTTTTATCATTAAGAATACATACAACAAATTAGAGATATACATAGACAAAAAGCAAATTATTTTTTCTATCCAAATAAAATTATTTTATTATCACATATGAATTTTTGTTCACTCTCCACATGCAAATGCATTTAATAGAATTGTAGTCACTAAGCACATGGCTTGTCTGCTTTTGAAATCCTATTATAAACATTTCTCCTTCTCTTGAGAGACTCCATAATTATGAATTCCAATCCTATTCTGTGTTCCTATTCCATAATTTGCTAGGCTATTCCTTCTTTTAAAACATTTGTGTTGTTTTCTATCCATCTGCTACCTACTATCTATATATACCTTTATATTTTTATGCTAAAGATTATATTACTATATGATCCTGTGCATGTATCTGTGTATGTGTGTGTGAGTATGTGTGCTTTATGTTCCGTTATTTCATTATGATGAATTCTTAGTTGTAGAATAATAGAACCAAAAGTTATGAATTCCTGTGTATTTTTGCATTTTTTTCCTAGAAAAGATTGTATTTTTTAAAAAATGTTTTTAAAACTCCTATGATTCTGGAGGTGTTGGCAGTATATATAAAAAAATAGTATTGCTTTGCAAATGTAATGTGAGAGTCTGGCCCAATGTCAGTGTATGTGAAGGCCACCCAAATGTTTTTCTTTGAATCAGAACATTAATCTTCCAATTTTTATTTTCATTAATCAATCATTATTTAATTTCATGGTTAAAAAAATGAATAAGTTAAGTTTTAGAAGATTTTGAAGAAGTTTTTCAAATTCTCATTTCTACTTGTTTTATGTCAAGAGATTCACAAGCTTAGGAAGAAAAAATTGCTTTTTACAAGGTGTGCTTTTAACACATTATGTTATTCTGAATATTATTTATCATATCTTAATAATTTTGCTGTAAATAATCTTTTAGAAAGACATTTTTATAGAAGGCTGGCTAACTAAACATATACTAAACATATACACATCAGATAAATTGAGGTCTTCTTCTGCCAGGCCATAATGTCTTTGTTGTTACTGTTCTTTATCTATATTGTAGTGATTCAAGAGTATCTAAAATTATATTTTACCTTTTGTGGAGACTTTGAAGATTATAAAAATGAACCTAACCACAACATGTAATTAAATTGTGGCCTTATTAGTAGTTTCTTAAACTTTATATACGCTGAGGAAGGCAAATAGATTTCATCTTCTGTACCAAGTTAGCTCACCTAGTGGTGGGTGTCTGGAATGTGTTTTGAGGACAGAGAAGACCCATCTTTTTCAGCAGGAGAGTACTTGGATGCTGACACTCAGTGCTCTGTCTCATGTATCATAGGAACAGGAACAGAGTGTATTTGCCACAATCTTGCAATCCAGTACCTACATATTTTTTTTAAAGGTTTTTTAAAAAGATTTTATTTATTTATTTGAGAGAGAGAGAGAGAGAGAGAGCACGAGTGGTGGGAGAGGGAGGTGGGGGTGAAGAAGAGGGGCAGAGGGAGAGGGAGAAGCAGATGCCCCACTGAGCAGGGAACCCAACGGGTTGGGGGGGCTCGATTCCTGGACCCTGAGCCAAAGGCAGACACTTTACCGACTGAACAACCCTGGCTCCCCAGACCTTCATATTTTTTAGTAGTCCTTCCTGTTGGACAATATAGATAAACTGCTGTAAGAATACAAGGAAAGGTGAATGAGCCACTTAATAGTTGTAATTCTCTGGAGAAATTGTTATGTAGGAGAAAAAAAAGAAAAGAAAAAAATCAAGCATGTGAGGCTATGCAGCAGAATTCTTTTGTTGTTCAAATATTCTGCTTACTATCTCACCTTTCTAGGGCTATGCACCAAATGCTGCTAAATTAACAAGCCTATAGGTTCAAATGAAGTCATGTCTACCTATGTTTAAATTGTGCCAGTTCACCTCTCACATGTCTGACTCTATGGCAGTGTATAACAATAGAAGCAACATCTCCCCCCTGGCCGCCAGGAGATATTTAGGAAATGTGTAAAAGTCTCTATGGTTCAGTGATTGGTAGGTGTTACTGGATTTGGGTAGGTAGGGATCAGAAATTCTAGAAAACTGAAATGCACAGGGTAGTTCTGTATAACAAGAGAAATCTCTGATGTCCACAGAAATCTCCAGTGCCCAGGAAGACAAACCTCACTATGGATACACCCCAAGAACTGGACCGGAAGAGTCCTGCTCCAGCCCCACATATCACAAACACTCAAAAATGAACTTATTGAAGAATTTAGAGGTGCCTCTTTCACTTAGGATCCACACAGCTTTTATAACCCTAAACACCTCTTTTTATCAGGCCCCAGGGAAATACTTGTTTAATGACTTTAAAGCAAAGGATGACTATGTGTGAATATGGTGAAGATTTCTGAGTGGTGTCACTGCTGAAAGGAGTGCAAGAAATATTAGAAAGACATTGCTTACATAGAGAAAAGAAAAATTAACTTGTCAAATTCTGTCTTTCAGGTAGCATGCAATCAATTCCTGCATAATTAAAAACTGCAGGAACTGCTGAATATCCATTTTCTTGTTTCTCTCCATGCTCCAGTTTATGTTTCTAGAGTTATTCACAAATTTATGTTATATTCGGAACACTCGTACTTGGATATATAAGGAACATTTTGCAATATTAAGTAATTCATATTACTCTTTTTTAAATTTTATTTTAGTTTATTAATTTATTTGACAGAGAAAGAGACAGCGAGAGAGGAACACAAGCAGGGGGAGTGGGAGAGGGAGAAGCAGGTTTCCCACTGAGCAGGGAGCCTGGCTCAATCCCAGGACCCTGGGATCATGACCTGAGCCAAAGGCAGACGCTTAATGACTGAGCCACCCAGGCGCCCCCGTAATTCATATTACTCTTAAATCTTGTATTTGCAGGTCTAGCTGTAATGTGCAAGAAACAAGATACAAATTCTTCACATTGGCTGCAAAATGGACATTGAATGTTCAATGGTTCAATGTTGAGAATAGTTTTATTTTATAAACTTGTTTGGTATGACAGTTAATTAATTAAATAAAATGTTGACTTTATTTAAATATTTAATTTAAAATTTAATATTAATCTATATAAATATGTATTTGCCTTTTAATTTAATAAAACATTAAATAAAACTTCACTGGAAAACATACATTTTAAAAAATCCAATAACTTAGGAGGAGGTCATTATTGAGGAGGGGACTTAAATATTAGTAAAGGTTTTGTCCTGATTTCATTAAGTAATTTATCAGTCACCCATATTTAATTGTAATTGTGTAGTTTAGTAGAGCAATTACTGGAAAAGCAAAAATATTTGATTGTAGACAAGTAAGAGAGATTTGAGACACGTTTTAACAGGTTTTAAATCAAATAATATTAAATTGTCTGATATACATGAAACACCAAGTTTCATTAGTAAATATGGTTTTAACATTTAATATTATTATCATGTTAAGTATATTTCCATATTATTTGTAGGAAATAATAAAAAAATCTATGTTGTAAAAATTACATATGGAGTTTATGTATTTGCTTGTAGGCTACTTGTTCTCATTTTTACTTTGACACTATTCCTAGAGGTCTACCACACAGAATTTCTATAGGTCTTTCATAACTATTTATTTTTCTTTTTTCTTTTTTTTTAAAGATTTTATTTATTTATTTGACAGAGATTACACAGCAAGAGAGGGAACACAAGCAGGGGGAGTGGGAGAGGGAGAAGCAGGCTTCCCGCTGAGCAGGAAGCCTGATGCGGGGCTCTTTCCCAGGACCCTGGGATCGTGACCTGAGCCTAAGGCAGATGCTTAATGACTGAGCCACCCAGGCACCCCATGACTATTTATTTTTCTAATCCATTCTTCAACTCAAGTAATCTCCTAAGAGATAGTCTTCACTGATCTCTAAATACTAAGGAGTGAATGTACACCTCAACATGTGGAGGGATTTCTAGAAGTATTTTTTCTGTCATACTTTATCAAAGCAAATTATTTTGACATAGGTATAAATATGACCTGGTTCATATGTAGTGATATCACATTTCCTCAATTTTCCACTTCAGCAGCCTAGCTAACAATATGCCTACTTCAGTTAAGATTATTGCTATTTTTTCTTGAGCAACTGGTAGGATGGGGTCGCTATTTATGAATACAGGAAGGACTATAGGATGAATATATTGGAGGTTGGTAAAAATAAATAATACAGGTTTTAGACATGTTATGATTGAGATGTCTATTGGGCATTTGGTCTGCACAGCTCTAGAGCCCTATCTCATATTCTCTTGGTCTTTCTTTTACTTCAAGCATTGAAATGGCAACTAGCTTCATGTAGGGATAACCTGATAGCCTCTGACACAGATACACCTTGAATTCTCACTCCTGGGGTTCTCTGATGCTGGATATGCAACATCTACTGAATACCACCCAAGCATGAGAAATTTGAAATTGAAGCTTAACACTTCATGCTGTAACATTTGACCAATTATGGATGGGAATCAGTGGACTCCTTGTTATTCAGATGGATAATATTGAAGCATAATTTTAATTGCATAATTTTAAGAACCATAGAAATTCATGGAAGAATTAAAGGCCTAAAGGCCTTGAGCTAAACCTATTTGATGGCTAAAACAGACCATAAATGATGTGTAGCTATTTTTAATCCTTATTTATCCACTTACTATTCTTGTTGGTACTCCTAAACTGTATTTTTAGATTATATTTAAGCTGAAAACAGTTTTCCCCAATGAGCAGAAATATTGATAACATTATTCTTCACATTAGACTATTAAATAGTCTATGATTATAATATTGCTGTTTACCCACTGCCACTCTTATGTGATTTATAATTACATTGTATGTCTTTTCCCATTCTTTTTCATTAACCTATCTACATCTTTGTATTTAAAATAGGTTTCTTGTAAACATCATAGAGTTGAGTTTTGATTTATTTTTGTATCCAGTCTGTCAATCTCTGACTTAACAAGAGTGTTTCGACCACTTACATTTAATGTTATTATTGATAGCTTTGGGTTGAAAGACAATTTTTCTCAAATAGACCTTTGATTTGACAACTCATCTACCACTAGTTTGAATTGTTGTGTTAATACTAAGTTAAGTATAAAATCTTTTGATTTCAGTAGGAAAAAAAAGTTAACTAAAATGTTTTAGAGTTAGACTGAACAAAATAAATGTAATTTTCCCTTTTTAAACAATTCTGACATTTTGTAATCAGATTACACCATACTACAATAAGAATAGTTTTTTAGAGATCTATGTTAAACTTTTACAACCATCTATTTTGCTAGATGTTTCTTTGAGTAACAGAATGTAGTTTTATTATGATATATCACTATGGTTTTCTTCTGGCTTTCGTCCGTATTTAAACAAAATCCAATGAAAATGCATACTATCTAGTATTTATCTATACATCCATATTATGGGAGAGTATAGCAAGCCATTCAAATAATAGATTGCACTTTCTCCTTTCCCAAGCAGACTTTTTGTTGGTGTGTCAGCAGTTTTGTTGATTAACTTCTGTTGGGTTTCAATGCTAAATGACAATAAATAAATATTCACTGTCGGTTATTCTTAAACAAATACCTCTGACTTATCACAGAAGTATGATTTGCAAGACTGAAACTTAAGAAGAGAGGCATCCTTCCTATCTATAAAGAGGTCTCTAACTAGCCAGTTGAACACTACATGTATTATTGGCATGCTGATAAGAGACATTAGGGCAGGAAAAACTGCTGTCTGCTTATACATTACAGTTGGCCTCCCCTATGCAGAATTGAGAACGTTTTAAGATGGTGAGATATGATCAGTATTTCCATTTTAATTTCATAAAATAATGCTCTTTTATTAGAAAAGCTATTAAAAATGACCAAATAGAAAACTTTTAAATTATGTATTAAGAGTTCTTTAACACTTTCTATATTAGTGTTCCCTGTCCCAAAGATTACTGCTTTCATCTACGAGTTTGGCTCTGTATACAATAGTTCATCATTTTTAGTCATGTGTGACTAGGCCTTTCAAAGCTCGTTTTTCAAAATGGAGATATATTAGCATTTAATGAAAAGATTATTTTTGGTTTGGGAGTTCTAATTTGGCAAGAAATTTTAACTTTGTAAGATTGTTTATTCTTCTTTATTTTTTCTGGCTTTTCTTGGTATGTTTGTCTTCTGTAATTGTTCCTATTAACCTCAAAGCTAATATAATGTTGATTTTTTTCTAAAGTTATGTTTTGTTGGAAATTGAAAGCATTTTCTGATCAAATGATGTACAAATTTTTAATTGTGAGACATTTAATGAGATGAAGTGTTAACATGATGGAATATCTAGGAAAACTTATGATCCCTTCCATTACACTGTAGTAACAGAAAACATGTAAGAAGGGCAATACAGCTGTCAAAATTTCACATCAATACTTTAAAACCACTCAGGTGACTTGAAATTTTGTGCCAATCGTGTTTTAAAGACGTTCCTTTACCCTTTGATAAATGATTAAAAATGCGGTGGGAGCAGAAGAAAGGCTGGAAATGCTGAAGTCAATTCCTAAGATATCACTTGCAGATATGCTACCAGTTCAAAAAAAAAAAAAGAAATTAGTAGGGGGAAACCTCACTAAAATGGAGTCAGGAGTTGTCAGTAGGGGGAGCTCTCATGCCCCACCACGTTGTAGTCTACTGCAGCCCCAACAGGAGCATACTTGCCCTTGCTCCTGGACACTACTCAGCTATTCCAGCCAGAGAAAGAGATGCTTTCCTTATCCTGACCACCCCCCCAACCAAAAATTCAGCCAATGAAAAGCTGCCACACTTCGAACTCCTCAATTTACTCCAGTCAACTTTTAATTCATAAAAACTTTCCCAACTTACCCCCTTTCTCCTTAAAAAAGCATACCACTCCTTCATTCCCCAGACTTTGACTATGGTTTTGCAACAGCTTGTTTGTCCTGGATTGCAGTTCTCTTTTATTCCCAAATAAACCCATCTCTTGCTGGTAAAATAACTGGCAGGTTTACTTTTAAAGTTAACCATATCATAATTGCTTAATTTTTTTATATTCAATTATTGGGTTCCTTTCTTAATCTTAAGGATTCCTTGGCATTTCATCAATTCTATAATCAACTTTTGTGCAGCTCCAATTTTTTTTTAAAGATTTTTTTTAAGATTTTATTTATTTATTTGACAGAGAGAGAATGAGAGAGAGAGAGCACGAGAGGGAAGAGGGTCAGAGGGAGAAGCAGACTCCCTGCTGAGCAGGGAGCCCGATGCGGGACTCGATCCCGGGACTCCAGGATCATGACCTGAGCCGAAGGCAGTTGCTTAACCAACTGAGCCACCCAGGCGCCCCTGTGCAGCTTCAATTTATAAAGACCTGCCAAATAAAAAAATGCAGTTGAAGAGAGATACTTCTTTCTTTCACCTCAAGAATACTACAGTCATGTACTCTGCTATTTTGGGCCACACATTTTTCATCACTTTTGAAAAAAAAAAAGTTGCACAGCATAAGGATTAGGAATGTGCATTTTTTGGAATTAGATAAACAGGTCTACTCCCTATATTTGTAAGGGTTCTGGGTAAATGGAATCAATGGAGGTACAAATGACATGTGTCTAAATATTTGAGTTATAAATTACAAAACTTGTGAGTTGTAAATTATTAAATAAAATAATTCCTTTGCTTCTGTTTTGAAAAAAATATGCCTTCATAATGACCTGCAGGAACAGGTTTTTACTGAAAATATTCAGTTATCATAGAGTTCTGCATAAAAAACCAGAGGGACCTGGCCATTGGCTTCTAGACTTTGGCCTCCAGACAAGTCCACCACCTTCTTTCCAAAGTCTCTTCTCTGTCCTGTTACAGGGGAGGGCGGGGTGGCTGTCTCAGCCTGCACATCCACACTCAGTCCACATTGCCGCAAAGCTGCTCTTGACCATTCTTCAGGTTTAAGGTTGTCTGTGTTGGAAGCATGTGCATAGTTGTGGAGGAGCGGAGATGGGTTGCTAGGAGTGTTCATCCCTCAGCCCCATGGACCTTGTGCCCTGTGGAGCAATGCGCATCAGGACAAGGCTCAGAGTTCCTCTGAAGTGCATGCCCCCGATCAGGGGCCATACTTGCCTCGTTCCCAGTGTGGTACTGCAGGTAGTCTTATGTTTAGAACTTGCGCCCATCAATTACTAGTTGTGTGTCCTTTACGTTAGAGCCAGAGTGCCTGGGTCTGAATGTCAGCTTCACCACTTGATAGCTGTGGAGCTTTGGGAATATTATATAATCTTTCTCTCAGTTTCCTCATCTACAAATGGGGATAATAATGATCCCTAACTCAAAGGATTGCTTTGAGAGTTCAATGAGTTAATATTTGTGAAATGCTTAGAAGAGTGCCTGGTGCTGTGAATTGTGCAAGACTGTTGAATCACAGATCTGTACCTCTGAAACAAATAATGCAATATATGTTAAGAAAAAAAGAAAAAAGAAGAAGATAGTCGGGGGGAAGAATGAAGAGGGGGAAATCGGAGGGGGAGACAAACCATGAGAGACGATGGACTCTGAAAAACAAACTGAGGGTTCTAGAGGGGAGGGGGTGCGGGGATGGGTTAGCCTGGTGATGGGTATTAAAGAGGGCACGTTCTGCGTGGGGCACTGGGTGTTATGCACAAACAATGAATCATGAAACACTACATCACAAACTAATAATGTAATGTATGGTGATTAACATAACAATAAAAAAGAAGAGTGCCCGGCACATAGCAAATACTTGAGAGCTATTTGTTTAAGAAGTAAAAAAAAAAAGGTTTCTTATTTGTGAAAATGGTAATTTTAATGATAACTTCATCAGAAGGAGTTGAAAAAATACATAAGTTAATACCTAAGAAGTGTTATTCCGGTGTTGGCACAAGGTAAGTGTAGTGGATTGTTGAATAATAATAGGGTGTAAAGAAGTAAATAAAATGTAGCTCTTGACATATACATCATAAGATTAAAAATTAGAGCCTTTTTGCAACGTTATTGTTCTTTGTACATTTTACATTTTCCTTGACAGTCAATGATGCTATAGACATTTTCTTGGCTTTGTAAGTTTGAAGGCACAAATATTCCCCCTTTTGATAAATTTATATTGTTTTTTATGACCATTAATCTCAGAAATTAGAAAGTCTTATCACATATTTGCCATTTTAAGCTAATCCATTTAGTTGATGTTTGTTATATGGTCTAACTGTGCAGAAGTAATAAACATTTAACTTCATGTATAACATTGGGGCTAGTAAGACATTATTGGTCAAAAGCAGGAGTTTACTTTGTTTGTCTTTAAAGCAATCTTTTACCCAGAATGACAAATATATAATGAATTAATTTTAACTTCATAAAAAATGATGTACATAAGGTTAAAATTAAAGTACATATCTACAGTATCCTTTTAAAAAATTGCTTTAAGTATGGATATAAGAGCTGACGATTTTATTTTCTCCAATATTTCTTAAAAATAAAAGAAAAGAGAAGTTCTTAACATTATTCAATGACAAGAAATAGTTGACGTGATTCTTGAGTTTAGGTAATGGAAGATGGCAATGTCTTCTTAAAGTATCTATTTCCCATTTACACTAAAATAAATGGGCATGTTCATAAAATGATCTATAAAACTATACTTATTCTTGAAAGTATTGTATTTAGATTATTGACACTTTAAGATTGAAATTCATTCATAATTTATTAGAGAGAGTTAAAATGTAATGCAATCATTTAGAGCTATTTTTTTTTTTAGGAAAAGCCTAATTTTGAAATTGAATTACTCAGAAGGATAATAGTTGCTGATGTGTTTAAATAATTCAACAGTGTAAATTATTAGTAAGGTTGTTTTAAAATATTTGTTGCATATATATGTGCAAATATATATATGTATATTTATGCTTGCCTTTAAATGTGCCTTTATATATATATAAATATATATATATATTTATGCTTGCCTTTAAATGTGAAGTGGTTTTAATTATTCATAGTGTAATGGTCTTCCTACAAACTGCTGTACCCAACTAGAAAACAGGCATTGATTTTCTACAGTTTACCAGCTTCTTTCAGAGTCATCAGAGGTTGAATATAGAGTTTAGAAGTATGAAGTTCTCTAAAGGTGATAGAGATAAATTTGAGACAGTAGGTCCGTTTCCTATAACCCTGTGTTGATTTGAATCTTAATCAGATACCTTATAAAAAGGTTAATCTTTTAGTTAAAATCTTTTCATTAAAGGATGAACATATACTTCTGAGTTTAAGCACTTTAGCTATCTCAAAATTTAAAGTATCTGTCTAATTTCAGACTTGTATTGCATAGTATTTCTGAATAGAATGAAATTCAGAAAAAGATATGCCATCACATTTTTAGTTAGCATAGAAAATAGGCTAAGAACCACTATTTACACATTTGGGGTAAAAATATTTTCTCAAAATATATTTTAAGAATAAAATAGAGTAGTTTCAAGCATCTAAACCTACCATAGTGCCCAACAAAATGGGTCCAAGTCCCATTCACTAAGCAACAACTTCTTGTTTCCAATAAATCTATTTCTTTTTGGTGTTTTAGGACTTGTTTGTTTCCTCCCTCTTTCTCAAGATTTTTGGTTAAATTAGATAATTTACAAATAATTATAAAATGCAAGATACTTTCAATAAAAGCTTCTTGAGACATACATAATTTTATTTGAGCATTTTAAGAAGTTTCGGTTTGTTTTCTGGTAGTGTACGTGAAGGTCATGTGTTAGTCAAGTCAGTGTTAGCATCAGTAATAAGCATACCTTAAAATATATAGTTTCTCAAAGATGGTTAAAGTTGATTTCTTGCTCACACAATATCTAAAACAGGGGCTTCTGGTAGACTAGTGGCTTTCCTCCGATTAGTATGTGATTCTGAAACTCAGGATTTTTCCATCTTATGTTTCTGCCTTCTTTAAATGGCCTTCAACTTCCCAGTTCTTGCCTGAGTCACATCAATGAGAAAGAAAGAGCATCAAGGAATGATGAATGGGAGGTTTTTATAGGCCACGTCTGGAAATGGCTCATTTCACTTCCTTCAGATTCCATTTACCAGAATTTGGTTATGGCCACAGCTAAGTGCAAGGGTGCTATGGAATGTAATGTAGCTGTATTACCTGAAGAAAGGAGAAATGGGTTTAATTTTATAGTTAGCAAAACAGATCCATGCACATGTTGGGATGAGCACTGGGTGCCATATGTAACTAATGAATCACTGAACACTACAACAAAAACTTATGATGTACTTACTGTATGTTGGCTAACTCAACATAATGAAAAATTTTTAAAAATTAAAAAATTATCTTAATATAAAAAAGATGATTTTAAAGTTATAAACCACTATTATATCAATTCAATTCTTTATTTTTTAAAAAGATCTTTATTATTTATTCGTCAAAAAGAGAGAGAGAGCACAAGTGGGGGAGTGGCAGGCAGAGGGAGAAGCAGGCTCCCCGCTGAGCAAAGAGCCCAATGCAGGACTCGATCCCAGGACCCTGGGATCATGACCTGAACTGAAGGCAGACACTTAACTGACTGAGTCACCCAGAGGTCCCTTAATTCTTTATTTTGTAAGCTACTCTAATATGACTTAATAGTTTTCCTGAGCACATACTGAATAACTTTAAGAATATGAATTGACTGTATAAGTTATGTCTGTGATGCTGATCTGACAATTTCAGTTTAATCAAATTGAGATGAATGAAAAAAAGGATAATATGGATTTGGCCAAAATAATGTGATTGATTGTTTAACTCAGTTTAACTACAGGGGAGTGAATTTGTTTGCTATATAATTGAATTTTATTTTTGTGGCAGAGGATATCCACGGTCATATCAATGATTGGTGCACATTTAGTTGCAGGACCACTAGGTGGCTGGGAGCTGAGAATAGGGGAACAGAGACTCCTGTGAGGGTAACTGCACCATCATTAGAAATGCAAGGGGACTGGTGGGTCAACTAGATGAACTCTTGTAAAAACCGTAGGGGCCAAGGGCAAGCTCGCAAAATGTGCCGCTCTGGCACGTTCGTTATTTTAAATAAACGTTACTTAAGAAACAACCCAGAGGCGTTTGGCTGGCTCAGTTGGTGGAGCCTGTGATTTTTGATCTCGGAGTTGTAAGTTTGAACCCCATGTTGGATGTAGAGGTCACTTAAAATAATTAAAAAAAAAAAGAACAAACTCAGACAAGGACACTCAGACCCTCCTCTAAACCCCTAAAAACAGGAAACAAATCTTCCATATGAAAAATATCCTTCTTATACTAAGAAGTAAAAAGACATCTTTATCCCCAGAGATGGGGACTTTAAAGTAGAGAAAGCTATAAAAATAAACTTTGTTGCTTTTTACTAATCTACTCTCTCAGTCCAAATTCCCTTTAGAATTCCTTACTAACCAACGTTCTCAAACACCGTTTTCCTTATCCTGTAAATTCCTCACAAATTTACTGTCTCTTTGTCTAAAATGTACAAAAACTGTCTGTGGTCATTTCTTGGGGTCTTAATTTCATGACTGGTCTTCCGTGCACACATAATAAAACTTTGTTTTTTCCTCCTTGTTAACCTGTCTCATGTAAATTTAGTTCTCAGTCCACCTAGAAGAACTTGGGTTAGAGGAAGAGTTCTCCTGCCCCTATGAAACAAAATTAAAAGAAGACACGTGTAAAATAGTCAACAATGAAAGTACAATCATCTTGAATGGTTGTGCCTCCTGCACACTGCACGAACTAGCAAGTAGGGGTTCAAATCCTACCTGGGCTCTGCTGAGTAAAACATGTGCCCGGAGGCAGGCCTGGGTAAGCCAGAAAGGAAGGTAGCTATTTGGTTTAAGGAAGAATGGGCTCCAGTACATGTCCATAGAGGCTCTTAGAGGCCGTGAATAAAAGTGGGCAAACAGAACATTTTTTAAGTTCCTGAACCTAATTCCAGCGGTTCTGTATATGTGGAAGGGCTTCCCACAAAACACTGAGCAATCCCCAGACTTTCTTTTTTTTTTTTAAGATTTTATGTATTAATTTATTTGAGAGAGAGAGAGAGAGAGTATGTAAAGAAGTGGGGGTGGGGAGGGTGAGTGAAGAGGGGCAGAGGGAGAAGTATACTCCCTGCTGAGCAAGGAGCCCAGTGCAGGCCTCAATCCCAGGACCCCGAGATCATGACCTGAGCCAAAGGCAGAAGCTTAACCAACTGAACCATCCAGGCGCCCCAATCCTCAGACTTTGGGCCAATTCGTGATAGGTCAGAGGTTCCCAAAACCCTCTCTGTGGGTTCAATTAATTTGCTGGAGCAATTCACAAAACTCAGAGAAACATTTTAATTACTAGATCATCAGTTTATTATAAAACGATATAATTCAGGAACAGCCCAATGGAAGAGATATGTAGGGCAGGGTATGGAGAAAGGGCCTGGAGCTTCCATGTCTGCCACCCTCCCCAAATCTCCACATGTTCACCAACCCAGATGTTCTCTGAATCCAGTCTTTTTGGGTTTTTATGGAGTCTTCGTGACATAGATTTGGTTGACTAAATCATTGGCCATTGGTGATTTATTTAACCACCAGCCTGTCGCATTCCTGGAGGTCTGGGGGTCGGACTGAAAATTCCAAACCTCTAATCACTTTGTTGATCCTCCTGGCAACCAGACCTCATCCTTGGGTATGGTCCAAAATTCACCTCATAAACATAACAAGACACCTTGACTGTTCTCATCACTTAGAAAAGTCCAAGGGTTTTAGGAGCTTTGTGTCAGAAACGGGGATGAAGACCAAATGATATTTCTTATAAATCACAGTATCACAGTATTAACACCAAATGTTCTGGTTGATGAGGTAAACCCAAAGGCAGTGAGGGAAAACGGAGAGTTTTAGTAATTTCAGGCTTGGTTTCTTTACTTCTGAAATGACAGTTTGACTAGATCATTTTTATTATTCTACTTAAATTTAAGAATCTATGACTTTGAAAAATACATTCTACCATGTATTTTCATTGATGCACATTAATATTCATGGGTAAAATATTTCGTTTACTTATAATATCATTTGTTTCAAATACCTTGGGTCCTAATTCTTAACGAAGGCAAATCAAGACTAAAGGAATTTAATTTTCGGGCGCCTGGGTGGCTCAGTTGGTTAAGCGACTGCCTTCGGCTCAGGTCATGATCCTGGAGTCCCAGGATCGAGTCCCACATTGGGCTCCCTGCTCAGCGGGAAGTCTGCTTCTCCCTCTGACCCTCTTCCCTCTTGTGCTCTCTATCTCTCATTCTCTCTCTCTCAAATAAATAAATAAAATCTTAAAAAAAAAAAGAAATTTAATTTTCTTGGCCAGAGGTATATTTTTAATTTCTCTTTTAATTTTTCTGAAAGGTTAGGGGTGAGTTTCAATTATCCTTATATGGTCTGTTTGAAGTTCAAAATCTAATTAGAAGTGTTAAAAGCTTGATTTTATCTTTTCCAAATGAAAGCAATGTATTTATAAATGAGTTAGTGATGTCCTGCTGCTGCCAAATAACTAAGAGAAGTTAAATCATGCTGCCTTTGGTCAAAACCACAGATCACTTTCTTGGCCTCCTTGGAAAGAACTGATATCATTCTTCATCAGGTCTAGCATGACACTAGAATGTGTTTTACAGGTTTTGTGAAAGATCTCTAAATATTTTTAGCCCTTTGTTCGTTCTGAATCAGAAAACTTTTTTGCATTGCTAAAAGAAATTTGTGATCCTTAGTTTTTTTTAAAGGAACAATTATTTTTGGATAAGCTCACAAATGTGAAAATTGAGCACTTAAGTTAATTCTGTAAGCTCAGTATTTCAACTGTAATTCCTTCACTCTCTACTGCCTATAGGGGGTTGGGTAGTACTGTCTTCAGGATAAGAAGATGTGCTTTCTTTTTAATTAATTGATGTTAGAGCAAGAGAATATCTGTAATGCAAAACTGAGGCATTAGTTACAGTCTCAAGATCAGAAAGACATAAAATGTTGCCTTCTTGTCACACTTGAAGAATACACATGCTGCCAGATAAAAACAATACTGACAAAAATGTGACCAATGTGTCACATTTTGAAGTTAATTTTAAAGTTTGTAATTCCAGAAACCTCACTACCATGGGTGGAATCTTTGAGTTTTGGGATCCTTAATCAAAATTCTTTCCTTATAACCAATGTATCTTAATTTTTAAAATTATTTAAGTTTAAACTGCAATATATTTATTAAAAAAATTATGGTTCTGTTTATTGCTTGGAGATGGTTGTCTTCTAGTAAAGAGATTCTCATTTTGATCACAAGGATGTGATCTCCATGTTTAATATGTAATGATTTATGCCAACAGTTTCACTCACTCAACAGTGACTGAGTACCTGTTAATCGGGACAGCAGGACACCTCTTTTTGAAGTCAGGTTGCCTCGGTTCAGATGTCTATTCTGCAATTTAGTAGCAATGGAACCATGGTCTGAACATCCTTACCCAGAAACCGGAGATAACATAATACCTACTTCTCCGGGCTTTAAGGACTTAAAGAATATCGTCTTCCAGCATTTAGTACAATGATTGGTGTCTTAGTTAGTTTGGGCTGTTGTAACAAATATACATTAGACAGGGTGGTTTAAATGACAGACATTTATTTATTTCTTACAGTTCTGGAGGCTGGGAAGTCCAGGATCAGGATCTTGGTAGATCCAATGTCTGGTGAGGGCCTGCTTCCTGGCTTACAAGACGGCTAATTCCTTGTATCTTCAGATGACAAAGAGCAGAGAGGGAGAAAGCAAGCTCTCTCCTGTCTCTTCTTATAAAAATCAGTCCCATTTACAAGGGCTCCACCCTTATGACCTAATTACCCCCAAAGACCTCGTCTCCTAATACCATCACATTGGGGGTTAAGAGTTCAACATAAACATTTGGGGGCGCCTGGGTGACTCAGTTGGTTAAGTGTCTGCCTTCTGCTCAGGTGGAAATCCCGGGGGATCGAGCCCCGCATCGGGCTCCCTGCTCAGCGGGGAGTCTACTTCTCTCTCTCCCACTCCCCTGGCTTGTGCACTCTCTCTCTCTTTCAAATAAGTAAGTAAAATCTTTAAACATAAATAAATAAGCATTTGGGAAGAGGTGCACATTCAGCCCATAGAAGTTGGCAGATATTAAATGCTCTATGAATATGTCTGTCTGGTTCTTATTCTCATTATACCTTCTTATCATGTGTCAGGCATTAGTCTGTATTGTAGATAAATGAGCATAAAGCGGAGTTCTTAGCCTCAAGGATCCTTCCACCTAGTGGATAACTCAACAACTTGATTTTATGAAATAAACCAACAAGCATAATATGGTGCGATGAGCAATGGTGTGGAGTGATGGAAGTCTGCACACGTGCTACCAGATCACAATGGGAATCATCTAAATGACACTGGAGCTAGTTGGTGGAAGAAGAGTTACATCGCAGATCCACCCTAGCATACCCACTGCTCTGAGGCTTTAATCCCTTCTGCCACCTGTCCTAAATCTGACATTCCTTTCACTTGGCATGGACCATTAGCTTCTCCACCGTTCCAGGAGTCTTCTGAGCAGTGTGCTTGCAATGTCTCTCTCCTTGGTTCTTGCCAAGATGATGAAGGCTATCCATCAGGAAGTGCTTCCAAATAGAGAGACTTCCCTGAACCAATTTAATATTCCATTCCCCTTGATCTTACACACTCAGAATCAGTCCAATACACACACATGTGTGTTCTCCCTGCTTTCACTGGTACCTGCTGACCAGGTACTGCAACTGCTTTAGAGTATAGTCCCTTTCTTTCCTGTCAGGCCCAGGATGTGGCTGGCTGGGTTAAGTTGTGACTTAACTCGAGTTTTTAACCTAATGGTCAGTAGGGGAGTTGAGACTTAAGCTTTTGGGTGGTGGCATGACCTTCACATCCTCTTTAGGACAAGAGGGGAGAACCAGTCCTTGAAGGCTTAGCCATTCTGCTAGCTCAGAACTGAAGAAGAATGAGAATACCCTCTGCTAGATAATATTTTCCAGAGAAACACAGCTTTGCTCTAGTTTTTCCATAATACTTTCATTCTTTTACATTTTTGCATATGTATAAATGTTAGGGAGGATTTTTAAAAGTGTAACCTTGATGATTTTGTCCTTTATCATGGAAGATTTACTTTTCAACTTTTAGAAAAAGATCTGGGTATGTATCAGGGTTGCTAATTTATATTTAACATGACTTGCCTTTTACAAAAGAACTAATTAGAAAAGAGATGACTATCACTTGATTTTGATAAAACAAATTCTCCCATGGAGGTTAAAAGAAAGATTAAGTTAAGAAAGATTTTGTAGTATAATCATCTCTCCTCTTAAATGAATAATGAAAATGTATGTTCAAATGTGTTATGACTCCTGAGAACCTTTCTCATAAGTAGTGATAACAGAAGCTCCTGTTGTTTTCAGATAGATGTGTGGTTTTGGCAGCCAAAAATCAGTTATTCAGACTTGAAGTAAAAAGAGAAAATCGACTTCTTGTGAAAGCAAAACAAAACGGGGCGCCTGGGTGGCTCAATTGGTTAAGCGTCTGCCTTCGGCTCAGGTCATGATCCCAGGGTCCTGGGATCGAGCCCTGCATCGGGCTCCCTGCTTGGTGGGAAGCCTGCTTCTCCCTCTCCCACTCCCCCCTGCTTGTGTTCCCTCTCTCGCTGTCAAATAAATAAAAAATCTTTAAAAATAAAAAAAGAAAGCAAAATAAAACGTACTTACTATAGATGCCTATTATAGCTTTTTATCTTTTTTTTTTTTTAATAGTTTTGGAGTTATAGCAGGTTTTTTACAATTTACTGTAACTCAGTTTAACAAATGACGAGAGTTGGGGTTGTGAACATAACACCCAGAACTAAAGCACTATTCCTGGTGAGTGTTGGCGGTGGAGTAAAGTGATTTAGAAGCTGCTGAGATCAGTCACAGCTCACGTTTGTGAACTGGTGGGCGGGTCAGCCAAACTTAATGGCCAAAGAGCAGAAAGCGTGCCTGTTGGATTTTTTAAATTGTTGCTAATTTCTGTGATAATACAGTGGTCTCTGATGCAGTGACCTTTTTGAAGTAAAGTAGAGCAGATGTAACATAACTACCTCTAGTAACAAAAGCAAAACAGATATAGAAGCAAAAGAAATTAAATCCATTTTAGGGTGTCAGACAAGTACAGGCAGATGGAACCTGATTATAAAAATAGACATGACATTTGGAGAAATACTTTTTACTAGTTTTAAGTTGCCAGAATATCTTTATTCATATGTCCCCTTCCAAAATTCTATTGACATCTGAAGAATATAGTGATCAGTATTAATAACTTGGCACATACATTACTTTCCGTTGGTATAATATTTCCCTTTCAGACTTCCCAGCTTGAGTGTGGGGACTGTTATTTGTAATTTTTTGTTTGTTACCAAACCAAACTCATCCATTTTGAAAATATCTGTTGAGCAACTACCATGTAAAACCTGGGTGTCTCAGTCAGTGAAGCGCCTGACTCTTGGTTTCAGCTCAGGTCGTGATCTCAGGGTTGTGAGCTCAGGGCCCACATCAGGCTCCACGCTCAGCAGGGAGTCTGCTTTCTCCCCCTCCCATGTGTACTTTCTCTCTCTCTAAAATTAATAAATAAATTAAAAAAAAACACTATAAAAAGCGTTGGATTAAATGCCAAAGGGAAATGGACACAGATTTTTGGCCTCAGGGAATTCATAATGCTTCAGAGCACATAAATGAATAACTAGTATGCAGAATAGGGCAAGTCAGGCTGAGAGCATTTCTTTATTTAATTTTTATAAATACCCTGTCTCGTTTCAAAACTGATTTAAAATGGTTTATTGGAGATATATATTTTATAACCTAATCGAACTACAGCAAGTAAGAGATATCTCATGGTAAAAATGCAACTTGAAGTTAAGATAAGGCCTATGTATCCAACATATGCCAGAAGCTGTGTGGCTATTTATGGAAGAGAAGAATACATTTTATCAGCGACCATGTATAAGATAAGGACAAGTTTCCTTGATGTTAGGCACTGAGGGAAATTTCCCTTAGGGTTTCCTATAACCAGGCATCATGTATGGCAGTGTAATAGATCCTCAATAAATGCAATAAATACTTCAGTGAATGTTCTACAGCAGTTTCTTATGAGAGGATAGTTCAGTGAAAGCAATTTTATGAAAAGACAAAACAATGCCTTCCTGAGGTTTCTGAGGGTCACATTGTGCCAGAGATAAACTTTAGACCATCTAAATGCTGTGCTATTCATCCTGTGTTAAAAACACACTTAAAGATGCATGGTGATGTACAAGTCACAGGACAGCATAGCACAAATTCAATCAGTGTTGTTATACAAAATATTATTTTTTAAGTAGTTTTAAAAAATTATATGAGAGAGAGGGAAGAAGGGAGAGTGACAGGGGAGCAAGAAGGCGGAAGAGGGAATAGGAGAAGAGGTGGAGGAGGAGAAGGGGGAAGACAAAGAAGTTTATCATACATTAGGGTTTGAGGATTTCAGCTCTTGAGAAATAGGTTGAAGTTAAATATATGAGTTGAATCTGTTTAGGATGTACTCCATGGGGCTCAGACATCAGGCTGTGTCCTAATCTCTGGGTATCTTCCACAACCCATGACTTTCTCCAACCCACATTAATACTAGTAGAGTTTCTACTGATGTGTGACAGATGAAGAGACTGGAGAGAAGGCAGGTCTAGAAGAAGAGAAATTTGCTTAGAGCAGTGGTTAAGAACATGGTTTTGGAGTCAGAGAGAAACTGAGGTGAAACTCTCATGCTGCCATTTATTAGCTGTGTGACCTTGATTAAAGTTACTTGATGTCTCTAGCCTCATGTAGTATTCTCATCTCTAAACAGAGATGATAATGTTACCAACTTTACAGGTTATTTCAAGGATTACATTATGTGTATAATTAATTTTTCAATAATAGGTGAATATTAAATACTCAAATGTATACTAGCTTCTGCTTCTTCTTATGACATAGAAGAAATAATGTCTTAGTTATTTAAAATAGTAATTTTAATAGTGAGTTCCAAGCATGAACGGTAAGTTGACTTTGAAGACAATTTCAAAAGAAGAGTTCTAAATATGTTTCATAAATTTGAGAAGCTGACCCAAAACATTGCTATTAAGAATAACATGCATTTGGGGGTGCCTGGGTGGCTCAATCAGTTAAACATCCGACTCTTGATTTTGAGTCAGGTCATGATCTCAGGGTTATGAGATCGAGCCTTGCGTCAGGCTCTGCGCTGGGCATGGAGCCTGCTTAAGATTTTCTCTCTCTCCCTCTGCCCCTACCCCCTTCATTTGCTCTCTCTCTCTCTCTCTCTTTCTCAAAAGCCAAACAAACAGAATAAGATGCATTTGGCATATTTATTACTAAAAAATTTTGCCTTAGATTCATATTATGCATTATAGTTTATAATTATTTTGCATTCAATTTTATTTGCCGTTACATCAGTTCTAAATTGTTGAAACAATTGAAGTTGATATAACAAGGACAAGGCAGTTCTTTTTTTAATGCAAAGTATCTTCAACTTTCATTTGAGAGAAACATAGTAACATTTATATGTCACTTAAATAAAAAAAGGTTCACCTGGAAGCCCCCAGATCTCATTTACTTTTCATTTTGTGTACGATCTTTAAGCTTTGCAGGTCCAGGTATGTACTTAATTTGTGTTTTGTATCTTTATTAAAAACGTTTTGAGCCCCCCGATGGGCCACACACTGAGCTCTAAGAGTAGGGGTGTCACCTCCTCTTTGCTTGGTCTCCTGGAGGAGGAGAATAGCTCCCAAGGGCAGCTCTGTTCCTTTCCTGGAGCAAGATCAGTCTCAGCACCCTTGCTGAGACCTGAGCCTGGCTTCCTTCCCCACTGGCAGCAGTGTCCAGAGCCCAGGAGCTTTGTTGGGCCTTGTCCCTGGGTGCTTGTGAGGTGCTGGGGCTGGGGTGGACGGCTGTCTGGGCACCTCTGGGCTTGGTGATTAAGCTGGAGGCCACTTCCTCTCCTTCATGACAGGCAAACGTCATATCCCACCTTCCATCCAAGAGGAAGCTCTGTGCTGTTCACTTTCCTGTGGCCTTGAGCAAGTCCTTGGCTCCCTCCTGCCAGGCCCGTGTCCTCATCAAGGAAAGTGAGGAGCAAGTGAGGAGGTCTGCTGGGGCCTGACCTGTACAGGGAGAGCATGCAGGGGAGCCAGCTGATGGCATCACCTTCCCTCCCCCCACAACAATGACAAGGCAGATATTATGATGCTCATTTTTCAGATGGGGAACTTAAAGTTCATGGAGTCTTTTTGACTTATTAAAGAGCAGGCAGCAGAGACAGAACATGGACATATTCTCAGAGCTTCGGGAATTCTTTCACTGCCCTGTGCTGCCTAAAAAGAAGTCTCAATTCAGCCTTTGCACTTAAAAAATATTATAATTTCAGGGATTAATTGCTTATTACGGAACAAACTTTATGTAATAAAAAATGAACTAATCACTTGGTCTTCACAGTACTCCTAGAGGGATATGCTGCTCTCCTCTCCCTTGTAGAGATGAGGGAAGCAAGGGACCTAGTGGGACATAGTGTTAATTGACTCTGTACTTTGATCTCTTCCCAAAGACTTTGGCTGAAATAGAGGCTGCAGTGTCTCCAAATGCTCTTATATACCTGGGATATCAGAATGTGATCTTATTTTTTTCTTAAAGATTTTATTTATTTATTTGACAGAGAGAGACACAGCGAGAGAGGGAACACAAGCAGGGGGAGTGGGAGAGGGAGAAGCAGGCTTCCTGCCAAACAGGGAGCCCGATGTGGGGTTCGATCCCAGGACCCTGGGATCGTGACCTGGGATCATGACCTGAGCTGAAGGCAGACGCTTAACGACTGAGCCACCCAGGCACCCCAGAATGTGATCTTATTTGGAAAGGGGGTCTTCACAGATGCGATTAATTAAAGATTTGGGTATGAAATCCTCTTGGATATAAGGTGGCTGCTAAACCCAATGACTGTCATCTGTGTAAGAGAAGAAGAGACATGCAGAGGGAAGAAGGCCCTATGGAGATGAAGGTTCAAAGGGCAAGTCCTGAAGGCAGCTGGCCAGGGTTCACATCCTGGCCTACCTCCTTCTAGACATTGGGCTTGAGCAAGTTACCTAATCTGTTCAAGCCTTTATTTTCTCATTTGTAGAATATACATAGAATATGAAGAAAGACAGCAAAACAGATACATTCCTATTTCATATGGCCACTAAGTATGCCAATATTCCAACAGAGATTTTTCTTAGGGGTACCAGGGAAACTCTTATCAATGAAGCTGTCTGAAATTTATGGTTTTGTAAAATTTTTTTAAAAACACTTCCATTTTGGGGACACCTGGCCAGCTCAGTTGGTAAAGCATGTGACTCTTGATCTCGGGGTTGTAAGTTTGAGCCCCATGTTGGGTGTAGAGATTACTTAAAAATAAAATCTTTTTTTAAAAAAAGCCCTTCCATTTTGTGATAAAAATTGGAAAAACGAAGAAGTAACATAGTATCCAACAGATCTGATAGATACTGATATATAGATATGTCTCCTTTTCATTCAATGTTTTTTTTTAAAGATTTTTATTTATTCATTTGTGGGAGAGACAGAGAGAGAAGAAGCAGGGGGAGAGGCAGAGGGAGAGGGAGAAGTAGACTCCCTGCTGAGCAAGGAGCCCGAGGCGGGACTCGATCCCAGGACCCTGGGATCATGACCTGAGCCAAAGGCAGACGCTTAACCATCTGAGCCACCCAGGCGCCCATTCAATATTTTTTTTTCTTGACTCTGGCTATGAGTAATGTAATTCTCTGTCATAAGACTTACTGATGAGTATGAATTATGTTTGGTGCATACATTCCAAGTGTTCATAAACCTAGGAATGTAAAAACAAAAGAATAATTATACTTAGTTTTCAAAATCGATTAGATACATAGTATTTATTTTACTTGTGTTCCCCCTTATTGAATTACCTACCATCTGTGATTTAGGCATATGGACTATCAGTAATCTCTCCAAATAGCCCCTGATCCTCCCATCCCCACTGCGAACCTGCCATTGGTAAATCTCACGTTTTCCAGGTCCTTTTATGGATTCATTTAAATAAGCAGATATTCTAGATAAGATTTTGCTATTAGAAGAATACCTCAAAACACATAGCTGTATTCAACAACTAATAACCACGACAACCTAAGTACATCTCAGAAAGTGAAAACATAGGGGTGGGACACTAGCAAAGTACTAATCGGAGGTATTCATCAGGGAGGTATGTTAGAGCTGCCTCTTGAAAGAAGTGTTTGCCTAATGGACAAGGTGTAATGGAGTCTGGAGGCATGGGGAAGCCAGTGAATGCCACTTGCAAGGCAAATGCACAGGCAGAACACTTAAAGACAAAATACTGTGTTGGAGAACTTGTCTTCAGTTAAGTACATTGCAAGTGCCCAACCTAACAGAAGTCACAGTGTTGAAAAGAAATGGTGCTGGGGAGATGGTGAGGCTTTCATTAGGAAGCAACCTGCTCGTAAATGGGACCCAAGAAAAGAGTACACATGGAGGCTCATATATCATGTGTCTAAAGTTTTAGAAGTTCTAAATTAAGCTAACTGTTAAATAAAATAGATATCTTCCTACATTCCATATATACCTTCATATTGGCCTGGAAGATCAGGCTATTATCTAGAAATGTTGGCCTTACTGAGTTTCAACAGAATGGCCCAACAACAAAAGAGCTGGTCCACAGTTGACTCTTTTCTTTCCCCCATGCGTGATTCCACCTTGTGCCAAAAGGGGCCTGTTGTTCATGCATATGGACACTCCAGCCCACAGCTCTGCCACATCCCTTCAAACAGCAACTTCTTAAACATTCACTGGGACTAGAGATATACCTATTTGTGACACAGTTCACTCTTAGGTGAAAGGAACTTGGAAGAGGCCATTACCGGCCCTGGAAGAAAGTTCAGGTCATTTGGTCAACAAATTAGATGAACCTAGGAATCCTGAGAGTGATCTAGAGGGTGTCAGATTGTCTTCTCCCTTTGGCCACACAGTCTCCTCTTCCCTGGAGGGTAAGGGTATGACCAGAGTAGAGCCATTATTGGACCTTCTAAAGTGTGGAAACTGGAGCCTTATATGCTACTTTTAGAGTCCTGCAGACTAAAGAGAGCTACCGAAGACTTTTAAACAGTGGATGTTTTATATGTGGCTTTGGTTTTTACCTAGCTATATGTTAAGGGAAGAGATGGATAGGAATTCTTTTCCTTTCAAGGAGAAGCAATGTTGCATTTTGTCAAACCTCTTCAAAAGTCCTCATTTACTAAAGTGTCCCCTGATAGATAGAATTAGAATTGGCAAGCTACTAAATATGTATCCATGACCATTTTCCTATGTAATGTTCCATTTATTTCAAGTACCCCAAACGGTTCTTCCAAGCTGCGGATTTAATCCTTCTAATCTAATCCTAATGGTGAGAGTAATAGATGTACTTCAAAAGAGATTTGCATATTTGTATGCTAAGCTTCATACTACTGCTTCTGACATTTTCTGTTTACTTTTACATAAAACAGGCAGAGGGAAGAAGAGCGTCAGAGAGCTTAACGGACACAACCTGGAAGTGTTAAACTTCCACGCTAGGCAGCTTGGTTTAAAATAGACTCACCCAATTGCTCCTCATCCATACCCTAAGGAAGCAGGCTGAGACTGGGCACCCATCCCCATGCAATTAATCTTTGAAAACCATTCACCCACATGGTGACCAACATACTAAACAAATATAAGAATAGCGGTGAATGAAAGAATCATTTCAATATAATACAGCAAAATTTTAAACACATTGGACCTATTATCTCTGTGCCTAAGGATTGAAAATAAATCTCATTTTAAAAAGTACACATTACAAGCTAATGCTTTCAACTCTTCTTTAACATTGATCTTCCAGCAAGGAATGATTTGACCCTGAATTGATCTCTGAAAAACAAGTAAACAAAACAAAACAAGCAAATTGTCTCTGTGAATGCCAGTGGTTTTCCTGTCACTCCATCTCTAGATATATAGATGTTGAGTTTGCTGGGTCTACATGGTACGTGATGGAAAGAGTCCTAGAGGTGGCCCGACTCCAGTTTGGTATCCTCATTTATACAACGTGGGCACTGAGAAAACTTACACTTCAGACATGATGGAATCTGACCCTTTCACAGGCATGGGAACTCTGGATTTTAATAAGTTCTTTGGGGTATATGTGGACACAGAACTACCCAAGCTGCGGATCCTAAGAGATCTAGCTGAAAAGCAGAGTTCTGGGGTCCATTTTCTCCAGGTCACTGGTGATTAACGATTTGGGTTGTCATTGAGCCTTGGAAAAGGTGATGGAAGACATGAACCCCAGAATCAGAAAAGCACATGTATCCATATATACCCTCAAACTTTTGCAAGTAATTTCAGGGCGGTCGTGTCCTTCTCAGAACTTACTCGTGGGACCACTTAGATGTCTTGGCCTCTGTATTCTTTCAATTATGATAATCTGCCTATGTTAGGCATTGGTAAGTATAGATAGGATAAATCTTTTTCTTTTTTTTTTTTTTGAGAAGTCAATTAGGGAGAGGATACGGTTATAATTATAAAAAAAAGAAAAAACCCTCTTTTCTTGTTTCCATCAAAAAATAAAGTCTCTTGAAGAAAGGAGTCCTTAGCCATCCTAGAATTTCAATTTAATTAGGAGTCACTGTGTTGGGGCATCAGGGTGGCTCAGTCAGTTAAGCGTCTGCCTTCAGCTCGGGTCGTGGTCCCAGGGTCCTGGGATCGAGCCCTGCATCGGGCTCCCTGCTCAGCGGGGAGTCTGCTTCTCCCTCTCCCTCGGCCCCTCCCCCAACTCCTGTTCTTTCTCACTCGCTCTGCTCTCTCTCTCAAATTAAAAAACAAAAATCCTTAAAAAAAAAAAGTCATTGCATTTCCATGAGGTGCCATTCTTTTAGACATGGCTATGAGGGTAAGCACGCAGTGCCCTGTAACCAGGGGTTTTCTTAACTTCTCTGTATCTCAATTTATCTATAAAATACAGAGAATAATGATGTGTGCTTGTAAGGTTATTATGAATACTGAATAAAATTAGACTTGTCATACATTTAGCAAAGTATCTGACATGGTAAACACTCAGTAAATGTTAGCCATAATTTTTAATTTTTATAAGAAGAAAATTTATACACAAAAGTGGTTTTGTGTGTGTGTCTGGGTTTTTTTACACCATGTGTATTTAAAAGAAACTGACCATCAGAAAAGTAAATATGTAATGTTAAGTGTTGACATTTACATTTGGACTTGTAAGTACGTTTTTAATAGGGTACTTTAGTAATAGGTACAGACCTCTTTTCTTTGAGGCTGGGCAGGTCACAGGGACTGGAGTGAGGGAGAAGATCAATATAGTAATAAATGTTTAATGCACATTGATGTAGTAAATGCTCTTATGAGCAATCCTAATTTGGAAGTTGTTGCTCTCAAGGAAAAGTTTTGGGATGTTTAATAAGACAAACACAGGTTCTTTCCTTTTAAGAGAGAACACATTTTCAATTCCAGATTTCACAGGTTTAAATTTGATGAATGGAAGAAGAAAATGAATCTTGCCAGTGAAGTCATGGATGATGCAATGAGATTTGAATGCTAGAATTTCAGAGTGTTTGGAACAAAGCTTATATTGGCATTAACTCTGCTATTTCTTTTCCACAAATCTACTTCTATCTTCTTGTTTTCCATTTTAAAATTATAATTTGAGGGAAGATTGTCACTACATATTTGAATAACTAACTATTATTCCTGTTTCAACGTGATTGTACTGAATATGCAAATCCCTATCATCCAGCCCTGTGTTTGTGAACAGCTTGAAAATGGACATAACGGGGTTAAGGCAGCACCTCGGTTTTATTTTGCAATCCCACTACTAGGCATCCAGGGTGCGACGCTTACTATTTTTTGAACTTCATTGGTATTTAGGTCTCATAGGGAACGTGCAGTTACTTTCTTCTTCAGGATGTTCTTTTTTTTTTTTATGTTATGTTAATCACCATACATTACATCATTAGTTTTTGATGTAGTGTTCCATGATTCATTGTTTGCGTATAACACCCAGTGCTCGATGCAGAACGTGCCCTCTTTAGTACCCATCACTGGCTAATCCATCCCTCCACCCCCCTCCCTTCTAGAACCCTCAGTTTGTTTCTCAGAGTCCATAGTCTCTTGTGGTTCATCTCCCCCTCCGATTTCTTCTTCAGGATGTTCTAAGGGATTGAGGCTACAAATCCCACCCACCAGAAAGGAACAATAACTTTCACAGCCAACATATCCAGGTGTATTTATTGCAGGGATGCTTGGCTTTCTATTTCTTTCTTCTGCTTCTATAAATCAGTGTCTTTTCTATCTTCTTTCAAGGAAGGGAAATCATTCTCTTTGTGTTTCTACTTGACCCGAGGATGAAATTTTAGCAAACTCTATTTCACATATGATGGTAGCATGCAAGACTATTTCTTCATAAATACCGGTGATGTCCACAAAGCCTTTTTTCTTGGTGGCTCCTGAACAGCTGTTTGAAATGGTACTTGGCACTTTCGATTCCTACTTTCATGCTTTTTCTCACATTGTTTTTCATAGTTCTAATGATTTTTCACCTGCCTTTGTTTACATAAACTCTATTTGTGGTTCAAAATTTTATTAAAGCCTTATTTTCCCTACCAAGCCTTCTCTGACCACCCAATGTGAATTGATAGTCCTCCCCTCTCAACAGTATTGATGTTTGTGACATTTATTTAACATTTATAAATGGCTGCCCGCACAAAATCACATTTGGCTATTATATATGCAAGTGTACGAGATAGATTTGCCAATGAGAATATCAGCTCCTCCAAGACAGAAATTATATTACTTTTTGCATAAACCTTAGGAACTAGTAGTGCTCCATCATCTAAACTCCAGAACCCAGAAATACAGTAAATAAAACTTTAGCTGTAGAGCTTTCTTGCCAGAATGTCTTCCAAGTCTCCATGTGTTCTCTTCCAGATATACAAGGAATAGTGATGCTCCAGGTATAGGCTAGAATCATGGAGGGTTGCCCTAATCAGGTTCATTCTTTGCCCTGGTGTTGATCCTGTGGCTGTGGGTAAAATTTATGGGTTGGCTGCCCTTCAAATACCCTTGTTTTCTTCCAACTCCCAGTGACTTCCTGCCCTTGGTAGAGTTAATCAAACTTCTGGACCCTATCTTTGAGCCCAAAGAGTGAGCTAGACAATGATAATGCTCTGCTTCTTGCTTGGAACCCATAAAATCACCAGATTCGTGGCCATTTTCTCTGCCTTCCTCCATTCCAGGACTCTCGGTGCAGAGAGGACCTGTCTGAGCTGAATGGGGTCCATGTTGGAATTCCTCTAGGACTTTGTTCCTAGCAAAGAAGAACCTCCTGAGTAAGAAACTACAGAGAAAATGACATAGGCAAGATATCGATAAAGAATTAGAGACTACTTTCTAAACTATTATAATATAAATCAATTTCAATCATATATGCTGGAAGAAAAACTGAATTATCTTTCTGTTCTTTCAATGAAAAATGATTCTGTGAAGTTGTTCTTTGTTGAAGTAATTGAAGAGTACTTAGCCAAAAATGGTAAGAAAAAGAGATTATAGAGGTATCACTCAGCATATGAATAATAACAATGGGCTTACATTATTTTTGGCTTTTGTGAGATTTATAATATTTGTCATCTTTTAATTAAATGCAGTATATTGTGATTTCTTTTAAATTCTGTACAAGTACTAAAGCACTCATTCTTGTACCTGGTTTTTATTTAAGGTGGTTTTCTTTTTCTGAGAAGACTTCTCCATTTGTAGAAGCTTCAGATGCCCCAAAATCTTTTTCCATCTCAGCCAGACTTGCATATCCAACTGCTTCTGATGCGCTTCCATGCATGTTCCCGTGACGCTTCACAACGAAGAGGAATGTGCCTGCTTCCCTGAGCCCCAGGCCTTTGCGTCCTCCTGAGTTCTCTCTTTCTCCAAATGTGACCAGTTCTACCCACTCGGGCCTCAAAAATCAGGTCAGAAATCATCTCTGAGCACACCTCTTGGCTCAGTTACTTCCCTGCCTTGAGTTTCCATAGTGTCTGGTGCCTTGCTCTATCAGAAGACCCACCTCACTGAACTTTCACCTACTGTTTGTCCATTTTCCTCATTAGCTTCTTACATCCTTGAGCATAGGGACTCCTATCACTCGCTTTTCCTCATAGCCTCATTCAGCACAGGGCCTGACTTAGAGTGGTCACTGACATAATACTCTTAAAAAGACGCATGAATTTCTTCCTGACTCACACACAGAATTTCAATTTTCATTTCACTGAATCATTTTCTTAATAAACAAGTAGTGGGTTCAAGACTACATGGCAGGGTCATGCTGGGGATGGGTGCACAATGAGGTTTAAGATGCAGAACTTGGGTTTTTTTTTTTTAAGATTTTATTTATTTATTTGACCGAGAGAGAGAGCGCACAAGCAGGGAGAGCAGGAGAAGGAGAAGCTGAGCAGGAAACCCAATGTGGGGCTCTGTCCCAGGATCCTGAGATCATGACCTGAGCCGAAGGCAGACAGTTAACCGACTGAGCCACCCAAACGTCTGATGCAGAAGTTGGTTTAAGTTGCCTTTAAAATTTATTAAGCACTTTCTCTGCACTGGGCACAAAAGCCCTATCAGGTAAATATTATTATTATTGTTATTACTATTACTATGATGTTGATGATGATGATGACGACGATGATGTCTTCTAGTAGATTAGGAAACCAAGGCATTTGGAAGTTAGTGTTGTATAGGCAATAAGTAGCAAAGAGGGTTTGAATTCGGGCAGGCTGGCATCACTCGGGTCGGGCAGGCTAACATCACTCGGGGTCGGGCAGGTTGGCATCACTCGGGGTCGGGCGGGCTGGCATCACTCGGGGGGGGCCCTCTGAGCAAGCTCACTCTCTACTAACTGTCGGGTGTCTGATATACACACGCCTTAGAGATAATCCTGGTCTTCCACAGCTCTCTATAAACTAACCAAGTTGCCACTTAATAAAAGCTGTTACTAAAAGTAAAAGAGGGATATTTAAACAATTAAAAGTTGATATTAAACTAAAGGAAGACATCTCATATAAACAATCTTTATCATTATGTTGTTAGCCATGCCTTGTTTTTAAAATCACACCGTGATCAAAGTGATGCCTGTGATGCAGTAGAACAAAAATGTCTGTCTTCCATTCCTGTAGTTTCATGTTCAAGCCTTCCACTATCTTTCTGATTTTTTAAAAAAATATTTAGTAAGTATTTCTCCAACACTTATCATGCACTAGATATTGTTCCAACATTTGTGAGGAATATAAGGAGGAAAGGAAATATTCCTGCCCTCAAAAAAATATAGGCATAGAAACTACAAAGAAAGGGTAACTGAATCTCAGGGAACAAAGATGAGAGTTACACAGGATGGCTCATTGGGAGGCTGGAGCCAGATGGAAAGGGATGTTAAAATTTTTTCAAGAGAAAGGGAAAGCTGTTATTAATGGGATTTCAGCAAAAGCAACAAAAGGATCATATGAAATTCTTAAGAGCATCACCTTCACTATGCAAATGATTTAGGGAGACCAGAGACAGACTGAGGCAGAAAAGGATCCTGAGACAAATTTAGAGAGAACGGATTTGAATTAGTGACAACCAACCTGGACAGGACTGGATGAGTTCAAGAAATATTTTGCAGGAACACTCAACAATAGTTGGTCAACCAATGACCAAGTACATAGAGTAGATGATGTTGCCAAGGATGGCTCGAAGGTTATTCCATGGTGGTCCTTATTTTATAATTCCATATTATTTCTTTTTTTCTGTGTAGATGCTCTTTCTTCAAATGAACTGGAAACTCCTTAGGATGATAGGCTACAGCATGGACTTACATACCTTCCCTAAATGAGTAAATGCTTGGGAAAAACCAAACAAAACCAAACAAACAAAACTAATTGAGAGACTGGTGTGGTTGTTCAGGGACCAGGTACCCTCTGTGCTATTAGTTAATTATTTCAATCTCATTAAAAAATCCCAAGTCTTAATTACTCAGAGCCATGGTGATAAGAATGACTCTAACAAGGGCACCTGGGTGGCTCAGATGGTTAAGCGTCTGCCTTCGGCTCAGGTCATGATCCCAGGGTCCGGAGATCGAGTCCCGCATTGGGCTCCCTGCTCCTTGGGAGCCTGCTTCTCCCTCTGCTTCTCTCTCTCTCTCTCTCTCTCTGTCTCTCTGTCTCTCATGAATAAATAACTAAAATCTTAAAAAAAAAAAAAAGAATGACTCTAACAAACCTCTGAAGAATCACACATCTTCATTATACTCGATTTAACTCCTCTTCTGGAATTGTTAACAAGCTGAAAATGAGTAAGTAGAACGTACTTTTTTTTCCCTTAGTAGTGACAGGAGTGCAAAAACAATGGGCTGTTATTGAGAGCAGGAAGAAAAGAGAAGTCTGGTTTATTTACTAAAAGGACAATCACCTGCAGATTTCTTCAATTCTAAAACTGTATGATGAATGTATTGAAATACATAAGTTATTTTTAAACTGAGATGGCTTGATAGTTTGCTATTTAAAATATATATGTATGAAAAACTGAAATAATATATATGTATGAGTGTGTGTATGTTTGTATGTATATATACTTAAAACTATTAATTCAGTCTTTAAATTATTGACACCCTGACCTTGAAAGAAGCTGTTAAAATAAAAATGAGAAGCGGGCTTGGGGAAGAGAGAGAGAGAGAATTGGAGAAAGAGGTGTTTATAGAATAATAGTAAATATGAGGAGCCGATGGATTAGAAATGCAGATATAGTAACTACTTGATTAGGAAATCACAAAAGGTCATTTCAAAAAGAAATAGAAACACTGTTAATTACACTGGGATTTTAAAAAACACAAACACACAGAAATAGAGTTGAGTGAAGAATCAAAATAGTTCCTGGTTCCTTTAAGGCAGGAGGTAGATTGAGTTGAACAGAGGGGAGTATGTGTATTGTAAATCCTATTATTTTTTTCTTGTTTGCAATGCAATGCCTGACTTATTAAGCTTTGATTGCTGAGACTTTCACTTCAAAGAGCTTCTACTCAAATGATGCCTTAAACAAACACAATGCCAGCCACAGGACTAGATGAAGAGCCATCCCTCATCCCCAACCCTCCTTTGTTTTAGAAATGTTGGTTGATTTCCATAACATTTAGAGATGTTGGTTGATTTCCATAACTGACAATCAACTATGGTTGATTTCCATAATTTGGGCCACTATTTTTTTCCTCTCCTTTCATTTTAAAGGTATGCTCTTTTGTTTAAAACTCACTGATTAAGAATGAGTCCATGAAACCCCAGCCTCACTCCCTTGAACCCTATAAAAGCAGAATCCTCCTCCTTCTGCCCACTCCTCTCTCCACAAACACACCCAGGAGCCATCTCACTGTGTGGTTCTCGGTGGGCCATGTGCTTTCCAAACCTTGGGAGTAATACCCCCCCACACACATTTTTTTCCCAAAGTTTCCTGATGGTTATTGCTGAGGGCATCTTGCAATCAATCATAAGTACCACAAGGGCCAGTCCAGCCACAACACTACTGATAACACAACACTGGTTATCAGTAGGTTGAGACTGGCCCACAACAGTGTGTGGTTGTATGTAGTTCAGTCATCAACATGTAGAGAGGCTTGATCTTACCTTCAGAAAGAACAGAAATCCACCCATGTTACTGCTTGATTTCTGACCTTTCGATCATTTCTCAAACGGAATAGTAAGTAACTATTCTGCTTTGGCTGTTGATCATACAAAGATAAATTAAATACAGCCTCTCTCCTGAAGTAGTAAATAACCCAGGGGATGACAGGCATATAAACAGATGATTATGAAATAATATGATAATGTTGACTTCTGTGCAGGATTGGCATAAATCCAGCCCCATCTGTTGCCCACAGCAGACATCACCATCCTTGCTGGATACTTCATTCCTGAAAAGTCTGGACATGACTTCACAGTCCTTCACAACACTGTACTCCAGGCACCTTCTACCAATTATTTCATGCTGGCATGTGCATTAAAGTCTATTTGCCATTGATGTCAAGTTCTTACTATAGGTGCGTTAGTCTATTTGCCATTGATGTCAGGTTCTTATTATAGGTGTTTTGAAGAGTGTTGAGGAAACACGGGGTTTCTAAAGTGATTGAGGCTAGTAATTCTGTAACAAAATATTTTCACTATTGATTCTCCTGTTTTTTAAGTTATTAGTTGAATAAATAATAGAGGGAATTCTTAGATACAATAGCATAAATGCCGACCCCATGAGTCTCGTCCTTTGTAAATAGAGGATGTCTGTTTGTTAATGAAGGATTTCTACTGAGCAAGTTGAGACACAGATGACTGAATGATACGATACTTACTCTATTTACTGAATTCTCTGTTACATTACACTTAACTTCTCAGTCCCTGAGACTGAATTTTTTTCTCTGCCAGAAGCTACACTGCTTTTGGCAAATGAACATTTAGCATTTAGCATCCACTCCATTTAGCATTTCTGAGTGCTTTTATTATACTTTTGGATTTTTCTCACAATCATCCTTAACTGTAAAGCATCCAGAAATGATTTTCACGGATACATGAAGGTAAAGTAAATGCAGTACTGAGCCAGGGAGGAGAGCAGCTCCTGACTCTGTGTTGCCATCTGCTGTGTGGTCCCGGAAGGAGAGGGAGTGTGTGTGTGGTGATGCGGGCAGGGCCAAGGCCACAAGTCAGGCTTAGAGACATTCCCAGGGAGACAAAGAAGGCTCCAGCCTGTGAGTATGTTGTCCTCCTTACTCACATTTGTTATCTTATTGAAAATATAATGTTTGAGTTGAAAAGATCAGTTGATGTATTCTACATTTCATGAGCTGAATACACATGACTGTTGGAAATGCTAAAAATCTAAGAATTTGAAGAGCAATTAATTTAGGATGTCAGAGAGTTGAAAGAAAGTGCCTGGGACATATTAGATGCTCAATAAATTTTTCTTGACTGTATGAATAAAAATGTAATTGTAGCATGAGCTCAAAAGAGTTTGTTTTCGTGGAGGGCTGGAAGCTAAACTGGCTCATCTGTCAGTAGGATATCAGGAGGAGCAAAGAAACTAATATTCTATATCAATTTTAGCAATACAGCATTTTGTAACTAAGAAAAACCTGTCTAGATCAGTTGTTCTCAAATGTTGTTTACAGACCAGATCAGAATCACATGGGGGGAGGGGGGGCTCCATATTTACCAATCCATATTCCTGGATCACACTCCCTACACACTTGAATCTATTAGATCTTCTTAGATCTAAATTGGGCCAAGTTATCTGAATTTCTTAAAGTCCATTAGATTGTCCTAATTTGTTGCAAGATTGGGAATTATTATTGTAACTGAATCTGCCAACCCATTCACCACTAGTATCCCAGCAAGGCCATTTGCCACTGCTGGCTGGTATGGCTCTTGTGACAGGGGACTTATTACTTAAAAAAAATACGTATAAGAAAGAAGGGAGGGAGGGAGGGAGGGAGGGAGGGAGGGAGGGAGGGAGGAAAGGAAGGAAAGAAGGAAGGAAGGAAGGAAGGAAGGAAGGAAGGAAGGAAGGAAGGAAGGAAGGAAAGAAGGAAGGAAGAAAAAAAGAAAGATGGGATACCTGGGTGGCTCAGTTGGTGAAGTGTCTGCCCTCATCATGATCCCAGGGTCCTAGGATCGGGGCCCGTATCAGGCTCCCTGCTCAGTGGGGAGTCTGATTTCCCTCTCTTTCTGCTGTTCTCTCTCTCTCTGTCTGTCAAATAAATAAATAAAATCTAAAAAAAAAAAAAACTTAACTATGGATTAGGAATTCTGGATAGTCACTTTGCAAGAAAACTTATAGAGAGTAAGAACACTTAGGTGCTAGATCCAAAGCGTTATACAAAGCAAACACATTTGAAATGTCATTTTCAGTAAGATTAAGTAGAATATAGAGCCAGCTATTCAAAACAGGTGTTCCTGCAATTTCTTTTGAGCTTTCTTTAACACTCAAGCCCCAGGCTGAGACCTTTACATTTATCTCATTTATTTTTTCTAAACTTACCTCTCAGATATGTCTAATAATTTTACATGGCAAAGGAACTTAAGTCTCAGAGAAATTAAATAGCTTTTCCAACATCATACAGTTAAGTAAATGGAAAAAGTAGGATTTAAAACCAGGCTTCTCTGACTAAATCGTTCTTAAATTAACCATTATTTTATCCTGTTTTATCATAATAAATAATAATGCAAAAAACTAGCATTATGTATTAGCATGAAAATGTATTATGGCTCAAGTAAGAACTATAGGATGGCCTACAAATCTATACCTACTCAAGTACAAAAACTCAGCAATTGGATAATAACATTTTTAAAAGTTTTTGAATTTGAAAAGAATGAGACTTAGGTTAGGGTTATAAGAAATCAGTAATTTTCACAGGTCAAATTATTTTTTCATCTTATTTTTGCTATGAATCAAGTCTTATTTAACTAATTTGGATGTTGTTGTTAGGCAAGCAGTTTTCTTTCTGGAAGGTTATTGGCTATACCAGAAAACAGTAGCAAAATACCCTATTGTCTAAAAGCAAAGAATCACATTTCCTATGTTGATATTTATTTTCAGGGTGACATCAGAAAAATTAATTTTTATTTTTGTCAATAGAAAATGAGAATTCTGTACTATTTTTTTTAAAGATTTATTTAGTTGAGAGAGAGTACAGGGGAGGGAGAGAGAGTCTCAAACTGACCCTGCGTTGAACGCAGAGCCAGCTATGGGACCTAAGCCAAAACCAAGAGTTCAACGCTTAACCAATTGTAGCACCCAGGTGCCCCGAGAATTCTGTACTTCTTTAAGGAGAGTTCCATCTCATCATATTATTTCATTTCTATTTCTTAAAAATAATTACAATGTATACTTCCTGAAATTAATCTGGATCCCTGTTCTAATATTTTGATACATCAATATTCAGGGGTAAGATAGAAAAGTAGGGTAGAAGAAGTTTTAGTTCAATTCATGCCTACTTGTTGAAGTTGACAACTCAAAACTATGTGTCTAGATTTAGTGTACATTTTCTGTCATCTGCATAACCTGATGAACAAAGAGGTTTGAAGAGGATAATATATTTAGTAAATAAATACAATTTTAAACTGGGCAATTTGGTAATTCCCTTACAGCTGGGGCTGTATTTCTTATGTTGGGCTTATACAAATAAATGAACCCTAGACACCTAGGTATTGTGATAAATAAAAAGAATTCAAGTAGATTATGCATTAGTCTTTATTTTTCTCTCTGCTTAGGGAAAACAATTTTTTAGGACTTAAAGAAACTATTTTTTAAATGGCCATTTCCTTATGTGAAGTTCAATTAATTTTTGATGTTCACCTCCATGACACCAATATTGCAAATTTTCTCTTATTCCCCTCATCTGTTCACTCTTAAATTAGTTTGATTAACTGTCAGAGTGCATTTGAATCCAGAGAAAACCTTATCAAAATCCTTCAAAGCAAAATGGCTTTATCTTTGAAGTTACAGAGGTGATTATATTTCATTTTTAAAATTCAAGTGTTTTTTTGTTTTAAGAAGGTGAAGGAAAAGGAGAAGAAAGCTCCACATTACTAAATCAGAATTTAAATGAATTGCTTAATTGAGAAAAAATGATCTACTAAATTAGAATTTCATAAATCATGGAATAAACTACATTATAGTATAAAAGTTTTTTGAGATAAAAAATAAGCCATGGTAATCATTGTAACTAGGTTAATAACACCAGTCCCTTACCACAATAACAGCAATCATTGGGACAAACACTGTTCTTTCAAATCATGCTTGAAATCTGTGTATTGTCTATTAAGATGAAGGTCTAATTTTATTTTAGGATATCTAGAAAGAAGAAATGATCTGTTTCAAAAATCCACTTAGATCACATCTATTAAATAAAACTGTCCGTTTTGAATATTGGGAACAAAATGGGTCCCTTTTTCCTTTCATTCACATATTGGTTTTACTACAAAAGTTTTTTTTAGAGAGTCAAAAATCATTTAAGTGCTTGGTTATTTTAATATGGTAGTAACTAAGTTGAAAATTTTAAACTGGATATTTAATGGAACTTTATTCTCCTCTTTGAACATATGCTTTATCATATTGACTGGATAAATGTTTGGAACTAACTGACAATAGGAAATTTGGGGGTGGGAAGAGAAAAGGAATGAGAATGTTAAAAACACAAATGTATGTATTTGCAAGGCAGCCTGTAGAGAGGTAATGTGAGTTTAAGCAAAGTACTTTTGCCACACTAGGAGGAAAGAGTCAAGCATTGTATGTAAGGAGCTGTTGCAGAGTCTAGAATGTATTGTCTGGATTTGTGTTTTGCCATGAAGTCATCATGGTTGACCTTAAATTTTTTAAGTCTGTCAGGTAGGAAGTGAGGTTGGGATTCACTTTTGGATGCTGGAATCTTTCTCAGTGAACAGGTCTGCTGACTATAGGAAAAAGAGTTATTTTTATCTCTTGAAATTGCTCCTTATTTTTGGATGCACAGGGATAAGATTCTCTAAGTGGAAGCTAATCAGGAAAAAAAAAATATTCTGCACTTCTCTTAACTCCTTTAATAGTTAAGATTCAGGAAAGAAAACAGAAATCTCTCTAGAATGTCCAAGTTAGAAGAGATCTAACACAGGAATTGGAAGGGCTGGTAGAGTGATTAGAACAAACACCATTGGCCCTCAGTATCAGTAATAGGATCCAGATGTTGCTAGTGTCAACCAGGTCATGAAAGTATGTTTCAGAGTGACTTGAAGCAGGCAGAAAGGTGAGATTCATGGGGAGGACCCAGAAGCTGGTGCAAAATGCCAGGTGTGATCAAATCTACTGGTGTCTGCCTTTGCTGCAGCAGGAAAGTTCCTACTTTCCAAATCTTGTGAGAATGCCTGAAACTGGTGGATTCTACACTGGAATCCTGCAACAAGGAATTCCGGAAAATGTGTTTCCTGTTTCTAGATATCCCTACAAGGGACAATCCTAAAGAGGTAGAAATGATCCAGAGTGTAGAAAATCTGACATAGCTCCCTTCCTCAATATTAAAGATGAGGATTTTTTATGTAACTTTGTTACAAATTGGTGTCTTATAGGATTCTTTCCATACTAAGTATTTACTGACTCAGGAACTAGATATGTTCAGGACACAATCACACCATATGTTGAGGCCTATTCTATGAAAATGTTTCCCTGTGATACAAAGCAAGTTTAAATGGAGAAGTGATTTGAGAGCAAATAATTAAACAAGGAGAAACCATGAACTTTAAAGACTTGGGTGTAATAATTTACTAGGGCTGTCATAACAGTATCACAGATTGGGAGGCTTAGACAACAGAAACAGAAATTTATTTTCTCCCAGACTAGAATTTCCAGATCAAGGTATCACAGGATAAGTTCCCTGTGGAAACGCTAGGGAGAATCTGTTTCATGAGTCTCTCCTGGCTTCTGGTGGGTTGCTATGAAACTTTGGCATCCCTTGGCTTATAGACACATCACCCCAATGTCTGCCTTCACGTTTCCATGGTATTTTACCTGTATCTCTTCACATTATCTTCTCTCCATACATGTTTCTTCTATCTCTGTGGCCATATTTCCACTTTGTATAGGGACACCAGTCTTACTAGATTAAGGGTGCACACTACTCCAGTATGACCTCATCTTAACTAATTACTTCTGGTTATTTCCAAATAAGGTCACGTTCTGTTGTGCTGAGGGTTAAGATTTTAGCATTTAGCATTACAGAGGGAACAGAGTTTAACCCATAACTCTGGCTCTGAATTCCAGGTCCATTACTTACTAACATGCATAAAACATTTAGCACTCTGTAGCTTCAGTTTTCTCCTACATGGGAAAATAATGATTTATAATCCATTTCAAATGGTTGCATGAAAATACTTTTTTCAAATTAGAACATTTTTTCACATTGTCTGACAGAGCAGGTACCAACTAAATGTGGGGGCCTTTTTTTCTCTTAAAATGGCAGTTCAACTGGACTTACATGAACTGGGCCATAAAGGGTAGATATGCTGTCAATATCAAGGAAATTGAGGAAAGAGAGATATGGTTTCACCAAGCTGCTCTAGGTTTGTAATATGAGTTTAAGTTAATGAGCAGTTGAATTTTTACTTTGTCAGCTGAGGTGTTGGGACCTAAGAAAGAACCAGCTGTTGAGAAGTTTGGCAGATTCTTTTGTCTTACAAGTATGTCACTGTTCTTTAGGTCAGAGTCCCAATTTTTAAGGTAGCATAAATATGAAAGGTGAAATTTAGTACCTGTAGTACTAGCAGGAAAATTATTCTGTATATCAGAAAAAAATTGTAGAAATTGAAATTTTATGCTGTTTATTGCATGGAAAAATGTTAATAAATTAAAATGTAAGAACAGTTATGTTTAATATCTTCCAGGTTTTGTTCTCCATTAAAGAAAAAACACTGAATAAAACATGGAAATGTTCATTTTTCCCTAAATAATGACTTTTTCTTAAAGTTAAATAATAAATGTAGATTGAGAAGTGAAATGATATATTTTTGAGACTGCTTTTTAAAGTCCAGATGAGGGACACCTGGGTGGCTCAGTCATTAAGCATTTGCCTTTGGCTCAGGTCATGATCCCAGGGTCCTGGAATCAAGCCCTGCATCGGGCTCCCCACTCAGTGGGAAGCCTGCTTCTCCCTCTCCCATTCCCCCTGCTTGTGTTCCCTCTCTCGCTATGTCTCTCTCTGTCAAGTAAATAAAATCTTTAAAAAGAAAAAAGGCCAGATGATTCTTAAATAGTGCTGAGTTTACTGAAATGCAGATTATAGCAGTTTTCCAAACTATGAAATTAGTATTGGCTGTAGGAAGAAAGAGGAATTTATTAGTCAAATTGTTCTTTAAAACTAATTATGCATTTTAATAATACAAATTAATTATGTTAACACTTACACAAATGAAAATATTGAATTTTTATAAACAAAGATATCTACGAATAGCAAAATATAGCTCAGTGTAAGGATTAAGGCTTTAACCCTTCCTATTGGCATCTCAGACCAAAAAGAAAAAAAAATCAATGAAGGATTTACAAGTTGATTCTATAAAGAATGATAACAATGATAATAGTAATACATAATATTTATTGATTGCTTACAATGTACTCAGCATTACCCTTAGCACTTATACGTGTTATTTCAAATAAAAACCTTTAAATTATGTCTTGTGTAAACATCTCACAAATTTCAACTCTTGGAAATGAGGTTTCTCACCTGCAAATGGAGGTATTGATAAGCTGCAATGTATCCGGTCCTCCTATTCTCTCTTCTGTCTTTCTCTTGACTCCAGGTAAATCTTTCATTCCTTTTACTGAGTTTTCTTTTTTTTTTAAAAGGGTTGTGGTGGTCAAGGGCCTCTAGTAGCTAAGTGGCTTATTGTTTGATTTTATTTAAATGGGTTTTTGTTGTTGTTGTTGTTGTTGTTTTTGTCTTGTTTTGTTTTTTGTTTTGTTTTAAGATTTTATTAAGTAATCTCTACACCCAACATGGGGCTGGACCTCACAACCCCAAGATCAAGAGTCACATGCCCTGCCAACTGAGCCAGCCAGGTACCCCATTTATTGAGTTCTTATAATCTCTTTTTAAAATTCTATTTAGAGGTGCCTGGGTGGCTCAGTCGTTAAGCATCTGCCTTCAGCTCAGGTCATGATCTCAGGGTCCTGGGATTGAGCCCCGCATCGGGCTCCCTGCTCGGCGGGAAGCCTGCTTCTCCCTCTCCCACTCCCCCTGCTTGTGTTCCTGCTCTGGCTATCTCTGTCTGTCAAATAAACAAATAAAATCTTAAAAAAAATAAAAATAAAATAAAATTCTATTTAACATATATCAATTATAGTACTTAAAACATGCTACGGTAATTTATCTCTTTGCACTGTGTTCTACTTCAATAGGCAGTGTGTTGGTCAAAACCACAAAGTCCTTCCCAGGAAAAACACTCCACATGTGTTTGTCATTGACTGCTCTGTGTGCTTCTCTCAGCTTCCTGGGTAGGCTATGCTGCTCTGTTCCTCTACCCCATCATGATGATCTGTTTTTCCCCCAGTTTCGTTAATACTAGAATAATTTGGCCATGAAAGTAGGAGTTATCTTTTTTAATCAGTAATTCAATTCCATACCCATTTACAAAGAGCCTGCCATAAAGCCCTGTCCTTGGTGCTGCTCATGACAGGAAATTCAGTGAGATAGAATTACATCCTTAGCATTTTTTTTGTCTTTTCTTTGTATCTTAAACAACTTAAAATCCAAGTAATAATTTCAGTTAATCAAGTGCATATGCACTTACACCATGCCAGGTTGATGCTATAACCCACGTTGTGATCATATAATGACATTGGAGATTGGCACCATTTTATGGATGAGTGAATGGAAATTTAAGTAACCCATTATGCCACTATTATTAAGCACTAGAGCCATGTTGTTTGAGTCAAGAGCCATACTTTCAATCTACCCACAACATGGCTTTCCCAAAGTAAAGGAAGAATGTGTCAAATACCACAGTGGAGGTATATTCAATGGCTCTGAGAAAGAACAGAAATAGCAGACAAAAGTAAGGGAAAATGGTCTTCAGCATTAGTTACATAATGCAAATTAAAACAAGAACATTTCTATATACTTATGTATATATGTGTGTATATTCATCCGCTATGTAAGTATGCATATGTTTGTATATAAGCATGCATGTACATATATACATTTCAATAGTGGATAAAAACACAGTTTCAGGAGTCAGGTTAAGCTAGATTTAAACTCTCCTTCCACCCTTAATAACTGTGTGACTTTGGCACTCTAGGAATAATAACAGAACCTAGTTTCTGGAATCATGCTGAGGATTAAATGAGATAATTCATATAAAGCACTTGGCTTCGTCTTTGATAAGATTAAAAGCCCAGTAAATATTTGTGGAATAAATGAAACAATGAGTGTTTTCTAGATGGTCTACTTTATTAGTATACTCAAGAAATTCTTTTTCTTTTTTGTATCTCTGTATTTTCTAAATTAAATATCTCTTTCTTTTGTAATAAGAGAATAAAAGGTGTATTTACGTATCTGTACTTTTATATTGAAGTTAAAATTTAGTTCTAGCTCTCTGAATCAGGATACTATTTATGACCAGGAAGTATTTCGGAAGGGCTTTAAATGGGCACGAATCAGGGTAGGAAGATTCTTCCCTGTGGAGGGATGTTTGATTGAGTAAATAAAGATATAGATGTGTGCAAGTTTGGGAAAGGATGATTCATGTAATGTAGCAATAGTACTTGTGATATCAGTGAGTGCTCGGGTTCTCGCAGAAAGGTAGGCTGGGACCAGAATATCGAGACCGTAGAATGTATGCTAAATAGTCTAAACGTATAGTCACGCAAATCGTCTAGAAACTTTAGGAAATCTCAGGCCCAAAGCAAACAGATAATGTCATGAGAAGATGTACAATGAGCGGATGGAATTCACAGAGAAAGAGGGACTTCTCCCTCGTAGATGCTGTGCCTCCCTTCATGTGTTCACTTCCTCCTGCTCCTATTTCAGGTCTGGGTTGCTCTAAGTGGGCCACTCCTGTTCTGTGACTGATTTTTTTTCCCTTGTGCTGGACTTAATTTTTTTACTCTTGTTATTCACATTCAAGGCTTTCGGCAGTTGCTTTTCTGATTGATTTGATCACAGCTGGAGAGCTGTTTTTTGCCCCCTGAAGAAGCCCCTCTCTGTCATAGGAGGGGAAAATGAGTGTCTTCCCAGCAGAATGACATAAGGGCAATTGATGCCCTGGGAACAAATGCATAAACTCTGTCCAGTGTGTTCTCTTTCTCTACTTTAAAGTACTATTAGGAGAAGGACGTTTTAAAAAAATGGTCCATTACAGTGTTTGGAGTTTTTAACCATTTATTGAACATATGTTAGTTTCACAAGTATTGCAGAGATTATCTTGGGATCAGAGGGAACTCAGCGGGATCAATCTCAACATCCCAATTTGAGAGCACTTAATTTACATGAATAGATCAGAGAAATGGTAAGGTAATTTCAAATTATATCTTTCTTGAATATTGTAAGTCAGTGACATGCTCTTGGAACTTACCAGTGGCACAAACAATCCAAAGGCCCAGAGCAGATCCAGGTGGTAGAAAACTAAGGTTTATGGGACCTGGGATTACTTTTGTTGAAGAAGAAAAAATGGTTCTCAAAAAATGTTAACAGAGACTGGAGATCATGAACCTTTTCTCTCTAGCGCTGTTTCTGACCATAAAATACAGTGGCAACTTTGGTGTACTATGATTTATTTTCCCCATGAGATGTACTCGGAGCAAAGGTGAATGTGGCATAGACTCTGCCCTTGAAAACTCAAGTTTAGAAAATTGTATATCAAGAGTTACATATAATAAGTATAAATTTTTGTCTTGGATATTTTTCTTTTGATATATTTGCAGTTGGTTTCAGATGAAATATTTTAAGAATACCTCCAGTACTCTGGTTTTATGGAAACTTCATATGTGCATTACTATTTGTTGCAGCCTAATTGAAAAAAAGAAAAAAGAAGTCATTCTTGATAAATCTGAACTGAAAATTCTCAGTGGTTTTATGGAGTTCCCAGAGGGAATGTCTATATTACTATGTTCATTAGAAAAGGCACGAATTCTTCATCTTTATATTGCATAATTTACAGAGAAAGCACTTAAAGAAAACACTGATGTTTTCTCAATATCTACCCAGGCACTCTCAGGCACTGGAGTAGGAAATTTACAAGCATTGCATACTTAAACCTCACAGCAAACTGAGGAGGTAGGTCTTATTATCCCTACTTTGTAAGTGATGGAAGAGAGGATGCCGCACATTGGATTGTGGTCCCTAGTGTGATTGCAGAATTAGTTATATATTTTTTTAAAGATTTTATTTATTTATTCATGAGAGACAGAGAGAGAGAGAGAGAGAGAAGCAGAGGGAGAAGCAGGCTCCCCACTGAGCAGGGAGCCCTATGCGGGACTCGATCTCAGGACTCTGGGATCATGACCTGAGCCGAAGGCAGACGCTTAACCATCTGAGTCACCCAGGAGCCCTGCAGAATTAGTTATAATGAAGGACTGCTGCAAGGATCACTGAGCAAATATGGAAAGACTCTCCTTGTCCTTTGGCATGTAGGTTGTAATTTGGCACCAGTAGGAATGTATCATACCACTTTCATCTAGTAATTGCTGTGCTTCAATTGCCAAATATTGCTTTATACTAATTGAAACTCTTATTTTAACTCTATAACAAAAGTGTTCACAATATTAAGGACAGGTGAAAACTTTGCCATGATCGTTGCTATAGATATTCATGAGTTGAGAGGTATGTTTGATTTTTTATAAAGCATCATTCTTAGAAATCTGGCCTGCCCAAAAAGGAATTGGACTTCTGCAATGTTCCATGGTAACATATCACAGATTAGTGCCTGTGGTGATCAATCCTGGTCAACCATGGGGTTTGAACCCTGTATCCTTCTCATACCAGTGGAGGGGCTAGTGCTACTCGCAGCTCTGAATGCACATCTTATAGGATGGGGCTAAAGTCAGTGTTCTGACATGACACATTGCCAGTTTTTCCTGGAGGATTACAGTATCTGTAGACATTGACCATCCATAGATCTTGTCATCCCTTTAGTAATTGTTAGTAGAAATACTTAAAATTCTAATATGAAAGACTTTCAACCCTGGCTGCCTCTTTAACCCAATAACTACAGGTCCACAAGCTTATTATTTAATGAAGACTGGAATTAAATGAATACCTACAGTCTACCATTTATATGGGTATGAACCCTGAAATGTGTATACCAACTTTTTTTTTTTTTTTTTTTTTGTGGGGAGGAAGGGCAGAGTGGGAGGGAGAGGGAGAAGCCCAAGCAGGCTCCACACCCAGCACAGAGCCTGACACGGGGCTTGATCTCAGGATTATGAAATCATGACCCGAGCTGAAATTAAGAATTGGACGCTTAAATGACTGAGCCAACTAGGTGCCCCTGCATGCCACCTTTTGCTAGATTATTTCATCTGGTGTTGTTTATAGTTTTTCTGAGACAACCAATCATGCATAAGTCCCAGGGAAATACTGTGTATGCTTATGAGGAGGCAATAAACATTTGTATGTGGGTCTTCTTTTGTCAATACCTTTGTAGATTTTATGGTTTTTGTGGAGGTGACCTAATCTGCTTCCATTCTCTGTCATTTGCTTCCACTCATCTGACCCCATCTTCATTTTGTTCCCTAATATTAGGGACTTAGTAAGATCTCTAATATTTTCAGCAAGGATTTTCCTACAAAGATTGCTCTTTTGTGCTCACCTAGATATCAGCAGGACTTTAATCCAAAATAAGTGGCAGTCAGGGCACCTGGGTGGCTCAGTCAGTTAAGCTTCTGCCTTCAGCTTAGGTCATGATCCCAAGGTTCTGGGATCGAGCCCCACATCAGGCTCCCTGCTCAGCAGGAAGCCTGTCCCTCTGCCTGCCGCTCCCCCTGCTTGTGCTCTCTTTCTCTTTCTCTGTCAAATAAATACATAAGTCTTAAAAAAAAAAAAAGGTGGCAGCTATAAATTTAATAAGTCTTTTCCTACTCATATTATAAGCATGGGCATTTATTCATCACCTCCATGTGCATTCATTGTCCTCTTTCATGAATATAATTTTTATACCAAATATTTAGAGATTTTGATAATTTTTTTGTGAAATTAAATCCTTTATGCAGAGATACAGTCATTGAAGGAAGATGGGCCATATCTCCATTAAAGATTACTATAATTCAAGCTTTGTAAATCAATTAATACCTTTTTAAAGCTAAACAAATTAAATTGTTTGCTTAAATTGCAAAATCAATATAGCTGAAATGGAGGTCACATTTGCAATACACGAATAAATCATTTAAAACCACATGATAGGGGTGCCTGGGTGGCTCAGTCATTAAGCATCTGCCTTTGGCTCGGGTCATGGTCCCAGGGTCCTGGGATCGAGCCCCACATCGGGGTCCCTGCTTGGTGGGAAGCCTGCTTCTCCCTCTCCCACTCCCCCTGCTTGTGTTCCCTCTCTGGCTGTGTCTCTGTCAAATAAGCAAATAAAATCTTTAAAAAATATAAAAATAAAACCACAAGATAAAGGAAGAATAAATTACTTGCAGTCTACTTTAAAACAAGTAATGAAATAAGAAATTACATATCAAAAGACGAAAGGACTTCTGACCTTTATTAGCAACTGAACTTTTTAAAATTTTTTTATTATGTTATGTTAATCACCATACATTACATCATTAGTTTTTGATGTAATGTTCCATGATTCATTGTTTGCGTATAACACCCAGTGCTCCATGCAGAACGTGCCCTCTTTAATACCCATCACCAGGCTAACCCATCCCCCATCCCCCTCCCCTCAGCAACTGAACTTTTAACCAACACTCCTACTTTGGGAAAAACTCTGAAGGTCTCTGAGCTATATGGAAAAATTGAAATTCTCAACTCACTCTTTTAAGTTTATTCTCACTCAGAAAAAAATGTCAACAACTCCCCACTAAGCAGGGAGCCCGATGTGGGGCTCCATCCCAGGAGCCCGGGATCATGACCTGAGCCGAAGGCAGATGCTTAGCTGAATGAGCCTCCCAGGTGCCCCATGACTGACATAGTTATTTAAAACAACCTAGTGATTTTCATTTGAGAAATGGAGATTTTACTTGGATTAGATTTTTTTAAAATAAAGGAGTTGAGGATTGGAGAAACAAGAAAATCCAGTTGAAGTTCATGTTTCTCCTAAGTACTGTTCCAGGTACTCTTGATAATAGAGAAACATAAAAGATGGTATGAATCCATCCAGAACTTATCTAAATGAGAAGAACCAAGGTATAAATTCATTACAGTGTAACTAGTAAGATTTGGAAACTGTGAGCAATGTAGGCAGTGGAATTTTTAATTGTTAACAAAAATGAGCAGATGATAGGAACTATAACTTCAGAGTGGGAGAAATCTCTATGAGAAACATTGGGCCACTTTATTTATTTATTTATTTTTGCAGATTTCTTTATTTATTTGAGAGAGAGCGAGCAGGGTGGGGGGTAGAAGGGACAGAGGGAGACGGGGAGAGAATCATAAGCGGACTGTGCGCTGAGCATGGATCCCAATGCAGGGCTCCATCTCACGACCCTGAGATCACGACCTGAGCCGAAACCAAGAGTCTGACACTTAACTGACTTTGCCACCCAGGTGCCCCCACTTAATCTATGTTGGCTGTCTACCGTCTTTGGTAAGAAACAACATCAAATAATATTATCTTAGAAATCAACTTTCATTTGAAAGGGTCTCTCTGCCCCAGGAAAAATGTTAGCATTATTTTAAGAAAAAAGGAAGAATCACAAAATTCTTTAGACATGAAAATTAAAAGAACTGTATTAAGAAAGAGAAAAAAATGGAAAGATGAAGTACTCTTAAAATGCCACTAACTATATCCTACCCAATAAACTCTCCATTAAGATTGTGTTTGCTTGTTAATATTGATGGGACCGAAGTGATGGGGTAAACAATACTCCACAAGTAGGAGAAAGAATTTATTATAGGATAATAAACTAAAATTAGAAATTTAGCCAAAGTAAATAAAAATAATATTTCAAGTTATGTCTTGAGATCAACAGTGTTTGAGTTCTGTATCCTTGTTTTTTCTTACTAGAAATAGTCAAAGGGTAGTTATAATTCAAAAGTTTAAAGAAGAAATCTTGATGAAGCATATAATGCTAGCTAAGACTTATACAGCCTTACACTATATGAGAGGCCCTGTCCTAAGTGACTGACATTTAAAAAAAAAATTTTTTTTTAAATTTTATTTATTCATTTGACAGAGAAAGAGAGAGAGCACAAGCAGGGGAGAGGAGCAGAGGGAGAGGGAGAAGCAGACTCCCCACTGAGCAGGGAGCCCGATGTGGGGCTCCATCCCAGGAGCCCAGGATCATGACCTGAGCCGAAGGCAGATGCTTGGCTGAATGAGCCTCCCAGGCATCCCGTGACTGGCATTTTTAATTAATTCAGTCTTCTCAACAGGCCTGTGAATGAGGTAACATCACTACCCTCAATTATATTATGAAAACCAGGAAACAAGTACAGAGCACAAGTTAGAAAATCTGATTTTTCCGAAATAACTCGGTGGTTTGGCCTCCTACAGTTCTGAGATGATCATAACTAAACCCTCTCGTCCACTTAACATTTTAGATCATTTTTATTATTTATGTAAATATGGTCCAAAAAGTACTTTTGTGGGAAGATGTTAGGATCTAATATTGCTCTCTCTTGGAGAGAATCTTGCTATGCTATTACAAGCTATAGACTCTTTTGTGATTATTGTTTTGTGTATATCCGATGAGTATCATTGGAGAAGGTCTAAGATTAACACTAGGTATTTTTATTTTATTTTATTTATTTTTTGATGAGAGAGAGCGAGAGAGGGAACACAAGCAGGGGGAGTGGGAGAGGGAGAAGCAGTTTCCCCTCTGAGCAAGGAGCCCAGTGTGGGGCTCAATCCCAGGACCCTGAGATCATGACCAGAGCCAAAGGCAGACACTTAACGCCTGAACCACCCAGGCACCCAATACTAGGTATTGTCATTCATACCATATATAGCATACCTATGGATGTATTTGGCATAGCATTAGTTTAATGTAAAGTTGTCGAGAGCATAGTATATTTGGCAAATGATGTGCTAAGAATGCAAAGGGGGGAAGCTTGCAGTAGATAGAATTCTAAAATGGCCTCAGAGACTTCTGGCCCCTGTTGTATACACACCTTCTCTCAGTTATTTAATCAAAACACTAGCTCAGGTATTTATTTGAAGGGATTTTGCAGATGTAATTGAGATCCCAAATCACTTTACTTTAATATAGGGAGATTATGTGGGTGAGTCTGAATTAATCACATGAGCCCTTTAAGTCTGGATACAAAAGTCAGAGAGAGGGAAGTCAGAGATTTGCAGCTTGAAAGGGATTCAGGGAGTACTTTCTGGCTTGAAGATGGATGGGGCATGGGGCAAGGAATCCAGTGGCTTCTAGTGAAAGAGGACCCCAACAGACAGTCAAAAAACATACTGGAACCTCAATCCTACACCTGCAAGAAAGTGAAACTTACCAAACTTACCCCAAGAAAGAACTTAGAAGTAGATTTTTATCCAGAGCTTCCCCATGAGAACTCAGCTTGGCAGAAACTTTGATTTTAGCCTTATAACACCCTGACTGGGGACCCCAGCCATGCCCTGCCAGACTTATGACCTCCACAAAGATGAGACCTCCCTGATTTGTAAGTTTGGGAGGAGAAACTGTATGTACAGAGCCATGCTCCCTCCTCTGTCTTTCCTTTTGAACTGATTCTAGAAAGAAGTCTGTGATTTGGGTTAATTTGGTTACTCTTCTGTATGCCATTCATTTTAAAGGGCTCTCCTCTCCTGTGGGATGGTGGTAATATTAAAGGAGCTTGCAGGGCCCCCTGGGTGGCTTAGTCAGTTAGGTGTCCGACTCTTGATTTCAGCTGTGGTTGTGATCTTGGGGGTCATAGGATTGAGCCCTGTGTTTGGGCTCTGCGCTCAACAGGGAGTCTGCTGGAGATTTTCTCTCTCTCTCTCTCTGCCTCTCTCCCTGCACCCCCCCCATCTTTCTCTCTCTCTCTCAAGTAAATAAATAAATCTTTTCAAAAAAATAAAGGAAATTGCAGTTTTGGGAGTGGACAAAGAAACCAGTAACAAGAACATTAGTCAGACACCTTAAGAAATATATAGTGCACTTTTGAAGAACAAAGTAATTAATGAAAACTTAAATCTTAAATTTAAATCTTAATTAAAGATTTAAGTTTGGTTGGTGCTTTATTAAGCATGGACTTTTCCCTTGGTAGTGTGCAGCCTGTATTTCCAATGTCACTATGTTTTTATTCACATGCAGTTAGTTGTCTTCTGATATTTACAACATGATAAAAGATGTTAAATCTTAACTCTCATGAATTTTTTTTTAAAAGGCGATTGCAGTTTAAGACACCTTACTTTATAAAAGATGAGATATATAGTGGCTGTTTCTATAGAAGCAAAGCTGCAAATATTGGGCCTTAGGAAAAATAAATGTCCTAGGCTTTTAAACAAAACATTATCCTTGGGAGGCCCTAGCTAGATGATGAACTACTAATCATGAAGACACCAATTATACTGACCAGATACGTGGGAGTGTTAGGACCCAGGCCACTGCGCTATGACCTTCAATTCCATAGGCACAACTTACCCTCAGCAAGCACTAGGCATTAATACACCAGCATGGTTCATTAATGCTAGGTATGGGAGTATGTTCGAAGGAGAAATTGAAATTAAGAATCTTTAATATGCTGGATAGGAAATTAATACACATCAAATATACTATACCTAGTACTCTCTAGTATCCAAAGTTGTCTCTGTTTTTTTTTTTTTTTTCTGACTTGCCCCTTTTAACATTTTTTTATACTAAGGGAACTAACTTATAACTCTAAAAATAGTAAAACTATTTTGATGTAACAAACAACCTACAGAATAGACATCAAGTATGAAAATCAATGAATATAAAAATAATGGGAAAAAATAGATATCAGTCTTGTCAGTTATTTAGAAGTCTTGCAAAGTTGTAAGAGTTCTTTGGTGTGTACCAAACAGAAAAACAAAGTAGTCATCAAGAATTTAGCCAATTTAATAGTGAAAACAGAAACCAGAGAAAGGAGCTCTCTGATGGAGAGGAGTCCATATTTTCTTAATTGCTAATATAATGGAAGAATTTTGGATTTAAAAGACAAGTATCCAATTCAAAGCCATGCCCCATCACTGTCCCTGTTGTCTTTCCCAATTCAATTCACTTCTCTCGAGCTCTAGTTTCCTTGCCCATCAAACTGGCAGAACACTAGCAGCCTATTGTAATTGTGAGGATGGATTGAAATGAGGTCATGAAACTGCTCTGTAAATTTGAAAGGGTATAGAAATATTAGTTGATAATATTAATTTCTTTCATAGTCAGCCCATCTGGTCCTACTAAAAAGCCCAAGTATTTAGTCCACCTTTTTTGGTCTCTTCTCATACAGAATTTGATTCATCCCTCTGATCATTTGGTTAGTCTTTGAATCACCTTTTCAATCTCAACTGCATCTTTCTTAAATTGCGACGATATAATTGCGGAAAATTTTCAGGTGCAGAGAAACCGAGTCTTTATTGAAAGAGAAAGTCGTGCTCTCTGTTTCTTTCCTAATATACACATATAAATATACATATATTTTTACGTATATATAAATATATATAATCATTGGTTATATGTATACATATATATAAATATATGTAATCATTGGTGGTTAGATAATGCATTTTGGAAGTAGTTTGAAAAATGCTATGTAAGCTTCATTTGCAAAAGACATGGGCAGGGGAGAAGGAGGCAACAATATATGTGGATTATGGAAACCAGTGTATGAATATGTGAACGTTAACATCATTTCACAATCACTTCTTCATTTTTATTTTGCATTCTTTTTAAGATTTTATTTATTTATTTGAGAGAGAGATAGTGAAAGAGAGCAAAAGCAGGGGCGGTGTGGGGGTGGAGTGGGAGTGGAGAGGGAGATACGGACTCCCTGCTGAGTAAGGAGGACCCTGGGATCATGACCTGAGCCAAAGGCAGATGCTTAACCAAATGAGCCACCCAGGGCCCCTATTTTGCATTTAAATGACTTCATTTACATGCATCTGGAATGATGCTGTTTTTAAACATATTTTGATTAGATTAGTTGATGGATATGTTACTTGGTGAATTTTTGGAGTATTTCTGTTCCTGAATAACCTCCCGTGTTACCCTATAGTTAACCTCCAGTGTCTTGGCTTTTCAATTCTGAATTAACATCTCTTGTGAGTTGCTCACATTTGCACCAGAAAAACAGGGCATACCTGGTTGAAACCTGAATTAGCAAAATGTTGAGCTTTCAGTATTATATTCCAAAAGGGGTTGTAAAACTAAGGAAAAAAATGTCAGACCCAACATAACAGCATCTCATCCTACCTCTGAGGGGGACTGGCTTATACTCTTTCAATAGTAGATAACCGTGTTTTTAAAAATCCACAACAGAGTTTACGGCTTTGCCAGTGAAGATCTCACAGTCTTTCATTTGTGATCATTGCAGACCAGGTTAGTGTGCCTCTGCATTCCCAGCCTCCCTTGCGGTTGGGCCATGGACTGGGATCTTGGCAAATGAAATGTGGACAAAAGTGCTGTAGGCAGTTTCCATTTCCAGGCCTGGCCCCTCAGCTCAAACCACACAAGCCTCAGGCTTTCTTTTGCCCTGCTGCTTGTAGGAATCTGGGAGCTGCGTTCCAGATGGTGTTGCTACAAGACTGAAGAGGGCCATCCAACCACCTGTATGGTGCGTGACCAGAAAAGAATTGTTACTGTGTTCAGGGTTAATTTGTTTTTGCACATCAATAGTTAAAGCAGTTGTTCTAGGAATGAAGGGATCAAGGTGGTGTCTAGTGAAGGAAGACAGCTAAAGAATAAGAACAAGCCTCTTAAGAAGGCAAGATAGTCCAAAAGTGAACTCATGCAGCAAAATCAGAAACTTGGTCCTAGAGATGGCGAGGAGAGAAACAACCCCCTTCAAACACTCTCCCAAAGATTTTAATGAATGCTGGCTTTCTCAGGACAATGGTTCTCAAGTCATTTTTATTATAATCTTTTAATTCAGGTTTTCACATGTCAGGTACTGTTTTAAACATTCATTTTTTTTTTTTTAATCTTCATAAGAATATCCTTATGTGCCGGTGCGGCGCAGGCAGTTAAGCATCTGAGTCTTGGTTTTGGCATAGGTTGTGATCTCAGGGTTGTGAGATGTAGCCCTGCGTCAGGCTTCGTGCTCCTCACAGAGTCTGCTTAAGACTGTCGGACTGTCAAAAAAGAAGCTAAAAACCCAAAAACAAACAAACAGACTGTCAGACTCTATTTCCCTTCCCCTTCCCCTACCCCTCCACCTCTGACTCTCTCTCCTTCTCTCTCAAATAAATAAATAAATAAATAAATAAATAAATAAATCTTTTTTTTTTTTTTAAAGAATATGCTGGAAAGGTGTTCTATAATTCTACTTTAAAGATTAAGAAACAGACTAAAAGGTTAAGTCAATACCCAAGGGAACAGAGCTACAACGTGGCAGAGCTGGGGTCTGAACCCAGGCTTTCCCTCCCCAGAGCAGAGGAGTACAACCTGCCATACTTACTGCCTCTTTAGGAGAGAGAAGTGAACCCAGCAAGCGGAACTTATATTTCTCTGAACTGGAGTCAGACACATTTCTACCGCACCACTGGCCACTGATATAGACATTCCTCTGGTGACTATTCCTCCACATTCCATTAAGCTATAATTCTGACAAAATAAATCCTTTAAATAATAACTTGAAAGTTAACAGTGGAGGGAATTGAATGCCATGCTTTTACTTTGATAACTTTGCTGACTCCTTGACTTTTAACACTTATCACTGAGCCGGTAAAATAATACATTTCTTCAAATGGTTCACCCCTACTTAAAATCCTCTAGAGATTTATCTATGTCCTTAGAATAATATCCAGTCTCCCATATCATTACTTTCAAGATGTTACATGGTCTATTGCCTGCTTTGGTCCCCGACCTTTTTTCGTTACAATCCTCTTCACCCTCTGCATTCTAAGTACACTTCCCTTCTTTTTGTTCCTTGAACAGCAGTGTCCATTTCATCGAAGGGTCGCTGCACCTGCTGTTCTCTCTGCCTGGAAAATTATTCTCCAGGCTCTGATTGTTTGGCTTCTTCTCAATATTTAGGTTTCAACCAAATTGTCACCTCTACAAAGAGACTTTTCCTGGCCAACTAATGTGAAGGGATCCACCCCTCATAATACACGATCTTGTTTTATGTTCTTCATGAAGCTCATGTGGCTCTGAAATGACCTGGTTTATTTATTGGTTTACTTATATTTTTTTCTTTGTCTTGATAACTTTGTGTGTGTGTGTATGTTAAGAACACTTAGCATGAAATATACCCTTTTAATAGATTTTAAGTGTTAATAGAGTATTATTAATTACAGTCCTATGCTGTAAAGCAGATCTCTATTGCTGAATCATTATGCATTACTGAAACTTTATACCTATGGAACATATCCCGATTTTCCTTTCCCCCCCAAGTCCCTGGAAGTCACCATGCTACTCTATGCCTCTGTGTACTTCATATAAGTCATATCATGCAGTATTTGTCCTGTATGGAAGGCTTATTTCATTCAGCAGATGTCCTCAAATTTCATCCATATTTTTGCATATGGAAGGATTACTTATTTATTCCATGTCTTATCCAATTAGAACATGTGTTCTAACACAACAATGATTTTTGACTATCTTTAGTTTGCTCTTGTGTCTCTATCACTCAGAATGGTGCTGGGCACAAAGTAAGAATTCAATACATGTGTTGAATAAGTGAATTATATCAAATGTCATGTTTTTTAAAGAGGAAACCGAGAAGACACTTTGAAGAATGAGTCATGTAGCAGTGAAGGGCTCAGGCTTGGGAGCCCAGATATGTGGGTTTGAAACCTAGTCTTGCCATGAGCTCTGTGTGGCTTTGCACAGATGTTGCAAACTCTTTGTTCCTCAGTTTCCTCTCTTGTATAAAGGGCATAAAAGTCCTATCTTCCTCAGAGGGTTGTTTTGCTCTATTTATAAATATAATTTAGAATTGTACCAGATGCAAAATAAGAAATACATGTGTGTCTGTTATATAAATAAACTATAGACAATTCAGATGATATTTCAAAAACTTCAGGTTTCTCTGTTTTCCGTTGGTTCAGATCATTGACTTCATTCTTCAGTCAATAAGAAATACAGAATTGCGTCAAACCATTGAATCAACCCACTTTTTATCAAAGTTCTGGTGTTTGGTGCGTTTGTGCACAGCTGTGGAGAGTGTATGATGTATGGGGTGGGGGTGGGGTAGAGCAATGCAGCCTGTGGTCATCTCAGTAAAGAAATAGGCCATTAATTATTCATATTAATCAATTTAACTAACCACCTTTATTAGATAATTGTTTAGATAGGTTTTTATTTTTATAGAACTGGGAATAGGGAGCCTGGGTGGCTCCATCGGTTAAGCATGTGGCTTCGGCTCAGGTCATGATCCCAGGGTCCTGGGATCGAGTCCCGCATCGGGTTCCCCGCTCAACGGGGGGTGCTTCTCCCTCTGCCCCTACCCCCCCCCACTTGTGCTCTCTCCCTCCTTCTCTCTCTCTCAAATGAATAAATAAAATCTTAAGAAAAAAATAGAAGACCTCTCAGTGAAGCTCAACCAACCCACAGAATTCTGAAAAATATTCCATTGTCTTTGTTTTAAGCCCTACATTTAGAGGATGGTTTATTACTCGGCACCAGATAACTGAAACAGTTTCTTAATTGCTGGTTATATGCTTAAAAAAAAAAAAAAAAAGGTTTTGCACCGAGAAGATTGGAAGTAGCAAGCAAACAAATTAGGAATTACCTGTGAATATATTTTTTTAAACATTATGTTTTATTTTTACTGTTACTGATCATTTTTCAAATTCACTGATTGGTAGGTTGAAAAATCCTATCAATATTACTCATTAAGCTAAATGACCTTGGTCAATTTACTTTATTTCTGGGCCTTAGTTTAAATCATTAAAATCATTAAATGGAAATAACAATATTGTCTCCCTTGTAGATCTGTTGTGAGGTTTAAATGAATTAATTTTAGTAACATTCTTATTTTTTTTTTAAAGATTTTATTTATTTATTTGAGAGAGAGAGAATGAGAGAGAGAGAGAGCACGAGAGGGAAGAGGGTCAGAGGGAGAAGCAGACTCCCCGCTGAGCAGGGAGCCCGATGCGGGACTCGATCCCGGGACTCCAGGATCATGACCTGAGCCGAAGGCAGTCGCCCAACCAACTGAGCCACCCAGGCGCCCCAGTAACATTCTTATTTGAGGTAAGACCCTACTAAATGTTTGCAATGATGACTGTTACGACTATACTCAGGGAATAAACTAATCCCTAAAATGCCTGACTGGAAGAAAATCATTACTACAAGTGGAGCTCAAGACTAAACATCCCTTTTATATCTAAGAGGTGAACAATAACCTGTGTGCTTTCTCTAAAGATCCTGTATGGCTACCTCCATGTTTTTTCTTTTGATTTGCCATTAAGGAGTTTCACACTCAAATTTGTTGCTAATGTGCAGAATCTTAAGGCCTACTAATCTTTGTTACTTTGGAAGGAGTCTGCGTCTCATAAAGAGCAAGAAATGTAAATGGTTGAATTTTAAACAGATTTTGATTTAAATCTCTCCAAATTGTTTCTTTTGCAAACAGTATGCAAATATGAGCTAAGAGTTAAAGTATGTTTACATAACATATGCAAATGAAGCTTTTTGGTTTACTTGATAATGTAAATTTGTAAGATCTTATATGCAGTTTTCTCATTAAAATCATATTGGTAATTATAACTATAAAGACGTCTTTTTAACGTGTCATTAACAGGTAAAATATATTCTTTAAATACATTTGGTGTGCATCTTAATCTAGTGGTAAATGAAAGCTGTCATATTACTTCTAACAAGATTTTTTTGTTATTGCATTTGTAAGAGAAATATATTCAACCTCAATTAATTTGACATTTCATTATACAATTGGCCCTTGAATAATGAGGGGGTGATGGGTGCCCATGCCTGCATTGTTGAAAATCCATGCATAACTTTTGACTCCCCAAACCTTGACTAATAATAGCCAATGTTGACCAGAAGACTTATCCGTAGCATACAATGATTAACACATGTTTTGTATGTATATGTATTACATACTGTATTCTTACAATAAAGCCAGCTGGAGAAAAGAAAATTTATAAGAATATCATAAGGAAGAGAAAATACATTTATTTAAATGCATTCTTGTATTTATCAGAAAAAAAAAATCTGTGTTTAAGTGGACCTGCTCTACTCAAATCCATGTTGTTCAAGGGTCAACTGTGTATTAAATTGTATCACACTCAAATTATTTTGTAGATTGGGCCAGAGTTCCCAAAATGGTCAGTAGTGCCCAATACATGGTTATTGTTGCATTGACTTTATGTTGCTCTAAAGATCTCTAGAATCCTCTCCAAGGATTTTAACAGTTGCAAAACAACTGTCTAAAGGAGGTTTTAATTCTTAATGGTAAAAAAAGACAAATATAATAGTAAGTATTTAGCACATACCAGGAAGGGTTGGATGATTTTATCTGCATAAATTTGTTCATGTTAACTACGACTGCATAAAGGATTATGTCCACATTTTACTGATGAGTATGTTAAATCTCAAAATCAACAAGCAACTTGTCCAAGATCACATAGTCAGGAAGAGGCAGGACTGGAAAACCCACCCAGTTTACCTTCTTCCAGATCCTTTCTTTCTATGGTAACATCTTACAGAGCGTAGGGCTCTTATCTGGAATTGACAGTTCTAATAACAGCTATGCTCCTAACTCTTGGGTTAGTCACTTATTATCTCTGATTTTTTGTTTTCTAAAATGTTTTCTTTGCTTCCTGCTTTTCCTTCGTTATTTGTTCTTAATCTCCTACAAGAAAATGGGAGTGGAGTGGGCTAGATGATTTTGAAGCTCTCTTCAGTCCTGGATCAACACTTAGCTTCTCCTGGGTTTAATCCTCATTATTAGCCCAACAATATCTGTGAGGTTGGAAGTGATGAAGTTTTCTCTTTGAAGGTCCTTGTGTTCATGTGTTTCAGCAAAGCAAAGGAAATAAGGAGAGGCCCTTTGCGGTAATTTTGCCTTTTAATACCTAGATCCTATTTTACCTCATGGAGGACTGCACTCACATTTTCTCCTTTGGTCTTCGTTTTCTGTCTTAATTATTGATCCGTGAGTTAGTTGCTCTTGGAACTGAGACACTCAGCAGCTCCAGGGTGGTGGAGGGAGATGGTTGCTAGGCAACTTCTCCTGCTTCAGATGGGTTATTGGGCCTTACCTTTGAAAACCTTGTTTGTGGAGAATCTGAGGGAGAACTACTAATTCTTCCATCTTAAGGCTTCAGAAACCACTGGGGTTTGGAACAAATATATAAGGTATTTAAAAAAATTTATCAGAGGGAGAAAAATTGGATAAAATATTTGTGTTTTATTTTAAGGTTTTAGGTGTTTTCTTTAAAAAAAAATCCTTTGATAACTGTTTTCCTTTTCTATTGCTGCATAACAAATTACCAGAAACACAGTAACCTTAAAGAAAAGTATATTTATTATCTCACAGTTTTTGTGACTTAGAAGTCCACGTGTGGCTTAGCTGGTGTCTGCTCACTCAGTCTCTCGGACTGCAATCAGGGTGACCTCTGGGCCTGTGGTCGCAGTTAAGGCTGGGTGTCCTCTTCCAGGTTTCTCTGGTTGTTGATAGAACACATCTCCTTGAAGCTACTGAACCCATGGTGGTTTGCTTCTTCAAAGCCAGCAACAGAAAAAAGAGAGGGTCTCTCTAGCTTCCTGTCTCTGAGCTAAGGGAAGTCCTGAACGCTTTCAAAGTATCTGATTAGGTCTGGCCCAGGCAGGATTATCTCCCTTTGGATTAACCGAATTCACCTGATTGGGGACCTTAATTTTTTTTTTTTTAAGATTTTATTTATTTATTTGACACAGAGATAGAGTGTGAGAGAGGGAACACAAGCAGGGGGAGTGGGAGATGGAGAAGCAGGCTTCCGGCTGAGCAGGGAGCCCAATGCAGGGTTCAATCCCAGCCAGGACCCTGGGATCTTGACCTGAGCTGAAGGCAGATGCTTAACGACTGAGCCACCCAGGTGCCCCGGGGACCTTAATTATATCTTAAAAATCCATTCTTTGTTTTTTATTTTTAAAATTTTTTCATTTTTATTTTTTAATTTAAATTCAATTAATTAACATACTATGTATTATTAGTTTCAGAGGTAGAGGTCAGTGATTCATCAGTCTTGTATAATACCCAGTGCTCATTACATCATGTGCCCTTCTTAATGTCCATCACGCAGTTATCCTATCTCCCACCCCTTCCCCTCCAGCAACCCTCAGTTTGTTCCTTCATTTTTGCTAACTAATGTAACATAATCACAGGAATGCTGTCTCTTAGTATTCATAGGTCCCTCCCATGCTCAAGGAGAGGGACTTAGACAAAGGTGTGGGTCATTGGAGGTGATCTTAAAATTCTGCCTACCACAGATATATTTTATGATCACATCAGTATTCTATTAAGATCTTAAGATTTGGGTTGAGAGAATAACAAAGAGTTCTTTTATTTCTAAGTTCTTCCAATTGATAAATTTTTGAATTTTTTACTATTGTATAATTGGCAATTAACCACATGTGATCTATTTAAATAATATTCTATCTAGAGTTATTGGAATGTTAATGGAAGCAAGCCATTCTTATAAGATCTTTATTTCTGGATAAAAGACTACATAATAAATATTGAGGAATATTATGAACAGGATTTAGTATTAGATGTTCCAATTTTATTGCTGTATGTGGTAAATCAATATTGAATATGATTCAAGCATAGGGAAGAGATGAAAGCTGAAATTTTGCCATTAGATTTGGTTCATGGAAGTAGCGAAGTTTTATACTTGATTAGCCCTCAAATATCTATCTCAAGATTATATATCAGATCAATATTTCCTCCAGGGGATACAGGGGTGTAATTTTCTGCCATTGTGCATTTCCTGCTCTTCTAATATCCTCTCAGCACATGAGGGGAAAGCTGGCTCAGAACTATGAAACATTATTAAATGTAGTCAGCACTCAAGGGACATGAGGATTTTGTTGGAGCAATTCTGTTTATTAATTTGCTTCCTAGAACTCAGGGAGTTGATGAATAAGCAAACATGACAATTGTAGAAAAAATGAGAAATGGTACAAAACATTATACTCCCAGGGCTTTCTCCAGAGACATTTGTGAGAGATTATTACACAGATATTCAAGCAAGTGTTATGTTGGGTTCTCATTCATCTTCATCCTCCGGTAAACTTACTTCTGAGTTAATTTTGTTGTGTAGTTATTTATAAATCTCTTGAAATCCAGACCTTTGCTTATAAAGGAAGGGTTATATGGACTTTAGAAGGGAATTGTCAGACTTAAATCACCTCAGAATGTGCCTGAATGTTTCCCTTGGCAGAAGGGATCTATTCAGGGAACACGTCTAGATAACTGACAGATGGGGAGAGTGACACTAGTTACCCACCAACTTTCCTTTCCAAATTCATGTTCCAACAGGATCTCTGGAAGCTGAACCATATATATGAGGCATGTATTTCTTGTAGGCAGATTGCATTTTTATTTGCTCTTCTAGATGAAAAGAATTTCAAAGGCCACTGATAACTTTTAAATGTACTCCATTAGTGAGAGTCCTCAAATTTTAGTGTGCATAAAAATTACCTGATTATACCTGATTCTTTTCTGGATGGGGTTCAACAGCCTTAGAAGTAGCTTAGACTTTAATCATGAAAAAAAATTCATTTCTATATGGAAATATAATTAAGAAGGCAGTAATCAGATAGGTTGAAAGACAATTTTGAATGTAGCATTGCTATGGACTCTAGCTGATTTGGGGTGTTAGAACAGGAAACCTCTGTATAGACTATTATGAAAACACGCATGCACATGCATAAACACATGAACAACTAACTAATCATTAGTAGAACCTCTAAATATGAGTACAATTTTGGAATTTCTAATGAGAAAAAAATAAGACCGTGCTGTGTTTCAAGAGCAGTGCTACCTGCTAAAAATATAATGTAAGCCATATAGGTAATTTTAATTTTTTTATATTACAGGAAAAATATAAAAAGGAAAAAGTAAACTTAATTTAATATTTTATTTTATTCCTCACAACCTTGAACGTCTTGAAAATTAAATCGATGAACTGTAACGTAAAATGAGGTCGGCTGGATTCCAAATATCAATTGTCAAGATTCGCAGAAGAGGGCCTCAGGCTATATGGGAAACAGCACTGCCTTCTAACAGCTAGAGGCGTCCTTGGCATTCCTGGTGAGGCTCTTTAGTCGTCTTTATAACCACTTTTGCCGTGGCACTACCTAAAGGGAGAAGCAATTTGACTGCGAACGGATGTCTGTTATTCTAGGCATCCACTTTGTGGCAGTCCATCCAGTATTTGTGTTGGCTTATTGTTGTTTTGTCCAGCTGCGGCATATCAATCCCCTTGGCTTGCCTCTAACAGGGAATCTCGGGAAATCTCAGGGAATCTCAGGGAATCTCATGAGCCTCTTTTCTTTGTACCTTTTCTTTGTGCTCTTGATCACTTAGAATAATGGGGTGTCCCTTTGAGGTGTTCTTAAGGCTCAAGGTTATTGCAGGGACTCATTAGCGCTGCTGCAAATCCTGGAGGCTACCAGAAAGCTCCTGACTTGGGGAAATCTTCGAAGGGATTTCCTGGTTATCTACCTGCATAGATCTTAAACCAAACTATCCTAGGCATACTTTGATGAAAATTCACATAGCCATAGGCAATGGAAACAATTTTTTTTTTTTAATACACAGACAGCAAAATTAATTAAAAAAAGGCAGAGGAGGCAGAGGCAGAGGCAGAGGAGTAGGAGACCTGGATTTTGTCTGGTCTCAGGAATTCAGCTGAATGGGGATCAAACCATTCTGAACACCTACGAACTCAACAGGACATCGAAGAAGAGAGTAGCAACAACTCTCTGAACAGAGAAGCGACCACTTACTGGAAGGTAGGACGTGCGGAGAAGTGAATCCGAGGCAATATTCGGGAGGATAGACGGTGGGGGAGGGGGCCTCCGCCGCTTCTGGCAAGTGATAAAGCCGCGGAGCACAAAATCGGAACATTTAGAAGTCGGCTCCACTGAGGGACGTCATTCCAGTGGCTAAGTGGGAGGTGGAACCCTCACGGGACAGTGTGGTCTCAGGACCCTCAGGGTCACAGAAAGACCGGGGGTGCCTGAGAGCGGCAGAGCTCCCAGGTATCGGAGCAGGGAAGCCGGCTGCAGAGACGGAGCCAAGGTGCGGGATCTCAGCTCGGGGTTGCCATAAACTGTGATCCGCAGCCCAGTCGGGCCACTGCTCCTCCAGTAGGGACCCAACAAGCAGCAGAGCCGGGGAGACTCCCCTTCCTCCCCCGGGAGGAGCAGCGCGGGAGCGCACCGCAAGGATCTGCTGGGTTTGGAGACTCCACACGGGGTTGGGTACCAGAGATGGAAATCCTCGGTCACAGGCCGGGTGAGCATGGAGTGCGTCTGGAGACCGGGGAGACAGGAGTGAATGACTGCTTTTCTCAGGGGGCACACTGAGGAGTGGGGCCCCGAGTTCTCGGCTCCTCCGGGTGGAGATTGGGAGGCCACCATTTTCACTCTCATTCTCCAAAGCTGTACCGAGAGCTTGCAGGGAACAAAAGCTCCCGAGAGCAAGCCCCGGCAGATTGCTTAGCCCAGACTCACAAGGGCGAGGCAATTCCGCCTCCGGCAAAGACATTTGGGAGCCACGGCAACAGACCCCTCCCCCAGAAGATCAGCAGGAACAGCCAGCCAAAACCAAGTTTACCGATCAAGGAGAACGGGAGAACTCCAGCGCTAGGGGAATACTGCACATAGAATTCATGGCTTTTTTACCATGATTCATTAGTTTTTCAAAGTTAATTTTTTTAACTTATTTTTTAATTTCTCTTTTTCCATTTTTCAACCAAAATCTTATCAATCCCTTTTAAAAAAAATTTATTTTTCATTTTTAGAGTCATATTCTATCCCTTCATAGTAGTTACCCTTATTTTTGGCATATATATATAGAAGTTGTTCACTCTTTAAAATTTTGAGATACAGTTTCTTCTAACACATCAAAATATACCCTAAATCTCTACTGTGTGGCTTTGTTCTAGTCTCCTGCCTGATCACATTCTCTCCCTTTTTTTTTTAAATCTTCTTTCTTTTTTCAAACAACTTATCAATTCATTTTATAAAATCTTTTATAATTTTCATCTTTACAGTCATCTTCCATCCCTTCATTGTATCAACCCTTATTATGTACATATATGTCTCTCTTTCTTTACAATTTTAAGAGGCACTATCTTCTAACAGACCAAAATACACCCAAAATCTAGTGTGTGGCACTGATCTATGCACTAACCTGATCATATTTGATCATATTCTGTTCTTTTTTTGTTTTGTTCTGTTTTTGTTTGTTTTTATCTTTTTCTTTTTCTTTTTTTGCCCCTCTTTCTTTTCTTTCCCTTTCTTTTCCTCTGGTTTCAGGTCTTTTCTGATTTCTTTAGAGCATATTTTCTGGGGACATTGTTAACCTGTTAGCATTTTGTTCTCTCATTCATCTATTCTCCTCTGGACAAAATGACAAGACAAAAGAAATCACCTCAGCAAAAAGAACAAGAGGTAGTACCGTCTGCCAGGGACCTACTCAATACGGACATTAGTACGATGTCGGACCTAGAGTTCAGAATCATGATTTTAAAGATACTAGCTGGGCTTGAAAAAAGCATGGAAGTTATTAGAGACACCCTTCCTGGAGAAATAAAAGAACTAAAATTTAACCAAATCAAAGTCAAAAAGGCTATTAATGAGGTGCAATCAAAAATGGGGGCACTAACTGCTAGGATAAATGAGGCAGAAGAGAGAATCAGAGATATAGAAGACCAAATGATGGAAAACAAAGAAGCTGAGCAAAAGAGAGATAAAGAACTACTGGATCACGAGAGCAGAATTCGAGAGATAAGTGATACGATAAGACAAAACAACATTAGAGTAATTGGGATCCCAGAAGAAGAAGAAAGAGAGAGAGGGGCAGAAGGTATATTAGAGCAAATTATAGCAGAGAACTTCCCTAATGTGGGGAAGGAAACAGGCATCAAAATCCAGGAGGCATAGAGAACCCCTCTCAAAATCAATAAAAATAGGTCAACACCCCGACATCTAATAGTAAAACTTACGAGTCTCAGAGACAAAGAGATAATCTTGAAAGCAGCTTGGGAGAAGAGATATGTAACCTATAAAGGTAGAAAATTTAGATTGGCAACAGACCTATCCACAGAGACCTGGCAGGGCCAGAAAGGACTGGCATGATATCTTCAGAGCACTAAATGAGAAAAATATGCAGCCAAGAATACTATATCCAGCTAGGCTCTCATTGAAAATTGAAGGAGAGATAAAAAGCTTCCAGGACAAACCAAAACTAAAGGAATTTGCAAACATGAAACCAGCCCTCCAAGGAATATTGAAAGGGGTCCTCTAAACAAAGAGAGAGGCTAAAAGCAGCATAGACCAGAAAGGAACACAGACAATAGACAGTAACAGTCACCTTACAGGCAATACAATGGGACTATGTTCATATCTTTCAATAGTTACCCTGAATGTAAATGGGCTAAATGCCCCAATCAAAAGACACAGGCTATCAGATTGGAATCAAAAACATGACCCATCCATATGCTGTCTGTAAGAGACTCATTTTAGACCCAAAGACACCCCCAGATTGAAAGTGAGGGGGTAGAAAACAATTTACCATGCTAATGGACACCAAAAGAAAGCTGGGGTGGCAATCCTTATATCAAACAAATTAGATTTTAAACCAAAGACTGTAATAAGAGATGAGGAAGGACACTATATCCTACTTAAAGGGTCTCTCCAACAAGAAGACCTAACAATTTTAAATATCTATGCCCCTAACATGGGAGCAGCCAATTATATAAGGCAATTAATAACAAAAGCAAAGAACCACATTGACAACAATACAATAATAGTGGGGGACTTTAACACCCCCCCCGACTGAAATGGACAGATCATCTAAGCAAAAGATCAACAAGGAAATAAAGACTTTAAATGACACACTGGACCAAATGAACTTCACAGACATATTCAGTACATTCCATCCCAAAGAAACAGAATACACATTCTTCTCTAGTGCCCGTGGAACATTCTTCAGAATAGATCACATCCTAGATCACAAATCAGGTCTCAACTGCTACCAAAAGATTGGGATTATTCCCTGCATATTTTCAGACCATAATGCTTTGAAACTAGAACTCAATCACCAGAGGAAAGTTGGAAAGAGCTCAAATACATGGAGGCTAAAGAGCATCCTACTAAAGAATGAATGGGTCAACCAGGAAATTAAAGAAGAATTTAAAAAATTCATGGAACCCAATGAAAATGAAAACACAACTGTTCCAAATTTTTGGGATACAGCAAAGGCAGTCCTGAGAGGAAAGTATATAGCAATACAAGCCTTTCTGAAGAAACAAGAAAGGTCTCAAATACACAACCTAACCCTACACCTAAAGGAGCTAGAGAAAAAACACCAAATAAAGCCTAAACCCAGCAGGAGAAGAGAAATAATAAAGATCAGAGCAGAAATCAATGAACTAGAAACCAAAAGAACAGTAGAACAGATCAACGAAACTAGGAGCTGGTTCTTTGAATGAATTAACAAGATTGATAAACCCCTGGCCAGACTGATCAAAAAGAAAAGAGAAATGACCCAAATCAACAAAATCATGAATGAAAGAGGAGAGATCACCACGAACACCAAAGAAATACAAACAATTCTAAGAACATATTATGAGCAACTCTATGCCAGCAAATTAGATAACCTGCAAGAAATGGATGCATTCCTAGAGATGCATCAACTACCAAAATTGAACCAGGAAGAAACAGACCTATAACCACTAAGGAAATTGAAGCAGTCATCAAAAATCTCCCAACAAACAAAAGCCCAGGGCCAGATGGCTTCCCAGGGGAATTCTACCAAACATTTCAAGAAGAATTAATACCTATTCTTCTGAAACTGTTCCAAAAAATAGAAATGGAAGGAAAACTTCCAAACTCATTTTATGAGGCCACCATTACCTTGATCCCAAAACCACAAAGACCCCATCAAAAAGGAGAATTACAGACCAATATCCTTGATGAACACAGATGCAAAAATTCTCACCAAAATACTAGCCAATAGAATCCAACAGTACATTAAAAGGATTATTCACCACGACCAAGTGGGATTTATCTCTGGGCTGCAAGGTTGGTTCAACATCTGCAAATCAATCAATGTGATACAATACATTAACAAAAGAAAGAACAAGAATCATATGATCCTCTCAATAGATGCAGAAAAAGCATTTGACAAAGTACAGCATCCTTTCTTGATTAGAACTCTTCAGAGTATAGGGATACAGGGTACATACCTCAATATCATAAAAGCCATCTATGAAAACCCTACAGCGAATATCATTCTCAATGGGGAAAAACTGAGAGATTTCCCTCTAAGGTCAGGAACGTGGCAGGGATATCCACTATGTCACCACTGGTATTCAACATAGTATTAGAAGTCCTAGCTATAGCAATCAGACAACAAAAAGAAATAAAAGGCATCCAAATCGGCAAAGAAGAAGTCAAACTCTCACTCTTTGCACATGGTATGATACTTTATGGGGAAAACCCAAAAGACTCCACCCCAAAACTGCTAGAACTCATACAGGAATTCAGTAAAGTGGCAGGATATAAAATCAATGCACAGAAATCAGTGACATTCCTATACACCAACAACAAGACAGAAGAAAGACAAATCAAGGAGTCGATCCCATTTACAATTGCACCCCAAACCATAAGATACCTAGGAATAAATCTAACCAAAGAGGCAAAGAATCTGTACTCAGAAAACTATAAAATACTCATGAAAGAAATTGAGGAAGACACAAAGAAATGGAAAAACGTTCCATGCTCATGGATTGGGAGAACAAACATTGTGAAGATGTCAATGCTACCTAGAGCAATCTACACATTCAATGCAATCCCCATCCAAATACCATCCACTTTTTTCAAGGCAATGGAACAAATAATCCTGAAATTTGTATGGACCAGAAAAGACCCCGAATAGCCAGAGGAATGTTGAAAAAGCAAAGCAAAGCTGGCAGCATCACAATTCCGGACTTCCAGCTCTATTACAAAGCTGTCATCATCAAGACAGTATTGTACTGGCACAAAAACAGACACATAGATCAATGGAACAGAATAGAGAGTCCAGAAATGGACCCTCAACTCTAAGGTCAACTCATCTTTGACAAAGCAGGAAAGAATGTCCAATGGAAAAAAGACAGCCTCTTCAACAAATGGTGTTGGGAAAATTGGACAGCCACATGCAGAAGAATGACACTGGACCATTTCCTTACACCACACACAAAAATAGACTCCAAATGGTTGAAAGACCTAAATGTGAGACAGGAGTCCATCAAAATCCTAAAGGAGAACACAGGTAGCAACCTCTTGGACCTCAGACACAGCAACTTCTTCCTAGAAACATCGCCAAAGGCAAGAGAAGCACGGGCAAAATGAACTCTTGGGACTTCATCAAGATAAAAAGCTTTTGCACAGCAAAAGAAACAGTCCACAAAACCAAAAGACAACAGACAGAATGGGAGAAGATATTTGCAAATGACATATAAGATAAAGGGCTAGTATCCAAAAATCTATAAAGAACTTATCAAACTCAACACCCAAAGAACAAATAATCCAATTAAGAAATGGGCAGATGACACGAACAGACGTTTATCCAAAGAAGACGTCCAAATGGCCAACAGGCACATGAAAAAGTGCTCAACATTGCTCAGCATCAGGGAAATCCAAATCAAAACCTCAATGAGATACCACCTCACACCAGTCAGAATGGCTAAAATTAACAAGTCAGGAAACGACAGATTTTGGCTGGGATGTGGAGAAAGGGGAACCGTCCTACACTGTTGGTGGGAATGCAAGCTGGTGCAACCCCTCTGGAAAACAATATGGAAGTTCCTCAAACAGTTGAAAATAGAGCTACCATGCGATCCAGCAATTGCACTACTGGGTATTTACCACAAAGATACAAATGTAGGGATCTGAAGGGGTACGTGCACCCCAATGTTTATAGCAGCAATGTCCACAATAGCCAAACTGTGGAAAGAGCCAAGATGTCCATCGACAGATGAATGGATAAAGAAGAGTTGGTATATATACACAATGGAATATTATGCAGCCCTCAAAAGGAATGAGATCTTGCCATTTGCAACGACGTGGATGGAACGGACGGTGTTATGCTGAGTGAAATAAGTCAATCAGAGAAAGACAGGTATCATATGACCTCACTGGAAGGAGGAATTCTTAATCTCAAGAAACAAACTGAGAGTTGTTGGAGTGGTAGGGTTGCGGGAGGGATGGGGTGGCTGGGTGATGGACATCGGGGCGGGTGTGTGCTATGGTGAGCGCTGTGAATTGTGCAAGACTGTTGAATCACAGATCTGTACCTCTGAAACAAATAATGCAATATATGTTAAGAAAAAAAAAAGATAGGGCGCCTGGGTGCCTCAGTTGGTTAAGTGACTGCCTTCGGCTCAGGTCATGATCCTGGAGTCCCGGAATCGAGTCCCGCATCGGGCTCCCTGCTCAGTGGGGAGTCTGCTTCTCCCTCTGACCCTCTTCCCTCTCGTGCTATCTATCTCTCATTCTCTCTCTCTCTCTCTCAAATAAATAAATAAAAAAAATCTTTAAAAAAAAAAGAAAAAAAGATAGCAGGAGGGGAAAATGAAGGGGATGAAATCGGAGGGGGAGACGAACCATGAGAGATGATGGACTCTGAAAAACAAACTGAGGTTTCTGGAGGGAAGAGGGGTGGGGGGATGGGTTAGCCTGGTGGTGGGTACTAGAGAGGCCATGTTCTGCATGGAGCACTGGATGTTATGCACAAACAATGAATCATGGAACACTATATCAAAAACTAATAATGTAATGTATGGTGATTAACATAACAATAAAAAATTAAAAAAATAAATTGAGTAATCTCATTAACTTCTCTTAAGTTATAAAATTTCCTTACCCAGAAATAACATGATAGATTATATTTCACTTTCCTTTTAAGCTTTCAGTCCAAATACTATTATAAGTGTTTGGAAAGTTGACACTTTTCATAAAAATGACATATTATCAACACTGCATGTAGAAATCAATTTTGCATTATTTATAATCTCATGTAGACTAACTAGGAGCTAAATAAAGGTCAAAGGACCCATTTACCCACGAATTATTTTGATGCATGACTTTCATTGGTTTCCTTTTCCCATTTGCTTTCTCTATAAGAGAGTAGTTACTGTTTCCTGTATAGAACCCCTACCTCTTCAAACTTAGGTCCAGCGTCCCTTGGTGCCATTTTATATTTAGATTTTGGACTGAGAAAAAACATGGGATGTAAATTATATGGAATAAGTTTGAAAATTGTGGGCTCAGGATTATGAAATATACACTTTCCTTCACATTTGGTTTCATTTTTTAAACTGAGGTTGAATCCTCCCTTCAAGAAATATTTTACTGGTAGCATTTGTAACTCCTGAGGAGAGTGGTAGTAGCTCCGAGTATTGTCAGCATAGGGGACTGTATCCAGAGGAGGGAAGGTGATATTTTCATATGAGTGCCACTTTTTATCTTCACTGAATCTAAAAATATAAAGCATGAGTAATAAACATATGAATACAATTTTGAAAAATATGTGGTCTGTTTATTTTACTGTATAATTCAAAATAAAATTGCCAAAGGTGAATTTCCAACTTACAAAGTTTGTCACTTCAATCTGTTCTTTGTGAAACTGTTCCGGCTCCCTTTTGTATATTTTGTATTCATTCCTTCTATTAATGCAATGGAAATTATTTCAATAGACTAAATTAGGGAATATGCCAGCATAGCACAGCTGAGTTCACTGCTCCAAGTATCACAAGGCTGAAATTAACATGTCATCGAAGCTGGGTTTTTGTCTGGAGACTCTGGAGAAAATTCCACTTTGGGGTTCTATCTTTGTTGTCAAAATTTATTTTATTTTATTTTTATTTTTTTAAAGATTTTATTTATTTATTTGTTAAGAGAGAGAGAGCATGGGTGAGAGAGAGTGAGAGAGAGAGAGTGAGCAAGGGTAGAAGCAGGGGGGAGCTGCAGGCAGAGGGAGAAGTAGGCTCCCTGCCGAGCAAGGAGCCTGATGCGGGACTCAATCCCAGGGCACTGGGATCATGACCTGAGCCGAAGGCAGAGGCTTAAGCGACTGAGCCACCCAGGCGTCCCTGTTGTCAAAATTTAATTCCTTGCAATTCTAGGATTGAGGTGCCTGTTTCCTGGCTGTCAGCGGGGGGCCATCCTCAGTTTAAGGCTTCCCTCATTCCTTTCCATGTGGCCCCCTCCCATGTGGCAGACAATGACATGTCACATCTTTCCTGTGCATTTTGAATCCTTTTCTTCCTCTGCCTCTAACCTTAGATTTAGATATAAGGGTTTATGTGATTAGGTCAGGCCCTCTGCTTGATAATCTTCTTATTTTAAAGCCAAATGATTTGGGAACGTAATCCATCTATAAAATCCCTTTTGCCATGTAAGGTGATATAATCATGAGGGTGATGGTTCATCATATTCACAGGTTCCACCCACACTTAATGGAGGGGATTATATAAGAGTGTGCCTCATTGGGGGTCATCCTAGAATCTGCCAACCACAATCATTTCATGAATAATTTAAATTTACAGGACAATTGTTATATATGAAAGACTGTGGAAAGAAAGAAATGTATTACTTGAGTCATAGGATTTCAGAATGAAAATGAAAAGATGCTATTTTTTTGGTCATTTCATGAGTGCCATCAATACACACACTTATGAAGTTTCCAATTACATCTTATTTCTTTCAAATTAATCAAGTAACCACTTTGGATAATTCATTCTCAATAGTTTTATTTTTTAGAACAAATAATATTCTTCAAGTATTCCTCTTCAGAGATTTTACTAGTGTTATCAATATTTTTAGACTTATCATCAGGCAATGAAAACTTTTTAAATTTAGTGATGATCCAGACATGTGTTGTCTCTATGTCATCTAACAGGTTTTCAACTTTTGTACTAATGGTTTACTTTAAAAAAATGCACTTTTCTCTTTTCGGTACTGTATTATTTTGAAACAATGTTGTAAATTCCATGTAGCCTGGTAAAACAATTTCACTATTGTGTGGCAAATTTTAGTTTTAGCTGTTAATTGAGATATCTTGCAAGTAGCTTCTTGAGCTTCATTTGAAAATTTTGCAACTGATTTATAGGATACATTTGTGTTTTTTATTTTATGCTTGCAGAAGCTTAAACGAATTTAAGTGTATGTGCTTGTGTGTGTGTGTGTCTTTGTGCATGAGAGAGAGAGACGGAGAGAAAGGAAGAGATGTTTTTGGGCAGGTGTGGATTTGACCTCCTTGGCATCATTACTTATTTGATAAGTTTACATATAAATAAGGCTGATAAACTAAAAAAGAGGATTATTGGAATATACAGATGAAAATGTATAGTCCTTATTTATATTATCCAATTAGTGACCTAGACAATTTTGTTTATAATTGCTCAGTCTTATAAATTCAATGAACTTATTGCCTTAATCAAAAGTTATTCATTATAGTAGAAAATATGTTTATATGTGAATTACTCTAGATAATTTAGTTCTTTATGGCTTCAGAAAATCAACTTGTCAATGAAAAGTTTGGAAATATTTGCAGCCCTAAGAATATTTGCAAATAATTCTTATTGAAATTTATTTTTTAACTGAACATGTAAGAGGATAGAAAATACTCTCACTGTTAAACAACTAAAATGATTAAAAATCATAAAATACAAATATAACTTACACTCAGGTATAAACAGGTAATACAAAAACAAAATGGGTATACAATGGTAGGGGAGAGGAGAGAGTGTGACTATTAAGAGATGAGTAACACAGGGGCACCTGGGTGGCTCAGTCAGTTAAGTGACTGCCTTGGGCTCAGGTCACGATCCCTGAGTTCCAGGATCTAGTCCCACATCACGATCCCCACTCACAGGGGATTCTGCTTCTCCCTCTGACCCTCCCCTTCTCATGTTCTCTCAATCTCTTTCAAATAAATAAATAAAATCTTTAAAAAAAAGAGATGAGTAACACAAAAAGTATCTTTGTAGTTATGAAATAGTTCTGTGTTTTGAGTGTGGGGGTAGTTTAACAAATCACCACATAGAAGGTGATATAGGACTATACACACAGTTCATACTGATGTCCATTCCCTGGTTTTGATATTATACTATATTTATGTAAGATATAAATAATGGGATAAACTGTTGATGGGTATATAGCACCTCTCTATACTATGTCTTCAATTTCCTGTGTATTATAATTATTTCAAAATAAAAAAGTTAAAAACAACTCTTCTGATTTATATAATATATGGATTTTGAAAATCAGGCATTGTAATGTAAACATTATTTTAAAATCTAAAATATTAGTGGTTAAATTTTTCCTTGCCTTTAGTGATGTTTCTAGGAGGAAGTTGCTGCGGCTGAGGTCAAAGAGGTTACTGCCTGTGTTCTCCTCTAGGATTTTGATGGATTCCTGTCTCACATTTAGGTCTTTCATCAATTTTGAGTCTATTTTTGTTTGTGGTATAAGGAAATGATCCAGTGTCATTCTTCTGCACGTGGCTGTCCAATTTTCCCAACACCATTTATTGAAGAGACTGTCTTTTTTCCATTGGACATTCTTTCCTGCTTTGTCGATGATTAGTTGACCATAGAGCTGAGGGTTCATTTCTGGGCTCTCTATTCTGTTCCATTGATCAATGTGTCTGTTTTTGTGCCAGTACGATACTGTCTTGATGATGACAGCTTTGTAATAGAGCTTGAATTCCGGAATTGGGATGCCACCAGCTTTGCTTTTTTTTTTTTTTTTTCAACATTCCTCTGGCTGTTTGGGGTCTTTTCTGGTTCCATACAAATTTTAGGATTATTTGTTCTATTTCTTTTAAAAACGTTGATGGTATTTTGATAGGGATTGCATTGAATGTGTAGATTGCTCTAGGTAGCATAGACATTTTCACAGTATTTGTTCTTCCAATCCATGAGCATGGAATGTTTTTCTATTTCTTTGTATCTTCCTTAATTTCTTTCATCAGTGTTCTGTAGTTTGTAGAGTACAGATCCTTTACCTTTTTGGTTAGGTTTATTCCTTGGTATCTTATGGTTTTTGTGGAATTGTAAATGGGATTGACTCCTTAATTTCTCTTTCTTCTAATCTCATTATTAAGGTATAGAAATGCAACTGATTTCTGCAAACATTGATTTTATATCCTGCCATGTTGCTGAATTCTTGTATGAGTTCTAGCAATTTGGGGGTGGAGTCTTTTGGGTTTTCCAAATAAAGTATCATGTCATCTGTGAAGAGTGAAAGTTTGACTTCTTTGCCAATTAGAATGACTTTTATTTCTTTTTGTTGTCTGATTGCTGAGGCTAGGACTTCTAGTACTATATTGAACAACAGTGATGATAGTGGACATCCCTGCCGTGTTCCTGACCTTAAGGGAAAAGCTTTCAGTTTTTCCCCATTGAGAATGATATTCGCTGTTGGCTTTTCATTAATGGCTTTTATGATATTGAGGTATGTTCCCTCTACCCCTACACTGTGGAGGGTTTTAATCAAGAAAGGATGCTGAATTTTGTCAAATGCTTTTTTTGTATCTATTGAAAGGATCATATGGTTCTTGACCTTTCTTTTATTAATGTGATGTATTACATTGATTGATTTATGAAAGTTGAACCACCCTTGCAGCCCAGGAATAAATCCTACTTGGTTGTGGTGAATAATCTTTTTAATGTACTGTTGGATCCTATTGGCTAGAATCTTGGTGACAATTTTGGCATCCATGTTCATCAAAGATATTGGTCTGTAATTCTCCTTTTGGTGGGGTCTTTGTCTGGTTTTGGGATTGAGGTAATGCTAGCCTCATAGAATGAGTTTGGAAGTTTTCCTTCCCTTTCTATTTTTTGAAACAGTTTCAGGAGAATGGGTATTAGTTCTTCTTTAACTGTTTGGTAGACTTCCCTTTGGGAAGCCATCCAGCCCTGGACTCTTGTTTGTTGGGAGATTTTTGATTACTGTTTCAATGTACTTGCTGGTTATGGGTCTGTTCAGGTTTTCTATTTCTTCTTGTTTCAGTTCTGGTAGTTTATATGTTTCCAGGAATGCGTCCATCTCTTCCAGATTGCCTAATTTGTTGGCATATAATTTCTCATAATATGTTCTTAAAATTGTGTGTATTTCCTTGGTGATGGTCATGATCTCTTGTCTTTCATTCATGATATTATTAATTTGGGCCCTTCCTCTTTTCTTTTTGATAAGTCTGGCTATGGGTTTATCGATCTCATTAATTCTTTCAGAGAACCAGCTTCTAGTTTCACTGATCTGTTCCATTGGTCTTTTGGTTTCTATTTCATTGATTTCTGCTCTAATCTTTATTTTTTTTCCCTCCCCTGCTTGGTTTGGGCTTTTTGTTGTTGTTGTTGTTCTTTCTCTACCTCCTTTAGGTGTAAGGTTAGCTTGTATATTTGAAGCTTTTTAAATTTTTGAGAAAAGCTTGTATTGCTATGTGCTTCCCTCTTAGGACTGCCTTTGCTATATCCCAAAGGTTTTGAACAGTTGTGTTTTCATTTTCCCTTGTTTCCAAAAATTCTTCTTTAATTTCCTGGTTGATCCATTCATTCCTTAATAGGGTGCTCTTTAACCTCAAAGAGTTTGACTTCCTTACAAATTTCTTCTTGTGATTGAGTTCCAGTTTCAAAGCATTGTGGTCTGATAATATGCAGGGAATGATCCCAATCTTTTGGTACTGTGTTGAGACCTGATTTGTGATCCAGGAAGTGATCTATTCTGGAGAATGTTCTGTGTGCACTCGAGAAGAATGTATATGCTGTTGCATATGCTCTGTATATATCTGTGAAGTCCATCTGGTCCACTGTGTCATTCAAAGCCCTTGTTTCCTTGTTGATCTCCTTAGATGACCTGTCCATTTCTTTGAGTTGGGTGTGGAAGTTCCCTACTATTATTGTATTACTGTCAATGTGTTTCTTAATTTTGTTATTAATTGGTTTATATAATTGGCTGCTCCCAAGTTAGGAGCATAATTATTTATAATTGCTAGATCCTCATGTTGAATAGACCCCTTAAGTATGATATAGTGTCTCTCTTCATCCCTCACTATAGTCTTTGGTTTAAAATCTAATTTGTCTGATATGAGGATTGCTACTCCTGCTTTCTCTTGATGTCCGTTGGCATGATAAATGGTTCTCTACCCTCTCACTTTCAATCGGAGGTGTCTTTAGGGCTAAAATGATTCTCTTGTAGACAGCATATGGATAGGTCTTGCTTTTTTATTCAATCCGATACCCTGTGTCTTTTGATTGGAGCATTTAGCCCATTTGCATTCGGAGTAGCTATTGAAAGATATGAATTTAGTGCCATTGTATTACCTGTAAAGCCCTATTCTTATAGATTGTCTCTGTGTCTTTCTGGTCTATGTTACTTTGGGGTTCTCTTTTCACTTACAGGATCCCCTTTAATATTTCTTTCAGGGTTGTTTTAGTGATCACAGATTCTTTTAGTTTATGTTTGTCCTGTAAGCTCTTTCTCTCTCCTTCCATTCTGAATGACGGCCTTGCTGGATAAAATATTCTTGGCCGCATGTTTTTCTCATTTAGTACCCTGAATATATCATGCCAGTCCTTTCTGGCCTCTGTGGATAGGTCTGCTGCCCGTCTAATGTTTATATCTTTATAGGTTAAGGAGCTCTTGCCTCGAGCTGCTTTCAAGATTTTCTCTTTGTCTCTGAAATTTGCAAGCTTCACTATTATAAGTCGGGATGTTGATCTATTTTTATTGATTTTGGGGTCATTCTCTCTACCTCTTGGACTTGAATGCCTGTTTCCTTCCCCAGATTAGGGAAGTTCTCAGCTATGATTTGCTCAAATATACCTTCTGTCCCTCTCTGTCTCTTTTTCTTCTTTCTCTGGGACCACAATAATTCTAATATTGTTTTGCTTTATGGTATCGCTGATTTCTCAAAGCCTCCTTTCATGATCCATTAGTTGTTTTTCTCTCTTTTCCTCAGTTTCCTTCCTTTCCATCATCTTGTCTTCTATGTCACTGACTGTCTCTTCTCCCTCATTTACCCTAGCATTCAAGTAAATACTTGTTGACAATCAGATAAATGAAGAGGAGCAGCTCCCACAGACTGTCTGAGGTCAGCCAGGAGTTGTGACTTAGGGGTGCGAAGGGAATGCAAAATAAGAGTCAAAGATAAACCCAGGTAATGAGGAATCAAAGTTAATGTGACTTGAACAAAACTAGGCCATCAGAGATGGGAGGCTCTGCTGACTGAGTGTTGTTATCAGATGATTTCATTTAGTTAAGTTAATTTTTTCCTTGACATAGTCATGGGAATTTCTAAAACCACAAGGCTCAAGTTCAGTTGTGTCTGGTTCAGGATATCTTCAATACCTGGTATGTTCTGAATGGAGGGACACCTGGATGGCTCAGTATGTCAGGTTTGGACTCTTGATCTCAGCTCAGGTCTTGATCTCATGGCTGTGAGTTCAAGCCTCATGTTGGGCTCCACACTGTGTATGGAGTGTACTTAGAAAATAGCCTGAATGGAGGGGTGGAGTCCACAGAGTGTGGGGATACTCACTTTTATAGGATTTAATACCCCAGACTTAGAATTTCCACTTATGAACACAAATCTCTTCTTGTGCCATTGCTCAGAGAGAAAGAAAACCCCTTTACCATGTTTTACTCTGAAATTAGCTTTGTGGCATCCCACAAGCAATGACATATTTGGGAAAGTTTGCTCTAGACTGATGTGTTGCTTGTGGCTTTTCTAGAAGTGAGTAGGAGAGGCCAATGCAGGACTGGTAACTTGATGTTATAACCATTCTGAGGTTTCTCTTCAGAAAGATTACAAAGTCTGCAAACCACAGTCCTTGCAAATGGACAGAAAAGCTGTTTTTGAGGGACACAAAACTGCAGTCAGTTCATGAAGAAAATCCTCAAAAGAGGAGCTTGAAACTCAAGCTCTAGGCACTGTGACATCTTGGGTTTGACATTTGGGACCTTAAACCCACTCTTTCCAGCACAATGTGATACTCCCTGACAGTATTAGAAGCTTTTCAGAAGGAAGCAATGTGCTGAATCCAGTTCTTGGACAACACTAAGGATGATCAATGCGTGCCTTAAGATTTATCCTTAGTCACTTGCTGCAGGCCTAATGACAAGATAAGTAACAGCATGTAGGTCAATGTAACAAGTAAACAGCAACATACTGTCTCCACCAGAGTGCAAGCTCATGATGGGAGGAGATTTTGTCTTTTCTCTTCCCAGTTTTATCCTTATCTCTTAGCATAGTGTCAACACAAAATAGGCACATGTTGAAAGATAAAGACTTATATTGATGTGGCCCCTCAAACACATAAGGGAAAAGACAGTGAGCCCCAGCTGTTACTTTGCTACTCCTGCTTGCAGGTTCTTTGCTCTGTGAGAAGTACAGTGATCACTGAACTCTGGGCATGCCTTCATGAGAAATGGGGAGGCATCTTACCAACTTTAAAGTCAGGCCAGACATTTGTAGTCTGTCATTGATCATCTCTCTATCCACTCTCCCTTTTGCTGCCAGGTAAATATATTTTTATTTCCTTTCATTGGTTGGTTATGATGCTGAACTTTTGTTTGTTGAGTAAAGAATTCATTGTTGCATCCCCAGTACTTAGCATAACGCCTAATGCAGAGAGGGTGCTCAATAAGTAGTCCTTGAAAGACTAATCAAATGAATCATATGTAAATCCTAGACTCATTTCTTTATGACAATCCACAAATTTGGCCAGTATTAGTTGAAAATGCAGGGCTTACAAATTGCAGTGTGTGCCAGATGCTAAAGGCAATGAATTAAAATGTGAGACATGATCAGAACTCTCTGGGGACCATTTGAGTGGAAAACCAGATGTAGTGAAGACAGTCAGATAAGTGAAAATATGAGGCTGTATCTTTGAGTGTTTTAGAATGAGTAATACAGAGAAAAATAGCTTGAGAAATTCAAAGAACTGAAACATGTTGTGGTACAGAGGACAGAGAACATGTGATTATGAAGGAGAGTCTTTGAACTGTCTGTCAGAGATAGTGTGAATTTGCATACAGGGAAGAGGAGGACATTGCATTAGAAACCTGCTACCTGAATGTCATGCTTTCTCTAGTTCACTGGTTCCAGGCACACACTCCTTCAGGTCCTCACCTGAGGGACTTTAATTACATTGCTTTCCTTTGCCTGGAAAACACTTTCCTCCCCTTATCTCTCATTTTAACTTTCATTTCTCAGTTGATTTTTTTTTTTAAGCATGGACAACTTTCTGTTCCTCTTCATCCTTTGCTTAGTTACTCACTGCCTCTTCCCTGATTAAGCAGCTTCTCTTACAATCTACTTTCAGAGCATTTTATAAATTCTCCTTGGTAATATTTACTGTGATATTAATTACATAAAGCAACTAATTGACTATACTTATGTTAGGAGGAATTATGTCTTTTGAATTTCCAATAAATATTTGAATAAAGGACACTCATTAAATTATTATTACGTTACTGAATGAATAAGGATGAGCACTCAGGGTATTGGTCTGAAGATACCAGGTTTGATTGATCTACATGTACCAATAGATTCTGGAATGACCTTCAAGGCCTTCAGTTGTCACTACAGGAAGTCTTGGGCTTGCTGGACCCCATGGACAATTATGATTACAAGAGTTGAAAATTCAAAAAAGCCTCCTAAGAATTCTGCCTACAACCTATGAATAAAAAGTAAAAATAAGAGGGAATAATCTTACTGCCCAAATTTAGATAGGGAAGGTGAAGGGGAGAGCCAGAGTCACTCTAGCTTTCTAAATTTTGCACTCTCAATTCCTATGCACCCCATCCTCCAAACATGATTGATCATAAGAAACTTCAAGGACATACTTGCCCTTTCATGGTTCAGTGCAATTGCAGTTATTATTCATTTAGTTTTGAGGTGAATTTCCTCCCTGTCCTCCCACTCTGGACTTGCTGGTAAATATTGAACTGTTCTCCTTAGTTACCTCAATGACAATAATATGAACTTTATGATAGAATAACATCCTATGCCATTTAGACCTAAGATTAAATTAGACTTCAGTTATTGATAAAAATAAGCTTCTTATATGTGATATCATTTCTTTTCACTATACATTTACAGCTGTTGTACATCCAATATCTATGATAGTATCTGGGAAACTGTAAATGTCCCAAAATACTTGTGAATTAAATGAATGGGTGAACAACCTGGAAAATTATACTTCTTCACTTCTAAGATCTGTTTTAGTTCAGGGCGCCTGGGTGGCTCAGTTGGTTAAGCGACTGCCTTCGGCTCAGGTCATGATCCCGGAATCCTGGGATTGAGTCTCACATCAGGCTCCCGGCTCAGAGGGGAGCCTGCTTCTCCCTCTGACCTTCTCCCCTCTCATGCTGTTTCTTTCTTTCTCTCTCTCTATCTCAAATAAATAAATAAATAAAATCTTTAAAAAAAGATATGTTTTAGTTCATTCAAAAATGCCATTAAGATTAATGAACTATTATTTTAGATCTAAATATTCATGTCTATAAAAAAGGAGGATAATAATTTTGGACAATTGTTTGTTTCAAAGTTTAAAAGTTCCCCTCACTCCCCCTGGAAATTTTTCTAGAGAGTCCTGAATATAATCAAATGAATGGATGTTACAATAACACATTCAATATTTTTTAGAAACAATTTTTGAAAACAAGTTTCAAGAACTATAAAAATGCTGACTTGTTCCAAAATATTCATTCATTCATTCATTCCAACATTCAGTCATTAATGAAATAAGATGCGTAGAATTGGATAAAACATAATCTTCAGAACCATGGTTACCTTTAAATTATGCAGTGATTCATTCTTAGGGACTTATCTTAAAAGATTAATCATATGAAGGTAGAAAGCATATGCTGGGGATGTTTATTACAGTGTTATTTAGCAAATAAATTTAAGCACAAAACTTTAAGAGAATGCTACAATAAATTACAACAACCACATTGAAGATGTATTATCCAGCCATTATATGTAAATGTCATTCATGAAAATATCTAAGTGTAACATTTATAAAGAAATGAAGCAATTTAAAATTAACTTTTGTGAGATTATATCTTTGTAAAAATATGTTTGTGTTTGTGACAGGAGACTGTAAAATGGTAAGTTAGAATATAAACTAGTGGTCTTTTGTTAGCATGTTAGAAATTGGGGGCTAATAGTAAAGATCCTGCATTGTTAAATTATGTATAAGTCATACATATTCTGAGTAATAAAATTCAATGATAGACACATATTGAGGATTAGAAGAGTATTATCCATTTTTTACAGAAATCTGATCTGTTCTAAGTCTAATAATAATAACATGGTTAATGAGCAAATGAAAATATTGAGATTTCAGTCTGTCATGTGATTTTTCAGTGAGGAATTCTCTCTTACCTATCACAGAATTGTTTGCAAAAAAATTTAGGTACAAAACTTTTGAGTCATTTGGGGAGATAGTATTAGCTTAAATATAATTGTTTCAATAGTTATAAAAATGGCACTTGAAGGGTGGGGGAGATGAGCAAGATGGATGAAAGGGAGAGGGAGATATAAGTTTCCAGTTATGGAATGAATAAGTCATGGAATAGAGGGACAGCATAGGGAATATTGTCAATGATATTGTAATAGTGTATGTAACAGATGGCAGCTACACTTTTGGTGAGCATAGCTAAACTTATAAACCTGTCAATACATAATATTGTTCACCTGAAACTAATGTAACATTGTGTATCAACTATATTTCAATAAAAAAGGGCTCCCCAAATATGTCCACCCCCTAATCCTTACAATTTGTGAATATGTTAACTTACATTCCAGAAGAAACTTTATGGATGTGATTAAGGTAAAGATCTTGAAATGAGGAAATTATCCTGAATTTTCCAGGTGAGTCCAAAATAATTTCAAGCTAGAAAAGGCAAAGGGATGAAATCTCTCCTTGAAACTCCAGAAGGAACACAAATCTGCTGACACCTTAATTTTAGCCCAATGAAAGCCATTTCAGACTTCTGAATTCCAGAACTCTAAGGCAATAATTCTAAATTTTTTAACCCACTAAGTTTGAGGTCATTTGTTACAGCTGCTATAGGAAACCAACACAGTTATAAATAACTAAACGTTTTTAGGAATTTAGAATAAGCTCAATGAATTCCAAGTATAATAAACTCAAATAGATCCTCTGGAGACATCATAATCTAACTTTCAGAAGAGAAAGACAGAGACAGAATCTTGAAAGCAGTAAGAAGTGTGACTCATCACTTACGAGGCATCCTCCTTAAGAATTCTGACTTTCCGTCAGCAACCATGTAGGCCAGGAGCCAGTATGATAGAATATCCAATCTTGAAAGGAAAAAAAAGTCTTTTCAATAAATGGTGCTGGGAAAATTGGACAGCTATATACAGAAGAATGAAACTCGACCACTCTCTTACACCATACACAAAGGTAAAATCAAAATGGATGAAAGACCTCAGTGTGAGACAGGAATCCATCAAAATTCTAGAGGAGAACATAGGCAGTAACCTCTTCAACAACAGCCACAGCCACTTCTTTATAGACACATCTCCAAAAGCAAGGGAAATAAAAGCAAAAATGAACTTTTGGGACTTGATCAAGATAAAAAGCTTTTGCACAGCGAAGGAAACAGTCAACAAAACAAAGAGGCAACCTGCGGAATGGGAGATTTCTGCAAATAACACTACAGACAAAGGGCTGATATCCAAGATCTATAAAGAACTTCTCAAACTCAACACCCAAAAAACAAGTAATCAAGTCAAAAAATGAGCAGAAGACATGAACAGACACCACTTCTCTGAAGAAGACATACAAATGGCTAACAGACACATGAAAAAATGTTCATCATCATTAGCCATCAGGGAAATTCAAATCAAAGCCACATCGAGATACCACCTTACACCAGTTAGAATGGCAAAAATTGACAAGGCAAGAAACAACAAATGTTAGAGAGGTTGTGGAGAAAGGGAAGCCCTCTTACACTGTTACAACTTACAATGCAAGTTGGTACAGCCACTTTGGAAAACAGTGTAGAGGTGCCTCAAAAAATTAAAAATAGAGCTACTGTATGACCCAACAATTGCACTACTGGGTATTTACCCCAAAGACACAGATGTAATGAAAAGAAGGGCCATATGCACCCCAGTGTTCATAGCAGCAATGTCTGCAATAGCCAAACTGTGGAAAGAGCTGAGATGCCCTTCAACACACAAATGGATAAAGATGTGGTCCATATATACAATGGAATATTACTCAGCCATCAGAAAAGATGACTACCCAACTTTTGCATCAACATGGATGGGACTGGAGGAGATTATGCTAAGTGAAATAAATCAAGCAGAGAAAGTCAATTATCATATGGTTTCACTTATTTGTGGAACATAAGGAACAGCACGGAGGACATTAGGAGAAGGAAGGGAAAAATGAAGGGGGGGATTGGAGGGAGAGACGAACCATGAGAGACTATGGACTCTGAGAAACAAACTGAGGGTCTTAGAGAGGAGGGGGTTGGGGGGATGGGTTAGCCCGGTGATGGGTATTAAGGAGGGCACTTATTGCATGGAGCACTGGGTGTTATGCATAAACAATGAATCATAGAACACTACATGAATAACTAATGGTGTACTCCATGGTGACTAACATAAAATAAGAAAGAAAGAAAAAGAAAGAAAAGGAAGGAAGGAAGGAAGGAAGAGAAAGAAAGAAAGAAAGAAAGAAAGAAAGAAAGAAAGAAAGAAAGAGAGAAAGAAAGAAGAAAGAAAAAGAAAGAAAGAAAGAAAGAAAGAAAGAAAGAAAGAAAGAAAGAGAAAGAAAAGGAAGGAAGGTAGGAAGGAAGGAAGGAAGGAAGGAAGGAAAAAAGAAAGAAAAAGAAAGAAAGAAAGAAGAAAGAAAGAAAAAGAAAGAAAGAAAGAAAGAAAGAAAAAAGAAAGACTGCCAACGAAGAACATATAGGCAGCAGAAATTTAAATGAATAGAAGAAAGTAAGACATTTCCAGATAACATCTGAGAAATTTTGTCACCAGAATACCTTCCCTACAAAAAATATTAAAGGATGAAATGAATGGCACCTGGGTGGCACAGTCGGTTAAGCATCTGCCTTCGGCTCAGGTCATGATCCCAGTTTCCTGGGATCCAGCCCCACATTAGGCTCCCTGTTCAGCGGGGAGCCTGCTTCTCCCTCTCCCTTTGCCTGCCACTCCCCCTGCTTGTGCTCTTCCTCTCTGTCAAATAAATAATAAATCTTTTAAAAAAATAATAAAATGTGTGCCCTCTTTAATACCCATTTTATTGAATGGAGCACTGGGTGTTATATGCAAACAATGAATCATGGAACACTACATCAAAAACTAGTGATGTAATGTATGGTGATTAACATAATAAAATTAAAAAATAATAATAAAATGTCTAAACGTGTAATTCTTATCTCAATAATAGCACAAAAGGTGGTGGAGGGACCGGAAGGATTGGAGGAAGGATTGGAGTTACCTTGGAGTAAAGTTTCTGAATGCTATTGAAATCTTTAGTATTAGACCAATCTAGGTTGTTTCAAGAAGCTAACTGTAATCCCAGGGCAACCATTAAGAAAATAACTTAAAGAATTTAGCGAAAGGAACAACAAAGAAATTAAAATGGTAAAATAAGAAGTATCTACTTAACACAAGATAAGGCAGCAAAGAAAGAATAAAGGAACAAAAAAAAAAAGACATGACATGTAGAAAACAAATAGCAAAGCAACAGAAAATAACCCTACCTTATCAGTAATTATATTGTATGTGAGTGGATTACACACTCAAATCAAAAGGTAGAAATTAGTAGAATGGGGCGGGGCGGGGGAGATCCAATTTACAGACCTGTCTATAAGAAATACATTTTGAGTTAAAAAACACAAATAGGCTGAAAATAAACAATGGAAAAATATATATTGTGTAAACCGTTCCCTTAACAAAATGGGTGTGGCTATACTAAAATTAGACAAAAATGACTTTAAGAAGTAAACTTTAATTATGTTAAGCCTCTGAGACTTCAGTGTTGTTTGCTATTAAAAGTGTTGACTCATCATAGATACAATAAATTTTGGCCATATTAAGGAAAATACAGTACTAATTTCATAATATGATAACTCTTGAGTTATCCCTAAAAAAGTGAACAAACCAAAATCAGTATTTTCACTCTGGAAGGGTTTTGCGGTAATCACCATCCCCTTGAGTATATTATAGAAATGAAATGAGTGAACAGAGCATAAGGATTGCATGAAAGGGATCCTGTAAAGTGTCTATAACAGTATCTGGACCCTAGCAGACATTTAATAAACATTTATGGACTCTATTACCTACTTTTAAATGCCCTCAGTGTGTCAAAGCATTTTAGTTTTTATTCTGATTTTATAATTTTACATTTAAGGTTATTATGTAAAGCAGTTAAATATGAAAAACAGGCCTTAAGCTTTTAAGAACAAAGTCAGTAAGAAATATTGAAAATAATAATTGAGTTTGTACACAGGAGTAGCCAATTCTAAGGCAAAACTAAACTTTGGACTCAAAATCGTAAATATGGCCAAAATAAATATATTTTCAATAATTGTTGTTAGCTTCAAAACAGAGTGGCTTTGATGGGGGAAAATACTGTGTTTTAACATGAAATTAATACTGTATTTCAACCATGTATATTAAGGTTTAGTTAAAAATAGGCTTTGGTAAAGAGAAGTTCATGTTCAGTATGCAGAGAATTAAATATCACTGAAGAGATTAGGGTCAACAGATTGCACTACAGGAGAAAAAGGGTTTTCGTGTTATAAGAAAGTACAAAATATGTACTTCTGATTCTTGAAAAAAATATCAACACATTAAAAGTCTCATTATATGAGAAAATTCTCAGAGGAAATCACTTTGTAGAGAGCAGAATTCATATGTTTTGTGCTTCATGTCATCTTTTTGTCCACTTGAAAAAAAAAGAGGGATATGTAACATTGTTCCTGGATTCCAGGAAGATCCTAGTGTAAGCCTTTCCCCCTTTATTAAGTGAACAATTTCAAGAGAAATGAACCCTATAATCTATCTTGCCAGAAAGTAGGAACCTGATTTGGACAAGACCCACCATCAAAAATAGTAAAAAGATCAACCCAATGAGTTACAATTTTTGTTTACATATATTTTATTATTTATTTGTCATTCTTATTAATGTTTGATCTGTTTATTGTCTATTTACATTCACCCCCACCTTCTCCCAAGCCTTCTAGTGTTCACACACACACACACACACACACACACACACACAGATACACCCACAAACATGTGCTAGGTAGATTCAAGGTAGTGTGCCCTTTGTATAATTTAGTTTAATAAACACTGGAGGATAATTATTGTTATTAAATTTCCAGATGAGGAAAGTAAGAGTTAAGGTTAGGTGAGTCTCTTAAGTTCAATCACACAACTAGGGACTGTGGCTCTGCAATTCTAAATAAGAATAATCTGATGATAGTCCAAGTTCCTAAATATAATTTAGAGCATAAATATTATTATCATCAGAAAAATAAGAAAATATATTGCATTAGTGAAAATGAATGGATTTCTTTAAGGTCACATTTCCATAACAGAAAAAGCCAGTAGAAATTAAAAAGAGTATATATAGCAGAAATGAAAAACCCAATAGAAGTATTGTAAAATTAGACTGAGGAAATCTGCCAGAAAATAAAATAAAAAACACCCCCTTGCCTCAAAAAAAGAAAGAAAAAGAAAAGAGAAGCAAAAAAGGAAATTGAATGACCACTCCAATAGGTCCCTGCAGATCAAAGCACACCCCCTTCAGCTCTTCTGTTGGCCTTTTTCTCACTGACAGTACCAAGGAGAGCTCCATGGTAGCTTCTGTTATCTTTAATTCTGGCCCACAGAGGATAGTCTCACCACTGAGCTTCTCAACAGCCGCACATGGGAAGAGTTGAGGAAATTGTTCATATTTTTCTAGCGGTTCAGACTGCTCACCTTGGAATTGGAAGGAGGTATTTTGTCCCAAACTGATGACATTCAAACATCACCTGAATTACAATTTGTCAGGACAATTAGAGACTGGATTGAAAGGTATTTTTTTTTTCTTTTTTAAAAGATTTTATTTATTTGAGAAAGAGAGTGTGAGAGAGCAAGAGAGAGACAGCACGAGCGGGGAGGGGGGCAGAGGGAGAGGGAGAAACAGACTCCCCACTGAGTAGGGAGCCAGACCCAGGGCTCCATCCCAGGACCTTGAGATCATGACCTGAGCCTAATGCAGATGTTAACCCACTGAGCCACCCAGGTGCCCCTGAAAGGCAAAATTGAGTGGGAATAAGCTTAAAGGTATATTCCAAGCTTATTTGTCTTCAGTTTAAAATTTCTCCTAACCAGGTTCTTTTAAAGAAACTTTCTTTTTTTTAATCTACTGCCACATTCAGTAAGATTTAGCAATCTATCATCTATTTAGCAGAGGGAATAAATGCTGTTTACTATCACAGAATATAATGTCTCTTATTCTCATGTGCATTATTCTTATAAATGTTGAGATATTCTTTTTTTTTAATGCCACTCTGACTTTTCAAAGATTCATTTCTCTTGAGTTTGGCCTTTTAATCCCGCATTTTACAGTCATGTTTTTGATCACATGTTCCAAAATGAGTTGATTAAAAAAAAACAAAAACAAAACAAAAAATCCCAACCTCGGTGCTCATTTTCCTAGCACACCAAAGTATGTGTGAAAGAAGGACTTCTGTCCCCTGGTGTCTCTGTACCTGGAATGCCATCCTTAGTGGTTACTTTTTTCCTTTATTTGAAAGTGAGCTCAAATGCTTCTTCCTTAGGAAGTGTTCCCTCTGGCACACGACTAAAGAATGCAATGTAATTATTCCTCCTATTTTTTTATACTCTTCACTCCTGATTTGACATCTGAAATACCCATTTTCACTTTTGCAACAACTGAGCTGAGCATTAAGCTTTCAGACTGTTGTTAACAAAATTGGCTTGATAAAGTCAAATGCTTTATTTTTTTAATAGTTCTTTAGAAAATCATACTTCACACTTATGTTAATCATGTCTCTTTTCAATTGACTACGCACAAAAAGTCAAGTGCCTCTTGAAGTCCTTAACTTAAATTATATTGCTTTGATGATAAATGCAGAGATTTACTGAAGATTAACAACTATCTGAAACCTATTTAAACAGAACATTTTCTGTTTTCTTTTGGTATAACCCATTAAGGCCTGGGAAAATTAGTTTCTCTGTGATTAAGTTTTTGTAACTTCACATCGAAAGCAGAAGAATCCAATAAAATACACTTTAGCTGCATCAATGAAATAACCACATATTTTAAAATGTGAAAATGTAAGAGAAATATGTTTTCACCTCTGAGTTTGTATCCATGTTGACCATCACAGGGCTGTTCCAGAAATATGCCTGAGCAGATTAACACTGAGAACATTAGTCAGTCAATATTTACAACAAATATTACACCTTTAAAGGAAATTTAAAATGTTTCTAAAGGCTTAGAGTAGAAAACTTTGAACATGGGGTAAAAAGATAAGCACAGCAGTAACAGAGTTTTTGTGATTCAAGCATACACTTGGTTTCTGAGCTTTCTAACTTTTTTTTATCAGAAAGGAGAAACAATATTAACCCCTTAGAGAATCATAATAGTACTATTCAGTTACTCTCAAAATGAAAGCTACGTGTAGTATTATCATCTTGCTCACTCCTTCTTTCTAAATATAGTAAAATATGCTCACGAGTTAAATAAAGCCTATAATGTATGGCTAACTTTATTAGGTCAGTTTGATGAGGCTAAGGGATGCCCAGATGCCTAGTAAAAACATTATTTCTGGGTGTGTTTGTAAGCGTCTCTGGAAGAGATTAGCATTTGAATCACTGATAAAGAAAATTACCCTCACCAATGCAAGTGGCATCATCTAACCCACTGAGAGCCTAGATAGAACAAAAAGGCAGGGGAGGGCAAATTACTTTTCTGCTTTCGCTGAGACATCTGTCTTCTCCTGCTCTTGGACATCGGTGCTCCTGGTTCTCTGTCATTCTCACTCAGAACAAGACATACACCATCAACCACCCATTCTCAGACCTTTGAATTTGGACTGAATTATACCACTGGTTTTCTTGGGTCTCTAGCTTGCAGATGACAGTGGGACTTCTAAGGCACCATAACCACATGAGCCAATTCCAATAACACATCTCCTCATACATAAATATATATGCATGCGTATATATCTTTATGGTTTATTTTCATAATACCCCAAATTACAGAATTTCATTCAATTTCCATTGTGATTCATGGGCATTTTGTACAGGCACATAAAAATAGATATATTTTCCAACTTTCTAATATCTTCATTTAAAAAACATTTTTGGCATTCCTTTTTCAAGAGTTGGGGTCCATCTTCCCTCTCCTTAGGTGTTGGCAGGCCATTAGCTAGAGTGGATGGGATATTTTGTGATTGTCGAGGCTGTCATAGAAGGTGATGTGTTTCTGCCAGGTTCAGAATACTTGCCCTCGGAACCTAGTACCCATGCTAGGAGGAAGCCACATATCCTTATCAAAGCTGTATGACCATCAGTAACTTTTAAGGGCTTTATATGGTCCCATTAAAATGGTGCCATTATCTTTTCATGTCACAAAAGAGCCTTTATGTATCTGTAAAAAGCAAGTTGGAAAGGCAGTATTGTGTTTTTTTTTTTAATATAAAGGGGTGGTGAAGAGACATAGAAGTGTTTTTTTTCACAATAAACAATATTGTTTAAAATTGTTTTGGAATTTGAGAGGATAAAATCTCAACATTTTATAGTCTCTTGAAAAGAGGTATATGCCATACCCTATTTTGGAAAGCAGGATGCCTCTACTCTTTACTACACACACAGGGCAGAAATTTTTTCTTTTTTTTTTCTTTTTATTTATTTATTTGAGAGAATGAGAGAGAGAGAGAGAGCATGAGAGGGGGTTGGGTCAGAGGGAGAAGCAGACTCCCTGCCGAGCAGGGAGCCCGATGCGGGACTCGATCCCGGGACTCCAGGATCATGACCTGAGCCGAAGGCAGTCGCTTAACCAACTGAGCCACCCAGGCGCCCCAGAAATTTTTTAAAAGATTTTATTTATTTATTAGAGAGAAAGCAAGAGAGCAAGGACTAGCCAGGGGAGGGGCAGAGGGAGAGGGAGAAGCAGACTCCCCTCTGAGCAGGGAGCCCAACACAGGGCTCAGTCCCAGGACCCTGAAATTATGACCTGAGCTGAAGGTAGACGCTTAACCAACTGAGCCACCCAGGAGCCCCCAGGGCAGAAATTTTTAATAATGATGTATCTTTTCCTCTTCTGGATGCCCTGACTCAGACTGTCAGATTTGCCCTTGGGATCATGACTTTTCTCTATTCCTGTTGAAGTAACTGTGGCACAGAGGAGAGTATATTAGAGACAATGCATTTTAGTTCACAGAGTATCTGACATTTCTTGAACATGGAGGACAGCACTTTTCAGCACTCCATTGAGCTGACCTTTGGTTTGGTCCTTATAATTTCCAGGGGCCACAGTTTAGGCTATTTCCCAGTGTCCTGTCAGTTTATCCTGGCTGACTGAGCTTAAGGTTGACTTTCAAGTAAATCTTTTGTTTTCATCATTTTCTCAACTAAAAGAAAGGTATATAACCTTATTGTCCATGTAGATAAAATGTTATGATTATCAAATGTTTTAGTTTGATAAAAATATTTGATACTGATTTTATTGATACTGTTCATATGTCACTTCCTCAGAGGACCTTTTTGTTATTATTATTTATTTATGTTTATTTTTTTCCTTTTTGTTATTGTTATTAAGTAAGCTCTAGGTCCAACATGGGGCTCAAACTCATGACCCAAGATGGGTTTGCATGCTCTACCTACCGACTGAGCCAGTCAGGTGCTCCCCCAGAGGACCTTTTTGGATTACCATGCAATCCATTTTCTTGCCTGCTTTCTTTTTCATCATATTATATATATTCATTTCATTTTAAAAATTCATTTGTTCTCTCTCTTTTCCTTGGAATAAACAGTTCATGAGGGCAGGGAATTTTGTTTATCCTATTCACCCCTGTATACCCAATACCTAGAATTTTATCTGGAACATACTCAGAGCTTCAGATACATTTATAATTTGAAACAGTCCTGCAGGGCGTATATAGTACATTTGGTGATGAGATAACAAATTCAGCCAAGCCTCTTGATTTGCTTAAGTTATAGAGCTAATATTTAGCACAATGTATTTTCTTTTGCTGCTTTCTAACTGGGCACCTCTGATGATTAAGCCTGAACCCAAGTTCAATTACATTGGTAGTTTGAAAATACAATTTGATATGCAGAGGACTGTGAAAACAATTTAGAGCCATTAACCTGTAAAAGGAAGCTAACACTTCTATGGCTAGGCATAACATGAGCGATGTAGGTAAACAACCTTTGGGAATGCTCTGGGTGAATTGAAGCTGTACAAGTAAGAAAGTTTAGCAGTTCAGGATTCTTGAAAGCACATATTTTGGAGGTTTTTAAAGAAAGCCTCTTGCTAAGCCTCTATCACACACATCTCCCAAATTGTTTCAGCTTATGGCTTATTTTATAATATCCAAAGTCACAGCATTCCATTCAGTTTCCATTGTAACTAATATGTATTTCATCGAGGCAAATAAAAATAGATATACTTTCTAGCTTTCTAGTATCTTCAATTGTCCTTCCAAGTTTATTAGGCTTTTTCCCTCTTTCTGATAATTATGGCTCCTATTTCAAGAAAAGGTTTCAGATGTCAATATCAAGTTTGCTGCCTTCTGTGTGGCTGGAGATTTGTAGAGGGATGCTCGTAGTTTTATTAGAGTCCACACAGAATGGCATGTATCTATTTCTATGATAATGTAATACTTTTAAGAATGCTTTGTGACTTTCTACTTCACTAAACATAAAATATAAACATGTAGATAATGTGCTTGGATGATTTGTAAAAAAAAAATATGTCGTTATCAGAACTCTCACGGATTTATTTAAAATCAGAATTTCTTGAGATAACTGAAGGGGAACTGAAAGTTTACCTACTGAGGCCACATTCAATAGCTTTCCATCTACCCCTCCTCAACCTGCACAAAACACAATGCTAACACGATATGAGTTTAAACTTTTTGTAATGACACCCAGGTGTGCTCTTGACCCAGTACACTTAAATTTAATTTACTTAGGCCTGGAAGAGGTGAGCAAATTGACACAAAGCTAAAAATATTTCCAAATATGAGTTTCCACCCTTTTTTAAACACTCAGAACAAGACATACCTCAGTAGTGAATCACTTCCTTACTCTCCACCATCGACCACTTTTCAGATAGAACAGTGATGCACAGGTCCCCGCCCCCGCAGTGTGTGCCAGTGCCCATGGGTTCAGAATAGAATACTTCTGGAGGGAACCTGAGTGTCCTCATTCATATTACTGAAATCAATATTCATTGATTTCAGCAGAGCCCCCAAACAAAATTTGTCCAAATTTCCCCTTTCATTTTTCACTTTTCTCCAAGGGATTGGCCTATGCCTCTTCTTGGAATAGTGCCGTAGTTGTTTTGGACCATAAACATTGTTGCTCAAACTGCCTGAAATCAAAACCTGGTTGCTTACTTGCTAGACGTGTGATATTGAACATGTTGCTTAACATCCCTGTACTTCAATTTTCTCCCCTTTCAAATGTAGATTATAATAGTACCTCAGTCCTAGGATGATTGTTCTGTTTAAATCATTAAAAAATGAAAAGTGTTCTGAACAGAACCTAGCAAAGAGTACTTACTATGCAAATATTTGCTATTACTCCAGTCTCTACACACACACACACACACACACACACACACACATCCTTACACTCACACTCACACACACGCTCATTCCCATTAATGTGAATTTTGGCTTCTTTGCCTCTTTTATTTAAAGTCCTAATTTCACAGGGTGCTGGGTGGCTCAGTCGGTTAAGCAGCTGCCTTCAGCTCAGGTTATGATCCCTGGGTCCTGGGACTGAGCCCCGCATGGGGCTCCCAGCTCAGCAGAGAGCCTGCTTCTCCCTCGGCCTCTCCCACTCCCCCTGCTCGTGTTCTCTCTCTCTCTTTCAAATAAATAAATAAAACCTTAAAAAAGTCCTAATTTCTCTTATTAATCTCATTAATCATTAAATTGATATGCCAGATATTCTAATGCATGACAGGAGAGTCTGGTAAGGCTTCCTGAGTGAAAATGTTCCACAGTTCTCCACACTGTTTAGCCTCATGTTTAGAGTATCCAGTGACATCTTTCCAAGTCATTCCTGTGATCACATAGTTACCCTACTGTCCAACAAAAACAGACTCCCTATTCCTTGAGGATTGCCTGCACTTTATACAAGTCATATTTTATTCTTACTATTTCCTCAATCATCAATATCTGCCTAAATATTTTCCTTTAGTGACCACCTAGAAATTTACTTTTATTATGAAAGCTTTCTCTAATTCTGTAGTCAAAATGACTTTCTTCCTGCTGAAATTACATTTTGGTTTGGTCTTCTCTTTCTTTACCAAAAAGGAAATAAGATACTTCTTCTTCTTCTTCTTTTTGTTTTTTTTGTTTGTTTGTTTTTGAGGTATAATTTACCCACAGAGAAATGTTCAGATTTTAAGTTAACAATTCAGTGAGTTCTGACAAATGCATATACCTATGAAATGCACATTCCTTTACTCCAAAAAGCTGTCTTGAGTCCCTTTCCAGGAAAGCTTTACCATTTCCCTCAAGTAAAGCTGTTCTGATGTCTATCACCATAGCTTAGATTTGACTGTTTTAGAACATCTTATGAAATCAGGCAGTAGGTATTCTCTTATATGTATTAATCATGAATTAAAGGCCCCTAGACAAAGTCATAGCAGAAGGCAGCCTACGGTGAGAGATAGCAATAGTCTCTATTATATGCTGCCTTTCTTAAGTATCTCCTATGGAATCTGGCTGGGACCCCAGAGTGTCTGGCACAGAGTAAGTACTCTATAAATATTTGAGTTGAGTTACATATTAACTGTGGGATTGTAGAGACAATGACTTCACCTAATGTGGAAAATTCAGTCAGACAGGAGAGACATATTACAAGCAGGCATTTCTCATCCTCCTCACATGGTATCTATTTTTCTCTCCCATGTTTTGGAGATTAGCCTACATTGCAATCATGCCTACATCCACTCAGTCAATTACGAAAGCCAAACTCTTGACCTTGAGAAGAAACAGGTGAGGCCTAGAGAGTGCTTTATCTAGCATTCTATTGAAAATCTGCCTAGAGTACCTCAAGGAAGTTTTACATAAAATGATACTCTTACAGTGTTTACAGAAAACATAATGAAATGCCAAGTTGCATAACTTGGCACCTGTTATGCATTATCTTGCTGCCACTGAATTGGTAATATCTGTTTAATATATGTTTAATATGTATAAGTAATACAGCTTTCCCCAAAGTATATCATCTTGTCAACATAAAGAAATTTTCAAATCCCTCTTGGCTATATGCTTGGGATGTTGTTGAAGGAGAACTTTTTTACATTTGGAAGGAAGGAATTTGAAATATCCAACATTGGCACCTAGGGATTTAAAATCTGTGGAGGTCGCACATATTTAGATTATGTGTGGAAACCTCTTAATTAGATTTTTTTCCATCAAGATTATATAGCTAACAACAGCCACATGGCTGTACCTACATCCATGTAGTCTACTTTGGAAGTCCACACACTGATTTCTTGTTGCAGGACTCTCTAGGGTTGGTTCAACCACAAAGTTACAGAAAAACAGAAAAATATTTTTCCTCACTGCATTTCTCAATCATTTTTAGTATATTGCCCATTCTAATCATCCATTCCTAATATCACACATCTATAATCAAATGACAAAGATATGCCATAGCTGAGGAAAGTCTTAAGAATGTGCTCTACCTCCAAAAAAAAAAAATCCCCAAAGGACACATTTTAAAAATATAAACAACACACAACATAATTTGAATGAAAACATCACTTGCAAATATCACTTTACATATATGGAGTATAAGTTCAGATCTATTGATACATACAGACACATAAAGATGTGGTAAGAAGACATTTAACAATCCCTGCTTTACAATGTCGGCCATCTCACAAATCCAGCCTAGTAGAAACGTTTCCTTCTTCTTCCTGTGCCAGGAACATGGTCTGCAATACCAAATAAGACTGACACCTTTCCTGCTTTTCCAGGGCAGAAACATTAAAGACATCGTTACAAAAATGGTCATTGAATTTATTTGGCACGTGTATGAAAAAACTCCTGAGTCTATTTAAAATCTTCTAAATGCATGGCTTCTTTCTGTAGGCTCTCACTCAGAACTTTGACTCTCGTGTAGTGAGTACGATTATGTAGTTTCCTGGTGTGTAGCAGTTCAAAAATTGAAGCTAGAAAGAGTCTACCTAGAAGAGATCTGCTGGAGGCAGGCACCTGACAATAAATAACATAAGGGACAGCAGACAACTCATAACAATGTAGACAAGAGATGTAGAACTGTAGCTTAGTTCAAAAATTCAATATTTTTCTAATTTATATCTTTATGTATGTGAAATATTGTTTAAAACAAGCCTTACCTGCAAGTACAAATAATAAAATGCATGAACGTTGGGCAGTTCGTATGGTGACTGGAAATAAAGAATGAGAAGTGGTAAAGAATTAAGAGCTCCTACTTATTCCCATCCATGGCCACCTCAAACATGAAACCTGATGAACCTCAAAGAATGGTCCTCAGAAATCTTAGGGTCCATCAGTTTTCCTTAAAAATAACTACAAAAATGGGTACTATCATGCCACTAAAGAGAGTTTCAATTCAATCCAGCAATCTCCTTTATAAGATTACAATCCTAAGAACAATACAAATAAAGAATTTACATTGACAAAATTGAAAGAAAATTTGAGGTGGAGAACTTTAGATTTAAAATTAGGTTTGCCTTCTGCTATGTATCTCTGTGCATATCAGTCCCTGCCTATGCTTCTAATAGTATCTTGTTGCTGTTGTAACAAATTATCACCAACTGGGAGGCTTGAAGCATGTAAATATATTATGTTACAATTCTGAAGGTCAGAAATCTCATACAGATCACACCGGGCCAAAATCAAGCTATTGGCAGGATTACATCTTTCTTGAGGCTCTAAAAAGAGCCTTGTCTTTTCCAGCTTCTGGAGGCCACTCACTTTCTTTTCGGCTCATGAGCCCCTTGCTCCATATTCAAACTTAGGAATGTTGGGCCCACCTCTATTCTTGCTGCCATTTCTCTGCTTCGCTCCTCTGATTCTCTCGTCCGTTTTTAAGGACTCATGTTATTAGGTGTGTCACACCTGGATAATCTAGGGTATTTTCCCTATTTTGAGACCAGTTGATTAGGGACCTTACTTCAACCTTTGTGCAGTCTTGTACTTGTGCAATCTTTAATGCCCTTTGGCCACGTAATCCAGCATATTTGCCGACTCGATGGATTAGGACACAGGAATTTCTTGGGAATGATTATCCTTCCATTTATATGCTCTATTTTACTTTTCTCTAAAAGAGACTTTACATATATATATATATTTAATATATATGTATTTAAAGATTTTATTTATTTGTCAGAGAGAGAGAGAGAACACAAGCAGGGGGAGTGGCAGGCAGAGGGAGAAGCAGGCCTCCCGCTGAGCAAGGAGCCCGATGTGGGACTGGATCCCAGGACCCTGGGAGTGTGACCTGAGTCGCAGGCAGCCGCTTAACCGACTGAGCCACCCAGGCGTCCCTGATATATATAGAACATATATATATATGTGTGTGTGTGTGCGAATATATATATAAGTTGGTTTTAAGGCTTAATGAAATTTAAGTGACATTGTATATGAAAGCTTTCTGAATGCTACAAAGCGATAGATAGAAATAGGTGGAGGGGATTGTTATAAAAAAATCACAAATATGTAAAGGACAGCACAGGGAATATAGTCAATAACATTGTAAAACTTCGTGTGGTGACAGACAGTAACTAGACATCATTGTGATCCTTTGATAATGTACATAAATGTCTAATCACTAGGTTGTACACCTGAAAGTAATGTAATATTGTAGGTCAACTATACTTCAAGTACTTCAATAAAAATAAGGTGACATTTAGGTTTATGCTGATACTTTAACATCATTTGTTTTTTTGAATTTATGAGAAAATGCCTGTAAGACATTTCTAGAATTTTTATTTATTTATTTTTAAAGATTTTTATTTATTTATTTGACAGACAGAAAGCGAGAGAGGGAACACAAGCAAGGGGAGAGGGAGAGGGAGAAGCAGACTCCCCGCAGAGCAGGGAGCCTGGCACGGGGCTCGACCCCAGAACTCTGGGATCATGACCTGAGCCGAAGGCAGATGCCCAACGACTAGGTCACCCAGGCGCCCCATGTCAAGAATTTTTAAAAATGCTATGCCTTTAAAATGATTTTATTCACCCAAAAAATGATTTTATTCACCAATTCAAATGAGAAAACTGGTAGGAATGATTAATAATAACAACAGCATTTACTGTTTATTAAATAGATACAGTAGACACAGTGTTAGGTTCATTTCACACAGTAGTTCCAATCCTCACAGTGGTCATGCAAATTAAGATTTACAATCTGCATTTATAGATGTTGAAATTGAAACCACAAAGAGTTAAATAACACAACCTAACAAAGCCACAGTTTAAGCAGCAGAGGCAGAATCTGAGCTCTAAATTCCATAGTCTTTTTACTATTACACTGTTCTTTCCTTTCTCGTAACATGAAAAAGAATAACATTTTTATTTTTAACCTATTGAAATTTACCTTGTTTCTGGAGTATAACATAGTCTAATCTGACAGATAAGCTTTTCACATTAAAAAAATGTTATCTTGAATATAAGTATATTTAAGTTTTTGATACATAAATGTATTGTGGTACTGATATTTATTTTATGTGCAAAAAGGGAATAAAACCAACCTAATTTAAAGGAAGTGTGGTAATATGCAGGTGAAGGGTCCAGTTAATTTGAGGAAAGAGGTAGTTTTGAGGAAGTTTCTAAAGGATTTAACCTAAGCAGATTGGTGTAGGAAAAGAGTTATGGAAAGATGGACTGGAGTTCCAGGAAGCGGGACCCATCGAAAACAAATGAAAAATGCAAGGCATTTTAGGTATATTTAGGAACATTTTGGCTGACATCCTGGTTACATGGAAGGAAAACGTGTGAAATAAGGCTTGGGAGGCAGGGTAGGGACAGACTGCTGGAAAGATTTCACTATTAAGGTAAGGTTTTTACATTTAATTAAGTAGACATTTGGGACCTTGGAAGACTTGGGTTAGAGGAGATTGGCATAAAACATAATTTATGTTAAAGGTCCTGAGGTTTTCTCTTCAAAACCTTTTTCTGAGTAACTGATTGAGAAGTTACAGTTTAACAAGTGAAGATTTTGAAAGACTGATTAAGCTGTTTGTCTTTTTTTCATTGGCTTCCTGAAAAGAAAAATGCCTCACATTCCACTGTAGAGAATGGCATGATTATAAAAAAAAATAATATACCATATCTTTAGTAGGAAGAGGAGGTGTTCCAGAACTGTGTTCTGTGTGCAGGGAAATTCTGGCTGGGCTTAAGGACGGCGCTGCGGAGAGATTCCTGGCTGCTTCAGCTGCCAGTGGAGGGCAAGGCAGCTAGCTTCGCACCGCCCCCCCCCCCCCCAGACTGATGACTTGAGGTGGAAGCAGGCAAAGCTGGGGGGAGGAAGGCCTATGGGGATGGAGGTCTTTGGCTTCTTTCACCAGCCCTGTGACCCTGGGCTGGTTGTTGAATGTGCAATGCCTCGGTTTTCTTCTCTGTAAAATAGGAACTTTGAAACATTCTTGTCGAGGATGTTTTGTCAGTTTATGTTTTTGTTTTATTGACAGGGATTGAAGGTAGTATGTGAAAAAAAATGGTAGAGAGTATAGCTCCTGAATTAATAGAGGTCATCAGCATAGGGTCATTTTGTTGTGGGCTGTATTTTTAAGTGTTGCTTGGAAGATTCTTTGACCATTATTAGATATAGTTTAATAAAAACTGTAAAAAACATCAAGCGCATTTTAATGCTTTTATATTATTGTGATGATTAATAACATTTTTTGGTACTACTTTTCAATTTTATGACAAAATTTAATACCCTATATATTAATACATTTATCACTCTGTTATCCAGAGAACATATAAATACATTCTCACTGCTGCTCACCCAGAAATGCATAATGAAGATTTTCTGTGTGAGGACAAAAGTGATTAAAATTGAGGCCCGCAGTATAGATCTTTTTCTATTATTAGGGTGGAGCTTAAGAAATTTGAAAATAAATTCCTACCTTGAGGAAATTAGTGAAAACTCAGCAATATCCATTAATTACCCTTCTTTAATATACTATGAAGGTACATTGCATTCCACTTGCCTGTGATAGATTCTCTCTCTCACTCTTTTTCTCTCTGTCTCTCTCTCTCATAGCTGGATTTCAAGTTTCTCTGTTAATAAAGATTTTCACTCAGAAACGTGACCTTACTATTGATCTAGTTTATATTTCCAGGTCCTCTTTGATGTCAGGATTTTAAATTACTGGGAAAAATTTTACCCTCTATTAATTTACTGTAACTTAATAGGTTTTGAATCACACTTGAAAATGTTTTTTATTTCTTAATCTGTGGCAATTTGTTGCTGCTGACCTGTTACTTTCAAACCTTAGGCAGAGAGCATTCTCTCTGGGCTTTATTTCACTTGTTAGATCATTCCGCTGATGATCATCAGTCTTATCGTCCATACATTTGCCTTAGTTTTCATATGTAAGGATAATAACAACCTTTCTCTTTGGGTGGCCAGACCTTTTTTTCTCCTTTGCTCTTGAGAGGGTATTTCTCTCTTCCAATACAGAGGCTCTCAAATTTATCTTTCAATTTTTTTCTTATATGATGCCACAATTTGTATTCATGATGGTGTTTAGTTACCAATCATATTCGTGTATTTTCAGAGGAACAAAATTAAAAGCAATTTTTCAATATCTAATAAATATCTATAGCCCTTTAATTTGGGAAAAATTGAATGTACATTTCTGAAACAAACTCATCACACTGTATAAAATAATGTCACAGGCACATACACACTCAAACATATTAAATATTCCTTGAGTCCCTCTAAAACTTCTAATATATATTTTCAGTCTCCAGAATGTATATTTTGTGTCAGACCAAATCAAATTCCAAATATATTCTAATGATTTTGAAGCTATCCAGCCAGCCATTTCCAGAGAGATAGGGTATTAATCAAAGTAAAGATGAAAAATATAACTTTATTATAGAAATTACATAGGTCTGAAGAATTTAGGTAGGAACTAAATTGATAGTTTAAAAAAGTTACTTTCGGCTAAAAAAGCTCATTACTGGTGATGCCTTGGAAATCTTTAGGATTCTTGTCAATTTTGTGAAAATACTTATCAAGTTTCTTTAAAATAAGTGTCATAAAATATGGAAAAAGAAAATTCCAGGTTCTTGCTCAATATATTTCAAACCCTGTTGCTACTCTGTTACCACCTACCACACACTGTAAGACATACTCCTTTTGACCCTTGACCTTGATATCATTTTGCCAGGTTTTTTGGCACAATGAGTGGTAGAAGTCCAAGGAGCCATTTTTTACCAGGGCAGCTAATGTAATTATACATCGATATGACTATAGGTACAGAATATCTCACTAAATCCAAATTAAATCTATCTCTAGGTCAACCTTCCCTTAGCTGGACACAAAAGTCCGCATGAAGGCTATAAGTAATGTGGTATAAAAGAAGTTGAAGTGGAAATAAAAAGCAGCCATATTGATTACAATGAAAATACTTTATATTTTGCAGATTTGACAAAAACATAAGACCATGAGAACACGTTTTCTTTAGAGCACCTTTAGGACCTTAGAAAAGGTCTGTGCAAGTGAGGCTTTCTGGAGGCTTGCTTCTTTAATTTCATGCCTTTATATGGAGAAAATTTTCTATACTGTATAATTTTTCAAATGTCAGCACTCTTTCTATTTTGGTAATTTTATTGTTCATGTACATTTTATGGTATGCCACTATAAATCCTTTTCTTTCTTTCTTTATTTTTAAAGATTTTATTTATTTAACAGAGAGAGAGAGCACCAGCAAGGGGAATGGCAGGCAGAGGGAGTGGGAGAGGAAGGGGGAGAAGCAGGCTCCCTGTGGAGTAGGAAGGCCAATGAGGGGCTCGATCCCAGGACCCTGGGATCATGACCTGAGCCGAAGGCAGACGCTTAACCAACTGAGCTACCCAGGCATCCTATAAATCCTTTTAAAAAGGAAGTGATATAGGAGCTCCTGGGTGACTTGGTTAAGCATCTGACTCTTGATTTCAGCTCAGGTTTTGATTTCAGGGAGTTCAAGCCCTGTGTTGGCTCCACGCTGGGTGTGGAGCCTACTTAAAAAAAATCTATACATATCTATACATATCTATCTATCTATCTATATATATATATGAAGCAAGTGGTAAGTAAATTATGAATTAAAACACAAATAGGACTGGGAATCAGAAGTTTGCCACTCACTAGCTGTATGATATTAGGTTACCACTCAATGTCTCTGGGCTCCAAGTTCCTAAACTCAGTGGTATAAGGCCAATTCAGGCTGAATATTATGATACCTAGTCAAGTGGGATGACCTCAAATGGCCTAATCACAAGTTTCCTCCCCACTCTGCTCCAGCAGATAAGGTCCCCTAGCCAACACCTTCCTCAGCAAGGGTCCCAGGCACGGTTCCTACTTATCCCTGAGGAGTGGGCTTCAGTCTCTGTCAGCCCAAAGAATTCTTCTAAGAAGCCAATCACTTCCTCCATGGAAACCAGGGGTCACATCATTCTCCTGATACTACTACTTTACAAATAAAGAAACAGAGAGTAGATAGTCTAAAAAAAAAAAAAAAAAACCCAAGCTGAAACACACAGCCAATCACTGGACAAGCCGTGCTTGAACTCCCAACAAAACACTCTCTCATCACTTTAGGACGGACGCCAGCTTATTCTGAACCACAGGGCACAAATAGCAGCGGGAGCAGACCTCATTTTCTCAAGGGAAACAGTTGGATTTACTTCTTTTCTCTGTCAGGCCCCACTTCCAGCTGTGCCACCCCAAGAAGCATTTTCCCACAGAGATGGACTGTCTCTTCCAGACTCTGCTGAGACCTTTACTTTTCAGCTCACTTCTTCCCACTATGGCAGAATCTCCCACGATGGCACCTACAGCACACAGGTGACCTTCTTGTCGCCCTTCTCTTCTCCCCCAAAGCAGCATGTGACGTCAAACCACTCTGGATCTTTTTCATATATCTCAGCCATGAGACCGGCATCTAGGACCCTCTCAGCCTGCTTTACAGATGTTCATCCCAGGGATCATGAACTGACCTTCCATGAGGTTATTTGCATAGAACAGTGCATGAAAAACTGAGGGGCCTATTTTCTGTACAGGCAAATAGGGAAGGAGCTTTTGCAAAGGCAAACCAAGGGAGTTTCCTATGCAGGTGCTTTGTGTTTGTTGTTTGCAGCCTGTTGAGATGCTAGAATCTGGAACTGAATGCCTCAGCAGGAGTAAAAGAATTTCCTTGGTAAAAGAATCACAAAGAAAATGGGCTTTGGATATTTGATGTTTGCTGTTCTTGTTTTTATTTTTTATTTTTATTTCCCTTTTAACGAGTAGAGTAACTATTTCATCCATCAAAGGACAGACTGAAATTGTGGCAACATGTGCTCTCTTATATTAGTAAGATGCTGAAAAGCTGGAATACTCTTGAAAACCTTTGCCTCTGGAAGAGCAGGTGGGGTGGGGCAGCACTGAGAGGAAGCAGGGCGGCAGCAAAGTGATGTGGGAGAGGGGTCAGGGGAGCGGCGAGAGGTTGGAATTGTAGGGATGTGAAGTATAGTAGAGAGGGTCGATTGACAGGGTGGCAGGAATTCTTAGGTGGGGATATACATGGATTTGAAAAATTATGTGTAATGTTACAACACTATTTTGTGTATGAGAATCATAAAGAAATGCCTCGCTCAGAGAGAGTTCTTGAGTGAAAAATCAGAAGTTACAAAAGGATTAGAGACTGCTTTAGAGAATCTGTGTACTTAATTAATTAAAAATACCTAAATAAATCCTTTGATTCAAATCTGCCATAATTGATTACATTTGCCTGCCTTTAATTCTCTAGTATAGTGGGAAAGGTTATAATGCATCGTTTTAAATACCACAAGATGGCTTAGCAGTGAACTCGTGACATGTGCAGCAAGATGTAATCAGGGTTTTTCTGTAAGAGAAAGGCATAAAGAAGAAAAGCCACAAGGCTTCAAAGTCCTTATACTAAACTAGCACCATTTGCATCTTGCAGTTAGCAAGGTGAATGTTGATTATGTTAACAGAATTAATTGAACAGATGAGAAAGGCAATTGTGTGAGACATGCTTGGAATATGTCTTTTTGAAAAGCATGATTTTTAGCAACGGATTAACATCTGTGTGTACTGAAGTAATTCTCTGCAATTGTCAACAAACCTGAAAGCTTGCTTCTTTTTCTTCTTTATCCTTAGGACTAGAGGTATAAGGTAGCAGAGTGTTAAGACTTTTGCTCTAGAGCCAGACTGCTTGGCTTGAAACTTATTTCCCCAACTCTCCTGCTCTATGACCTTGGTGACATCACTTCAATTTTCTAAGTCTCAGTTGCCTTATAGGTAAAAATGAGAAAATCTAAGAATGCTTTATTTAGTAGAGGACATAAAACGAAACAATTCTCAATAAATGTTAAATGCTTCATGATTGCTTTTATTTTGTCTGTGCTGAGGACCTGGAGAACATATCACACCTTATGTTTGGTCTGACCTTGTACACCCAATTTTGCTCCATTATGTGAAATCCATTTCAAACTACAGAATCTGGGGTTTGAGTTCAGGATTCCCTGTTTACTGCAGAACGAGTTTGGGAAAATCATTCAGCTTTTAGTTTCAGATTTCTTGATTGTGAAATAAAAACAAAATAATATTTTGGGAAGGTTTTTTGGTAAAAATTAAATGATTCATGAATCATCTGTTACATAGTGTGATTTATATACTTTTCCTTTTCTTGAGTCTTTCCTTAACTGTACTGCTCAAACATATTGCTACTAAGTTTTAGCAAGTCTCATATTGAAATAGAATTGGATATGAGTTGAAAATACCCCAATCTGCCCAACTTTTTTTATTTGGTGCTTGGGGAAGGTTATAAGGCACAATGTCTTTGAATGCTCTGTTACATACAAAAAAAATTTTCATTCCTTTTGCAATGCTTATTAAATTATATTACTTTTATTAAAGGGGCATTTCTCTAAAACGGAAACTAATTTTTATCATGCATTCTACTCAGAAATAGAAAGGATCAAAATAAGTCTGTATATGGGCAAGAGGAAGTATTTGTACTTCCCTTACCAAGCTTATAACATTCAGAATTTTAAAGTTTGGAATAGAATTCCAAAATGCTTCATAAAATTTGAATAATTCTAGTTTATTAAGGGATGATGAGTGTCAAATGATATGAGGAACCAACAAAGAGAAGCCTGAAGGAGAACTCCCATCGGGCCTGCCCAAATATTTACAGACTCCTTGGAGAACACAGTCTTTGAGATGAGACACGAAACCAAGGCAAGATGCATAATGGTGATCTGGAGTGGAAGGCAGGTAAGACAAAGTTAGGATTTAGTGCTTTTATTATTGCTGTATAATCAAACACTCAAAATTTAGTGGCATGAGGCAACCATTTTACTGTGTTCACAGGCTCTGTGGGACAGAAATTTAGGCAGTGGTTTGTCTTTGTTCCATTACTTCTGGGGCCTCAGCTGGGAAGACCCAAAGGCTCGAGATGACATGATGGCTGGGGCCAGAAATCATCAGGAAGTTTCTTCACCCATATAATTGGCACATGGCCAGAGCGACTAGAAGGCTGAGTTTACCTGGAGCTCTGAATTGGAACACCTATACCTTGCATCATGATGTGGCCTGGGCTTCCCAAGCATGATGGCTGGACTTTGAGAAAAATTTCCCAAGAACAAGTAGCCCTAGAGAACAAGGCAGAATTGCATGGCCTTTTCTCTCCTAGACTCAGAAGATAGTGTTACTTTGAGAGCATTCTCTTTACATTGAGTCACTCAGGCTCCCTAGATTCAAGGAAAGGGAGCATAGCCAAATTGCAAGCTTATTTGAAAATCACCACATAGAGAATAGGGACTATCTTCCTATTTCTCACAGTAATAAATATGAGGTATTTGAAGTTGTTGCTTTGGAATATATGATTTCAGAGGTGGATGGCAATATTTGGGGGATTATGGTTGTATAGGCTCAGAAGCAACTAGCAGTGTCCAGATTATTGTGAATTTCTTACTCTTTAACTAGTTCACAGTTGAAGATGTGGTAGTTTGTTCAGAAAGTTGAAACTGAACAGTAAACTGAGCTTTTAGAAAGACTGTCTAAAAGACCAGAGTATTTGAAATCTCATTATAGATGATGATAGGGAAGGTCTCCAATATCAGATGCATGAATAATTCTCTTTTTAGATATAAACATTGTGCTTTTGTGAGCAATGGTGAGTTTTGCCAACAGGTTTATTTCTTTTTAAGGCAATAGCACCATTACAGCAACTTTTCTATGGCTCTTTCATAAAGAAATCACCTGTGATCTTCATTAAAAGTCAAACCCTCTAATATCCCATAACTTCTTTAATATATTAAAAGACAAGGGTCTTTACATTTAAATTAAATTAAATTTGCCTAGCTTAGCTTTGACAGCAGGAGCTTGTCCCTGCCATTACTTAGAATTCTGGAGATGGATCAGAGAATCATAGAATCTTAAAACTTCAAAGGACGATGGGAAGCATCAGTCCAGTCCTTGTATTCTATGCTCTCAGGGTAATGGCAATCAAAGGAGTTAAATGACTCACACAAAATCATAGAGGGAATTAACAACACAGCTTCCAATTCTAGAACTTTTTCAATGAGTATCTTTGTCTCTTCTCCTTGTCTTTCTTAAGTCTCATTCTCCCCAGCTCCCAAACTTTTCTGTCATTAGAAAGAAGCCACTTTTGTCAGACTGGAAACGTTATTTCTCATCAAACTGTAAAGAGCACAGTTTTCATATCACATTCTGACACAGTTTAAGAAGCTCATTATTGTGACCTTTTTCCCAAATGTTTACACGGAGGATGGCTGTCAGTGTTTGACAGTTGATGTAAGGTTTCCTGTTTTAGAGAGATTTGGATGGCAAACAGTTCTTCAACTTTTTATTGTTAACAATTTGCAGATGATGTGGATAACACAGGAGTTATTTAGCATTTTATTCATAATGTAAAATGGTTAAGCAGAGAGAAAAAGCACTTGCTGACAACTTAAGTATTTTATATATGTGTCTAAGTAAAATTTATTTTACTTTAGGATGACAGTAGGAGAAATTTGCTTATTATCTAATTACTTTCATTTCTTGAACTGTACCTTGGTTTTAAAATAGTTTCACAACACATCTGTGATGATCAAGTCATATACATTATTTTTAATGAAATAAATTTTACTAAAACTCTGCTTTCAGCAACAAAGCTGAAATGAAATAACTTATAAAAGAAATAACTTTTACCATTTTTTTCTCAGTTATTGATTGATTGTTTGATTTATTGATTGAGTTCATAAATAGGTGTTGAGTTCCAGTAAGGTGCTAGGAACTGCGTTAAGAATCGGGGATAGTAAGTGCACTTACGTACCTTAAAGTAGGTTCAAACTCTATTCAGACTTTTCTGCCCTGGAAACAAAGAAAAAGAAATGATATCTGACTCCTGCCGTTAGGAACATGGATTAGTGGCCTGGAAAAACCAGGAAGGAGACAAGAAAGCAGGGATCAGATCATATGTTATGGTCCTTTTTCTCCTGAATCCTACCAAGATCAAAGTCTCTGCCTATGGAAAGCTACTGCTAATCATTCTAGATCTCAGTGACATCTTTCTTTCTGTGTTTAGAATATATGTTGGTCTGTATCTTTTATTTGGTGCTTATCTAGAGAGATTTTGAAATAAATATCTAAATAACTCTCTACACACACACACACACACATACACACACACACACATCTACATCTTCAACAACACTGAAGCTCCTTTGGGAAGGGAGACAATGAGAGAGAATGTATTAGTCATGAGGTTTCTTCTAAGTTATCTGCCAAAGTCTTTTGGCAGTCTTATGTAGATAACAAAAATCATTTGTTGAATGGTTTAACTCATACCAACTAATGTCCATACATTTCTTTTTATTCATCTTAAATTCCAACTCAGATTTCTCAGTGAGCTATTGCCATAAGAATACTCTATAACAAACCATCCCAAAGAACTTAACCCAATGATTTATTCTCATTCATTTATTTGTGAATCAGCTAGACTTGGGCGTATAATATAGGTGGAGTGGATCGCTATTTGTCTCTCAGCTGTAGATTCTGCGCAGGTCTGCTCTATGCATCTCTAGTCCTCCTTGGTCCAGCAGTTAACCAAGCTGTGCTCTTCCCATGGGAAAGGGTGGGTGAACAAAGAGCCCAGCCATCATGAAAACATAATTTAAGTCTCCGATATTGTCCAGTCTGTCATCTGATGGGTCAAAGTAAGTCACATGGCCACCCCCCAAAATTTCAGTGGTGGATAAATAACATTCCGCTTAAAATGAGGATAAACACATGTGTGGATTTATAATTCTCTGATATGAGTGTTAAAGGATGTTAGCGATAACTCAATCTGCCATCATTATTAAGCCCAATTACCCCTCTTTTCCAGCGTTGCACTGGAAAGTTAAACAGGGTAGAGAAAAACCTCTAAACTTGCAGATTGGTCTCACTTCATATTCATGACCATTAATCCCAAACAGGCAGTCAATACTGCCCAATAGTCCTACATGATAGTCCAGAAAATGGACTGATTTCCCATTCTCTTCAAAAAAATTTTTTATTCACTTGCCTCTCTCTTCAAATGTGGTTTTGGTTTGTCTCTCTCCAGTAGAATGTAATTTAATGAAAGCAGCTACCTTTGAAGGTTTTGATCACTGATCCCTGTTCTCTGAACAATCCCTAGTATATAGTGTGCACTCTATGCATATTTTAAATTGATGTAGATTACCCTAATTTTGATTAAATAATTAATTTGCTTAATTTTCCTGTCCCCTGCTAGAATATGTTACTGACCTTTCTTTTCTAAATAATGCAAACCCAGAAACCAGAACAGTTCCTTGAACAGAGCACTCAATAATACTTGTTGAATGAAATAACTTACTGTGGTACTGCAAATGTTATTCCACACTAGTGAAAGACAGTGTTTGAAATTTATTTGTTGCAGGTTAAGGTGACCCAAATTAGAAAGAAGATGTGTTTATTATGTTATTCATTAGAGAACCAGTATCTTGTTCAAAAGTATCAGGTAATTTACATATCATAATTCTACAGTAGTTTTGTATTGTATAACTTTATTTTCTATCAAGAACTATCACCAAAGCCAAATACAAAAGGCAGTCTACATCTTATTTGTGTTTTTTCTTTAATATGATGTTCCTCCAGCTCAAATAAATCGCTTTCACAAAACCTGTTTATAAGTGTATTATTATATTAATTGGCATGAAGTTAAGTGCTGAGCCACAGTAGGCATTCAATTTAGAAATGTGGAATAAAGTGTGACCAGAAATTTTGTGTGCTACATTTTTCATGATTACTCACCTTGTTTATTTGTTGCAAGCAAGAAACTAAGACCAGTGGTTAATGATCAGCAGTCTGCTGGGCAATTTCTTGGGTAGCATTTCACTTGGACCATCAATAATGATAATGTTGAACTAAGAATAGATGTAGATGAAAAATTAGAGTTATTTTTGATGCACTATTGTCCTTCCCTTTAATGTTTAAAAGTGATATTTCACATAGGTCAATATCTTACATATTTCTGAGTGGCAGTAGTCTGATTTCCAGAAATGTGTAAAAGTTGTACTTAGTAGATAGATCTTCCTATATTAATGGTTAGTCAAAATCTAAAGAGATCAGTTGATTTTGAAGGGTTAAGAATCTGTGGTATGTACCATTATGCCTAAGCAAAACAATGTACAAGTGATCTGAATTTTCAAATGGACCATTTATCACTTTTGCACTGGTTTAGATCCTAGCCTCAAAACCTTGGAATTTATTATTATTATTAATATTATTATTATTTAGTGAGCATCACAGCAAAGCAATCTGATGCCAGTGCATTAACAGATAATTCAACTATGTTTTTTTTTTTTAAAGATTTTATTTATTTATTTGACAGAGAGACACAGCGAGAGCAGGAACACAAGCAGGGGGAGTGGGAGAGGGAGAAGCAGGCTTCCCGCTGAGCAGGGAGCCCGATGTGGGACTCGATTCCAGGACACCGGGATCATGACCTGAGCCGAAGGCAGACGCTTAACGACTGAGCCACCCAGGCGCCCTAATTCAACTATGTTCATTGGCTGCTTACTCTCTACCAGATAGAAGTCGGAGCTTTGAGGATGTAACAGTGGGTAAGATATGGCCTTTTCCTTAAAGGAATTCATTGTCTAATGCAGGAAGACAAATAAGTACATTAAGTCATATTTCAGTATATCAGGCTGATGATAGGAACTTAAGACAGTACTGAGGAGAAAGTTAACTCTCTCTGCCATAGCAATCCTAATGTTAGACTAAGGATTCAAACTGGGTCATGTATGATATGTTTGAGGCTACCAGGTATATAAAGCATAAGACAGCTCTATCACAGAATAAATCACAGCTAGAAGAGACATTAATCTGGCTTCTTCATGTTAATGATCATAAAACTGAAGGCTAGAGAAGGTGTAGGATTTAGCCAATGTCAGGCAGAGACTTTGAAATTGAGTCTGGACTAGAATCCCTAACGGCTAGTTTATTCAGTGCTTCTCTGCAAATGAAGAAAGATGCTGTTAGTTTTGTTCACTTGTGGTAGACACTACTTATCCAAAATTTGTTTAATAACAAAGCCTGTATTTTGTGCCACACCTGTTTTTATAAAATTAGGGGAAATACTGATTAGTTCAAGCAAATATGGCAATTCTCCCCTCTTCTTTTTTTTTTCTTTTTTCCCTGTGATGTAACAGAAAGTCTGCTGGAAGGGACTTTTGGGGAATGTTTTCTCACCCATTAAAGAGAAACAATGAAAAAACTATTTTCTCCTACAGACAGAAGTTGTTGTGTGGGCCTGTAATGCCCAGTATTTAGTCGATTGGTTATGACCAAGAGAAGAACTGAACTGACACACTGAGCATGGGAGAGAAGAAAGATGAAAAGTGCTGGGGTCCTGATGACATTAATGGGCCATTGGCTTGAACAACCCTGGGGTTGTCCTTTCTAAGGGACTTTGTTAGTGACATGACTAATCTTCCCTAAGGTTTAAACCAAATGAATCAAAATGCAGTGTTGCTTCAAACAGCGCATTCTAAGATGCTCATGTAGGTCATGGGTAATGGCAATCTAGAAAATGCATTAGAATAGAAATAAGTTTTTAAATTGTCAGCTGTTTATGTTAATGTTTCTTATTGAAACTTGAATATTTATTTTTAATGAATATTAATTATATATAAATATAATTTAATATTTAAATTACTTTAAAATTTTTGAGGTAATTGTACATAAATATATATTTGTAAGAAACAATGCAGATAGATTGCTTGATTCTTTATCTAAATTTCCCCATTTTGCAAAACTATAGCACACTATTGCAACCAGGGTATTGACATTGATACAGTTAAGGTATGGACTACTTTCCACCATATGTTACCCCATTTATAAGCACACCTACCACCATCCTCCTACTTTTGGTGACTGCTACTATATTCTCCTTTCTTTAATTTTGTCATTACAAGAATATTAGAGAAATGGATCATACAGCATATAACCTTTTGGGATTGGCATTTTTATGCAGCGTGATTCTTTGAATATTAAAGCAAGTTGTGTGTATCAATAGTTTGCTCTTTTTTTGATGAATAATATTTGATGGTGGTATGCACCCCAGCTTAACTACCCACACACTGAAGTGTATCTGAATTGTTTCTATTTTGTTCTATTACAAATAAAGTTGCTATGAATATCCGTATACAAGTTTTGTGCAGACATATGTTTTTATTTCCCTGGGTAAATATCTGAGTTTGATTTCTGGATATATGGAAATCATGTTTAATTTAAAACAAAAACAGAACAAAAAACTTCCCCTTTTCCAGAGAGACTCTACTATATTATATTCCCACTAGCAATGTATGAATAATCTAGATTCTCCATATCCTCAGCCTTTGGTGTTGTCTTTATTTTATATTTTAGCCCTTCTGATAGGAGTGTAGTGATATCTTCCTGTGGTTTTAATTTGCATTTCCCTAATGGCTAATTATGTTGAATATCTTTCATGTTTTCATTTGTCATCTATATATGTTTTTTGATGAAATGTTTGTTCAAATATATTCTTATTCATTTTTAATTGGATCGTTTCTTTTTCACTGTTGAGTTTTGGGAGTTCTTTATGTATTCTAGATACTGGTTCTTTGTCAGAAATGCAGTTTCAAATACCTTCTTGCAGTTAATAGCTTGTTTTATAATTTCCTGTGGTACTTCTCAGAATGAAGTTTTTAATTTAATGTCATAGTTTATCATTTTTTTCCTTTTATAGATTGTGCTTCAGGTGTCACTTCTAAGAACATTTGGCCTAGCCTCAGATCCAGAAGAACTCTTATGAATTTTTCCTAAAATATTCATATTTTCACATTTTGCACTTAAGTCCATAATGTCTTTTGGTTTATTGTGTAAGATGTGAGATAGTCAAGGTCCCCTACCCCCACCCCAAGGATATCCAACTGCTCCAATGCCTTTTGATGAAAAAATCCTTCCATTGAATTGCTTTTACACCTTTGTCAAAATCATATTTTGTTGGTATATTTCCTATAGAAATACAAAACAATAGAATAACTAAAACATTTTTAAAAAAAGAATAACATGGAGGGATCACTCTAAAACTTCAAAATTTATTTTATAGCTACAGTACCTAAGAATGGAGCAGAATAGAGAACACAGAAAAACACATATTTTCAAGTTTTTCTTTCTTTAATATCAGAGCCTTAATTATAGTGTCTTGACATGGATTTATTTGGGTTTATGTTATTTGAGATTCACTTTGAGTTTATGTCTTTCTTTTATTTTTTCTTAAATTTTATTTTTAAGTAATCTCTACACTCAATATGGATCTTGAACTCACAACCCCAAGGTCCAGAGTCTCATGCTCCATGGACTGAGCCAGCCAGGCTCCCTGAGTTTATGCCTTTCACCCAGATTTGAGAATTTTCACTTTTTATCCTACTACTCTTTCTGCTTAACATTCTTCAGTTCTTCTGAGACTTGAAATATATAACTCTTTGATCTTTTTTTAACGTTCCACTGATTCCTTGAGGTTCTGTTCATTTGATTTTTAAGTCTGTTTTCTCTCTGTTATTCAGATTGGGTAAATTCTATTTTTTTTAAGATTGTATTTATTGGAGAAAGAGAGAGAGAGAAAGAATGAGTGGTGGGAAGGGACAGAGGGAGAGAGAGAGAGAAACAGATTCCCTGCTGAGCAGGAAGCCAAATGCTGGGCTCAATCCCAGGACCCAGAGATCATGACCTAAGCTGAAGGCAGACACTTAATTGACTGAGCCACCCAGGTGCCCTATATTGAGTAAATTCTATTGGTCTGTCTTCAAGTTCATTGGTTATCTCTTCTGTCGTCTCCATTCTACTATTGAGCCCAACGGGAGAGATTTTGATCTCTGTTATTGTATTTTTCAGTTCTGTAATTTCCATGAGATTTTTTTAATGATTATTATTTCTTTGCTAAGATTTTCTATTTTTCCATCTGCCTTACTGGTTCAGCTTGGTGTTATCACAGGAAATTTGTCGAACCCTGATAGGATTGAACTTATTCTGGGTGGTGGTCTTTTTTTGTTGTTGTTGTTATGTTAGTTTCCATACAATACATCATTAGTTTTTAATGTAGTGATCCATGCTTCATTGTTTTCCTATAACACCCAGTGCTCCATGCAGTATGTATGCTCTTTAATACCCATCACCAGGCTAACCCATCCTCTGACCCCCCTCCCCTCTAACACACTCAGTTTGTTTCTCAGAGTCCATAGTCTCTCATGGTTCCCTCTGATTCCCCCCCCTTCCTTTTTCCCTTCCTTCTCCTAACATCCTCCATGCTATTCCTTATGTTCCACAAATAAGTGAAACCATATGATAATTGACTTTCTCTGCTTGACTTATTTCACTTAACATAATCTCCTCCAGTCCCATCCATGTTGATGCAAAAGTTGGGTATTCATCCTTTCTGATGGCTGAGTAATATTCCGTTGTATATATGGATCACATCTTTGTTATCCATTCATCTTATGAAGGGCACCTCAACTCTTGCCACAGTTGGGCTGTTGCAGACATTGCTGCTGTGAACATTGGGGTGCATATGGCCCTTCTTTTCACTACATCTGTGTCTTTGGGGTAAATACCCAGTAGTGCAATTGCTGGGTCATAGGGTAGTTCTATTTTTAATTTTTTTGAGGCACCTCCACACTGTTTTCCAAAGTGGCTGTACCAACTTGCATTCCCACCAACAGTGTAAGAGGGTTCCCCTTTCTCCACAACCTCTCCAACATTTATTGTTTCTTGCCTTGTCAATCTTTGCCATTCTAACTGGTGTACGGTAGTACCGCAATGTGGTTTTGATTTGAATTTCCCTGATGGCTAATGATGATGAACATTTTTTCATGTATCTGTTAGCCATTTGTATGTCTTCTTCAGAGAAGTGTCTGTTCATGTCTTCTGCCCATTTTTTGACTTATTTGTTTTTTGGGTGCTGAGTTTGAGAAGTTCTTTTTTTTAAGGTTTATTTATTTATTTTAGAGAAGGGGGTGAGGGGCAGAGCAAGAGGGAAAGAGAGAATCCTCAAACAGACTTCCCACCCAACATGGAGCTCAACCCGGGGCTCAATCCCGAAACCCCGAGATCATGACCTGAGCCGAAATCAAGATGGATGCTAACTGAATGAACCACCCAGGCACCCCTACAGTATTATTAACTATAATCACCATGCTGTGTATTAGATTCCCAGAATATATTGTCTTATAACTGGAAGCTTGAACCCTTTGCCCAGCACCTCTCCTTTCCTCCAACCCCACAGCACCTGGTAACCATGATAATATTATTATATGTAATAGTATGTTATTATATTTAATAATAATTATAATCTAATAAATGCTATTATTATTATATCTAATAAATAACAGTATTATATCTACTAGTAATAATAATAAAGATTTTTGGGGTGCCTGGGTGGCTCAGTTGGTTAAGCGCTTGACTCTTTATTTGACAGAGAGACCCCGCGAGAGAGAGGACACAAGCAGGGGGAATGGAAGAGGGAGAAACAGGCTTCCCGCAGAGCAGGGAGCCCCACGCAGGGCTTGATCCCAGGACCCTGAGATTATGACCTGAGCCAAAGGCAGACCATAATGACTAAGCTACCCAGGCGCCCCAAGTGCTTGACTCTTGATCTCAGCTCAGATCTGGATCTCAGGGTCGTGAGTTCAAGTCCCATGTTGGACTCCACAGTGGGTGGATTCCTCAGAATCCTATGGGTAAATTGGACTTCTAACACTTGCAACAAAAAGCATTGAGAGATTCTTCAAAGATGAAAGAGTCCTTCAAAAGAAGTTGGTGGGGCTGTTACTGGAACCACTATAATATTATTATTATGTCTAATAGATTTTTTCTTTTTATTTTTTTATTGTTATGTTAATCACCATACATTACATCATTAGTTTTTGATGTAGTGTTCCATGATTCATTGTTTGTGCATAACACCCAGTGCTCAACACAGAACGTGCCCTCTTTAATACCCATCATCAGGCCAACCCATCCCCCCACACTCCTCCCCTCTAGAAACCTCAGTTTGTTTTTCAGAGTCCATCGTCTCTCATGGTTTGTCCCCCCCTCCGATTTCCTGCCCTTCATTCTTCGCCTCCTGCTGTCTTCTTCTTCTTTTTTTTTTTCTTAACATATCTTGCATTATTTGTTTCAGAGGTACAGGTCTGTGATTCAACAGTCTTGCACAATTCACAGCATACACCATAGCACATACCCTCTCCAATGTCTATCACCCAGCCACCCCATCCCTCCCACACCCCCACCACTCCAGTAACCCTCAGTTTGTTTCCTGAGATTAAGAATTCCTCATATCAGTGAGGTCATATGATACATGTCTTTCTCTGATTGACTTATTTCACTCAGCATAAAACCCTCCAGTTCCATCCACGTCGTTACAAATGGCAAGATCTCATTCCCTTTGATGGCTGCATAATATTCCATTGTGTATATATACCACCTCTTCTTTATCCATTCATCTGTCGATGGACATCTTGGCTCTTTCCACAGTTTGGCTATTGTGAACATTGCTGCTATAAACATTGGGGTGCACGTACTCCTTCGGATACCTACATTGTATCTTTGGGGTAAATACCCAGTAGTGCAATTGTTGGATCATATGGTAGCTCTATTTTCAACTGTTTGAGGAACCTCCATACTGTTTTCCAGAGTGGTTGCACCAGCTTGCATTCCCACCAACAGTGTAGGAGGGTTCCCCTTTCTCTGCATCCACGCCAACATCTGTCATTTCCTGACTTGTTAATTTTAGCCATTCTGACTGGTGTGAGGTGGTATCTCATTGAGGTTTTGATTTGGATTTCCCTGATGCCGAGCGATGTTGAGCACTTTTTCATGTGTCTGTTGGCCATTTGGACGTCTTCTTTGGAAAAATGTCTGTTCATGTCTTCTGCCCATTTCTTGATTGGATTATTTGTTTTTTGGGTGTTGAGTTTGATAAGTTCTTTATAGATTTTGGATACTAGCCCTTTATCTGATATGTCATTTGCAAATATTTTCTCCCGTTCTGTCGGTTGTCTTTTGGTTTTGTGGACTGTTTCTTTTGCTGTGCAAAAGCTTTTTATCTTGATGAAATCCTAAGAGTTCATTTTTGCCCTTGCTTCCCTTGCCTTTGGCGATGTTTCTAGGAAGAAGTTGCTGCGGCTGAGGTCCAAGAGGTTGCTACCTGCGTTCTCCTTTAGGATTTTGATGGACTCCTGTCTCACGTTTAGGTCTTTCAACCATTTGGAGTCTATTTTTGTGTGTGGTGTAAGGAAATGGTCCAGTGTCATTCTTCTGCATGTGGCTGTCCAATTTTCCCAACACCATTTGTTGAAGAGACTGTCTTTTTTCCATTGGACATTCTTTCCTGCTTTGTCAAAGATGAGTTGACCATAGAGTTGAGGGTCCATTTCTGGGCTCTCGATTCTGTTCCATTGATCTATGTGTCTGTTTTTGTGCCAGTACAATACTGTCTTCATGACGACAGCTTTGTAATAGAGCTGGAAGTCCGGAACTGTGATGCCACCAGCTTTGCTTTTCTTTTTCAAGATTCCTCTGGCTTTCGGGGTCTCTTCTGGTTCCATACAAATTTTAGGATTATTTGTTCCATTTCTTTGAAAAAAGTGGATGGTATTTTGATGGGGATTGCATTGAATGTGTAGAATTGCTCTAGGTAGCATTGACATCTTCACAATGTTTGTTCTTCCAATCCATGAGCATGGAAAGTTTTTCCATTTCTTTATGTCTTCTTCAATTTCTTTCATGAATATTTTATAATTTTCTGAGTACAGATTCTTTGCCTCTTTGGTTAAATTTATTCCTAGGTATCTTATGGTTTTGAGTGCAATGGCAAATGGGATCGACTCCTTAATTTGTCTCTCTTCTGTCTTGTTGTTGGTGTTTAGGAATGCCACTGATTTCTGTGCATTGATTTTATATCCTGCCACTTGACTGAATTCGTGTATGAGTTCTAGCAGTTTTGGGGTGGAGTCTTTTGGGTTTTCCACATACAGTATCATATCATCTGCAAAGAGTGAGAGTTTGACTTCCTCCTTGACGATTGGATGCATTTGATTTCTTTTTGTTGTCTGATTGCTGTGGCTAGGAATTCTAATACTATGTTGAATAGCAGTGGTGATAGTGGACATCCCTGCTGTGTTCCTGACCTTAGGGGGAAAGCTCTCAGCTTTTCCCCATTGAGAATGATATTTGCTGTAGGTTTTTCATAGATGGTTTTTATGATATTGAGGTATGTACCCTCTCTCCCTATACTCTGGAGAGTTTTGATCAAGAAAGGGTGCTATACTTTGTCAAATGCTTTTTCTGCATCTATTGAGAGGATCATATGATTCTTGTTCTTTCTTTTGTTAATATATTGTATCATGTTGATTGATTTGTGGATGTTGAACCAACCTTGCCGCCCAGGGATAAATCCCACTTGGACATGATGAATAATCCTTTTAATAGACCGTTGGATCCTATTGGCTAGTATTTTGGTGAGAATTTTTGCATCCATGTTCATCAAGGATAGTGGTCTAAAATTCTCCTTTTTGTTGGGGTCTTTGTCTGGTTTTGGGATCAAGGTAATGGTGGCCTCATAAAATGAGTTTGGAAGTTTTCCTTCCATTTCTGTTTTTTGGAACAGTTTCAGGAGAATAGGTATTAATTCTTCTCGAAATGTTTGCTAGAATTGCCCTGGGAAGCCATCTGGCCCTGGGCTTTTGTATGTTGGGAGATTTTTGATGACTGCTTCAATTTCCTTAGTGGTTATAGGTCTCTTTAGCTTTTCTATTTCTTCCTGGTTCAATTTTGGTAGTTGATACATCTCTAAGAATTCATCCATTTCTTCCAGGTTATCTAATTTGCTGGCATAGAGTTGCTCATAATATGTTCTTATAATTCTTTGTATTTCTTTGGTGTTGGTGGTGATCTCTCCTCTTTCATTGATGATTTTGTTGATTTGGGTCATTTGTCTTTTCTTTTTGATAAGTCTGGCCAGGGGTTTATCAATCTTGTTAATTCGTTCAAAGAACCAGCTCCGAGTTACATTGATCCTTTCTACTGTTCTTTTGGTTTCTAGTTCATTGATTTCTGCTCTAATCTTTATTATTTCTCTTCTCCTGCTGGGTTTAGGCTTTATTTGCTGTTTTCTCTCTAACTCCCTAGGTGTAGGGTTTGGTTGTGTATTTGAGACCTTTCCTGTTTCTTGAAAAAGGCTTGTATTGCTATGTACTTTCCTCTTAGGACTGCCTTTGCTGCATCCCAAAGGTTTTGAACAGTTGTGTTTTCATTTTCATTGGTTTCCATGAATTTTTTTAATTCTTTAATTTCCTGGTTGACCCATTCATTCTTTACTAGGATGCTCTTTAGCCTCCATGTATTTGAGTTCTTTCCAACTTTCCTCTTGTGTCTGAGTTCTAGTTTCAAAGCATTGTGGTCTGAAAATATGCAGGGAATGATCCCAATCTTTTGGTACCGGTTGAGACCTGATTTGTGACCTAGGATGTGATCAATTCTGGAGAATGTTCCATGGGCACTAGAGAAGACTGTGTATTCCGTTGCTTTGGATGGAATGTTCTGAATATGTCTGTGAAGGCCATTTGGTCCAGGATTTCATTTAAAGTCTTTATTTCCTTGTTGATCTTTTGCTTAGATGATCTGTCCATTTCAGTCAGGGGGTGTTAAAGTCCCCCACTATTATTGTATTGTTGTCAATGTGTTTCTTTGCTTTTGTTATTAATTGCCTTATATAACTGGCTGCTCCCATGTTAGGAGCATAGATATTTAAAATTGTTAGATTGTCTTGGTAGATAGACCCTTTAAGTAGGATATAGTGTCCTTCCTCATCTCTTATTACAGTCTTTGGTTTAAAATCTAATTTGTCTGATATAAGGATTGCCACCCCAGCTTTCTTTTGGTGTCCATTAGCATGGTAAATTGTTTTCCACCCCCTCATTTTCAATCTGGGGGTGTCTTTGGGTCTAAAATGAGTCTCTTACAGACAGCATATGGTTGGGTCATGTTTTTTAATCCAATCTGATAGCCTCTGTCTTTTTATTGGGGCATTTAGCCCATTTACATTCAGGGTAACTATTGAAAGATATGAATTTAGTCCCATTGTATTGCCTGTAAGGTGACTGTGACTATTGTCTGTGTTCCTTTCTGGTCTATGCTGCTTTTAGGCTCTCTCTTTGCTTAGAGGACCCCTTTCAATATTCCTTGGAGGGCTGGTTTCGTGTTTGCAAATTCCTTTAGATTTTTTGTCCTGGAAGCTGTTTATCTCTCCTTCAGTTTTCAATGAGAGCCTAGCTGGATATAGTATTCTTGGCTGCATATTTTTCTCATTTAGTGCTCTGAAGATATCATGCCAGTCCTTTCTGGCCCTGCCAGGTCTCTGTGGATAGGTCTGTTGCTAATCTAATGTTTCTAGCTTTATAGGTTACATATCTCTTCTCCCGAGCTGCTTTCAAGATTTTCTCTTTGTCTCTGAGACTCGTAAGTTTTACTGTTAGATGTTGGGTTGTTGACCTATTTTTATTGATTTTGAGAGGGGTTCTCTATGCCTCCTGGATTTTGATGCCTATTTCCTTCCCTACATTAGGGAAGTTCTCTGCTATAATTTGCTCCAATATACCTTCTGCCCCACTCTCTCTTTCTTCTTCTTCTGGAATCCCAGTTATTCTAATGTTGTTTCATCTTATTGTATCGCTTATCTCTCGAATTCTGCTCTCGTGATCCAGTAGTTTTTTATCTCTCTTTTTCTCGGCTTCTTTGTTTTCCATCATTTGGTCTTCTATATCTCTGATTCTCTCTTCTGCCTCATTTATCCTAGCAGTTAGTGTCCCCATTTTTGATTGCACCTCATTAATAGGCTTTTTGATTTCGATTTGGTTAGATTTTAGTTCTTTTATTTCTCCAGGAAGGGTGTCTCTAATAACTTCCATGCTTTTTTGAAGCCCAGCTAGTATCTTTAAAATCATGATTTTGAGCTCTAGGTCCGACATCGTACTAATGTCCATATTGAGTAGGTCCCTGGCAGACGGTAATACCTCTTGTTCTTTTTGCTGAGGTGATTTCTTTAATCTTGTCATTTTGTCCATAGGAGACCTCCAGTAAGTGGTCACTTCTCTCTTCAGAGTTGTTGCTACTCTCTTCTTCGATCTCCTGTTGAGTTGGTAGGTGTTCAGAATGGTTTGATCCCCATTCAGCTGATTTCCTGAGACCAGACAAAATCCAAGTCTCCTACTCCTCTGCCATCTTGCTCCGCCTCCTATGTCGATGAGTCGGCCTTCTACCACTTGCAACAAAAAAAACATCGAGAGACTCTTGAGAGATGAAAGAGCGAGAAGTTCTTTATAGATCTTGGATACCAGCCCTTTATCTGTAATGTCATTTGCAAATATCTTCTCCCATTCTGTGAGTTGCCTCTTCGTTTTGTTGACTGTTTCCTCTGCTGTGCAGAAGATTTTTATCTTGATGACGTCCCAAAAGTTCATTTTTGCTTTTGTTTCACTAGCCTTTGGAGATGAATCTTGAAAAATGTTGCTCTGGCCAATGTTGAAGAGGTTACTGCCTATGTTCTCCTCTAGGATTTTGATGGATTCCTGTTTCACATTGAGGTCTTTCATCCATTTTGAGTTTATCTTTGTGTATGGTGTTAGAGAATGGTTGAGTTTCATTCTTCTGTATATAGCTGTCCAATTTTCCCAGCACCATTTATTGAAGAGACTGTCTTTTTTCCATTGCATATTCTTTCCTGCTTTGTCGAAGATTATTTGACCATAGAGTTGAGGGTCCATTTCTGGGTTCTCTATTCTGTTCCATTGGTCTATATGTTGGTTTTTGTGCCAGTACCATGCTCTCTTGGTGATCACTGCTTTGTAATATAGCTTGAAATCAGGTAACGTGATGCCCCCAGCTTTGTTTTTCTTTTTCAACATTTCCTTGGCAATTCGGGGTCTTTTCTGATTCCATACAAATTTTAGGATTGTTTGTTCTAGCACTTTGAAAATTGTCATTGGAATTTTTATCAGGATGGCATTGAAGGTATAGATTGCTCTGGGTAGCATAGATATTTTAACAATGTGTATTCTTCTGATCCATGAGCATGGAATGTTTTTCCATCTTTTTGGTTCTTTTTCAATTTGTTTCACAGGTGTTCTGTAGTTCCTAATATATAGTTCCTTTACCTCTTTGGTTAGGTTTATTCCGAGGTATCTTATGGTTTTTGGTGCTATTGTAAATGGAATCATTTCACTAATTTCTTTTTCTACAGTTGCATTGTTAGTGTATAAGAAAGCAACTGATTTCTGTGCATTGATTTTGTATCCTGCCACATTACTGAATTGCTGTATGAGTTCTAGTAATTTGGGGGTGGAGTCTTTTGGCTTTTCCTCATAAAGTATCAGGTCATCTACAGAGAGAGAGTTTGACTTCTTCTTTGCCAATTTGAATATATTTTATTTCTTTTTGTTGTCTGATTGCTGTTGCTAGGACTTCTAGTACTATGTTGAACAATAGTGGCGAGGGTGGGCATCCTTGTCGTGTTCCTGACCTTAAGGGAAAGGCTCTCAGCTTTTCCCCATTGAGGATGATATTTGCTGTGGGTTTTTCATAGATGGATTTTACGAACTTGAGGAATGTTCCCTCTATCCTCATACTCTGAAGAGTTTTAATCAGGAAAGGATACTGTATTTTGTCAAATGCTTTTTCTGCATCAATTGAGAGGCCCATATTGTTCTTCTCTCTCCTCTTATTAATGTGTCCTATCACATTGATTGATTTGCCAATGTTGAACCACCCTTGCCTCCCAGGGATAAATCCCACTTGGTCGTGGTGGATGATCCTTTTAATGTATTGTTGGATCCTATTAGCTAGGATTTTGTTGAGGATTTTGGAATCCATATTCATCAGGGTTATTGGTCTGAAATTCTCCTTTTTGATGGGGTCTTTACCTGGTTTGGGGATTAAGGTAATGCCGGCCTCATAGAATGAGTCTGGAAGCTTTCCTTCTGTTTCTGTTTTTTGAAACAGCTTCAGGAGAATACGTATTATTTCTTTTTTGAATGTTTGTTAGATTTCCCCAGGGAATCCATCGGGCCCTGGACTCTTGTTTTTTGGGAGGTTTTTGATCACTGCTTCAATTTCATTACTGGTTATTGGCCTATTAGAGTTGTCAATTTCTTCCTGTTTCAGTCTTGGGATTTTATAGGTTTCCAGGAAGGCATTCATTTCATGCAGGTTACTCAATTTATTGGTATATAGTTGTTGATGATAATTTCTAATAATTGTTTCTATTTCCTTGGTTTTAGTCGTGATCTCTCTCCTTTCATTCATAATTTTATTATTTTGGGTCCTTTCTCTTTTTTTTTGGATAAATCTGGCCAGTGGTTTATCAATCTTATTAATTGTTTCAAAGAACCAGCTTCTAGTTTCCTTGATCTGATCTACTGTGTTTCTGGTTTCTAATTCATTGATCTCTGCTCTAATCTTAATTATTTCTCTTCTAATGTGTGGCTTAGGCATCATTTGTTGCTTTTTCTCTAGTTCTTTAAGGTGTAAAGTTAGTTGGTGAATTCAGGATTTTTCTATTTTTTTGAATGAGGCTTGGATGGCTATGTATTTCCCCCTTAGGACTGCCTTTGCAGTATCCCATAGGTTTTGCACTGATGTGTTTTCATTCTCATTGGTTTCCATGAATTGTTTAAGTTCTTCTTTGATTTCCTGATTGACCCAAACATTCTTGAGCAGAGTGGTCTTTAGCTTCCAAGTGTTTGAATTTCTGCCAAATTTTTTCTTGTGATTGAGTTCCAGTTTTAAAGCATTATGGTCTGAGAATATGCAGGGAATAATCTCAATCTTTTGGTATCAGTTGAGACCCGATTTGTGACCCAGTATGTGGTCTATTCTGGAGAAAGTTCCATGTGTGCTCGAGAAGAATGAGTATTCTGTTGTTTTAGGGTGGAATGTTCTCCACCTGTATATATCTATGAGGTCCATCTGGTCTAGTGTGTCATTCAAAGCTCTTGTTTCTTTGTTGATTTTCTGCTTAGATGATCTGTCTATTGCTGAGAGTGGAGTATTGAGGTCTCCTACAATTAATATATTGTTATCAATATGACTCTTTATTTTAGTTAACAGTTGTCTTATGTAGATGGTTGCTCCCATGTTGGGGGCATTGATATTTACAATTGTTATATCTCCTCATTGGATAAACCCTTTAAGAATGATATAGTGTCCTTCTGTGTCTCTAACTACAGTCTTTAGTTTAAAATCTAATTTTCAGATATAAGAATTGCTACCCCAGCTTTCTTTTGAGGTCTGTTGGCATGGAAGATGGATCTCCATCCCTTCACTTTCAGTCCGGTTGTATCTTTAGGTTCAGAATGAGTCTTTTGTAGACAGCATATGGATGGGTCCTGTCTTTTTATCCAATCTGCAACCCTGTGCTGTTTTATAGGAGCATTTAGGCCATTCACATTGAGAGTGATTATTGAAAGATAGGAATTTATTGTCATCATGTTGCCTGTGAAGACCTTGTTTTTATAGATTGTCTCTGTAAATTTCTGTTCTATATCACTCCTGGGGTCTTTCTCCTTTAATAGAACCCCCCTTAATATTTCTTGTGGGCCAGCTTAGTGGTCGCATATTCTTTTAGTTTCTGCCAGTCTTGGAAGCTCAGCATCTCTCCATCCATTCTAAATGACAGCCTTGCTGGATAAAGTATTGTTGGCTGCATGTTCTTCTTGTTTAATACTTTGAATATGTCTTGCCAGCCCTTTCTGGCTTCCCAGGTCTCTGTGGATTGGTCTGACATTATTCTGATGTTCCTCCCTCTGTACATAAGGAATCTCTTCCCCTAACTGCCCTTAAGATGGTTTCCTTGGTTCTAAGATTTGTGAGTTTTACTATTACATGTCAGGGTGTTGGCCTGTTTTCCTTGATCTTGGGAGGGGTCCTCTCCACCTCTAGGACACTAATGTCTCATTCCCCAGTTTAGGGAAGTTCTCAGCTACGATTTGCTCAAATATATCTTCTGGTCCTCTGTCTCTCTCCACCCCCTCAGGGATCCCAATAATTCTGACATTGGAACATTTCATGGTGTCACTTATTTCTCTGATTCTGTTTTCATGGATTTTGAGTTGTTTTTCCCTGGCCTCCTCTTTTCCCCTCTTGTCTATTAACTGGTCTTCTAAATCACTAATTCATTCTTCTGCCTCGCTTACCCTAGCTGTTAGATTATCTAGATTAGATTGGATCTCATTGATAGCATTTTTACGTTCTGCCAATTCAGCTTTCATTTCTGCCCTTAGAGACTATGTTGCCATTAATCGATTTCTCCAATCTAGCTATCGTCTTCACAATTGCTACCCTGAATTCCATCTCCGACATCTTGGTTATATCCGAATCCATTTGTAAACCTGTGCCATAAATCATAGACTCTGAGTCTTTCCTATTTTGGGGGTTCCACCTCCTAGTCATTCTGTTGAGGGGTGGTTGAGGGAATGTATACTGTCCAAATTATTGACCACAACCCAAGTAAGATGCATCTGTTTTATAGGGACCTTAGGGTTGCTGGCCTCTTGTTCTCCCAGCCTGTTTTCTGGGGGAGGGGCCTGCTATGCTGCTACTCAGGCAACCCTGTTTGGACAGAGTTGCCCTGCCCTTCTGTGGCGGGGGATGGGCTCAGTGGGAACCAGTTTTTTGGGGCTTTTGTTCTCTGGTGGTTTTCCCTGGCAGCTTTCCACCCCCAGTTCGCACAAGTGGCCCCGCCGCTCCAGGTTTCCATCTGGGGGCTGCTGTAAAGCCCTTTCCCCGCCGATACTGGTCTGTGAGTCTGTGCCCTGTCCCCAGCGCACGAGGCCATCGCTCACTGGCAGTGCAGGATCCCCACGGCCAGGCTCCCTTCTGCTGACGTTTATCCTCCGATATTTGCCCCCAGAATCACGGCTCTCCGCTTTGCACCTCAAAACCAACTGCTTGCGATATTCTGTTTGTAGAGATCCAGATCTATCTTCTTACGTCTCAGGCTGATTTTGTGGGTGCTCAGAGTGGTCTGGTAGATAATCCAGCTCAGTTCTGGGGACCGATTGGAATAGAGTCCCCTACTCCTCTGCCGTCATTTCTCTCTCCCCTTCATAGGAGCCAGGGATTCCTGGTGAGGGATTGCAGTACCTTGGGCCCTCCAGCTGCACCCGCAGTCATGGTGGTATCCTGGGCACCAGGCTTCAGCTTTCTCTCTGGGTGGTCTTTTAATGCTAATATTGGATCTGGATTGCCTTCTTTAGGGTGGGAGCTGTAAGATGCCATATGTTGCTATGCTGCCTCTCTAGTCCTGAAGTCTTCAACCAGTTTGAATTACTCTTGTTTTTTCAACTCTCAGAATTGCCTTTTTTCTATTTCTTGCTATATTTCTCTGGTTTATAGTTATCCTTTGGGGGAAAGAGGTAGGGAATGATGAATTTATGCCATCTTGGCTGGACTGCCAGTCTCTGTTTAGTTTCATATCTGAATTTTAGCCTCAACTATACCAGGGCATTGAGTGTAGCTCATGGTTGATTTACAATGTTTATTCAACATTTGGTCTCAAATGGTTTAATTGTAATATATCAATGCACTCTGCAGAAGGCTCTTTGATTAATGAATAATGATTTTAGTCCCAATTGGAATACTGTATTGTTTAATTAGCTAAGTCTAGTGGCCACCTATCAATTTGTGGGCCAATTGCTAAGTTAAAAGTTAAAGGAAGAAAGATAGGAAGGATATTTTAATCAAAACTGGAAGTGGAAAAGATGGTTGTTGACCTAGTAAGAATTAAGCCACCTTGGCTAGTGGTGAGGATAAATGACATAATGCACATAAATTATGTAGTAAGGACTCAGTACATTGCAGTTGCTATTAGTTTCATAATTGTCATTGCAACTATGTTTAGAATCAAACCAATTCAATCTGAGTAGCAGGGTATTTAGCATTAGGGTCCTAGGAGCAGCAAAAGACCCTCTACAACTCCCAAATTCCCTCATATACTGCTATAATAACACTAATTACTAACATTAGCATACTAAGAAAGCAGTTACTGGAATTTGTATGAAGAACAGTCTCTGGAGTGTAGGTTATCATCACTCATAATGGACTAAGTAATTAATCTCTGTGGTTCTTAGCAGGTCTTAAGTTCTAGCTTCTTCATTTTCTCCGAGTTGGATTTAAAAAAGAAGAACAGCAATCTGAAAGGTGGACAAGATTAAAAATAAAGTCAAGGCATCTACACATTTTCTTTGAGTGGATACCAGCCAGAAAGATCCTATATGCGGGCTGTCAAGGGCTCATGCCTCTGCAGTGTAAACATCCTCCCAGCACATGAACATAGGCACTGGGACACCATCGGCCGAGGCATTACGATGGGAATGACATCATCTGAAACAATCCTTGGGAATCCCACCACAAGATGACCATCGTATTTTGCTTTTAGTTTCCCTTGTGCCACATATTGCAGGGCTCACATTTTCATACAATAAACACAAAACTAACTTATATTTCACAGTTTGTGTGGCGTCTCACAGGTTTTATGTTGATGCCAGGCATGGAGGATGCCATTGTATTGTCCTAACACATAAACGCTGTGTAAACGTTACATCAACATTTTACCCTGTAGAGATGTGGACAGGTATTGTGATAGATATCTGTACTGAATTAACAGAGAGTAACTTTATATGTGCAAATAAGTTTAAGAAGTATTAAATAAGTAGTGATGGGCTATAATAGACATAAGAGGGATTTTTGGAGACAGAGGGACTAGGAGCTGAGACCTGGCTAAACTATTTATTACCTGCATGCATTTGATCAAGTTATTTGGCTTTTGGAACCTTTTTTTTTTTCTCTGTAACAGATGCAATGTCCAACTCTCAAGGACATGAGGCTGAAATAAAAGAATATTAATAGAGTCCCTAACACAAGGCCTGGTACACATATAATGGTTTTCTTCCTCTTCTCATTGATTTATAATATTTCAAAGACTGTATATTCACATGTGCACATAGAGACAGATATATATATATTTACATGTATACACAGACACACAGGTGTGGATAATTTTATGGATGCATTATAATTTAGAGACTAAGGATTTAGAGATTGGGATAGGGTTATTTAATACATTTCCAAAGCATTCTCAGATCTCTTGAATGCCCCAAATCTAGAAAGGTTAATAAATTTGATTTCAGAGAAAGAATATTTCTTTGAAATATATAAAACTCCTGGGTTTGTGGTCAGCATTGTCATACAGTTTAATCTTTTGGACCTCCTGGTCTTCATTGCTGTGTTTGGTGCCATTTTTAATGTGAATTGGGAATAAGCCCTGGTTCTTGAAGGAGGGACAAGGTCTAAATAAACAAGAGTGGAGAAGCTCATGTAGGAAACACATTCATGCTGTGGTCACAGCAAGACGACTCAGAGTTGAACAAGCCAAGTCCAGCATACCTGTTTTTCCCAGTGAAAGAGGCAAAATTTTGCCTTCCCTGCTAAGCGAATATATTCAAACTCTAAAGGAGAAAATGACTTGATATTTATTGGTAGCAGCTTTAATTGCCTTGATCCATTCTAATCTGATTGTAATCAGCTCTCAGAGTACTTGATAGGACAGTGTAAAGTCACTGAGCTCTTGTTCTTCATGAATAATATTTCTATTCCCAGGGAAGGCATTTCACATAGCGAGACTCATTACAGACCAGCACCTCATTCCAATCAAGTTGTCCATTGCAATTTCCAGGGTGTAAGGTGTGCTCAAGCATCAAAGTAGGGCTAGTCACTGAGGCTTTTATGCTGCCAAAAGAATCACACAGAGAATTATTTGGTGCATAATGTGAACTCCCCGATGTATTAAGTGCAAATGACAGGAAACATCAGAGACCAGGGCTGACACTTGTAGCTAATGAGGAAATCTGCCTGAAGAGGGAGAAATACCATGCTGAGAATCAGCTGTGTTGTAATGAACGTGACAAAGGGTTTGGCCTCAGGAACTCCAGTGTCGGAACTGCTTCTGTCACTTACTGGTTACAAACCTTGGACAATTTACTTTAATCCATCTGAGCTGTTAGGTTTTTTTTTAATCTATAAAATAGATCTTCTCTACATAATGAATGTGTTCATTGTGAGCAACAAATAAGGTGCTTTAAAAATGGTAAAGGAAGGTCCAAAGGTTTGTTTTATTATAAAAAGTCACTGTATCGGATACTTGGGATGTATAATTTGTAGATATAAAAAAACAAAAGAAATTTTAGAAACACGAAAGATAATAAATAACTCCACGTAATATAAAAGTTGAACAAAAAGAAAAGAAGAGAAATAGAACCAGAGTTCTTTATGTGGCTCAACTCTGAAAAACATTTAAATGATTGCAGTAATGGAAACATGAAATAATGATTTGATCAAAAAGCGTCAAATTGTTATACTGAAAAAATAGAGGAAGAAAAGCTTATGGGGTTTGAAATGGTACGAGTAGGGGTATACAAGAGAGCTAAATTCTTATTCAACATTCTTGGAAGTCAATGTATAATGTCTAAAAAAATCAGTAATGGCAGTATACATATTACTAAGAAATATGGAAGTAAGTAGAAGGTAAGAAAAAAGAAAGTGGCCATTTCTAGGTGTTGGAGACTGGGGTTGAGGAGAGTGGGGTAGGAGATTGCTATAGTGCATTCCAACCTTTGCCGTGCTATTTTTAAAAATTTAACTTTATTTTGTTGTGGTAAGAACACTTAACATGAGATCTACATCTTAAAAAAATTGTTAAGTGTATAAGACAGTATTATTCACTATAGGTGCAGTGTGGTAGAGATCTCTAGAACGTGTTCATCTTACATAACTGAAACTTTATGCCTGCTAATTAGCACATCCCCATTTCCCCCTCCCCCCAGCCCTGGCAACCACCGTTCAACTCTCTGACTCGGTGAGTTTGACTATTTTAGATACTTCATACAAGTGGAATAATGCAGTATTTGTTTTTTTGTGACTGACGTTTCACTTAGTGTATTGTCCTCAAGGTTCACCCATGTTGTCACATATTATAGAATGTTTTTCTTTTTTTAAGACTGAAACATATTCCATTGTATGTATATGCCACATTTTCTTTGTCCATTCACCCACAGGACACTTAGGTTGTTTCCACCTCTTAGTTAACCGTGAATAGAGCTGCAATGCACGTAAGAGTGCTAATATTATTAAGATCCTGATTTTGGTTCTTTTGGATAAATACCAGAAGTGAGGTCTTATTGTCCTCTGCTGGGGTGTGAGAATTCTGGTAGAAGGGTATCTCAAATTTTGAAGTCAGCTTGGATGTCTCTGGTTTTGTGCTTACTTGGGGCTCAGGAGCCTCTCAATTGATTTCTGGACGTCTCACAAAGCGGTTTGTATGTGAATTGTTGAATTGGTTTTTGTTGGGAGCAGGGAGAGGAGGATCCAGGGCTTCCTGTTTTGCTATCTCGCTGATGTCATTCCCCATCATGCTCTTTACCATGTGAATGTACATTAATCAGTAATGATGCTAGTATATATTCTTTACTGCAAACTCTAGTAAAAACTTCTAGGAAATGGTAGAGGATAGTTTTGCTGTGAGCAGAAACATAAATTCTCAATGAAAAGATTTAGAATCGAATTTTGTTCTTCCATTTACTAATTACATGAATTTGGGAAAATGTCTTTCTGAGGATAAATAATAAGTAAGTATATTTGAAGTATCCAGTGTTATTTAATTTAAAAATTGTATTTCTTTGTTGACCTAAACAACCTTATAGAAGATATTCTAATTTATTCCATAGCATCATGTCTAATTTATTCCACGGCATCATGTTCATTATTCCCTCCAGCAGAAAAGCACATTTTATGGCAATTTTGAGCTTATATTTTGCTCTCTGTTTTCTTAATGCATCCCTTCAACAGTCCTCCAAATCATGCTTCCTCATGTTTACATACAAAGAGGTATGGAAAATGGAGTAATAGCACTCAAAGGGATATTAGAGACCAGGTATTTCAACTGCCATCTAAAGTATGAAAGTATATTCTTTTATTTCTTTTGAGACTTTGTTAATCCCTTAATAAATAGTATTTAAGTGTTATCTTTTGAGATGAATCCAAAATCTAACATTCTTAAGATATAAAAGTCCCCACATATGCTTTCATTTGTTAGTTTGTTGGAATTATATATAGGATTTTTTTCTAATTCCATTTATTCATTGGTTATTGATGGTCTATAGAAAAGCTCTTGATTTACACACACACACACATACATTTCCCTGTTTTGCAGGCCATTTACTAAACTATTTTGCTAGTTCTAATAGTGTTAATAGTTTTCAATTTTTCCCTTTTATTAAAGATACATAGCAATTTCATCTGCAAACTGAAAATTTGGATTCTCTTTAATATTTGAATTTAATTTCCTATGAAGTAATTCCACATAAAAATGTACAAAAATATTTGTAGACAAAAGTTTATTACATTATACAAAAGAGTAAAAATTAGAAACAGCCCAAATAATGCCCATTGATGAAGACTGGCTATAGTCTGAAATGAATGACATAATTTTGTATATCCTGACTTTAAAAAGATGTATCAGAAATGATACTTACCTCGAAATCTTGTTGCAAAGTGTAGGCATTACATATTCAATTTTTTCTTGCCAAATTATTTCAGATTTGTCCTGTAGAAGTCTAGAGGATACTGTAAACAGCCCTTCCTAGTTGACAGCTCACATATATCAAAGATCTTATATATAGACATTGCTTAAAACAGGCAAAATCTGTGATTGCAAAATATTACAATAGTATAAATATTTGAAAATATTGAATTATACACTACCCAATTAAAAATTAATTGGTATTTCTGTCATAGATTCAACTTACTGGTTGTAGGAAACAAATATCCTTTTGATTGCTGGAGTGTATAACCCATATTGCACTCAGACACTAAACTTTTAAATACTCCTGATCTAGATCTTTTATCTCAGATTGGTGCTTAATTGAATTGGAAAATAAAAAAATTAATTTCCCCACTTTATAGCAGGAATTTTCCCCAAGCTATTTTGATAATACAGAGCATCAAGGACTTTAAACCTGAGGCACTAGGAGATGTGCTGACTCTTCAGAAAGCAATTGAGAGACAGGAGACTAGGAGGCTGCAGGACAGAAGGTTCTCTCGCCTTAGGAAAAATGGTGCTTTGTTTAAGTACCTCACAGATTTTCTGAAAGAGGCAACCTCCTAGAAGTCCTCAGAGAAGAGCGGCGTACACCTTCACCTTATGTTTATAAGGTTCCACAGGACTGAGATGTTTTATTATTGCGGCAAATACAATTTATTATTGATGATATTTCTAACTTGTTTGCCAAGGACAAATGTGGAGGTAGGAAAACCGGTTCAATATTCTGCAAAATGCCTGAAGCTAAAATCATTATTAAATCTTTTGATTACCGCCTAAGATGCATTATTTTTATTTCTTTTAGCACACAGCAAAGTCACTAGACAAATGCTTTCAAAACACAATAGCGGAAATATTGACCTTAAGAATTAAAAATCAATGGACTTTTAACAGTTCACTTAAATTTTAATAAATTTTGTAATTTTTGTAATATTTAGCAATATTTTAGTATTTGGTAATGAAATTATAATAGTCATGAAAAAAACCCACTAATGTCGTTTTATTTTTAGAGAAACTTGTGTTGGGGTCTAATTATGGAGAACTGAACATATTTCCGGTTAAATACACACCTCTATCTCCAAATAAAAGCAATTCAGTCTTTCACTCTCAAGTTATGATATCATTATGTTCAGGAAAGCCAGTATACTCATAATCAGTATTACACCTAAATAGTTGAGCTACTAAAAAGATTTTGCAAAATAAAGGCTCCCAACTTATTTTATGTAAATTGTTCCTCTAGAGCATGCTAAGCTGTAGCTATCACAAGCCCTTTGGAACCTTTAGTTGAACAAATCATTTTAGGTTTGTGGGTCAACAAACAACTCAGTTGTAAATGGGAGAAAAATTGCTCCAAAAGTAAAAGTTAGACAAAAAAGGCCATCTTCCATAGTTGTTAAAATGTAAGGGAAAAAAAAAAACATTAACATCTATAAGGAAAAAAAAATGCTCATTTCTACCCTGAGGGTCTTGGGCATCCTGTATTACCCAGGAATCAAGAGGAGAGGTTCATTTTGTATCTCTTGGATATCTTGTGACAGAGATAGCCTGGCAATACTTTTAAGTCTCTTCCTTCAATACACCTTTGCTAAGTATTTATTCTTTGCCAGAATATGTCATAGAAATAGAAATATTGGGATAACAAAGACCAACAACTACACTCAAGAAGTTTTCATAATTCAGTGCCCAAGACAGATGTGTGAACAGTCATTTCAAGCACCTGTAAGGTTGAAGTGTTGTCTACATAATTTAGAGACATAGAAAAAAATGGGAGTGATCGGTTCCAATAGTAGCAGTGTGGGGAGGGTGGTGGGAAAGGTTTCACAGAAATGAAATAAGCAATTTGAGGCTTTTTATATTTTGGCTAAAATATACAAATAAAAACTAACACTGTTGATTCCTTAATATGTGCTAAGTGTATTATCTCATTTAGTCTTAAAACCTGCTCTATAAGGTAGGTAATATTCTCTCTATTTTACTGATGAGATCTGAGGCCCAGGCCATAAAGATAGAACAGGATAGAGTTGCAATTTGAACACAAGCATCTTGCTTTTGAAGCCAGTGCTCCCAACCACCCCCAATGCTGCCTCTCATTGTAAAAGGAAGGAGAGTGCATTCCACAACCCAGATTGTGAAACAAAATTATGCTTTGGGGGAAATCAAAGTAATTCAGCACATCTGAAGTGAAGGCTGTATATGAGAAAGTAAAAGGGTATAGGACTGGATGAAAGGATTAGGGGACAGACCAACCAGGACCACAGGGGCCGGGCAGATGGCGTTAGAAATGGGGAACATAGCACTGAAGGCGAGGAGATCAGATGAGAGACGCGATAACCATGGCAAGAAATGATGGCTGCCTCGAATAAAGCAGACATAGTGATGAAGGGACAGGAGTGGATAGAAAGATGGTGGGCGTGGGGGTGTATTGAAGAGGGTCCCCGAAGAAGACTAGAATGAATCCTAGATTTATAATCTGAGCAACTGGGTGTAGCTGGACACAAGGGAGAGAGTGCTTTTCCAGAGTCAGTGCCCTTGTGCCATTGAGGCTTTCATGTACTTTTTTGAGATGCTTGTGCCTAGTGAATGCATAAGAAATCATTCTCTACTCATTAGAGACCTCTCTGAGAGAAGTATACAACTGTCTTTGGGCCACAGTAAGATATTTGTCTCCTTTTTCCACTTAACAATTTTCCATTTTTCCCATTTGTGTAAATATACAAAAAATAATCCACTATCATGGGTCTACTCTTTAGATTCTGGGCCAGAAGTTCCAGCAACTTGCTTTGAAAACATCTAGCATCTTTGTGTGTGTGTGTGTGTGTGTGTGTGTGTGTGTGTGTGTGTGTGTGTGTGCGACATTCAAATTGCTTTGCAAACATGACCCCACAGATAGTCACACTGTCTCCATGAAGTGGGCCAAGGAACAATTTATCCCTATTGTTCAAAGGTATGAAAAGGTCAAGTGACTCATTGGATTGCTCCAAACAGAAACTTAGTTCTGAAGTCAGCTGGGTGCATGTAAGAGCAACCACCAAATGGCTGCATGACAGGCTGTAAATTGAAGTTTATTGATACTTGATGTAGATCGAGTTCTTAGAGTCTCAGTTTACTTGTGGACAATGAGTTTAGAAGTGAAAAGGGGAACTGAAGAGGCATTTTTTCCAAGGTAGGCAGTTTATTCTTATTCTTTGTAAGCTTTTCTTCTGACCTGTACTTTTCTATAAACAAGAATCTCAAGGTGACGTTCAATATCAAAGAAATATCCACAATATGTTTGGCAGAAATATTTACCATGTAAAAATGTCTTTTTAGTATGTATTATTCAATATCCTATTTCTCCTCATATACTTTTATATTTTATAATTGTATATCTAAGTCATGTCATCTAACGTCTGCTAATGAATATCTATGTCAAATGCAGTCCTTTTGCCTGAATTCCAGACCCACATATGGGACTGTTTATAGAATTCTTGGCTGACTAATAGCTCTCTTCAGATCAGTATATTCACAACTAAGTTACTTATAATCTTTCTATTCCAATTTTGCTCCTCCTACAATCTTGTACAATTAGTTAATTGAAACACTATTCTTCCTATTTCTCAGGCCAACTGTTGGGATCTTTCTTAATGCTTCACCTTTTCTCAGGCCTCCAATAGGGACTTTGATGAAATCCAATAGCTATATTTATAATCAAATAGACATCCCATTTACTCTTACCACCTCCACTAACTTACCAGGTCAAAGCAACAACATTCTTGCCTGAAAAAATTGGAATAGCCTTCCAACTTGTCATTCTGATTCTATTTTGCCTCCAAAATCTATTCCCACTGTAGTAGTCAGAGTCATTCTGTCAAAATGGACAATATATTATTCTTCCACTTAAACCCTTCAGTGCCTTCACTTCTTATTTAAAATACAAATCAAGGGGCAACTGCATGGATCAGCTGGTTAAGTGTCCAACTCTTGGTTTTTGCTCAGGTCGTGATTTCCCAGTTGTGGGATCGAGCCCTGCATGGAGCCCCACGTTGAGACCCGCATCGGGCTCTGCACTCACTGCAGAGTCTGCTTCAGATACTTTCTCCCTCTCCCTCAGTCCCTCCCCACTCATGCTCAATCTCTTTCTTTCTCTAAAACAAATAAATAAAATCTTTAGAAAATACAAATCAAAGTCATTACAATTCATAAGGCCAATTTGATCTGGTCTTACCATATGAATTTTCTCCTCCTATGTTCCCTATAGTCCATACCTTTATGTCCACTTTGACTTCTTCAAACATGGGGCAAACTCCTGCCTCAGGGCCTTTGCACTTATGGTCCAATCTTCCTGAAATTATATCTTGGAGACATTTAAATGACACCATCCTTTGCATCCTTTAGGTCTTCACTTTTCCTTCAGGCCTTACCCAAACTACTTTTCTTTTTTAAATTGAAACCATTACTCCCACACACAGTATCCTCCTTCCCTACTTTATTTTTCCCCTTATCTCCTATTGCTATTTACAATATGTAATATATGTCTTATTTATTTTTCTTATTTATTTTATTGCACACTAGAATTCAAACACCAAAAAGACAGGGATATTATCTGTTTTCTTAATGGTCTGGCACATGTAGTCTCTCAATAAATACTTATGGAATGAATGAAAAGCTATACATTTTACACTTAATAGAATGACCTGGAATTTTGTAAATTGTATTGATGGATTTTAAGAAACTTCATCATAGAAGAATGGTTGCTGTCATGGCATGGATCCATGGAAACTTGTACGTCTATTTCATGTATTGGGTTGAGCCATACAAAATGACCAATAGGCAATATTGATTTTGATCAGTTTTTAAATAAAATTGGTAACTTTTTTTCTCAGTGCTGATTGTTTTTCTCCTTTGATTTCTTGACAGCTTTTAATTATAATTCCCAAATTCTGAATTCTAAAAGGTAAATGGCTATTGGTTTCTTTAGTCAAAGAAAAAGAAAGGCTGTCAGTTACTTAGAACTTAACTACCTTGTAATCAGCTGCATGTCTGCAGACATATGCAGGTCAAATGCTGACATTCCTGGTGTGAAAGAGAAAAGTTCTGGACTCCACTTTGCTATTGCAGCATCAGGAAAAGATGATAATGTAATCACTATTATTATTTTTATTTTTTACTTTTTCCAAAAGAAAAAGTCAGTATCATCCACTGAAGATTTTGAAACATTGGGTTAAGTTCTTATTTTTCCCTTTTATATCTGTAATTCCTTTTAACTGGGTTTCTCTTGAGCAAAACCAACTATTTTACATGGAACAAAACTCTGTAGCTTGTCTCCTCCACAGAAAAACATTTAAAAAGAAAAGAAGTTATGTTATTGTTTTCTTTTTGAGCGAAAAACATTAGCAGTGAGTTTAACGCTTTGAGACAAAATATGCTAGTAAGCTAGTGAGCACACACATGTTGCCTGTATTATTTATTTCTCCCCTACTTTAAAAATTGGCTGGGCTGCTCTTATTTAATCTATTTCTATAAATATAAAAACAAAATAAGCAAAAAATACTCTTAAATATGCTGAGAGCCAAGGAAGATGGGACGTCCTTCAAGTGGCCCGTGATGTATAGAAAAGGAGGAAAGGATGTGCTTGGCATCTGGGGAGGTAGGTTTGGGTCATGGGCTGAGACAGGAAGGGGATGCTGAAGTGATAACTCATGTTCAATCAAATTGTGTGTGTTCTTTTTTTTTTTTTTTAAGATTTATTTATTTATTTATTTGACACAGAGAGAGAGCACAAGCTGGTGGAGAAGCAGGTAAAGGGAGAGGGAGAAGCAGGCTCCCCGCTGAGCAAGAAGCCAGATGTGGGGCTCAATCCCAGGACCCTGGAATCATGACCCGAGCCGAAGGCCGTCACTTAACCAACCGAGCCACCCAGGCGCCCCAACTTGTGTGAGTTCTTTTCCCTAACAACACTCTGGCAGGGTAAGATTTTCCTATCCCCATTTTACAGAAAAATAACTTAAGCTGCTTGTCCAAGAAAAAAATTATATTGTATATGCATAGGTAGCAATCCTTTATGGCAAAATAACTTGTTAGCTTTAAGGTCTTTAACATAGTAAGCAAGGGAGCTAAAGTTGGAATATTTTCATGTGATAAATAGCATTATGCTTCATCTTCATTTTCTAAATTAGGTATATTTCATATACCTAAATTCCTTAGGTATATGAAAGCATGTTAATGACAACATAAGTATTATTAAGGATTTGTCTTTCCTCCGTACAAAAGGATTTAAGTAAGTAGACTGTATAATGTGGCCAAGGTACTAAAATAGACATCAGTTTTCCTCCTAATGGAAATAAAATAATTCTAAGAAACTCTTCTTATCTCTAGGTTAAGCCATAATATTTCTTTGACAACACAGTAACTCCTGGAAAACTTTTGACTTAGAAAAATTTTCCTCCCTAACATTTTGTCCTTGGGGTGACATATTTATTAGAGTCTGGGAGAAGGGCTGGTAAGGAAAAGAATGAGGGGGAGAAATACTGATAACACCCTTGACCCTCATTACCTGCAAGAGCTGGCGCACAGATATTCCAGGTCCCTCACGATTTGTGTGGTGCGTTTTACGCTGATTTCCAGAGTTTCTCGCGAGAGTTTAACCTCCATTCGCTGACGAGGGTAGCTGGCTTGAAGAGGTGATCTCTCTTAGCTGCCTTTTCTCCCAGCCTCAATTCTCCACCACTGGTGCTTCTTTCACATCCTGAACGAGCTACTTGCACTAGAATCCTTGCCTTAGGGTACCCCTCTGGGGAACTCAAACTGAGACACACATTTTAAAACCTGGGTGCTTCCTGCTCTACTTTGCAATGACCCAAATATCTGACTGATTCCTCCTGACAGCCTCTGAACACACATTTCCAGGTGTCTGAGTCCTAGACTTTTCCACTTTGTCATTCTCCTCTTCATATATTTTTTAAAAATTAAGTTTTGCTGACATTCTATTCCAGATACTTGGTTTCTGGGTCCTTTTAAAGTCTGTCAAAGCAAAAATTGCCCTGGACAGTTTAGCAGGCAAGGAAGACTTGATACAAGATGAGTGTAATAGGGGAGAAATAGTGAACTCAACTGTTGCTGAAACAAAAGCGGGAGCCCTCTGCAGTGCTGGGGTGAGCCAGGGGAAAAGTCCTGCATGATGTTAGCTGGTCAACAGCATGTGGAAAGCACGTGGTGTTACACCCATGTGGGCAGGTGTTTTTGTTTTGTTTTGATTAGGCCAAGTGTAATTGCTCCTTGGCACCCATTTAAATTAGGTTCCCACCGTCCAGGAAGACTGGGAGATGGGGACACTATTTCTTTCAATGTTTACATTTCAAAAAGATGGTTCCCAAGTTGTTAAGAAAGACTTTCCTTGATTATAAAACTGGAAAGAGTCTGGGAGAAGATTCACAAACATTTCAAATAATGTGTAGATTATATACGATTGCAAACTTTCTAAACTAGATGCTCTAAGAAACAGAGAGGTCAAAGGCCTATTATCAGAAGAAAGCCTTCTAAAGTTCAGTCAAGCTGAGGGGACTATTAAGGCCATCTTGGTTAATTCCTATTAGTAAACATCCAAGGACATGCTTTTCTAGTCCTTTCTCATGCAGTGGTAAGAGTTGTTCAGATATGTCCTTCACACAGTTGTGTGATCTTGGGACCTTTACTCAGCATCTCTAAGCCTCACATACATAGAGCTGGTAGTAATCACACCTTCTCCAGTATCAGAACATATTAGTCAGCTAAGGTGGCCATAACAAAATACCACAAGCCAGACAGCTTCAAACACAGAAATTTATTTTCTCACGGTTCTTTGGGCTGGAAGTCCAAAATGCTAGCAGGGTTGGTTTCAGGTAAGACCTCTCTTTCTAGCTTGTAGAGGACCATCTCCTTCTCACATGGCCTTCCTCTGCATGTAACATCCCTGGGGTCTCTTCCTCTTCTTTTAAGGACACCAGTCCTGTTGGATTAAAGCTCCACCCTTCTGACCTCATTTAACCTTAACTACTTTCTAAAGACCTCATCTCCAAATACAGTCATACTGGGGTTAGGGCTTCACCTTATGAATTTTGGAGAGCCACAATTCAGTCCATAACACATAGTTTCTGGATCATAGTAAGAAACCCATAACTGATAACTGTTATTAATAAGCACACCACAACTGGAAGCTTTGAATAAAAGGTAACTTTAGTAGTGTATTGAGGAGGTTTGAAAGCACAGAACATGAGCTCTTTGGAGGAAGACAGTTCTATTCTAAAGTACAGATATAACTAATCCACTTATCAGCCATGATTAAGAAAACCTATTTCTAAAAATTCTTTCACCACTGCCTCTTTAATTTGATAAGTTTTACATTGATTTGGAAAGCTGATATTTTCTTATGCTACATAATTATTCAGGAGAAATAAGCTTATAAAGAAATGTCCTTCTGGCAAATTTGTATTTTAGAGTTAGACTGAAAAAAAAAAAAAAACTTTAGGAACTAGCCTGAAACAAAGAAGAACCCCAGTAGATCCAATTAGCCCTGTTACCATGGATCATATTGATTGTGGGAGGAAATACATACAGAACACATAATTGGTTTAGGTGATATATTTGCAAGTAAAACTATAACCACAAAATAGGTTTAATGAAAAAAAATATTTGCTAGAACAAACCTTCAGAAAGGGGGCAGTGAGAGGTATTTTAGGAAAAACAGAGCTGAAAATAGAAATTTTCTGATGGAAAATTTTTTGGAGAAATCCATTCATTTTTTTTTAATCTCCTATTTTAGGAACTTCCAACCTGTACCATTAGAACAATTTACATGATTTTCAAAACCTTTAAAAGTAAAGATGTCTTTAGTCTTGTAGTCACTACTTAGTCTTACATCAAGAGGGAAGAATTCAGATGTCTGAGAATATGATAAGAAAATCAAACTACATGTCATATTCCCAGAGGCACTGATGGGTTGAATGGAAAATGCTAAAGTTGAATATCTACCCACTCCTTCTCCATTTATGCTGATCTAGTGAATTCAATAACCACTGTCTGAACTTGTTGTCCTGGGTTCGAGCCATTCAGCAGTTTTTTTTAATTCTTTAATTCTGTGTGTGTGTGTATTTTATTAAAAATTTTTATTGTTATGTTAATCACCATACATTACATCATTAGTTTTTGATGTAGTGTTCCATGGTTCATCGTTTGTGCATAACACCCAGTGCTCCACACAGAATGTGCCCTCTTTAATACCCATCAGCAGACTAACCAATCCACCCAACCCCCTCCCCTCTAGAACCCTCAGTTTGTTCTTCAGAGTCCATTGTCTCTCATGGTTCATCTCCCCCTCCAACTTACTCCCCTTCATTCTTCCCCTCCTGCTTTCTTCTTCTTCTTTTTTTTTTCTTAACATATATTGCATTATTTGTTTCAGAAGTACAGATCTGTGATTCAACAGTCTTACACAATTCACAGCACTCACCATAGCACATACCCTCCCCAATGTCCATCACCCAGCCACCCCATCTCTCCCAACCTCCACCACTCCAGCAACCCTCAGTTTGTTTCCTGAGATTAAGAATTCCTCGTATCAGTGAGGTCATATGATACATGTCCTTCTCTGATTGACTTATTTCACTCAGCATAACACCCTCCAGTTCCATCCACGTCGTTGCAAATGGCAAGATCTCATTCCTTTTGATGGCTGCATAATATTCCATTGTGTATATATACCACCTCTTCTTTATCCATTCATCTGTCGATGGACATCTTGGCTCTTTCCACAGTTTGGCTATTGTTAACATTGCTGCTATAAACATTGGGGTGCACGTACCTCTTCGGATCCCTACATTTGTATCTTTGGGGTAAATACCCAGTAGTGCAATTGCTGGATCGTATGGTAGCTCTATTTTCAACTGTTTGAGGAACCTCCATACTGTTTTCCAGAGTGGCTGCACCAGCTTGCATTCCCACCAACAGTGTAGGAGGGTTCCCCTTTCTCCGCATCCACGCCAACATCTGTCGTTTCCTGACTTGTTAATTTTAGCCATTCTGACGGGTGTGAGGTGGTATCTCATTGAGGTTTTGATTTGGATTTCCCTGATGCCGAGCAATGTTGAGCACTTTTTCATGTGTCTCTTGGCCATTTGGATGTCTTCTTTGGAAAAATGTCTGTTCATGTCTTCTGCCCATTTCTTGATTGGATTATTTGTTCTTCGGGTGTTGAGTTTGATAAGCTCTTTATAGATTTTGGATACTAGCCCTTTATCTGATATGTCATTTGCAAATATTTTCTCCCGTTCTGTCGGTTGTCTTTTGGTTTTGTGGACTGTTTCTTTTGCTGTGCAAAAGCTTTTTATCTTGATGAAATCCCAATAGTTCATTTTTGCCCTTGCTTCCCTTGCCTTTGGCGATGTTTCTAGGAAGAAGTTGCTGCGGCTGAGGTCGAAGAGGTTGCTACCTGTGTTCTCCTTTAGGATTTTGATGGACTCCTGTCTCACGTTTAGGTCTTTCAACCATTTGGAGTCTATTTTTGTGTGTGGTATAAGGAAATGGTCCAGTTTCATTCTTCTGCATGTGGCTGTCCAATTTTCCCAATGCCATTTGTTGAAGAGACTGTCTTTTTTCCATTGGACATTCTTTTCTGCTTTGTCAAAGATGAGTTGACCATAGAGTTGAGGGTCCATTTCTGGGCTCTCTATTCTGTTCCATTGATCTATGTGTCTGTTTTTGTGCCAGTACCATACTGTCTTCATGACGACAGCTTTGTAATAGAGCTGGAAGTCCGGAATTGTGATGCCGCCAGCTTTGCTATTCTTTTTCAATATTCCTCTGGCTATTTGGGGTCTCTTCTGGTTCCATACAAATTTTAGGATTATTTGTTCCATTTCTCTGAAAAAAAGTGGATGGTATTTTGATGGGGATTGCATTGAATGCGTAGATTGCTCTAGGTAGCATTGACATCTTCACAGTGTTGGTTCTTCCAATCCATGAGCATGGAATGTTTTTCCATTTCTTTGTGTCTTCTTCAATTTCTTTCATGAGTATTTTATAGTTTTCTGAGTACAGATCCTTTGCCTCTTTGGTTAGATTTATTCCTAGGTATCTTATGGTTTTGGGTGCAATTGTAAATGGGATCGACTCCTTGATTTGTCTCTCTTCTGTCTTGTTGTTGGTGTTTAGGAATGCCACTGATTTCTGTGCATTGATTTTATATCCTGCTACTTTATTGAATTCCTGTATGTGTTCCAGCAGTTTTGGGATGGAGTCTTTTGGGTTTTCCACATACAGTATCATATCATCTGCAAAGAGTGAGAGTTTGACTTCCTCTTTGCCGATTTGGATGCCTTTGATTTCTTTTTGTTGTCTGATTGCTGTGGCTAGGACTTCTAATACTATGTTGAATAGCAGTGGTGATAGTGGACATCCCTGCTGTGTTCCTGACCTTAGGAGAAAAACTCTCAGCTTTTCCACATTGAGAATGATATTCTCTGTAGGTTTTTCATAGATGGCTTTTATGATATTGAGGTGTGTACCCTCTATCCCTATACTCTGAAGAGTTTTGATCAAGAAAGGATGCTGTACTTTGTCAAATGCTTTTTCTGCATCTATTGAGAGGATCATATGATTCTTGTTCTTTCTTTTGTTAATGTATTGTATCACGTTGATTGATTTGCGGATGTTGAGCCAACCTTGCAGCCCAGGGATAAATCCCACTTGGTCATGGTGAATAATCCTTTTAATGTACTGTTGGATCCTATTGGCTAGTATTTTGGTGAGAATTTTTGCATCCATGTTCATCAAGGATATTGGTCTGTAATTCTCCTTTTTGATGGGGTCTTTGTCTGGTTTTGGGATCAAGGTAATGGTGGACCTCATAAAATGAGTTTGGAAGTTTTCCTTCCATTTCTGTTTTTTGGAACAGTTTCAGGAGAATAGGTATTAATTCTTCTCGAAATGTTTGCTAGAATTGCCCTGGGAAGCCATCTGGCCCTGGGCTTTTGTTTGTTGGGAGATTTTTGATGACTGCTTCAATTTCCTTAGTGGTTATAGGTCTGTTCAGGTTTTCTATTTCTTCCTGGTTCAGTTTTGGTAGTTGATACATCTCTAAGAATGCATCCATTTCTTGCAGGTTATCTAATTTGCTGGCATAGAGTTGCTCATAATATGTTCTTATAATTCTTTGTATTTCTTTGGTGTTGGTGGTGATCTCTCCTTTTCATTCATGATTTTGTTGATTTGGGTCATTTCTCTTTTCTTTTTGATAACTCTGGCCAGGGGTTTATCAATCTTGTTAATTAGTTCAAAGAACCAGCTCCTAGTTTCATTGATCTGTTCTACTGTTCTTTTGGTTTCTAATTCATTGATTTCTGCTCTGATCTTTATTATTTCTCTTCTCCTGCTGGGTTTAGGCTTTATTTGCTGTTTTTTCTCTAGCTCCTTTAGGTGTAGGGTAGGTTGTGTATTTGAGACCTTTCTTGTTTCTTGAGAAAGGCTTGTATTGCTATGTACTTTCCTCTTAGGACTGCCTTTGCTGCATCCCAAAGATTTTGAACAGTGCGTTTTCATTTTCATTGGTTTCCATGAATTTTTTAAATTCTTCTTTAATTTCCTGGTTGACCCATTCATTCTTTAGTAGGATGCTCTTTAGCCTCCATGTATTTGAGTTCTTTCCAACTTTCCTCCTGTGTTTGAGTTCTAGTTTCAAAGCATTGTGGTCTGAAAATATGCAGGGAATAATCCCAATCTTTTGGTAGCAGTTGAGACCTGATTAGTGACCTAGGATGTGATCTATTCTGGAGAATGTTCCACGGGCACTAGAGAAGAATGTGTATTCCGTTGCTTTGGATGGAATGTTCTGAATATGTCTGTGAAGGCCATTTGGTCCAGGGTTTCATTTAAAGTCTTTATTTCCTTGTTGATCTTTTGCTTAGATGATCTGTCCATTTCAGTCAGGGGGGTGTTGAAGTCCCCCACTATTATTGTATTGTTGTCAATGTGGTTCTTTGCTTTTGTTATTAATTGCCTTATATAACTGGCTGTTCCTATGTTAGGGGCATAGATAGTTACAATTGTTAGATCTTCTTGGTGGATAGACACTTTAAGTAGGATATAGTGTCCTTCCTCATCTCTTATTACAGTCTTTGGTTTAAAATCTAATTTGTCTGATATAAGGATTGCCACCCCAGCTTTCTTTTGGTGTCCATTAGCTTGGTAAATTGTTTTCCACCCCCTCACTTTCAATCTGGGGTGTCTTTGGGTCTAAAATGAGTATCTTGCACCAGCATATGGATAAGTCTTGTTTTTTAATCCAATCTGATAGGCTCTGTCTTTTGATTGGGGCATTTAGCCCATTTACATTCAGGGTAACTATTGGAAGATATGAATTTAGTCCCATTGTATTGCCTGTAAGGTGACTGTGACTGTCTATTGTCTGTGTTCCTTTCTGGTCTATGCTGCTTTTAGGCTCTCTCTTTGCTTAGAGGACCCCTTTCAATATTCCTTGGAGGGCTGGTTTTGTGTTTGCAAATTCCTTTAGTTTTTGTTTGTCCTGGAAGCTTTTTATCTCTCCTCTTTTCAGTGACAGCTTAGCTGGATATAGTATTCTTGGCTGCATATTTTTCTCGTTTAGTGCTCTGAAGATATCATGCCAGTCCTTTCTGACCTGCCAGGTCTCTGTGGATAGGTCTGTTGCCAGTCTAATGTTTCTACCTTTATAGGTTACGTGTCTCTTCTTCCGAGCTGCTTTCAAGATTTTCTCTTTGTCTCTGAGACTCGTAAGTTTTACTATTAGATGTCGGGTGTTGACCTATTTTTATTGGTTTTGAGAGGGGTTCTCTATGCCTCCTGGATTTTGATGCCTGTTTCCTTCCCCACATTAGGGAACTTCTCTGCTATAATTTGCTCCAATATACCTTCTGCCCCCTCTCTCTTTCTTTTTCTTCTGGGATCCTAATTTTTCTAATGTTGTTTTGTCTTATAGTATCGCTTATCTCTCAAATTCTGCTCTCGTGATCCAGTAGTTTTTTATCTCTTTCTCAGCCTCTTTATTTTACATCATTTGGTCTTCTATATCTCTGTTTCTCTCTTCTGCCTCATTTATCCTAGCAGTTAGTGCCCCCATTTTTGATTGCACCTCATTGATAGCCTTTTTGATTTTGACTTGGTTAGATTTTAGTTCTTTTATTTCTCCAGGAAGGGTTTCTCTAATAACTTCCATGCTTTTTTCAAGCCCAGCTAGTATCTTTAAAGTCATGATTCTGAATTCTAGGTCCAACATCATACTAATGTCCGTATTGAGTAGGTCCCTGGCAGGAGGTACTACCTCTTGTTCTTTTTGCTGAGGTGATTTTTTTCATCTTGTCATTTTGTCCAGAGGAGAATAGATGAATGAGAGAACAAAATGCTAATAGGTTAACAACGTCCCCAGCAAATATACTCTATACAAATCAGAAAAGACCTGAAACCAGGGGAAAAGAAAGGGAAAGAAAGAAAAAAGAACGAGAAAAAAAAAAAAGAAAAAGAAAAAGATAAAAACAAACGAAAACAGAACAAAGCAAAAAAAAAGAATATGATCAAATATCAGGCTAGTGCATAGATCAGTGCCACACACTAGATTTTGGGCATATTTTGGTCTGTTAGAAGAACGTGCCTCCTAAAATTTTAAAGGAAGAAAGACTTATATATACAAAATAAGGGTTGATACAATGAAGGGATGGAAGATGACTGTAAAGATGAAAATTATAAAAGGTTTTATAAAAGAAATTGATAAGAACTTGTTTGAAAAAAGAAAGAAGAAGATTTAAAAAAAAGAAAAAAAAAGAAATAAAAGGGAGAGAGTGTGATCAGGCAGGAGACTAGAACAAAGCCATACACTAGTGATTTAGGGTACATTTTGATCTATTAGAAGAAATTGCATCTCAAAATTTTAAAGAGAGAACAACATATATATATATGCCAAAAATAAGGGTAACTACTATGAAGGGATAAAATATGACTCTAGAAATGAAAAATAAAAAATGTTTTTTTAACAAGGGGATTGATAAGATGTTGGTTGAAAAAGGGAAAAAGAAAAATTAAAAAAAAAAAAAACAGTTAAAAAATTAACTTTGAAAAACTAATGAATCATGGTAAAAAAAGCCATGAATTCTATGTGCAGTATTCCCCTAGTGCTGGAGTTCTCCTGTTTCCTTGATCGGTAAACTTGGTCTTGGCTTGCTGGCTGTTCGTGCTGATCTTCTGGGGGAGGGGCCTGTTGCCGTGGTTCCCAAATGTCTTTGCCGGAGGCTGAATTGCCCCGCCCTTGTCCGTCCGGGCTAAGCAAGCTGCTCCGGTTTGCTCTCAGGAGCTTTTATTCCCTGCAAACTCCTGGCACAACTTTGGCGGACCAGAGTGAAAATGGTGGCCTCCCAATCTCCGCCCGGAGGAGCTGAGAACTCGGGGCCCCACTCCTCAGTGTGCCCCCTGAGAAAAGCAGTCACTCCTGTCTCCCCGGTCTCCGGCCACACTCTGTGCTCACCCAGCCTGTGACTGAGTATTTCTATGTCTGGCACCCGACCCCGTGTGGAGTCTCCAAAGCCAGCAGATCCCTGTGGTGCGCTCCCACGCTGCTCCTCCTGGGGGAGGAGGGGGAGTCTCCCCGGATCTGCCACTTGTTGGGTCCCTGCTGGAGGAGCAGTGGCCCGACTGGGCCGTGGATCACAGTTTATGGCAACCCCGAGCTGAGAGCCCGCGCCTCGGCTCCGTCTGTGCAGCCGGCTTCCCCGCTCTGATACCTGGGAGCTCTGCTGCACTCAGCACCCCCGGTCTTTCTGTGACCCCGAGGGTCCTGAGACCACACTGTCCCACGAGGGTCCCACCCCCTGCTTAGCCACTGGAGCGATGTCCCTCCGCGGAGCCGACTTCTAAAAGGTCCGATTTTGTGCTCCGCGGCTCTAGCACTTGCCAGAAGCGGCCGACGGAGGCCCCCTCCCCCGCCGTCTATCCTCCCGAATATCGCCTCGGATTCGCTTCTCCGCACGTCCTACCTTCCAGAAAGTGGTCTCTTTTCTGTTCAGAGTTGTTGCTATTCTTCTCTTCGATCTCCTGTTGAGTTCGTAGGTGTTCAGAATGGTTCGATCCCTATTCAGCTGAATTCCTGAGACCAGACGAAATCCAGGCCTCCTACTCCTCCGCTATCTTGCTCCCCCCCCCGTGTGTCCATTCAGCAGTTTTTGATGATAATATAATGTCACAGACATGAATGGCTTTGTAATCTTTGTCAAATTGATAGTGTGAAGCAAACACCGCAGAATAACATGATGTGACAGAGAGTCAAGGAGTGTTGTATGTTGAATAAGTCAGGAGAATGCCTCAGAGCTCCTTTATAATATTCCTGCAATCTGTTGCCAGCAAATCTGCAGTATGGGGAGAATCTTTCAGGATTATTACCTCAGGACTTTAAGTGTATATATGGAGAATGGGTGGAGAAGAGACTTGACATGTCCATTGCTTCCCGGATTCCAACTCACAAATCTTCTTTACAATAAAAGTAGAATAAAAAGAATATGGGAGAATAAGGAATGGGAAGTAAGACCAAAAAGGAGGGAAAAAAAGGTTGTGCTGTTCTGGAGCAGAACTAAGGGCACCAAAAATCTGGACCCCTGAGCCGCCTCACTTCTTATATCCTCTTGTATTGTTTATGCCATTAGCTAAATTAATTAAACACTTAAATTAAAAGTCTTCTTGACTCCTGATTAATCAGCAAGATTTTCAGAGTGCTAAATTACTCTCTGAGGGAACATCAAATTTGATTAACGCTTCTTGTCACATTCACACACACACACAACACTAATTACTAAAGTATTATTTTGGTATCTTAAAGTTAATCCTCACTTTCAGAAGCATTTTCACAATTCTTTTATTTAAAATTCACGTCTTTGTGAAATAGGTATTATTATTTGTTCACTTTCTGAAGAAAATGAGACTTAGTATGTCTGTTACTTGACTATAGTCCTTAAACTAATGAATGATGAATTTATATTTTAACCCACTTCTGTCTGATTCTAGAGTCACTACAGGGAGACAAGAGAGTTTAGTTACTTAAAGGTAAACTCTTGAGTCAGATGGAATATCTTGAATTCTGAATGCAACTAGTTACAATCTATGGAAACCTTTGCATGTTAGTTTCTTTCTTTGCCTCTCAGCTCCCCTTCTGTGATATAGAGATAATATACTTTGTACCTCATGGAATGTTGTGACAATTAAATGAATTAGTTTATGTAAAGTACTCAAACCACTACATGGAATGTAGCAACATGTCCAGCAAGTGTTTGTAATGAAGATGTGAAGGTGATAATGATAATGATAATGATGATTGCTGAAGATTGATGATGATGATGGTGATGGTGGTGATGATTGATGATGATTGATGATGATGAGGAAGAGGAGGAGGAGGGCCCATTGTCTCTAGTGATGAAAAAACTCTTTCTGCAGTGAGTGAAGCTTCTACCCTTCACATTTTTCTGACAATGATGCATGTGTACTGGGCGGCTTCCCTCTTCCAAAACAAGCCTATCTATTCTATATATATTTCCTGCACTGCTGTTATTGGTTAGATCACTGTTGACCATTTCTGTAAGTAAATATGATGTCTCCTCCAGAAGCTGAAAATAAACTTTATTTTTCCTTTCTAAATTCTAAATTCTAAGAAACTTCTTCAAGTTATGTCTCCTAATGAAGTTGGGGGAGATGGGCATCCAACAGAACAGGATAGAAATACCAAGGCTCCCACAGTTAATTAAATGGCTTTTGGAAGAAAGACCTGCTCTTTCCATTTGAAGACCCTGGATTGATTCTGGTGCTCATTCTTCTTTTATAATCAACCTCAATCTTAATTGGAATTTAGGGGATTACTGGCACCATCTTCTGGTGGAAAAGACTTTACAAGTCCTTTAAAACTAATTAAAGAAACTGGTATCAAAGATAAAACTGGCTAAAAATTATAATTCCTCAGAAAATTTCTTGAAGCACCTCTGTGTTTCAGTGGTTGTCAGTGCAGTACAAAGAAAAATATATTTTTAAACAAAAATACTCTTTTTGTGGACTGTCATATTTGGGAAATTGACTCTGTTTTTAAATGCCCTTTTTATGTTGTGTTTGATTTAACGTCAGGCCAGAGGCAGGATTTTGTCTTCACAAATAAAGATGGCATTAAAAATCTTAATATCAGTAAATGGAGGAAAAAGTGTAATTCAATACCATGTTCTCAATTTTTATCTTTTATTTAAAAAAAGATTTTATTTATTTATTTTAGAGAGAGTGAGAGCAGGGGAAAGGGCAGAGGAAGAGGTAGAGAGAGAATATCAAGCAGGCTCCCCTCTGAGCACAAGTCCCGATCCTGGGCTCCATCTCATGAACCTGAGATCATAACCTGAGCTGAAATCAAGAGTCAGAAGCTTGACCGACTGAGCCACCCAGGTGCCCCTCAAGTTTTACCTTTATTAATGACTTGCCAGCAAATATTTTAAGAGAAGCTGGTCAATAGAGCTCTTAAATTATTTCATTTTTTTTGTAGATTTTATGGGATGAGTCCTAAAATTATTTATTTATTATTTGTTTATTTATTTATTTTAATAACAACATGAAATTAATAACATACAATTGTACTTGGTCATCAACTTTTATCAGCAGATTGCCAAATGAAGTCTGGCTGTTTCCAAAATTAAAACCTGTAGTCAAAAGACAAAGTTATGCTATATTAGAGAAAATTAAAAAAAATTTGCTTCAGTGTCTGAAGACAAGGTCAGGGTTTATGGAAGGAAATGGGTCTCTGGAGAACCATGAATGCAGTATAGTAATGAGTTTGGATCATTAACCATTCATAGATAATAGAATATTGCTACTGTCACTGTATTTCAGTACTGTCTACAGGGATCAAGTCGTGTTGGGATTAACAGAGTATAGGTTATATGGTGCCTAATTTTGAAGTTGCTTGGATAAAAGGATTGGTGCTGCATTATATTATCACAGTATAGTTTAGTTCCATCTGCTATTCTGTGTCTTGCCACCTAAATCCACACACGTAAGTCTAAATTGCATAGGAGACCTGAACATGAGGAGGTAAGGGGTGCACCCATGCTAAGATCCTGAAAAAGCACTGGTGGGGAGTCCTACAAGGTGCTCAGGCTTTAGTCAGAGCTCTGGTGTATCATCACTGCCACTGAGTAAACATTCTTCAAGATTTACTTACCTGATTGGTAAGTAATTCACATAGCTATTATGAGTATTAGATGTGATTAAATTCATCAGAGTGTTTTGAAAGATGTAAAAATTATATATACAGTTGACACTTGAACACAGGTTGGACCAGCATGGTCCACTTATACATGGATTTTTTTTTAATAAACACAGTACAGTACTATAAATATATTTTCCTTCTAATTTTCTTAATAGCATTTTCTTTTCTCCAGTTTATTTTATCGTAAGAATACAGTAAAAAATACATATAACATACAATATATATGGTAAGCAACTGTTTCAGGAAGGCTTCTGGTCAATAGTAGGCTATTAGTAGTTAAGTTTTGGGGGGGTCAAAAGTTATATGCGGAGCTTTGACTGTGTGGGGATGCTGGTGTTCCTAGGTCCTGTGTTGTTCAAGGGTCACTGCACAGTTGTAACTTACCGTAATTATTTTTATTTACATTACTTTATTCTCTTTATGCTATAGATCTCAGCTAGAGACAATAAGTACTTGGTAATTCTTATAGATATAAAAGTATATATTATATCACTGATCCCATACTAATTTTTTTCCCCAGGAGAAGAAAGACCAGAAAACCAAACAAAAAAAGCACAACAAAAATAATTGAGGGGAAGAAATTTAAAAATTAGTTTGAGAACTGGAGACCAGTTTTATATAGCAGAAGATATTGAAAAATAGTCAGATATAACATCACCCTATTTGTGAAAACTTTGTTTTTATTATTAAGATGTGTGTGTGGTCACCATACCCATGGTCTAGAAATAATGTGTTATAGGCTTTTATGAATAAATGGGAATATTCTAGAGAGTAAAATGGGCTAAGGGTTGGAAGAACTAAATTCTTGGCTTATTTTCTGGTTAATTTGAATAATAACCTCACACTGTCGAAATCTTTGATAAACACAAATGAGAAAATTAGCCATGCTAAATGATCTCAAGAAGTCATTCAAACTTCAAAGTTCCAGACTTTGCTGGAAGACCAAGACACTGCTTCTAAACTAACAGAGGCTTCATATCAATGATACTTTTATTATTCCATTTTATTAATAAGATGGCATCATACATTTTTATACCTCAGAGTGTACTTTGATCTCTACACTTTTGATTCATGACAAAACTCTGAGTTTCTTTCATCAGTGTCTTATAATTTTTAGAGCACAGCTATTTTACCTCCTTGGTTAAGTTTATTCCTAGTTATTTTATTCTTTTTGGTACCATTGTAAATGGGACTGTGTTTTTTTATTTTTTATTTTTTTTGCCTGTCACAATGAAGTTTTTTATGAAAACAGGCTGGCATGGGGACAAAGGGACAAATGAGTACATTAGGTTGGGAGGCTCAGGTGAAGGAGAGCAGCTTCCTCACATTGATGCCATACTCACTGAGGGCAGGGGTCAAGTCCTCCATGGTTAGAGTGTACTTGTGGTCCTTGCTCTTGCTTGGGGAGCTGCCAGAAGCTGTGCCCTTCATTTTGCAGTGCTGTATGGAATTGTTGGCAATTCATGCTGAGATGAACCTCTCGGCAGCTAGGGAGATGAGCTGAGTTATGCATGGGTTGGAGGCCTCAAAGCCAGCGTGGTTCAGGTTGTAACCAGTCCCTGCATCTGGGATCATGGGCATGTAATCCTCCGGCTACATCAGGAAGTCCACCAGAGGTGTGCTGGACACCACTGGCTTCACAACTCTGTTGGTCGGGCTCTACAGCATGTAAACCCTGTTAGACATGGCCCCCTCCGTGGGTGCCCCACCACCCACTGACACCGGAGCCCCTCGCACCACTTCCGGGGTGGGGTTCCCAGCCAGCTGCCACAGCTCCAGCCCCAGGACCCCTGCTGTCCTGGTGGAGCTGGCCTTGTTCTCCCCGGTAGAGCTGGGGACAGTACTGCAGGGTAAGACTAGGGGTGCCAGCCAGGCCCAGGCAGTGGAGCCATGCTCCAGGGGAGGGGTTGTTTTCTTAATTTCTCTTTCTGCTGCTTCCTTGTTGAGAATTTTTTTTTTTATCATGAGTGAATGTTGTACTTCCTCAAATGCTTTTTCTGCAGCCATTTGAGGTAGTCATAATGGTTTTTATCCTTCCTCTTATTAATGTGATGTATCACATTGATTTATTTGCAGATACTGAATTACTCTCGCATCACTGGAATGAATTCTACTTAACCTGTTAGAACGGCTATTATCAAAAGATAAGAAATAACAAGTGTTGGCAAAGATGTAGAGAAAAGGGAATCCCATTCACTGTTGGTGGCTATTAGTGCAGCCACTATGGAAATCAGTGTGGAGGTTTCCCAGAAATTAAAAATAAAACTACCATATCCAGCAATTCTACTTCTGGGTATTTATCCAAAGAAAATGAAAATACCAACTTGAAAAGATATTTGGATCCCCATGATTAATACAACAGCATTTACTGATAGCCAAGATATAGAAATAACCTAAGTATCCTTTGATGGATGAATGATACATAGACACAATGGAATATTACCCAACCATACAAAAGAATGAAATCTAGCCATTTGCTACAATGTGGATGGACCTCCAAATTCAGGCCTGTCTAAATATAAAAGTCAAAACTTTTGTCATTATTCCAATCGCCTTTTCATCAAGAAAATGTTGAAGCAGGGAGTCATGAGGATCAAAGTTAAGGCACTCTGTTTCATCTAAGTGAGTAGCCAAGGATCCAGAGTAATCTACCATTTACATTAAAGACAGGAATCTAGAAAGTGGACCAGTAGTTCAGGAAATATAATATCTGGGTACACAGAATTATAAATGCAGATTACAGAACTTGATTCTGAAGACAGCTTTCTATCCAATCCAACGAAGTTATTTTACTATTTTTTACTGAATAAATCTAAGATTGCCAATAGATGATACATAGATATGTAGATACATGGGTCCAGATAGGTAGAAATAGGATTATATGTAGCTTAAAAAGATGAGAAATTAGACAGTGGGTGGTAAAGGTGAAGAACGGAAATGACATCACCTATGAAAACGAGGCTGCCGCTGAATGGAAATTTAATGGGTCCTGGAGAAAGACAGACTTTGTTCACATCCAGTCCATATTATTAGCCGTGTAATCATAGGCTAGTTATGCAAACTCTGGAACCTCTTTGTGCTTTTCTATAAAACAGAGACCATGATATGTACTATTTGTGATTGTTGTGAAGATTAGAAATAATATATCCAAAATGGCTAGCAGGGCCTCCATATAAAGTAAGTACCCAATAAATGGCAATAGCGGCTGTCTTTATTATGGATACCGTTAGTCTCACATGAAGCTGCACGTCCTTGAAAAGCGAAGGGAGCAGAATGATAGATTCTGATGGCTAAATAAACTTTCCTATGCACCAGAGAAGTGATAGGATAAGGCAAAAGAAAATGGATCTATCAGAATAGGCAGGTTCCATTTCAAAGCACTCAAAGAATCAGCAGTTTAAAAAAAAAAAAAAGCTCTTATCGCTTTGTGTTGAAAAAAGAGACTAACTTGGAAAGTGACATTTGTAACATTAAAGAACCTGCTCACTTCATCCTTGCTATTTTCACTATTTGGAATTTGGATCACAGGGAAAAAAGGTCTTTGAAATTTAGTTCTATGTTTCCAGTGAGTAAATGGCTCCTTAAATATTATGATTCTAACTTGGGGAGACTAAAATAACGGTTTGTAGATCTTTTTATCCTTTCTAATAATAAAAAATAACTGGTAAGTTTTTAACTTTTTAATTTTTTTTCAAAGATTTTATTTATTTATTTGAGAGAGAGAGAGAGAGAGCACAGCTGGTGTGGGGGTTGGGAAGAGGGGCAGAGGGAGAGAGAGAATCGGACTCTCCAGTGAACAGGGAGTCCGATGCGGGGCTCGATCCCAGCACCCCGAGATCATGACCTGAGCCGAAGGCAGATGCTTAACCGACTAAACCCTACAGGCACCCCGTAACTGGTTGGTTTTTTGGTTAAAATAAACATAGATAAACGAAAAGCTGAGAATATAGATAATCTAAAGCAAATTACATTGTTTCTTAAAAAGATCATTTTGGAATAAAATTCTGGGTCTAAGCCAAATCAAACTAGGGTCTAACTTAATCCTTTTTGATGGCCAGTATTTTGAAAGATAAATAAAAAAGACAAAGCATTGGAATTATGTAATATGTTAGCCACTGCCTGCCTGAGGTAACTTTAAAAAATGGAGTCAAAGATGAAATTTCTTGGGGTGCCTGGGTGGCTCAGTCATTGAGTGTCTGCCTTCGGCTCAGGTCATGATCCCAGGGGCTCCCTGCTCCGCGGGAAGCCTGCTTCTCCCTCTCCCACTCCCCTTGTTTGTGTTCCCTCTCTTGCTGTCTCTCTGTCAAATAAATAAATAAAAATCTTCAAAAAAAAGAAAAAGATGAGATTTCTCCTACTAAAGAGAAAAATAGTTTTTCAGGTTAAAAAAAAAAAGAACTAATATATCTGTTCTAAGTGTACTTATAAAAGACAATAAGATGGGTAGACAGAATATCGTAAAGATGTTGACATTATGCTCTCAGTTTAGTAGAATATAGCCTGTACATAGCTTCCCTAATGTCATGACATATGTAGCTTATATATATTGCCAGTCTTCCTTGATATTATGGGTATGTGTGTACAGACACCACTTCAGAATTCAACTCGGAAATCTCATTATGCTCTATTTGAATTTATGTGTGTTTATATGTTGTAGGACACATAATACATTTCTACCTTAGAATAGATTTTTCCTATCTTGAATAATAATTGCCTAATCAATAGTACTAACCATTTGAGCACTTTAATATGGATGGGTGATGATGAATTAAGAACACCAGGAAGTCAAATATCCTCAAATAAGGTTACTTATTTAACATAAATGGTATAGAGTTGTGGCAGCCTGTGAAGGGTCAGTTAAAGACTGCTTAAGCAGAAGTGACCTGGAATTTATTGTAATTACTGTGAGTCTATGGTTAATTACAGAGAAAACAAGTAGGAAATAAGAGTAAAAGATTTTATTTTCTCCATTAGGCAGGGGATCAAGCTGAGATAGATCAGTTAAGTCATGATCAGAAACACCTAGCCTAACATTACTGAAAAAATAAAAGCCCCTTGCCAAAAATACTAGGCAGTAGAAGAGCAGATGGTAAACAAAGAATCTGGCTGGCAACTTATGGACAAATGGCTTGAACCAGATACCTCATGAATCATAGGCTCACTATTTCACTCTTTGTAGACATATCAAAACATGGAATGCCTTAGCCTACAGTTTTACTGAACTTAATTTGAATGGTGGAGAGTGGAGAAGGGTCATTATCAATGCAGACCTAGTGAAAATAGTAACAAGTTACATCTCCAGGGTTGAAACTTTTTAAATGATTTAATTACGTATACCCTTTTTTGGGATTAGCATTATTGACTAAATTCATTTTTTAAAAATGTGTTTATTTTTAATTTTTTTAAGCTTTTCATTTATGAATTATTTCCTTTTACTCTTTTTTATTATTATGTTCAATTAGCCAATATATAATTTTCCTTTCTCATTAGCCATGCCTAAGGGTAAGCTTATTTCTACAAACCATAATGCATACTGACCCCAACCTACCGCCTGATAATTAACGTGAATTCATTCATCTTAATTCCTAGAAATGTAGAAGAAAAAGAACTTCCTTTTTAAAAATCTGTTGACTATGATAAAATTAATGATAACACAATCATTCACTCATTTCATCTAGCTTTAATTTAATAAAGCAAATCTAATCTGAGTCTTGGTTCATGTTGGACTTTACCCATGGTCAATAATAATTGAAATTATAGAATGACACGAATAAGTTAAGATCTGTGCCCTCTTCTCAAAATAGTCTACAGGATCCACAGGATCTTTGTTTTGGCTCTGACCTTAAAAAAACAATGAAATTCAAACTAACGTCACTTTAATGAGTTGAATACATGCAGGAAGAGCAAAAGTACAAAGAAATAGAAAACAGGATAAATTAGTTCAGATATTGAGATTAATGATTTACTTTCTTGGCTAAATTATAAAGACCATTTATAAAATTATAACTAGAGATGCTTTTCTTCTGGTTATACAGGAAAATAAAATACATTAACCTTAAAATTTGAGTTAAAATTTAGATTTCTCCAACTACAGTATTTTCATCTTTTATTAAGTTTAGATATAAAAGTCAAAGATCATGATGAAAGACATTCTCATTTTATAGCATTACCTTCACTTTATACTTAAATATCTATCACTTAATAGGTTCTATTGGGTAAATGTGATGCCCTAATGAATAAAAAAAGCTGTGTAAGATCAAGGTTAAGTTGTTTTAGGAGACAAGCTGATGTGTGCTTGAATTCTGGTTTTTGTCATTTAATGTCTTTTCAACTTTGAAAAGTTATTTTTAAAAACCTTGATCTTTAGTTTTTTTATATTTAAAATGAAGTTAATAAAAATCAATTTGTTGTGAAGAGTAGATGTGCTCTATTTGCAGTGTTTACCATTGTACATGGTGCATGATAAGAAGCAGTCTTTAAAGTGTTACTCCTCTTTCTCCCTCCCCTTTGCTCCTTCTACTTTTCCTCTCTCATCTTCTTTGTATTATTGTTATCACCAATCATTTTTGCATCCATTTCATTTAATCAAATGAAAACTCCATTATTCCCCTCTTTGTTTTATACAGGTGGGTAGATAAAATGGCTAAATGTGATGAATGAGCTGGACTGATTCCAGGTTAGAGCATCTAGTGACCTTGTTTACTTTAAGGTAGAGTGTAGAAAATGCTTTCAGAAAGAAAGATAACTAAATAGATACAGCCAATATAATCTTTTGTTCAACTTGCCAATCAATTTCATAGCCAAAAAATGATATATAATAATGAAGATTCTACTCACCATGGATTCTTTATGGTCTCTAGTTTAAGCTCCTACTGTTATCAAATATTTTATCCTTTACTTTCATTGCTCAAATTTGACTTCATATTTGAATATTATACAGTGATGTTCACAAATGAGAATAAAATATATGAAGACATAGGGCCTTTGGGGAAAATATAATCAACTTAAGTATATGGCCCATGGTGATAGAGGTCAACCTGACCAGATAATTCATTTGCTCCTTCCATTGTTAATTGGGGCTGTGTGCCTGAAGACAAGGTGTTGCCTAATAGAAATCCTCATTTTGATTTAATTCTGGATCTCATATTAAATTATATTGTGAGCTTTTAGGTGGCATTTAACCAGGACTAAGGAACTTCCTCTGTGAAATCTTTAAGATACCATTTTTAATTCCAAGGTAGCTACAAGGATTTTAACCTGGGAAATAAAGATTGTTGGAGAAGTGATAACTGTGAAATGAAGAATTACAATCTTTGCTTTTGGGGTTATCAGGAGTCAGATTCTGAAGCTGAGTCAATGAATTAGCACATATCTGTATCTATTTCTAGATCTCATTTATATGAATACATCCCCTCCCTCCACATAACCTATGTATATAGTCAATTTGATTTTTTGTTATACAAATGCAACTTCAGTTATTCAGAACATAAAATCATGTAATAGACTAAGCCAATAATGAAAGGCCAAATTATATGGGGGCATTGTGTCAGGTTTTGATTACCATGATTGTAGGGTTTTCAGCCAAAAAGCGGGAAGATCTAAGTTATATTGTGAAATGATCACTCTTGATATTATGTCAGTGCAGAGAGACTAGTTAGAGGGCTATTGCCATAATCTAGGCAAGAGATGCTTGTGGCTTGGACTGGTGTTATACTTTTGGAGGTAATTGTGAGTAACCACTCAAAATTGTGGGTAATTGTGAAGAGATAGCAAACAAAATATTATCTCTGGAGTATAAGAAGAAGAGAGTCACCAAGGACGATTCTTCCAAGGTTTTTGTTGTTTTCTGAGCAACTTTCATACATAAGGAAAACTGTGGGAGGAGTGGTTGATGATGGGATGGGGGGGAGAAATATTATTAGTCATGTCTTGCACATTGGATTCTCCAGATGCATACAGTGAGATGCAGCTTGAGGAACAGAGAGCTTATTAGAGATCAACCTGTAAAAAGGGAAGGTGGACAAAACAAGATTGGATAGAGGAAAAAAATTAATTGCAAAACAGGACGGTCTATACCGTGACTCTGCATGTGAGAATTGCCTCTCAGTATGTCCCGCAGAGGCTGAAATGGCTGGGCTTGTCTATCCCGACCCCCTCAGTCACTATATGTGGCTTCCCCCAAACAAGGCACCTGTTTGCAAGTGAGGTAGACCTAAAATACTTGGACGTTGGAGGCTATCTGGGGACTACATAAACTGCAGCTGGGCAACAAACATGGTTTTGAAAGACCTGGGTGGTGAATCTCCACATCTACAACAATCGATCTCTGGCAGCCATTTTGATTCACTTTTCCATATTCATTTGGAGAGCTGCTCCTCAAGGATGCAAACGGGCCTTTCTTTCTGAGGAGAACCATACAAAACTGACATGAATTGGACAAATTACAGCTGGTGTTAGGGCTAAAAATTAGGCTTCCTATCTCCCTCCTCCACTATTTTCAGTTTCCCAGCTCTTGACTACCATCTCTGTGGCCTTAGTATCTTGCCTGGTGAAGTTACCTCAACCCTGCTTCCAAGGGAGCCTGAGCCCTGCTCCCTCTGCTCTTCTCAGAATATGGCTGTTGTTATAAATTTGCAGGTATAATTGGTCAAGGGTGTAATAAGCATCCAAATGGAACAACTGAGTTTAACATGCATTTCTTCCTGTGTCCCATTATGTAACAGCAGCCCTACATTCTCATAATTATCATAATTATCTCAAAATTACCTCTACCTCGGGAGTGATTCCTTTTCTTGTGTAAAAGTCCTAGAAACAAAAGGAGCCATATATGCCCAGGAAGCAGCTAAATTTTATAATTATACTTTTTTTTAAAGATTTTATTTATTTATTTATTTGACAGAGAGAGACATGGCGAGAGAGGGAACACAAGCAGGGGAAGTGGGAGAGGGAGAAACACGCTTCCTGCCGAGCAGGGAGCCAGATGCAGGGCTTGATCCCAGGACCCCGGGATCATGACCTGATCCGAAGGCAGACACTTAACAACTGAGCCACCCAGGCGCCCCCGAATTTTATAATTATACTTACATACGATACTTTTATATGTCCCGGGTGAAAGTAATTTCCTTCTAAAGATCAGGATTTCTGACCCTGTATAGTCCACGGTTGTGGAGACAGAAAGCATAAAATCCCACTAAAGTCATCAGGAATGATAATGAGATCACTCCAGCTTCCGACCTTAGTTTCTAAATGCAGGTCTATTTCTTCTACGGGCTAACAGTAACAGAATTACTGCAAGAGTAATTCTCCCTTGCAGAAGTTTGATTTCCTTCCATCTCTCCTATAAGTCTACCTTGGTCTAATCATTTCTTCAAAAAATTAGTCTCTAAAGGCTATGACCACATAAATGTCTTTCAAGTTATTTTAGAGGGTAGTTTTGCTAAATAGTTTTACCTCAACACTTAGTGATTTTAGCTTGGTACTTAGATGTCACCAGCTTTTGTATGTTTCTTTACCACCTATTCTCTGAAGCTAGGGTTACACATTTTAGTTTTTGTGGTGGTTGTTATGTCAGTATCTCACTTCTAGGTAGAGTGTAAATTCTCTGAATTAGATAGTGTAAATTGTCAAGCTACCTCCCCAACCCTGCAAAAAAAATGGTTAAACAATATGAAAGTTTATTTCACCCTATGTAACCAGCTGACAGTGACTGGTTCAGGGCCAAGTGTGAAGTTCTGCCATCTTTTTCATCCAATGACATCCAAACTTCCTCTAGTCATCACCATTTTCTAGTCACTGTAAAGGGACAGAAAGTACAGAGTAATGGCTTAGGCTTTAAAATTCTAACAAAAATGTAATTTGGGCTTATCACATTTGATCTGGGAAATTGCAACTAAGCCCCTTAGAGAGAATTGACCAGTTATCAGCTAAGATGAAAAAAGTGTCACAAAGTAATCTCGAGCCTAGGTCAAGATAAATTTAAGATAATAAGTTATAAACAGAAGAAACTAGTTGGTAATAAAATAGGAAGCAGCAGCATGTGATGGTAGCTGAGTCATATAATTAGAGATTCATGAAATAAAGATCCGTGAATTCTTATTATTGAGGACCTGCAAAATATCTACACCTGCCTAACAGACTTAATTGTGCTGTAACTCCTGTTCTGTCGTTTTTATGGAAGTACATTAAAACTTCTCTAACATCTGTTTACTCTCTTTCTTTCCTTGACTGGGACCAAGGAAGTTTTTATGCCTTACCATTTGATGAAACTTAATAGAAGACTCAAGCCAACTAATTTTCGAAGCCAAAATGACATTTAATTCAAAAGTAGCAGCCTGAAAAATATCGTGTCCATCATGTTGGCCAAAATAACTTTCAAGGCGAACTTAAACCATGGAGATTCTGTCAGTACAATGACCAAAACCACTTTTGGTCCCTCATTGCCTCATCAGCGCAATTTGATTGATCCAACAAAGTTATCGCAAGAAATACTTGGCACCATTCATACCTGGGCATGTAGGCAAAGCTGTTGAATTTCCTACCAATGTACAAATTTATGTCAACTTCCACCCGATGTATTTTTATTACCAGAATTGTTATGCTATGATTATTTCTCAATATGTCATAAATTGCTTAGAGCTGTGCTCATATTGACGAAGTGCTTATTTACTGACACCAATTATTTCCCCTTAATCTTGTCAGATGGCTGCTGTTTAGTATAAGGTGTCCTTAATTAACAACTCAGTATAATTAAAAGTGTAATGAAAATATATTATATTGTCAAGACTATGATCATCTCGATGTTATACAAGGGCAATAGTACTGTTTCTATGAGAATGCAATGCTCAAATATTGAGGTCCTCAAAATTTTCTCAGTGCATTTCAAGGATTAGCATTTTGAAATCATTGGCTTAGAATTATAGTAAGTATTACCCTGCTAAAAATAATATATATTCCAAACAGCTGTTTGTGAAATGGTTCTCAGAAGTCGACACTTATTTTTTATGTGGAATAAAAAATGGAAGAATTTGGTAATAATTTGTTCTTAATAAGAATCAAGGCTTGAAGCCATTTCTTACTTTTAGGCTAATTATATTTCAATTAGGTCAAATTAAGCCACAAAATTAATAGTAGTAAAATCACTGAAAACACCTTAATATCTTTACTTAGACTACATCTTTGAGTTCATTCTGTCTGGCAGTCTGTTGAGGTTTTTCCTTTAAAAATACAGGATTTCAGGTATTTGCTGCTTTGTTATTTGCTTTGAAGAAAAAATAAAACATGAAAATCAAAATAAAAAGCATGTTCAAGCAACATTGAAAGAAAATTAGGTCACTGCATTTTCTTCTGATTTTTTTTAATTTGTCTTCCTCTATATTATGTAATTTCTTATTTAACATCCTCACATTTATTGCATTTTACTATATATTTATTAAATACTTTGGGATTTATAATAAACATATTTTACACACAAATATGCACTAATTTCTTTCTGTGAATAAAAGACATAGTGATCTGACACATATTGCAAAGACACTCTGTGATTTAACAAAGGAAGACTCATTATAATTAATTGATCAGAAATGAAATTAAGGATCTCTGCCTAATGATAAAAACACAGCTACTAAGATAATTAAATGTTACAAAGTCAGTGGAATTTTATTTTTTTTCTATAGTATCAATACCCTGCATCCAATGACTACCAGAAACATACATATGACTGAACTATTTGGGCTTACTACTCATCTCAACAGAGGAATGGAAAAAAAGGTCAGTGTTATATTGTGATTTATTATAAAACAGATATATTTGGTCTTCATCCCATTCCTGCACAGAGTTCCTAAGACCTTCGGAATTTCCTAAGTGATAAGAATGACAAAGGTGTCTTGATATTCATAACAAACCCCTTTCAACCACATCTGAGTGACTTTTGGATCTAAGAATGGGGGCTGGTTGTCATGGGAACCCACCCTGTGTTTGGAGGGTTGGAAGTTTCAGTCCCACCTTTCTGACCTCTGGGGAGAGAAGATGGGTTACAGGTTGAATAGATCAGCAATGGTCAATGATTTAATCAACCATGCCTATGTAATGAAGCCTCCATAAAACCCCAGAAAGGTGGAGTTCAGAAAGCTTCCAGGTTGGTAAACACATAGAGATTTGAGGATGGTAGTGCACTAGGAGAGAGCATGAAAGCTCTGTGCTCTTTCCCCATACCTTACCCCATGCATCTCTTTCATCTGGCTGTTTCTGAGTTATATACATATATGAATAACTTGTAATCTGCTAAGTAAAATGTTTCTCTGCATTCTGTGAGACACTCTAGCAAATTAATCAAACCTAAGGAGGGGGTCATTAGACTCTCCAATCTGTAGTTGGTCGTTCAGAAGTGCAGGTAACAATCTGGACACACAATTGGCTTCTGAAATGTGTGGCTAGGTGGGGGCAGTCCGGTAGAACTGAACATTTAACCTGTGAAATCTGATGCTATCTCCAGGTAGATAGTGTGAGAATTGAGTGAAATTGCAGAATATCCATTTGGTGTTGGAGAACTGTTTTGTTGGTGCGAGGAAAGAATCCACACATTGTAAACTGGAATCAGAAACATGAGACAGCCTGGTGGAAATGGGGAGGAGTTAGTTTCTCTGGTTTTCTTTTTCTTAGTTTCTTTCTCTTTTGCACAACACATCAGTTTGAGTCCCAGAAATTTTGCAGGAATTACTGAGGAATAAAAGGATAGTTTCTTCCTACTGGGGTTGCTAAATTCTGAGAATGTGATTCAGGAATGCATAGCAGGTATTTAACCGTTCCATGGAGGACAGCTCCTGTTACAGAAGCTGACAAAGAAGAAAGAAAAACACAAAGAAACCCTGCATGAATCCAGAAGGTATCTCTTGACCTCCTGCATCCATTTTTGCCTGAAAACTTCATTCGTGAAGTCCATAAATGGTCTTTTCAATAATGAAAGCCAAGAAATTCCTTTTTTTTTTTTTTCCTAAAGCTAGATTGACTTGGGTTAATTTGCTGCAACTGAAGGATCCCTGTCAAGTTAGGCTGAAACCAGTGATTAAAGAGGCAAGAGAATTGCAGTGTTTTCCTTTAATAATGGAAATCAAACCTGCACTAAGGGCTCCTTTGGGGGAAGATTTATTTTCCATTCAGACCCTGTAGCATACAATATAGTATTTTCCAGATATTTTAACCACTGCTGGTCTATTATGTTTTTCTTCATAGTACTTCTATTCTGATGTTTTGCCATCTGATGCCCACCTCTCATTTGGGTGGGGCAGATTCTGCCTCCAAGAGATGCCCTGCAATTTCCCTTTATACTGATAATTTCTTTTTTTCTCCCGCCACCATATTTTTCATCGAAGCATTTATGGCTCAGAAACTTCTGGAAGCAGTAAGATGGCTTGAGTTGGTTGCTGAGAAATCAGTTCTGTCCCCTCAATTTATTTAAGATCATTTCCAAAGGCACTGCACATTTTCAAGTGTCCATAAATTCCAGGCTGCTCATAGGCTGTATTCTATATTTTTGACTTAAGCCTATTTATCACACTTGATGAGTGTAGATGGTGTATTGTCCCCAAACGGATCTTTGGATTGCATGGTGACAAAGAAAAACTAGAGCTGGACATTAAAGAGGTTAAAACAGATGTTATTCAAGACCGTTACATTAGGAAAAAGAGACCTCAGTATAGAACTGGACTTAATCCAAATATAACGTGGGCAAGAAGCAGGGTGGGGTCAGTGGATGGAAAATTAAGAGGAAACATTAGGGTTAAGGAGGACTTTGGCTAAACCAGTCTAACAGGATTCTTGCTGAAGACAGGCCAGGGTAATCAGGCATCACCTGGGGGATGGTGGAGGATGAGCAACCTCATCAGATATTGAGGGTGATCAGATATCCAGGATGGGAGGTTCTGGTCACACTGAATAAGCAGGCTTTTTGCTAAAACTAGTTTCTATAAAGAAGTGCACAAATGGGCCTAGGAAAACGTTCAGGAACCTGACTAAAGTCACTCATTGAGTAACTTCAAAGTGTGTCAAGTCTAGTGAGAAAGAGAAGAAAGCAGATGATTAAAACATAGGATAGTAAATGGTACAAAAGGCTGAAACTGAAATGTGATAGGAACAGAAAAAAAAGGGGCAGTGCTTTCAATTTACAAATGTCAGAGAAGGCTTTGGGTAGAGAATTACTAAGAATCAAAGTGAGTAACAGTTGTTTGAAGTTGAAGAGAGGAGAGTGCTTCAGGCCTAGGGAAGGGAACAGGTTGTTGAGATCCTGGCATGTTTAGGTGACTAGAAGTAATTGAGCATGTCTGGAGCCATGATTTCAGGGAGTTATGACTAAAGAAGAAAACAGTCAATAAAAAGGCTTAGATTAGACTTTATTTTGATGGCAGTGGTGGACTATGTTTTGAGATGCACATCACCAGTTAGAAGTCAATGTCCTGCAAAGTTTGAACACATTTTAGGAATATTGTGTTCAAGTTGAAGTTAACCTCTTCCAGAGTGGAGACCAAATAGAAACTTAGTATCTATTTCAGTGTGAAGATGGAATAGAATCTTAAATCATTGCAAGTTCCCATGTGACAACTTCAAGGCTTAAAAAATGAAGATGAGCTTTAGATTTTGGCAAAGTTTTGTTCAGTTGTGCTACTTTGTTCAAATATCAGCATCTCCCATTAATTATGTACGGGGGCAAAATTGTTTAATCTTTCAGAACTTCAGTTTCCACGTTTGCTTGATGGGCATCAATTCCAACTAGAGGAGAAATTAACAGATTACAGGAGACATGGTATACAAAGATAAACCAGAAAGGTGCCTAATAAGAAGGCACTCAAGAAGAATTCTTCCTATCCTCACTTCAGAGATTTCTAAGATAACACATGAAAATGACTCTAACATGTCACAAGCAAAACAATCTTTCAGATGCAGCCAACTCCACCTAAAAGGTGCCGGGGACTACATTCTAAACACTGAATCTGTCCTCTAGCCCTTCAAAATATGCAAATGTTTCTCTTGAAATTCCATTCACTGCTTCAGAACTCAGCAATGCATCACCTTACTTGGCACATATTTTCTCATGATATGCCTTGAAAAGTGCAATATTTTACCTTCTACTTCACCAATTATTATGCTATTACTTTTTATAATACCCTCTTAAGTGCCCCATTGAAAGAGATTATAATCACTAAGCCCTGAATGTTCAACACTGCTTAGCAATTCCCCACTCCCATTCCACTTCACTCCCCACGTCAGCATCCACAATAGTCTCTGAGCCTCTATTATTTAGAAAACCATGAAGCACTGTATAAGTGCATGCACAGACAGCTGTTTCTCAGGACCCTTTTCAGCTTATTCCAGTGCTTGTGGAATATGCCCGGAAATCATGCATAATTACAATTCTAACTACCTACATATATTTACAAAGACCAGTCTTTGCTTTACTTTCAGACAAAGGCCTCAGTTGGTACAACACAGATCAACGACTTAATTATACCATTACAAAATTGAAACAGAGGCCAAACATTTTTCAGGTTTATTGCCATTGGTCTTACAACGAAGTAAGGGATATTCAAATGAATTACAAACCAGATTTTTATGTCTTTTTTTTTGTATTTGTGTTCAATTTCACATGCTTCAAATACAATCAGATGGTGTAGAAGTGACTTTTAAAATGTTTTTCAGTTTATCTTCATCCTAGTATCTCAACATGTAAAAATGGGAAAAGATGGGTTAAGAGTGAAGTCACAGCACTTCTGATTTTGAATACAAATTTTTGGAAGTGTCTTTATTTTTCTTGGAAGAAGTTTCAGGAGTTGCATCAAATTCTCAATTTAGAAAACATCCAAAATATTTTTACAGTAGTTGTTTTTTTACAGAAATAAATCTTTAAACATGATAACCACTGTTTTTTTTTTAACTACTGTTTTTAGGAAATCTTGGAGGAGGCACCTCCATGCATTGTTAGTGAGAATGAAATCTTGTTTAATTTTTTCTTGAACTTTTTAACACTGTTATTAAATGTTACATAAATACATATGTTTCCTCTCCCTTCTAGTTTATTCTAATAAAATTATTATGCAAGCAAAACTTTAGTCAAAATGCTATTCAACACAGTATTCTCATAATAGTAAAAAGTAACGGCAACATGCAAAAGAATGAAACTGGTCCACCTTGTTACACCATAAACAAAAATAAACTCAAAATGGATGAAGGACCTAAGTATGAGACCTGAAACCATACAAATCCTAGAAGAGAGCACAGGCAGTAATCTCTCCAACATTGGTTGTGGTAACATTCTTCTAGAAATGTCTCCTGAGACAAGGGAAATAAAAGCAAAAATAAGCCATTGGGACCACATCAAAATAAAAAGCTCTGCACATTGAAGGAAACAACCAACAGAACTAAAAGACAACCTACTGAATGGGAGAAGATATTTGCAAATGACAGATCTGGAAAAGGGTTAGTATCGACAAGATATAAAGAACAAATACCACTCAACACCCCCCAAAACAAATCATCCAATTAAAAAATGGGCAAAAGACATGAAAGACATTTCTCCAAGGAAGGCATACAGATGGCCAAAAAGACACATGAAAAGATGCTCAACATCACTTATCATCAAGGGAAATGCAAAGCAACCCCACAATGAGATATCACCTCACACCTATCAGAATGGCTAAAATCAACAACATGAGAAATAGTCAGTGTTGACAAGGATGTGGAAAGAAAGGAACCCTCTTACACTGTTGGTTGGAAAGCAAACTGGTACAGCCACTGTGGAAGAGTGTGGAGGCTCCTCAAAAAGTTAAAAATAGAACTACCTTATGATCCAGCAACTGCACTACTGGGTATTTACCCAAAAGAATACAAAAACACTAATTCGAAGGGATATATACACCCTTGTTTATTGCAGCGTTACTTACAATAGCCAAACTATGGAAGCAGCCTGAATGTCCATTGATACATGAATGGTTATAGAAGAGGTGGTATATATACACAATGGAATATTACTCAGCCATGAAAAGAAATGAATCTTGCCATTTGCAAAACATGGATGGATCTAGAGGCTAAGCAAAATATGTCGGTCAGAGAAAGACAAATACCATATGTTTTCACTTTTTTGTGAAATTTAAGAAATAAAACAAATGAACAAAGGGGAAAAAAAAAAGAGACAAACCCCAAACCAGACTCTTTTTTTTTTAAAGATTTTATTTACTTATTTGACAGAGAGAGGGAACACAAGCAGGGAGAGTGGGAGAGAGAAAAGCAGGCTTCCTGCTGAGTGGAGAGCCTGACGTGGGGCTCGATCCCAGGACCCTGGGATCATAACCTGAGCTAAAGGCAGACGCTTAACGACTGAGCCATCCAGGCACCTCCCCAAACCAGACTCTTAACAAGAGTCAAACAGATGGTTACCAGAGGGGAGGTGGGTGGGGGGATGGGTTAAATAGGTGAAGGGGATTAAAAGTACACTTATCTTGATGAGCACTGTAATACAAGTAATATAAGGAACTGTTGAATCACTATATTGTACACCTGAAACTAATATAACACTATTATATTAAAAACACTGTAATTAAATTTTTTTAAAAAGTAGTGAATTAGTTTAAAAATACATCATGCATAAAATGCAATATTAAGCAGCCACTGATTCACTAATAAGAGAACATTGTATCTTCCTACCTTAAGATTTAGAAACCAATTTGCCCCTCTGCCTATCTGTCTTTTTTCCGGTTACTATGGATGAACTCCAATCTCTCTTAGGTCTGCCTTTGTCTCCTTGTTCATTTGTTCAATTCCAGCCCGACATTATGCCCAATGACAGATAATTAATTAGTAGAGCTGCAATTCAAACAAGGGATTGTTTGGACTCCTAAGCTCATGCTCTTTTCCCTAAATGCAAATATTCAGGACCTTACTATAATTGCTGAATGTTTGTTTCTCTTAAGGGTGCCTGGGTGGCTGAGTCCCTTAAGCATCTGACTCTTGATTTTGGCTCAGGTTATGATCTCAAAGTTGTGAGACTGAGCCCCACCTTGGGCTCCATGCTGGGGGCGTGGCATCTGCTTAAGATTCTCTCTCTCTCTGGGCCACTTGGGTGGTTCAGTTGGTTAAGTGAGGGACTCTTGGTTTCGGCTCAGGTCACAGTCTCACGGTGGTGGGATTGAGCCCTGTGTAGGGCTCCTCGCTCAGTGCAGAGTCTGCTTCAGATTCTTTCTCCCTCCCTCCCTGCCTCTCCCATTTGTGCTTTCATTTTTCTCTCAAATAAATAAATAAAATCTTAACCCTCTGCCCCCTCCCTTTCTCCCTCTCTAAAAAAAAAGATTTGTCTCTCTTCAGTATTTCTTCAAGTTGAGATAGGTAAATATCAAAATGAAGTCAGCAAATCCATTAAGACTCAATTTCTTGTTCTCTTTCTAATGGCATCACTATAGGTATTATTGCTTCTTCTATTTATCAATTTTTCTTGTCCATATGCAAACAGACAAAATTAACACCTGTTTTAATCCCAGTATTATTAATTATGCTATAGCAGGATTTCTCTGATGCATTTTAAGAGCTGTTCACACTCCATTCCTTTTCCTCCCACTTCTCTGGAACTCACTCCAAGTTAGATTTCATCCCCACAGCTTTTCCGAACTAACTCTTGTCAAAGTCAACAATGATCTCCAAATCACGAACACCAGTGGCCCTTTCTCTGTTCTAAATCTGATTTTGACTTCTCAGCATTATTTTATACATATGATCCTCTCCTTCTCAAATTACCATATTCACTTGAGTTTCAGAATTTTTTTTTTTTTAATTTACTAAATAAAGGAGTTTCATGAGTCACTCATTGCAGCTTTCTTTTCTCTCTCTCCCTTCACACTCTAAGCTAGGACTGTCCAGGAAAAATGTCAAACCAGCCACAAATGTGAACCACATTATAATTGTAAAACTTTATACAAAGTAAAAAGAGTAGGCAATTTTAATTTTAATAATGTATTTTATTTAAGACAACATATTAAAACATGATTAAAAAATACCATCAACATAAAATCATTAGTGAGATAGTTTAGGTTATTATTTCACAATATATCTTCAAAATCTAGTGTATTTTATGCCTACAGTACATCTCAATTCGGACAACTTACAGTTCTGATGTTTGAAAGCCCCATGTAGCTAAGTCTACCATATTGGTCCACGTGGCTATGGATGATCTCATTTATGGCTTTAAATGCCATACCTCTGCGGAGTGCTGTCAAATTAACATATTTGGAACCACTTCCCTGAAATCCTCTTCCCTAAAAAGCCTACTTGATATCTCTACTTGTATGTCAAATAGTTACATCAAACTCATGCTCAAAATGATTTCTAGCCCCTACACCCACAAACTGTCAAGCCCCCCAAATACATATATATATAAAAGCATTTAATGATCACCTACTATAAAAGTACATATACATATACATAGTATATGTATACATATATATATACGAATACACACATATACATAGATTTATATGTATGTGTGTATATACACATACATTCACACATATTCTTGGAGTTACACTTGAATGCTGTTCTTATACCCAGCATTTGATTTGGCAGTTAACTTTATTAGAACCAGAACTGCTTCAGGGTGCCTAGGTAGCTCAGTCTGCTGGGTGCCTGACTCTTGGCTGCATATGGGGTCATGATGTCGGGGTTTTAGGATTGAGCCCCTCATTGGGCTAGGCATGGAGCCTGCTTGGGATTCTCTCCCTCTCCCTGGGCCCACTCCCCATTCTCTCTCACTCTCTCATGCTCTCTAAAAATACAAACAAAAAAACTAGAACTACTTCTATAATGTGTCTAGAATCTGATCATTTATGTCCTCTACTACACTATTATTTCCCTGCCACTAGGTCCAAGGAGGAGTTGCTATTTTTCATGGTACTTGCACTCTTGCTTTTCTACAGTGAAGATTTTTTTTCTGTCTCCAGAACTCTATAAACAAATAGAAAAAGAAAGACAAACTCACACAGTTGTGTAATTTAATGTTTGCATGTCATCAAACTTACCATTTTCATTCCCTGCCTGGCCTCTGTGGGCGTCTGTGCTTGTAAAACTAGATGTAGACTATAACACATGACACACAGGAGGCTTAACATGTCTTGACTAGCATCTGCCCTATTCATCACATGAGAGATGTTGGGGACGTCTGCTGGTGTTGCTATTTCTATAACTCACTAAATAAAATAATGACATTGGGGCGCCTGGGTGGCTCAGTCGTTAGGCTTCTGCCTTCGGCTCAGGTCATCATCCCAGGGTCCTGGGATCGAGCCCCACATTGGGCTCCCTGCTCAGCAGGAAGCCTGCTTCTCCCTCCCCCACTCCCCCTGCTTGTGTTCACTCTAGCTATGTCTCTCTCTGTCAAATAAATAAATAAAATCTTTAAAAATAAATAAAATAAAATAAAATAAAATAATGACATTTTTTCTTTTTTAAATTCCATAGCTGGATACTTTTTTACACTTGAATCTAAAACATTTAGGGGAGCAATATTTAGGGGAACTTAGACAAATATACTTGAACTATGTTACCCACTATAGTGGTTTCGAACTTGATATATTTTCAATTCCTAAAAAAGAAATTTTGAAATACAATATGAAGTGATCATTACATCTAATTGAATATTTTAGTTCTGTGAATAAGAAGAGTATTTGTAATGTGTTATTTGTGCTGGGGTCTTAACTATAATAAAACGAAACCCTTGCTCTCATCTTGTTATTTTGTTATGTAACACATAACAACTAAATTAACAACAACCACAAAGGCAACAAAAGATGAGTTTTTAAATGCTCAAAAGGGTTAATTTTCATGTGTGTGTTTTTTAAATGCCATAAGATACAGACAAATTTCAATTTATATTAAATAGAGATGTAGATATGGGGGTATTCAAAACTAATCACAAATAAACCATAGAGTTTTCAATGTATTTGTAGACAAATCAAGTTTTCTTTCAAAGTATTAATTTAAAGTAGGTGAGACCCATGGTTAAATACATCAGAGCAGAGGGATTTCCATCTTCTTTGTCATCTCTGAAATAATCAAAAGCAAACCAAGTAAATAAATTTCAAAAACAAGCAAAATATGAAAACACCACTCATTTAAAAAAAAATTGGAAATCGTCACAACACCTAACTATTAACTGGAAAGAATAGCTGTTATAAATTGTGAAGCTTGAAACAAGTCAAGGGGCAGTGATAAAGTAGATGAGGCAGATGGTCAGACTTCACTAGAAGTACCTTTCCCTCTGGATTAGAATTTGAGGGTTCATTCTTCGGGGTTTCAGTAGAGACGTGGGGGAGCTCAGGTGTGACTGTGTGAAATGTCTCTTTTGGTAAGTTCTGTTTTATCATCATAGTTTATTATACATTCTGTTAAATGTTTAGTACCAAAGGGGGTTCATATCTCATCCTATGGAGAGACAGTCTTATAATTTTCATCATAAATCCATTTTCAGAGTTAAGGATAAGAGTAAATGCTTCCATTAGAAAGTTATTTTGTTAATCCTGTTTTTCCGTAGTATTATGCTTAATTAAAGTAATTTGTTGGATTATGGTTAAGATAAGAAAGTATGAAGATAATTATGTTCCACCTGGGTTTAACTATTATGCCAGTAAATATTGCTCCAGTCCTTATGGTGAACTTTTGTGAAAAAGCATTTAATCTGAAAGTAAATATATTTGTAGTGTTGTCCAAAGTAAGCTATGCTATCACACATGAGAAGGAACGGACGTTTTCCAGAAGGAATGCTCGTTAGACCTTATGATGTCCACATTTCACACAAATATTAGATGAGTAAGACATTATGACTCTCTATTTAGTATCATTGTTGAATAATTAGTTCAGAGAAGAAATCAGCAATGTGCATTCATTAGTTATTTCAGCCAACATTTAATAAGCGCCTATCATAAGCCCAGCCCTGTTCAGCATCCTAAGTATGTAGCAGAGAATAGACAAAAACTTATTCTAGAAGGGCAATAGATAATAAGTATGGAAACAAATATAGATAGAAGAATTTTAGGTTCTCTGAAGATAAAGGAAGGAAGACATGGGAAGATGGGAGCTGGCTACTGTTTTTATGCAGGGGTGAGGGAAGCCTCTTTGAGAGTGACAATCAAGCAGATGCCTCAGTGGAGGAGGGTGTATATCTAACATACTTGATGAATTCATTTGAATGCTGAGATTATGTGTAATCTGCCCAAGTTATCAATATATGGGTTTAGATATTTCACATTCTCCATAAAAACAGTATTTTGTGTCGCTATCAACAAAATTGTGAAAATACATATTGGCGTTGGTAGCAATGATGTAAAAGCAATAGGAAGAAACAATAATGCTATTATTAATTGCATTCACACACTGATGAGAACTTTCATAAATGAATATTAATGGTTAAAGAGATGCCAGCCTTTTAATATCCATGCAACAGAAACACATGTGAAACAGGAGATGAATCTCTTAACTTTATTGTAACTCAATTATCTGATTTGTGTAAAGACTTATTACCATCAAATTCCTTCTTTGAACAGTGTATGGGCTTGATCTGACAGCTTACTGGGCACTCGAGGTCTTTTGAAATGCAGATTGTTTCGAGGTTCTTGGGTACACAAGGCTCTGTAATTATGCCATAACAACAGGGAACCTCTAACTCAAGAAAAACATTGGACAGCTGTAGTGATTGTGTACAAACGTTTTCTCAAATTTCAGTTTCCAAACCAAACAGAAGCGCACACTGTGCAATGACCTTTATTAACAGGCTATCCTCTAATTTGGTCTCTTAACAATCTGTCAGTGTTTTCTTTAAATCAGCTTTCTAAAAGAAAATATATATATATCATTTAGCCATTTTTAATTCCAGCAAGGCTAATATTTGGCACTTGATCAAGACTGCTATTTTATGGGCGCCTGGGTGGCTCAGTTGGTTAAGCGACTGCCTTCGGCTCAGGTCATGATCCTGGAGTCCCGGGATCGAGTCCCGCATCGGGCTCCCCGATCAGCGGGGAGTCTGCTTCTCCCTCAGACCCTCTCCCCTCTCATGCTCTATCTCATTCTCTCTCTCAAATAAATAAATAAAATCTTAAAAAAAAAAAAGACTGCTATTTTATTTCATTTTGCCCCTGCAAAACTATTAACTAGTCATTATACAGACAGTGATAAAAACATGTATGTAAATACTAAACCTTAATATGTACAGTAAGCATACATGTTGCCTTAGAGTCACTCTATATTTATCCGTTTTTCCACCAACCCTGAAGGAATCAGAGTTTGTACATAAAACCTCCTTAGCTTGGTCCATTCAAACTTGTGTAATGATTGGAGCCAGGGACCCTGGAACCTGGGTTCAGATCCTGGCTGCCACTTATGAGGTGGGTGGTCACGGACTGGTTACTTTACATTTCTGAACCTCAGATTCCTGATCGATAAAATGTGAATGTTAACAGCACCAGCTTCCTAGTGATGCTCAAGTGATAAATACATCTGGCTTTAAGAGCTTCACTTGGCTTCTGGTAAGAGCTCAATGCATGTTGCTTCCTCCTGCTTACGTTCACTGAAGTCCCAGGAACTATACTGAGCACAAGCACAGTGTGTTCTCCCCTGCCCAAAAAACTGTAAAAGTGATTCTTTGATATTTGATTAAGGAAGAAATCATCAAATAGTTCTAGCAATTAGGAACATGGGTGAGTGACAGAAAGCTTGACTAAATGGAAGCCATATATTGCTTTCTCACCTATTTAGGGAGATATGCTGTTAACTTGTGTAGGTTCAGTTGCACAGTGGCGTAATCTGAGAACCTGACTTTTAGCCTAATGATTGCAATCATTCACACATGTTCCTAATAGCTGCTATACAGATGGATGCATCAAGAAAGCCTTCAAGGGAGAAGGGGTATGGGAGTGGAGGCAATCACTTCTGTTCCTTGCTCTTTTATCAGGAAATCAACAGATTTCCCACAACCTCCCATTAGAATTTTGCTGACTTACAGTTATTGTCTGTGTCATATGGTTATTCCCTGTGGCAAGCGGTACTAAAATAGCAAGCTGGGACCTTGCAATCTCCAACAAATAAGGTTATATTAATAGGAACGAAGGTGAGAAATACATGTTGGGTAATATTTTAGTGTCTGCCAAAATGGCCATCCAGGGAAACATCAGAATTGAGTCAGACTTCCATATACGTATTTTATGGTTTAGTATTTATTGTTTTAATATCCAGTTGCCTATGGGAAAATGATACTACGAACTTTTCATTGCTTAATTCCTCTGAAGTTTTAATTTAGCACTTGCACGAGCTTTTATTTTGTAACTGAAATATTTTCATTGCTTTTGTTTGTTGGTTTGTTTTCTTGGAAAACAATCAGCAGTTGGGCAAAGTGCTACTAGAGTTCACCCAGTTCACTCATCACACTTCAGATACACTGGCTTTCTTTTTATTTCTCAAATATGCCAAGTTCAGCCTTACCTCATGGCTTTCCCACTTGTTCTTGCTTCAGTTTTGGAAACTTCCAGCCCAAACCTGCACTTATCACTACCATCTTCCCACATCTGATTCCTCCTCTAGGTTTTGTTCAAATATCCCCTCCTCAGAGACTCGTGCTCTGATCAGATGTCCCTTCTAATCAGCCTCTATCTCATTAATCCTATCTTATTTTATTCATTTTCTGGTTTTAATTTTCTTCCTTTAAAACTGTCTTATTTTTTATGCACTTGTTAATCTGACGCTTCCAAATTTACTATAAGTTCCTCTAGTTGAGGGACATTTGTCGGATTCATCACTGCATTTTCTCAATCTAAAACAGTGCTTAACACATAGTAGCCATTTAATAAATACTTGTAAAACAAATGAAAGCATTCTTAACCTAGGGTTCTTGGTTAAAATAAGAGGAGTAATTTAAATATTAAACATTTAAGTATTTGATAGCAGCAAGAGAAAATGGGTTAATCTCTCCATTCCAACAATTGGAATATACTTTAGAACAAGTCTTCTTACACCTAACAGAACCTGAATGGACATAGTAACAGCTCTCATTCATTTTATACCATGTCCGAAAAACTTCTTTTTATTGACACAGACGTCCATTATTCAGTCATCTACTCCTGGTCAAATCTTACTGGCTCAGGCATCATTGTCTTTGCCTTTGTCTGTCCTGAGGCATTAAATATTAATTTAAAAATGCAATTCTCTCCAATTAAAAGAGGGGCAAAATATCTGAGCAGAAGTCTCACCAGAGAAGATAAACAGACGTCAGATAAGCATATGAAAAGATGCTTAACATCATATGTCACTAGGAATTTGCAATTAAAACAACAGTGAGATACCACTACTTGCCTGTTAGAATGGTGAAAATCCAAAACACTGACAACACCAAATGCTGGTAAGGATGTGGAGCCACAGGAACAGTCATACATGACTGATGGGAATTCAAAATGGTACAGCCACTTTGGAAGACAGGTTAGCAGTTTCTGATGAAACAAAATATAATTTTACCATATAATCCAGCAATCGAGTTCCATGGTATTTAACCATATGAGTTGAAAACTTATGTCTACTCAAAAACCTGTGTGTAAGTGTTTATAGCAGCTGCATTCAGAGTTGCCCAAACTTGGAGGTAAGCAAGATGCTCTTCAGTAAATTAAGGGAGAAACAAACTTTGGTACATCCATACAATGGAATATTATTCAACAATAAAAAAGTGAGCTATCAAGTCCTAAAAAAACATGAGGAACCTTAAATGCATATTGTTAAATGAAAGGAACCAATGTGATGAGGCTACATACTCTATGATTCCAACTCTTTGACATTCTGGAAAAGTCAAAACTATGGAGACAGTAAAAAGATAAGTAGATGCCCAGAATTTGTAGGGAAGAGAGTATAAAAACCATATAATGTTCAACATTAAGAGTGAACCTGAATTTAAATTATGGATTTTAATTAATAATAATGTGTCCAAACTCATCAATATTAACAAATGTACTATTCTAATGCAAGATATTAATAATAGAAGAAGCTCAGGGCACCTGGGTGGCTCAGTCATTTAAGCATCTGCCTTCTGCTCAGGTCATGATCCCGGGGTCCTGGGATCGAGCCCCGCATCGGGCTCCCTGCTCAGTCGGGAGCCTGCTTCTCCTCTCCCCCCTGCCCATGCTCTCTCTTTCTCTCTCTCTCTCAAATAAATAAATAAAATCTTAAAAAAATAATAGAAGAAAGTTGAGGAAGGGTGTTGGGGTACATGGGAATATTTTGTATACATTCTCCTAAATTTTTCTATACACCTGAAATTACTTAAAAAAAAAAACAAAACCAAAAACTAAAGTCTATTTTTTTTAAAGTAATTCTCACAGAATAATATTTAAATACAAAGCACCTGTCTGTAGTGTCTTTGTATTAACAACTTGTAATAAGAAAATTTGAAAGAGTGATTGGCTTGGTCATTCTTATCCACAAAAGAATTGGTTTGTTCTCTTTCTCCCTTCAGTTAGTTGAATAACTGAAGGTCAAAAACATTACCAAATCCCATTTAATTCTGGGCTCTAAGATTCTGTATTTTTTCAAAGTTTTTCAAAGTTCTGTCTGGAATGACTTTTATAAGTATTAACTAAACAAACTGTCAGGCTTCTCAGAGATCAGCATGTCTCAGGAAATTTAATAAAAAATAATTGCAGTAATAATTGACTCATTTTACCTAACAAGTAGATATTTGGTTTTCTTCCTCAAAAAAGGAAAATTTTGGCTTTGAGGAAAAATAAAACTCTCATGCACAGTTATAATGTGTACAAATTGAAATGTGTCATTTTGTTATTCATGAAATAGAGAATAATGTCTTACTTACTTGCTAGGCAAACAAACTTCAGCCTTACCAGAGCACTAAAATTGAGATACTTTAATATCTCTTAACGCTTCTGTGTTATATGGAACAATGTAGCTCATGTTATTCACATATACATGAGAATAGTTTTTGTGGGTTTTTGTTTTTTGGCCACAAACAAGGATGAATCAAGTCCTGAAAATCCAAACACATTAAAGAGGATCAGAAATTATTAACAATTATGATATTATGTAGCTTTGTCACTGTTAGCCAGTAGAGTAGTTTCACAATGGTTTTACTTTCTTTTATTCATTTTTCCTAACAAATATCTATAGTGCAGTAAAGTTTAGAGATCATGAAACTGCCCTGTCATTTACAAAGTTTGAGAGATTCATTGATTGCTGGTCTCTCGACACACCCTTATAACCAGCTAAAAGGTTATCTTCTTGTTGATGGAAGTCTTCCAGCAAGCAAGGCAATAGAATGTATTGATGAAATGTCTAATGGCCAAAAAAAAAGAAAAGAAAAGAAAAGGAAGAAAAATGCAATTGCAATTCTAATTGGGAATCTGTTTTAAGACTTCATAGTTGAGAGATAGTTCCATTTGTTTTCTCCTGCTTGTAAGTCAGTGTTTTAAAGCGAGCTGATTGCTATGGGAAGTTGCAATAACTTATCCTAGATTTCTTCCCTAGTCATCTAATGGCATAATCCAGAGACTAAAATTTCTTTCCACATACACTCAATCTTAACTGAAATGTGACTCTTCCCAGGACCACATGCATTTCCAGCTTTTTTTTTTTTTTTTTGAGGATAATGAAAAATGCTACATATACGAGATCTGCTACTGAGGCTTTAATATAATTTATCTCATGCAACAAGACAGTAACCCTCTGAAATAGACATTACTACCCTGTTGAAAAACCTGAGATCCAAGAATTTAAATATCTGTTCAAGGTTTTGGGGTGCCTGGGTGGCTTAGTTGGTTAAGAGACCGCTCTCAATTTTGGCTCAGGTCAGGATCTCAGGGTCCTGCGACTGAGCCCATGTGGGGCTCCACGCTCAGCGCAGAGTCTGCTTGAAGATTTCTCTCCCTTTCCCTCTACCCCCTGTCTGTGCTCTCTCTCTAGTAAATAAATAAATCTTTAAAAAAAATCTGGTCAAGCTTTCAAAACTAGAATATGGCAGCATTTGATTTCTACATCCCTGCTTCTATTCTAATGATGTTCCCACTCCCCCTGTGCTGCAGTCAGCAGAGGGGAACATGGAAATTCTCTAAGTCATTGTTGCCATTCCCGTCATCTGTTGCCATATCCTGCTATTTTCATATACAGATACAGTCTTTGAATCCCATGTAATTTTGTTATTCTGCCCATCTATTTTTATTTATTTATTTATTTATTTATTTATTTATTTATTTATTTATTTATGTTTAAGATTTTATTTATTTAAAAGAGAGAGAATGAGCCAGGGGAACAGAAGAGGGGGAGGGACAAGCAGACTGTGCTGAGCTTGGAGGCTGACCCAGGGCTCGATCTCACAACCCTGAGATCATGACCTGAGCTAAAACCAAGAGTTGGTGGCTCAACCGACTGAGCCACCCAGGTGCCCCTATATACCTCTTTATTGATGTCATTTGCTAATCTCCTGGCTATTTACACCTACTCTGACTTTGATCCTGGACTTGGATGTTTTCAGTATTCATGTTGTCAACATGTTTTATACTGTGATCTCAACATTTCTTAACAGCTCCTCCAAGGTCCTTCACATACACTCCAGCAAATCATACTTACAGAGGCATCTGGACTTTGTTATTGCCCCCAAGGGCTTCATATATGAAACATTAAACTCTGACATCTCTCTTTTACTACTAGCAGACGTTGTTACATCTCTCTAAGTCTTAACTATTCTTTTTCATTACCTCACCAATATTCCCTTATCTTGACCTCTCAGTCTATTATCTTCCTCAGATTATCAATTACTTGTCACTGATCATCCAGTAATAATAGGAGTAAAAGCACACCATCAATATCATTTTTCACTGTTTAGCAATTATTTGCCACACATTGCAGATAGCACTTTATATGTTTTATAAACTGAGTCTCAGAGAAGTAAAGCAGACGACCCAATGACATAAAGTCAGTAAGTGACATAACTAGGAAAACAGTCTTGCCAGTGTCACTCCGAAGCCCCTGCTCTTTTTATTATATGGTGCTGCCTCATTGGCAGAGACTCCTCTGACATGCATCTGTGATTATCACTGCCAGCTCTCTTATGTCCAAAGCTCTACCTCTGAGTCATCACCATGCAGTCCTGGTGAGTCTCCAAAGCTGCGTTAACTATCTTTATGATGGTAGTCAGCTTCCATTCCTAGCTGCCTCAAGTGTGACTACAAACTTCACTTTCCTTTAACTCCTCAAACTCTCTACTAAACATAAAATGCACATCGTGCTCATACACACACACACACACACACACACACACACACACACCAAGTAACTTTGCATCTTACTTCATAGAGAAAAATTCAGGTTTTCAGGCAAAGATTTCACAGCATGTTGTCTCCCCTTTATCCCTTTTTTGAAACTATATTCATCCTCACACCCATCCTTTCTGTCCTACCAGAAAAGACATCCTCAATCTTCCCGCCCAAAGCTAATCTCTACCTGGGCTCTAGAAGTCCAACCCCTCAGGACCTTGTCTCATCAATGTTTTTCTCTTTCATAATTTCATATATGTGTATCTTTTCTAGTTTCTACTAAATTTATGTATATGTAATTTTTAGGAATGATTTTTGCCTCCAAATAACAGAAAACACTTCTACTGATGACTGAAGAAAATAGGGGTTACTTTTTTTCACAGAGAAGAAAATCTGGAACTAGAATATTGCTGTCACTGATTTCATAGCTTAGCAATGGCAGGATGTGTTCTTAATTCTCTCAGCTGTATCCTGTCATGTAAATATGCTGCTATAGTTCCATGCATCACATCCTTGTAGAAAGCTCCCCAGCAGACTTCCACTCTGATCCTATTGGCTGGAATTTATTGTCAGATTGGTTTTACAAAGCTACCCCAAATGTTGTAGAGAAAGGGAGGGCAGGGATGTGTTTTTTTAAGGCTAAATAGTGAAGGTGGAGATGCCTGGGTGACTTAGTCTGTTAAGCATCTGCCTTTGGCTCAGGTCATGATCCCAGTGTCCTGGGATCAAGCCCCACATGGGCTCCCTGCTCAGTGGGAAGCCTGCTTCTCCCTCTGCTTGCTACTCCCCCTGCTTGTGTGCTCACTCTCTTTCTCAAATAAATAAATAAAACCTTAAAAAAATAAATAGTGAAGGTAGGACAGGAAGAACGCTGGGAAAACGTACTCTTTAGGGAACCTACAGTGTATGTCAAAGCATGTGTGCATATTTCAGCTTCTATCTTTGAAAGAGGGGGGTTATGCAAAAGAAAACTGTACAGATCCAGATTTTCCATCCGTGTCCCTGTGTTCAGCTTGTGTCTTATCCCTCCTCTGCAGTTCCTGGACTGCTTCAGGACTGACCCTCTGCAGGAGTTTGTTGGCAACCGGTTCCCTAATTTCTAGATCCATCTTTGTGAACGCTTGGAGCTGTGACCACCTCTGCTTCCGAAAGGGGAGTCACACTCCGCATCCATTTCTATCTGAAAACACACGGTGGAGCAATCTTGTATGCTCAGTCCTCTTGAGTTTGCTCTGCAGTTATTAGTTTTTCCATATTTTATTTCTGTAGTATCATTTTAGGACTGCATTTGGAGAGAAAGTGAAAAATGTGTTGAATCTGCCTTCTTTAACTGTGAGCTTTATCTCACTCCATTGAGTGATTTATTTGTATGTCTGTATTTGCTACTAGGTTCTGAATTATGGAGGGAGAACAATTTGTTTACTTTGTTTCAGCTCCTAGTACCCTGCCTAGTTCTTAAGTACTCAATTATTGATGAACGTGACTAGATAAATTAATTAACCACTAGATACTCACAAGGATTTGAAATTCAAATACCAGACGTGGAGTACAGGATTGCCCCTTTACCACCTGCTGGAAGCAGCAAAATTTCGTTCGCATCTCAGATCTTCAGTTTCTCAACCTTTAAATTAAAAATAATACTCTACACTTCCTTCATATTGTATCCTAAAATAAAATCAAGTAATGGATATAAATATACCTTATGAATTATAAAATGTAAGCAGTTATTATTTGATACATTTATTTTGAGAGTTATTGTGTAGAATCTGACAAAAGGATTAATCAATCCAAAATTATTAACACTCATCAACAATTTATGGATAATGTACCAGTCACTGCTCTTGATACGAGAAATATAGTGACCACAAGATCAATTCCTGCTCACAGGAAGCATGCTACCTAGTGGGTGATACAAGGTAGGTATATTCATTTTCCACTTGCTGCTGTAACAACTTACCATAGGCTTACTGTTTAAAACAACAAAACTTGATTATCGTACATGGCCAAAGGTCTGACATGTTTCACAGGTTAAAATCTGGTTCTAGGCAGGGCTGTTCTCCTTCCTGGAGGCTGTAGAAGAGAATTTGTTTCCTTGCTGCTAATGACCCCCATTTTTTAAAAACACATTGAAAGTGAGAAGCCTGGGAATTCTTTCCCATAAACCATTATGATAGAATGGAAACTGATAAAAAATATACTAGTATTGAAGTTTTTTTTCAAAAACATTTATATTCTCTCTCTTTTTTTTTTTTCAAATTCCTAAACTGAAATCTCTTTATTTTAAAAGAATTATATATAAAAATCAGAGGTGCCTGGTGGGTCAGTTGGTTAAGCGTCTGCCTTTGGCTTAGGTCATGATCCCAGAATCCTGGAATCAAGCCCGGCATCGGGGTCCCTGCTTGGTGGGGACCCTGCTTCTCTCTCTTCCTCTGCCACTCCCCCTGCTTGTGCTCTCTCTCTGTCTCAAATAAATAAATAAAATCTTGTTTTTTAAAAAAGAATTACATATAAAAATCAGTTTACTAAAATTCCTTTGGGACTAAGTCAAGTAAGGTACATTTATTTCTACTACCAGCCCAAAAAGGTGGTTATAATTTTTTTTCCTCTTAACATATGAGTAAACTCATAAATGCTCAAAAAATTGTAATTTACCCAAGATATGCTACTGGCTAGGGGTTGGCCAGGATCTGGATGGAGGACTGAGGAGACCTTGATACATATTAGGCAGGTACACCCACCTGCCCAAAGTTTGTGGGCCTCTTCCATGGCATTGAAGAAAAGGACACATGTTTGCAAAGAGCAGACGAAATACCGGTGAACGCAGAGAATTTACAAACCACACCAGGTTCAAGTTACTTTTTTTTTAAACTTTCTTTTTGAGATTTTGATAAGATTAAGACCAGATAAAGGGAAGACCCGGGAAGGCAGATAACACACCACTCTCTTGTGCAATACATCTGTGCAAACAATGGGGATTGTAAAATGTTTCAAAGAGTAAAACCTTAAAAAATGTCACAGACCCAAAAAAGAACAAAAGAAAGAGAACACTGGAGCTTAAAGCGTTAAAAAAGATAAGAATCTTTTTTAACAAATGACCTGGAGAATCCCAAACCTCAGTGGATTTTGAATTTGATTGCTGGATACAGAACAGATTCTGTAAAGATCTTTATGTTGTAAAGCTTCGTATGGGATAAACTTCAGAAATGGTTTAAAAAATTCTATCTCAGTGGAGAAAACCAAGTCAGAGAAGAATGGGGCCGCTCAGGGAACCACAAATGCCCATGGGCTATGAGGCTCAGTGAGAACGGAAAGATTTATTCATCACTTCAAAGGCAGTGTGAGATCATTGCAAGGATACCGATTCTGGAATCAGACAAACTCCACTCAAATCCAGACAGGTGTTCTGTGTAATGTTGAACAGATCAGTGTCTCTCTCTGAATATCATTGTTCATGTGCCTAAAATAGGAATTAACCAAGATCAAATGCATTTAGTGTTCACACATGATCTCATATACTAAGTCTCAACACATTAAGCCTCTTTATTCAATCATTTGTGGATCATCCCCTGAGCACCGGAGGACTCTGCTAAGGAACGATCAGTCCTGGGGATAAAAAACAAGTAACAAGGCAGTGTGTTATGGTACACAGTGATGAATGCCTGGGGTGTAAATAAAGGCATCTAGGAAGGGCAATGTCTCATCTTAGATGCCAAGTATGCATAAGAGCAGTTCTGTGAAGAGTCTGGAATGTATTATAAGACTAGAGAAAGAATTAAGGTCCTGCAACAGCCCAGGAGCGCCAGACATGGCCATCTCCAGAGATGGGAGCTGGAGAATAAGAAATGGAGAGGCAGAAAGAAAAGACCTGGTTAAGTAGCTCATTCCTTTTCTTTTCCTCCTCTGTAAAGATCCATCCCAATTAGGAGCAACCCACATCTCATTTTTTGCTCTCTCTTTTTTCAAAGATTTTATTTATTTACTTAGAGAGAGAACACACGAGTGGGGGATGGGGTATAGGGAGAGGGAGAGAGAGAGAACCTTCAGCAGGCTCCCTGCTGAGCCCCACCTCTCAACTCTGAGGTCATGACCTGAGCCAAAATCAAGAGTCAGACACTTAACTGACTGAGTCACTCAGGCCCTCCTCATTTTCTCTTTCACCCTTTTTCTACTCACACAGTTAGGAAAAGGTAAAAGTCAAATATTTATCAAGACACCAGCCAATCAGAACAGTAGTTGTCTTGGCAATGGGGTGGGGTTCTAGGGGAAAAGAGTAAGGGGAAGCAGTGGCTATTTTTAACTCAAACGGAAGCATAGTATTTAATAATTGGCATGTCCATGCCATGTGTACCATCTGAACTTGAGCCGTGGATCAGGTTAAACAACTGATAATAAAGTTGTCATCATTTACGTTGATTTTTTTAATGTGGAACTTACTTTGTAGTAGGTTAACATCTTCCTCCAAGCGCACATGCATGCACACTCCAGAACACCCTATATCCCAGCTATGAACGATTGGGCCAAATGTTGAAACAAAGCACATTATTTAATTTCATAGAATTAACTAATCAAAAGGTTGGTGATTCTGGCACCATTAAGACCGTGTCGTCAATCTAAAATAACCCACAATTCAGAGATGACACCATTAGTATAAGACTTTTCCAGTTTCAAAGCACTTTGACATTATCAAATGTAATCCTCACAACAACACAGTGAGGTAGAGGGAGCATGAATTAAATCATTTGCAAATGCTGAAGTCAATTTCCACCAGCTGCAATATGGCCTAGGAGCCAAAGAAGTGGGTAGTATCATGATCTCTACCTGGGAAATGAGAAAATCGAGACCTAGCGAGATAAAACTGATAGGCTTAGAATAGTATATGCTGCTCCTGAAATTAAAAAAGACAAATAAATGTAGGCAAACCTAGAATTTTATTATTGAAGACATTTCACAAGTTGAATTAAAAAGGATTAAGAATGTTAGAATTCAAATGATAGGACTAGTTTCTTTTCCTAAAAGCTTTCATTTGTAGGCTGTTTGGAATTGCAAAAGGTTAAAATTTGGTTTTGGACTCACTAATTGATGTGTATCTAGTTAAATTTTTTTTTAAAGATTTATTTAGTTAAATCATTTTTTAAAGATTTATTTAGTTAAATCTTAAAATAGAATTTTTTTAAAAAGATTTTGTTTATTTATTCATGAGAGACAGAGAGAGAGAGAGAAGCAGAGGGAGAAGCAGGCTCCCTGCTGAGCAAGGAGCCCGATGCGGGACTCAATCCCAGGACCCTGGGATCATGACCTGAGCCGAAGGCAGATGCTTAACCATCTGAGCCACCCAGGCGCCCCTTAAAATAGAATTTACAAAGTATTTTGAATGGACAGGAGGCAATGACACTTCTTCCAAATAAGAAAAAAATTGTGGAAAATCTGTTGCTTTCTTACCGATAATTGCTCCAAAATATAGTCCAGTTTTTGTAAGACTTACCACTGATGTAATAGGCTCATCTACACAACTGTGATATTTTTATATAGTGTAGTCCACAGAATTCCAAGCTAAAGACAGCATTTCCTGAGGGATCAGGGCAAGTTTCTTTGGAGGAGTTGGTACCTTGAAGAATGAGCTAAATGAATCCAGGCTCAATTAGGGTAGAAAGCTCTGCTTCCATCCTCTAACACGTCCCCTTCAGTTTCAGCAACCATTTTGCCACAATGAACCTCGACTTTTCTATAGGACATTTTCTCTCTTGCCTTCTCTCTAGACCACAATGCAACCTTGTCATTTTTCAGCCAGAAAAATGAAGACGTTTGTGAACAAATCAAGTATAAAATTGTACCACTGAAGAAAGAATGAGTGAAATCAGAATAAAGATATTCCTTCTGGTATCTTTTTAAGTTATCTAGCCCATGCTAAATACAATGCACTCTGGGAGGGGTATGTATAGAGGAGACAGAAGCACAAATTACATCTAGACCTTGGGGAAATATATGGCACAAAATGTATGCTATTATCTTTCATGATATATTCTATTATATGATGTATGTTATGTTGTATTATATTATGCTCTATATAATACAGTATAGTATATGCATGGTAGAGAATGTGATGAAATGATTTAGGAAGGGTCAAATATATTGCTATGGGACTTCTGAACAGATTAGCAACTGATTTTGGCTTAACTACGCCAGAGGTGGAGTAAGCAGTACTAAAGACACACGAAGATGGGGAGAAGGCGGCAAAGGATTGCACATACACTGCACGGGACAAGCAATAGGGCGGACATGGGGAAATGCAGGGCAGAGGTAGGCAATCATTTGTCAGGAATGTTAGGTGGTGGACTTGACAGCAGTGAACTCTGACGTGTTGTGGAGACTATGAAGTACTGTGGGGACTGGATCAGGGAAGGTCTCGAGCATCCTTATCTGGAAAATAATTGGAAGTCAGACAAGCTTTTGGAGGATAAGCTCACATTCCTTTGAAGGATGGATGGGAGGCATGAGGGAAGCCAAGATTCTCACTGGGAGAGCATCAGGGAAGGTCTCGAGCATCCTTATCTGGAAAATAATTGGAAGTCAGACAAGCTTTTGGAGGATAAGCTCACATTCCTTTGAAGGATGGATGGGAGGCATGAGGGAAGCCAAGATTCTCACTGGGAGAGCATCACCACCTCCCCCAAGACTCACTAAGCGTGAGATATCTGTTAAAACTCTGAACATGTCAAGCGTCATAAAGAGGATTCTGCTCTTTACTATCACTTTTTATTAATTTTCCTAAACAAGAAAACCAGACTCTAAAGACAAAATGTAGTATTTGAAATCAGTGTCAAATCTGCCGGGGTGGGGGGGTGGAGAATAAAGGCCCATCGAGGCATTGAACAATGGCGGCATTTGGCTTGGGTGGATTACTGATGCATGTTTTTAAAGATTTTATTCTGAAAGGAACAAAGCATTCTGCTGAAAGACTGGCCTCTTTTCTCTCTAATTTTAGTCCCCCTTTTCTACTCTGTCATTCTATTGCTCCAACTTTTAAAAGGAATATTTTACTACCTCTCCTCACACCAGGTAATTCTTTTGCTGCCAGCATATTTAGAAGGTCATTTCTATTGTGCTCTTTTTCAATCAGAGAGTGACATCCAGACAAAAGTCTTCCCCCAGCACACTCCCATTGCTCGGTGGCATTGCACAGGCTGTGCTCATATGTGTCTCCTGTAACAGTTTAGCATTCGCAAGAACCTGTCAGGGGCGCTAAGCGAGACCAAGATCAAGGCTTCCTGACATATTCATGGTCATTTATAACATCGACAGCCATGTCGAGCAATGAGAGCTGAGGCATGTCTAAAACTAAAGAAATCTAAAAACCGTTGCCCTTAATCAGTATGTCTCATGCTTTTGCATGCATTGTTTTAAGCAAATGATTTCATTTAAGAGCATTCTATTTCTGACAGCACTCCTTTGGGGGAGTGGTGAAAAATCTAAATCTCAAATCAAGTGTGAAATGTTGCACAATTTCTAATTACCGAGCCCCAAGAAAAGAGTAGATCTGATTGAATGTAACACCGGGGGACTTATGGCATGGTATATTAAGAACACCTGTTGTCAGGCAAAGTGACAGCTAAGGATGCTGGCACCATCTCCCAATTAAGGTGGTTAATGCTTGCTAAGGGTAAAGCCAGTAAAATTCACAGTAAAATGTGCTGTCAGCTGAAAGATAACTGCAGAGAATGGGCCTGGCGGGGGGTGTGTGTGCTGGTTTTGTTTGTTTTGCTTTTTTCATTTCCTACCAGCACCATTACCACACAGTTTATTTTCCCAGTGGCTCCTTGTTAATCTGCTACAGGTGTATTAAAATACAGTCATCCTTTGCTGACCTGGTCTTGAATGAATGCTGGCAGGTGTTTGTTTTTTCACTAAAGGACAATCTGTCTTGAACAACAGGTTTCCGAATCTCTTTAGTGAATATCTTGAAAATAGAGGTGTTAAATGCTGTTGTTTTCACTACTAATTCTATGGCACATGGCTCCTGTCTTCCCCAGAGGGCAGTCCGCCTTGTGGATGCTAGTGCATTTACCTTCACAGTATGGTGTGCAGTTGTCAACGATTCTTCTAGCTTTACAGATGTCACACCAGACCTGCTGGTAGGTGGTGACTTCCTCAACGTCATAGCACAGAGCTGAAGCCATCGTTCTTCCCTGGACCTACTAGTTCACCTGTACACTTAAGGAGGGAAGAGGAGGGGATGTGAGGCAGTGAGCGAAGAGTCAGAAAAAAGAAGATGGGTATAGCTTTTATGACCGACCATAATCTCTATTTTTACAGGCTCATTTAACCTCATTTGTCAGGTCTGTGTATGGGAGGACTCAGGGCTTTGGGCTTCCATGCCTTGTGCATCACCACGAAGCAAATTAAGAGGCAGAGCCAGCATTTGACCCATGTTGACTCCCAAGACTATTCCTGTTGTATTTTGGAAGGTAAGTTTGTCATTACTCACCACAGTTTGTTTTTCTTTATCTATCAGAAGGGCTGCATAGAAACAACAGTGGGTGCTTAGAGAACTGGGCTTTACATGTTTGTAGAGGTAGGGATAAATCCCAGAAAGGCGACAGTGACCAGGTATGGAAAAAGCACGAGGTTTGGGTTTGGACTAATGCAGGCATGAAGTGTACCTCTGTGCCTCACTAGGTGATAAAGTCTTTATCAGGTACTTAATGTTTATCCTTCTGTTTTTCCATCTGAAAAGAGGTACAAGCCTACCTATTTTGAAAAACTGATATAATAATAAAAAGTAATGTGGTTTTCTAGTACATTTACAAGTTCAAGAAATATCATGATCTCGTGCGTTTCAGGTGTGTTCATGGATCAAAGAGGGAATGTCACAATTGAGTCTTACAGCTCCAATCCATGTGAGATAGGGTAATAGATACTCTCACATATTCTTGGGAAAATATGTTTCAAGCGATTGATTTTAGAAAGCATCCGTATTGAGGCACCTGGGTGGCTCAGTCGTTAATCATCTGCCTTCAGCTCAGGTCATGATCCCAGGGTCCTGGGATGGAGCCCCACATCGGGCTCCCTGCTCGGCGGGGAGCCTGCTTCTCCCTCTCCCACTCCCCCTGCTTGTGTTCCCTCTCTCACTGTGTCTCTCTCTGTCAAATAAATAAAATCTTTAAAAAAAAAAAGAAAGCATCAATATTGTCATGCATTTCCTATTCCTAATTCTCTATTTGCAAACTTACCTTAGTAAGTCCTATGTTTTGAATTAAAATGATACATATAAGATTCAATTATGGAATTAAATATCCTTTAAATGGTAATTTATTATGAGAACCAAAGCCAGTGAGAATCTTTGTAAATATAAAGCAATCAGTGGCCACTGGATTTTATCTATCATGAGGTAAAAGTGACACTGGAGCCATCAGAAACTAAAGCTCCTTTGAAAAGTTCAATAACAATGAACTACCTCTTTCTCAATTGAAAGCAAGCAATTAAACACGAATATTTGGTGAAGAGAATATACATATATTTAAGATTTTATTTATTTGACAGGGGGAGAGAGAGAGAGAGAGAGTACGTGCACATGAGTCAGGGGTAGAGGGAGAAGCAGACTCCCCGCTGAGCAGGGAGCCTGATGCGGGGCTCGATCCAGGACCCTGTGATTATGACCTGAGCCGAAGGCAGACAGTTCACTGACTGAGCCACCCAGGCGCCCTGAGATGTATATAGTTTTATATATAACAGCTTTATTTTAGGAAGATCATCACTTCTACAGCTAAGAATGGTGAAGCAGAGTGTACAAAGACTCTAACTTCCAAGAATCTTACATTTTGCTAGCTTTTTACTCCTTATTTATTTGAAAAAAGTGGTAAGGTGATTCTATTGTAAAAATTGTCCAAAAAATTTAATATTTTGTAATGGAATACTGGATTTCAAGAACACTGTATTGGAGGGTAAGTTTTTTGTTTTTTTACTTGTAAATCAAAGGGGAAAATAGGACATTTTTGTTTGCACATAAACCAAATGATAATATCCTACCGATTGAAATCATGGCCAAAACACCAAAACGTTAGAAGGTATCCAGTGTTATTTAACCCTAATTAGTTTGGCTGTGAACACTATAGCTATCATTTAAAGCCCCAAATTCATGTTTGAATTAAAAATGTTCAATTCAGGATCAGATGAACTGAAAAGGCCTTTTTTACAATATCCATTATAAGCCAACTTGAAATTTTTAAGGCAATAGTTAAGCTCAGACCAAGCAAATAAGAGAAATTCTCTATCATCTAGTACTTCTTAGTGGCCTAATGTCTTTAAAAGTGAACTACAATTGTCTACTTCGACTGGTTGAGGAAGATCAGAAGACCTTTAAGATAAGGTAAACCTAAGTTAAGAGTCTGAGAAATTAGCCTTCTGAGGGCTTGAAGTTCATTCTAAGCACTCATTCGTTTATGGAATGCTTACTAGAGTCTGCCTCAGCATAAACTGAGATACTTGAAGTCCAAATCAGGAATTTGAATAGTAGGCTCATAAATTACAGATCACAGAATCTTGATCCATGGGAACTTTAGAGATTATCTAGTCCAGTCCTCTTCAACTGAGTGAGGAGAACATTAAAGGTGTTAAAAACTTCAGAGAGCTTTTGCACACATCATCTCACTCGTTCTCAGCATCTTTGCTATGTAGGGGCATAGAGAGTGCTCATATCATTTTACAGATAAGGGAAACAATCCACAGAGACTATCTCCTGGTTGGTTGCTAGAGGTCACAAGTGACCCCAGGGGACTAAGGATACTGGGATGCACAGAAAGGCATGCACAGAAAATTCAGGAGTGTCTGTATACATGAACGGTGATTGGGAATTACGAGAACTCCACAGGACCATTTCCGAAGGAGACTCACATGGGATGTCCATTGGCTGTAGCTCTGTGAGCCCTGGGGTTTTGGCAGGGGCCATTTAGTGACTCAAGGTGAGGAGAAGAATGAAATGAATGGGCAGAGGGCCAAGTTAATAATCAGTGTCCAGGTAAATTTTAAGCACTGAGAGAGCCGAGCAGCCATCTTCCTCACCCGCCAGAGGAAGAACCCGAATGATGGGACTGCTTGTTACTGTGGGTCCAACAGAAGCCTAGGGAGGCTGAAATGCTGTTATTACAAGGAGCTGGAAGCATGACAAACACAGAAGTGAAGCCAGGCTCTGCCTCTTTCTTTTGACTTTGGACTTGGAGAAAATAACTTCTTTCTCTGAGCCTGAGATTCCTGATAGTTTTGTCTCCAGAGCGTTTGCAATTTCAATAATATAATTTATGTTCAAATGCCTTATTGCAGAGTCCTTAGAACATAAAAGCTTGAAAATAACAAGCTATTATTATCATTATTGTTATTTTTAAAATATACCTCTCTAGTCAAGTTTTTTTTTTTTTTTTTTCAATTGCCAGGCCTATAAGCAACAAGATGGCATCTGAATATGGAGTTAGCGGATGGCAACGGGGTGGAATATATTCCTCCTAATTTAAGTGTCTAATCCAAATTAGTGTAGAAAGAACAGAAAGCAAGTTTCTGTCCTTCTAAGTCATTTATTTCCCTTTAAGCCATTATAGTTTTGTAAACTCTTTTTGCATTCAAAACAAAAACAGCAGGCTCTTTGTTATTCTCAAAGCTGTATTTAAATTAACCCACAAATATGTATTAGAACATTCATATCTATTGTTTTTAATTTTACGGAAACTCTACCACTGCTTATGGTAAAATTGCTAATTTAGTTTAAAAAAATGGGAGGCCCTCACATCACTATTTTAATGCTCTGCCTTGTAGGGTTTGTAAACATTCATGCAGAAGAACCACTCGATATACTCATGTTGTTATCTTAAGAGATAAATGCTGAGTCTTCAATTAGAGGAGTTGGTTTTTTTTCCCCTGAAGCAAGCAGTACATTTGACTAAAGCAGGAAAGAAAAATCAAGTTTATAAACAGATTTATCAAAGGAAATTTTAAAAAATTACTAAAAGCAAAAATATCCTTTGTTTACCCAATAACACAATATTTTTGTTTTTCCAACATACATATCCTAACAGTCCTGGTCTTGATATAGCTTTTTCCTACTGATGGCTCATTTGCACATCCTTCCAGAAAACTTATGTTAAGTCTTTAATAAAGTAGTTTTGATTGTTCTAGAACTTCAAATAAGTGGAATCATACAATATGTACTTGTTTGTTTCAACTTCTTTCATTTAGCATATCTTGTGATGTACCCATGCTACTACATGAATAAGTAGTTTTTCCCTTGTTATTCCTGAGTAGCACCCCATTATACAGTATGATCAATTTTATACATGAACCTCCAGTAGACATTTAGTTTGTTTTAGAGTTTTGGGTTATTACAAATTCAGTTTCTCCGGACATTCAGACACATGATTTTTTTAAACACACATTTTAATTTTTATTCAGTAGATATCTAGGAGTAGAAGTATTTGGTCATAGGTTTGCTTATGTTTTATGAGAAACCTCAGACCAATGAAATATTAATGAGGTCTCCTGAAACTCACTTTCTATTATGATTGTCTAGGTTGCTGTGGGCCTGTTTAAGTGGGATACAAGTGAATCCTGGTTCACTTACCAGGCTACACAACATGGTATAAATGCATCAGCAATAAGAATCAAGTTTAAGGATGATAGGCAGGCATCCTATGACAAAGACTGTTTAACAACAATAGCAAAGATCAATATGGTAACTGTTATGCATAAAGTACTATTCTAAGTGCAATACATTTTATATTATTTACCATGTGGGGTACCTATCACTATCCCTATTTGAGAGAGGAGAAAACCATGGCATGAAGTAGGTTAAATAACTTAGCCATATCACACAGAAGCCAGAGCAGTGCCACCAAGAAATGTGGTTTAAGCGTTCCTGCTATTAAATGACACAATTCTGCCTCTTTTAAAATAGACCCTCGATGCACGCCCATGGTCATTGCAGCACTCTTCACAATAGCCAAGACATGGAAACAACCCAGGTGTCCACCAATGGATGAATAGATTTAAAAAAAAGTAGTGTGTGCATGCATATACATATTCAACAAAATCCAGACATTTGTGACAACACGGATGAAACTGGTGGGTATTGTTCTAAGTGAAATAACTCAGACAGAGAGAGACAAATTACTGTATGATCTCACTTATATATGGAATCCAAAAGGATCAAACTCAGAGACAGAGAATAGATTGGTGGTGGCCAGGGACTGGGGGTGGGGGAGATGAGGAGTTGTAGGTCAAAATGGATATATTTTCGGTTATAAGATGAATAAGTTCTGGGGGTCTAGTGTATAGCATGGTGACTATAGTTAACAACAGCATATTGTAGACTTGAAATTTGCTAAGAGAGTTAGTGTTCTCACCACACACACACAAAAATGGTGACTATGTGAGGTGACGATATGTTAACTAAATTTATTGTGGTAATCATTTCACAATATATACATTTGTCAAATGGTTATGTTGTACACCTTAAACTTACATGGTGTTATTTGTATCTCAATAAATGTGGACAAAAATTTAAAAATTAAAAAACAATACACTCTTTATAACAGTGTAAGAAGAACAAAGCCTATAGCAGAGTGAAGAATGAGGGGACAGATTAAAACCGCTCTTGTTTGTTGGTTAAAAAAATAAAATCACATTTTCAGTTGATTATTTGTTTATTTTAACTGTGAAATATCTTAGTGCTAGGCCCATGCTGGTATGTACAATCTAGGCACAGTTAGCAAATTCTTAATGATGCCAAATCAAAGTTTGACTTAATTATGTCAGACACAAAGGAAGGCCAGTAATCAGGAAAGGAGGATGGCCAAGACCTAGCTGCACAAGAGTCCGTAAGACCATAATTGGTGCTGTCCTTCATACTATTATTTTCCCTTTTCCCACTAGGTCAGACCTAGAGACTGTCCACGTTGGTTAACCTGCACAGATGTTTGCTCCTCCCAACCGCTCCCCCAATATAATTCTGTTGCGTGAATCCAGCGCAGGTTTGTTCATCTTATCATTCCTTCGGGTTTGAGAATGATTTGCCTAATTTGAACCTTGTATAAACAAACACATTCATAAGATATAAGGAAAATATTAGAACTTTTTTATATCTGTAATATGGGACTGGTCATGCTGGTGTACTCATTTGTCAAAACTTAGCATTTTGCTAACAAGCACTTTTGAATAAAAATATAGAACAAAATAATGTAATTTGGCATGAAAGTCAATTAGGGAAGCTTATTAAATTCTGTAGATTCGCCAGTAATGCCAAGTATTGAATAATTCATCAGCTGTTTATCACATTTAACCCTCCCCCAGTTACTGGAATTTTTTTCTTTTCCTTTTTAATTTTGTAAAAGGATTACGTTTTTTTCAACTGGGAGATGCCAGAAGTTTAACTGCAATTTTATTAACATGAAGCTTTTGTTACCAGAAAGAGCTTTAGCTAACATTATGCTCTGTGCCCAAATTAAGGGACCTCACTACAGCATTAAATAAAGAGTATTTACCAAAAACTCTCAGTCTGTTTATTTATAGGACAAGCAAAAGAGAAGAAAATGATTCTTTCCAGTATTGTAAGCCACAGAGAGATAGCTATCTTGTTTCCAATTGTCTGATCTGCAAATTTTGAAACAAATAAAAAAGAGTTAAATAATGTCCTTAAACTGAACCAGAATAATAAAATCTAAAGTAATTTCATTTTATGTAAGTGGACTGGTCTCCCAGAGATGTAAAGAAAAGAAAAAGGATTGGCAACATAAATACATAAACATATATAGGTTATGCTAAAACATAATTAAACATTGGTGACTCAGGATAGCTTATATTGTACTAAATACAAATAATGTTATATTAACTAGGCTATCTGGTGCTTCTGTTAAATATTATACATTTTGACAATTTAAATGATCTGTCATCAATTATCTTAAAATGCAAATTATTAACTTATTAATATTTTATATTAATGTAATGAATTCCTATTATATGCCAGCAAAAACACTAAATGCTGCACATAACTACGATAAACATGGGATGTCTCTGGCATCAAATCTCTTGCAGTATATTTTATAGGCAAAACAGAATTTCATATATGACTAAAGCAACAACTTATAACTAGAACTTAGAGTCTGTCTATAAGGATAATACTCTTACCTGGACCAGAATATAAACTCTCTTGATATTTGTGGTATAAATTAATAAATGGAATGGACTATTCATTTCTTTGGAAAGATTTATTTATTTATTTAAAAAAGAGAGAGAGAGAATGAGAGCGTGGGGTGGGGAGGTGGGGCAGAAGGAGAGGGAGAGAAAAACTCGAGCAAACTCCACACTGAGAACAGAGCCTGATGTGAGGCTTGATCTCATGACCCTGAGATCACAACCTGAGCTGAAACCAAGAGCTGGTTGCTTAACCAACTGCATCACCCAGGTGCCCCGGACCGCTCATTTTTAACATGTTTGAGATGAAAAAAAAAAAAAAAAAACAGAACAAAAAACAGGTTTTGAATTGGTCACATTCACCAACATATTTTCTTTATTTCTTTTGCAAGATAAAAGCACCTGAATAGATTTTCTAAACTGTCAATTTCCTAAAAATACAACTGAGTTTCTTCTTTAAAAAAAAAAAAAGATTTATTTATTTATTCTAGTGAGAGAGAGAACGTGTGCGCGAATGCATGAGTGGGAGGGGCAGAGGGAGGGAATCTCAAGCAGGCTCCCCACTGAGCACCAAGCCCACCGCAGGGTTTGATCCCACAACCCTAAGATCATGACCTGAGCTGAAACCAAGAGTCAGACACTCAACCGACTGAACCACCCAGGTGCCCCTCAGCTGATTTTCTTCTTAATGTATATGAGTTTGTAGGTCAAAGAAAACAAAAATTAGAATAAATTTAAGCATTTGAAATTACTTTCCTCCTTGCAATTCTGCACAGAAAGGCTTGCATCTCTACAAAAATGGGAGAATGGAGTTCATAATAAATTTATCCATCGTGGTCTTGAACTTCAATCAAGCACACAAAAAAATTTTCTCTTACACCTACAGACCATATTTCTCACATCCTTAAAGTTTCAACATGGTGTTTTCAGTAGGATCATATGTGCTACAATATAGATGTTTTACAAGTTTGCAATTACTAGAAAGAAAAAGACACCTTTCAGATCCATTGTGTCCCGCCATGTATTTATAATATTCACCTATTAGAACATTTAGTGTTTATTGGGGCCTACTATGAGCTCTTCAAGTTTTTCCATTTGTCTGAATCCCAGGAAATCCCGATGATCCTGATAATATAGCAACAAAGAGCTCTAGATTAGAGCTTAGACAAACTTGGCTCCAAGCTATAGGTCAGCCTTTTAGTAATTGAGGACTCAGATTTCTGGTTTCCTGAAGGGAAAAAAATTCTCCCCTTTCTTCTTCACTTTCTGTTCTCCCCTTAGTATCTTCTATACTACTTTTTTATTTTAATGGTCGAAAAGGTCTTACATAAAAATATACATTTCCCAACTTTCTTTTCAAGTAATGGTGAATATGTGATGTAGTATTTTTGGCCAATGAGATGTGAGAGTTGTTTGATGAGTCTTCTAGAAGCTTCTCTTAAAATGGAAAAGGGGACTCATCTACCTAGACTAATTTGACTTTTGTTCTTTCCATTTTCCTCTCTACAAAGAAAACTAGATTCTAGAATTGAACATCATCTGTTTTTCCATTATGAACCAAGAGTACAGGCTAAAGATTACTGAACTCATAAAAACATAAAAGTCCAGAACCCTGATAGTCTCATGGAATCACCACCTTAGTCTGAAATGCTTACTTCCAAACTTCTTCTTCTTTTTTTTTAAAGATTTCATTATTTATTTGACATACAGAGAAAGACAGCACAAGCAGGGGAAGCAGCAGGCAGAGGGAGAGGGAGAAGCAGGCTCTCCACTGAGCAGGGAACCCCATGTGGGACTTGATCCCAGGACCCTGGGGTCATGACCTGAGCCAAAGACAGACGCTTACCCAGCTGAGCCACCCAGGTGCCCCTAATTCCAAACTTCTGTGTGAGAAAAATAAAATTTCTGTTTTGTTTAAGCCAGTGTTTTCCAGATTTGTTATCTGCACTTAAATATAATTTTAGCAATTATGCAAATTATGTCATTATTGGCAGATACTAATTCCATTCTGAACGTTCTTTTTAGTCATTCATAAAATAAGTATAATAAATAATGAAAGAAATAATCTTGTTGAGTGTGCTGGAAGAATTAAATGAGAACACACATACAAAGTGATTAACCCAATTCTTGACAGAGAATTTGCACTCAATAGATTGCAAATATTAAAGTTACCTACTATTTGAGAGGCAACGCTTCCTTCCCCCGCCCCCATCTATTTTTAGTTTTATATTTGAAAGAACATATCAGCAATCAAATACTTTAAGATAGAAATAATCCTGTGTCTTCACATCTCTCTGTATTTATAACTTTAACAATATAACCAATTGGGAATCAGAGAAATCATAAGGGCACAGTTTTCCAAAATTGCTATGAATCTATGCCCTTGAGAAGTCTCCTGAGCAACTTTGCTACTCAGGTCAAAATACGGAGAGGAAAGTATGCTATAGAGCTGGATGCAGTAAAACTTTAATGAGAGAAAATATGAAAAAATAAAGTACAATCAGATATCCCATGCCTTATAAATGAATAAAGTTAGATGGTTTTATTTTTACAAGACTAAAATGGCTGAAAAATGTTAATTTAGACAGCTGAATTGTTTCAGGTAAACAATGACTTAAAAGCAATTACCATAGCAAATGTGCTAATGATTTTGAAGACTCTTTTAAGTAAAATCCATTCAACTGAGGAAATAAAAATACAAAACACTAAATCTTGAGATCAGGCATCAATAAATCTTAGATCCTCTTTAATGTGATGCATTACTTATTTATTGCTTTTAGGAATTGCATTTCAACAAAGCAATTCATTTATCTTAATTTAATATATAATTTTCTTTTGCATAATTATATTCCTTTCATTTACATTTTAAGAAATCACAGAATTTCAAAATGAGAAGCTCATTACAATGCTAATATTTAACACTTCAAAAAAAATCCCCCTGTGCAAATAACTAAATTAGTTGCTTGATTAACTCTATTTACCACATCCTTTTTCTATTTCAACCATGCCATTTATTTTTTTTTTCCAGATTCATTCAAGGAGTTAGTTCTCTATGATTGATTGGAAAAGAAAACATTTTTCTTGGTTTATGTGGTTGACTTGTTTTCATGTGTGAACTTTGCATTTTTTATTTTCCTCCTGTCAATTTCTTCCAAAAAGCAATTTTTGAAGTTGTCCATCAGGTATAAACTGTGCAAATGTACATTCTCCCCACCAAATCTTTCTGAAAATCCTCCATTTATCACCCATTATTTAAAGTCTAAAATATGTTCCTATAATCTTTATAATATAAAATGAAGGTTTCAGATTATAGAATAAAGCTGTTCTAAATGAGAGCTGACTTGTTAGAATTCTAAAATATCTAAAAGAAAAGATTAGAGAATATTTTTGTATTATATTTTTATATTTATAAGTAGAACAGTGGGATGGGGGAAACATCCTCTCTTTAGGTTAGGTGGGGGTTCTTATATTTTATTTGTTGCTTTATTAAAAATATTTAATAAATGTTAAGTGCATACATAGCACTGTGATTAAATGAAGGATGAGCCCATGAAGTACTTGAAAGCAAGGACTCCCCCCAATTCCTTGTTGTCTCCCCCAGTCTCCAACATACAAAGGGAAGAGAAAGGAAACACGCCAGATAGTAGCAAAGAGATGGAAATAAAGGAGAAAAGGAGGGCAAGAAGAGAGACGGTGTCCCGAGTTGATTAGAGGCATGGCCTGTGGTAGAAAATAAGTCTATCTCCAAGGCCAGCTCTTGTACTTTAGGTAAGTGTGTTCCTGGGTCTCATTTTCCCCATTTGAATAATTGGAATAATAGTGTCCACTTCATAGAGTTCTAAGGAGAATTAAATGAGATCATCTCTACAAAGTATCTGGCACAGAGTAACCACTCAATACTTAATATTTGCCATATCTGGCAGAATGTTTCATGGAAATCATCAATTTGAGTAGATTCTTTCTCATATCCTTGTTGTTAACTTCAATAAGGAATGAAGCTCAAGCTAATCTTATCTCACAAAGTGATGGATTAAGTGAGCTCCCAATTTAAAATCCAAAAAATTTACTGATAGTAGAGAGCCAAGTAATGAACTCCAATAGAGCGAGTAAAAATTCAAATACAGAATAAGGAAGAACTGGTTACAGGAATTAAAAAAAAAAACAAACAAACTAATAAATGAGGTCATGGAAGGCAAGGCTAAGTATAATTAGAAAGGAATACTAGATTTGAATACTTAATGATTCAGATGTCAGTCTTCCTATTCTGTAGTGAGCAATTCCTCCTTAGAACCCTGCATCTTGCCTCAGCCACCTGGATTTAAGAAGGATAAGTTAAAACTGGAAAATGTCTGAGGATGAATGGTAGAGATGGAATCAAAACCTTATGAGCAAATGACAGAGTATTTTAAGCTCTTTGACTTGGCAAAAATGCTATGATGTGATATGATTAGCAATTCTATCTTTGTTTCTCAGCAGCGAAATGAGTGTCAAAGCAAAGACCTTACAAGACAAAATTAAACAGGCAAGGGAGACTTTATTCAAAGTAAGTCTTGTAGGGAAGAGAGGTCAGAACTCTGAATTCATCTCTGTTAGAAAAAAGGGAGGAGCTCTAAGCACTGGGGCGAGCTTGTAGAAAAGTACTGGAAGACAATTAGGGGAGGTTGGTCAATGGAATATGTGGAGCACATCAAGTTATTCCTGAGTTTGCAAATGTCTGTCTCTAGGATTATGCCATCAGTGTTTTCTAATTAGTGCCCAGGTACCTTAGGCTCTGACACTTCCAGTAGGGGTTCTACCTTCCTTTGATATTTATAATTCCAATATATGTCCTGGTACCAACAGCTCCCATGAATGGGGGGAGAAAAGATATGGCTTTCTTCTTGGGTTTCAAAACTGGCAAGAAGCTCTTCAAAAGATTGACATCTCAAATGGGCAAAAAAATAATTTACAATTACAAGTTTTTTAAAGTAAATGCTCTTAGAAAAAAGGGAAGTTAGGGCCAATGTTGGAGAAAGTCTGTCTAAAGTTTAGTCAAGCTGAGGGAAATGTTAAGGCAGTCTTGGTCAGAGTGTTCGTTTTCCAAAGCGGCAAAAGAACGATTAAAAAAGGAAAGAAAATTTAAAAAAGAAGAAAAAGAAGATTTCAAATAAAAAAAAAGAGATTTTAGTTAGAATTAAGAATCATGGACTTGGCACTTTTGAGTTTATTGCAACTGTAATAAAATATTGAAAAATATAGTTTGGAAGAATTTTATTGTATCTATCCATGATGAGCATCTTTGTGAAGAAAAACAATTCTTTTTTCCTAGCTAGCTTATATTTATTGCTCTTGAATGATATGAAGGTAGACCAGCAGATCTCTCGTTTTGTGCCTAATAATTTCATGAAAACACCAATCACCTTTAATTTAGTAATCCTAAAAGAACGAACTAGTTGTGTGGTCAGTGCATGACTCTAGTAGCTCTTAGAGTAGAAATTCAATTCTTAGCATGATAAAATGCAGCTTCTAGATAATAATAATAATTGACATTCATTGAACATCCACACTTGTCCTATAATGTAGGGCTTATGTAAATTTTATTAAAATTTACTCCATTAAAACTTAATCTGTAAGAAAAACTTACAGATGTCTCCTGTTATTATTGTGTTGTTTTATAATACAGTTTTACAAAAGGACACACAGTAAATTTGAAAGTGAAATAAGTCAGTCAGTGAAAGACAAACACCATATGATTTCACTCATATGTGAAATTGAAAAAAAAAACAAAAACGAATGAACAAAGGGGAAAAAGAGTGAGAGGCAAACCAAGAAACAGACTCTTAACTATAGAGAACAAACAGATGGTTACCAGAGGGGAGGTAGGTGGGGAGATGTTTGAATAGGTGCTGGGGATTAGGGAGGGCACTTGCTGTGATGAGCACTGGGTGTTGTATGGAAATGTTGAATCACTATATTGTACACCAGAAACTAATATTACACTGTATGTTAACTAACTGGAATTTAAATAAAAACTTAAAAAAATAAAAGGATAAAATAAAAATTAAAAATGTAATTTATCCTAGTTAAAAAGAAAAAGATCTAAAACCAGAGTTCTCCTTCCCAATTGTATTATTATATGTTTGCCTCAGGAAAAAAAAAATAAAAGAAGGAAAAAGAAAACAAAGTAAACCCTCTCTTTTAGAAATGACAAAGTAAGATTATAATTAAACTTTGGGATTAAACTTAATCTGTTTTCTAAAAAAAAATGAAAGACTCAATTATTTCGGATTTGTACTTCTTTTACTACATATATAATATAATAAAATGAGACAAGACAGTGGGTAAGATTTGAAGTAAAAACTAATCAATGCAGCTTGTATTCTAAAATGTATTTACAGGGGCGCCTGGGTGGCTCAGTTGTTAAGCGTCTGCCTTTGGCTCAGGTCATGATCCCAGGGTCCTGGGATCAGGCCCCGCATCAGGCCCCGCATCAGGCCCCGCATCGGGCTCCCTTCTCAGCGGGAAGCCTGCTTCTCCCTCTCCCACCCCTGCCGCTTGTGTTCCCTCTCTCACTGTATCTCTCTCTGTCAAATAAATAAATAAAATCTTTTAAAAAAATAAAAAATAAGATGTATTTACAAAGAGAAAATAAGGCTTTTTAAATTATGATATGAAATAATTCAGTTTGCTACATGGTATCTTTTAGTAATCAAAACATTTGTAAAAGGTGAGAGAGAGATCATGATGGACTGATTTTTCTAGATGATTCTCCTGTTTCATCCCCTGACAATTTTATATTGCTAGTGAAAGTAATGTCCACTATACAACAGTGTAAATTCATACCTGTTGCCCCATCTACTACTTACACTAACAAAAGGCCATGTTGCAATAACCCACTGAAGAAAGCTTAGAAAGAGTATCACATCTCAATGTTCAGTCCTTTCCCCAGAAATAAGTGAAACGGCTTACCCCAGGGGCATCCTCAGGTGAAATAGTCCTCACGTAAATGGCTTCTTAGAAATATTACAGGGCCCCGGGGTGGCTCAGTCGGTTAAGCGTCTGCCTTGGGCTCGGGTCATGATCCCAGGGTCCTGGGTTCGAGCCCCACATCAGGCTCCCTGCTCAGTGGGGAGTCTGCTTCTCCCTCTCCCCTCTGCTTGTGCTCTCTTTCTCTCACTATCTCTCTCTCTCAAATAAATAAAATCTTAAAAAGAAAAAGAAATATTAGGGAAGCAGCTGAAGTACATCATTCTGGAAAGAAAGTCTGGGTTTAAATAGTATCCTGCCAATAACATTCTGGTGGTTTCTATACATAATTGATGGATATGGTCTTCATAATCTGATGAAATCAATAGAATTTCCAGAGACACAAAAATTGCTCCTTCTCAAGGTGTTGGAAAGACTATTTTTATTTTGATTTTTTAGTGTAGTTGATGCACAATGTTACCTTAGTTTCACATGTATAACTTAATGATTCAACAAGTTCATACATTATTCTATATTTACCACAAATGTAGCTGTCACCATACAACACTATTACGATACCACTGACTGTATTCCTTATGCTGTACCTTTTATTCCCATGACTTACCCATTCGTATCTGGAAGCCTAGCTCTCCCACTTTCCTTCATCCATTTGAACTTCCAAATCTCATAGCCAAGTAGTTAAGTTGTGATAAAGGCACTTTTACAATTTTTCTAAGCCATTCCCTGTGCATATTGCTTTGTTTATACCACTGATATAAAAGCTTTCACTTATTTGTTTTTTTTTTTAATTTTATACAAGTGATAGCATGTACCTGAATTAAGTGCTTCTACTTCCTGTCTCACCTACAACTAGACTTCAGCATCTTTTTTTAACACAGCTGTCTAGGCAGGCAAGGGTAATCATTTATAGATGGCATCTGAGTTGACATTTGCTTACTATATTAAATAATATTTGGGCAGGAGGAAATATAAGAAAAAATTTTTATGACACTTGTGTGTTTTTTCATGCTAGGCTGTGGAAAGAAATGGAGGAAGTCAGCAGATTAGAACTCAAATTAGCTCTATGAACAGAAAACAAGGACAATGATGTTTAGCAAGACATCGCAAATATACTTTAATCAAAATATTCCATAGCGTCAGGGGTACCAGCAAGGAGTTTACTTTATTGTATATGATAAACCAAAGATCCTCAGAGCTGAAAAAGTCCTCCTCCAACTCTGTCTCTGGTGTATTTGTCTCCTCTCTATCACCTTTAAGAGTGGATTTCAAGATTCTGCCTCAGTATCTTCACAACTGAGGGAAGTTGCTGCTTCTTAAAGGCAATACACCTTTATTTTAGGGCAGCTTCAATTATGACATTTAAAAAATTTTTACCACCTAAGCCTTAGGCATGGGCCTTCCAGATATCTGAACACAGGTGATTTGTTTCCTTATTTATTTTATATTTCACTCAACTCAAAGTCTCCTCTTTTCATGTGATTTAACATCTCACATTGTTTCCTTATCTGCAAATGGAGAGGTTTGTACTAAATCCATAAAGTTCATTAGTTTTTTTTTTTAAGAGTGGAACTCTTTATATAAAACAAAAATCCCATATAATATCCTCATAAATACAATTTAGACCAGAAGATAAGTGGTTGGAGGGGGTGAAAAACCAAGAGCCCGATTACTTGGCTTCCCCTAGGTAGAAGTCTGGGGCTCCATGGCAGGAATATTGAAAAATATCATTACAAGCAACCATGAGCTCTATGAATAGCTAAAAATATTAGTATAATTGCTAAAGGTGAATTATCTCTTTCCCCGTAGGTGGCCTCCATAGGTGGTTCTGAGTCTCTTTGGTATCCTGGTCACTTTTTTGGGACACACCCCAGTGTATCGCACTGCAGGATCAGTCTTCAAATGACCCCTTTTAAAGACACAATTTTGAAATTGAACTTAAGATATGCAAAACTGATTATTTTGCTGGGTTTTCATAGAAAAATAAATCAATTAGAAGTGGTTTACACCAACATAATTCAGATAGACTTTGAAGATTTGATTATGTGAATTATCATGGATTATGTGAACTATCAATTACCCTTCTAGACACAAGACTCTTTTTCTTAAATATCTGAAAAATCCTGAGAACAAACAATATAGCTGAAGCAGCTCACATGCCTGTATGATCCTCATATATCATTAGATGAGGCAAAATATCATCCAGATCGTCTAAGCTCACATTTCAGTAAATCTATCTAAGTGTGGATGGTCATCTTGATTTGTTTTGCCAATCTATTGTGTTATACATCTAGAAATGATTTTTTTAAAAAAGGAGTCACTTAGATGCAGAGTATGGCTACTCTGATCCCTTTGATTACACATGACAGAGTTATACATTCCGGAGTGGCAATTTTAATTTTAATGTGTGTGCTTTGGGAATTTGTAAGTATGAAAATTAGGTAACACTTGGAATTCTGAAGGAAAATATTGGCTTTTTAGAGATAAAACAAAACTGTTTCATGATCTTTTCTAAGAGACTTGAATCTCAACCAATAGGATAATATTTAGTTTACAAATATTTTTTATTGGCACGGTATTAATGCTGTGTTTTCAGGAACATTATATTTGGTCACCAATTTCTGTCGTGTCCAGCTTTTCTTTTAGTTTAGGTTTTCAATTAGTATTTTGGGGAAGGAATGTGGAATTTGAATAAGAGAATGAGCATATCTATAATCACCATCATTAATTGAAATAATATATTTTCGATTTTTTCTGCTCTCAGTTACTTTTGAGATGTTTTCTATTAATGTGTTAATATGGCTCAACTATTATATTACTAAGGTTTCCTATTTTCATTGGATTGTAGAAAAGTGAGTTATCTGAATGAAACATTGTATATAAAAATAACAATGAACCACTAAAGAATTGTGCCATTCTTTCCGTGGGCCTTAGTTTTCCAATCATGTAACTTAAATGAATGCATTAGACAAGGTATAAGTGACTTATAAGTCTCCCTAAGACTAGGGAAGAAAAAAAGGTAAATGACTGTAACCCCCTTTGAAAGTCAGATAAAATGGCACATGTAAGCATAGATAATAATTATGATATTTTTCAAAATCAATTAACATTGAACAAAAGCGAGAAACAGATCCATTCAGCGTTCAATAAGGAGCAGAAAAGTCTTGCAGAACTCATTATCACATGAGCTATATACAGTTAAATTAACAAGCTATTTAAATTAGTCATTTAGTACCATTTTTACATAAAATTAATCAAAGTTGCATTTATGTCTGAGTTCTACATCTAAACACTCATACTATACAAAATATTTTGTGTTAGACCCTGAAGTATTATAAAACATAATTGGCAAATATTTATTAGGGTCCTATGTATGCATAGTGATATTGCTGCTTTAGATACAATGATGATGGGGACAGAGAGTCCTGTTCCCAAACTGGGTAAAGATCAACATTAAATAAATTAATACACAGGAATATCCCAACTACTAATAAATACTATAAAGAAGATGAAATGGAGTCATGTGGAAAAGAGGTTGGCAGGGCCTCTCTTAGAGGTAACCTTTTTTTTTTTTGGTAGTTTCAAGTTTTTATTTAAATTCCAATTAATTATCACACAGTGTAATGTTAGTTTCAGGTGTACAGTTTAGTGATTCGTCCCTTACACACAACACACAGGGCTCATCACAACCAGTGCCCTCCTTAACCCATCACCTACTTAACCTATTCCCTGCCCACCTCCCTCCAGCAGCCCTGTTTGTTTCCTAGAGTTCAGCATCTCTTATGGTTTGCCTCCCTCTCTGTTTTTATCTTATTTTATTTTTCCTTCCCTTCCCCTATGTTCATCTGTTTTGTTTCTTAAACTCCACATATGAGTGAAATCATATGGTGTTTGTCTTTCTCTGACTGACTTATTTTGCTTAGCATAAAAGTCTCTACCTCCAACCACGTTGTTGCAAATGGCAAGATTTCATTCTTTTTGATGGCTGAGTAATATTCCATCGTATATATATACCACATCTTCTTTATCCATTCATCAGTTGATAGACATCTGGGCTCTTTCCATAATTTGGCTGTTTTTGGTAATGCTGCTATAAACATTAGGGCGCATGTGGCCCTTTGAGTTAGTAGTTTTGTATCTTTTGGTTAAATACCTAGTAGGGCAATTGCTGGATTGTAGGATAGTTCTATTTTTAGCTTCTTTTAAAATTAAAAATAATTAGAGAGAGAGAGAGAGAGAGAGAGCACACACATGCATGTGAATGGGGAAGGAGAAAGGGGGAGAGGGAGAGAGAGAATCTTAAGCTGGCCCCACACCCAGTGAGCCACGTGGGGCTTAATCCCAGGACCCTGAGATCACAACCTGAGCTGAAATCAAGAGATTGATGTTCAACTAACTGAGCCACCCAGGTGCCTTCTATTTTTAACTTTTTGAGGAACCTCCATACTGTTTTCCAGAGTGGCTGCACTAGTTTGCATTCTCACCAACAGTGTAAGAGGGTTCCCCTTTCTCTGCATCCTTGCCAACACCAGCAACGTGCAAAAGAATGAAATTGGACCACCTTCTTACAACATATACATCATACACAAAAATAAATTCAAAATGGATGAAAGACCTAAATGTGAGACAGGAAACCAACAAATTCCTAGAGGAGAACACAGGTAGCAACCTCTTTGACATCAGCCATAGCAACTTCTTGCTAGATACATTTCTGGAGGCAAGGGAAACAAAAGCAAAAATGAAGTATTGGGACTTCAAGATAAAAAGCTTCTGCACAGCGAAGGAAACAATCAACAAAACTAAAAGGCAACCTTCAGAATGGGAGAAGATATTTGCAAATGACATATCTGATAAAACGTTAGTATCCAAAAATCTATAAAGAAATTATCAAACTCAACACTCCCAAAAACAAATAATCCAGTAAAAAAAAAAAAAAAGATGGGCAGAAAGCATGAGAAGACGTTTTTCCAAAGACGACATCCAGATGGCCAACAGACACATGAAAAGATGCTCAACATCACTTAGCATCAGGGAAATACAAATCAAAACTACAATGAGATGTCACCTCATACCTATCAGAATGGCTAAAATTAATAACACAGGAAACAACAGATGTTGGAAGTAGCTTTTGAGTTGAGATCTGATGAGAAGGAAAGGAGACAGGTATGGGATGATCTGGGAGGGGGGAGTGTTTTATGTGTAAATTTTATCAAGTATAGGTGTGTCGGTTGGAAATACATGTGGCCTGTTGAAGTGAGAGGGAAAAAAGTCTAGTATGGCAGGGGATAGTGAAAGAAGTGAAAGAAAAGGTATAGGGAGAAGCAGAGAGAAAATCAGGGACCACATAATGTAGGGCCATGTAACTGAGAAAGAAAAAAAAAGCATTCTTAACAGGTGAAAGCTGGCTTGGCATTCACAGCTAGTCAGTGATGTTTTCTTGAGGAACACAATGTCACAGAATATCAGCATCAAATAAGACAACTCTGTGATCACGATGAATCAAGAAATAAATAGCCCCCTCTGGAATAAGGTCTGAATGCAGACAAAAAGCATGAACATTGTCCAAAACTCCAAAAATGGTCAAACCTTTTATCTGGGCTAATGTGAGTGACTTCTGCTTCTTTCCCAATGCCAGGTTCAGTCTCATTCCATTCTTGCAGTCTAGATAAGAATTTTTAAGATACTTAAGAATGCCTACCAGCATTCAATCTAGATCAATGTCCCACTTCCTTAAACCCCTCTCAAAAGAAACGAACACATGCTTAAATTCCTTGGAAGTCATTTCTAATACTGTCTTACAGAGATGGCTCGTGGTTCCCCAATTAGTTATTATCTCTGTCATTGAAGTGAGTCAATAAACAAAATTTAGTTTAAGCAAGTAGATGCCTAGTGCTCTTTCACTGAAGGGAATTGACAAGACCATTATAAGGAGCATGGCATAGTATTTATCTTGGTTACAAGGAGAAATTTGCAGCACCACGCACTTATATTAGAAAAGTTGGAAAGGTTGCAAAACAGTGACATCAGCATCTACTTTAAGAGCTGGAAAAAGAGCAAATTAAATCTAGAATAAGAAAAAAAATGCATAAAAATGCAAAAAAAAAATGACTCTTAGCTAACTAGAAAATATGTAGATTTATAAAAAAAAACCTACAGATATTATCACACTAGTTGTAGAAGACTGAATATTTCATCTGTGAGACCAGGAAAAAGTCAGATATGCCCAATTTGATTCAACATGATCAAACTGAAAACTTTTTAATCTATTAAGATGAATATATAATTTTTAATTTTTAACCTATGAAAATATGAAATGCATTAATTGATTTTTACATGTTAAATCAAATTTGGATTCATATAATACCAAAGTGGAGGTCTCAGCCAGTACTGAAAGGCAAGGAAATAAATAACAGTATGTAGGAAAGGAAGAAATAAATCTGTCTTTATTTGCAAACAGCACATTGCCCAAGTAGAAAACACTACCATCTACAAAAGCTACTAGAACTAATATGTGTGTTATGGCTTCAGGTCATATTGTGAACATACACAAATCAGTTATGTCTATGCACTAACAACAAACTATATGGAATTGAATTTTAAAAAATCAGTAGCATTTAATAGCATCAGAAAATATGAAATACTTTGAGATAAATATGACCAAAAAATGTACTAGGTCTGTAAATAGAAAAGTACAAAGCACTGTTTGAAGAATGAAAAAGAACTAAATAAATCGAGAGACACACTACGTTCACTGACTGAAATACTCAATATTGTTTGCATGGCAGTTCTCTCCCAATTGATCTATAGATTCAATAAAACCCCCATCAAATCCCTACCTGATTTTTCGGGTAGAAATTGATAAATTGATTCTAAAATACATATGAAAATACAGAGAATCCAGAATTCCCAAAATAACCTTGAACAGAAGCAAGAGTTTTGAAGGATTTCTACTACTTAAATACAAGCCTTATTATAAAGCCCCAATAATTGTGACAGAGTGGCATTTGTATAAAGATGGACAAAAAGATCAATAGAACAAAATGAGTTTAGCATAACCACAGGCATACGTTAAGTTGATTTTCAGTAAAAGTGCAAAGCCATTGCAATGAATAAAAGATAATTTTCCAACAATTGTTGCCTGAACAATTTGGCATCTGTATTCAGAAAACTGAAACTCTATATTTTGTACAGCATATAATATTAACTGAAAGTGGATCATAAGTTAAAAATAAATTATAGAATTCCTAGAATAAAACATAGGAGAAAATCTTCATAATTTTTGGTTGGGCACATATTTTGGAGATATATCACCAAAAGTACTACCAATAAAGGAAATCTCATCAAATTAAAAATATCTGTTCTTCAAAAGACACCACTAGGTAAATTGAAAGACAAGCCAAAGACTAAGAGGAAATATTTGAATAGTATATATCTGAATAGAATTTATACATCGAATACATAAAGAATGATAAAAAATTAATAATAAGAAAATAAGCAAAATAGTTTTATCTACGCTTTACCACTTACTGCTGGATTGGCAAATGGATGGCAAAAAAGCTCATACACTGGTTTCAACACAAAAGGCTTGTACAAGAGTATTCATAACAACTTAATTTATTACAGCTGCAAACTGGAAACAACACAGATGTCCATCAACAGGTCAATAGATAATTAAATTATGATATGCATCTAAAGGAATACCACTTAGCAATAGAAAAAATGATGAATTGTTAGTACACACAATAGCATGGTTGAATATCAAAATAAGTTGGCTGAGTGAAAGAGACCAGACACAAAAAAGTACATAGTATGTGAGTCTAATATATACATTTTGACAGAAAACTGCCTGGGAAGGGGAGGGATATCTTAAGTTCCATGTATTAAGGCCTATAAGTAATTCTAGAATCTGTTCTGGAAGGAAAAAAATTCAGATGAATGAAAAGTTGCTACAACAGAGACACTTGAAAATTAGATTAGAGGCTTCTTGATTCTAGTCTTTGGTCAGAAATCTTATTGCCAGAGAATTTATAATAGTGGCGACTTCTCAGCAAGGCCATGAGCATTCCCAGTAAGCAAGATCATTACTCCCTCCTCTCTAGGACACCTGTCTCAAGGTCACTGTTAGATGCTGCCTTCATATTCTGCCTAAATAACTTGACCCTCTTCCTCCTAATGTTTGGCTTTATGACTTTGGTTCTCCTGGAGCTAAGTCACTCAAGAAATACTGCTGGTGCAATTTCCAGCAGTATGACTTTCTCTAACACTCATAGGTGAACATTCTTTCCAGGAATGCCCTGATAGGTTTTTTTCACAGAACCCAGCTGGATTTGCATAACCTCCACTCATAACCCTTGAGAAATTGTGAGAAGTAAGACTATTTAACACAAAGCTATATTAATAAGTTTATGTAATATAAAACACTTTGGTTCGGTTTATATAATCTCCTATCCACATGGTTTCCAATACTTTGCTTCTAAGAGCACACTTGAAGAGATTAAAACATTTCCGAAGCAACAGCAAACAAGTGAGACATAATTGCAATTCAATCATTTCCTAATGGTAATGATGTCTCACAGCATCAATGAAAACATCCACCGTTTGCACACTATTCATTTGATTGACTTTCAGCTTCTGTTTGACTAGGATTGTTTACTTTAAATTCCACAATCCTCCCTATATTCATTTTAAAGTTCTTATTTGAGTAAACATGCTCTTATTTTGATTCAGATTTGAGCCATTGCCATAGGTCTTCCTTTTATTTAGCAGCAAAATATACCCCATTCTCTGACTTACGCAGTATAACTAGCTTGCTTGCTGGCTTCCTTCCTTTTCTTTCTTTCCTTCCTTCCTTCCTTCCTTCCTTCCTTCTTTCCTTCCTTCCTTCCCATATTTTGCAATAGTATATGGCAAAAGTATTTTTTATGTAAGTCAGAAATTCATAACACAGTTATGAAGAATTCATGATACAGAAATAAGAACCAATTCATGCTGGATGTTGTGCATTGTACCCCAAACTAGTTTACTGTAAGAAGTACTGTCCTTAGACCAATGAAGCCTTGCCCCGGCCCAAGCCTCAAGGAGGTCAGTGTTTTGAAGAGACTTTTTCAAAATTGTCTATGCCATCCTCTGGTGCCTGGTCATTCCCCACTAGGTGACGCACCCCAGACCTAGATTAGGACCCCTATGGGACTGAGTCACCATTTCTCCATTTTGAGGTACAGTTTGATGCAACTTTTTCAGGGCTTAGCTTACAAGACTTTCTAAAGAGAAAGGTCTTATCCTATTTTCAAATTTTCAACAATGCCTAGATCCAGCTCAACTCCAAATCAGATTACCTTAGTGCCCTACTCCAGTGGTCTGATGGAATAAGGAGCATGTCCTTTTAAGTTATAAATATTTTTACTTCAGACTCTATTATTCTATTACACCAATGTCCTTCACAGAATCAAAAAATTATAAGACAAAGTAATTGCTTATAATGTATAATGTTGGAGAGATAAAATAGTCAATAAAAGCAAACTCAGACCCCAAAATTTAGAATAATAAGATATAAATATAACATTTTTGAGGAATCTGGTGGAAAAGTATTTAACAAATATGCAGACATAGGATCAGCAAAGAGGTGGCAATAAAATAAAACTAAAGAAAGAAAAAAATGACGTGAAATGAAAAATACAATGTATAATATTTGAATAAAAATAAAATTATTAGATTCACTTAAGTAGCAAATTGGACACAATAAAGGAAAAACAAGTAACTTAAAAGCAAATAACTGGGGGCACCTGGGTGGTTCAGTCATTAAGCGTCTGCCTTCGGCTCAGGTCATGATCCCAGGGTCCTGGGATCGAGCCCCACATCGGGCTCCCTGCTCTGCAGGAAGCCTGCTTCTCCCTCTCCCACTCCCCCTGCTTGTGTTCCTTCTCTCGCTGTGTCTCTTTCTGTCAAATAAATGAATAAAATCTTTAAAACACACACACACAAAAACAACAACAACAACAAAACCCCCAAATAACTGGGTCAGTAAAATATATACAAACTAAAACACATGGGGGTGGGGTGGGCATGACAATTTTGGAAAAACCATTGGTGATCTCTAAGTAAATAGTATGTAATTGGAGACCCAAATGGATTACCGAGATACCATGGGGTAAAAAAAGTTTGAAGAGATACTTGCCAAAACTGATAAAAGACATTGACTTACAGATCTAAGAAGTTCAACAAACTCCAAACCAGATAAATACAATAATAATACACCCAGATACATAACTACTGGGAGAAAAGAATGAAGAGAAGAAGAGAGGGAAGGAAGGAAGGAAGGAAGGAAGGAAGGAAGGAAGGAAGGAAGGAAGGACGGAAGGAAGGAAGGAAGAAAAGAAAAGAAAAGAAAAGAAAAGAAAAAGAAAAAGAAAATGAAAGAAGGAGGGAGAAGAGAGGAAGGAAGAAAGAAAGAGGAAAAATTTTTTAAAAAGGAAAGAAAGAGAAAAAGAGAAAGGAGAGAGGAAGGAAGTGTTTTAAAAAAAAGAAAGAAAAAAGCAGCCTAAGAATATGGCACTTACAGAACAGACACAAATGATGTTTTGCAAGAATGTCATTTTAAAATGCTGAAGGCAAAATAAGGAAGGAAGGTAAAAAAGGAAGAAAGGAAGGAAGATGGGGTAGCAGGAAAAAAGAAGGAAGGGAGGAAGGGAGGGAAGGATGGAGGGGAGGGAGGGAGGGAGGGAGGGAGGGAAGAGAAGAAAAGAATGACAGAAGTCAATGAGAAAGTACACTCACTATACAATTACTACTGACCCTAGGTCTCTGCACAGCATTCAGACTGTCTTCTGTTAGCTGCCTTGGGCATTTGTGTTAAACTAGCCCAATTCTTAGGTCTCCCAAATGAAAATGTGGGGTATTCCCTCACCAGTGAAAGTATTCAAGATGTTAAAACAGGTCATTTTGAGGGTTCAAGAACTTTTATTAGTTGCTTCCACATTTCCAGTGGCCAATCTGCTCTCTCTGGACCCTAATACCAGACACTTGTCAGAGGGCAAGGCACACTGAGAATGAGACCGCTCTAGTGTAAGAACATCACTTGAGGACAATTTCTTCTTTATCTGTGCATTCTCTTTCATCATATTTGGTCTCTCTGCTCCCTGAGTTTTACCTGTCCACTACCCTAGGGCTGGAGGAAAACATGTCTTTGGAAGGAAAGCCATGGTTCCCCGAGTTGGGAGCCCTCAGGCCACTTTCTCCAGATGGGACTATGCTTCTCGCAAAGTATTTTAGATTCTGAATAGTGGAGACACATTTTTAATTTAGGCGGGGACCAAGCGGTTGCAGTGCCCAGGCCTCCACTGGTGACGCAGAGCGCCCCTGGCTCGGGGCACTCCCGCTCCAGACTCACCTGGTGCCGAGGCCCAGCGCCAGCAGCCAGGCAGCGGGAAGTGCGCGGGGCTGCACTGCACGCGGGTCCCAGGCGGGGATCCTCCTTCCCTCGCTGCCTCCGCTCTCCCCCCTCCTCCGGGTCCTGTCGCTCCGCGGCGCCCGGCTCTGCTCCTGCGGTGGGCAGACAGGGATGGACGGACGGGCAGGCCCCGCTGGAGCTGGGAGTGAGCGCCGAGAGGCTGTCCCTACAGGAGAACCCTGCCCGGGACCGTCCGGCGCCGCTGCTCCCGAACCTGGAGGGCCCGTTGTCACTCGCGCAGGAGGCGGCGCGGGGAGAGGGAGGGGGGCCAGGCGATGGCCCCGCGCTCGGGTCTGCGCGTGGCGCACCCAGCCCAGGGGCCCCATTGATTCCCGCTTCTGTCCAGAATGGGGAGGAGCGGGGAGAGTGGTGGGGGCGAGGAGAACTCTAAGCTGACAATGACTAGATGGGTGTACTAGGCAGGAAATGGGGCCAGATTCACGGGAAAAGAGGCGTTTAGAGTCACAGGCAGGTGTCCCTCATCTGATTACACAGTTTAGGGCTGTAAAGAGGGCGTTTACACATGTTTTTCTTAATTTCTAAATTTGAGGCAGAGAGAAAGGGAGAAGCAGACTCCCCACTGAACAGGGTGCCCAAATCAGGACTCCATCCCAGGACCTGGAGATCATGACCCCAGCCGAAGGCAGACGCTTAACCAACTGAGCCACCCAGGCGCCCCTACACATATTTTTCTAATTAGAAATGCATGACACTCGGCGCCTGGGTGGCTCAGTTGGTTAGGCGACTGCCTTCGGCCCAGGTCATGATCCTGGAGTCCTGGGATCTAGTCCCGCATCGGGCTGCCTGCTCGGCAGGGAGTCTGCTTCTCCCTCTGACCCTCTTCCCTCTTGTGCTTTCTATCTCTCATTCTCTCTCTGAAATAAATAAATAAAATCTTTAAAAAAATTAAAAAAAAAAACTTTAAAGAAATGCATAACACTCCCCCTCGTTCAGGTGAGTGAGTGGGTAGCAGGAGTGAGTAATATCCAGAAATGCGCCCTGATCCCATAAAGCCACTGCAGGTTTCTTAACAAGTAAACATGAATTATAAAAAGGATAGGGGGCAATTAGGACGTGTGCTGCGTCTACATTTTGAAGATTTCTGATCTTCCTCTGGCTTTAACGTCTCTACTCCCACCAGCAGCTGACAGTGGTCTGGAACTGGTGACCAGAGTCCACTCACCTGCAGGGGTTCTTTTCCTCAGGTGAGGTTCATGAGAGAGACATAAATTTTAGAGAAATAAAGCAAAATGTTAACAATAATTAACAAGGTTTGGTGGTGTTGGAAGGAGGTTTTTGTTACTGTATTTTCTAAATATTCCAAAATTCCCATTAAAGAATGGAAAACTCCAAGAACTCAACTGCAGTCCTTTCCTTCAGATGAAACCCATAAAGAAGAATAACTGAAGAATTAATCAAAATAATAATAGTAATTAACTGAAAGTGATGGAATTGGAAAGAAGAGGATTTTGTTATTAGATTTTTCTATTATTTCCAAGTATTCTATGAGGTGCATGCCATATGCAATAAACTTTATTTTGAAAAATAAATTACAAAAATGAAATTATAAAACTCTTCTACAAAAATCTTTTGTAGGAAAAAAACCTCTGGAAAATCAAAATATATTCCACAGACTGAGATAAACAACTGTGGACCTTAGCAATAAAATAGGTAACTCTGGATCTTGCAAAATAACCTGGCTAAATTGTTGTTTATAAAGCATTACCAATTCACTATTTCACTGGATTCCCACAATCTTGAAACAGTTAGAAAGAGGAATTAATCATATGCTTGTTGTAAAGTTAAGAAACTGGACTTCATCAATGTAGTTTATTTATTTTCCTCTGAAAACAGAGTTATTGAGTTTTCCTGCACCCAAACAAGACTTACTCTTGGGAAAAACACAGCTAACCTAGTGCTTGGCTCAAAGTTGGGGTTCAGTAGAGATTGCTTTCAACAGAAGGGCACACAAGATAAACAGGTCGATAGGAATGCTTGTCCAAAGGGTTCGCCCCACATTTTCTATCTTAGGAGTATATTATTGACATTATTGTAGATACGATAGTTCCCTTTATCTCATCTTTCTGTTACATTATGTAAAACTCCTTCCTGCCTTTTCCAAGCCCGTTATGAAGAGAAAGCACATACACTAACCTATTATTTCTTTCTTTTAATGGAATTGAAGTAATAAGCATCCATGCAGAACAGAAATAATATATTTAAATCTCCACCTCACTAAAATAACTGAGAAGCAACATATGCAAACTGGATACACTCCATTGGCTAATAGTAAAAGTGACACAAATATAACTAGGCAAATCAACTCATAATTGAACTGCATATCATTTGGTAAGTGAAAATGACAACACCCTTTGTTAATACAGGATTCTGACTTTAAAGTTACAAAATACAATTTTATTTTGCCCTTGCTAGAGTTTGCTAATAGCTTTCCTGTTCAGTGTGAAAATTAATCATCTGAAATGCATTTTTCTACAATGACATGTGACCATTTTCCATTAAAAACATGTGTAAGTCAAACAGGGTTACAGAGGGGAAGGGGTAACGGGGTGATGGTATTAAGGAGGGCATGTGTTACGATGAGTACTGGGTGTTATATGTAACTAATGAATCATTGAACACTACATCAAAAACTAATGATGTACTATATGGTGACTAATATAATGTAATAAAATAAAATTTAATTTAAAAAAACTAATGATGTACTATACAGTGGCTAACTGAACATAATAAAAAAAGAAATAAAAATTCACTATCTTATTCTCTAAAAAAAAATGTGTAAGATAGGAAACACCATTCCCATTTGAAGGTATCATTATGTTTGCATGGCAAGTTTATATTTATTATTTCATGTGCTCATCACAGAAGTCAAGTGGATCCAGCATTTTTATTATACCTCTCTTTTTTGAGGAGTAGGTGGTCACAGAGAGGTCAGGTAAGTTTAAAAAAGTCACAGTCACTCAGTTTAAAAAAAAAGAGAGAAAGAGACTGTATTCCAACTCTGTATCACTTTACAAACTGTTGTGATAAAGATTCCTCTGAAACCACGAAAGGGAAAAAACTCTTGCCTCTCCTCAAATTTTATTACTTTCTTCTAGACATATTAGCATAAGGCAGCAATCCTTAACATCTTTATCAATTTAGAAAAAAAGATCAAAATAAACTTTGTGTGGACATGTTCACACAAAGTCAGTCTTGTATTGTCTTTGCAATTTATATCCAAAAATAATCCCCAAGTTTAACTGACCTGCTGTTCATTTTCTGTAGGGAAAAAAAATTATCTATCTTAGATGTGCGTCAGCCAACTTTATCTTGGGAATGAACTTGTATAAGATTTTGGAAATACTCATGGGGTTTAAGAATTATATCTTGAATTGTTATTGTTCAATCACACATCAGAAGTCTTTTCTTCTTGTGGGGATTACAGAACCATAATCCTTCATTGCCCAAGATACTCTCTCTCCTCTGTCACAGAGAAACTACAAATTCAGAAATTGATTTTATGGCTTCAGAGGGCTGATGTATAAATTTTAAAGATCTAGCAGTGCAGACAGCAAGAACTCTTAGCATAGAACAATCCATGGTGAATTGCAACCATTACTATTGCTACTGATGGAGATACTGCATATCTAAGTGGAATCTTACAAATGAATAAACAATTTCACTACAATCTCTCATAGTCTAGCTTTGATTTTCTTTCTGGATTTCTTTTTCTCTCTTGTTTTTTTTTAATCTTTTTTTAAGTTGTATAGGTGTTGTATAGATGTATATATGTATAGATAAAGAAATTGAGCCTCATGAATGTAGTCTATTTTCCTTTGAAAACTGAAGTGGTTTTTTTTGGAGGGTGTTGTTTGTTTGTATTTTTGTTTTTTGTTTTTTTACAACTAAGCAAGCCTTACTCTCGAGGAAAGCACAATCCCTGGGGTTCAGTTCTTGATGCACTTCCATGTTTATAATCAAAGTGGGCTTATTATCTTTCTCATGATTTTGACTTCTGCCAATAGTAGATAATTCCCCAATACATATAAATCTGAAAGTCATCCATTATTCCTACTTCTTCCTCTCCTCCTATATCATCAAGACCTGCAGACTTTATCTCCTATATGTTCATTTCATCCAACCTATCACCCCCATCTTCATTCTCAAACGAGAGGTCTCATTTAAGTATTCATGACCACCTGTCTCTAAACTGAACTCCTTCCACCATGGAGTGATTTATATAGGCTGCAAATCTCCTCCTTGGTTTAAACAGTCTTGGTAATGGTCCCTACTTTTCTTGAGAACATGTGCCTCTACTTTTGCTATTCTCTTCCATGTTGCATTTGAACATACTCATTCCTCTACTGAAAGTATATATTCTAAATAACATTGAAGTGATTGTAAAGATGAAGAAATATAACTTGAGTGAACTTAATTCTGTCCTTCTATCTAACATATGGAGCTTTTACTACCCAGACATGTTATACCTCATGTTATTGTTTTTCAGGATCTATTTGAACAGATTCCAAATGTATTTTCTCTCTGCCCTGCTAGGGGTAAGCAGAGGGTGATATGGGAATACTCAGAGCCTTCAAACAGTCTTGACACCAAAGAATGCTTTTCAGAGGATGCAACACCTGATTATATTCTTTAACAAGACAAATGGACTTCCATATAATATTTTAGTGGTTACATGTTTTTCACATATAGGGTATATATTATTCAATCTTCACCAAAATGTTATAGAGTAGGAACATTTATCTTAATTTTACTGATGAAAAAAATCTAGGCTCAGGAATGTTACATTAGTTGCCTGAAGTCATAGAGTCAGGAGGTAGTTGGACAGAGCTTGAAATCAGATCAACTTTAAAAAAGAAAAAAATAAATAAGAAAATTGCAAGTCAGTAATTAGCTCAAGGTCAATAGTGTCTGGGGAAGATTTGATTTGATCTTCTGATTTCTTGTTCAATCCCTTCTAATTCTACTTATCCCATCCCCATATTTTTCATTTCCTCCAGCAACAAATGCCACCTTACATTTACTCTGTACACTTGATTTAAGATACAGCACTACCTAATCCATGTAAACATTTGGAGATCAAAACTAATCTTCTGAAAATTTTCAAATAGATTAATGTTTATCAAGCACTGTAAGTGCCAAGTGTTGGACCTGTAATACCTGCTATAAACAACCAACCTACACAATCAAGGCATTCTCTAACCTACTTAGCTTTTCCAATGAAAAATGTTGAAACAACATTTTTACCAGTTTCCTAGTCATTAGACTGCCTATTTTTCACTTTAATTTTAAGGTACTATCTTGCTTTTTTAAAATTTTAATCCAGTTTATCACAGAAAAATCTGTATTGGATGAACACTATAGAGAATATCCATACATACTATTATATTTTTTCATTGCTGGGGACATTCATACACTTTCTTTGGGATTTCTGTTATTCTTCCATAACCTCCTGAAATAAAACTATGCATATGGTTGTTGATTGTGAATTTTACTCCACCAGCTCAGATATAAAAAAAAATGTAAGAAATAACAATCACAATGGAGGAGCTGTATGTCTCATCAGATTGGATCACTCACACTTGCCTCACATGCTACTGACTTCAAAGCTGAAATCTTAGGTAAAACCAAACCAACAGTCATTCACCAAATACTCACTAAATGACTATTTTTATGGGAGCAAGAAAGGTGAGTTAAAGCTACACCTACACACATGTACACACAGACTTTTGCATACATATATGTACATATAAAACACTCTTACACATGAATAAGATATATATATGATCAAAGTAATAGATATAAATATATAATCAAGATAATGTACATACAGTCAAGATATATACATATATACATGGTTCGTGGGTAGATAGGAGCTGCAAATTTGACCAAGTAAGGATTCCATCTCTTGACAAAAAGACTGGTATGAGTACCGAGAGAAATGCACGTGAACATATAGCACAGAAGATCACATCAAATGTGACATTTGGAGACTTCCCCAATAACATTTGAAGCCCCACTTCACACCGTTTCTGTGACTCCTGTGGGCTTTGAAAGTAATGGTAGCTGTCTGTCATTTCATTTTCCCTGTACTCATAGGGAAGAGGTGGGAATTTGCACCATGCCAGACCTTGATTTCATTCACTTTAAACAGATCCCAAACATTAGTTCCCATAGTCTGTGCTGGCTTGAAGTTTAGTTGCTACTCTTTGGATCTGCTCATTCAGACTACAAATACTAAGATTTCTAGGAATTGAATGATATATTTGAGTAATAATATTAAGATCTTTTTATATGGATCGATGTACAGGTTGAAATGATTTTGTTCATATAATTAGGTAGATGGAGATAAAAAGATGAACAGGATGTGTTGGTAGCAATGATATGCAATGCTTTAAACCCTTCCGAAGTTGTATGCTAAGAATCACAGAGTAATCTATCATCAGAATTCTTTATCTATCAGTTGATGACTCGATTAGACATCCCTTCTAATTTTGCTAAAAGGACATATGTTTTCCTGGTCAAAGCCCTAAAAGGGTTTCCCATGTTCTTACAGTGTTTGAAACAACCACATAAGGCTAGGCTGTCCTTGGTCTCCTTGACCTCACCTCTTACAAATGCCCCCTCACTCACTAAGCTTTAGTCATAATAAATTCCTTAGACACAGTAGGCACTGCTGCCACTTTAATTGCTTTTATTTTTTTAAGATTTTACTTATTTATTTGTTTATTTATTCTGAGAGAGAGAGTACAAGCAGGGGGGAGGGGCAGAGGGAGACGCAGACTCCCTGCTGAGCAAGGAGCCCAATGCTGCGAGGCTGAACTCCATCCCAGGACCCTGGATGGATCATGACTTGAGCCAAAGGCAGACTCAGAACTGACTGAGCCATCAGGCGCCCTTAATTGCTTTTATATTCCCTGTTTCTTCTCTCTGAAGTGCTAAAGTATAAATGTCACCTTTACAATAAGTACCCTTTCAATGATTAATGATTATGCTCTTTACTGTTGCAAACCAGCCTCTCTACCTTGACACTATCCACCTTCTCATGCTGTTCTTCATTTAAAAATCTTTATTATTCTACTGGCTATTTACCAAAAGAATACAAAAACACTAATTTGAAAGGATATGTGCACCCCTACATTTATTGCAGCATTACTACAAAAGCCAAATTATGGAAGCAGTCCAAGCGTCCATCTATAGATGAATGGATAAAAACAATGTGGTACATATACAAGGGAATATTACTCAGCTATAAAAAAGAATGAAATCTTGCCATTTGCAACAACATGGAGGGAGCTAAAGAGTATGATGCTAAGTAAAAGAAGTCAGAGAAATACAAATACCATACGATTTCATTCATATATGGAATTTAAGAAACAAAACAAATGAATAATCAAAAAAGAAATAAACTAAAAAGCCAGACTCTTAACTATGGAGAACAAACCGATGGTTGCCAGAGAAGATGTGGGTTGGGGGGGATGGGTGAAATAGGTGCTGGGGATTAAAGAGCACACTTATCATGATAAACACTGAGTAAGGCATAGACTTGTTGAATCACTATATTGCACACCTGAAACTAATATAATTCCAGTATGTTAACTGTACCAGAATTCAAATTTAAAAAAACTTTATTATTTACTTATTAATTTATTATATGTTTTGATCTCTTTCCTTACTAGAATATAAGCTCCAGGAAAGCAGGTAACTTACTGAAGATTATGCAGATGGCAGGAGAGAAGAGGATTGCAAATCAGGCAGCCCAGTTCTGGGGTCGGTACTCTCTCTTTGTTTTTTTAAATGGTTTTATTTATTTGAGGGAGAGAGTGAGAGAGAGAGAGAGAGAGAGAGACAGGAGTGGGGGATGAGGGGTAGAGGGAGAGGGAGAAGCAGACTCCCCACTGAGCAGGGGGCCCAATGCAGGGCTCCATTCTTGGACCCCATAATCATGAACTGAGACAAAGGCAGAAGCTTAACCAACTGAGCCATCCAGGTGCTCCGCTCCTGGGGTCAGTACTCTTAACCACTGTGTTCCAAGCCAAACTTGACTGCGCCACCTCCCAACATGTCCATTCCCTTCCCAATAAAACCACTTATTTGTCTCATACCTCTTCAGCCTCCTTTCCTGTCAATTATGATTGGTTTCTTTCTCTCTTCCTCTAGTAAAGGGAAGAGGTCCTTGAGTTCATCTTAGTTCTTAATATCATGTTTGCCAGTTGACATTGCAATGCAGTGTCACATTTTAGAATTTTTAAATTTTTTTTAAACTCACCAAAAATGAAAATGTATCATATATAGAAGATCATCTGTACTGGTCAGAACATGGGAGGAGGGTATTACAAAGGGAGAATTTTCATTTCTTCTATAGAAGAGCTGTGGATTTTGCAACAGCTGCATGACTTTGGGTAGCCACCTTTCTTTCCTGACAATCCAGTCCCCCTTTTGGAAAACAAATTAATCTAGTACAGCTAATGGGAATTTGTGTGTTAAGAAGATTGAACTTTTATCACAGGAAATAAAAAAAAATAAAGCTCTTATTATTTATTTTTCTCTCCCACTGCTTAGTGAAGATTGGAGACAAGAAAGGACTGAGCAAGCTGCTCCAGAACTTTCTATATCTGGGGGAAATTTATCTACTAGAGTACAATAATAGTTTTGGTTGTGTATTGGAGTTCAAACTTTGATTTACTTTTAGGAAATATTCTAGCTTCTTTTGTGGAAAGAGTAAATTTGATAAATGCTGTTTCCTGGGGCTAACTTGTACTGGTTCAATTAAAGTAACTCAATTGATCACTTTCCAATGGCACACACGTGTACACACACACGTACACAGACACGTACACACACACACTTTTCTCAAATATATAGGGACTGAGCTGAAAATGAGGAGGAAAGTTTTATTCCAATTGCTGTTCTTCAGGGAACTCCCATCTAACATACACTTAACTTGCCTGGCAAATTGTGTTCTGGTTTTTTAAAGGTACAGGAGCAAAGGTGGCATTTTACCAGGCACTTCCTAGTCATAGAGGAAACAGAAACTTGTGAATAATACATCTGTAGGGTTTGTCAGTTTGTGTTCTGACTTGAGGTCCATGTGGTCTAGAGAAAGTGAATTTGTCTTTTACTAGCATGATCACAGAATAGCAGTTTTGATGCTGATCTGTGAGATTGTTTTGTTCTGCGGAGGAAAACTATGGTCTAGCTTAATGTCAGGTCAGCTCTGATAGAAAGCAGTCAGAGGATGATTTTTTTTTTTTCCTTTCTCAGGCTCAAAATCCAGACATAGTTTTAGCAGTAACATACTCACAAATATATAGATATGGATATAGGCATAACTCATCCATTTTTAATAATGTAAGAGAATCAGCTTTTCTTATCTTTTGTCTCTATTTTTAAAAAAACCCTTAAACACTTGTATATAACATTGGCAGTTAGGGAATACTTTAGTCAACTGACTTCAAATAAGACATTAACATGCCTTAATTATATTAGATCAAAACTTCTTGTCGAAAACTGACCAGGAGAAAAGGGTATATGCTAGTACTTTATTGGAGTGTGTAATTTCAAGAATGCAAAAATGAGGGGAAAGGAAATTGAGGCAGGAAATGAAGGAGAAAAAATTCGAGAAAGCCTGGATATCACTTGGATCAAGCATTAGTGATGACTCAATCTCATGGAATTGTCTTCAGATTAACCAAACTACACACTCACTATTACATAATGACCATTCAGTAAATGTTCAGTTACTGTTCCCCATAACAGCTCCTGAAGAGTATACCATTATTTGGATGATTTTATTTTTCCAACTTAACAACTTCTTCACATACAACCTAGTAAACAAATACTATAAGAATTAAGATTTTGTCCCCATCAAAATACCATCCACTTTTTTCAAAGAAATGGAACAAATAATCGTAAAATTTGTATGGAACCAGAAGAGACCCCGAATAGCCAGAGGAATATTGAAAAAGAAAAGCAAAGCTGGCAGCATCACAATTCTGGACTTCCAGCTCTATTACAAAGCTGTTATCATCAAGACAGTATGGTACTGGCACAAAAACAGACACATAGATCAATGGAACAGAATACAGAGCCCAGAAATGGACCCTCAACTCTATGGTCAACTTATCTTTGACAAAGCAGGAAAGAATGTCCAATGGAAAAAAGACAGTCTCTTCAACAAATGGTGTTGGGAAAATTGGACAGCCACATGCAGAAGAATGACACTGGACCATTTCCTTACACCACACACAAAAATAGACTCCAAATGGTTGAAAGACCTAAACGTGAGATAGGAGTCCATCAAAATCCTAAAGGAGAACACAGGTAGCAACCTCTTCGACCTCAGCCGCAGCAACTTCTTCCTAGAAACATCGCCAAAGGCACGGGAAGCCAGGGCAAAAATGAACTATTGGGATTTCATCAAGATAAAAAGCTTTTGCACAGCAAAAGAAACAGTCCACAAAACCAAAAGACAACCGACAGAATGGGAGAAAATATTTGCAAATGACATATCAGATAAAGGGCTAGTATCCAAAATCTATAAAGAACTTATCAAACTCAACACCCAAAGAACAAATAATCCAATCAAGAAATGGGCAGAAGACATGAACAGACATTTTTCCAAAGAAGACATCCAAATGGCCAACAGGCACATGAAAAAGTGCTCAACATCGCTCCACATCAGGGAAATCCAAATCAAAACCTCAATGAGATACCACCTCACACCAGTCAGAATGACTAAAATTAACAAGTCAGGGAACGACAGATGTTGGCGGGAATGTGGAGAAAGGGGAACCCTCCTACACCGTTGGGGGGAATGCAAGCTGGTGCAACCACTTTGGAAAACAGTGGGAGGTTCCTCAAACAGTTGAAATTAGAGCTACCATTCGATCCAGCAATTGCACTACTGGGTATTTACCACAAAGATACAAATGTAGGGACCCGAAGGGGTACGTGCACCCCAATGTTTATAGCAGCAATGTCCACAATAGCCAAACTGTGGAAAGAGCCAAGATGTCCAACGACAGATGAATGGATAAAGAATAGGTGGTATATATACACAATGGAATGCAGCCATCAAAAGGAATGAGATCTTGCCATTTGCAACGACGTGGATGGAACTGGAGGGTGTTATGCTTAGTGAAATAAGTCAATCAGAGAAAGACATGTATCATATTACCTCACTGATATGAGGAATTCTTAATCTCAGGAAACAAACTGAGGGTTGCTGGAGTGGGGGTGGGGTGGGAGGGATGGGGTGGCTGGGTGATGGACATTGGGGAGGGTATGTGCTACGGTGAGCGCTGTCAATTGTGCAAGACTGTTGAATCACAGATCTGTACTTCTGAAACAAATAATGCAACATATGTTAAGAAAAAAGAAAAAGAAGAAGATAGCAGGAGAGGAAGCATGAAGGGGAGTAAGTCAGAGGGGGAGACGAACCATGAGAGATGATGGACTCTGAAAAACAAACTGAGGGTTCTAGAGGGGAGGAGGGTAGGGGGATGGGTTAGCCTGGTGATGGGTATTAAAGAGGGCACATTCTGCATGGAGCACTGGGCGTTATGAACAAACAATGAATCATGGAACACTACATCAAAAACAAATGATGTAATATATGGTGATTAACATAACAATAAAAAAATTTTAAAAAAAGAATTAAGATTTTGACATTATAGTTTCAGACTATAAAACACACTCACAAATGTACTGGATATAGCAGTTTCTTGTCTGTGAATATCAACAGGAAATAAATTTGAATTGTGTACCATATTTGAATATGATAAAAATATTTTATTTCACATGCATATGCCAACTGAACAAGATAAAGAGGTTGCTTCTTCTAGATCTGTGCATTCCTTTATACACATGCCTTATTTCCACATGTTTTGAAATATCCTGTGTTGAGTCTTTCTTGTGCTCTAAAAACATTCCTTTTATAGCTTTATCTTTTAGGTGCAATTTGAGTGCAGAACATGAGCTCCAATAAGGTTGAAATTTGGTGAAGTTAATAATGCGAAGGGAAAAATGTATTATCCAAAGAATGACTCCCAAAAATCCATCTTCCACTAACAGTCACCCACTATCAAGTCTTATTTTCCTCCTTGGCAAGTAAAGCAAACCTTTATTACATTGCACTATCTGTAAACTCTATTCATTTCCCATTTGTTGCTATTGGTTATGTAAACTTTATTTATTATTTTTCAATTGCTACCCAGGTGCCCTGAGGTGCACTTCTGTGGGAGGTCATTATTCGACCTGCCACACTATTCAATGTCTGTGGTAGCATGGTTGTAATAATTGTGTTTTTCCTGAAAAACTAGATTTATGGTCAGTTATGCTCCACCATCAGTACAAGCATAATCAAGGCAAAAGTTATCTCATCAATTCTCTGTCACTCCCCACCTCACCACCAACTTCCTATTTTTTTTTTTTTTTTTTTGCCAACTTCTGTCTTGGGAAGGCTAGCCATGGTGGGGCTTCCACTTGTAGCCTTCTTTTGGAGGAAACAACCTAATCATATCCCCTGAAGATCTGAGGTAAGACGTAGTGTAGATGATTCTCTTGCTGACAACATTCTCTTTTACTATATAGCTGCCTGGTATGGTGCTGAACATCTAACAGAAAGATGATTAATTTAAATGATCATTGGTTCACAAACCTCTAATTGCCTCCAAATATCTTTTACCCATATTCTGACTTAATCATAAACCCGGGTTTTTAGTTGTGAGTGTCAATACAAGTTCCAGGCCTCTACATGTAGGTATAGCCATTGACTAGGTTTTGGACAATGGAAATCAGTGTTGTGTGGAATTTCTGTTGGTTTTGGTTAAAAGGAATGCCCTTCAACTACTCTCTTTCTTCCTTACTGCTATGTGAAATAAAAATGTAATGAGTAGAGCCCCATCAAACATCTGGACCATCATGTGACCTTGGGAAAGCAGTAAGAAAAAATAGTACTGTTCCTTGATACAATGCAACCGACATAACAGAGCTGGATGCATAGCCCTGCTGGTAAATGCTTAACCACCCGTTCTCAGAGTAAAAAATGCCTTGATTTTTAGTGTTTTATGTTTTCTGTGGAGTAAATACACAGAATGAAATGGTTGACGTCAAGCTACCAATACGATGTACAGCATCACTGAGTGCGGAATTGGGGAAGAGATGCACACAATTGGCTATTGCAGTAAGATTTAATGTAGGGGAAATAAACTCCTATCTTTTCTAAGCCATTATTTTCGGGTTCTTTCCTACTCATGACCAAAAGAGACCTCAGTGGTATTGCTGGCTAGTGGCCTCTGAGGCTAAGGTGACAGCAGGGATAATGAAGACCAGACAGGGCCATTCAGATTACTTCTTTAGGGATTTCACACTGAAGGCATAGAAAGAGAATCACTGACTTGCAGTTGGATTATTTACAAAATGATGTACTAGGACATGCAGGGACAAAGCTGTTGTGTCATGTTAATATGGAGACCTATAAGGAATGTCAGCTACCTCCTGCCTGCAGACACCCATAATACTACCCAGCCTCTAGCACAGTTTTGGATCATGAATGGTCCTTAATTTCTGTCAGTTATGCATCTTTCTTGCTTCTTTTGGTTTCATTATTTTCTATTGCTTTTCTGTTTTCTATTTCATTGGTTCCCAATCTAGTCTTCATTATTTCCTTCCTTCTCCTTTAGGTTTAATTTGCTCTTCTTTTTCCAGGTGCTTAAGGTGGAACCGTCAATTATTGGCTTAAGACCATCCTCTTTCTACCATTAGAATTTAAAGCTATAACTTTTTCTCTAAGCATTGTTTTGGCTGAATTCCATAAATGTTGACATGTAGTACTTTAATTTTCATTCAAGTAAGAATATTTTTATTTCCTTTTTTATTTTTTATTTTTGACAAATGTGTTATTTAGAAGTATGTTCTTTAATTCCCACATACTTGGATACTTCTCAAAATTCTATTTATGATTTCAAATTTATCCATTGTGGTTGGAGAATATGCTTTGAATGATTTCAATACTTTTAAATTTATGGAAATTTATTTTACTAGCTAGCATATGGTATCTCCTGGAAAATGTTCCTTGTGGGCTTGAAAAGAATATGTATTCTTCTCTCATTGGCTGGAGTGTTTCATAGATATCAGTTAGCTGAAGTGAGTTGGGTGTTCATTCAAGTGTTCTCTATCCTAGATAATCCTAGATGAATTTCTCCCTAGGGATCCCATCAACTATTGATGGTAGGAATTTGAAGTACTCAATAATCAGTGTTACTCTGTCTTGTTAACAAAATGTTGTTGTAGAATCTATTTTATCTAATATTAGTCCCATTTTTTAGTTTGTTTTTTATTTTTGTTTTAGCAATTATCCCACTGTTGGAATAACTTCGTATAAACCAATGACTGGTCAGAGATTGACCTCAAAACACCTTGACCCAGTAAGGATTCCACTCTACCAATGCAACCATATGTGGGTTGGGTGTACATTCAAAGTTCAGGCAGGTTTTGAGTCTGCCACAGTTTTTGCTTTCTCACAGGTCCCTTCAAGTCTCTCTTGTGCGTGTCTGCAACCACCCAATCAGCCAGGGTTTGATACAGAATGTGGACTCCCCCAGATCTCCCCCACGTGAATCTGCGGTCTCCCAGTTGGTCAGGCATGTGTGGTGATTGTCACTCACATCCAACATCCCCCTTTTAAATTTCTAAGTATAGGTCAATTTTCAGAAAAGAAAAGCTGAAGGGTAATATGTTATAGTTGAAGTAACCAAATTAGCAAATACATAGAAGTATAGCCCATGCTGTGTGAGGCCTGGATAGTGAATCCCTGGCAAGAATACTTACCTGAAGAATGTTTCATAAAATTAAATCATTCCAAAAAAGAGAAGACAGCTTTCTTTTCTGCCATGATTCACCAAGTCTGGACAAAAAAAAATTCAGTGCTAAGTATCACTTTTCTCCTAGTGTCTCTTCTTTTATGTAATAAATCATTTATTGCTTTCAACCAACGTCCTTTTTTATTCTCCTTGCAGAGAATTCTTCAAATGAGACAGAAATTTACTCAATAGCAGTTTATCATGGCATGTGGCCTTGAACATTGTACCTTAAATACATTCTTGTTTCTTCCTTATTAGGCCTTAAAAATATAAGTGATCATAATGAAATCCTGCTGCTGCTGAAAGTCTTATGTACCCCCATGGTTCTATTTAAATAACTAGTTTCTAGAATCTTCTTTTTTATAGCAGGTAGGCTTTTTTTTTAAGAGTTTTTAGTTTTTGTGAATTTTTTTAGTATTATTTTAAAGAATAGATCTTCCTAGTATTACATAGAGAGATCTATATATATGATGAAAGATATATATGTATATATGATGAAAAGAAAGATATTAATAGTTTATCATGTAAATGGCACTATGAAATAAATGAAGAGCTCAGCTACCCCTGAAAGTCCTCCAGCACACTTCATTTTAGGAGAAAGCTTTCTCAGAACCCGGCAAAAGAAGCATCTGCAGACTTTAGCTATGATCATACTTATTTCTAGACATTTTTATTCCTTACCAAATCGGTTCAATCACATTAACCATCTACTTACATAGCATTAATAATTTACATAATGACTTAGAATCCATTATTAATCTTCGGTAGAATCAGGATAATAGTATCAAGTTACAGGAACCTGGAATGCATTTGTTAGTTTATGGTTTCCCATTGCTGGCTGAGTTATTGTTAGCTTTTGAAAAGGCCCTTAGTGACTAAATGAAACAGGAACAATTTCCATCTACTATAATAAGCCCTTGCATCGAAAAAGGGCTTTTAACTTCACCAAGTATTATTACTCGCACTGCTTCATTTCATCTAAAAAGCAGTCCTGTCAGGAAGAGATAGCAATTTCCTGATTGCTATTGGATTCAGATCTCAGAAAATGAGGCAGAGAGTTTTAATGACTTCTCAAGGTCACATTGCTTGCATCAGAACTGGGTTGATACCCCAAAACTCATAAGGGAGAAAGGGGATCACATTGGTGTTAATTATTAACTAGAATGAGTGAGGTCCTACACTATATACTAGAGGCAATGTTTATCTCACTCAAGAGAAAACTCCAGTGAGTAGGATCTTTCAAAGTGATTTCACAAATGAAAATGTGAAGCTCTTAGGGACAAAGCAATTTACCCAAATTATATTCCTAACATCAGAGCTGGAATTAAAACCTAAAATTTCTTATTGGCAATTCAACACATGATTATATACTCCCTATCCCTAACTGAGAACCAATATTAATATTTCTTTTTTTTAAAGATTTTATTTGACACAGAGAGAGAGCATAAGGAGGGGGAATGGCAGGCAGAAGGAGTGGGAGAGGGAGAAGCAGGCTCCCCACAGAGCAGGGAGTCCAATGTGGGGCTCTATCCCAGGACCCTGGGACCATGACCTGAGCCTAAGGCAGACGCTTAACCAACTGAGCCACCCAGGTGCCCCAATATTAATATTTCTTAATATGTGTTAAGTACTTACAATACAGCAGGCATTGTATGAAGAACTTTTAAATGGACTATATTTCTAATTAGAGATGTCATAGGAAAATAGAGGAGGCCACGTTTGCATTAAGACTTCCCTGCTATATATATGCCAAATCAATTTACTTGGTGATTTGCTAAAGATGAGGTGAATTAATCCATTTGTGTATTAAGTCCCTTGGGTAACTGTCGCTTAAATTGGAGCTACACACAGCACTTGTAATTGCTCATGGCAAAACAATTTCAGGCATATAAATATCCCTCTAAAGGCTACGTTTAGCTGCTCAATATTTCGACACCTGGCTCTTAAAATCAAACCAGCTATGTGAATTTCCCTGGCATTAATGTCACTTTCGTATCCCCTTTAACTGGAAAAGCATTTGTGAATATTCTCTGGCATCACTGCATTATTAATTCACTAACTACAGATTAAGTCTATGTAAATCCTAAAGGAATGAAATTGTTTACTTTTTATATCTCACTGGATTCACACACTCTTGGAAAAATAATTTCAGCATCAAAATAAAATAAAAGCCGTATTACATTAAATATTAATCAACTTATTAAATTTCCGTAAACATAATATCATCCCCCAGAATTATTCTTATGAAGTGCAGGTATTCATATGTCAAGTTAAATCACATTTAATGCAACTCTCACTTTTTTTGACTGGTCTTGCCATAGAGGATAATCCTCCCGATGGAACTGACAGTAAAAGGAAGATTTTTTTTTTCTGTCTGATGTTGGCTTATGAATGCCACCTGGCATTCTGACTTGTTAAACTTGAGAAAGTCTCAAAATGGACCCTTTAGAACTGCTGTCTAGAGGTCAAAATAGCGTACATTCTGTTTCAAAATGGTGCCTCTGTTGATGACATTTTGAAGAGATGTAAAATCATCAGTCTCCCTTCTGAAAAGCAGCTTGCTTAGACCTTTGTGGGGAAAAGAGCATTTTAGCTTCTATAAACATCGAACATCAGGTTTTCATTCCCTTGGGCTGAGTGCTTAACTTCAACATGGAATATCTTCAAAACACAATTTATTTTTAATAATTTGTTATAATATTAATGAGGCAGAGATTGATCCATTAAAGACGGATCCACTATGGTGCAAGTCTATCATTTGTGTTTAAGAGAAAAACTCTTAAATCATTTGCTTACATGGGTTCCTAAAATCGCATTTCAAAGTTTCTTTAGCTTCCTATTGGCCATTTTTAAAGTGGACTGGAAATTTGGAATTAATCTTGTATTAAAAAGTGTAAAAATAAAAATAGTTCAAATAAAATATGTTAAAACATTTTCTTTTTTTTTCCCCTTTTCAACAGTAAATGCAATCAAATGTGCCAGAAATAAACTTCCTCAAAGAATAAGATGCACTGAAGCTTTTATAACTATCAAAAAGTCCTTTTTGGACTTCCCATATTGATTCTCTTACAAATAAAAAACAAAACAGACAAACAAAAAAAAAAACATGGTATTTATTGGAGGAGTGGTTTAATGACTGAAATCTATCAGTTGATGGTTTTGTGTTGTTAAAGTTATTATAACAAATCATTGTCCAGATTGATCTCTCTCATCCCCTTCCCTGCCTCAATTTAATAGGGTAGTTAAGTATTTATATGAAAGTGTTACCTTCCAGATCAGAGTCTGAGCCCCTTGAGACAATGGGGATTTTCTTAGCACTTTGCAAATCTTTATAGCTTCACCTGTGACTAATTAGAACTCAATAATGTAAAAGTGAATTGATTTTTTCATGTCAAGGAAATTAGTTAATTTGTAATTAGATTATCTTGAAAGTCATTGCCTTTTTTCCTACATATTAGAAAGGTTTTTTCTAATAGTTATATTTGTTTATCAGATAAAATAAACCCACAGTTACTACCTATTTATTTTATTGCTGCATCTACTGTATCATCTATATCTCTACCTATCTATGCGTGTATGTGTATCTGTCTAGATAAAATTCAACTAACCACAACCTGATGAGGTACATCCTACTGTCTTCCTTTGAATTATCCAGTTTGTCATAGCAAGAGGTAGTGTGCTGGGATCCAAATCGTTTCTTTGCGATTCAAAGACTGCACACTTAACCAGCATGCCTAAGAGAAGAGACCTAAGAAATGTGGTTATGCTTACTTCATCTTAGCTTGTTGTTTTACAGATGTGTAAATTTGTAGATGAAACTCTTACATTTGTGACTTAAAGTTTTGAATTCGTGAATCAAAGTGTACAGCACTTTTAATTTTGATGAGGGATGTATTAGCATCCCAAATTGTAAGTCACAGAACATTTACCATCTTAGTGCAAGCGTTTGTGCACCTGTCAATCTGAGACATTTTAGGCAATGGGTAAAAATTCTTCTTTTCTTCTGAAAGCTCTTTTCTTTCTGGAACTTTCTGCTCCCAGTAAGTTTATTCCCAAAGACATGCATAATGAGAGTTGCTGTAATACTGAAGTTAGTAGTGTAATTGTGAAAAATGAAAGTAAGCATGCTTATAATCATGCTTTACTCAATGTAAAAATGTAACTTAATGATCCAGGAAAGTTGGTGTTTGTCATCTGATAACATGATTTATATGCCATAAAATTTTTTAAGCAGATAATGAGAGCACAACATTCATAAAAAAGGTTGCCAAAGGAATAGTTTTTTGCTAATGTTAAATTATATATTTACTTCAAAGTAAAGTGCATTTATAATTGTTTAACAAATGACCAGTGCATTTGTAGAAGTCCGTCTCTTCCCTGCTCCCCCGTTTTTGGTATAAACTCTGAGCTAAGAATTTATTTAAAATAGGAAAAATTGCTAAAATTGCCAGTAGTGATTGGGTTATCTTTCTATCCTCTGAGACAACTGTTTTACTGTGGGATCCTTTTTCTCTTCTCTTTGGTTTTTTTTTTTTAATCTAGAAATGACAAATGGAGAAATTTTAAAAAGTCAACCAAACGAGCTAAGAGAGCTAATTAAGACACTTGAAGAAGCATAGGTTCCAAAATAATTGGACCTATATTGAAGAATATTCTACATATTTTTTCTAAAGCAACCATCCATATGATCTTAACTCCTTCTCTAGAATTATGTATATTTAATCAAATAAAAAAGTGCAGTTCTTACCAGCAAGATATATTTTCTTGAAATTAAGATGCAGGCAGCACCAAGGAAGAATTTTTTCCTTTCGAAACAAATTATAGACATTATGGTCTATTTTATTGTTATTGTGTTCTATTTTATAGCTTTAATTTCCAAGTGTTCAGGTTTTAAAATCTGCCATTAAAATTGAGATTATTTTGTATAGGAGTGCTCTGATTTTACCAAATCTGAAGATGCAACATTTTCCATATGATTTTACAAAATAGTTTCTGGATACTTTTTTTTAAAGTGTTTTTTTTAAAGATTTTATTTATTTATTCATTTTAGAGAGAGAAAGCCTGAGTGAAAGGAAGAACAGAGGGAGAGGGAGAGAGAGAATCCCAGCTCTGTGCTAAGCATGGAGCCCAACATGAGGTTCAATCTCAGGATCCTGAGATCATGACCTGAGCTGAAATCGAGTCAGATACTTAACCAACAGAGCCACCCAGGTGCCCCTAAAAGTGTATTTAAAAACAGTTCTTTTCAGGGTTAACTGAGTGGCTCAGTTGGTTAAGCGTCTGCCTTCAGCTCAGGTCATGATCCCGGAGTCCCGGGATCGAGCCCCATGTCAGGCTCCCTGCTCAGTGGGGAGTCTGCTGCTCCCTCTCCCTCTGCTCCTTTTCTCTCTCTCTCTCTCTCTCTCAAATAGATAAGTAAAATCTTTATAACAAGAACAAAAAACAGTTATTTTCAGTTGCTGAAGTACTTTGGATTTATCACCTCCTTTGAATGTCACAGCAACTTTGAAAGTAAGGTGATATTCCTATTTTAGAGAGGATGAAAAAGTTGAGGAATGAGTTACCATGCCCATGATGTTACTGAGAGTCTGCCCTGGAACTCAGCCTCAGGTTTTCAATTTGCAGTAGAAATACTAAGGAGTATCAAAATTGTTCACTCATCTCTCACTAAGCAGAGAACGAGAGTAAAATTCAGTTGTTAATAGCCTTCACTTTAATTAATTCATTTGTTTCTCTCAACAAATGTTTTTAGTGGCATCGACTATGTGTACTTACTGCAGTGAAGAATTGATGGCCTACCCATCCTCTTCTAATTGTGTAGGGAATGGGAGAGAAGGTGGGACTGACCCCATGTCCACCTACCAGCACTGGGCCTCGGTTGGCCTAAACAATCAGTAAATATAACCTTGATCTATGTCAATCAGTGCAGAGTATTCCATGCCCATAAGTCCTAGTTCATCTGCAGGCATTTGAATGGATGAAAATTGGAATTTCTGTTCCAGGGTTAGAGAAGAGAAGTTTGTTCTCTGCAGATTTGGCAGCAAAGCTGAAGGCAGTCACTGTGGAACTAAATGAAGAGCAAGCCCCAGAATAAGATGACACTCATACGATGGAATAGAGAGAAAGAAACTGGGCCTATAATGACATAGATGGATCAAAATGATAATGAAGCTCACCCTACCTCTGTAATTACAGTTACATGAGACAGCAAATTCCTTTTACTGTTTAAGACAACTTGAATTTGGTTTTCAGGTTACTTATAACTGAAAACATTCTAACTGATATGCTGTACATATTACATAATCATATCATCAGTTTAAAAATGTTATTGCTGTTTACAAGGGCAAGTTAAAGCACCATCTAATTTATAATCACAGAGTTTTCATGGAATAAAAATTGGATGTTGTTGTGTAATTAACTTTATTTAGCTGTGTATCTTTTTATTGATTTTTAACATTGTGCACTTCAAGACTAGATAACCAGCTCCTTTCCTCAAATTATTTTGTGACAAATTCTCAACTGGCCCTTCTGTTGTGCTTAAAGAATAGACATATGTAAGAGCTCACCTTCTTGCCAATCACTCTCACGGACCTCACTGACAACACTCTTGTCTCAAGATAGTTGCCAGTCTGAAAACTACTGCTCAAAGCACAACATGGTCTTCAGAATGACAACAGAATGATGGATGGAGGCTGGTCAAATGCATACTTGCTCTCATTTGGGAGAAAAATAATGAATGGGCTTTGTTGCGCTGGACAAAATAATCAAGTAGACGAGAGAGTTGAGGCCATAATGCACCTTACAAGCAGGTAAAGGCAAAGAATGAGCGCGTGCTGCCAGCTAGATGGAGCTGAAACTATTAACAACTGCATGGGAACTTCATTTCTCAGAATATCAGATTCCAAGGCAGGAGTTGGTTTGTGAAAATTGGACTGCAAACAGACTTTCAAGAACCAGGTCCATAGAGAAGATGCCGAATTTAAGCCATGATGCACATGCAAATTGAGTTAAAGATTTGCAATCCAAATTTAGGTCTGGAAGGCAAACTGAATGAGCAAGGTTAAGAAAGTGGTATGGAAAACATGTACATAGATCCAGATGATTTTGCCAGCCAAGATCTTCTATGGAATGGAATCATTTTACAAGATTTCCACTCTAAGCCCTGCTGTCATGTTTCTTCAGGCTTACCTTATTACGTAGGCATTCTGTACACACTCCACACTTGCAGCCCCTCCACCTCTTCTTGTAAGGCCTGCAGTCTGAAGCAGCCAGTCTATATCACATCTTTTGTTCAAAGCAATGGTTGAGTTGGATCCTGTTGCAGTGGCAGATTATTGAGTAAGAGAGAAAGGCTTCCTGCTTCCTAGTGTAGATATTCTGAGACATCCCTAGAGAGTTGTATGTTTGCCTTCCTGAGAATCAATGACTACAGCTTTTGCTTCATTTTGAAAAACAAATGTCCCTAGGAAATGTAAATTTCAAACAGTTACATTCATTCATACTTTAGAGAGCAGAGTGCTCAGAGAGAAATTTCCCATAGAGGGCAGGGAAGAAGCATATGGACATACTGCTTATACCTTAGTGATACCATAAGTGAAACATGTATTCTATTTTTATGGACATAGGAAGTTCAAGAAGAGTACAGGTCATATCATGAACAATGATTTATAATGAATTGGATGAATAATTACATTCATAACTTTTCTAGTGACAGATAATATCACACTTACCTAAAGGATGTGTATTTGAAACATGTTTGGAAGTAACTAATTGAAAATCAAATGAAAGACATGCATGATTTCAGTTAATAATAATCTGTTTCTAGAGAGTTCACATATTATCATCTGGAGCCCACAGGAATTTGTATAAGACTTCTGTTTTGTGCAGAAGCAGCGTGATTGTCATATGTAACATGTACAAGTTGGAAACTGCCTAAAAATGTTTACATTTGTTGACATAGAGAAGTAATTTAATTAAAAATGTATTGTTTATTGTTATTAAGATTATTTTGTAATCAGTTGAAGCTAATGAAATTCAAATATAATGCCTATTCCTATAATAAATAAGCCCAAACCTCCCCTTTTACTTGTTTGAATTTTTATACATTGTGATATAAAAAGAATAATCAAGGGGCACCTAGGGGGCTCAGTCAGTTAAGCATGTGCCTTCGGCTCAGGTCATGATCCCAGGGTCCTGGCATTGAGCCCCACAGCGGGGTCCCTGCTCAGTGGCATGTCAGCTTCTTCCTCTCCCTCTCTGATCTCTCTTGCTCTCACTCTCTCTCAAATAAATAAATAAAACTCTTTAAAAAAAATAAAAAGAATAATCAACTGGATTTTTTTTCTATTTCATGTATTTTACTTTTTATAGCCTACAGATATGTTTTTCGGTTGTTATCTGTAAGTACATCTCCACATAGATTATAAGAAATACAAGTAAAATGTTAAAGTTATATTAGATACAGTCATCACTATATTTTAAATTTTTCATTGTTTTTTAATTTGTAAAAGGAAGTTGATTTGATTACTTCAACTTCCCAGATGTGGATATGTCATCTGGGCATGATTTTGAAGAATTACTATCACATTTAAATTTCTCAATGATTGGTTATGATACTAGTCTTCTCAGACTGCCATAGTAAAATACCATAGACTAGGGAGCCTAAACAACAGAAATTAATTTTCTCACAGTTCTGGAGATCAGAAAGTTCAAGATCAAGTTTCCAGCAAATTTCAGTTTATGGTGAGAGCTCTCTTTTTGGCTTGCATATAAACTCGTCTTCTTTCTGTGTCTTCACGTGGCAGAGAGAAACTCTGGTCTCTTTTCCTTTTCTTATAAGGACACCAATCATTTCAGATAGGGCCTTATTCTTATGACCTTTTTTACCCTTTATTCCTCCCTTAAAGTCCCTATCTCTAAATATAGTTGTACCGGGGTTTAGGGCTTCAACACATGAATCTTAGGGGGACACAATTTGGTCTAAAGCAGAGACCTTTCAGCATCTGCGTAGCTTATGTTTCCTCTGTTTAATCACTGCTTTGATTTGAATACAAATTTAAAAATATTTGAATAAATCAATGATGTAAGCATGCCCATCTATTCTCCATCTGATTTGTTACTGGGAATTTCAAATCTGTTCCATTTTAAAGGAAAAAATATTTAAATATGTAAATTATAAATTCATATATACTTACATGTATATATGGCATTCCTTTATTAAATAACGTGAACCAGACTATACTTTGTGATTTTTGGAGGGAATAACAAAATGGTAGAAAAATATTTATGTATTTTATAATGGCAGATACCAGTTACCTTATAATAAGATTAGAGTTTAGGACTATGGTGAGTGCTGTGAATTGTGTTGAATCACAGACCTGTACCTCTGAAACAAGTAATACATTATATGTTTAAAAAAAAAAAAGATGATAACAGGAAGGGTAAAATGAAGGGGGTGGAAATTGGAGGGGGAGACGAACCATGAGAGACTATGGACTCTGAGAAAGAAACTGAGGGTTCTAGAGGGGAGGGGGTGGGGGATGGGTTAGCCTGGTGATGGGTATTAAAGAGGGCACATACTGCATGGGGCACTGGGTGTTATATGCAAACAATGAATCATGGAACACTACATCAAAAACTACCGATGTAATGTATGGTGATTAACATAACATAATAAAATTTAAAAAAAAGAGTTTAGGAATATAAATCTATATCATTCTGAAGGTTTTTCTTCCTGATATATAAATAAGCATATATTAAATACCATTTCTTCCCCTGTATCCTTGTAAACGGCATCTTGTTATTATTTTTCGATGTTGCATTTGCAAATCCTGAAGTAGACTACTTTCTCTCTTCTCTCTTCTCAGCCACTGCTGAGTCTTCAGAACTTTTTCTCATTTTCTCAGCCACTTTTTATTTTTAACCATAAGAACATGTATGTTCCTTATAATTTGGACAAGCAGAATTTCTGATATATTGCACTCACTGTATGATATTCACTCAAAATACATTTTAGTAAAATTGAGTTCTACAACTGAGTAGAAACCAAACTGGGTAATTGCTAAAAAAGTAATCTATTTCTTAGGAAAAGGCAAATATGTCCCCTCACTCATTCCCAGTCTATTTTCTTTTATGTTACTTGTATCGAAGAAGCAATGCTTAATAAGACTAGTGGCCTAACAAGAAGATCTAACAATTGTAAATATCTATGCCCCTAACATGGGAGCAGCCACTTTTATAAGGCAATTAATAACAAAAACAAAGAAACACATTGACAACAATACAATAATAGTGGGGGACTTTAACACCCCCCTGACGGAAATGGACAGATCATCTAAGCAAAAGATCAACAAGGAAATAAAGACTTTAAATGAAACACTGGACCAAATGGACTTCACAGACATATTCAGAACATTCCATCTCAAGGCAACGGAATACACATTCTTTTCTAGTGCCCATGGAACATTCTCCAGAATTGATCACATCCTAGGTCACAAATCAGGTCTCAATCGATACCAAAAGATTGGGATCATTCCCTGCATATTTTCAGACCACAGTGCTTTCAAACTAGAACTCAATCACAAGAGGAAAGTTGGAAAAACTCAAATACATGGAGGTTAAAGAGCATCCTACTAAAGAATGAATGGGTCAACCAGGAAATTAAAGAAGAATTAAAAAATTCATGGAATCCAATGAAAATGAAAACACAACTGTTCAAAAACTTTGGGATACAGCAAAGGCACTCCCGAGAGGAAAGTATATAGCAATACAAGCCTTTCTCAAGAAACGAGAAAGGTCTCAAATACACAACCTAACCCTACACCTAAAGGAGCAAGAGAAAAAACAGCAAATAAAGTCTAAACCCAGCAGGAGAAGAGAAATAATAAAGATCAGAGCAGAAATCAATGAACTAGAAACCAAAAGAACAGTAGAACAGATCAACGAAACTAGGAGCTGGTTCTTTGAAAGAATTAACAAGATTGATAAACCCCTGGCCAGACTGATCAAAAAGAAAAGAGAAATGACCCAAATCAACAAAATCATGAATGAAAGAGGAGAGATCACAACCAACACCAAAGAAATACAAACAATTCTAAGAACATATTATGAGCAACTCTATGCCAGCAAATTAGATAACCTGCAAGAAATGGATGCATTCCTAGAGATGTATCAACTACCAAAACTGAACCAGGAAGAAATAGAAAACCTGAACAGACTTATAACCACTAAGGAAATTGAAGCAGTCATCAAAAATCTCCCAAGAAACAAAAGCCCAGGGCCAGATGGCTTCCCAGGGGAATTCTATCAGACATTTCAAAAAGAATTAATACCTATTCTCCTGAAACTGTTCCAAAAAAGAGAAATGGAAGGAAAACTTCCAAACTCATGAGGCCAGCATTACCTTGATCCCAAAACCAGACAAAGACCCCATCAAAAAGGAGAATTACAGACCAATATCCTTGATGAACATGGATGCAAAAATTCTCACCAAAATACTAGCCAATAGAATCCAACAGTACATTAAAAGGATTATTCACCACGACCAAGTGGGATTTCTCCCTGGGCTGCAAGGTTGGTTCAACATCCACAAATCAATCAACGTGATACAATACATTAACAAAGGAAAGAACAAGAGTCATATGATCCTCTCAATAGATGCAGAAAAAGCATTTGACAAAGTACAGCATCCTTTCTTGATCAAAACTCTTCAGAGTATAGGGATAGAGGGTACATTCCTCAATATCATAAAAGCTGTCTATGAAAAACCTACAGCGAATATCATTCTCAATGGGGAAAAGCTGAGAGCTTTTCCCCTAAGGTCAGGAACGTGGCAGGGATGTCCACTATCGCCGCTGCTATTCAACATAGTATTAGAAGTCCTAGCCACAGCAATCAGACAACGAGAAGAAATCAAAGGCATCCAAATTGGCAAAGAGGAAGTCAAACTCTCACTCTTTGCAGATGATATGATACTGTATGTGGAAAACCCAAAAGACTCCACCCCAAAACTGCTAGAACTCATACAGGAATTCAGTAAAGTAGCAGGATATAAAATCAATGCACAGAAATCATTGGCATTCCTATACACCAACAACAAGACAGAAGAGAGACAAATCAAGGAATCGATCCCATTTACAATTGCACCCAAAACCACAAGATACCTAGGATTAAATTTAACCAAAGAGGCAAAGGATCTGTACTCAGAAAACTATAAAATACTCAGGAAAGAAATTGAAGAAGACACAAAGAAATGGAAAAACATTCCATGCTCATGGATTGGAAGAACCAACACTGTGAAGATGTCAATGCTACCTAGAGCAATCTACACATTCAGTGCAATCCCCATCAAAATACCATCCACTTTTTTCAAAGAAATGGAACAAATAATCCTAAAATTTGTATGGAACCAGAAGAGACCCCAAATAGCCAGAGGAATATTGAAAAAGAAAAGCAAAGCTGGCGGCATCACAATTCCAGACTTCCAGCTCTATTACAAAGCTGTCATCATCAAGACAGTATGGTACTGGCACAAAAACAGACACATAGATCAATGGAACGGAAGAGAGAGCCCAGAAATGGACCCTCAACTCTATGGTCAACTAATCTTCAGCAAAGCAGGAAAGAATGTCCAATGGAAAAAAGACAGTCTCTTCAACAAATGGCATTGGGAAAATTGGACAGCCACATGCAGAAGAATGACACTGGACCATTTCCTTACACCACACACAAAAATAGACTCCAAATGGTTGAAAAACCTAAACGTGAGACAGGAGTCCATCAAAATCCTAAAGGAGAACACAGGTAGCAACCTCTTCGACCTCAGCCACAGCAACTTCTTCCTAGAAACATCACCAAAGGCAAGGGAAGCAAGGGCATAAATGAACTATTGGGATTTCATCAAGATAAAAAGCTTTTGCACAGCAAAAGAAACAGTCCACAAAACCAAAAGACAACTGACAGAATGGGAGAAAATATTTGCAAATGACATATCAGATAAAGGGCTAGTATCCAAAATCTATAAAGAACTTATCAAACTCAACACCCAAAGAACAAATAATCCAATCAAGAAATGGGCAGAAGACACGAGCAGACATTTTTCCAAAGAAGACATCCAAATGGCCAACAGACACATGAAAAAGTGCTCAACATCGCTGGGCATCAGGGAAATCCAAATCAAAACCTCAATGAGATACCACCTCACACTAGTCAGAATGGCTAGAATTAACAAGTCAGGAAATGACAGATGTTGGCGGGGATGTGGAGAAAGAGGAACCCTCCTACACTGTTGGGGGGAATGCAAGCTGGTGCAAATACTCTGGAAAACAGTATGGAAGTTCCTCAAACAGTTGAAAATAGAGCTACCATACGATCCAGCAATTGTACTACTGGGTATTTACCCCAAAGATACAAATGTAGGGATCCGAAGGGGTACGTGCACCCCAATGTTTATAGCAGCAATGTCCACAATAGGCAAACTGTGGAAAGAGCCAAGATGTCCATCGACAGATGAATGGATAAAGAAGAGGTGGTATATATACACAATGGAATATTATGCAGCCATCAAAAGGAATGAGATCTTGCCATTTGCAACGACGTGGATGGAACTGGAGGGTGTTATGCTGAGTGAAATAAGTCAATCAGAGAAAGACATGTATCATATGACCTCACTGATATGAGGAATTTTTATCCTCAGGAAACAAACTGAGGGTTGCTGGAGTGGTGGGGGGTGGGAGGGATGGGGTGGCTGGGTGACAGACATTGGGGAGGGTATGTGCTATGGTGAGCGCTGTGAATTGCGCAAGACTGTTGAATCACAGATCTGTACTTCTGAAACAAATAATGCAATATATGTTAAGAAAAAAGAAGAAGATAGCAGGAGGGGAAGAATGAAGGGGAGTAAGTCGGAGGGGGAGACGAACCATGAGAGACGATGGACTCTGAAAAACAAACTGAAGTTTGTAGAGGAGAGGGGGGTGGGGGGATGGGTTAGCCTGGTGATGGGTATTAAAGAGGGCACGTTCTGCATGGAGCACTGGGTGTTATGCACAAACAATGAATCATGGAACACTACATCAAAAACTACTGATGTATGGTGATTAACAACAATAAAAAATTTAAAAAAAATAAAAAAAATAAGACTAGTGGCCTGTTGACTACCTTCTACAATTAGAGTTTTCATAAATAATAAAAATATAAATATAATTACTATTGAAAGATTGACTAGAAAAGTACCAGAAATTCCATGCTCTTTTACTGACAATGCAGCAAGTTATAGAAAGTAGAAACTGCTTTTCTATTTCTCAGCCACTTTTAATTGTTCTTTTCTCCATTATACTGTGTCTTTCCCTCTAGATAATGATGAACTACTGCCAAAATATAGTTTGTACTTTTTTACTTAGAAGTCTTCTCGTATAATGTGACAATTATACTTCACATATATATAAATTAGTGATCAATATTAGATTTTTTCATCAAAATTATTTTTTTAAATAAGAATTGTTGCTATCCCACTTCACAGCATTTACTTTTCCTAGTCTAACTCCCCTTCGCTCCCTATTTGCAGACTGTAATATGCAATTTATATGTTTCACTAGCTCAGTGGGAAGTTTTATGGTTGTTATCAGGACATAAAATAGTAGACTTTTAAAAACAGATTAAGGAATGCTACTACCCTAATTATATATGATTGTGATTTTATTGCTTAAAATACTTCTGTAAAAAATAACACCTTTTTTTCATCCTAAACTGTAATTTTTATTCTTACTAAATGTATTAATCCTTTCAGAGACACTGTAAAAATGACCAAGGTCTTTGGTTTTTGGATAGCCATATAACTAACTGTGTAAGAGTCTGTATTTCTGTAGGTTTCAGTCCCAGAACGTGGGTTGGGACTAATCTGTATCTCAAATTCTTTATAACAATATAACCACAATTGGGCAATATAAAAGCGCTCTTAGTGAGGTCCCATTTTCTCATCTGAGTTTATTGGCCTATATTAATGAGAAAATAAGTAAAGTGAAGAGAGATTCTGTGTCAGAAGCAGCAAAGTAATGTCAAAGGCAGTGTGACTTTCAAAGGAGTTGTGTTGTTTAGCAACTTAATCAACCCTTTGTTTATAGGAGCAATGTGACATATATTTACTCTATTACAAAATATGAGCCAGTGAGGTTTGTGGAGGGTTTGATGACTTCTCAGAGCTTTGAGCCATATAGGCAGGTGTTTCTAATTAGATAAGTGTTCAGAGATATTTCAAACAAATATCTTTTATTACCTTGGACATTATAGAATCACATTACCGGAAGGACCATGAAGGTTATTTAATATTTTAAGCTCTTATTTTAAATAAATATCCCTGAGATATTAGATAATTTTATCTTTGCTAATAGAGTAAATCAGTGTCACAATAAATATCCAGATACATTAATTCTAGAGCAACTCAAAAGAAATTTTTCAGTGTGTTTTTAAAATTTTTATTGGTAAAATAAACTCCTTGTTTATAACTACTTCTAATGAGTCCTTGATGGTTCCTTATTATGTAGTATGACATCTAAACCTAGACTTTGCTCAGTCTGTTCCCTATAGCCCTCAGTCTCCTCCTATATACAAGTGCATGCTATGCAATTCAGTTATAGTTACTTATTCAACAAAATAGACCACTATGTGTTTTTTGAGGTTGCCTTGGTGTGACCCTTCAAAATCTAATCTCAATTTATCTTACGGACTTTTGTTTTCAACCTTTTCTTCCACTCCCCCAGGGCATCCTGTGAACTTCTAGAATTGGAAAAAAATCCATTCTACATACACTCACTCTTTTGAAAATGAGTGTTTTCGTCTATCTTATAACCATTAGATGGGATTTTCCTTCTTCATTTTTTAAATTCAAGCACTAACTTGAATGTCAATTATTTATGAATTCTTCATATATCCCAACCATCTGAATCATTGTTCCTTCTGTTGGGCTTCCTTAGTAATTTGCTCAAACAGTATTACAGATGGAAAAAAATGGAAATAATAAGTGACATTTTCAGAGTATTTACCATGTTCCAGGTATAGTTTTAAGCAACTTTAAACTCTCAGCAGTTTCATGAAGTAGGTGGTAGTCAGACAGGAAGATGGCAGCCAACTGCCCAGTTGTTATCCTCCTGATGGAGAGGCCTGTTTGTTGAGGGACAACTATATGAATGAGTCCTCTTGCAAGCTGATCTTCCAGGACCGGAAGCCTTTTGATGGCATGGCCCTGTTCAACATCTCAACTGCAACTTGATGAGAGACCCTGAACCAGAATCAGCCAAAAAAGCTACTTCAGGATTTGTAAAGGGTTTTCTTTTTTCTTGACTATTTATAATACTCTTCTAACTGAACTCTCTGGCCTCACTCTACTCTTATTTTCACCTGCAAGTACTGTGCTTTGTTTTCTAAGAAGAAAGCCTACCTCCATTACTCTTTCATTAAAAATTCCTCCATGGTCTCTCATCAACTTTTGATCTAGCCCCTGTATATGTCTCCCACAAACACCCACTACAGTTCTTTCCACCAGATTCTCCATGTGATAGGTAATTAGGCCTCCAAAGTTGCCCATGCCTTAATCCCCACAACCTGTAAACATGTTATGTTACCTGAAAAAGGGGACTTTAGAAATATATTTAAGTCTACGGACCTTAAAATATGGAGTGCATTTTGGATTATCCAAATAGGCCCAATCTAATCACATGAGCCTTTAAAAACACAGAACTTTCTTTGGGTGGAGGCAGAGAAATATGGAAAAAGGAAAGATTGAACAAATTCAAAGTGTAAGAGAGGCTTGACCTATTATTACTACAGGGTGAGGTGGGGAGGGAAAAGAAGAGCAAGAAGAAAGCACGAGAAAGAATATGAGCATCCTCTAGAAGCAAAGACTGGTCCCCTGGCTGACTATCAGCAAGGAAACAGGGGTCTTCGTCCGTAATAGACAGAAACTGAATTTGATCAACAACCTGGCTGAGTTTGGATGCGGATTTATCGCCACAGTCCCCATGAAGCCATGAAGCTGACACCTTGTAAGCTTGAATTCTAAGCAGTGGGCCCTGTTGAACCATGCTACATCCAGACTCTGACCTACAGAACTGTGAGATAGTAAATTGGTGTTGTTTTGAGACACTAGATTTGTTATAGCAGCAACAGGATACTAATACATTCTAGTATTAGAAACCTCATTGAGATTTTGAGAACATACCTTCCTATTTCTAGCTTCCTTGTTTTTCTTCGTTCTCTTTCCTCTGCCTGTAATTTTACCCTGTATTTTATTTACATGAGAGATACTTTTTTTTTTCAATATATATATTCTATAAGCTTCCTGATAAAAAGATTAGGTGAGTTTTACATTTCCTAATGTCCCAACGTGCTGGTGCCATCTCTATCTCTGCAGAGCAGTGCAGTTGTTAATACTGGAGCTCTAAAGTTAAATGGAATAGAAGGTATTCCCCAGGTCTACCACCTGCTAGTTGTGCAGCCAAGTGTTAATTACTACAGTGGCCTTTCCCCTCTTAAATTGAAATGATCTATTACTGAATTCATGTCTAGATTGTAAGATTCTGAGTGCAGAGACCATGATTTACTCTTCCTTCTATCTCCAAGTCAAGACATAGTGCCTGCTACATAGTAGCCACTTAATATCTATTTATCAGACCAAATTGGTATGTCAATCTGCGGTCTCACTCCTAAAGAATATTTATCAGCAATATCTCAAGGTTCACTATGAACTCATCTCACTTTATATTAAGTATCTATATATTTGTACATATAAGGAAAGCAAAGCATAAAGGGGTTTAGTGTCCAAATGAATAGATGAGAGAAGAGTTTTCACACTGAAAGTTCTTACTCCAAAATCTTACACCCACACTATCACAGCACCTTCTCATCATGGAAATTCTCCCTTGTCTGATAGATTTCCTCATTAGCTATGAACATCAGATCTAGATCTGAGACTTGTAATCGTTTGCATCATGGGATTTAAGTTATGCTTCAAATAGTTCCCTCGGCATAATTTGATTGGAGACATAGGGGTCACAGTGAATAGCCCTACACTGATGCTTGAGCACACCTTACACTGTGAAAATTGTAGTGGATAACTTGATTGGGATTAATTACTGTACTGTTATGAGTCTTCCTTTATAAAATGACTGTCCAGGGAATAAAAAGATTATTCATGAAGAACAAGAACTCAGTGACTTTATACTGTCGTATCAAGTATCCAGGGAGCTGCTCACAAGTGAATCAGAATGAATAAAAGTAATTAAAGCAGCTACTGATAAGTATCAAGTCTTTTTATTTTATGGAATTTGAATATGTTAGATGAGCAATGAGGGTAGAATTTTTGCCTCTTTCTTGAGTAACACCAGGCACGCTGCAATTGGAATATTCATTTCCGAATGTTTTTGTTGTGAACAAGGCATATATTTTTGCCCTTGTAAACGCTTATCCTTCTTACTTGCTGGGTATCTGGATCTTGTCCATCCTCCAGAAGTCAGTGTAGGTCCTTTCTCTCCCTTATAACTCTCCCAGATTATAATGTGATTTACTAGTTTGAATATATAAAATTGTAAAAACATATTTTTGTACTTAAAAAAATAACAATTTCATTCAACCTTCAACCTAATATACCTGCTCTGATGTCATCATCTATTATCTTCTTTACTCTTTTGCAAGCTATTAAGTAACCATATAAAAGCTCTGAATTGTAATACACACAGAAAGTTACCTATGCATACGTATGTGTGTACATTTGTTACCTATGTATCTATATGAACAATCTACACAATCTAGTAAAAAAAACTATATTTTTTTTAAAAAAGAGAAGAATGCTAGTGTACATTGAATACTTGTTGAGTGTCAAATCCCGTTAGGGAGTTTAAGCACATTCTGTAATTTCAGTTGTAAGCCTTGAGTTAGGTATTAGTGTACAAATTTTAGAGACAAAATAGATTCAGAAAATTTAAATCAAATCAAATCCATACATGTTATGAGGAATACAGCTAATTTTCACATCCAATCATCTGTCTCTAAAACCCTCCAAAGGTGATCTTCTAAGCTCTTTTCCCTTCTCCCTTGTTAATGAGCATGGCAACTTTGGAAGATGGACCTTCATGAGGGAAAATACCTGGATCTCTAACACGCTGGGAGAGAAATGCACAATTTGAACTTTATGCGAATAAAATTAAACTTCTGTTGGATTAAGCTATGACGATCCAGAGGTTTATCTGTTCCAGAGTCTAGTGTTATCCTAAATAGAACTAGTGGTTTGTATTGTGTTCTTGCATTCAGTTTGTCACCTGACCTAGCATGCAATACTTTTGGGGATGAACCCTTATTTTAACATACTCTGTTTCTTCATATTGTCTTGTATAGAGATGGAAAACCTGTTCAATCTAGCCAAAGCTAATTATTTGATAGTGATTCCTCAGAGCACTGGGTTAAGAAGGATTCTGGGGCTGCATCTGTACTACAGATCAACTCTTTCTGGCTTAGTGCATTTATCACTTAAATTGAGTGGGCAGGACACACTGACACAGAGATTAATTCCCTTGGCTTCCTGGGGAGACTGACAGGGTGGGGTCTTTGGTATCAGTTGTGGTGGACCCCACGGATCTTTGGTACCACTCAAGCTGGTAGGCATTATGGCTGGCCTCTGACCTGAGTCCAGTGGTGTGAATGATATGTAGGCCTCAAGGCTATAAATAGTGGCACAAAGCCCCAAGAGATTAAAAACGAATGGGAGATTTTCAGTTTCCTCTGTTACATGTAAGAAGCTTGGACATCATTGCTCCCATCCTCACAGCAAGAAAAAAGCTGAACAAACTGGAAAACAACTCTTCTTGATCCAACATCAAATTGAGGTCACAAGGTAACCTGATGCCTCTAAAACTGAAGAGAGCGGTAAATACAAAGAATCACAGCTTATCTAATTTTTCTGTAAAACTAAAATTGCTCTAAAAATTGTCTATCAAAAAAAAAAATGGGAAAGCTAAAAAGAAGCTAAACAACTTTCCTAACCTTATCTAGTAGTAAATGGAGGACCCCTCATTCATAACCTGTAGTTTCTGATCCAAGATTGTTCCTTAAAGAGCAATGTTGTGCATGCGGGCTAAGACAAAACACAGGTGCAATATGACCCCCGTGTTATTGGCATAGAAAAGATGTCTGCAAAGGAGAAAAGAGAGCAGATAGATACTTCTATCAGTTAACATTTTTGACTATGATTCATCATACTAAATGTGTCCAAGAGCTTTAAAGACTCAATGTTTTTCATCCTACATTTCCTTTCTCTTCCAGGCAGATCTTGGTTACATCTTGCTGCATACATCACAAGGTTACAGGTATGCAATATTGTGGTATTTAAAATGGTGCTATTATAACTTGTCCTATTATTCTAAGGAATTAAGAGCAGATAAAGGTAATCAATTATGACAGCTGTTAATTAAATGATTTATGTTGGTATTTATTTGATGAATTAAAGATGTACATTTTTAATGCACTGTTTTCAACTTTTTTAACTTTGTATTTTCCATTTGTGAAAATTTCTCAGAACCATCCATTCTCTAGTTTGTGTTATTAGGACAATGGCTATCATTCTGTTTCCTGGGGGTCCAGTTGTATTAGTTTAACAGTGGGTATCAAATTTTCTATCTATTTCCTAGATATAAAACGATAATCTAATATTAAATATCTCCACTCAAAACTAATACCACCCTACCTTCCCCTCGAGAATCTCTGATGTCTCCATCCCATGTTACTCCTTTTATGAGTCCTGGGTTCCTCCCCTGCCTCCCCAGGCAGTTTTTTTCCCGTCCCTTGACTACACACTGGCTCCCTACAAGTTGAGTCTTTTTAGAATCCAGCAAAATTTCACCATTTTGCTAATAGAAAAAAGAGCATATGCCACCACAATTTCATTTTGTCTTCTGATAGACTCCCTTCAAAATTGTTATTTGATTTAGAGGGTAGAGAAAGACAAACATACAAACAGAACAAAAGAGCACAGGAATTCAAATACCATTCTTTTATTATTTTTTCAAAGAATTAGCAATGCTCTTGTTAAATCTAGTCATTCTAAACAGACACAAATGAACCTCAATATCCACTTGTTTTCAAGAGGCAGCACAGAAAAAAACATAGCAAAGGAAACTCAACATCTGTTTCCTTTGCTGGAAATATCTCAGTTTTGCATTCACTGTCCTATGCAAATAGGTCCAGGGAATGCTAGCTCCTGGGAGTCCAGAAGAATTTTTGTTAAACAAGCCAAGAGTGACCTCTTCACCAGTTTTGTAGCTGAATAGCGAGAGATCCAGAATGGAGAAGAAACTATGTACTCGTGTTGGGAAGAAGTAAAGGGTGACAACAAGGTGACTTGTGAAAGGTCAGTGGCAGGGTGGAAAATTCTGCTGTGGGGGAAAGGAATGAGCGAGCCCTCAGCAGAGGTCTGAGTAGAGTGAGAGCCCACCTGTGGGGGAGAAGGACTGTTGAGGAAGGTGTGGGAGGAGTGCTGTCAAGGGAAGGAAAAAACCGAACCAAAACACCTTGCTAGGAGAATGCAACTCTAAGAAAACTAGAATGGTTGGGCGCCCGGGTGGCTCAGTTGGTTAAGCGACTGCCTTCGGCTCAGGTCATGATCCTGGAGTCCTGGGATCGAGTCCCGCATCGGGCTCCCTGCTCAGCGGGGAGTCTGCTTCTCCCTCTGACCTTCCCCCCTCTCCTGCTCTCTCTCTCTCTCATTCTCTCTCTCAAATAAATAAATAAAATCTAAAAAAAAAAAAACCTAGCATGGCCATGACTCATAGAAGAGCAATCATAAAACTTGGGTGTCAGAACCTGAGAAAACAGGTTCACTGTTCAGTCATTGAAAGACATTCAGGTTGCTTACAGTTTTAGGCTATGACTAATATATTATACATATTCATTTAATAGATTTTTGTGTAAACATAAGTTTTTATTTCTCTGTGATAAATGCCCAGCAGTGCAATTGTTGGGTTGAATGGTAGGTGCATATTGAGTTTTTAAAGAAACTGTCGAACTGTTTGTAGAGGGGCTGTACGATTTTACCTTCCTTCTCACTAACAATGTTTGAGTGATCCAGTTACTACTCACCCTCATCAGCATTTAATGTCACTATTTTTACTTTTAGCATTCTGATAGATGTGTAGAGATATCTCATTTTGTGCTTTTAATTAGCATTTACCTAATGGCTAATGATTTTGAGCACCTTTTTCATGTGCTTATTTGCAATCTGTTGATATATCACATCATTACTTTTACCCATTTTCTGATTTAATTTTTTTAATCTATGTAGATTTGAGAGTCTTTAAATATTTTGGTTCCATTTTTTTTCAGATGTATGGTTTGCACATATTTTTTCCCCAGTCTATAGTTATCTTTTCACCTTCTTAACAAGGTTCTTCATAGAGTTAACATCTTTAAATTTGATGAATTTCAATTTATCAATTTCTCCTTTTATGTATGATGCTTTTGGTGTCATGTGTAAGAACTTTCTTCTTAACCCTAAAGATTCTTTCTTAGTTTCTTTTTTATTTTACTTCCTAAAGGTGATCCAAAATGAGTTACTTTATAGGGTATAAGGCTTAGATGTTTTCTTTCTTTTTCTTTTGCCTGTGAATGATCAAATAGCAGCCTTCCATTTGCTAAAATACTGTCCTTCTTCCATTGCATTCTTTTTTTTTTTGAACTTTTATTATGTTATGTTAATCACCATACATTACATCAGTAGTTTTTGATGTAGTGGTCCATGATTCATTGTTTGCATATAACACCCAGTGCTCCATTCATTACGTGCCCTCTTTAATACGCATCACTGGGCTAACCCATCCCCCATCCCCTCCCCTCTAGAACCCTCAGTTTGTTTCTCAGAGTCCATAGTCTCTCATAGTTCGTCTCCCCCTCCAATTCTGCCCCCTTCATTTTTCCCTTCCTATATCTTTTTTTTTTTTAACATATAATGTATGATTTGTTTCAGAGGTACAGGTCTGTGATTCAACGGTCTTACACAATTCTTTTGTACTTTTGTCAAAAATCAGTTAGGCATATACACTTTTGTCTATTTCTTGGTTTTCTGTTCTGTATGTCTGTCCTCTACTAATACCACAGTCCTGATTGGGCTTATATAATAAGACTTAAAATCAAATAGACTGATTCTTGCCACTTGATTCTTTGTTTTCTAAATTGTTTTAGCTATTCTAGAGACTGTGTATGTCCATATAAATTTTAAAGTAAGTTTGTCTCTATCTATAAAAAGTAACTTGCTGAGATTTTGGTAGTATTGGTATTAAACCCATACACCAGTTTTAGAATAATTGACATCTTTACTATGTTGAGTCTTCCAATTCATGAACATGATATGTCTTTCTATTAATTTAGATGTAATTTGATTTCTTTCATCAGCATTTTGTATTTTCAGCACATGCTTATACAGGTTTTGTCTGATTTATACTAATTTCCTTTATTGACTGATTAAAAATGGTTATCACGTTTTTATTATCTATGTCCACATATTCATTTCTAATATAGAAAAAATCTACTTGAATTTTCTTTTATTTTGGATTCCATGGCAATAACGTCATCCGGAAATAGGGACATTTTTTCTTTCTTTCTCTTTCTCTTTCTTTCTTTCTTTCTTTCTTTCTTTCTTTCGTTCGTTCGTTCGTTCTTTCTTTCTTTCTTTCTTTCTTTTTCTTTCTTAAAGTAGGCCTTTTATATCCTTTTCTTATCTCATTATATTAGCTAGAATTTCCAGCACTGTGTTGAATAAGAAGAGTGAGAACCAGCATCATGACCTGATTTCTGATCTTAGGGGTAAAGCATCCAGTCTAATCACTAAGTATGGTATTAACTGTAGATTTTTTTAATTTATTTGACACACAGAGAGAGCAAGAGAGAGAGAGAGAGAGAGGGAGAGAGGACAAGCAGGGGGAGCAGCAGGCAGAGGGAGAAGCAGGCTTCCTGCATGAGCAGGGAGCCTGATGTGGGGCTCGATCCCAGGACCCTGGGATCATGGCCTGAGCTGAAGGCAGCGGTTTAACCAACTGAGCCACCCAGGCGCCCCTTAACTGTAGATTTTTAAAAATATAGGTTGTCTTTATCAAGTCAAAGAAGTTCCACTCCTTTCTTATAGTTCTGAGAATTTTATTCATGAAGGATTATTGAATTTTGTCAAATGGTTTCTCTGCATTGGTTGATAATGACTCTGTGAATCTCTTCTTTAACTTATTTATAGGATGGATTACATTGTTTTACTTTCGAATATTGAGACAACCTTGAATCTCTGGAATAAATCTCACTTGATCATCACATATAATCTTAATATGTTATTGAATTCTAGTTATTAATATTTTTAAAGTAGTTTTGTGTCTATATTTGTAGGTGATATTGGTGTGAAGTTTCTTTCTTTACTATTTTCTTTTTTTTTTTTAAGATTTTACTTATCTGACAGAGAGAGACACAGTGAGAGAGGAAACACAAGCAGGGGGAGTGGGAGAGGGAGAAGCAGCCTTCCTGCAGAGCGTGAGCCCGATGCGGGGCTCAATCCCAGGACCCTGGGATCATGACCTGGGCCGAAGGCAGACGCTTAACGACTGAGCCACCCAGGCGCCCCGTTTGTACTATTTTCATCTGGTTTTCTTACCAGGGTAATACCAACTTCCTAAAATGAACTAGTAATTGTTGCTATCTCTTCCATTTTCTGGAAGCAATTGTGTAGAATTTGTGCTAATTTTTAAAAAATGTTTGGAAGAATTCTCCAATGGAATCATCTGTGCTTAGAGATTTCTTTTTGGGAGGAGATTTTACTTACAAATTCAACTTCCTTAATAGTTATAGGGCTATTAAATGATCTATTTCGTATTGTGTGAGTGGTGGTGGTACTTTGTATTTCTCAAGGAATGTTCCATTTTATCTTTGTTAAATGTGGGCATGTAGAGCTATTTGTTGTAAACATTTATTGTCCTTTGATGTTTGCAGGCTCTCCATTGATATCCTCTCTTTCATTCCTTACTGGTTATTTGTGTCTTTTTTCTCTTTTTCTCTATCAGGATTGTTAGAGTTTTTTTCAATTTTATTAATCATTTCAGTACCTCTTTGCTTTAGTGATTTCTCTAATAATTTTCTATTTTCAATTTGATTGATTTCTACTTCTTCCTTTTTCATTTCTTTCCCATGCTTGCTTTTGGTTTATCTTGCTGTTCTTAACCTAGGCTCCTGAGGAGAAATTATAGAATATTGACTAGAGACTTTTCCTCTTTCCTACACTATGCATTTAGTGCTATGAATTTCCCTCTTAGAACAGTTTTAGCTATGTCCAAAAATTTTGATATGTTGCATTTTAATTTTCTTTAGTTCATTGTATTTGTTGATTTCTCTTGAGAATACCTCCTTCTCCTATGGATTATTTAGAAGTAATAATAACACTTTAATTTCTAAGTGTTTGGAGATTTTCTCTCTATATTTCTGTTCTTGATTTCCAGTTTGCGTTCATTCAGCTTAGAGAACACACTGTGTATGATTTCAATTTTCAAAAGAAATTTAAAAAGTGTTATTTGTTTTATGGTCCAGGATATCATCTATCTTGACATATGATCTATGTGCCCTAGAAAAAATGTGCATTCTGCTATTGTTGGATGTAAGTTCTATGTCAGTTACACCCTGTTTGTTGACAATATTTTGAGTCCTTTATATCTTTGATGGTTTTCTGTCTAGTTGTTCTATCAATTGTTAAGGGAGGGGTATTGAAGTATCCACATCTAAGTGTGTATATACTTCTCCCTTCACTTCTCTCAGTTGTTGTTTCACATATTTTGCTGCTCTATAGTTGATGCTTACACATTTAATATTGCTATGCCTTACCAACAGATTAAATCTTTTATTATTATATAATTTTCTCTGAATTCTAGTTTACTGTGATTGATAGAACCTTGCTGTCTTCTTTTGATTAATGGCTGCGTGATATATTTTTTCATCTCATTACTTCCAACCTGCATATATCATTATATTTGAAATGAATTTCTTATAGAAATACATAGTTGGTTTGGGTTTTCAAATAATTCTGCCAGCCTCTTTCTTTTTATCAGTGTATTTAGGCCATTTACATTTTATGTGGTTATTGATATGATAGGGTTTAGGTCTTTAATCAGATTTAATGTTTTGCTTTCTATTTATTCTAGTTTATTATTACTGCCATAATAAATTGTTACAAATTTAACAGCTTAAAACAACATATGTATTTTAGTAGTTCTGCAGCTCAGAATTCCAGGGGTAGCTTGGCTGGTTACTTTGCTCTGGCTCTCACAGGGACAAATCTGGAAGTTGGCTGGCCTGGGCTGTTAACTGGAAGCTCTGAGAGAGAAACCAGTTCCAAGTTCATTCATGTTGTTAACAACACTCATTTCCTGAACTGTAGGCCTAAGTGAAGTTCCTGTTCTCTTGATGGCTATCTGCCAGGAGACTTTCCTAGCTCTGCAAGCTGCTTATATTCCTCGTTATGTTGCCCCCTTCATGTTGAGATTAGTAAGGGCATATCCAATGAGTCTTCATACTTCTAATCTCTCTGATTTATGTCTTCTGCTGCATCTCTTCAGTCTCAGTAGGAAAAAGTTCTGCTTTTAAAGACTCATGGGATTACATTAGCCTCATCAGGCTAGTCCAGGTTAATAATTTCTCTATTTTGAGGTTCATAAACTTAATTATATCGGTAAAGTTCCTTTTACCATATAATATTACGTGTTCGCAGGTTCCAGAGATTAAGGCATAGATGTCTTTCAGGAGCCATTCTATTTACTGCAGTGATTTTAGCAATTTTTCTGTAAGGGAGATGCTTGACATTTAAAGTGCCATTTACTATAGAAAGATCACGGACTAACAACAGCTTGAAAAGAAGCTGGATGCCTGGCTCGTGTCCAGGCTCTGAACAATTTTATAATTTGAAAACAAATGTGGTATTTGGTAGAGTATGATATGGAGCTGCATCAGCCATGACCCGTCAGTGGTATAGAGCAAAAAGCTGGAAGCCACAATTGATTCCTAGCATCTCATTAGTTTCAGAAAGAAATTTGCAGGCTCTGTTATTCTTCTTTGCTGAATGCAGTATTCTGAGTGTTCAATCTCCTCAAGAATTAGCAAACTAAAGTCCTCTTCTTATTCAAAGTCCAGCCATTGAGTTTAAATAGTTTGTTTGAGAAAGAGAGAGAGAGAGAGAGAGAGAGAGAGAGCGTTTACCTGCAAGTGTGTGTGTATCATAGTTTGTACTGTATAGTATATTTCTTCTCCTTTCCAGAAGATTTTCTTTGACATAACGGAGATTTCTCTGTATTTATTCTATGCTTTTGAGAGAGGAAATCCTAGCATGTCATTCTTACCCACAGCCTTCTTTGGGAAATACTAGACTGTATTGAAGAGCCAGTATACAACGAGTATCTATTTCATTCTTTTTCTTGTGGCTTTTTATCATAGGATCTCATGTTATTTTTGTTTGTTTGTTTTATTTTGTTTGATTTGGGTTTTTTGATCTTCATCTGTGCTCAGCAATAGGCATTTTATAAATTTTATATTTACTTCCCTTTCCTCTTTCACCTATGGTTGCTAGTGATGATTAAGTATATTTTTAGTAAATGAGGGAAAATAATACAAAATTTATGTTCAGACGTTCTCAGTTTTCACTTTTACAACCGAATCATAAACTTACACTTTGTGCTGTACTGAGCTTCAGTATTACTTGACTGAAAACAGGAGAGTTTTCTAATATCTATTTCACTCTGCTGATGGCAGTTTCATATTTACAACATCTAAACTTCAGAGAATTTTCATCCTGCTACTATTTTATAAAGGAATTTTATACTCAACTATTGATTTATTTACTAAATGATAATTTAACAAGTATCTATTATGTTTCAAATGCAGTTCTAAGATTTGAGGACATAAGAGAGAACAAAACAGGTACACATTCCTGCTCTCATGGAGCTTAAAATTGAGTGGCACTGCAGAGCACCTCCTGAGAACCGTGAGAGCTGTGTGCCGCACAAATCCAATGGATGATCTTCACATGCGCTACAACATGGGACCCACGGGGGGTAGGCAAGATGGCAGCCTTAGTTAAGTGCAGGCCACCAATAAAGTAAATAATTGGCACCAGTTGATTCATTAATTCCATAAATATCATTGAGTATTTACTATGTACCCAGTCTACATTCCAGTTACTTGGAATACCCAATGAATAAAATAAAGATACCAGTTGCATAAATTTTACAACCCAATAGAATGATAAAGGTAATGGAAATGATAGAAAGCTTAAAATTAAATTATACTAGAAGATGCCTTAGGAAAAATATAAAACAGAATGAGAGAGATTACAATGCTAGGGGACCACACTGTACAATCATAAGTATGGTGGTTCTAGAGATAGTTTAAAGCTAAAGCTCACTCCTAAAAACAGAAGTGAGATCTATGGGTTTAATTAACTCCTTTCCAAAAAGGATACCTAGTAAGATCCTCATGATTTCAATAGTCTTTCAAGGTCATTTTTAAAACAAATATTCAGAAAGAATTTTTAACTGCCATGCATTTTCCCAGGAACTTTGGGACATGCCAAGAGGAATAAAGCATAGCTCTTAAACTTAAGGAACTATGGTTGAACAAGGAAATAAGACTTTTGCATATGCAAAAAATTAACATATGAGTAGTGTGTTTAAATAAGTAATCACAAAACATTAGAGAATTTATGATAAAATATAATTTTATACTGGAACATTGGGTAACATTACATGGATAAGATTGCCTTTGGGATATATCTAGAAGGATGGGTAAGATTTTATTAGTTGTATGTACAGTTCTTCTGTTTTAAATATCTAAGCACACAGCAAATAATAATAATATAAGCCAAAAGCCAAAAAATAACATTGGCTAAACATATGCAAAACTGTATCCTTCATTTGCCCCTAATCCACCCTACCCCTCTTAGCTTCTCCTTCTCATCCCTTAGTTTAAATAATGCCACTACTATCTATCCAGTTGTCCTCGCTAGATCCTTAAATTCTTCATTTTCCTTCACCATTACCCATACCTCTCATGATATTCTCTATCTTGAATTCATATCCTGGCCACTCATTTAATAAATTTTGACTACCATCTATACCCTAAGACCTGAGCTGGGAGCTAGGAATCCAAGAAAGAAAAATACAACGGGTTAAGCCTCCATTCTCCAATCCGATGGACACTGCCTTAATTTGGGCCTTCATCATCTTCCCTAGTAATAATGTGCTTCGCTGATGTCCTTTTCTCCACTCTCTCTCTTTTCTTTTTAAAGATTTTATTTATTTGTCAGAGAGAGAGAGAGCACAAGCAGGAGGAGCGGCAGGTGGAGGGAGAAGCAGGCTCTCCGCTGAGCAAGGAGCTGGATGCGGGACTCAATCCCAGGACCCTGGGATCATGACCTGAGCCGAAGGCAGACATTTAACTGACTGAGCCACCCAGGCAGCCCTCTCCACTCTCTTTTATGGCAATCTACCCTCTGGTGTCAGAGTGATAATGATCTATGTAAAATATATATGTAAAAATATGTAAATACATGATGTTTTTATCAGGACTTTATCTTTATTTTTTATTTTTAGTTGCATGGAAAAGAACTCAAACTGCAAATTTCAGGTTTATTTCTGGATTTAGGTATGGCTGAATTCAGTCACTACTTAGTCTCTCTTTAACTTTAGACTCTGTTGACTGATCCCTCTAGCAAATTCTCACTGAACAAACTTGAGTCACTTTTACTCATCCCTCAACCAATCACTGTTGCCATGAGGGTGGAATATTCTGGTTGACAGGCAAAAACCCAGAGATATCTTTTCTACCTCATGTTGAGTTTAAATGGGGAAAGTTTGGATCTCCAAAGGATAACTGTAGTGCAATTATTAGAAGAATAAAAAGGCAGAATGGGAGGGAGGGGAAAAATGCCAGGTAAGCAAAATCAACAGATGTCTACTAAATCTGCTTAAATATTAGTATGAGTCATCATTGCCCAAATCCTTGGGTTGGTATACAAGTCTTCTTAGAATCTGGCCCCAGTCTACTTTATCAGTCTTTTACCTGCCATGTCCCTTCTTAGAATCTGGCCCCAGTCTACTTTATCAGTCTTTTACCTGCCATGTCCCTGTTGAGCAAATTTTTACTCAATGATACCAAATTACCATCATTCCCTAAATATTCTTTCAACCCTCCCACCTCCACACCTCTGCTGTGGTTATTCTCTGACTGAAATGCCCCCTCACCTTTCTCTCCTGAAGCACTCCATGGGACAGCTTCCCTCATTCTACAAGAATTCTAATTCCTATTTGAACGCACTTCCTTGTCTCACCCTCCCAAGCAGGATTCATTTGCTACTTTTTTTCTGGTGGGTTTCAGCTCCTATTGCATTCTGGCCTGAATTATTCCTGGTGAATTTCTGTTTACATTACTTTCTGCCCCTTCAACTATCAGTTGCCAACTATCCACTTAAATGAAAGTCTGCCTTATTCATCCCTACATTTCTAATCATTGCATAATGTCTGAACATGTTAGATTTTAGTAAATTTGTGTTGAATTATAAGCAGAGTAAAACAAGATCTGTAGATTTGACCTTAATTTAAAAAGCCAAAATAATAGGACTTATCTTTGGATATTTTCTGAATTTAAGACTGGACTGAGTATTTTGTGCAGGAACAAAATGCTCAAGATATGTCTGGTTACAGACTTTCGCTAACAATGAATTTCAGTTACGGTTCCCTAGGCTGGTAACTATTATTTCCTAGTGATTAAATACAATATATTTTACTATTGCTGTGACAGGGTTGTCAAGGATGATGACAAGGGCCTTTATTTAAATAGCTTCACAACAAATGGAAATAGATTCCCCAAAAGGCCTTTAATACTGGTGTGAAAACATGGAGTACTATTTGGCCAGGTAGGCAGTTGTGATCTATTTGCTCACTGATCCAAAAAAACTATTAAAAAAGGAGCAAAAAAAAAAAAAAAGCAAATATCCCAAGTTTCCCTCTATAAACTCAGTTTATGTAGTAGGAGCATTGGTGCTAAATCTGTTTCTGCTAGAGATGAGGAGTGGAAGATTTATGAAGTAATACAAGTTCGGAGGCTTAGCGTGGACAATTGGACAGTGAGAAGAAGAACTTCCAAGTAGCAACAAACTTACAGAAGGTTGCCACGTATCTTTTAATATCATTTATAATCTGTCACTATTTGATGTTCAGTGTTCTGTGTTCTGTGTTCTATTGCTATTCCCGATATTAGGAACTCAGAGATAGGGAGCAGTAACCATGTTTGGTACAGTGTTACAAAACACTGTAAGTAAGAGTGAAGCTGTCCTATGGAGCATCTGACTCCCAGGTAGGCATGTATATTAAACCATAATTTATACCCTGCCTACTTCCTAAAGGGATTTGTAGCAGCTTTCAATAAAATGAGCATAAATGACGTGACACCAATACCATGATGTAGGAGAGGATTTTGCCTATCCACTCCTGCACACTAGTCTCGTTGGCCTAGTTTATCCTCACATGCTCTTCCTTGGGGTCTTTCAGGCTCCTGCTGAAAGGTTACAGAACTCATCCTTCAATGAGTCCTATAGCTTAGAGAAAAGAGATGCAAGATGGTTAGAGTTTATGCACAGTTTATACCCTGCTCTTGCCCTCATTGAATTTTGCCTGAAGAATCCTAGTCACTAGCAGATAAGGTCAATTTTCAATCAATGAAATGCTCCCTCTCTTAGTTCCTAAAAATGGTGTGTGTGTTTGTGTGTGTGTGTGTGTGTGTGTGTTACACGTTCTGTAATTTATTTGTAATTAAACCAAACACAAGCTAAACTGAAACACAATTAAGAAGCCATACAATACAATGAAAAGAGAAGACCCTGGGCCTCAGCTTCTCCAATAACACTACAGGGAGTGATGGTCTTGGCCCTTTCCTTCCAGGAGTGAAAGTCCCAGGAATGTGTGTTCAGCAGACACTGCCCCTACCATGTACGTGGCAGCTCTGCTCTGTCCTTGGTACTCTTTGGCTTTACCTGTGTCTGATCACTGATGCTAGTGTGGTCTTTATTTTATGCATATCATTCACTTCCTCTTGGGAGATGTATGCTTCCTTTTGTCTCTCCTTCCTTTAGCTTTCATTCACAGTAGTCTAAAAGAAAAAAAATGAAACTCTGTAATTTTATATCAATATGTTACATTTGTTATTATTTTTAGGATAATCTCCTCTACTGATTTGTGAGGACTACCGACATTCATTAACCTCCTTTCATCAGTGCCCCATGCTTTCCTGCTTTCCTGTACTGAGTCTCATATCTTCCCTCCTTTGTCACTTTCAGTCCTCCTTACAACTCCGTACTCAAATTCTGTCTTCATTTTTCACCTTTCACATATTACCTGAAAGTGAAATGTTTTATTCATCTCGGACTGTTATTTAAATGTCCATAGGTTTAAAGTAACAGAGGCATATCCTTCTATTGAATGCATCTTCCCCAATATTAGTATTTGGGGTCTTCCCAAGTAAGAAGATGCCTTAAAAAAAAAAAAAAAGAGCATGGTCAGAAGGAGTGAATCTAGTTACAAGTCATTTTGTTAGTAGCCTAAGAAAGAATATATTTAACATAGACTTGAGGACATAATGGATTTGCCTGTTATACTATCCAGAAATTTCATTTATGAGAAGAAGCATGATCACAGGTTTAGGAACCAGAGTTCTCAATAAAATTCTCAGCTTCATTATTTACTCATGAGAACTTGAACAAATTATTTAACATTTTTCAGCTTTATTGTTCTTTAGTGTTAAAAGTAGATAAGAACCCATCTCCCAGATTTTTAAAGACATCAAGAAATGTAATTTCACACCTTCAAAGACCTATAAGTGACTGAGAAAGGGAAATGATTGACTTTTTGACAACCCTTTTTTGTGGTTTTATTCTTCTCAACAGAGTTCATAGATCCACTCTAAATACATATTTCTAATGTTAAAATTCATCCTTGCCTAAAGCTAAGGTTTGCTTTGCAGGTTCTCCATCATTAGGGTGAGACTGGAAAGGCCTCATAAGAATGTATCTCTAGGCAATCCAGTATTTGTTAGGCGAAGAATCATTTAGTCCCAGGCATGATTTTAGAAGAGTTTAATACAGGGGCATAAATAAATAAATTTCGAATGGCCAGATACTTTGAATTAAAATTAGGATGGGTGCAGTTCATTCATTTGTTCACAAGTCTCTGGTGTACTGACCGTAACACCAAATAGCTATGGCCACTGGGACAGTTATGGGCAGGACCAAGACTGCTCTCATAGAGCTCGTGCTAAAGCTCTGGTCTGGATTTAGAATCCAGGATCTGGACAGTATAGGTCTAGAGGATGTCTATCAAAGTCTCTAATGACTATAAAGTTTTAATGCCAGTAAAAATCTAAAAAGCACAGTGCTCACAGTAGAAAAGATGAAACATAAGCTTCAAAGGCACGGGTCCTGGGAAGCATACATCATGTGTTCACAGGGTATTATATTTTTGAAAATTTGCAAAGAAAAATAAGCAAAATCCATTCATTTCACTGCCTCTCCCCACTCCAGCTTCTCCAATATTCCTTTCATGCCAAGTGGCCTTGGAACAGCAATAGGCAATCAAGAGATATAATTAGTTTCCATTTAGTAAGATATAATTCTGGGCCTGCAGTCATATCTCTTCATAGATGAGTTGTTATTAGTTATGTTGGTGCAGAACTAGCTTCTGGGACTTATTCCATCCTTCACCTGGCACTTACCTGGTGTGGCACAAACTGATGGGAAGGTATGGGACCAGAGGTCGTGAATATGTAGAATGAACATATTGTGCTTAGTGCTGGAAATAAGGGAATACTGTGTCAAAGATAAGGTTTGAAACACAGATGTTACCAAATATCTCTCCCTCCTTTAGCTTTTATTCACAGTAGTCTAAAAGAAAAAACTGAGAACTCTCTAATTTTATGTTATGTTCTTAAGCTTATGTTCTTTATGTTCTTAAGTTTCTTAAGAACTTTTTATAAAAAAGTTATAGAAACTTTTTATAAAGAAACTTTTTATAAAATCAATAATAGTCATATTTCAAATAAGCACGTGAGAAAAACGATGGCCACTTGTCAAGAGGGGTGGAGTCGGAAGCAGCCCGGCAGGGGTTAAGGAGCGAAGGGGTGTGAGCAGGTGAAAGCAGCCTTTAGAAAGTGCTTCTGCAGCGGGTGGTGCTGTAATTAGAAGTGAAAGGTTTCCATGACCACTGCTGTGCTAATTGGCATTAGCATTGTATATTGCTGGCGTTTTAAGTTAAAATTACTGCCTCGGTTCCTACTCCTACTGATGTTATTAAAAGGCTCTCATACCTCATGATTTAGAGCTGTTAGTCCCAAGAAAAAGGTTTAGATGTTTTGATAGAACAATTTTTACCTTTGTCTCTTCTTTTCTTAAAATTTCTACCACTTCTGCCTTTTATGAGTTTCTCAGACTCTTTTTGAGAAAGGAAACCCCAATCTTGGGGATAGTGTTAATTTTCAAAAGAGTTTATAAGGTTCAATTACATATACATCACCTTGTCATGGTATGGCTGTCTCTGGGAACTCCTACGTGGTAGGAGAAATTTTATTATCTACCTATTACCTCCAGACTCATATAGTTTCTTTAATAAAACGATGTTTCCATTTTTATGTATTAGTGCATTGCCCCAGAAATGGCCTTTTGGATGTCTAACCAAATTATTAGATATATTTGGGATAGTGTGACATAAACTATGTTATGTGGATATATACTATTTGTAGAGTCCAAGTACTACTATAAAATATATGCATGTGTGTATATGTGTGTGTTTAGAGAATAGTGTGGCACACCATTTCAAAAAGGTGAGTGAGTTGAGTTGAGAAATAGACACTCAACTTTTTTTCCCAAATAAAAGGATGACAAGTAACTATTAATTTTCTAGTTGATTGCTTTTTTCCCCCCTCTGGATGTAATTTAGAGTACTCATCGGAAAATTTCATCATAAACACAAAAACTCTTATATTCTTATCAGCAAAAATATTTTTAAGAAGGTACATTGGAAAGAATCTGACATTGGGGTGGAAGTATGCACTATCAAGGGCAAAATTTTGTCTACTCAGAGAGAGTGGCTGTCCTTGTCCCTTAGGAGATAAAACTGAGACCAAACAAGTGATTGTGGGATTGGGGCCTGAAGTGAATTTTCCAGCCTCAGCAGGTGAAACGCAGCCCAGGAAGAGCGATGTCTGGTTGATAATAAGAAGAGACTTCTCAGTAGCAGTTTGCCAGACACAAGAACTAAAGATGATTTTGAATATGATTTAGATCCCTGTTAAGCTAAGAAATCAGTTAATCAGGTTTACTGTAGGAAATTTGCCACTAATTTAAAACTCTGACCTAGAAAGAGGAACTGAAGTTATAAGTTGAGCCAATGGGAAGCTCATGTGTGAATCAACTATTGTGTTCCCAGGAGAAAATTTTTCTTGTCTTTAACTATATAAAATATATAAATATAAATATAATCAATTAATTAATCTTTTTTTCAATTAATTAATCTTAATATAATATGTATACATATATCTTTGAAATATCCCTGATTTCCTTAAACACTAATTCTCTCGAAGTAAGAATTTATCTCTAAGTTTCTTTCCCCTCCCCCCCTTCCCTCTTTCTCTCTCTGTCTCTCTCTGTTTACAAAAAAATCACCACCAAAAGATGAACAACAACTGCCTTTTCTACCACCATCTGATGGAACAATGGACCATTTCTCTTCACCACTGCCCTTAACTCCCCCAGAAATTCTTTGGCATGAAGAAAACAGTCCAGGAAAACCTACTCTCTGTACTAAAGGAATGGCAGACTCTCTTTGTCATTATGTCGGTCCACTCAATCAAAAATTATGTTTTTATCTTTGTGAAAAGTATAATGGCATATGCCTTTTTACTTCACTGGCAAGTGAAAAAAATAGCATCAATCTCTCAAATGTCTCACTTATTAATTCATATGTTTCTCTACAATTCAAATATTCAGAAAGGCATTTTCCAGTTTTGCCCTGGAGTCTCCAGCAACCTGAGGGTGAAATCTTTTACATGTGAATCCCTAGATCTCAAAGTTTTTTGTTGATGCCCTGTTGTCTGCTGGATTAAATGCAAAGCACTCATGAAAGAGACCAGGTGTGAAAACTGCTCACGGATTCAGAATTCCAATAATTCAGAATGAGTCAGATAAGGACAGGGAGAAACTAATTTAAGGAGAAGATTCTATCCTGATTTTTCACCAAAAGAGTTATTTACTGGATGTCCCCATTTCGTCTACCTTAGAAAGACTTGGCTCACCTAACTTTTTATTTTTTAACACAATTATCATCAAACCTTTTTCCCTTACAAAACAGGGAACTGAACAATGTTCCCATACATCTGGAAATTTTGTAGGGATGGATATTTTCCTCCCATTTCTTACTTCCGATAGAGTTGTTTTGATACTTGCTTTGTGTTGGGATTCTTAAACATCTGTCTCTTTTCCATTCCAAGTTTGTGAGCTAGGCAGAAGGTTCCATCAAAAGTTTTTGAGTCAGTAGAAGAGATATTATATATTGCAGCCAAGAGACATTTGGTTTTAGCAGTTCTCATTTTTTAAGAATGACCCAGCCTTTTTTTGCCCCTCCAGAGACAGGACATAGAGTCCTATAACTTGACTGTTATAACTTAAGTCCATATCTATTTCTACCTAAGCATGTTAACTATTTCTCTTTCCTGCTTAAGCTTGTCTCAAGGTCACTGCTTTGAAATATCATCTAAGAAAACTTCCATCAGCTACCTGCTTCTAACTGAATCCTTGAAAGTTATGGTCCTACCAGAAATTTAAAATTCAGCCAAAGACACTATCCACATATTTTAAAATACATTTTAGCCGACTGGAAAAAGAAGGATGGCATTCTTACAAATGCTACTTAATTATAAAAAGAGAGACTTGCCATTCCACATACATCCTAAATATATCTCCTGACAGTTGTCTATCAATCTGTGATTGCAAAGAAGGCATCCAATCTGATATTAACATCTGCGAACTTGCCTTTAAGTGAGCTCCATAGTTATCATAAGGAGAAAAAAAAGTATGAGAATCTTAGAGAGACAGAAGAAGGTAGTAGAAAATTAGAAGACATATCTACTTTTGCTTATCTTTATTAAAGGCAAATTAATTACAGTGGCAATTAAATGGATTGTAGTGATGGCAGGTGCTATGCAATTAAACCATAAAGTCAAACGATTTGGAAGTAATGCGTGGCATAGCTAAGCAGAGAAGCAGAAAACAAAGCCTCCAAAATTTCTGCTTTACTACAATCCTGAGTTAATCAGCTTTCTTATATAGTAAATGAATCAAGGACACACCATAGGCAGTTTATCTATATCATTTATCATATTCTGGCTAATCAGAGAAATGTCAGTCTCCTTTTCAAGGTAACACCATTGAAATCTTTTTTTTCCCATTTCTTGTATATTTTTAACAGTATTTCTAAATATTAAGTTCTTTTGAACTTCCTCTGGTTGAGGTTTCTTACCAACACCATTTTCAAGAGTAAAAACAAGCAACAAGTACCAAACAATACTAAACTTTAGAGGTGCCAGGAGAGAAGTAACAATGATAAAGAGATTATACTACTTTCTTGCTGTGTACCTTAAACAAGTCAACCTTTGAATTTGCTTTACTGTCAAGAAAATAGAGATCCTGCTATGCTGCCTGCAGTATACTTTATATAATACATGCTCACTGAGTATCAAATCTGCTTCAGGTATGATTCTAGGTTCTGGGAAGATAATGGAAAAAAGGACAGAGAAAAAATACTCCCCTTCATGGAGAATCCATTTTCATGGGGAAAAAAAAAACAAAAAACAAAAAACCCAGGAAATAAAATAAATGAAGACATGCACAATAATGAGAAGCACTGTAAAGAAAAATAAAGCAGGGCAAACAGATGGAGAAGTGAATCCGGGACGCCTGGATGGCTTAGTCGGTTAAGCAAGCATCTGCCTTCGGTGCAGGTCATGATCCCACAAGGTCCTGGGATCGAGTCCCACATCGGGCTCCTTGCTCAGCAGGGAGCCTGCTTCTCCCTTTGCCTTCTGCTCCCCTCCGCTTATGCTCTCTCTCTCTCTGACAAATAAATAAATAAAATTAAAAAAAAAAAGAAAAGAAAAAGAAGTGACTCCTCTCTGAGGAAGTGCCACGTGACTGCAGTCTTCTATGAAGAGAGAGTGAAATATACTTATAGGCAGAGAGGAGCTTTGAAAATTGTTAATACACAAATACACACATGTGCTTATATATGCATACATACGTAATATATATCGACAATATACACACATGTGTGTGTACAAATACTACCTTCCTACTATTTAACTTTAAAAAAGTGTGATAGGTGTCAGCTTTGATATATTAACAGTTTCTATTATAATAGTCCAAAATATAGTCCCCAAAGTCAGATCTGATCAGGGGATTTGTTAGACCAGCTTCCAGAATATTTCAGAGACTCTATAAAAAATTAAAACTCCTGTCTCTGTAGCATGTAGAAGACTACATTCTTTTTAATCATGCCACAATAATCCAATGACTATGAAAGGACAGAAATTGTCTTTTTCCTTCCCACCAGTTTGGCTAGATACTAGTAAGTGACAGACGGGGTGGCCGTCCATCAGGGAAGGGGCAAGTGTTTGTTTATGTTAGAGATTTCTGCCCTGGGTGTAAGGATGAGGAGTAGAGGCTTGCCAGTCATGTATTTATCATCCATATTCTATAAAATCAGCTTAATATCTATGCTGCTTCTCAAAAAATCAAAAACAAATGATGGACTATTTTTCTGATATATTCCAAAATAGATGTTCAATAAATATTTGATGACTAAGCAGCCAGAGATCAGTTTTCATAGTAGTTATCCTATTGAATATATAGAGGAGTTTAAAAATTATGAGAATCTTGGAGAGACAGAAGGTAGTAAAAAATTAGAAGAGATATCTATTTTTACTTATCTTCATTAAAGGCAAATTAATTACAGTGGCAATTAAATGGATTGTAGTGACGGCAGGTGCTATGCAATTAAACCATAAAGTTAAATGATCTGGAAGTAGTGTATGGCATGTGTTAAGCAGAGAAGCAGAAAGCAAAGCCTCTAAAATTTCTGCTTTAGTACAATCCTGAGTTAATAAGCTTTTTTATAAGATAAATGAATCAAGGGCACACCCACAGGTAGTTTATCTTATATCATTCCTATTCTGGCCGACCGTAAACACATTAGTCTCCTTTCTAAGTTAACACCACTGAAATCTTTTTTCCATTTCTGTGTCTATTTTTAACAGTATTTCTAAATATTAAGTACTATTGAACTTTCTCTGGTTGAGGTTTCTTACCAGCACTATTTGCAAGAGTAAAAGGAACCCAGGAGGACAAACAAGTTATTTTCCAAAAGCTCGTTGCAGCTGCAGATAGAAGAATCCAAGACTTTGATTTGTCAGAAAATTCCAACCAAGGAAACCACTCGAGTGCAGCTGGGCAGAACACATACTGAGGGTGTGACAGCTTACTGCTTTCACAGTTCTGTGCATCTAAGCGGTTTCAGACAAGCATCCAGCGGTTTAGTAAACTCCCGTCCCACTTCTGGAACCAATGCAGGGCACTTCAGATCCTTGAGTCACAAACCCATGGGGGTGGTGAAAAAAACCAACCGGCTCAGATGCAAAGTGCAGTGTCATCCCTTACTCACTGAAAATCCTTTCAGAGTCCATGGCATTTGATACATGCATTTTTGCCATTTCTCTTCTCACAAAATAGAAAGTTAATTTGGAAAGATATTTTCAACTCTCTTGTTTGTGCTTCAGTTGCTGAACTTAATGTTTTTTGCCTTTGGGTTATAATTGTAAAATCTACCATTGTAAGATGAATCATCCCTTTAATCATTTTAATACCAGCCACAGTTTATATTAACACAGGAAATAATAATAATAATTCGGTTTTTTATCCTGCTCTACTGTAGGGAGTCTTGCTTCGCAATTTACTTATTTGTTCCTGCAATACCTGCTAAGTATACATTAGATTAACAGGAATATGCTGTCATCTGTCACAAACTGGTCCTGGATATGGGGTCTTCAGCTCCAAATGACCACCACTCAATCTCTCCACAGACCCCTACTCTTTTCAATGCAATTGTCTCCTGAAGTACCTGAACATTCTCCTCTCTACTGCTTTGTCCCAAGTGTGGTCACAGACCTTTGCTTTAGTTACCCTCAGTAACAACTGAGACCAGATGGCAAATTGTGATGAAAATGAACCACAGATTTAGAAATGATCCATGAGAGGTACAACCCAAGAGTAATAGGAGTGACTTATAACTTCATAGAAACCCATAGATCAGTCCCATCTTAATGGGGTTCCTATTGAATTCAGAACTGTTTCATCATGGAAGTTGTCAGCTTATATCTGCCCCTTCGTGGCATTTTTTACTAGGTGTTATCAATCTCTCAATTGTTGAAAATATGAAAGATAAGAAAGAGTATATTACTATGTTTTAACATTTTAAAACCTTTAGATTAATTTAAGCATTTTTTTAAAGATTTTATTTATTTATTTGACAGAGAGAGACACAGCGAGAGAAAGAGAGAGAGAGAGAGAGAGAGAGAGAGAACAAGCAGGGGGAGTGGGAGAGGGAGAAGCAGGCTTCCCGCAGAGCAGGGAGCCTGGTGTGGGGCTCGATCCCAGGACCCTGGGATCATGACCTGAGTGGAAGGCAGATGCTTAACGACTGAGCCACCCAGGTGCTCCTAATTTAAGGATTTCAATATGCTCTGGATATGTTTATTTTATGTGACATATTTCTTCTTAATCTTTGCTTAATTTATACTCTTTTTATCTCTTTTGTAAATTATTATTACATTTTATTTTAGTTTATATTCTACCAAACTTCCATAACTCATGTTTTAATCTAATAACTGGATAATTATCAATAGCTTGAATTTCCTGTATGTTTCTCTACCATATCAGCATTCGGACTCCTTCTAGCCCGTTACTACATATAATTGTGACGCAAACTATTATCTGTCTGAATTAATTCTCCCCCTTTTAATAGTAATAAAGTTTAAACTAGGCATTCAAATACCCAGCTAGAAAACATCATTCTCAATCTGGCTAGAATAGCCATGTAACTAAGTAATTTTTTTAGGTATGAAAACTTTAAGTAAAAGGATCCAATTTTAAGCATACAATTTAATCCATTTCCACAAATGCTTCAATTTGTATAATCTTTACCACTAATAAAACAGAATATTTCCATCGCTCCGAAGAGTTACCCTGTGCCCTTTGCAAGGTAATGCATCCCCATAACAAAGCAGTGAATTCTATCACCATGTGTGAATTTGCTTTTTCTAGGATTTATATAAATACACATTCTATTTTGTGTTTGCTTTTTTCACACAGCATTAGGTTTTTGAGATTGCTACATATATCAGTAGTTTGTTCTTTTGTGTTGCTGAGAAGTATTCTATTGTATGAATATACCGCAATGTTTTTCCAATCTCCTGTTGATGGATACCTGGACTATTTGTAGTTTTTGGATAAAATGAATAACTTTTTAATGATCATTCTTGCACAGAGTTTAATGTGGATATGTGTTTTCATCTTGAATAAATGCTGGGTGGTACATTGCTGAGTTTTAGGGTAGATATAGCTTTTTAAGAAATTATAAAATCGTTTTCCAAGTTGTTTGTTGCTTTTTACTTTCTAAACAACAACGAGATCATTATGAGGGTTCTGATAATATAATATCTTGGGTCAGCAATGTTTTTCTATAAAGGGCTGTCAAGTAAATATCCATACAGTCTCTGTTGTAATTACTCAGTTCTGCTATTGCAGAGTGGAAGCATCCATCCACAGAACATGCACAAATAAATGGGCATGGTTGGGTTCTAATAGAACTTTATTAAAAAAAGGCGACAAATGGATTTGACCCATGGACCATATTTTTCCACCCTGGCTCTGCAGCATCTCCAACATTTGGTGTCACTAATATTTTTTATTTTAGTTATGTGGGTGGATGTCATTTTAAAACTTTGCAGTTCTTTGATGACTAATGATGTTGAGCATGAAATCTTCTGTTCACTGGACATTTATACATCTTCCTTTCTGAGATGTCAGTTCAAATTTGTTTCTCATTTTTATCTTTTTTATTACCGGGTAGTAGAACCAAGTCTGTTCTTAAATGTATGTTTGTGAATGTTTTCTTTCACTATGGCTTGGCTGTTTATTTTCTTAATGGTAGGTCTCCCCGAGCAAATGTTTTTCTTTTGCAAAAGTTCAAATTATAATTTATCTTAAAAAATTCTTAGTGTTTTCCCTTTTCTCATTATTAAATCTTAGCTTGCTTATGATTGTGAAGATATTCTCCAATTATTTCTTTTCTAGAAATTTCATAGCTTTAGATTTTACAAGCAGGTCTCTAGTCCAACAAAAGAAATAATTAGAAAAGGCATCCTTGCCTTGTCTCTGAACTTAGAGGGAAACACTGTCTCTTATTATGAAGTATGATATTAGATATTTTTGTTTTTAAGATGCCATTTACTGGAGGAAAGTCCATCCTGTTCCTATTGTTGATAGTTTTGGAAACAATGTTGAATTTTGTCACATGTTTTCTCTAAATCCACATAATCATAGCTAGTAAACGATAAATCCAGATTAGAACTGAAGCATTCTGGAGGTAGGGCCCATAATCTTAATGACTGTGATATATTTGAATTTGAAAAAAAAAGTGTGGATATATATAATATATAGTTACATGTTTCTCAGTTTGAAATAGCCAATAAGACATAGGCAAGACCTTCGCCCCAGTACATGTCATCATTTATTAAAACTAGGACATTCAAACCAAGAAGGAACTGAGAATTTGTGCTCATATCCCTCCACCCCTACCCCCTGAAGTCATCCAAACAGAGGCTGAGAAAACAAAAAAATAACAAAAAATGCTGGAACTTCTCAAGGAAATAGAAAAATGGATGATATGATCATTTCTTCCCTATTCTGAGTTTAAATAAGTAAATATAGTAAACATATAAAAGTACCATCTAAATCTAGCATGACTGGGGTGCCTGGGTGGCTCAGTCATTGAGCGTCTGCCTTCAAGCTCAGGTCATGATCCCAGGGTCCTGGGATCGAGTTCTGTGGGCTCCCTGCTCTGCGGGAAGCCTGCTTCTCCCTCTCCCACTCCCCCTGCTTGTGTTCCCTCTCTCGCTGTCTCTCTCTGTGTCAAATAAATAAATAAAATCTTTTATAAATAAATAAATAAATAAATCTAGCATGATTTACTAAAATAGAATTGCTAATGTGATCCAGTTCTTCAATCTGTCAATACAGCCAGCTATGAGTGATCCAAGAATTTCCCTGTAATTCTTTTCTTCAGCCTCTTTACATCATGTCAGTATACTCAGTCAATAAGTAGTAGAGAGTAACTTCAATGAGTTACATTCAAGCTGACAATGAGATGAACAGGACCAGTTAGCTAAGTTGCTGTTGAAATGAACAATGACACTTTAATATCCTGATGTCCTGCTGCTCATAAAAGACAGAACAACTCTCTGTAGGTTTTAAAGGAGATGACAGGAAATATACATCATCCACTTCAGAGAAATGAATACACGTTATGAACTTCAGATAATTGTACCCATGGATGCCTTGAATATATAAGCTAAATATACTGGACGTTTTCTTGTATGTCCTAAGCTGAATGGGACAGAATTCAATATAAGTAGCCTTCAGAGGTTACCATTCTCACCCAGAAAATAACCAAAGGCATAACAGGATCTTGTCACTACATCTCCCTTGATATTTTATTCATTTGTGAATGACAAACAATATGCTAGAGGCAGTTCATATTTTTGAAGAAAAATCAATTTTGGACACATGAATTCTTTTTTTTTCAGACACATGAACTATTTTCTGATGGAGAAAACTCACTTCATCACTGGTAATAGTCTTAAATATCCAGGTTAAATATGGTAAACAAAACACACTGGGTGATATGATTGATGCAGAGAAAATATAATTGCAACATTAAGGTTTTAAGAAAGAAATGCACATTTAAGTCTAAAACTTCATGTCAAAATGATAGCTTTTATCTACTGATAGATCCATATTAGAATAAGTACTTATTAGGATTTTACAAACAAAATCCCGGATCTATTGCATTTAGGTACCATGTAATTAGCAGTATATATATATATATATATATATATATATATATATATATATATACATATATATATATTTAGCAGTATATATATTTTTAAAGATTTTATTTATTTATTTAACAGAGAGAGATACAGCAAGAGCAGGAACACAAGCAGGTGGAGTGGGAGAGGGAGAAGCAAGCTTCCCACTGAGCAGGGAACCTGATGTGGGGCTCAATCCCAGGACCATCAGATCATGACCAGAGCCGAAGGCAGGTGCCCCTAGCAGTATATGTTGATCAGCAGCATACGGAAAAGCAATAATCAATTTAGTACTAATTGAGATAATTTGAAAAGGCTATGTTACAGTTACCTTAATGTGTGAAAATTAACCAAATAAATACAAAATATGAATATTTGAATAATTTATTCTATTTAAAATAGTTATAAGTAATCATCAGGGTTGAACAATTAGGAATTTAAAATTTCAAAGAGAAAAATATGGTTCTGCAAATAATTATGTATCTAGCTTTTAAGACTTCATTTCATAAAAGCAAAATTACTCTTTTTACATTTGTAAACAAATGTTAACAGCATGCATTAAGAATTGAGGTATTTTTTAATGTCCTTATTTTTAAAAGATCAAGAAATATTTTGTCTGCAAAATAATTATGACCATACGATGTAGAGTGATAGTTTTAAGGAACATCATCTATAAATAGTTTTTGATAACTCTAAATAAAATAAATTATAAAAAGAATAAAATAAAAGCAAATGATTAACACCTGGAAATATTTGACCAACCTCATCTCATCCCTACTGAATATTACAGAAATAAAAATTTGCTATTGTCTTTAACGTGTGACTACCTATGCTCAGGTTCTAACATGATCTTACAGTCATCAGAGCATAGTATCAAAAGTGTATGCATTTTAACTGCTGTAATGTTTCACATGTCATTAAAATACAGTCCTAAATTATAAAGGACACCAAATAAGAGCAATGTAAAATACGAGAAAACCAATTTCTTCCTAATAATTTAATAACATTTTGTACCCTGTTGGCCCCACATTTGCGAATCCCTCTCTCAAGAGCCATCTCACTTCAATCTAACACTCCCTCATTGATTTATCCAACCAATACCTTCTTTTTTTACTGCTATCTACTCTTAGGAATTTTAAAATTTCAGTAAAACCTAATCATCCCCTACAGGTAAATTCAGCACAGTTATTGCTCTGTAAATCTCTCCTACAACTGGAATAAGAGTAGGGTAATTGAATATGTTTTTGAATACAACATCTGGAGACTTCATAAGAGTAACAATGCTGTTTTGTATCAAATTGCCAACTGACACCTGTTCTGGGCTAGCATTGTGCTGTGCATGAGAAATAGAGAAGTCTCAAAGAATATTTAGACTCTTGGGAAAAATAAACATCATTAATCTTCGTATAAAGCAATGTACTAAGAATTACAGTAACAATGTTAAAAAATTTTACTCAAATGCCAAAAAGGCATAAAGACCCCTGGGAAGATGTCATTTAAGCTGGCCTTTTTGGGTACAGAGTGCTTTCCTAGAGAAAGAAAAGCTTTGGAGGTAACTTGATACCATTGAATAAAGTATTTCCAAGTGAAAGTATAGCAGATATACAGGTATGGAAGTGAGAATGCAGTTTCGCATGTTTTGTTCATATGCATAGAGTGCTTCTTTTTTAAAAAATTTTTTATTGTTATGTTAATCACCATACATTACATCATTAGTTTTTGATGTAGTGTTCCATGATTCATTGTTTGTGCATAACACCCAGTGCTCCACGCAGAACGTGCCCTCTTTAATACCCATCACCAGGCTAACCCATCCCCCCACCCCCCTCCCCTCTAGAAACCTCAGTTTGTTTTTCAGAGTCCATTGTCTCTCATGGTTCATCTCCCCCTCCGACTTACTCCCCTTCATTCTTCCCCTCCTGCTATCTTCTTCTTCTTTTTTTTTCTTAACATATATTGCATTATTTGTTTCAGAAGTACAGATCTGTGATTCAACAGTCTTGCACAATTCACAGCACTCACCATAGCACATACCCTCCCCAATGGCATAGAGTGCTTCTTACCCAATAACAAGAATGCTGCCATCAGCAGCCACTTTTAACCATGATGTAGATAGATACAAGTCAATCGGATTTCTCATTTGCTTTCACACATTTGAAACTACGCTATTTACTTAGCAGATGCTCTGCACAGTTGCCTTGACAACTACTCTTTTAAGACCATTGAGCCATGAAGACAAAAGTTTAAGCAAAGTAAAAAAATAGCTATTCTTTTCAAACGGTTGCTCTGGTCAACTAATTAATCATAATAAATGTGATATTGCTGTGCAGTTTTAGCCAGTTTCAGACCAGTAATTAACATGTGTTCTGTTTGTACAGTTGGTACCAATTATCTTAACAAAGGTCAAGAGCATCACTGAGGCTTCTAATATTAGAAATTTATGATGAACAACATTTCCAGTATTATGTCGGCTTTCTGCATTGCCTGACCTAGAAAAAGACACTGTCTTGACCTTTCTGAATATTGATCTGTACAGTAGACCATGAACAAAAGATAACGCAGTTTGAAAAACAGTTATGGGAGCACTTTAACCAAAATGGATAGGTGTTTCAATCAAGCAGTTCCAAATTTCTAATAAGGTAAAGAAGACAACATTGAACAAGCAAGACAAGACAAAACAAACAAAAACCAGAGCAACAACAAAACAAAAACAACCAGAGCTAAACCTCATTAAGGCTGTAAAAATGTCCTCGCTGCTCAGACAGCGGAACAGGTGATTAGCTCATAATTTTGTTTCATCTTCTTCATATTTCTTACTAACATAATAGTCAAAAGTTCCCTTTCTTTAAGTCAGTCATTTACATGAATGAATTCAGTGTGTAGAGACACAGAACCTTGAGATTACCACAGGAAGAGAGCTGTGTAATGGCAAGAGTGTCAGAAGTCTAGCCAGCCACCATCTGTGGGATGAGCTACAGATGCTCAGAATCCCAGTACTATTTCTACATTGTCTTCAGTTCAGAATGCTAAATGCATTTTCATGGCTTGTAATTAACCTGTATTTCAGATTTTTACTGGAAGATGTGTGTTCTACTCTTTGCTTTAAAATCTAAGATGATATAAATTTTGTCCAAAAATTCCAATGTGTCCTTTCCTAGTAAAACTGGTTCATTATGGAAATCCAGAAATATAATAGACCTTAAAATTGTTTCACTGTATTTCACGTGGAAAACATAACATGAAATCTTTTATTATATGTATGAAAGTTTTATTTTTTCCTAGAAAGAGTTTTTCTGGTGTTCTGAGGGATTCCAATTTAAAAGCACGCAGACAAGTAGAGAGAAATCAAAGTATTCGTTACTAAAATTGAGCTAGAGAACCCAGCTTGGACTTGGTTACAAAATGTGCATTTTGCAGTATCTCTACCGAATTGCAATCATTCTCCCACTGACATACAGAACACCCAAAATATCTGCAGCCTCTCTGGAAGTGAAAGACATCATAGAGTGGCCTCATCTCATGGACAAGTGGAGAATGGACTCAGCCTAAAGAAAGGACAGATCCCTATCAGAGACCCAAAGAAAGGGTAGAGCACATTTGTGAGGATAATTTTCTAAATGTTGCCGATCAAGTAAGAAGAGTAAATAAGCAGAGAAAATTTAGTCTCCTTCCCAGTATTTCCAAGATGGTGGAAATCTCTATTTTACGAATCAAGGTAGAAATGCAGAAAGGCAGGAGGAATTTTAACCTCCCCCACCAGATTCCTTACATTTTGTCGTTTCTTATATTTTTGGCTTTGAGTGCCACACTTATGGTTAACCAGGGCTTTGGTTTGCCCCCAGAGGGGAAGATGAGCAGTGTCCTAAAGTAATCCTGCTCTGCGCTTTGAAAAGCAGGTTGCTAATATTAACTGCTTGTACAGCTCCTTTTGAAAACCACCAAAAAGTCCACATTCCAAAGGTTCTGAACTTAATTAGAATAATGAAACAACCCCAAAGCTAGGGTGAATTTTTCACCCCCATAACCACTAAAATATATTTTAATCTTGCTTCAAGCCACATCCAGGACTAAGAAAGAAACCATCAAACTCACTTTTTTATTTGTTCATTTGCCCAATTATGTATTGAATAATATATTGGTGAATAAATATCTATCCATCATGGATATAATAGAATGGACTATTATATAACAGGTACTCTTACTAGTGTTGTTTATATATCAGTAAGTAAAAGAGACACATGATTTTTTTCTTATGTAGTTGCATTTTAATGAGAATAGACAGGCAATGATGTAATACATAAGGTAGTAAATTATGTGATTATGACTACTGTTGCAAAAAGAGAAAAAAGGAAAAAAGAAAAGGGTGAGGGTTCTAGAATATTAGGGGGGAGTTACCTTTTTAAGTTTGGTGATTACGACAGCATTGTTGAAAAGGTGACGATGAACAGAAACTTACAGGAGATGAAGAAATGAGCCAGCATTCCACGTTAAAGAAAAAAAAAAGAGGTCTCAATATGACTTTATCTCCTGTTATTGAGAAATGCATTTCTTGTAAAAAATTAAGTAAGAAGGTATGTATTCAAATGCAAACAGGTGAAATGTCTAAAATCAGAGTATTTTAAAAAATCAATGTTCTGATCAATAACGTTATTTTAGTGACCCTAGGTTTACAAACAGCTTTTGGCAATAGAATCCTTTCTTTATGTGAATTTCATATGGTGTGGCACGCTAGGATATAAAGCAGCTAAAAGCAGGCCTTCTCCATTAAAGTGGGGATGAGAAGCCTCATTATAGGTCCTAGGTCACTCAAAGGACACAATTTGATTTCTCAAATAGTGAAGCACCGATTAAAATATGTAAGGTGGATTTATATGTGTAAATATAGAAATGTGTTTTATAACAAAGTGAAAAAATTTTACAGAACAATTTATAGTATGAGACCTTCTTTTAAAAGAACTTCTTTAAAAAATATAGCTTCATTATAATGTGTGTGTATGTGTGTGTATATAGGAGAAAAAAATCAGGAAGAATAACCATTAACAGTGGTTACTTCATGGAAGTGAGCTACAGAATGCAAACAAAAGGATCTATATTGTTTCAGGGGCTTACAGTGACTTTGCATTGTTTTGCGTTAAATATATATTTTTTAAAAAAGAAACCATTGCTCAATGTTGTCCCATATAAGTTAAAAAATATGTATTTAAATCAAATTCTTTTCAATTTAAGTCAGACTCAAAGAGTAAAACCAACATGATCATTAGGTACCACTGTTGAATTCTATGCAAACCCCAGAGATGATTTTTATCTGCCAAAGTACTCCCGTCTGCATACTATTATCCATCACTCAAACTCAGTATTAACACTGTTAAGCAGATGGTGGTTTCTAAGATCAATCATAGCCCAGGGCTCGTGGGAGGAAGCACCTCTCTAAGGATTAAATGGACACTTTGGATTTGTATTACATATGCCATCCAACATCTGTCAGATAACAACACTCTTCTTTGCTGATTTAGGACAAAGTTACTAACTGCAACCTTGTCCCCTAATAAAATAGTTGTATTAAATAGATATAAAGGGGGAATGACTTATTGGAAAGATTTTCAACTGTATTTTTAGGGACAATTCCACCTTAAAATTACCAATTGATATGCTTCTTATGAAAAGGGGGTTATAGACACAAAATATTCTTCCTCTCAGAATGGAAAAAAAAAAGGCTGTTGATTCCACATCTTTAAATCATAGATTATTAGGGAAAAAAACCAGAAAAGGCAAGAGAGTTAATATATGGAACTTCCAATAATATAATATTTTAATAATGCCACAGGCACTGTGATAGTTAATTTTATGTGTCAACCTAACCGAGCCAGAGGATGCTCAGATATTTGGTTAAGCATTGTTCTAAGTGTGTCTTTGAGGGTATTTCTGGATGAGGTTGACATTTGATTTAGACTGAGTCAAGCAGATTGCCTTCCTCAGTGTGGGTGGACCCCATCCAATTAGATAAAGGCTTGAATAGAACAAAAGTCTGAACAAATAGGGAGAATAACCTTTCTCTGCCTGACCAGATTAGAGCTGAGGCATCCATCTTCTGCCTTCATACTCAGACTCAGATTGGAACCACACCATCTGCTTTCCTGGGTCTCCAATGTGTTGACTGCAGTTCCTGGGACTTAGCCTCCATAATTAGATGAGCAAATTCCTTATTTTATCTATCTACATAGATAGATAGATAGATAGATAGATAGATAGATAGATAGATAGTAGATAGATGATAGATACAGATAGATAACCTATTGGTTCTGCTTCTTTGAAGAACCATGACCAATACAGGCACTTTTTAAAATTAAAAAAAATGTCTATAAATAGAAGTTTTAAAATTTTCTCCTCATTCTCCACTTTGTAGGCCACTGATCTAGAACCAGGAAAGAGACTAGCTGAACCCTCTCTCCTGCCTACTTACTGAGTGTTCTATAGTCCTGGGCTCTGCCTAAGAACTACGTTAGCCCTTTGGTTAGGACGAAATATGGCTCCTTCTTTACAACTTGCAATTCCCTAGTAGGCTTTGCAGGAAAAGATAAATATCGGTCGGGATATAGCACAATAACCCCAAAATCCATAGAAAGGCACATTTACAAGAGTAAATTCTCTGACCATTGCTCTATTTGTTGTGGTTCTTGTTCACCATCTTCTCCTCTATCCCTCATGATAATCTGCTCTTGATTCAGTTTTGTTTTTAATGCCTTTAAGATGTCAACAACAACTCTCAGTAAATTCAGATGTAGGCAGATTAAAAATATAAACTGAAGGGAAATAATACTGAGTTTGGAACATCCAAGTAGATAATACTCAAGAGTGTCTCTAGAAGATAAATTATTGTAAAAATAACTTTTCATCTCTTCCTACACATGAAGGTGGTCCTGAAAAATAAAACAAATAATTAAATAAGACTTTTATGCAGCTATGAAAATCTTTAATGACTCTGTTTCAGAGACTCACAAACAAAATGAGTAAGAGATAGAAGAGATATTATGGATCGTCTGGAACAGTGTTTCTCAACCTTTTGTTTATTATCTCCCTCCAAAGAAGCTATTTTAGACTTACTATTTTCTAACTGTGCACCAATGAAATTTTAACATCACACATAGTATATCAGTTTATATCTTAGATGCACATCTGTGTTTTATACATAAAAAGAGCAAGGTGCTTTTGGCTCCCCAGAAATAATTTTTATGCTCTTGGGAGCAATATAACCTCATTGAGGATACATAATCTAGAACAAATGTGGAAACAGAGGCCCTAAATAGCAAAATAACTTCTCTCCTTGCTAATCTAGCTATAACAGAGTTAGTATTCTGATATGCTCTTTTTTAAAAAAAATTTTTTTAAGATTTTATTTATTTGACAGAGAGAGCACACGCATGTTCCAGCGAGCCAGGGGGACACAAGCAGGCGGAGCAGTAGGCCGAGGGCCAAAATGGAGGAGGAGCAGACGCCCCGCTGAGACAGGAGCCCAACTCCACATTGGCTCCATCCCAGGACCTTGGGATCAAGACCTGAGCAGAAGGCAGATGTTTAACCGACTGAGCCACCCAGGCGCCTCTGATGTGCTCTTTTTTAAAAAAAAGATTTTATTTATTTATTTTAGAGAGAGAAAGAGAGTGCATGCGAATGGGGGGAGGGACCGGGAGAGGGACTAACAGACTCCCCGCTGAGCACAGAGTGCTCATTTTTCTGCTGACCCTTTCCTTGTGGCACCCCTGATACGCTCTTTTCTAGTACAAAACTCTTTGTACACAGTCACCTTATCACACCAAATCTGAAAACACATAATTTTGTGAACAATGGAACATAATTTTGGCTGGATAGACAGAGATATACAGAAGTGAAATAAAAATTAGTACTAATGTGAATTCATACTTTAAAATTGTATTTGAAAAATAGCTGTGCTTCATTATAATTAATGTGCTAATGTAGAAAGTATCATTTGCTATTTTTATTATCATCACTATAATTATATGTGGTTCATAAAAGTGGCCTCCTTTATAAAGAGTATGAATTAGAATAGACTTTATATTTATTAGACATTTTAGGAGAATTGATTAAATTTAACTTTCATCAGAAACTCAAAATTGGATTTTAAAATGTTATAGCTCCATGTGTTTTGGTTAAATTAATGGGTAGCTTAAAAATATTTTACCCAAAATGAAATGTCCTAACTATAGTGTCAAGCAAATAGGTATGTTTTCAGTTAGGAACAAAATATATACACATATGGAGAGTAAGAGGAAAATGAAAAGATAGGAACATTTGTCTTTAATATTTCATTTTTGTCTTTAACATTTATTACTTAATAAGTATATACATTCCCTGTGGAGCCACTTGGAAAATATAAAAATACAAATTACTGAATCTGGTTCTTTCTCAGTGTTTCCTCTCTCAGTAGGTGGCAACAGCTAAAAATCTGAGAGTCATCTCTGACCCCTCCCTCATCCTGTTCCCATTATACAAAGTTCTACGGAATGAACCTGGAGACATGCACTGGTTTCAATCTCTGCTTTCACACCCTACACTAAGCCAGTAAAAGTTCTGCATCGAATTGGCCTTACTGATCCCAGTCATGCCCTTTTCCAGCCATTTACTTCACAATAAATACTGAGCCTAATTCAATATTTTTAAAGACAAAAATGCAAGTTCAGTCACATCATTGTATATATAAAATCGGGTAGATAAAATGATATGTTGTTTTCATTCATATGACTTTTTAATATTAAAGATAATGGTTATAAACATGTGTGTGTATTGGGGGGTTTCTTGAAGTTTCTGTTTCATATCCTTTCATATTTATATAGCTTGGTTTTAATGTATTTTAAATGATTTGCCTAAACAATTTGTAAACATAATTTTACTCTATGTAATATTTATTTACTATAAGCATTTTCTAATATCTTGATCTTAACAATATTTGACTTTTGGATTGTAGAAATTCTTTTTTTTAAGATTTTATTTATTTATTTATTTGAGACAGAGAGAGAGAGATCACAAGTGGGGAGGAGGGTCAGAGGGAGAGGGAGAAGCAGACTCCCCGCTGAATAAGGAGCCCAATGTGGGGCTCTGTCCCAAGATCCTTAGATCATGACCTGAGCCGAAGGCAGACACTTAATTGCTTAATCGACTGAGCCACCCAGGACCTCCTTGCATAAATTCTTAATACTTATGTAGAAAATATATTTCTTTCGTATTTCTTTTAGCAATACATTTAAATGTTCATAAATTTTTATTATGGTTTATTTTTTGTTTTTTTTCCAAATTGCAGTTTACTTTGTGTAGGTTATATTTACAAGTGTTAGGACTATTCAAAGATGGTTTCTTTATTTCTAATTTTAACTAATGTGTTCTTCTTTACATTAGATTATTTTATGATTAGTGTGCGTGAAAACCCATGAGATCATCATGTTGTTTAACTTACTAGTTACATTTGGTGTTATAATTTTATCAAGATTACAATATACATTAGGAAACAATCCCCTTTATTTATTAAGTGGACAATCATAGATTATACATCATGGAATACTTAGTTACAAGTGTATATAAACTTGAGTAGCATGCACAGGGATATAGTTCTTCTGCTACTTTGTTTCATTGGCTTCAACAAAGGTAGAAAGATGATAGGATGTTTAAGGTAGAAAGAAGGGCTATCTGGAGATAGAGAAGAATAGGAAAAGTCTTGAATATTGAGTGAAATGTTAAGGTAACGGATGTATATTTGCTGAATGATACTTCAACTTATTACTCATTTAAAGTTTTTTTTTTAAATCCCAATTTATTGCAAACATTTCTGTGGGAAAATTTTGTTATTCCTATTCAGATGTTTTGCCCACATAGAAATAATTGTTTTTATAATCTAGTATTTCTTAAAGTGAGGCATCTTAAAACATAATTGCCTTATTATTATAGCTGCAATCATGATATAGTCACATCTACATTGTCAATGTGCATTCAGACTTGGTTGTTTATTAATGCATGCTTGTTACATTATCTCCCAAGACAGGATGTGGTCTCTGTGGTCTTTTTTAAAGCATGGACCCCCCGGCACACATACCCTTGAGGTATAGGATGAAAGCCTTTTTAATACTCATCAGATATTCCCTGGCCATGGGCTGCTATCTTCTTAGCCAAGGGTGCTTCTAAGAACCAAGGGAAATCCTTCAGAGATAGGGTACTTGAGAATCTTTATTAGCCCAAACTTACGAAGCCAGCTGTAAAATGGTGTACTGTGTCAGTAAAGAGGAACAGAGTAAGGTACCTTATCATGTATTATACCCCCATTAAGCATATAAAATCAATGTTGACGACCAAAGTCCTCAAACATCCTACAGTTTAGTACTATCCTACAGTTAGTAGGATAGCTGCAGTTACATTGTATAGTTAAGACCAAAGCAGAGAAAGAATACAAAAAGCAAAATTATGTCTTTCTATTTTATCTCTTCTATTGCCTTCTTATTTATAATGCTTTTACTCTATGTAACATTTATTTACTATAAGCATTTTCCAATATCTTGATCTTAACTATATTTGACTTTTGGATTATAGAAATTCTTTTTTTTAAGATTTTATTTATTTATTTATTTGAGACAGAGAGAGATCACGTGTGTGTGTGTGTGTGTGTGTGTGTGTATCTGCTTCTGGATTTATAGTATGTGTTCTAAACTTTCTAGAATCAACCTTGAATTAATATTATGACAGTTCACATTAAAATATAAGGAATTGACAATAGGACAATGTATTTACACATCCTCTGACCCTTTGTGTTGTTGTCATATATTTTAATTCCACATATATTAAAAAGCCCCATAATACATTACCAGTTTTTAAACTACAGTTAATTGTCTTGCAAGGAGTGTAAGAAAATAAAGAAAAGTGACCTTTTGTAATTACCCATATATTTAGCATTCCTATTGCTCTTTACTTCTTCCTGTAGATTTCAGATTACATCTGGTGCTATTTTCCTTTGGCCTAAAGAGCTTCCTTTATCAGCTCTTATAGTACATATCTGCTGGTGACAAATTGTCAAAGTTCACTTAGCTGAAAAAAATCTTTATTTCACAAACACAGCATTATTGGTAACAAAACAATAGTGGGTTAATATAAATACACCAAATTAAATCCGAAGAGGTCAAGAAAAGAAGAAAAACTGATCAAAGAACTCACTGAATAAATAGAAAATAAGTAGCAGGTGGACAATACACACGTAATTTTATCAGTAATTTTTTAAAATATTTTATTTATTTATTCATGAGAGACAGAGGGAGAGAGAGAGGGGGAGAGAGAGAGAGAAGCAGAGGGAGAAGCAGGCTCCCAAGGAGCAGGGAGCCCAATGTGGGACTCGATCCCAGGACCCCGGGATCATGACCTGAGCCAAAGGCAGATGCTTAACCATCTGAGCCACCCAGGCGCCCTATCAGTAATTTTTAAAATATAAATTAGAAGAGATTGTATGAATTATTTTAAACATAAGGACCAAATAGTATCTGCATACAAAAACCAAAGAAACACATAGTTTAATCGCTTCTACTTCTTTTATTCAAGAAAAAAATAAATATTGGTTAATGAAGATTGTTCTGGGTTATAAAATGCTAGGTAATAAAATGTTTTATTTTAAATATAAATTTAGCAAAGGATCTTGGGTATAACCTAATGTGAATTTTGTGTGGCTTTTCTTCTGTTCTCAGGTTAATATTATGTAGTATTGATTACTTTCACTAGACAGTGCGTTTCTATTGAATTAATAATATTAAAATGACATAAACCTTTCAGCAGTGAAAGTGCCTGGAATTTCTTTCTTTTTTAAGATTTATTTATTTATTTACTTGTCAGAGAGAGAGAGTACAAGCAGGGGGTGCTGAAGGCAGAGGGAGAAGCAGGCTCCCCACTGAGCAAGGAGCCTGATGCAGAACTTGATCCTAGGACCCTGGGATCAAGACCTGAGCCGAAGGCGGATGGATGCTTAACCCACTGAGCCACCCAGGGGTCCTCTGGAATTGTTTTCTGATAGTGATTACTTAAAACACTTGACATTCAGGGGCTCCTATGGAAGACTTTGTGCCCACCCTTTCATGATTCACAGAGGCTCAAGAAAATAAGGTTCTTACATAAGCAACCTCAATTTTAGAGGTCTTAATGTGTTTATTTCTTTTACACATGTCCTCACTAACACCCTGATATTTGGTAATGAATCAATCTTGGTTTACAGAAAAAAGCAGACAGAAAAGTCATTATAAATCATATCATGCATTTGATAACCTTTCACCACAAGTTATATTGCACTGAAATGAAGGTTTCTTGTTAGAATTAAGCAAGGAAAATTTATTTAATTCCTCACATTTAACTTCTTTATTTTGGAAAGCAACCTTTACCAAAATGCTAAAATCGTTTTTACCTGAATTCGTTATATAACTGAACTTATAAAATTTCTTGATCCAAAATAAAACTATTCTCTTAGCTTTAATTATTAAATATTTTTTAAAGATTGTAAAGTAATCTCTACACCCAACATGGGGCTCAAACTTACAACCCTGAGATCAAGAGTCACATGACAGTCACCCCAAATATTTTTTTATGTTGATTTTGGTTTTTGTTATTGTTGCTTTTTTGGGGGGGGTGTGTGTCTGTGTGTGTGTTTATGTTTTAGCATTGCATTGAGGGTAGTAACAATCAGACTTAAGGTCTTACCATAGATTTCCCATTGTCTGGTATAGGAGTAAAGTCAAAGTTGTTCCACAATTTAAAGAATTACATCAATTTTTTATCTGTTAAACACATTTCAAATGACAACCAATGTTCTCTTTACTCTAGGACACAAAATATTATTTTTTCATTCTTAGTATGTGTCTTCTATGATACTGGGTTTGGAAGAAAAGCCCAAAAATTTATGATATCTTGAAAGGCCAAAGTTGCTGAGGCAGCACAGGAAAATAAATTGGTCCCTTAAGGGATAAACATAGGCTCTTTGCAGATTACAGTGGCAGCGTGTGTCCTCTCTAAGAGACTTTCTGGATGTTAGAGTCTTGGAGAAGTTTGCAAATAAAGGCCTCTCAGATACCTTGGCTCAGGCCACATTTCTGCATCTTTAAAGCTCTCAAAGTTGCATCTCTCTGGTCACTATTCCATAGTCACATCTTCCTCTGAAAGACTGCTGCTGAGAAATCTCTGCGTTCAGGGATTCAAAGGATTAGATTGACCCCATTTAGATAATCTACAATATCTCCATTTTAAAGGTGTCCAGAACCTTAATCATATCTCCAAACTGCCTTTTTTCCATGTAAGGTAATGTATCCACAGGTTCTAGGTATTAGGGGGTAGAAATCATTAGAGGATTATTATTCTGCCTACCAGAATTTTAAGTACTTTCACTAATAAAAATAATTTTAAAAATAGTGCAAAAGTAAAGGAATACCAATTGTCCATACCAATTTGCAATGGACTAAATAGTGTCGCCCCCAAATCCATATGTTGAATCTCTGATTCCCAAGATGACTGTATTTGGAGAGTGGGTCTATTGGAAGTACCTAAAGTTAAATGAGGTCACAAAGGTGGGGCCTTCATCCAGTAGGGCTGATGCAAGCTGCTAGAAGTGGAAGAGACATCAGAGGTTTACAAACAGATGTCTGAAGAGACTTCAGAGGTTTCTCTCTTGCCATGTGAGGACGTAGAGGGAAGGCAGCCATTTACAAGCCAGGAAGAGGGCTCTCACCAGAAAGAAAATTGTCTAGTACCTTGAGCTTGGATTTCCCAGCCTCCAGAACTATAAGAAAGAAATTGTTCTTGTTTCAGCTAACCAGTCTGTGGAATTTTGTCATAGCAGCTCAAGCAGACTGATATAGTGTTCTACTCATTTCAAATTAGTAATAATATCTATAAAGAATCCCCTTCATGCTGTAATAATTTCAGTAATGTGTTTATATATGTGTTGTGTTTGGTTTTGAACATTATAAGCAACATGATGCTTAATTTTTAACATTTACAGTGGTCATATTTTATATCTAAATACATGCTACTTAACACTTCTGGTAATGAGTTCAAGGTGAACTGATACCACTCCATATCTTCTCTTCCAAAAGAAGTCTGTAGTTCACCATTCTTCCCCTGACATTTTAAGAAAGGGAGATCAAATTTCTATCACCTTTTGTGCATTGCTAAGTCTTCACAATATATAAATTAAAAAAATAAAGAAGGTAAACACGAAGAAAATATATCTGAACACAAAGAAATAGCAAGGTACCATCTAAGCTCAAAAAAAGCAGGGGCCTCTGAGAAACAAACTGAGGGTTCTAGAAGGGAGGGGGGGTTGAGGGATGGGTTAGCCCGGTGATGGGTATTAAAGACGGCACGTACTGCATGGAGCACTGGGTGTTATACACAAACAATGAATCATGGAACCCTACATCAAAAACTAATGATGTAATGTATGGTGATTAACATAACATAATAATTAAAAAAAAAAGCAGGGGCCATACAACTTTTAATTTGCCAACAAATTCCCAACAGTAGTACTCTAACTGAAGACTTGTTGAACGGCTGAGTGGAAATAGATTCTTTCCACAAAAACACATCACATAACCAAGTTAAAAGCTTGCAGTATTGTTGAGTCACTCTATTGTACACCTGACACTAATTTAACACTGCATATTAACCAACTGGACTTTAAAAAAAAAATAGGAAATGACAATAGCTATCACTATGAAAAACCAAAGATGCACCAAGATGGAGCTAATCATTTTATGTGGATTTAGTAATTTAATTTTTGTCTTTAAATCGGGGTATTATAATCGACTCCATTATACAGATAAGAAACTAAAGCTCAAAAAGTTTAACTATTTTGTTCAGTATCAAATACCACAAGTAAGTTAAAGGTCCAGGACTTGAAACCAGGATCAGTAGATGTCTAAACCCATATGTTTACATAGATGATACTACCCGCCCCAATAATAAATAGCTTAACAGATCATTTAACAGCCTTTGAACATGGAACACGTTTGTCCTGGAGAAGCATGCTCAAGTAGTAGAATTTTATTTTCTTCTGTGTATGTTGAATATAACAAGAATTGATTTTATGTATTTCATTGTTCGGTAGTTTTAGTTAGATCTTTCCTTTTCCACTGGCCCCCAGGACTTCCTGTCTCAGATGCTGCCTGGACATCAAGAGTCGTGTTAGAAACATACTGGTGGGGCTCTTTCATCTCTGCTCTTGATAGATTGTGCTCATGCTCATGATTCAGTCCCCTCCAGGGCCATGAGAAAATGAAGCACCAGGTTAAAAAAAAAAAAAAAAAAAAGCTTACGTATGATGATCTTAAGTAGAGAATTTTCAGATCATGGAATCCTGAGGAACTTCCATAGGCCCTGACTTTACTAGTGTTCACTTAAACATTCCAATGCAACATACATCACAACACAAAACAAGGCATTTTGGACAACTAAATTTGAGAAATGTTAGTATAAAAGAATTTCAATTTTTATCTCAGGACTTAGGTAAGCCTACAACATGGCAACGTTTAATCTACAATGTCAAAGGATACAGCCTGATGCCTTTCTCAAATCTATTTAATCCTTAATCCTTTAATAATTGATCAGTATTCTATGTAACACACTTTGGGAAACACTGGTTGACTAATTTCAGAACTCTAAATCACTTTCATGCTGAGGATTAGATAATGTATTATTAACAGACCTAAAAGTAGAGTCAAAAAAAAAAATAGGCTAGCTTTACATAATCTCAAGGCAACTGAAGATCCTATGCCATTTTAAAAAATGAATTACTTTCAGAAAATGCTGCAATTCCAATGACCTTGATGGCAGAAAGGATGACATTGGGAGAATAGGTAAGGACATCTGTGTCTATGAACAAAAGTATAATTCAGAAAAATTAGGTTCTAAATGCCAATAGGTTTTTAGAAATGATTAGCTGATTTATATTGCTTATATTTTCTAGGTTTTTTTTTTTTTTTTTGTAAATCTAAGAGTGATACTGATAAGACTCCAGGCTAAAAGAATTCTTTCTACCTGCATATAAAACAACATAATTAATGAAAAGAAAAGATTATGAATTAATATAAACATGCTGTTTTCCATTTCTTAGTCAAAACAAAGTAATGGAATGTCTTAAATTCAGCCCTGGCCTAGACTGACAAACTATGGTGATTTTACTTTATAGATGAAGAATCTGGGGCTTAGTAAGGCTAACCTCCTTGTCTAGGAAATTAGGGTCTAAAAAGACCTAAAGTGATTAGATAATTTCAAAAAACCGATTGCCTCCTACATTGTTATACTGAAACTACCTTGGAGTAAGGATTTAAACATATATCAAAACAAGTAATTTAAGAATCCCGAGGTTTGCTCCTGGGAAAGCGTCCTACCACCCAGTTACTCTGCGGCAAGATGACCAAGGGAGACCAAGTCCTTCTCTCTGACATTTGGCATTCAACTCAGTGGAGGAAAAACTTGTGGAACCAGTTGCAAATCTCCTATTCCTCCTGTGAATTCCTTAGATCTCTCTTCTTACAGGAAGTGAATGATCAATGGACTTCTACTGACTGTTTCAGATAGAATTCTTGCTATTTGAAAGTGTTTAAAACAAATGATTAAATGATTATGTTACGAGTATGTCATTACGGTTCCCTCTTCTGTGCCTTCACATATGTTGGATCCTGGACCAGGAAATCCCTTTCCTGCTTTCTTCCCCATTGTTATCAAAGCCTCAGTTACCATGAATATTTCCTCTTCTACAACATTTTCCTGTCTCACATTAGTCTCTCCCTCCACCCGAGATACTATGTCCTACATTATAATGCCTCTCTAATGTCACTGTATTTGTGTATGCCTCTTTCACTAACTTGTAAGCTCTTTTATGAAATCCTGGGCTTGACATTGTATTTAACACATAGCAGCTATAAAGTAAATCATTATTACATGGTATATGAAATGATTTAATCTGGAGTTTTACTCTGGATATTTCAGCCTTGATCAGGAACCCTGAGGCACAACATTTTATAAAATTTTAAAAAAGAAATTATTTTTGAAGTAATAAAGAAGTAAATGTTCTCATGCTTCACTGTAGTTGAAGATGCAGAGACAAAGCAAGAAGACAAGTACTTGGTTTATTTTCTCACAAAACTGCCATTGAAATTGAAGTGGTTTTTGTGTTTTTATAAATAGTCACACTGGTAATGCAATCCAGTCACTTTAGTAGAGGTTCCAAGTTATTTTCATTCTCACTACAAATTTATTTTAAATGTATTAGAGAAGAGAAAATAATAAAAATGTACTGAACTTTCTTTGCTCTAATACAAGTATCTATTGGAGAGATTGATAGGAATTCCCTCAAGGCAAAAATAATGAAGCCATTATTTGGCTTAATCTCATTTGTACTAGGGTGTCTGTGGGATTGGACTTGATGTTTTATTTTGCCCTTTGGAGGGAGAGAACGCTTCTAGTGGAACTTGGAAATAAGATTTTGGATATAAGGGAAATAAAATTGATCTCTGAGAGTTTAGTATAATCAACATATAATGAGATAAGGGAGAAAGTTTATTAAACCAGGTAAAACAGCCATCTGAATTAATCTGCTTAAAGAAACAAGGTATCAGTGGAAGGAAGTAGCCAATTCAGAAATCAGCGTTTATAATATCTACCCATTCCTGATCTTGCTTTAATTTTTCACTCAATAGGGAATCTTCTCATTACTATTTTGAATATCCCCATGCCCCAGTACAACGAAATTGTGTGTGGGGGGGGGGGGGAACCCTAGCCAGGAGTATACCTTGAACAGTAATAAACTCACTAAGAAAATGCTACTTGTCACTTGGCCTTCTTCGCTGAAAGCCCTGATGGAGATGGAGAGCCATCTCAGGACTCAAACAACTGATCTTCCTACTTTGAATATGTCTTTGGTTTTTATTCTTTTTGCAACTATTTCACCATATATGTTTGCCGTCCTCTTTGAACTTGCAAGTCAGGATCTTAAGAGCCACAGAGATGAGATTCATTTCACCTTTCTAGAATCCAAGGCACAGGCTTGATTTTATGTTTGGCTGGAATTCAGCTAGTAACCTTTTCCTCCAAATGGGAACACTATGACTTAGCTCTGAATGAAATGCTTGAGGACAGAGCTTTCCCAAAAGAGGAAGTACAAAGTATGAGGACCCTGGAATATAGGATGGTTGGATGTTTGAGGAACAGTAAGGAGGCCAGTGTGGGCTTCAGAGCCTTGGTGGAGTGTAGGAAAAAATGGAAACAAAGAAATAGACAGAATCTGATCACAGTGAATTTGTAAGTTATGGTGTAGAATTTTAATTTTAATCTATAGATGATAACAAGCCTCTGGAAGGTATAGAGCAGAGATGTCATAACATTTAAATTTTAATAGAATAATTTTGGATGCTTTGTTGAGTATAGATGGGGAAGGACATGTAAAAATACTTGAAATTTTGTTCTCACATTTTCAAGGTTTACAAGAGATGCTATAATTTTTAATATGCATCATTTGAAGATTAAATCTTCTCTTGGAATAACAGAAATTCTATTTGAGTAGACATTGTTCATTGTAACCCTGGGAATAATTAAGACCAGACAGACTAGTTAGGCTGCACAAGCTTGGAACAGCTTAATTGTTGCTATGATGATAATTTCATTATGGAATAAGCTTATAGATTGGTCTTGTATGGTTTCTTCTATGAACTGAGTTATATTCTCACAAAATTCATATGTTGAATCCCTAACCCATAATGAGACATTATTTGGAGATGGGACCTTTGGAGATAATTAGGTTTAGATGAAGTCATGAAGATGGGGCCCTCATGCTGGCCTGTATAAGAAGAGAAAGTGGGGTGAGAGCTCTCTCTTCAATGTGTGAGGATACAGTAGAAGGCTACTGTCTGCAAGCCAGGAAGCAGGCCCTCACCAGGAATGGAATTGGCTAGCATCTTCAAACTTAATGAAAGTCTTATAGAGAACCATATATGTCAGATATTTAGCTGTACTGGATGAATGGGGCATTTTGCAGAGATCAATGACTCTTCAACAAGCTTTACACAAATACATCAGAAGAAGCACTCAATACAAAATCATCAAACACTACTTAGAGAGTTGAATAGCCTAAGAGGCACATAAAAAAGCAAAAGCAGAGGATGAACTAGAGGCTCTGGCTAGAGGAGAGGACTGAGAGTAGCATTTGCTGGAGATTGATAATTTCCTTGAACAAAGATATGTTCTATCAGAAGATAGAACCATAAAAGAACTTAGAGCTAATTTGTTACTGTCCTTCCCTGGAAACAGGAGACTCCTAATATATTTGAGGAATAGCCATTTAGATTTTGCCTGAACACTTTCCAACATGAAAAGGTAATTTCTCCATAGAGGAGTCATTTCTACTTTTGGAAAAACTTCATGATCAGAGTTCTTCCTTATATTTACAATGCTTCTGTATGTCTTCTCAGATGTTCCTTTTTTTCTACCCTCTGGAAGAGTTTAGATTGTCAAAGCCATTCTCTTTCATGTGGTTATTCAGGGCTTTATCACTCCCCCACATATTCTATCAAGCTAAAACTGAGTCACATGGCCATACCAAATTGGAAAAGAGTGTGAAATGCAGTCTACCTGTGCACCACAGTGCAGGGGAGAATTAATTTATTATGTTATGGTTCATATACCTTAACTCAGTAAGAATGTGGAGCCACTGAAGCTTGTCAAGCTGGGGAGTGACAGAGCAGAGCAAAGTTAGACAGGGCATATATGCTCTGTGTAATGAAGAAAATAAACTGTAATGATGCACTAAGAGAACTTTTGTTTGTTTTTAACTCAATGCAGGAAAATTAGTCCATTGCCAATTAAGCTCTTGATTTTTCCTCTAGAACCAATAGCACGTGGTGACCATCATATGACCTACATAAAAGACAAACATATATTTTATTAAAACACTTCAAGCACCCAAGTTTGAAGCTCTGTGTTAATATAAGAGCAAGCCTTGTTTTATGTTCTTAGTCTCACTTTGAAATGATTCACAAAATAATGTGATTTCTCCACCTTTCCAATACAATTTTATCAAATTTCAGTTAGATTACTAGTCATAAAGTAACTATTGGGTCCTAATGTCTAGATGTTGTGGTAGAAATTTGGTCGTTAGCTTCAGCATTCCTCATAAAAATGGGCAAAGTGAAGGACAAAAAAATACAGTTGACTCTCAAAGTATATGTAAAACTACCTGTTTTAAAAAAATTTGTCACAAAGCTCTATATTCTTTCACTCAGCTGAAAAATTGAGCAAAGCAACCTTGTCATGGACAGATTAATTTGGAGAGCAGCTGGGCAAAACAGAACTCCTTCTGGGAAGCACAAGGCTCCAGGCTGATTTTGAGCTAGGTGGTAATGTTGTAAGTAGTGAAAGATATTTCAGATCATGAAAATGTTACCAAGCAATAAAGTCCCCATGCATGTCTGTGAGTAGAATGGGCAATTGGTCCTATAGTACCCTATTTTATTTTATCTGATCTGTGAAGTAACATTAATGAATGCTCTTAGAACTAAGATAAAAGGCTACAACCCAAATCAGGCATGACATGAGGTTCAAAATGATGTAAAGGTGTGAAGAAGATACTCACATTGGTTTCAGGAAGTCAGAGTGGATTTAAAAATATGGTAACAGTTGGATAATTAGTTAAATAATGAGCGAAAAATGACAAAATCTGGAGGAGATAGACTGATTGTGGTATATGTGGGACTGAAGCCAAATGATATAAACAAGGAAAGAGCAAATGAGTACTAAAGGTTAAATCAGTTGAGACACTGTATTTCTTACCGTCAGCTATTTTGTATACTGACCTTCCTTTTGTATATCTATGCTCCATTTTCATAAATCCATCATTGTCTATCTAGAAGGGAAGTTCTATGAGTCCAACATCTACAATGTTTTTACCATCAAGGCTTTAAAAAAGTGCTTTAATATTCAAAATTTATATCTTTCTACTATTAATCATTTTGCATATGATTTACAGATAGGAAATGCAAAATCTAATTGCAAGTTCTGAAGAAAAAAAGTCCAAGTCATTGGGCAGAAAATTGTGAGGACTTTTTTTTATTTTTGAGTATAATAAAATGCCTTGATTTTATATGGATATTTTCCAACAATAGTACTCATTTATTTGTAAAACATGAAGTTCATGTCCCTGTCCAGGAAATAAGTATAATTTCATAAAAGGCTACAAAACTATGAGCTAAAAATGAATTGCCTATGCTTCAGACCACTGGAAAACCTTACTGATATGGCAGGTCATATCAATGTGACTATACAATCATTTCTTATACAATATGACTATACAATCCTCAGAAAGATCTAACGTAGTGCTTTAGACAAAAAGTCTTCTAAAGAGATTAAGGGTGTGTTTCTTAGTTTCTGCCTAGCAAACAACAGAACTTCTCACAAAGTCACAGGACTTTGTCACTCAACCTTCTCAGCAGAAGCCAAAAGTGAAGAAGAGCTCATCTTGAAATGATGTATGGTTTGGCTTTTTCCATAGAGAGTGCACCTTGATATGATCTACAGAGGACCCACAAAGCTTTTTAAAGAATTTATATATTCAGAAACATTGCCAACTTGGACTGAAAAGGAAAAGAAACAGTAAAAAATAGAAAAGAGGTCTTTAGACTTCCAAAATACTTCTGGCAGGAATCAAACTGAGAAATCTACTCAGAATCAAGAATGTATTACCTTTCATAAAAACAGAAGGATGATTTAGGGTGGAATTAAGAACCCAGAAAGCAGCACCAAGAGCCATCAAGAATATTTCCTGGTACTTGAGACCTAATCAAGAAATGTCCAACATTTGCCAAAACTGATTTCAGAATTGCTATGGACCAATGACTCCTTGATAGCTCCCATTTTCTCCCCCTTTTAACAGTAATGGCTATGGTAATTATTTTATGCCTGTCCTATGATTACATGTTAAGTGTGTCTGTGGAAGATCACTTTTGTTAGTTTCACAAGTTGAAGGGACATATGCTGAAGTAGTCATACTTGATGAGCTATATACCAGGAGTCTCATCTGAACCTTGTTTTAGGCGTCACTTAATGACAAGATTTCGGGCATTGCAAGGGAGTGTGTGTTGAATGTGAAAGGAACGTGTATCATTATGGCCAGACTCCAAAATGGTTCCAATGATCTCTGCTTTTGGTATTCACATCCTTGTGAATTCACATCCCATACTGTACTAAAGTTGTCCTCTGTAACCAGGAGCATATGGCAGAAGTGATGGTATAGAATTTATGCTATTAAGTTATAAAAGGGATTGAAGCTTCTCTCTTAGTCTCTCTCTCTCTCTCTCTCCCCGTCTCTCTGTCTCTTTCTCAACACTTCCTCTGAGAAAAGGAAGCTGGCATGTTTGGAATAGCTCCAATAGTGGATGATGTTCATAAGGCAGGTTACTGAAGCATCTTGCCAGTAGTCAGTAAGGAACTGAGGCCTGCCAAGAACCACATAAGTAAGCTTGGAAGAAGCCAGCCAAGTGTTGAGATGATTGTAGCCCTCGCCTACAGACACTGAGCTAAAACTATACAACTAAGCTGTTCCTGGATTCCTGACCTTCATAAACTGGGTTGGATAATAAATGTTTATTGTCTTGATCTGCTAATCTTTGAGATAATTTTTTATGCAATGTTTGTAAACTAATGTCTTTATCTGAAATGAAAATTCCCCTTCTTTTAGAAGGTGACTCTTCCATTACAATTATCACATTAAATTATGATAATTTATTTACAAATTACTAGAATGTGAGGGAAACTATATTTAAGTCTGTTTCTCCAGTGGCCTGACTAGCAACATATAAATACTAAATATTTACAGAAAGGAAGGAGGGAGATAAGAGGGTTGTTTTTTTTTCTTACCTTTTCATCAATTTTCCAGACACAAATTTCACTCAAACAGAAAAACAAATGAAAACTAATTAAGGCCCAAGCTCCCCAAATCAAAAATACTTATTTTTTCCTGTGACATATATCTTTGAGCAATTGAAATATAATGGAATCATGAGGAAGTGGTTAAACAGGTCTGTGTTGAAAAGTTAAAGACCATATCGGCTATGCAACTATGTGCTAAGTAAAACAAACAATATTCTCAATCCCAAATCACTTCCCCACCATTTACTTTCTTATTTTCTTTACAACACACCATGAAAGATAAAGTATTATCTTGTGCAATTGCTAAACATCTTCACTGGACATAGATTGTTGTTTACCTTAGGTATGATTTTTCTTCTTCCATTTAAAAAAAGTATTAAAAAGACAGCTTAGGCAGGTGAATAAATAACATGTCATCCTGTTGAACAGTTATATAATCTCAAACAAAATGGGATCCGGGGTAGATGCAAGCACACAGAAACATTCTTAATGAGCCAAAGGGAAAGACTCCAGCTAAATCCCTGACAGAGGAGCTAAGTTCAGCAAGCTGGGATATCCAAAGTTAATGCTCTTTTTGGGTTAACACCCAAAATATATAAAGAACTTTTACAACTCAATATCAAAAAACTAACAATCTGATTTAAAAACAGACAGAAGAGGGGTGCCTGAGTGGTTCAGTTGATTGGGCGTCCAACTCTTGGTTTCGGCTCAGGGTCGTGGGATTGAGCCCCACATCAGGATCTGTGCTCAGCATGGAGTGTGTTTGAGATTCTCTCTACCTCTCCCTCTGTCCCGCCTCCCTCTCTCTTTCTTTCAAATAAATAAAGCTTAAAAAAAATAAAAAATGGACAGAGGACCTGAATAAACATTTTTTCAAAGAAGACATACAGATGGCCACAGACACATGAAAAGATGCTCAACATCCCTAATCATCAGGGAAATGCAAATCAAAACCGCATTGGAATATCACCTTACACCTGTCAGAATGGCTGGAATCAAAAAGATAAATAACAAGTATTGGCGAGGATACAGAGAAAAGGGAACATTCTTGCACTGTTGGGGGGAATGCAAATTGGGGCAGCCACTATGGAACACAGTATCAAGGTTTCTCAAAAAAATTAAAAATAGAACCCCCATACGATCCAGCAATTCCACTTCTAGGTCTATCTGAAGAAAATGAAAACGCTACTTTGAAAAGACCTCTGCACCCCTATGTTTATTGCAGCATTATCTACAATAGCCAAGATACAAAAGCAGCTTATGTATCCGTAGACAGATGAATGGATAAAGAAGATGTAAGCACATACATCCTCATATATACAAGGATATTGCTCAGCCATAAAAAGGAACAAAAATCTGGCCATTTGCAACATCATAGATGGACCTAGAAGGTCATGCTAAGTGAAGTAAGTCAGACAAAGACAAATACTCTATGATTCCACTTATATGTGAAATCTAAAAAAACAAACAAACAAACAAACGAAAGAAAACAAAAACCCCAAAACAGGAACAAATAAAACATACAGATACAGAGAGCAAACTGATGGTTGTAAAGGGGGATGAGAGATGGGTCAAATGCCTGAAGGGGATTAAGAGGTACAATCTTCCAATTATGAAATAAATAAGACATTGGCATGTAATGTGCAACATAGGAAATGTAGTCGATAATACTATAATAAATTTGTATGAGGACAGAGGGTAACTGGACTTATGCTGGTGACCATTTTGTAATGTATGTAAATATCGAATAATTGTGTTATACACATGAAATTAATATAATATTTTATGTCAATTATTTTTCAATTTAAAAAAGACAAAAAAATTAACAAAAAATAAATTCAGCCCCCTTTTCAATTAAGAGTGTTTTGGCCGCTTTCCACACACACTGGAAGGGAGCTCATCTGTCAGTTGTGAGGGAAGAATTATGGGGCTTAATGTTACCAGGTAATTAGTAACCTTTATATGGTCTCACCAACACAGGATGTCCCTAGCCAAACTAGACCATTCATATTCATCAAACAAGACACATACTTTTCTCATATTTTTCTCCCTGCTTGGAATCCTTTTCCTTGCTTATAAACTCACATTTCTGATTTCTATTAGAATTTAAATAATATATTAAAATGTCATTAAAATTTGCTTTAGATGTCTTTGAGAACTTTGCAAACAATGGAAATTCATTGAGCAGCAATGTCATTTGACACAGCAAAGCATAGACCGAGATGTCTGTATAATAGTTTTTATTCAATCTTCAAAGGCTATCATTAATTTAAGAAACTTTGTAATCCCTAAGGCAAGTTACAATCCAGAACTGAAGAATCAAAGCTCTAAAATAGTTCATATCTGTTTTTATAAAATGAATTGAGTGCTGCTTCATTAGTTAATGTGCTACACATTCTGAATACAATGATAAATATGATATGATCTTTATTTTAGAGGGAATTATAGTTTAGAGGCAGTGATAAGAACACAGAAATACACTTTCCACTATAAATTTTAGCTAGGGTGGCTGGTGATGTGATGAGCAGGTGCATGGGGCTGTAGGAGCTCAGTATAGAAAACTTCCCCGAGACCAGGATTCCTGGAGAACCCATGCGTTCCATAGAGGAGAGGTGGGAGCAGGTAAGGTAGGGTGAGTTTTAAAAGACTGAGAAACAGCATGTAGAAATGGCCTATATGAAAATGTGAGGCACCATAGTCAGTTCGGTCTTACTATGGCATCACCTGAGTTAGAAGCAGACACCTACATTGTGGGGCCCAGTGCAAAATGAAAATGTGAGACCCTTGTTCAGAAACGATCAATAATGCTTCAACAGAACATTATGCCAAGTGCTGCGCCCTTCTGAGCAGAGGGCTTGTGCCGTTGCTCAGGTCATATGCCCGTGACACTGAGCCTGTCTAGGGGCCATACACGGTGGTTAACAAGCTGATCTCCAGAATGAAGCAGACCTGGATTCACATCCCAGCTCCGTTCTGTATTGACAGCTAAAAAACACAGCAGTGCTATTTAAGAAGTGGCAGTTGGGAGCCCCACATTTAGATTAGGCCTCTTCTTTATGAAGCAAAGTGTGTAAAGGTTGCCATAAAGGCCAAACAAGTGAAATACTTTATACATTACAGTGGTTGGAATAAAAATTGGGATGAATGGGTTCCAGAAAGCAGAGTACTCAAATACGTGGATACCAATCTGCAGAAACAGCGAGAACTCCAAAACGCCAATCAGGAGCAGTATGCAGAGGGGAAGATGAGAGGGGCTGCCCCAGGAAAGAAGACATCTGGTCTGCGACAGAAAAATGTTGAAGTGAAAACCAAAAAGAACAAAGAGAAAACACCTGGAGATGGGGACGGTGGCAGCACCAGTGAGACCCCTCCGCCTCCTCACAAGAAAAGGGCCCGCGTGGATCCCACTGTGGAGAATGAGGAAACATTCATGAACAGAGTTGAAGTGAAAGTGAAGATTCCTGAAGAGCTAAAACCATGGCTTGTCGATGATTGGGACTTAATTACCCGACAAAAACAGCTTTTTTATCTTCCTGCCAAGAAGAATGTGGATTCCATTATAGAGGATTATGCAAATTACAAGAAATCTCGAGGAAACACAGATAATAAGGAGTATGCTGTTAATGAGGTTGTGGCAGGAATAAAGGAATACTTCAATGTGATGTTGGGCATTCAGCTACTCTACAAATTTGAGAGACCACAGTATGCGGAGATCCTACCGGATCACCCGGATGCACCCATGTCCCAGGTGTATGGAGCACCACATCTACTGAGATTATTTGTACGAATCGGAGAGATGTTGGCCTATACTCCTCTGGATGAGAAAAGCCTTACATTGTTGCTAAATTATCTTCATGATTTCCTAAAATACCTGGCAAAGGATTCGGCAACCTTGTTTAGTGCCAGCGATCATGAAGTGGCTCCTCCTGAGTACCATCGGAAGGCTGTGTGAGTCGAGGTGCCAGCCCTCACTTCGTTTGGATCTCTGTAAACACATTTTTGTTTAGTCCTTCTCTTGTACAAATGATGTACTTTGAAAATGTTAGTGTATAACAGAGTTGATGTTTGTTTTCTGCTTGATCTTAAACAGAGAAAATAAAAGGGGTTAGAGCTCCTTTTTTCTTTAAAAAAAAATGTGAGGTCAGAAAGAATCAAAACCTCCAATGGGATCCCTGAAGTGAGGCTGTTTCCTTAACAGAAAGCTTGATGTGAAGTTGTGCCCTAAGGAGAAAGTCAGGTCTTAGCACAGATAAGAAGATGCGGGGAGCGTTCATCACAGAGGAGACTCAGGCAAAGGTGGTTGTCTATCAAGGACTGGAGGGTCAGATCAAAGTTCTGGAGGAACAGCATTTGAGAGAGGTAAGAGGGGAGAGAGAATAGATAGATAGATGATAGATAAATAGATAGATGATAGATAGATAGATATTAAGAAAGCAATCTGTAGTAAAGGAACATTAGTAATAACATGCATTGACTTTGATCATACAATGATAAGTGTATTTGAAATATTCTGTAAAGAGCACTTTGCCACTCACTTTTGTCATATGCCTACAGATTTGTTATAAGACAAACATCAAATCAGTCTTAATTTATTATATGACAATTTTTTAATCTAAGTGTATATGATATAGATTATTTGCCACTATAATTAAACCAGGTCAATGCCATCATGGTTATTTAATGTGGACATACACCCGTGTCTCTTAAAAAATATCACATTCCCCTTTGAATCTATAATGGAGCAAAGGGAGTGGAAGAGAAAAAGAGGTGGAACAGTTAGATTGAAAGAATATAGGTGAATATGGTGTCTGATGGGACAAACATAATTTCAAAGCATATTTTATAGTAGACAATAATCACTGTTTGCTGATCATTCTCTCTTTAAAGCTATTCTGGTCAGAACGGGAAAGTGAAATATCATTACCCTGTATAATCTTTCAAAGCATGCTGGTAGCAATATTACTATTTACTTATTAATTTTCGCTTTTCTCTGCCAATATAAATAAAATTGTTAGAATAGAATATTTTAAAGCCTGTTGATCAATGGTATCCAGGACTATGTCTGGAAAAAGCAAAAAGAAAGCAGGAAAGAAAGGAAGGGAGAGAAGGAGAGAGACAGAGACAGGGACAGAGAGGCACAATTAATTTACTGTAGCAAGGGAGAACAAGACATTTTAGAGGAATTATTGTATTCCAGTAGAAGAAACTGGGTTTTATTGGGGCTTAATACTTCTAAAGAGGGAGTAGGGCAGCAAAGACCAGCTCTGGATTGAATACTGTCAAGAAGCAGGGCCGGTTCGGTAATTGTTGCTCAGGAGGAAGAAAGAAAGTGAGGAAACAGCAGTTACTCGGGAAGAGTTGTTGTTTTGATTGTATCCTCTTAGAGATGTTGCTTTCTGCTGGCCTTGGACCTGTTCAGATGAAAATGTTGTTGATATCTTCTTAGAAACATCACAGTCTGATTTCCAGAGCTGATTCTCACTCTTTCCATTATGCCACCAGGAAAAGAAGGAGGAGGAGGAGGAGAAGAAGAACAAGAAGAAGAAGAAGAAGAAGAAGAACAAGAACAAGAAGAACAAGAAGAACAAAAAGAAGAACAAGAAGAACAAGAAGAACAAGAACAAGAAGAAGAAAAACATGATGATTGAGGCACAGAAAGAAAAAAGAACTTAAAATGGTCACTTAATTCTTTTGCAAATCTATTTAGCGCGAGAAATCAGGTTTCATAATTCCCAAGATACCAATTCCTCTAATAGCAACATCAGAAGACTTTTGAAAAATCAGTCTATTTTTTGTGTTGGTATTGGTTATGATTAGCAAATGGATCAATTTCCAGGAAGAAGGGAAAAGCAATAAAATCAATAATAATATTGATTTTTAAAAAATCAATAGTTTTGATTTCATTTTGTGAGATTCTTTTGTATATCATCCTTCCTGTTAAATTCTAACGAAACATGTTCTTTGTAATTGCATTTGTGCATATGTAAGCAGCAGTTCATCCTGCATCAAAATAACCAATTAGCAGGGTGCCTCTCCACCTTAAGGACACAAAAAATGATTATATTAATTACCTAGCTTGTGAGAGATTTCTTGCGCTTTACTACATGGCAAAGCCACCCAGCTGGGTGTTCCAGCCCTTTGTGTCTCACATTTATATAGCTTTGGGAAAGCTCTAGCTCATTGGAGGGGTGCTCAACCTGAACTTCAAAGGACTTCATGGTAATGCACTTATTTTTCATTGTTAACAGACAAGCTTCTTTTTCTTTGAAAAGCTGTGTACAGAGGCAGAGGGTATATACATACAAATCCTCAGACTGAAATGAAGGTTAGAATAGTAAACCAGCCAGAATCATTCAGTTTGGCTTAGAGATTAGATACCACCTTCTGAGGTTGAGTAAATTCTGGGTCATGATGCTAAGACGTGATGTTAATCAGTGCTGAATCTCAAATCCTGCTTGTGTACAAGTCTTGTATCTTGTCCTCTGGCATATATCTGTTTTCTTTAGACTTCTCTCCTTCTCGGTATGTTCATCCGCTCATTTTTCTCCTAGACATACACATAGTTTCTTTTTTTTTTTAAGTTTTTTTTTTTCCTTGGGGCGCCTGGGTGGCTCAGCTGGTTAAGCGTCTCTCTTCAGCTCAGGTCACGATCCCAGGGTCCTGGGATTGAGCCCCTCATCAGGCTCCCTGCTCGATGGGAACCTGCGTCTCTCCCTCCCACTCCCCCTGCTTGTGTTCCCTCTCTCTCTGTGTCTCTCTCTGTCAAATAAATAAATAAAATCTTTTAAAAAAAGTTTTTTTTTTCTTATACAGCTTTACTGAGGTGTAACTGACAAAGAAAAACTGTGTATATTTAAGGTGAAAAACTTGAAGTTTTGGTATAAATAAACCTTGTGAAACAATCAGCACAACTGAGCTAATTAACCTACCCATGATTGCACTTAGTTATCATAACTAGAATCTTTTTCAGCAGTCTTTTTTCTAAGATGCCCTAACTTTCTTAATCCTGCTGCCAGTCTGTTCCAAACAATAGACTATACAGTATTTTGTTCTTATTAAATACAGTAATGAAAAAGTTGGATTGTAAGATCAAAATATCAGTTCTAGGGATGCCTGGGTGGCTCAGATGGTTAAGCATTTGCCTTTGACTCAGGTCATGATCCCAGGGTCCTGGGATCAAGCCCCAGGTCCGGCTCCTGGCTCAGCAGGGAGCCTGCTTCTCCCTCTCCCTCTGCCTCTCACCCAGCTCATGCTCGCTCTCTCTCTCTTTTTCTGTATCTCTGTGTCTCAAATGAATAAGTAAAATCTTTTTTTAATTTTATTTTTTCATTTCAGACACAGAGATACAGAGAGAGAGAGAGAGAGAGAGCGCATGAGCAGGGGGAGAGGCAGAGGCGGGCTCCACGCTGAGCCAGGAGCCCGATGTGGGACTCGATCCCAGGACTCTGGGATCATGACCTGAGCCAAAGGCAGACGCTTAACCATCTGAACCACCCAGGTGCCCCCTTAAGTAAAATCTTTTAAAAATATATCAGTTCTACTATATACCTTGGGTTATTAATTTTGTAAGCTTGTTTGCTTATTGTTTTAATGTGCTTAGTACAGTAATTGGCATCTTATGAGTTAACAATAACTGTTATAAGTATTAGTGTTAATGGACAAATATCTGAGCAATGGAGCAAATAGATGATTGTGGTTGTTTTTGAAAGTGAGGAGCTCTCATGAAAAAATACAAAACAAAAAACAAAACTCCCTGGGAACTAACCCTTTAGTACCAGAAGAGTGAATAAATTTACCATTTACCTCCTCATAAGGCATTTTATAGTGATTAATGGAAAAATGTCTTGCTTAATTTTCAACCACACCCTCCACCTTTTGCCCAGATGTCTTCAATTCATCTCGTCCTTTCTGCTGCAATAGCAACATCTCATTTGACCACATTCCCTTTTCTAGATTGAAAATAAACGTCAAGTATCTCATGAAGCTGCTAAAAGTCTCTACTTAAATGCTCAAGGTAAACCCCAAGTATCATATTTGAGTATCCCTCCATTTGGCCCTTTCCACGAGTCCATCAGCAAGTGCTATAGTTATTTAACCTCCAAAATATATCACCAACCACCTCAGATCCACCCAACCCTCTCCATTTCCAATACTGTTGAGGTCCAAGTCCCCACCGTGTTTCTCCTCTTTGACATGAACAGCATTCACTTGGGGATTACTTTCTGACACACACCCCCAGTCCATTCCTCATACAACAACCAGCCTGACTTTTTAAACATCAGACTAACTCTTGTTTTTCTCCACCTTATTATCCTTCCATTTCATAGATTAATACCTCAACTTAGAATGGCTGGGAAGGTCTTGGAAAAATGGCTCAGCATGCCATCTCTCTTCCCTCAGCTATGTTTGCTACAGTCAAATTATGCTCAGTCTCTTTCTATTCTGAAATAGATTTTTTTTTTCATGAGGGTTTTTGAACTTCTTTTCCCTCTGCCTAGAATTCTCTTCCCCCAGGTGTATGCATTATTAAGTCTTTGCTCTAATACACTTCCAGAGAGATCTTCTCCAACCACCCTTTTCATTCTTTTTTAAATTTTAATTTTAAATCCAGTTAGTTAACATACAGTGTAATACTAGTTTCAGGTGTACAATACAGTGATTCAGCAATTCTGTACATCACTGGGTGCTCATCACGACAAGTGCACTCCTTAATCGCCATCACCGGTTTCACCCATGCCCCCACCGACCTCCCCTCTGGTAACCCTCAGTTTGTTCTCTATAGTTAAGAGTCAGTTTCTTGACCACCACCCTTTTTAAAGTAAGCTGCTAACTCCCTGTCATTTTACACAGTTGCTTTTTATATCACCTTGTTCCCTCTCTCTATAAGAATTATCATAACTTGAAGTTATCTTTTTTATTAGTATGCTTATGTTCAGTAGAATGCAGCTTCATATGAGTATTTTGGCCTATTGATGGGTTTCTAAAATCTAACAGAGTTTCTTTTACATAGAAGGCAATTGAAAAAGAGTGTTTTAATAAATAACACCCTTCCAACCAAACATTATAATATTTTTTGCTATAATTCCTTATAGCATTTTATTTTCATCGATTTTATGAAGCAGGTTACATTTGTTGTAAGTATAATATTTTGTGTATATGGTCTCTCAGCTTAACTAAATTCAAAATCTCTTGAGGACACATTGAATGTCGTCTAAATCTTTGTCTCCCCTATGGGCAGCAGAAGGTAAACTGAAAAGAAAGACCATTACTTCAAACTTAATTTAGGTTCACATTATGCCTCCCATACTTAATAATTACAATCTGGAGAACTTTCTCTGAAACCTAATTTGGGCAGCTATGATAGTCCTTGAAATTATAAGAATTAAATTAACATTATATCAACTCTCTGGCAAATTGACACCCAAATGATATATGCATGCTTTATTGATTAGTTTCCTATAATGTCTAATATCATTTCTTGGACACAGACATTACTCAAAAAATTAATTTACTACTAATAAAACAAAAATTTTATTTAGCATTTATTGTGTGCCAGGAATTGTATTAAGTATTTTACTTGAATTACCTTCCATGTTTCGAACAGCTCTGAAAGGAAAATATTATCCTCATTCTATAAATGAAAAAAACTGATAGTTTAAGCTACTAAACAAAAAAATCCCCAGGTGATGTAACTAATATTTAGAAGATCAAAGATTAAGGGGTGCCTGGGCGGCTCAACTGGTTAAGCATCTGCCTTGGGCTCAGGTCATGAGCCCCAAGTTGGGCTCTCTGCTCAGCAGGGAGCCTGGTTCACCCTCTCCCTGCTGCTCCCCCTGCTTCTGCGCTTCCTCTCTCTCTCCCTCTGTCAAATAAATAAAGAAAATCTTTCAAAAAAATAAAAAAGAAAATCAAAGATTAGAACCCACATTGGTCTGTGCTTTTACACTAGAGAATTCGGACTTTCATTCATTTGTTTATCTATTCATTTATCTAGAAGAACTGTGAACATTTTTTAGATTGTGATTACTATTAAGAAAGGTAATCATAAATTCTAAAAGATCAAGTTATATAATTTTCTTTCATATGTGTCTTTAGGCTAGATATAAAGAGAATTGGCATATGTATCAAATATAAATTTTAAAAAAATTATCTTAAGAGGTTTTCCCTAACTTTTATCATATTCTCTATTATGTAATTCTTTTAATTACAAAGTAGGAAATTGTAGTTAATTCACCAGTGTTCAGTATATTATCTCATGATATCAGTATCTGGTATGATCTTATTATTTTTGTGTTTTCTATTTTTGTTTTTTGCATTTTGTGTTGTTTAAGGGAAAGGGATTAGAAGTCATTACAATATGGGTTCCTAGAATAGGATACTTTTTTTCCTGGAATACAACCTGCACTGTGTATCTTCTAAGGGGAAGACTAACTATTGGATCTACTTCCAAATGAAATAACTTCCAATATCTCAGTGACACAACTATGTACATGTCTGTTTTTCTCTATAAATCACTAATTAATCTTGTAGGACTATGGAATTGAGGTGTAATCGAAAAAACTGACCCTCTGAGTGATCTTTGTATTCAGTGAATAAATTCCACTTTGCTGCATTCTTGATCCATTTATTGGCCCATAAAGTCACAAGTGCCATGTCCAAGGACTGATTGTGTTTATTTAGCAGGAATATTCCTCTTTGCAGTAAATATTGTGTGCATTCTACTTATCCATATGACCTCAGCATCTGGGAACTCCTGCATAATTCAGTGTAAAAATAAGATAGGGAAAACCATAAATAATTTAACACACCAGACTGTGTGTATTTTCAATAGCAAAATTGCTCAGTTTTTGATTTTGTGGATATTATTTGTCAATGAATTTCTGCACAGGAAATTTTTTTAAATTTCCTATATTGATTTTTTTTGGTTAACAGGGTTTGCTACAAAGTACAAAGATGAGGTAGGAAGCTCTCAAGCTTGCTATTCATTTTGACACTTAATAACTCTTTAGAATAGCTCTAAACTCTTTTAGCTCTCTTTTTTTACCCTGTGACAAATGACAGTGATAGTGTAACATGCCAGGTGATCACATATTTTATCTTCCAAACCAGGCCAGTTTTGATCAAAGGCAGTGCTACTACTAACTGTACTAAGACAACAGGTGCAATCCTGGACCATTGTCCTCTGCAATCAGGGTTGTATGACTTTATAAGCATAAAAAAAGGGCATGGAATTTAGGTTCAGACGTGTTTTGAATATTACTTCTGACCTTTGTTGGCTGTGTGAATTTATGCAAGTCACTTTAATTCTTGAGCCTTAGATTCCTTACCCAACAAATCAAAACAGTAATTTGGTTGATTCTATAATTTGTGATAATTACATTCAAATTATATCAAATACAAAGAAGGGATTCAATAAATAGTAGTTAATTTGTTGTTATATTTATATTCTCAGGACTTACATGGCATCTGAGATATGGATGATGATCAATCAAGACTGTTGAATGAGTAAATGAATAAATGAACAAATTAATCAAATCAATGAATGCAATAACAAATAAACAGATTTAATGTATACTAAATGAAGTCACAGGTGCTGCTTATGATGATCCTATAGATGATGGATGGGTCAGTAAACTGATAAACCATGTATCCTTGGGAAATGTCTCTCATGCACAAACAAATAATGGAATAAGAAAACAATCCCAAATTTAATACTATTAAGCAGAACAAGAATTTAAATACTTTCCTGTATACATTTAAATCCTCTGGATGATCATAATCATAATTTCTATGCATTCATGTTAATCATATAAAAGAGAGTAAGACATTTTCTACTTTTGTTATCAAATATTTTTGGTTTTTTCCTTGCTCTATTTTAATCAGTGTTGCATTAATTATTATAGGCTGTTATGCCATATTAAATAAGCACAAAATACCAAATGCAAACAAGGATTTATTTTCGGTGTGTGTAAAGGCCTCTATGGGTCCAGATGACTCTATAGGGCAACTGTCCCCACTATGGCAGCTAAGTGGTCAAGGGTCTTAGAACTTGTGGCTCCATCATCATATGCACATAAGGATTCCTCTCTGATCTCTATTCGATGAAACACTGCTTTCTCTTGCCTGTTTTTTTTCCTGGGACTTGACCACCCTGGCCATTTTTCATAATACACTATAGCAACTCTGGATACAGATATTCCTGTCCTCTGGGCTTGTTTTTGTTTGTTTGCCGATTTGATTCGTGGCTTTGCTGGACTATTTTAGTGAAGTCTGTTCCCGACACACTGTGCAGTCTCTGAGGTCATTCCCCAGAGGGTGCAGCCTTGGTTGTGTACACAGTCATCCTGGGACAAAAGTGGGTTCAGCAGGGCTCCCTTTGATTCCCTTTCCCTGATGTCCTCATTAAGATGTCTACCTCTGTTAGTATTATTCCCAGCTGTTAGCCTCCACTCCCTGCCAGCTGATTGTTCTACTGGTTTCTCCAGTGCCCTGGAGGCATAAATGGTTCTGCGTTCTGATCCCATTAAATCTGGGCTGCTTTACTGTGATGATTTTTGAGACCTGTTTTTTAGGTATTCTTTTTTGTTTTTGTTTGTTTGTTTTTGTCTTTTGTTTTTTCAAACTCGAGGTGGGTTCTTAGTTGTTTCTTTCCTTGGTCCTACCGATCAGTTAGTTGGGTTTAACGCCTTCTCATGAAGCTACCAACTTCCTCTTAATGGCTTTACTCCAGCATGGCCACTGTTTCTGAAAACAGCTTTAGATTTCAATTTCCAACACTCTTGTTGCAAATAAAATCCATTCCCTGGGGAAAGCTTTGATTCTCTTTGTCCGTAAGGTCAGCCTCCATCTCCTGGCAAATCTCTGTCACTACTCTGGAGTTGGAGACAGAGACAGTGGGCTTTTTCTTGTGTATTGATACTCTTGCTTTACAAAACAGGGACCTGGGCAGGAGCAGTCGTGTCTGGTTTTCTTGGCTTACTGCTCTTGGTGGGGGACCTACACCCTATAAGCAAGCTGAAGAAAGGGCAATAGGGGCCCAAGTATTCCCAGTGGACTAAGGTAGAGCCTCCACTCTACCAGTGGGGGCAGAATGGAGGTAGGGAGCCCCCAAACTCTTGCTCTTACTTGCCTGAAATGTAGCTTCTAAACCAAGAAGGGGAGGATGAGAAATGATGGCAGTATGTCCTTCCTGGGGACATACTATGGCTTCTGACTAGTAGCTAGGAGAAAAGGGCGTTGTCAACTTCTGCTCGGAGCGGAACCTACATTACAATGAGCCAGGGAAGAGAAAGCATGCCGGGGCTCAAATACCATAACATCTTCTTGTTAACGAGATTCAGTATTTTTCTTGAATAAATGTGTCTTTATTTGCTGTATACAAATAGGGCAATTTTCAGAGACTTTAAATGTTGTGGGTTTTGTTGTCCTTGTTTTAATTTTCATCATTTATGGGTTTGTTTTTTTTTTTTGCTGAGATGAGGGTTCATGGAGCTCCTACTTACATATCTCCTCTAGTATTTTTTAATTCTCATTATAGATTTCAATGGGGAGCTTTGTAAGAATATCAATGCCTAGCCCAAATCTGCAGAAATTCTGATTTAACTTACTAAATGACATTCAAGGAAATCAAATTAATGGTCATAACTACATGTATTTATATCGTAATATCATGCTATCAAATAATATTAGTGCTCATTAATATTTCCTTTGTCTGCCAGTTACTGGATATAGAGAATACTATTTTTTCTTTCCCCTTAAACGTGGATAGATTCATGTGACCAGATATTCTGAAAGACAAGTAGTGACAGGTATCATTTTGGGGAACAAATGCTCAAACAGAGGTGTTCAATTTTCTATTCTCATTTGATTCAGTTATATTTTCCTACTCTGACAAGCCTTGAAATCTCATCTGAGGTTGAAGTGACAGACGATCGATGCAGCCTGGAATCCTGAATCCCTGGCAGAGGTCAGTAGCTCTGAAGAGCTATCTGAGTCTATAGCAAAGAACGAAAACTGTGGTGTAGATATCCTTACTTCTTAGGCAAACCTTAGTTTAATCTGACTGAATCAATCATTATTATCAATTGTCCCCCAAATAATTAATAGACTGAATGCTATCTGAATAAAGATGTCGACGGCGTTTTGGGAGAACTTCACAAATTGATATTGAAATTTAAATGAGTAATAAAATAATTTCTTAAATAAGATGAAAAAGGGCTAATAAAAATTATTGATGTGTTTGACTACATTAAAGTTAAGAACATTTTTTTCAAAAGATATCTTAAAGCAACTACAAACCCAAGCCATAAACAAGAAGTATTTGCTACATCTATCATTTACAAAGAACTAATGTCACAAATATATGAGGTAAAGCTTCATAAGAAAAGTGCAAACAAAAGCAGATATAAAATTAACATATCCTTAAAGAAACGCAAAATGAGATATTTAATCTCGCCCTAAGCTAGAGAAATGCAAAGTGAGATCATAATGATTCAACTTTTAAATTTCTCAATGGGATTAATTAGGATTAAATAATATAAAAAATGAGTGTTGAATAGTCTATAGTTCAACTCTGTTATACTTTTCGTTTGTAGTATAAGTTTATCATCCACTTTGGAAAATAATTTGGCATTACCTTTTAAAGTTGAACATGCATACATTCTAAGATTTATCCATTCAACTCCTAAGAAATGTATACATAGATGTTTTCAATATTCATAGCAGGGGTGCCTGGGTGGCCCAGTCGTTGGGCATCTGCCTTCGGCTCAGGTCATGATCCCAGGGTCCTGGGATTGAACCCCGCATCGGGCTCCCTGCTCCACGGGAAGCCTGCTTCTCCCTCTCCCACTTCCCCTGCTTGTGTTCCCTCTCTCGCTGTCTCTCTCTCTGTGTCAAATAAATAAAATCTTTTTAAAAAATTAAAAAAAAATACTCATAGCAGCAGTTTATTTAATATTAACTAATTTAATAGCAAAAACTGTCTAGACGCAATCTACAAGCTAGCAAGAGAAGGGACAAACAAATATTTACATAGTAATTATTATACAGCCGTACAAAAGAATGAGCTAGTGTCACACATGACAACATGGGTGAAAGTTTATTTTATTTTATTTTTTTTTAAAGATTTTATTTATTTATTTGAGAGAGAGAGAGAATGAGAGATAGAAAGCACGAGAAGGAAGAGGGTCAGAGGGAGAAGCAGACTCCCTGCTGAGCAGGGAGCCCGATGCGGGACTCGATCCCGGGACTCCAGGATCATGACCTGAGCCAAAGGCAGTCGCTTAACCAACTGAGCCACCCAGGCGCCCTATGGGTGAAAGTTTAAAGCCGAAAATTGAATAAATAAATCCAAGAACCTAGAGATGATATTTAATATGATTACCCATTTAAGTTTAAACTCGGTAAAATTAAACAATTAATGTTTAGGGGTGTGTGTATATTTGTGTGTGTGTGTGTGTGTGTGTGTGTGTGTGTATAAAAAGAAAACAGCAGAAGAGCGATATGCACAAAATTCAAAATGGTGGTTCGCTTGAGGACTTTGACGAATTTGGATAAAGGAGGCGCTACATATATAAGTACAGATAATAAATAATGTTTTAGTCCTTAAGTAGAGTGGTGAGTTCAGGAATAAAATAATAATAATGAGCCAAGATTGGATTGATGATATTATCATGTCTTGAACCAAGGGTTATTTTTAATTTATTCCTGTGCACCTAAGATCCAATTAAAAAATTCCCCTGGCAATCTGAGTGTATAGCCAAGGTTGAGAATCACTGAACTCAATCAATCCTTGTTATTCATTATATGATATGACAATTAGTAGAATAAGAATCTCCTGGGACCTGGTTAGAATCACTGAATCTCAAGCCCATGTCAGACCTACTGAATTAGAATCTACATTATCAATATCCCTAGGTGATCCTTATGTATGATAAATTATAAGAAGCACTGAACCACCTTACCACTAATGTGACTGTCAATATAATTTTTTAAAATATGCTTGGAAATAATTCCAAGTAAAAAGTGAAGAGGTAAAGACATTATAAAAGTTTTAGTTGTTTTTTGAAAGCATGAATTTTTGAAACAAATTAAACTTCATATTATTTTAATCTTCTTGGTATACAATAACTACTTGCAATAAAAAATTCAAAAACTAAAAGATTGCATTTGATTTTCTGAAACTAATTCAAAGAATAAATAAACTATTGAATAGGAAAATAATGGTGCCTATGAGTTAAAAGACTACCTACACTGAAATACAGAAATTGTAACATGAAGTCATATAACCTAACTAGTTCACTTACGTGCTTAATGAAGAATATGTGAAAACTATCAGTAAAACTGCAAGGGTATGATAGAGGTTAGTCTTGTAGTTTAGGATCTTTGCTTCAAATCCTATATCCCTTTTACCGTTTTTATGAACAAAATGCAAGAACCGATTAGCTTTCCAACCCCATGAGTATGTTATGTATTTTAACACAATGAAAAGCCATTGTATAGTAAGAAATCTAAGAAATAAACAACTTCAGTTAGCTTCCTTAGTTTTAATTAAGATTATTTCTTTACTTTTTTAAAATATTTATTTATTTATTTTGAGAGAGTGAGAATGAGAGAGAGGGAGAGTACATGAGAGGGGGGAGGGTTAGAGGGAGAAGCAGGCTCCTCGCCGAGCAGGGAGCCCAACGCGGGACTCGATCCCCGGACTCCGGGATCATGACCTGAGCCGAAGGCAGTCGCTTAACCAACTGAGCCACCCAGGCAACCAATTAAGATTATTTCTTTAGCTCTTACTCATTTATCTCACTTCCACTTCTCAAGAACTTCAGGCAACTGCTTTCTAGACACTAAAGCCAGGTAAAGGAAGTTAATTTAAAAATATAGTGAGGAATTTTCTATTTTCTCTTGAGTTGGACTGGGGCAAATACTCTAGGGAAGATCTACATAATGATGCTTTCATCATAACCACTATAGTAAAAATGATAATATTGAGAAAGATAACTTTTTTAAAGATTTTATTTATTTATTTGAGACAGAGAGAGAGAGAGGTAGGGAGATAAAGAGGGAGAGGGAGAAGCAGGCTCCCCACTGAGCAGGGAGCCTGGCACAAGGCTCAATCCCAGGACCCCGGGATCATGACCTGAGCTGAAGGCAGACATTTAACCGACTGAGCTACCCAGGCACCCTGAGAAAGATAACCTTCTAAAGGATACATTGGGTGCATACAATATTTTTTATATGATGGAGAAAAACATAAATCACTTGTAAAAAGTTTCTAGAAAATTCAGGGAAGATTGGGAAGATAATGGTTTTGAAATGACATCTCTGCTCTCCCTTTTCAATCCCACTCTGGAAAGCTACCACCTGGAAGAAGGGAAGCTCGTGGAAGCATCAGTGGACTTGAGGCTGAGGGTTCTCATGGGTGACAGGAGGTGCAAGTCTAGGTCAAGCCAAAGGCCAGCAGCACAGGGGACTGATCTTGCTTCTGCTATGTCTCAGACAAAAACTGCAAATCCCTGAGGAGGCCTCAGAAGGCAGTCCCTTAGAGTGGGATTATACCTGCTGACCCCCAGAATATGTCCAGGGTGACTGTATTTAATTCTGCCCCTTTGCCAGTCCCTCTGGGTGATGAGTCAAAGGACTGGCGTCAGAGGTTGCTGCTGACCCTACACTGGGAAAGAAATAGTAGCTTGCGCTCCCAGAAACCTGAGTGCCAAGAAGCTCTTTTCCATTCCTAAGCGGAAGGATAATGGTGTAACTGTCTGATCCCTTTCTGAGAACTCATTCATGAGTCACAGAAGTAGAGATGGCTGTGTCACCCACTGCCTCCAGGTTTGCCATAGCGCGTCATGGCCTGATCTGTTCTGAGGTCGAGGGAATACTAAATCCTTTACAATCAGGACTAGGCAAAAACCCAAGAAAACAATGAACAACAGCAACAAATTCCCAGAAAAGACTCCATCCCTGATGACGAAAGACTGGCAGGTACGTAGAGACCAAGGGGTCTCTTTGACAGAGGACTGCTTGAAGAGTTGAAAGATCACTTTCAGAGGAAATTAAAACTCTTATTGAGACCGTACTTGAACATACACCGTACACAGGCATACATGTCAAAAGTTTCTGGGACTGTAAAATAAATGCAATTTTTAAATGTAAAAATTCACAAGTGAGATTCAGTTTCCAGCAACAATGTTATAGTAAACATGAGGTTTGCTTAGCACATTAAACTAGAAAAGCAGCTATTCTCCATAGTTCTTAAACCTTCTTTGATACTCTCTTTCTCCTTTAGTGCATTCTGGTATCAATCCTCAGGAAGCTCTAGATCTCTCATTTGTTCTTCATCTTGTCCACTCTAATCGGCTTATATATGCAGAGAGTTTCCATTTTTTTTAATTTTAAATTACAATTTTCCTGGGTGCCTGGGTGGCTCAGTTGGTTAAGCATCTGCCTTAGGCTCAGGTCATGATCGCAGGGTCCTAGGATCAAGCCCCACATTGGGCTCTCTGCACACTGGGGACTCTGCTTCTCCCTCTCCTCCCCAACCACACTCATGCTCTCTCTCCCTATCTCTCTCTCTCAAATAAATAAATCTTTAAAATAAATAAATTAATTGAAGTTAAAATTTTCCTTTTGGGAATTTTTACTTTTTGTCTCATTGCTGATGATTTCATGGATGTGGTATATCTCTTACCTCTCTAGGATAATTAAATAATCCATATAAAATTAATACCTGTAAAGGACTTGCAAGGGCCCAACACAGGAAAAAAAAAATTTAGCCATCACTACTATGATGACTATTGTTACTATTACCATTGTTGGGGTAAAATCCAATACTGCTCATGCCATTAAATGTTTCTTTCGGTACCAATTTTACCTTTTGCAGAGATTCTTTTCTTACTTATTTATGTGTTGAGATTCCTCAATTGTTTGAATATTCTTCGTTGTGTGCTCTTAGGGAGAGTATCTAATGTTGTGAATTCTATCTAATTTTCAGACTAAGAAAGGAGAAGTGCATAATAGCTAGTGGTTGTGTTCAGTGCTGTATTCAAAGTGTGGAATCTTCCTGATTCTCACAAATGTTGCCAAATGCAACACAACACTGCCTTTCTAGCCTGAGATCCCTTATTCTCTGCTCTTGCTTAGAAAGAGACTCCAGAAATTCACCTTCTTGCTTGATTCTCTCCTAGTTCCTCTGATTCTATTCAGTGCTTCCATTTACAGTACATTCCTGGAACTCATATAATTTTTTCAACAATCCTCCTTTCCATTTTAATTTAATCATTAGTATTTGGAGATGGAGTCTTTGGGAAGTGTTACATAAGGTGATGAAGTGGGGCTCTCATGATGGGATTAGTGCCTCGATAAGAAGAGGAAGACCTCTCTCTCTCTCACTCTCTTTCTCTCTTTCTCTCCATTAAGTGAGAACACAGTACAAGTCAACCATGTACAAGCCTGGGGAGGAACTGTTACCTGAATCCAACCATGCTGCTACCTTGATCTCAGATTGCCAGCCTCCAGAACTGTGAGAAAATAAAATTCTGTTGTGTAAGCCACCACTTTATGATAATCTGTTTGAGCAACCTGAGCTGACTAAGACACTTGCCATTGCTGTGTTCTATTTATTGTTTTCAAGATATTTCTATTTTTTTCATTATTTTTTAGGAATTTGGAAGGAGATAATAATCTAGCATCCTCTGGGGCACCTGGGTGGCTCAGTCGTTAAGCGTCTGCCTTCAGCTCAGGTCATGATGCCAGGGTCCTGGGATCGAGCCCCGCATCGGGCTCCCTGCTCCGCGGGAAGCCTGCTTCTCCCTCTCCCACTCCCCCTGCTTGTGTTCTCTCTCTCGCTGTGTCTCTCTCTGTCAAATAAATAAATAAAATCTTTAAAAAAAAGAATCTAGTATCCTCTTCTCAGGAGGTTAGTTTTGACAGATTCACAGTGTTTTCTATCAATTCTAAGTAAAATACTTAATTAGGCCAAGGAAAAGTAGAAAAGCCTTCCAACACATTTCATACCTGAAGGTTAATTTAACTTATTATCAGCATAACTATTCAATCAATAAATTGAATGAAAATATATAATTCACGAACAAATACAGAAAAACATTGATGAAATTTGCCAGTTATTCTTCACGAAAATTTAAATACAATGGAAATAGTAGTTGTAGCAGTCAACTTCCACTAAGATATATATCGTAGCTACAAAGAACTCTGAAATCTCGGTGGCGATGAAAGAATATTTCTTTCTCAATTTCCATTGTACTGTGGCTTGGCTGTGTTTCAACTTCTCTCTTCTTTTCTCTGTCTTTGTTTCTTTGTTTCTTTTTATTTATTTTTATTTTTGTCACTATTCTGCTCAAAAGCCTTCAATGGCTTCTGATTTATTTATTTATTTTTTCCTAAAGATTTTATTTATTTATTTGAGAGAGAGAGAGAATGAGAGACAGAGCGCACGAGAGGGAAGGGGGTCAGAGGGAGAAGCAGACTCCCCGCCGAGCAGGGAGCCCACTTATACTTGATACACAATGTTACATTAGTTTCAAGTATACAACACAGTGATTCAACTTCTAGATTTCTCTTTTCAACTTTGCTTCATGTATCCTCTGCATTTAATCATGCAGGATGAAGAAGCAGCCCTAATCATGAATACACTGTTCCTATGTCAGAGGGAAAAATGCATGTTGGCAAATCCTGCAGGGGCCTGACGTTCTGCTTGGACATGGTAAGCTATGGTTTCTGCTTATGCTCTATTTACCAGAGCAAGCCACATGATCAAGACTGCTGTCCCAGGAGCAGGGATATAACTCCTTCCACAAGGAGGCACTGCAAGTCAAATTACAGTGGGCAAGAAAATACAGTACTTTCATAGGAAGGGCAGTGACTGACTACCTGAGAACGATAATTCAATCTATCTCAGAGGTGACCAGTATAAACATGAATAAGTTTCATAAGCTAAGCTTCTCAGCATGTGTCATACTTAATGATAAAATGCTAATGTTATCTTTATTAACAGCATGAATAAAACAAGAATACCTATAATTAGCATTATTAGTCATCTTTGTGTTGGTCAACTAATATTTTAAGAAGAGGATATAAAATAATCACTTTACATAGTCAAAAAGACAGCACTTCGTTATTTGGTAATAAGGTTATTCAGTATTTTGAAAACCTGAGAATCTCTATTATTAGAAAGATGAGAAAGAGAGAGATGTGAGAGCAAGGTGAATTTACAAAAAAAAAAAATAGATTAGTCTATAATGGAAAACAACAAAATCTCCCTTACACAATGGTGGGAACATTTATACTACAACTAGGAATAAAAATAACAAGACCACTAAAAAAATATTAAAAAGGAGGGCATGTGATGTAATGAACACTGGGTATTAAATAAGACTGATGAATCACTGACCTCTACCTCTGAAACCAATAATACATTATATGTTAAGTGAATTTAATTTTTTTAAAAAAATTTGTTACTCCTTTTCATAAGTCTCTATTTTTCTGTTAATTATTTAAATCCTAATGTTTCGGGCGCCTGGGTGACTCAGTTGGTTAAGCGACTGCCTTCGGCTCAGGTCATGATCCTGGAGTCCCGGGATCAAGTCCCGCATCGGGCTCCCTGCTCAGCAGGGAGTCTGCTTCTCCCTCGGACCCTCTCCCTTCTCATGCTCTCTCTCTCTATCTCATTCTCTCTCTCAAATAAATAAATAAATAAAAAATAAATCCTAATGTTTCTTGGAAATGTACTGGGGGACTTCTTTGTCACTTATTTTTTGTCATTCTTATTATACTCTCCCTGAGTGACATCGTCATTCTTACCATTTTAACTGCCATTTAATGCCAATAATTTTCAAATTTTTGTTTGTAATATTACCCTTGTCCTTTTGACAAGTATATCTAGTCAACTGATTGACAAGTCCCCTTGTATATTCCATAAAAATTTTAAATTCCATCGACAAAAAAATCTAACTCCTACTTGTTTTTCATATCTTGCTCATTCCATTGCTTTCTCAGAGCAGCTTTACTGGTAATAGCCGTAAACTGGAACTGCCCCATTCCAGCAACAGCTGAATGAATAAACAATGTATACTCATACATCAAAGGACTATTGAACAACGAAAAAGAATAAACTATTGATTCACATGGTGACATGAATGAATCTCAAAATAATTATGTTGAATAAAAGAAGCCAGACAAAAAAAATTAGTATGTAGTATATGACTCCATTTATTTTTTTTAATTTTTCTCATTATTTAAGAATCACAATACAACTAAAAACTTTATAATTATATAAAAACAAAGAATACCCTGGATAGCAATACACATTTTAAAACTACCACAAAAAGTATGATAATTTTAAATACTCTGGCACACAGGCTTTTCCTCCTCCATTCCCCCACTACACCATACCTACCAAGTTTCTTTAACAAAAAATCACTCTCTCAACACAACTCTTAATGTTGGATGGTAAAGATTACTTTTGTGTTAGTCTCACTAGGATTCAACTCAGATTTTTTCCCCATTTTATTTATTTTTAAATTTTTCCCCTTTTTAAAAAATTAAATTCGATCAATTAACATATAATGTATTATAGGTTTCAGAGGTAGAGGTCAGTGATTCATCAGTCTTATATAATACCCAGTGTTCGTTACATCACGTGCCCTCCTTAATGTCTATCACCCAGTTACCCCATCCCCCCATTTCCCTCCCATCCAGCAACCCTCAGTTTTGTTTCCTATGATTAAGAGTCTCTTATGGTTTGTCTCCCTCTCCAATTTCATCTTGTATTATTTTTTCCTCCCTTCCCCTATGATCCTCTGTTTTTGTTTTGTTTGTTTGTTTGTTTGTTTAATATTTGATTTATTTATTTGAGAGAGAGAGACAGAGATAGCAAGAGGGAGCACAAGCAGGGAGGAGAGGGAGAAGCAGACTCCCCACTGAGCAGGGAGCCCGACCCAGGACTTGATCCCAGGACCCTGGGATCATGACCCAAGCCGAAGGCAGATGCTCAACCGACTGAGCCACCCAGTTGCCCCTGATCCTCTGTTTTGTTTCTTAAATTCCACATATCAGTGAGATCATATGATAATTGTCTTTCTCTGATTGACTTACTTCGCTTAGCATAATACCATCTAGTGCCACGCATGTCATTAAAAATGACAAGTTTTCATTTTTTTGATGGCTGAGTAGTATTCCATTGTGTGTGCGTGTGTGTATCTCTATATATCTATATATACATACACACACTTTATCCATTCATCTGTTGATGGACATCTAGGCTCTTTCCCCAGTTTGGCTATTGTGGACATTGCTGCTATAAACATTGGGGTGCAGGTGCCCCTCTGGATCACTACATTTGTATCTTTGGGATAAATACCTAGTAGTGCAATTGCTGGGTTGTAAGGGAGCTCTATTTTCAACTTTTTGAGGAACCTCCATACTGTTTTCCAGAGTGGCTACACCAGTTGCATTCCCACCAACAGTGTCAAAGGGTTCCCCTTTCTCCACATCCTCACCAATATCTGTTGTTTCCTGACTTGTTAATTTTAGCCATTCTGACTGGTGTCAGAGGAGGTATCTCATTGTGGTTTTGATTTGTATTTCCCTGATGCCTGGTGATGTAGAGCACTTTTTCATGTGTCTGTTGGTCATTTGTATGTCTTCTTTGGAGAAATGTTCATGTTTTCTGCCATTTCATCCATTTCTTGATTGGATTATTTGCTCTCTGGGTGTTGAGTTTGGTAAGTTCTTTATAGATTTTGGATACTAGCCCTTTATCTGACATGTCATTTGCAAATATCTTCTCCCATTCTGTCGATTGTCTTTTGGTTTTGTTGACTGTTTCCTTTGCTGTGCAAAAGCTTTTTATCTTGATGAAGTGCCAATGGTTCATTTTTGCCTTTGTTTCCCTTGCCTTTGGCAATGTGTCTAGTAAGAAGTTGTTGTGGCCAAGGTCGAAGAGGTTGCCGCCTGTGTTCTCCTCTAGGATTTTGATGGATTCCTGTCTCACGTTTAGGTTTTTCATCCATTTTGAGTCTATTTTTGTTTATGGTATAAGAAAGTGATCCAGTTTCATTCTTCTGCATGTGGCTGTCCAGGTTTCCCGACACCATTTGTTGAAGATACTGTCTTTTTTCCATTGGATATTCTTTCCTGCTTTGTCGAAGATTAGTTGACCATAGAGTTGAAGGTCCATTTCTGGGCTCTCTGTTCTCTCTTGATCTATGTGTCTGTTTTCATGCCAGTACCATACTGTCTTGATTACAGCTTTGTAATAGAGCTTGAAGTCTGGAATTGTGATGTCACCAGCTATGGTTTTCTTTTTCAACATTCTTTTGCCTATTCGGTGTCTTTTCTGGTTCTACACAAATTTTAGGATTATTTGTTCCAGCTCTGTGAAAAAAGTTAATGGCATTTTGATAGGGTTTGCATTGAATGTGTAGATTGCTCTACGTAGCATAGACATTTTAATAATACTTGTTTTTCCAATCCATGAGCATGGAACGTTTTTCCATTTCTTTGTGTATGACTCCATTTAGGTAGAATTCTAGAAAATGCAAACCAATTTCTTATGATAGATGCACATTGGTGACTGCCTGGGAATAAAGGAGGTTTATGGAAGACAGGAATTACAAAGGTGCATGAGAGGCGATAGACATGGTCCCAAGGGTTTTCATATGCTAACACTTAGAACATTACATGCTTTACACATGTGCAGCTTGGTTCATATCAAGTTTACCATACTAAGAAGTAAGATGTTAATAGAAATCTGTAACTCCTACTATCTGAGGTCTTTCTTACTTTAGTTTCTAGCATAGACAATTTGTTTCCTATACCTTTTTATCAGTGCTGTTCCTTCTGCCTTCAACCCTCTTTTCCTTGCTTTTTGTATGGCTGGTTGCTTCTCAGTTTTCAAGTACTATTCCTTTGAGACAATGCTACTCAATGTAGGGCCTTCTTCTTATGATCCCTTCCCTTTATGTTTGCATGTTTCCTTGTTTTTGTCAATATTCGGTTGCTAATATTGCTTGCTTCCAGAAAGAAATGCAGCCCTGTCAACACCTTGGGTTTAGCCCAGTGGGACTCATGTCAGACTTCTGACCTAGAGAACTGTAACATAATACATTTGTATTGTTTAGGCTCCTAAGTTCGTAGTACTTTGTTATGGAAGCAACAGTAAAAAAATAACATAGTTTCGGCAGTTTGACTCCAAAATCAATTAGAGCAAGAACCAGGTCAATCATGTTAATCATCTAAACCCCAGCGTCTTGTAAGACTTTGGTACATGGTAACGGCCCAATAAATGTTTGTTAATTGAATTAGCTACACCAGTATCAACAATCTAGAAGTCTGTTATATCAGATTATTGTATTAAGCACTTTACCTCCTTCTATCCACGTGTTGTCAGTGCTATTACTATGCATGTGCATAATGCAGTGTTGTGGATTATATGAAGATGAACAAGCTTTGTCCAAGCCAGTGAACTCATTAAAAAAGAAGGATGGCACAAAAGAAAAACATGATCTTTGCCTTGAAGAAATATCTTACTTGATGAGCATGACAGATAAACATATAATGAAATATTACACAAGGCAAGATTTACCAAGAAATTGAGACCAGAAACTGCTATGTGAAAGAAAGTAAAAATAAGTGATGCTGATTTGAGATGTCAGAAAAACTCTTACAGATTTGATATAAACGTCAAAGAATTAGAAGAATACCAACAGTCAGAAATGTTGGAAAAGTTCTACACAAAGAAAGTTAATATTGCTATCAACCTATATCAAGTTGAAAAATTTAGAAGGTGATCATGGTAACTATAATGCATCATATTTATTCTAAATGCAAGAAAAAAATAATGTTTTGTTATCTGTGTGGCACCTTTACTTTATTAACTGGATATTCATTTGGTGACTGTATTTAACTTGAGAAATATGAAATAAGAGAAAATCTTTTAGATTTTATTTCTTAAAACATACTTACTATAATTTTCTCTTTGATATGCTTTCTGCCACTCTCTTGCTATCTCTACTGTCCTCTTCTTTTACCTTTTCAATTTTAAAAATATTATCACTTTCAAGACTAAAAAAAAAATCGGCAAACTCTTCTCAGAACCTCACATTGTACAGCAGAAATAGAATACGATATTGAAAGATTGAAGCTATAAACAAAGTGCAGGCTCAGACAAAAAAGGTGGCGAGTTCAAGACAAGATTGGTATCTGGTAAATAGAATTGATTAAATTATTGATTTCAGGGCACACGCATTAAAAATTCATCATGGGCTCTATAATCCACAGAACCTAACAATATGCAGGAAAAGAATATGTTCTAGAAAGATGAGTTTCCACTTCCAAGGAGAGTAAACCTTCAGGTCAGCCTTTCTACCCAACACTGTCAAATGTAAATGAAGCCCATTTTATTGTTTACAGAATATAGTTCTGAAGGCATTTCATTCTTTGAACACTGTCTAGCCAAAAGGGAAATTGTAAAATCTAGGTGGATTGCAACACTTATCAAATTTCAGTCTGTAAAGTTTTTGTTCTGATTAACAAATAGGAAGAAAGCAAAACAACCAAGAAATAATGAAGATGTATGCCAGAAATTCACCCATTTGCCAATGACGTGAGTGACTTTGCTGAATTGGATAATAGTGTTCAAATTCTGAAGCAATATTTTCTCAATAGTTTTTGCTACTCATAATGTAATGCTAACAGATGCAACATAATTTTTAGCTTAATCTGTTATTAACATTTCATAGTTTAAATTGAGACAATCAAAAAAGCAATAAATCAAGCCCTGATTTGTAGTTTCTTCTGATTTCCATGGTGCAAATACTCCCTCCCTGGACAATTTCAAGTGAGCAATATGACATCACCGAATAGACCTGGGAAGAGGTGTAGAGCAACACATTATATATATCCACCACGTAGATTCAACAGATGTACATAACTGCAAGAGAGAGCAGTAAAATATAGTAAAGTAATTAGAAGGTAATGCATTTGGAGTATTTATTACCTTGACTTAATATAATTTAATAAAATATAAGTTTTAATGATGACTGCATTTAACTACTAATGCACAAAACTTCTAAATATTTTAACACTAAGCTCTCTGATCTGATATGAACCAACTCAGCACTGAAAAACCATTGATTACTCTTCTTTCTAAATTACGCATCCATGGAAAGTGTATTTGGGCTTGTTCTGGTATAACATACAAGAGCGAAGCTAGGCCTTACTCTTCTGTCTACCTCATATCAAGGAATGGTACCATCAAACACCTAGATGATTATATCAAAGTATTTCACCGACAAGTAACAAAAACTTAATTGCAGTGACTTAGACAAGTGAGGGTTTAGTTGGTCTCACATAACCGGAAGTCATAAAGTAGGCAGCCAGCCCTGATGGAGCAGTTCAGCACTGGTAATAGGAATCTGGGATCTTTGGGATCGACCATCTTAAGTGTATGGGCTATATCATCATGGTCTCAACTTAATTGCTCTACCCCCAGGGAAGTCTTCATTCCCACAGAAGAACGCAGTTAAGGAACAAGGAATTTTTCTTTAAAAAGCCAAGGATTTTCAAAAACTCCCATGTAGACAATCACTTATCTGTTTGGCCTGAACTACCTCAATTGGTGACACTTTTTTTTTTTTTCTGTATATGGTGCCACTATGTGCAGGCAACTGGTATTAATCCCTGGATTAGTGTGATAACCTCTCACTGCCTCCAGTATTACCCTTATCAAACCATTTTCCTTACTCTATGAAAAAGTGGACTTCCTGAAATGCAATGTGGATTATGTAACTCTGTTGCTCGTAACCCTTACTATGGTTGTTCTTCGTTATAAAGTCTGTGTTGTTTAATATAACAAATAAGACCCTTTATATTCTTAATGTTCTGGCTACTGCTTACCTTTCCAGACTTACTACTCACCAATCCTCCAACCAAGGATTTGGGGAGGGTGTGGTGGTAGATTAGGGCCATCCTCTTTGTCACCATCTAGGATTGAAAACAAACAAACAAACAAACAAACAAAAAAGTGGGATTTGAGTTGACAGTAAAAGAATGGAAGCTACTTAAGATTCCTGGCCAGACTGGTTCTGTGGAGTTCTGTCTAGTGCAAGCTTTCTAAAGGCAAGCCCATTCTGCCCTAGAGTCTCATCTCGTCCAAATGCCAAGTCAGTGATGTTGGAATCCTGGATCATATCTAGAGGTTTTAGCCCTTTAGCTAAGAAAAAAAAAAAAATCAAGTCAAATTTAGTTAAGTTTTTGGTAGCATCTTATAGATAAATCATCCAGATGATTATCTGAATTGATTAAGTGGTTTGTAATTTTACAGTTGCAGTAACGTCCAGAACGGGTAATAAGATCAAAGCAGCTATTAACATGCAAAAAGGGATGTGAAAAAAATAATTGTAAGCAGTTCATTTACAAAATTATACATTTGAAGAGAAAGGAAGCTAGGGTTAACTGAGCACCTCTTATGTATTAAGTGCCTTGCAATGTTATGTATCAACCCTATCTTCTTCCCATAAATATCCTTTGAAGTAAGAATTATTATCTTCATGTCACAAATGAAGACACAGAAATGACAGGAAAATAATAAACTTGACAAAATCACACACATATTAAAAAGCTGACATGGAGTTATAACTCAGGCATTTTATTCTCTTTAGACTCATCTCTTTCCACTATAAGTTTCTCAAAATAGGGAAGTAATTTTTATATTTTCTAGAAGTAAAAAAATTCTGAGAAAAAGAACCAAACATAATTTGAATTTAGCACTCTATGTAAAGTCTCACATTGAAAATATAATCAAAATATAGATATACTGACTGTTAATATTTTCAATATTTATCATTTTTCTGAACACTGATATTTGAGATTAAAAAATTATAGTTTTTTGTTACAAAAATTAAAATAAAACTGTCCTACTGGCATATGTGATTAGGTATATAATTCAGAGTTAAATAAGCTTTTAAAATTTTGTAATACATCATTATAATGAAGAGATTCTAAAGAATACTGATAGATGATCATTTCATTGATTTGTAGATAAAAGTTTACTTAGGCATATTATGGAAATGTTATTATTCTTGGGGGACAAGCAATTTTGTAGTGTTGATTTCTGTTTGAATATCATTCTTAGAACATGGGCATTTCAAAAATATGGGATCAAGAAAATTAACTTAAAGACTTGCTGTGTAGATGTTAACTAAAACTCATACAAAGCTATGAGGTGTTTTCGTTCTTTTTTGTTTTGTTTTGTTTGTATATGAAGACGAAGATTTTTTTTCCCTAAGTTCCAATTAAAATCTATCTGCCATAATCAATAAACACTGTGAGTTAAGCACTGTGGAAGAATCAGAAACTTTACCACTTTGAAAACTATTCTAGTTTGCGAAATTGTGCTATCACCACTTTGAAAGACTAAGCTCTGGCTATTATAACAAACAGAAAACTATTAATTAGAAAACCACTTCAAAATCTCAAACACATTTGTTGAACACAGATGCTGTATTTGTATACGGAGCTAGGAGCTGTTTACACTGCCACTGCCTCAAACAATAATGTATTTTTATTAGGCGGATTGTTTTCCTTGCACTGAAAAATAATTGCTAATGAAAGCATACTTACATTTTATAATTTCAATTCATAATTACTTAACATTTCTAACACTGTAGCTAAAACAGCTTGGAGTTATTATGTCTTGGATTTGCTGTGTTTTTCACCCAGCTTTCTGTACTGACTGAAAATTGCAGACTGATCACAGGGAAGCGAGTAAATTGTCACAACGAAAAAGAAGAGCGTAAGTTGAAAAAAGAGTAATGGCTTTGCTAATTCATTTGCCTTACGCAGTGCTCAGCTACCATTTTTTGTAGCCTTCCATATATAGTCACAAATTTTATTAAACACTCTGGAAGACAATAGGCATATTTACATCTATACTTGCTCTCTTGGCAACTTTTAAGCTTATGCATCAAAACACTGTGAAATTTCAACTTAAGTAGTGATAGCAACTTTAGTATTTACTTCCACTTTGTAAGTTTATATTTCCAAGGCTTTTCTTCTTAACATTACAAATATTTTAGAACATTTTCATGCCATCAACTCTCTTTCTGTATAAAGAATGAAGTTCATAAAAAGCAAAATAAGCTATGATGTCTTTGTGTTGATGTCTTCCAACTCAAAACAGTATTAACAGGGATCAAGACAGGGATTGAGTCAAAGAGTCTGGGAAATGTTAAGTTAGACAAATATAAACGGGCATCTTCCCTGAAGGATTTCTCACGCCCATAATGTGAGGTTGTACAATGTTAACTCTAGGATAGAGATTTACCAGGTAATGTTTCACAGAATTACTGAATCATAGCATTCTATTAACATCTCCAAGACTAGTTATTTCGAGAGAAACAGTTTGTAAAAAACAGTATATACAGTTTAGTTAGAGCAGGAAGATGGGAAAGAGAGAAAGAAGTCAGAGGTCAAGCAAAGTATGAGGTGATACATTTTTGAAATGTATACATAGGAGGTGAATTATTATTATTATTGCTATTAGGATTTTATCCATCTAGTATATTCTAACCTCCACCAGCCCAGATGGAGGCATATGGACCAGGAATAGAAAAAGGACCAACTCCAGTGTTGTTATCTACTTTTATACCCAATGTTATTTCTCCCTCTTCCAATCATCTTATTTTCCTCATAACATATATTTGCTGAAATTATCTGGTCCACTTACTTACTTGCTTATATTCTTATTCCCTCTGTTAAGAGAATAGAAAATTTGACTTCTCCACAGTGCATCACTTGTTACACACATTTGAGTAAATAATACAAGAATCAAATTGGTTATTGGATAGTGTGAGTGTTTCTTTTTGATTGTGTATTTTGTTTCTTTGTTCATTCAATTATTTATCTATTGATATATTTATTTATGGTGTGAGAGTAGTCGGTAAATCCTCTCTCCATTTCCACTTTGGTTTTGCTGTATATGGATAGTATTAGTATTTTAGAAACAAATTCTGGTGGGAACTGCAGGCTGGAAATATTGGGCCAGAATTTACTAATTTTTATTACAAATGATGTGATGTTATTTTGATTTTAAAGCTATACAATAGCACTCTTATTAAAATCAAAATTAAAACATAAAAGTTGTGTTTTCTCTGTATGTTCATCTTTCTGAGTCTCTTCCGTCCAGTTTTCACAGACAAAATGAAAGAGGCATGAACCATTAAAGTGCCAATTGAATGAGCAAAGAGAGGGAGGAAATATGCTTGAGATCTGAGCACCACTTGGATTAGATAATGGATGATTTCTGCAATAACCTTTATGAATGGGAGTACTAATACTTGAAAGACTAGAATGCATGAATTAGGAGTTTGAATTCTACCCAATTATTAGTGAACTTGAGGGCCAATGTTGTTTACTCTCTAAACAGTAAAGAAATAATTATGTATTTATCTTCCACTGAATGTCCTTTTGTTTTTTTCTCTCTCTCACTTCTGAGAGTTGTTAGTGCTTTTCTGAGCAACATGATTTGAAAAAATGTTTTGAGGATAAATGGAAACATCAAGTATATAGAGGAGGATTAAAATAATAGCCTCACAGTTAACACTCAGGTCTGAGTTCAAATCCTAACTCTTGGAAGGCTTCTGCTGTTGGCCATGATCAAGTCAAGTCATCTCTCTGAGCCTCAGTTCCTCACCAATAAAATGACAAATTCCTATACTAGGCTTTCCCAGAGGAGTAAATGATGTGCTTATAGAAAGTAACACAGAACCTGATATGTGATATGGACCCAGCAAACATTAGCTACCATGTTTTTAAATAAATTGTCTGATAGGACATTTCTCCTAATGGATTTTATAACAAGGCAGGAAACATTCTCATGAAATTGTAGTCTTCTGGCTTGATAGTATACTAAATCTGTCTTGATTGTATTGTCTCTCACTACAATGATACTAGCAGTCTCCGGCTCTGTTTATAAGGTACTCTACACACGAATGCACTAGTGAGGCCGATTTTATGAAGAAACCCCGTTTTGGGCCACAGTGGTTTAAAGAAGTACAAGTTCTTTGCTATTGCTTTCCCTAAATATCTTGAGTATTTTCGTATATTCCTAAGTCTGAAAATAAAGTCAGCTTTAGAAACATAGATCCAATAATCACTGCATGAATGCAAGAGGTGATATTCCTCAGTAGATAGGAAATATTTTGGGCTTAATACTGAGTAGTTATGTGTGAATTTAATGCAACTGGCCATACAAATAGTGGGGGAGCTGCTTTCAATGTGAAAATACGATTTTGAAGAATTTAAGGAGGACATAACACTCTAATAAAGAAACTCCCTATTATCATATTGTCATTATTTGGCACATATGATTTTCACAAAAATTAAAAGCAGAAAGAGTAAGAAAAGAAGATATAAATTTTAAATGACTGATATCTCAAAAGATATTAGAATTTAAGTTTGAGTTTGTCAATATGCTCTTCAAATGATTTATTTTCCTTTTAAAGTAAGTACTATGGGGCGCCTGGGTGGCTCAGTCAGTTAAGCAACTGCCTTCGGCTCAGGTCATGATCCCAGGGTCCTGGGATCGAGTCCCACATCGGGCTCGCTGCTCAGCAGGAAGCCTGCTTCTTCTCCCTCTCCCTCTGCCTGCCACTCCCCCTGCTTGTGCTCTCTATTTCTCTGACGAATAAATAAACAATATCTTTAAAAAAAATAAAAATAAAGTAAGTACTATATACTACCCACTTTGCTTTTTAGTCAGCTAATAATAAAAACACAAGTTTCCTGGGGCAGATAAAAAGAAACCTGTAACATGTTTTTCAAATGTAAATGCTTTGGATGTACAGAAATGTTTTTATAAAGCGAGTCAAAATGTTTTATGTCATAGAACTCAAAATTTTAGTCAACTTATTTATTATTTTATTTCATGCATAAAATATAGCACTGAATCTTTTGAATCTGCCCTGCTTTTGTTTTTTAATCATTTCTGTTCTTGTAGTAGAATTGGGTAGTACCCATATTAATATTAGTAGCATTAGTAACACATGGGCCAATCAACGTTAATTTTATCTATTACACCAAGAATTTTAAATTTAAATTATTTATGAGTTCATTGTGATTTGTAGGATAATAAATATAAGAACAGACCATTTATTAGCTGTCTGTCCATCTGGAAAAGGATATAACTGAGTTCAAGGAATTGCTGCTGTCGTTTGCCATATACATGTTTTTATTTAATACATTTGCTGTTAATAGGATTAGTAATAACAATTTTGCCCAAGGGATAGATTTACTGGTCAGGAAGAAGGGAGAGCTTGCAAATGTTTTCTTGTGCAGATGGCCCAACATCTTGGAGATCTAATATCTTTTTTAGAATGAAAGGAATGCTCCTGGAAAGGGAGATAGAGCTTAAAAACAAAGAAACGTTTAAAAACTAAAGTGGGATTCCAGAATAGAAAGCATGTAAAATGACAAAACTGATCATTTATGATACTTAAAAAAAAAAAATCAGATTTATATTTGGGAAATGCCTAATAAAGCCTTTTTTCAAAGTTACAGAAATTTAGTAACTTTTTTTTCCCCAATTGAAGTCAGAATGTGGCTCTTACAGCTATGCGGCATTCGACTTTGTGGAAGAATAACAAATTGACATTATTGCCGATGACTTAAGCCATTGATAAATACAGACTGGGTAGACAGGAATTAAATAGTAGCGCTCCCGAAAACAAACCAATGCACATACAAGGATGTCACTTCGATTTCCATGAATGCAGAATAGGATGCTCAAAACAAAGAAACCTACTGCATCTGGCCTGCCACCCACTCACCGCATGTCCTGTGTCACCAGCCAGACACCAACACCTGACTGTTACCACCCACCTGCTTGTACTCACTGACCTTTGTCTTACATTTACTCAGGCAAATGAAACCCAAAACCACCCCTCAGATGATAGAGGCTGCCCGAGCAAGACTTCTTGTGGGCCCAGACCACCCAGACCACCCAGACCCCCTGGGCTAATGGCCCCCCAACTCAACTGGACTATGGAGTGACCCCTGGAGTGACCGGCAATTACCTTTACCTCATTAGCATATTAAAATCTCCACCCAGGGAGGACCCTCGGCCTCACTTACAAAACATGCAATGTATAGTAAGTATATATATATATAGGCATGTTTCCTCAAGGCATATGGGTGACCCTGTGCCCGCCTCTACATACAATGACAAGGCTTCCCTACCCAAATATTCATCCTAACCCTAAACAAAAGGTGCCCATCCACCCCCACCTGAGGAGTCACAGCTTTGAATGCTATTCCCTGTGATCTCCTTATTTGCTGAAAATAAAGTTTACTTTGTGCAACAACTCCACCTGGTGTATCTGTGACTCACCAAGGCGCCAACTAATGTTGGTTGGGTTACGCTTGCACAAACTATTTAAGCTTCAAAGTTTCAATTTTCTTTTCTACAAAATGAGATGAGCTCTAAAATGCCTGCCAGTGGCCACGCTCTCCCATTCAGCAGTACTACTCAACACCTGGTCTCTCCCCCTCTTTCATCTCTCCTCCCTTCCTTCCCGCCTTTCTCTTTTTCCTCATGAGGCTTTCTTTTTCCCTTCTTTATTTGGGTGTGCGTGTGTATACAGAGAGAACATAAATATACAGATTTCTTTATAATACACATGTATAATTTTAAACAGATTGTCCAATTATGGAAAAGTTTCGAGCTATAATAAATTTAAAAGTTTTTATTATTAAATGCAAAAGATTGATGTGTGAGAAATAGATTTTTCTTTGGTTTTTATGAATTATCTCATTTCCTTAAGTTAAAAGAACAGGTGATTAATGATCCAGAATAAAAAGAACCTGGAATTCTTTCATTTCTAGCTAAGTAATTTAATTGGATACAAAAACAGATTGATGAAGATAGATACACATATGCACGTCCTAAGACATAAATGCATTTGCATTTGGTTTTATAAATGGCCTGTTTAAAATCGGAGTCCATTAAAAATGCTGAATACATTCTTTTTCTCCCTTTGTTCCTTCCTTCATTCCTTCGTTCCCTCCTTCCTTTCCTTAAATTTGATATAACCTGACTAATGAAATTTGGTTAATCCCGTTTAGTATGACAAAAGAGGGTAGGCAGGAGAGCACTACTAGGATTTGCTCTTCAGTAGAAATAAATCATAAAGGTCATGCTGCCATCTATTATTCTCAGCCTTTTTGCAAGGATATTTGCATTACAATCAGCTTCTTATTTATTGTGCTTATATCTGCAACAGCTGATCATGGCCTTTAATTTATTTTCCACAGTTAGTAGCCAGAGAAACGATTATGACTTCAGTTAGAGTAGTCGCAACAGGAAAGGAGAGCTAGAAATACACAAGTATATGCATGTGCTTGCGTCTGCCTGTGTACATGTGTTTAACACACACACGTAGATTCATTTAAATACCTGACCTTATGCTGCTTAAATTAGGTCTACCCCAGCTTACTTTTAACTTGAGAGTCTAAGTCACTTGGTCACTGTGAAATGGACTGAATCCTACATCCCATCTTACCCACCCTGCAAGACCTTGGATTGAAATTGATTATTGGCCAAAAAAAAAAAAAAAAAAAAAGAAAAGAAAGAAACTGATTGTTTGCATCTTTTTGTCCTCACCAGAGAGCCGTAAATATGACTTTTTACATTTGCTGGGGTCACAGATCTCCAGTAATTGTTTGCTGAATGAATAAAAAGAAAGGAACATTTAGAATGTGACATAATATAAATATACATAAGAGATAGGATTTTGAAGAAGGTAGCTATTAAGCTTTGAAGATTATTGTAGTTTTGGATCATGCTTTCTTTATATTTTAAAATATTTGAAAAAGAAAACCTCCATAAATTATATAAGAAAATAGCAACTAACAAAACTGCAAAATCTTTTTTTCCAGTGAACATTTGGAAAAACTGTTTAATGAGAATCAAGCCAAAAGTAATTCCTCCCTCTTCCCCCAACAGATTTTGACCAATTATTCTGAAAACTAGCTAGGTTTGATTGGTCCACTTGCCAATATTCCATAAAAATTTTGCCCTTCTTCTTCAGACAGATATTCTTTTGAATCCTCATTGTTGATCTATTTGGGGAGGAGGGAGGAATTATGCTTGGTTTAGTAGCTGTTGACTGAGCAGTTTGTGTTCATCTAAAGAAGTATGGAAGACAGGCTTACAATAAAATGCATGAAGGATGGGGAGAAAGAGCTATGATGGTCAAGGTCATGTGAGGTGCACAGAGGAAAAATTTTAGTACTTTAGAATTTCATATAGTCTCCCTTTTGGTCCTTAGGGATACTGAGTCTCACGTTTTAGCCACATTTTGGTTTGCCTAGTTCTCTAGATGCACACCACTTAGGTCGTTGAAATCTTAGATTTGTTGCGGCTGACTGTACACTGAGCACTTGACTCATTGAATACAAATAAATGTAGGTCTCTTTAATGACCTCATAAATAAAGAGTATGGTGATATTAGTTACTATAGTATTAATAAGCATTAACACTTAGTGACGGTCTTCTCTAAGAGTCAGGCAGTCAATTCAGCTTTCCTCCTCCTTTTTGTTCTATCCGGCCCATTTAGATTGGATGAGCCAAATACCTTACTCAGCCCACCAGTTCAAATGTTAATCTCTTCTGGAAACAAACCCTTAGGCACATCCAGGAATAATGTTTAACCAGCTATCTAGACAACCCATGGCTCAGTCAGGTTGATACATAAAATTAACCATCACCCCAAATTTACATGACCCCAAATTTAAAGATAACCCCAGAGATCAATATTATTATATTCCATTTATATCATAACAAACACCTCTCAAAGAGGACAAGTAATTTATATAAAACTATGATGTTAGCTTATGGCAGAGGTAAGGTTTGAACCCAGGCAAAGCAGATGCTCACTTTTCTCTAACTGACTTAAAGGAAGGAAGTAAAAATGAGGTGTTTCAGTTATTGAACAACCCCTTCTCTAGTTCCTGGATTAGCAGTCGCAAAAGTCAGGGAGTATGCAGGATAACTGGTTGAGAATCTTTCTGGTTCTCACATGTGCTTTTTATGCTCACTGTTTTTAAGTTGACACAAAATTGCACATGATTAATAAAGCATTAATACTTATAGGGGCCCAGGGCAGGCAGCCCCAAGATGGGCTATTTTGGCAAAAAGATTATTTTTAGTTAAAAGAAATAAAAACCCAGCCCATGTAGGAAAAGCTTTCTGCCTCCCACTCAACTGCCTAAATTTACAGTGGAAAGGAGAGTCTGTCCCAGGAAGAGAACTATTAACAGAGACTCTCCTTTACCTAAGGAACTTACCTGCATAATTGAACAACCTTGTTTTTCCAAATATCTCCTCTCACCTTCTTACTAATGGTCATTCTCCCTTTTCTATCCTCAGGTCCCTCCCCTCTCCTTAGCTCAAATAAGCTTCATGTTACCTCATGTCTTTGGAATCTCCTGTCTGTGTGGATTCCCCATTCATATGCCTATTGAATTTGATTTTCTCCTCTTAATCTGTCTCATGTCAATTTGATTTTAAGCCCCGCTAAAAGGAACATAGGGCAGAAGAAGGTTTTCCTCTCTGACATACTTTATAGTTTATAATAAACAACTGTCCCTACCCCTCCCTATGACCTTTCACTGCTAGCACCAATAATCATGCTTTCCCAGGTAACCATTTTTAACTCCTCTGCTTCTTTGATAGTTAACTCAATATCTCTAAATAATATGCTCATACAATGATTTCTCAAGTTACTGTTTTTAAAGCATTGTTTATTTTCTTCTTACTTAATGTTAAAAGCTTTCTTGTATTATTTCATTAATAACATCTTTACTTCTATTGTCTCTGCTTTTACTTTCTGGAACTCTATTTGGTCATTATTAAATTTCCATGTTCCCATACATGTCTTTGTATTGATCATAATTTTCCCATATTTTCTGACCCTTTAAAGATTTTAAATTTTTATTTTCCAGCGTATGTGTGTGTGTGTATGTGAGAGAGAGAGAGACAGACAGAGTGAGAGTGAGAAAGAGACATACCTGTACCCCCAACTAACCTTATTGTGGTAATCATTTCACAAAATATACATATATCAAATCACTACATTGTACATATTAAAATTGGACAATGTTGCATATCAATTATATCTCAATAAAGCTGGAAAAAACAGGAAAATGGCATAAGAAACCTACTAACATATATATATATGTCAGTATATATATGTGTGTATATATATATACACACATATATATATATAACTGAGACTAAGTCCTTGAGTTATTCCTCTGTCCATCATAGCATCTGGAATATGACAAAGGGACATTTTTATTGGGATAGCCAGAATATGTTAGTCTATTTTTAACAGATTAATCTTGTGATAATCTTAGTGTAACCCACAATATAACTGCTACTTAATGCAATATTTGATTAAATGCTATTATTAAGTTGATTGGTTTTAACAAAACCAGGAAAAATACAATATTGATCAAGGATTTTAGGACATAGAATTAGAACTTCCAAAAGACATTATTTGCTAGTCCACCAAGATGTTCCAAAGTATTTTGTTTTTATAAATATTTTCAAAGAATTACACAGAAAGACTCATATAAAAATACACAATAATCAGAAATACAAAATCATTCCGTTACATCTGAAGTTTGTCATCTAATAAGCAGCTTGGTTCTCTCCCGGAGGATGACATCCTTATTTTTATTACAATCATTTAGTGTTCTCTTTATGTTTGGTAATGAATAATACATAAATGCAGCAATTTGACTTTTTAAAGGTGGGTCTTTGCTTCGAACTCCTGGATTTTCAAAGCAAAGATCCTTTTTCTTACTTTATTCATGCAACGACACACTTATGAATACAACCTCTATTTTTCCAAGGGGTAAACTTCCCTTCCCACAAATACATCTGTGATAGGAGAATTAAGAACGGATTAAATCTGTGGCAACAACAATTTTCTGAGAGCCTGATTTTCTCTCAGAAAAGTTAAATCCAGAGGAATGTATGTATGTTTCTTACTGTTTATAAGTAAAAGCTAAATAGATTCTCATGGTAATCCAGTTTAACAGAAAACTGAAGCTGCTTTAATTTTTCTTTACTTTTCTTTGAATTATAAAGGAAATGGATATAAACAGCGGGAGCAGCATGTGACGCCATGAAACACACAACTACTCAAAGCCAGCAAATCTGGTATCTAAAGTTAATGCTGGTCTCATTAAAAGTTTAATTTGGGGGGACAAACTGAAAACCAATTAATATACCAAGGGAATTCTAGGAAACATTTAGTACAACTGAATGATCTTAAACATAAGGACCCGGAGAAATGAAGTAATTTCACTCATTATTTAATACTTTTGCACCTTACCATATTCACCATTTGTCTTGCTTTGTCATTATTTTTGGATATTTGTTCATCATTACAATACAGCTTATTATGTTCTTGAAACCTGTTTTTCAAATTGCCAAGGTTAATCTTAATTGTGTAATTTTTACAGTATCCCTGAAACCTTGTAATACTGCCCTTCATGAGAAAAAGTATTTATTAATTACTTTTACTTCTAATGAGAACTAACCTAAGGGATCTGAAGGAAACTGAACATCATGGACCATGATATACAATTAAAAAAAAGTATAGATATTGGCAATAGTGCATAAATTAATAAATCTTTCTCCAGATGTGAGGTTACATGACCTAGTGGAAAGTTAACTGTAAAGGGACTCAAAGGGCTAAAATAATCCCAATGGTACCATTAATTTTCTGGTATCTCTGTGGACTTGGCTCTATAAGCAGCAGTGAGAGCACAAGCAAAAGGAAGTGAATAGATTAGTTAGATTTTAAAAAAAAGTATGTCCTCTAAATTCTTTCATATGATCCTAGAAATAGGGCACCAGGTGTCTCTAAATTCCCGGTTTTACAAGCCTTAGTCATGTCTTTAAACGAGCGCAATTTCACTACTTCATTTGCCATTTTGCATATTTGAGACCAAATTCTTTGCAGTGTGTACAATTTTAATAGTCTCGAAATGAAGATGATGTGTGAGATATCAATTTTTCCTTCCATTAAGTTTAGGCTCACTGAAATAACTTTAAATTAGAGAAAATGGTTTTAATATGGCAGGTTATCAAATCATCAGTTACAGATGTGACCTGATTTTACTGGGATTTATTATTTGCATGATAAGTCTCTGATTCATCATTAACATAACAATGCACTAGCAATTAAGCACTGGGGTTTGTTGGCCTAGTTAAATATTGTTCAGTTCACTCATTTCTCACGTTTGTCACATCTGAAATTTTGGGTAGTATTAGATCATTTTTAGCAGAATTCAAATGCTGCAATTTGCATTCTAAAAATAAGAACTTGAGTGACCTCAGGAGAAATGGAGGCATGTAATGTCAATTTGTCTTCATATAGTTCAGCTTTTTAAAAATTAAGTAGCTAAAGGAAATTTCAATATAATCTATATAAAATGCTCATGTCTGTTGGTATTTCCTTTGTGTGAATTAAACTTAATCAGCGAATCTAGGGGAAAGTTTTAGTTCACAATTTGTATAATTTTGCACTGTATAATTATTTTCCTTCAGTAAAGGCCAAACAATTTCTCAACTTTAGTGACATTCACTGTATTGTACAAAGAAGATAAATCACCTATTTGCCTGAGATAAAATTCTGCTTTCCTAGGACTCATTTGAATTCTCACAAAATGAAGACAACGGCTTCATTATGTTAATGACAAAACCAGTTCAGTTCTTTGACAAAATCATGGGTTTAATATCCTGAAATAATTTTAACCACTCACAGAATATTTACAAGAGTCTCATTTTGTATAGTTTTAATGATATGCAATGTCATTTAAAATGAAATATACCTGAGGTAGAGCCACACGAGAATGTGTACAGAGAGACTCTAAAACAAACATTTTGAGAAAAATAAAAACCTTTGAAATCCTTTTCCTTCAGTGACTTAGAACCCTCAGTAGGTTCTAATGGCCCAATAAGCCAGCATAGGCTTTTTTACACATTTGGGGTTAATGTGGTCACTGTGGCATCTCAACTTCCCTTGATATTTTTGTTCTTGTTCCTGCAACTGTGTGCCTAACAATTTCTGGGCTCAGAACAAATGACCACATTAAGGCTGATGCTCTGTTACTACTATTGGGAGAACAATCTTTGTTGCTATCACTCCCTTCCCCTTCCTCTAACACACTATTATCTAGTGCTGCAGTCTCAGAACCTAATATAATGTTGAAAACAGAAATGTGTAAAGTAATTGGAGGAACAGCAAGAGCTATCTTGCATCTTCGCAGTTTATTTTTGTGGTATTTTGTGTTGAAAATGTCTTTCATTTACATTTTAATTTCTTCATTTCAATTAAGTAAGTCTTTTGAGTAGGCACAAATATTCTTCTCTGCTTTTATGTGTACACTTAAAATTTTATAGACCCTTCATTTTATTATCACTGAAATGAGCTAATTTTCATCATCATTTAACAAAACCACTTTCTTGCCTTTGTAGAACCCAAATGTGTGAAAATAAGTTAATTTTGAAAAGTCTATAAATAGGGCGCCCGGGTGGCTCAGTTGGTTAAGCGACTGCCTTCGGCTCAGGTCATGATCCTGGAGTCCCGGGATCAAGTCCCGCATCGGGCTCCCTGCTCGGCGAGGAGCCTGCTTCTCCCTCTGACCCTCCCCCCTCTCATGTGCTCTCTCTGTCTCTGTCTCTCTCTCTCTCTCATTCTCACTCTCTCAAAATAAATGAATAAATCTTTAAAAAAAAGTCTATAAATAGACTTAAGTGGTTTTAATTATATAAATATGTAGAAACAAACACTAAATATATTTCTCTAAGACTGACCAAGTTTTATTCAAAATTTTACCAAAGCAATGTACTTTTATAAAAGATATTTTATTCAACATTTCTTAATTGTTTCTGGATATGTATATTCAATGAAGATGCATCAATCCACTCTTAAAGAACATATTTCAATTGGACATTCTTTAAATTTATATTGCTTCAATTTTCCTTAAATGATCTATCTTGTAATACATCAAATGCTAGCTACCAGAAATACCACCAAGATAATTTTTTGGTAAGTAAAGCTCAGTGCATCACTCTGAGCAGTAAAAAGGGTCACCTCTGTGACAGGGTCTTAGGAGCATCTCAGAAAGTTGAGAGTGAATTTGGGATACTTATGAAGCTTTTGCTAGGGCTCCTGTTTTATCATGCAGGGGCTTGATTAGGATTGGTAAGGATTCTGATATAATCATTTGGAATTGGTAGACTCTGTGGTAGGATTTTCTAGCAAGTCTGAGAGACTGTTACTTCATGCTATCTATTGAAAAGTTAAGTATTCTGATGTTTGTTTCAATAGGTTTGCCCAAAGTTCTTAAAACAACAGTAATTTTCCACTGTTGATCTTGGAAGGCAAAGGGTAAGAGTTCCTTAGAATAGCACGGTTGTGCTAATGTGCACAGAAAACTATATAGGAGTAGATGGTTCAGGGTCTTCAGGTTTTCCTATTCTATTTGTTTGAAGACTATTTGTTGGATCATTTGATGATATAGCTGTTGCACAGCAGAATTTAAGACTCCTGAGATAACACATCTGAACACTGAAATATAGACAAATAATAAAAAGATTATCATCAGAGTCTGTAATATGTAACCAAAAGCCAAGAGTACCCAGATTAAGCTATGTAAACAGAACTCATCTCAACATATAGTCTACGGAATGAGATATGAATGATTAGGCCAATTTTCTAATTTTATTGTTTGTTCGCTTGTCAAATATTTTTTGTAATATTTGAGGATAGTAATAATCAAGAACCCAGAAAAGTGTTCACAGTTATAGCTATGGCCTTCTTAAAACTTTCCCTAAAACAGCACATGATCTCTTCAAAGGTTAATATTAGATCAAACATGTCTCTATTCTAAACCTGTCCAATTCATGATCCTATCACACAATGAGATCTATAGCATTGGGTACATTTTCTATCTCTGACTCTGCCTGTTAGATTCTCCCTATTATTCTGGTCTGTTGTAAAGCATGAAATTGAAGAGATTTAGGGAGAGAAGACACCATTTCAGAATTCCCCTTGAGTGATTAGGCTTCTGGTTCCCAACTGAGGCTCTGTTTTTCTCCTTCTTGAATTAACTTATCTAGTGATTTTTTCATCCAAGAAAGAAAATGGATATGACAAAAAGGATCCTGGGTGATGTCAGAGACTTCCTGAAGGCAGCCATCAGTTGACCAAGGTAAAAAATTCCTGTACAATTTCCAAGTAGTAGCCACTAGACTTTTGAGCCACAAATCCAATACTAGTTATTGGACATCACCCAGTGATCTGTTTTCAGCCAACATATCTCTATGGGTTGTCAAACAGTACTGTAACCTTTTGGTTCTCCTGATCCTTGAGATCTTCAATTTTGGCTCAATTTATTAAAGTATCAATAAGCTAGCATCTAAATTATCTCATATCCTCACGAATAAGGTAGTCCTTGGAGACAGCAAGAAAGAAACCAGCAGAATATTTAATCTAGTAATTTCATCTGCACTGAAAGTCCCTCCTTATTAAGTTAGTTGATGTGGTATCACAAAGGACAAAGGAGTGTTCCTCATTTAAGGCCTGTGACAGTATGGGCTGGGTCATGTATACTGTCTGAGATAATAGAGCTCATCACCGGCTGAGAATTGATTTCAAGGGAGACATTTAAGGGTAAGGAAATTAGGTACTCGATTCTGTCTCAGAGCTATTGTCCTTCAGAAAACGTATTGAAATATATCGCATAAATATAATCTCCATACAGAGATTTAGCTTTATAAATATGCATAAAATGTGGTGAATCTTTAGATGGTATAAAATGTGAAAGATTCCTGTTTTCTATGATAATTTACTTTTTACTTTTTGATTTACTCAAGCTAGTTCTGAATTCATTCTAAAACCGGGCTCATCTTTCTTGTGATGATTCATTCAAATACAAGAAGTCTAGTGGGAACCATCACTGAACTTACATCTCTCATATTAAAAAGAGAAACAAACAAAAACCCCTCTTTTTTTTTTTTTTTTAAAGATTTTATTTATTTATTCATGAGAGACGGGGCGGGGGAGAGAGAGAGAGAAGCAGAGGGAGAAGCAGGCTCCCAAGGAGCAGGGAGCCCGATGCGGGACTCGATCCCAGGACCTCGGGATCATGACCTGAGCCGAAGGCAGATGCTTAACCATCTGAGCCACCCAGGCGCCCCAAAAACCCCTCTTTCTTCCATTTAGTTCTATTTAAGCAGGATGCAGAAGGTTGATACTTCAAAGAGAATTAAATAGGGGTGCCTGGGTGGCTCAGTGGGTTAGGCATCTATCTCTTGACAATTGATTTCAGCTCAGGTCATGGTCTCAGGGTCGTGAGGTCAAGCCCCTCCTCGAGCTCCACATCCAGCTCCATGCTGAGTGGGGAGTCTGCTTGGGATTCTTTCCCCCCTCCCCCCGCCGTTCTTCCTCTCTCTCTAAAATAAATAAAGCTTTTTAAAAAATAAAAATAATTAAAAAAACAAAGAGAATTAAGTAAACTACATTATAACCTTCTGTAGTATTTTAAAGATAGCATTAACTCAAAGGCTGTAAGATACTCAATATTCTCCTTAAATTACAGAAGGATATAAACTAATGCTTTAAATAAATCCTTGTGTTCACAGTTATTAGAGTTGATGTACCTTATAACAGAAGTCCAACTTGTTTTGTCTTTATGTAAATACCACTTTTCCTGAAGAACAAACCCTTTTACATTAAGCAAAATTCAATATTGGGTGTATTTTTATGCAATGAAAGAAATAATTTCTGACATTTATTTTGCCGTGTAGAAAGGTGGAAGGAAAATGAAGAAAAAAAATACATCCAACTTCTTCACAGCCTTTTCGCTAAGATCAAGTGTAGTAAAAAAAACAAAAAATGCATGCAATGTGACAAGTATATATTTTAGTACATATTACCAAATTCTCCTGTTTCATATTTAATCAATATCATATTTAATCATCATGAAACTAATTTAATTTAATAAATATGAATCAGGCTTAGAGTGTAGCATATCTTTGAAAATATTTGACCTTTTGAAGCGTGGGTTTGGTTTTTGTTCTTTTTCTGATATTAAAACTCACTAAATCTTAATTTCTTTTTTTTATGAGTCTCAGTAAGAAAGTAAATAAAGTGAAAAAAAATGAAGGAAATTTACTTATAAGCTCCTGCTATCTTTTTTTTTAAAAAAAGATTTTATTTATTTATTTGACACAGCGAGAGAGAGAAAACAAGTAGGGGGAGAGACAACGGCAGAGGGAGAAGCAGACTCACCCCTGAGCAGGGAGCCCGATGTCGGGCTCGACCCCAGGACCCTGGGATCATGACCTGAGCTGAAGGCAAACGCTTAGCCGACTGAGCCACCCAGGTGTCCCTAGGCACCTGTTATTTCTAACATATAAAATGAAAAAAAAATTATATAATTAAATTAACTTTTCCCAGAATTACACAGGAAATTTTGTTGATAAGAAAATGACTATTTAGTGGAGATTTTAAAAATGGTTTTGTCTAATAGCATGAAGAGGAAAGAACTTTTGTAGACACTAGGAGGTGGATTTTTACTGGGTTAGCAATAGGGAGCCAAATGTAATCAAAAGTAATGAGACAAAGATTGTTTTGCAAGATAGTGTGCTTAACAGTCTGAGTTACCCACATTGTAAATTAAGAAGATATTCTCAAAAGCAATGTACTTCATGGGTCAAAATTAATTCAAAATAATTGATAGCTTGGCATTAAAATATACTCTATTAAAACTGATCTTTAGGAGAAAAATACCTATTTTCTTGTTTTCCAAAGGAAAAAAAATATTTAATCTCGATTTACACAAAATTGACAAGGCATAATTACATCCATACTTTTGTTGCAGTGATTTTACCAATTTTGTTAGTATGCGGAAGATTTATAACAGACTATGTTATAAAACTGAATTTTATCTCCCCCAAATTCAAATGTTGAAGCCCTAATTTGCAATGTGATGGCATTTGGAGGTGGGGCCTTTGAGAGGTAATTAGTTTTAGATAAGGTCATGAGGGTGGAGTCCTCATGATGGAATTAGTACCCTTATAAGAAGAGATAAAGAGAGCTTGTCCTCCCTTTCCAGCCATGGGAGAACAGGGAGGGAAGGTGGCCATCTGCAAGCTAGGAAGAGAGCTCTCAACAGAATCCAACCATGCTGGCACCCCAATCTCACACTTTTGGCTTCCAGAACTGTGAGGAAAAAAATTTCTGTTGTTTAAGCCACCCAGTCGATGGTATCTCATTACAGCAGCCCAAACTGACGAATATAGGCTACCTCAGAAGAAAGTGTTCTCCCATTGAGTTTGATGGAAAACAAAGGCACTTTTACTAAAGGATTTCTCTGAGTAGAAAGAATATTTCCAGTAATGTAGAAGACCCTACAATGGCAGATGCTCCTAGGATAATCAGCACTGGTTGATTGTAATCTCTCAGTGAAACTATCCTGTGGAAAGTCACAGCATACCTTGTAGACTACAGTGCAGAAAATATTGTGGCAACATCCCAAAAGTTTGTGAAAGCTAGAAAATGCAAGCTGACTTCCTGCTGAGGTTTTCCAGTTCATAATAATAACGACGATGACAATTTATTATTTACAGATGACTTTGCTCTAAGATACATCACTTGATTCTGAGAACAACATTCTGGGGTGCGCAGGGCAAGTATGATTTTTAACATTTTGTAGATGAGGAAACTGAGTGCCTAGTGATTTCAGAGGCAACCTTTATCATAACATGGTGTCAAATATGATGTTCCCTCTGCACACCAGTATATTTAGAGTTGGTTTGTCCAGTTCCACCAGTCTCTGTCTAGTCAGGATTTATTATCACATTATTTACTTACAGAGGTTTTATGGTATGTTTTAAATCCATAGGACTACTCACCCACTGTAGTTTTTATTTTCAATATTTTTGTGGATATTCTTGAATATTTATTTTTCATACCAATATTATTACTATCAGCCCAATATCATTTTAAAAATGTTCTCTTTCTCCCTTCCTTCCTTCCTTTCTTTCTTTCTTTTTTTTTTTTTTTGGAGGAGAAAAGATCATATTAAATTTATGAGCTGACTTAAGGGCAACAGACATATTTATCATGTTGAATCTACCTGAGAACAAGGGATGCTTTTCCATTTGTTCAAGTCTAATTTATGTCTTTTACAAAAGTTTTAAGCTTTTCTTCATAATGGACTTTGCATATTAGTTTAAGTTTATCTCTATATATTTTATCTTCTTTGTGATTATTGTACTTGTCATTGTCTCTACTATTATACCATATGAATTGTTGTTGGGGCTTATGAAGGTGAATGATTTCTGTATGCTAATTTAATATCCTGTATGCTAAAATAAATTACGAGATTATTTTGTTTGATTTACTTTTTTTCATTAAGGCTGTAATGATTTCCACACACACTACAATATCTGCAAACAAAGATTGTTTTGCTTCTTTTTTTCAATTCTATCTTAGGTGTCTTTTGTTTCATTGCATTTACTCTTCCATCTATCACAATGTTAAGCTATATAAGGGAGATAATAGCAAATCATGTGCTTTGTATATGGTTTAGTAAAAATGCTTGTATTGTTTCCCATTGAGTAAGATGCTACATGTAGTTTAAAGGTATATTTATCAATCATCATATTTAAACAATGATGATTAATTGCATCTTCTTGTGTCTTTTTATCAGAGATAAGTGCTGAATTATGCCAAAAGCTTTTCCAGCATGTGTGGAGATAATTATATAATTTTTACCCCCAGATTTATTAATAAAGTGATTTATATTATGGGTTTCCAATATAAAAATCTTCTAATCCCTGAGATAAATCCAACCTGACCTTGATGTATTATTATTTTTAATGTGGTTTCAGATTTTGATTGCTAAAATTTTATTTAGCTTTTCCTCACTGATATTTATAGGTAATATTATCTATAATATTTTGTAGTATATTTATCATGATTAGTTATCAATGACATACTTGCTTCCTCAAATAGAAGTTTTCCTTCATTTCCTATCCTCTGGAATAATTCTTCTAACCTTGGGACAATCTGATATTTAAAGACTTGGTAGGGGGTGCCTGGGTGGCTCAGTTGGTTAATCGGCTGCCTTCAGCTCAGGTCATGGTCCCAGGGTCCTGCAATGGAGTCCTAGATCAGGCTCCTTGCTCAGCGGGGATCCTGATTCTCCCTCTGCCCTGCAGCTCCCCCTGCTTGTGCTCTTTCTCTCACTATTTCTCTCTCTCTCTATGTGTCAAATGAATAAATAAAATCTTAAAAAAAAAATACAGGCTTGGTAGAATTTGCTTTAAAACCATTCGGTATAAAGATTGGGGGGGCTGTTCTTTAATAACATAGTCTATTTATTTTGTAGATATCAATTTGCTCAGACTTTTTACCTGTAATGGTTTAACTTTGATATTGAGTTTAAAAATGACATTTAGCTAGAAAATTCTTATTTCTTCTAGGTCTTTATGAAGGCTTATAAAATAGGTTCATAAATTTTAAAATTCCTCTGTATCAATGGTTATTTCCTCTTATAATTTCTTATTTTGAATATTTTTGCTTTCCCTCCATTTTCTTGATTAAGTTAGCTAGTGGTAGCTTTATTTTGTTATATTTTCACAGAACAGGGTTTTTATTTATTAGTCAGAGATACCATCTTTGCATTTTCTACCTAATTAATCTCCATTTCTTTTTATTATTTCCTTTCTTGTCTCTTTTGAGTGCACTTAAATTATTGAATAATAAAAGGAAACCTGCTATAAACTTAAATTCACATAACTGTTTACATCTGCCCATTTGTTGTAAAATCTCTTTGTTTTTTTTCTCTCCTATTTGAAAGTAACTAATGCACTTGGTTCCTTTAGCCTTAAATACGTCTGTGTATATTTCTTATTAACAAAATATTTTCTGACATTTCTACAGAGCAATTCCCCAAATCAGAAATTTAACATGGATGCAATGTTATTATTTAAATATATAATCTATAGTTCATATTCAGATTTCCTCACTAATTCTAGTACTGTTTTTTGTTTTTGTTTTCCTCCAGGACAGAATCCTATCCAGAATCATACAGTATTTTTTTAAATTTATTTTTAATTAATTTTTTTATTATTAACATATAATGTATTATTTCTTTCAGGGGTACAGGTCTGTGATTCATCAGTCTTATACAATTCACAGTGCTCACCACAACAAATACCCTCCCCAATGTCCATCACCCAGCCACCCATTCCCCCACCCCCCACCCCACTCCAGCAACCTTGTTTGTTTCCTGAGATTAAGAGTCTCTTATGGTTTGTGTCCCTCTCTGGTTTCATCTTGTTTTATTTTTTCCTCTCTTTCCCTATGATCCTCTGCCTTGTTTCTTAAATTCCATGTATCAGCGAGATCGTATGCTAATTGTCTTTCTCTGATTGACTTGTTTCACTTGGCATCATACCCTCTAGTTATATCCATGTCATTATAAATGGCAAGATCTCATTTTTTTGATGGCTGAGTAGTATTCCTTTGTGTGTGTGTGTGTGTGTGTGTGTGTGTGTGTGTATACACACACACACACACACACACATCTTCTTTATCCATTCATCTTTTGATGGACATCTGGGCTCTTTCCATAGTTTGGCTATTGTGGACATTGTTGCTATAAACATTGGGGTGCAGGTGCCCCTTTGGATCACTACATTTGTATCTTTGGGATAAATACCCAGTAGTGCAATTGCTGGGTTGTAAGGGAGCTCTATTTTCAACTTTTTGAGGAAACTCCATACTGTTTTCCAGAGTGGCTACACCAGTTGCATTCCCACCCAACAGTGTCAGAGGGTTCCCCTTTCTCCACATCCTCACCAACATCTGTTGTTTCCTGACTTGTTAATTTTAGCCATTCTGACTGGTGTCAGAGGAGGTATCTCATTGTGGTTTTGATTTGGATTTCCCTGTTGCCTAGTGATGTGGAGCACTTTTTCATGTGTCTGTTGGCCATTTGGATGTCTTCTTTGGAGAAATGTTGTCCTCTGCCATTTCTTCCATTTCTTGATTGGATTGATAAGGAAAATCTGTGTCCTAAGATGGCCGACTGAGCCAGTGAGAGAGTCCCAGTCCTTGCCTCGGGGCTCTTCCGGGTTCTTCTCTCTGCTCTGCTTCCCGCAGGTCCCAAAAGTGCCAAGTATGTGGAAGTAGAAGTGTATAATTTACCCCCTTTGTTTGTGCTCAGGGCTCAGACCTTTGGAGACCACTCTCCTCGGAGGCCACAGACGTTAAATAAACCTCCTATCCTCCAAGATCTCCAGGTGCTGCTTGGTTCTTCTGTTGGGCGATTCAGTCCAGGTTCAGTAACAGGATTATTTGCTCTCTGGATGTTGAGTTTGATAAGTTCTTTATAGATTTTGGATACTAGCCCTTTATCTGATATGCCAATTGCAAATATCGTCTCCCATTCTGCCGGCTGTCTTTTGGTTTTGTCGACTGTTTCCTTTGCTGTGCAAAAGCTTTTTATCTTGATGAAGTCCCAATAGTTCATTTTTGCCGTTGTTTCCCTTGCCTTTGGCGATGCGTCTAGGAAGAAGTTGCTGTGGCCGAGGTCACAGAGTTTGCTGCCTGTGTTCTCTGCAAGGATTTTAATGGATTCCTGTCTCACATTCAGGTCTTTCATCTATTTTGAGTCTATTTTTGTATATGGTGTAAGGAAATGGTCCAGTATTTCAACTGCCATATATTTTTTATTTCTGTTCATCTGGAAAGATCTTTAGCTTTTTTTAAATCTTTCTTCACAATGATAGATTGATTTGAAAAGTCAAGACCAGTTATTTTGTAGAATGTTCCTCAATTTGTATTCATCTTATGTTTCCTGTTAATTAGATTCACAAGATGCATTTTCATAGGAAATAAATTTATCACAGTATTGATAATGTTTGATCATTTGGTCATAATGGTATCTGCCAGGATTCTTCACTGTAAATTACTACTTTACCCTTTGTTACTGAAAAGTAATCTTTGAGGGAAATTTTGACATTATACAAATGTTTCAGTTTTCTTATAATTATTTTTGATGCTTAAATTAACCTATATTTGGACATTATGAACCCCTTCAAGCTCAATCTTTTGTTATTTTGATACATCCTCATTATTCCTTGAGTACTTCATGACTTATACAAGAAGATATCTGAAGCTCATCTAACATACGTTTTTTCACCCTTATGTTGAAATGTGCCTTTACTAGAAAGAGTCCTAGTTCTTTTTAGTGAAGAATGAGGTTTAGAAACAGAGATCTGAACAATAAGTATGCTTAATGCTACTGGGGTGTCATTGTTTCTAGGCTTCCTTACTGGACAGAGATGGGGGAAACTATACATAAATATACATTCCATGTACATATCTATATATTCCATCTATTTACATGTATATATAAACAGGTATATGTCTTTTATATCAACACATATTTCGATATTGAACATTCTGAGTTTATACTTATATTTCCACTATAAATTGACACTACAGAGTGCATTCTAATTTTCTTCCTTCTGATATTTGTAACTCTCTTTTCCAGTAATGAGAAAACTGTTTCTCATTATCCTCAATGTAATTTCCCATTTGCAAAAGACATTTCCAGTGTTCTTCTTTCTATAAGTGTGAGTTTCTATCAGTTGACATAATTTTCAGAACATAGAATTTCCTTTAGAATATCCTTGTAATGACGATCTGATGGAGAGTTATTTTTCTGTTCCAATCTTTTCTCTTCTTCCAGGACTCCCATATCTTTGATCATTGCCAGATATTATTGCACAAAGGGCTCAAAAATCCTAGATTTTAGTATGATTTTCATATAAAGCATGGAGAGATTTTGCACTTCTTATTATGTCATCTTTTGTTATCATGAACTCTGCATGATCATCACGATTTAAGCTTCAAGGACATCAAATGCTAAAGCATCAATCTATTTGTCATAAGTATCTGCAAATGACCTACATAATGACTTTAAAGTAATTGAGACTATTATTATTTTATGTAGTTAACTTTCTCAGGGGAAGGAAATAATTTTACTATCACTCTGAATCCCCCACTGTGCCTAGCTCAGTGAGCAGCTCCTCAGAAATCTTCTGCTGATTGCTTATACGTCCCCCTACTGATCTCCATTTAATTCTCCATCTCCCCAGGGCCTACTGCAATCTCATATTAGACAAGCTTCAGAGAGTAGAGAAACAATATAGTGTATTATGTGTGTTTACACTGATAGCTTTCTATTTAAAATATGTATCTTGCAGGCAACATTGTAATAGCAAAAAAATCAAAGGGAAAAAATTGGTACTAATTCTACCTCTGTAACAAATCAACTTTCTTATTTCCCCATTGCCTTTCAGCCATTATTGGTGGGTTCTGCAATTTTGCATACCTAAAATAACAAGTTGGTTAAAATTTTATATCCAGCATTAATTAGGTTTTTAATAAGATATATCTGAATGGTATGTGCATAGCACACAATGACAAGCCAACCCCTGGCGATTTGTAGGGAACTTAGATCAAGCCATAAGCACATTGAAATGGCCATGGGACACAGGTTATTAAAGATTGAAAAATATGTAAAATACTGGATTTCTCTGTAATGAGTAACTGCCTTAAAATTGAGGCTGTGGAAATATGTATTCTAAACATATTTTATTCATTTATGCATTGAGAGCAATTTGGAGAAAATGGAGCTTACCGGTGGGGGAGAAATGACTTTGAAAACCTGGGTTGAAAATATTTTGTATCTGGCAATAGGCTAGAAAGAAGTTGAAGAAATAAAATGAGATCGCAAAATGAGTTATATATGGTATGATCATTCTACTGGTTGATCATTACTGACTCTCTTTTCCCGAAGAAGACAATTTGGATCTCAATTGCCACATCTTAGTGAGGAGTATGGGCAAGATGAATAATACCAAAGCTCTTTTTCAGTCTAACATTCTAGATTATACTGTATTGCTTGACTCTAAAACATGTGGCCTACGGGAAAAGATGGATGAAATCAAATCCCAAGTAATCCAGAGTTTTATTTGGCATTTCACCTGGTGGTATAAAGCCCAAGTGCTTTACACATTAAAAAACAATCTAATTATTATATACAGAAACCATACACAAAGGGATATATTATTTGCATTCTACCTTAATACATAGCACAAATGTTCTCTATGCAAATGTACTAGATTTAACACTGATTCTACTATGAAGTTTCCTTCATGTGCTTATTATGTCTTTTTATATTCAGCTGCTTCCTGAATATTGAATGGGAGGATAGTGGCATTTGAGTAGAAAGTTTGAAAACACAAATTATTTTTGAAGTCTCTGTTACTACTGAATATGGATACTTCCAATTAATAAAATATTTATATCTCCAGGAATCAAAAATCAGGATTCAATGTGACATATGCCAAATGCTTACTGGCTTACTATAGATATAGGATTGTCTACATACTTGCCTATGTAGAATGCAAAAATGACACGCAAAAATTCATCACTAAAATTGACTGAGCACACACTAAAGGTCATGTATCATGTTAAGTAATTTTCTTATATAACAGCCCTGAAAGATTTCCACTGCTCTTATTTACAGATTAGAAAACAGAGAGCTAGTTGGATTTAAAAATAATCTGAAACTCACATGTAGGAAGTGAGTGATGGATCTAAGCTTTATACACAGATCTGTCTAAATTCAAAACCCATACTATTTTAACATCGAGTTAAAATTGGAACTTTTTTTATTGTTAACAATGGAGGCTATATTGGGGGAAGTACCATCCAAACCTTTCTGATTCATAGCAGAATGAATTACTCATGCACACACAGCACTATAGATAAGGTTAATTTTGATCTGTTAATGAATTCAAGTCATTAACTTTCAATGACCTGAACAAGTTCTCCCTTCAAAAGCATGATCAATTTATTTAGTCATCATTCTTGATCTTATATTATCATATAGATATTTTAAGAGTTTATATAACATTGTCTGGTTTGAGCTACAGTAACAATCCTGTGACATAAGTAAGTGATTAGGACCATCATTTAAGATAGAGTCTCAGAAAGGCAGAACCTAGTGCTTCTAGGTTTTCTGGAAACTAATGTGATTTTTTTTTCAACTGCATCACACTTATTGTTTATATTTTTAATAAACATGTTTAAAATTTGGGGATTACATTTTTTTCTCACATGAAGTCAACCTTTTTCCCTTTCTTTCTTTTTTTTATTTCTAGTTCTAGAAGTGTACTATACTTTGCCTTCTTGCCCTAAGGTCTTTCTCATTTTTCTGTGTAAAACACTGTCCCTATGCCTTCGAAGGCCCTATACCCCAAACATTCATATCCTTCTCCTCAAGGAATCTCAACTTTTATTATACAAAATGTCAAACTGCTCTCCCCATGTCTCCACAATGAAGAAGAGGCACATCATGCCTAATATACATTATTACCCCATCAATCTTTCTGTTCCAACAAAGATCACATTTGCAATGTTACACTTATTTGTGGAAATATTTACTTAATTTCTCTCTTCCCACTCTACCCCCCTGCAAGCTCTGTGACATCATCAGTCTCTACAGTTTTCATTTTTATCTTCATCCCCCACAGCACTCAGTGCTTTGTTCAGCATAGAGCGTCTGCCCAATACATATTTCTGGAGTTGAACTGAATATAGTTGTTTATTTCAAAATGTATTAGCAGTGATTTAATATGGTATGCAATGAAACTAAATCAGCATTTAGAGTTGATTTGGTTATCAAGGAGAAGATAACCTCCCTAGGCAGCAATTTGAAAGAGAACTTTGCATGGGGGGAGCAAGTGAAGTGCTTTCAGTGTTGGTTTTCGGCTCTGCCTCAGGTATTAGACCTGAGGCCTTTAAAACGGTAGTTTTTCGTTTCTTTGTTTTAATTCTTTGCTTTGTTTTGTTTTCCTCTCATGACTGCATGAAACACAGAAAGATCTGGGACAATGAGAATGAAAGGGAACTTAGTTTCTTTTAGAATCCTCTAGGATAAGCATATTTGAGAATGCAACACAACAGAGAAATACCATCAGTGAAGACAGTATTGTTGGTATGTGGCCGAGACTCAGCAGACAAGCTCCACAGTCTCCTGGCTGGACAGAAGTAAGTACTAACACCTCCCAGTAATAAACTCATGCTGAACTACATGGGAAAAATTATCTGTGGATTCCCAGAAATATAGGATGGAATTCTCGGGGGACTGAAGCCCATCACTTATTCAGAAAGGGGCTTTGAGTAATAGTACCCAAGGCAAAACAGTACCCACATTATCCACAGTTTAATTCAACTGACAAGTGGTGTATTACCATAGCAGCAAACTTGCCGGCATTGATGGTATTAATCAGTGTTTATTAATGAAGGGAGAGCAATGTCTGAATTCCAAGAGACCTGACTTGGAATTCTGGTTCTGTGTGAAACCCTGGTTAATCTCTCATTCTTAATCATCTAATCTTTAAATTTAAGATAATGTCTTTAATGCAATAATGACATTAAAATGACTAAATGAAATAGCAAATATTTCACATCTACTTTTTCAGAGCACATAATAGATAGTACTCAATAGGTCTCATTTCCTTTTTGTCTTCTTAACTTATTTCTCTAATACTTGGTTTCCTTGACAGAACATTTTATGGCATTTGCATTTATGGTCTTTATATTTAAATTACCATTTTAGTATGTAATAGAGCAAAAGGTTTTTATGGGCATAACTCTAAAAATGAAAAAAAGGTGAAACAAGTATTTGATAAATGGATTTAAATTCATATAGCTGACTTTTAATTTTTCATAAAGTGTTTGCCAGCACAAATGTAAATGAAAACATAATTATTGTTATGTAGTTGTTTTTGACCTTTTTACATATCAACAACCAGCTATTTAAAAATAAAGTCATTCCTGGAGGGGGGTGGAACAAGATGGTGGAGGAGTAGGAGACCTGGATTTCATCTGGTCTCAGGAATTCAGCTGAATAGGGATCAAACCATTCTGAACACCTACGAACTCAACAGGAGATCGAAGAGAAGAATAGCAACAACTCTGAACAGAAAAGTGACCACTTACTGGAAGGTAGGACGTGCAGAGAAGTGAATCCGAGGCAATATTCGGGAGGATAGACGGCGGGGGAGGGGGCCTCAGTCGGCCGCTTCTGGCAAGTGATAGAGCTGCGGAGCACAAAATCGGAACTTTTAGAAGTCGGCTCCACTGAGGAACGTCGCTCCAGTGGCTAAGCAGGGGATGGGACCCTTGTGGGACAGTGTGGTCTCAGGACCCTCGGGGTCACAGAAAGACCGGGGGGTGCCTGAGTGCGGCAGAGCTCCCAGGTATCGGAGCGGGGAAGCCGACTGCAGAGACGGAGCCGAGGTGCAGGATCTCAGCTCGGGGTTGCCATAAACTGTGATCCGCGGCCCACTCGGGCCGCTGCTCCTCCAGCAGGGACCCAACAAGGGGCAGAGCCGGGAGACTCCCCTCCCTCCCCCGGAAGGAGCGGCGTGGGAGCGCACTGCAGGGATCTGCTGGGTTTGGAGACTCCACACGGGGTCGGGTGCCAGAGATAGAAACGCTCTGTCACAGGCAGGGTGAGCACAGAGTGCGGCCAGAGACCGGGGACACGGGAGTGATTGACTGCTTTTCTCTGGGGGCGCACTGAGGAGCGGGGCCCCGAGTTCTTGGCTACTCTGGGCGGGGATTGGGAGGCCACCATTTTCACTCTCGTCCTCCAAAGCTGTACTGAAAGCTTGCAGGGAACAAAAGCTCCCAAGAGCAAACCCGAGCAGACTGCTTAGCCCGGACCGGCAAGGGTGGGGCAATTCCGCCTCTGGCAAAGACATTTGGGAACCATGGCAACAGGCCCCTCCCCCAGAAGATCAGCACGAACAGCCAGCCAAGACCAAGTTTACCAATCAAGGAGAACGGGAGAACTCCAGCGCTAGGGGAATACTGCACATAGAATTCATGGCTTTTTTACCATGATTCATTAGTTTTTCAAAGTTAATTTTTAACTGTTTTTTTTAATTTTTTTTCCCTTTTTCAACCAACATCTTATCAATCCCTTTTTGAAAAAAAAAACATTTTTATTTTTCCTTTTTACAGTCATATTCTATCCCTTCATAGTAGATACCCTTATTTTTGGCATGTATATATAAGTTATTCTCTCTTTAAAATTTTGAGATACAATTTCTTCTAGCAGATCAAAATATACCCTAAATCACTAGTGTATGGCTTTGGTCTAGACTCCTGCACGATCACATTCTCTCCCTTTTTTTTCTTTTTTCTTTTTTTTATAAATTTTCTTCTTTCTTTTTTCAAACAACTTCCTATCAATTCCTTTTATAAAATCTTTTATAATTTTCATCTTTACAGTCATCTTCCATCCTTTCATTGTATCAACCCTTATTTTGTACATATATAAGTCTTTCTTCCTTTAAAATTTAGGAGGCACTTTCTTCTAACAGACCAAAATACGCCCAAAATCTAGTGTGTGGCACTGATCTATGCACTAGCCTGATCATATTTGATCATATTCTGTTCTTTTTTTTGTTTTGTTCTGTTTTTGTTTGTTTTTATCTTTTTCTTTTTCTTCTCTCTCTCTTTCCGTTTTCTTTCTTTCCCTTTCTTTTCCCCTGGTTTCAGGTCTTTTCTGATTTGTTTAGAGTATATTTGCTGGGGACGTTGTTAACCTGTTAGCACTTTGTTCTCTCCTTCATCTATTCTCCTCTGGACAAAATGACAAGATGAAAAAAATCACCTCAGCAAAAAGAACAAGAGGTAGTACCATCTGCCAGGGACCTACTCAATACCGACATTAGTGCAATGTCAGACCTAGAGTTCAGAATCATGATTTTAAAGATACTAGCTGGACTTCAAAAAAGCATGGAAGTTATTAGAGAAACCCTTTCTGGAGGAAAAAAAGAACTAAAATCTAACCAAATCGAAATCAAAAAGGCTATTAAGGAGGTACAATCAAAAATGGGGGCACTAACTGCTAGGATAAATGAGGCAGAAGAGAGAATCAGCGATATAGAAGACCAAATGATGGAAAATACAGAAGCTGAGAAAAAGAGAGACAAACAACTACTGGATCACGAGGGCAGAATTCGAGAGATAAGCGATACGATAAGACGAAACAACATTAGAATAGTTGGGATCCCAGAAGAAGAAGAAAGAGACAGAGGGGCAGAAGGTATATTGGAGCAAATTATAGCAGAGAACTTCCTTAATGTGGGGAAGGAAACAGGCATCAAAATCCAGGAGGCACAGAGAACCCCTCTCAAAATCAATAAAAATATGTCAACACCCCTACATCTTATAGTAAAATTTACGAGTCTCAGAGACAAAGAGAAAATCTTGAAAGCAGCTCGGGAGAAGAGATATGTAACCTACAATGGTAGAAACATTAGATTGGCAACAGACCTATCCACAGAGACCTGGCAGGTCAGAAAGGACTGGCATGATATCTTCAGAGCACTAAACGAGAAAAATATGCAGCCAAGAATACTATATCCAGCTAGGCTATCATTGAAAATTGAAGGAGAGATAAAAATCTTCCAGGACAAACAAAAACTAAAGGAATTTGCAAACACGAAACCAGCCCTCCAAGAAATATTGAAAGGGGTCCTCTAAGCAAAGAGAGAGCCTAAAAGCAGCATAGACCAGAAAGGAACACAGACAATATACAGTAACAGTCACTTTACAGGCAATACAATGGCACTAAATTCATATCTTTCAATAGTTACCCTGAATGTAAATGGGCTAAATGCCCCAATCAAAAGACACAGGCTATCAGATTGGATTAAAAAACAAGACCCAACCATATGTTTTCTGCAAGAGACTCATTTTAGAACCAAAGACACCCCACATTGAAAGTGAGGGGGTGGAAAACCATTTACCATGCTAATAGACACCAAAGAAAGCTGGGGTGGCAATCCTTATCTCAGACAAATTAGATTTTAAAACAAAGACTGTAATAAGAGATGAGGAAGGACACTATATCCTACTTAAAGGGTCTATCCAACAAGAAGATCTAACAATTGTAAATATCTATGCCCCTAACATGGGAGCAGCCAATTATATAAGGCAATTAATACCAAAAGCAAAGAAACACATTGACAATACAATAATAGTGGGGGACTTTAACACCCCCCTCACTGAAATGGACAGATCATCTAAGCAAAAGATCAACAAGGAAATAAAGACTTTAAACAACACACTGGACCAAATGGACTTCACAGACATATTCAGAACATGCCATCCCAAAGCAACGGAATACACATTCTTCTCTAGTGCCCATGGAACATTCTCCAGAATAGATCACATCCTGGGTCACAAATCAGGTCTCAACCATTACCAAAGTATTGGGATTATTCCCTGCGTATTTTCAGACCATGGTGCTTTGAAACTAGAACTCAATCACAAGAGGAAAGTCAGAAAGAACTCAAATACATGGAGGCTAAAGAGCATCCTACTAAAGAACGAATGGGTCAACCAGGAAATTAAAGAAGAATTAAAAAAATTCATGGAAACCAATGAAAATGAAAACACAACTGTTCAAAATCTTTGGGATACAGCAAATACTAAGAGGAAAGTATATAGCAATACAAGCCTTTCTCAAGAAACAGGAAAGGTCTCAAATACACAACCTAACCCTACACCTAAAGGAGCTAGAGAAAAAACAGCAAATAAAGCCTAAACCCAGCAGGAGAAGAGAAATAATAAAGATCAGAGCAGAAATCAATGAACTAGAAACCAAAAGAACAGTAGAACAGATCAACGAAACTAGGAGCTGGTTCTTTGTAAGAACTAACAAGATTGATAAACCCCTGGTCAGACTTATCCCAAAAAGCAAAGAGAAATGACCCAAATCTAAAAAATCATGAATGAAAGAGGAGAGATCACCACCAGCACCAAAGAAACACAAAAATTCTAAGAACATATTATGAGCAACTCTATGCCAGCAAATTAGATAACCTGGAAGAAATGGATGCATTCCTAGAGATGTATCAACTACCAAAATTGAACCAGGAAGAAATAGAAAAGCTAAACAGACCTATAACCACTCTGGAAATTGAAGCAGTCATCAAAAATCTCCCAACAAACAAAAGCCCAGGGCCAGATGGCTTCCCAGGGGAATTCTAGCAAACATTTCAAGAAGAATTAATACCTATTCTCCTGAAACTGTTCCAAAAAAGAGAAATGGAAGGAAAACTTCCAACCTATTTTATGAGGCCACCATTACCTTGATCCCAAAGCCAGACAAAGACCCCCATCAAAAAGGAGAATTACAGACCAAAATCCTTGATGAGCATGGATGCAAAAATTCTCACCAAAATACTAGCCAATGGGATCCAACAGTACATTAAAAGGATTATTCACCATGACCAAGTGGGATTTATCCCTGGGCGGCAAGGTTGATTCAACATCCACAAATCAATCAACGTGATACAATACATTAACAAAAGAAAGAACAAGAATCATATGATCCTCTCAATAGATGCAGAAAAAGCATTTGACAAAGTACAGCATTCTTTCTTGATCAAAACTCTTCAGAGTATAGGGATAGAGGGTACATACCTCAATATCATAAAAGTCATCTATGAAAAGCCTACAGCGAATATCATTCTCAATGTGGAAAAGCTGAGAGCTTTTCCCCTAAGGTCAGGAAGGCAGCAGGGATGTCCACTATCACCACTGCTATTCAACATAGTATTAGAAGTCCTAGCCACAGCAATCAGACAACAAAAAGAAATCAAAGGCATCCAAATTGGCAAGGAGGAAGTCAAATTCTCACTCTTTGCAGATGATATGATACTTTATGTGGAAAACCCAAAAGACTCCACCCCAAAACTGCTGGAACTCATACAGGAATTCAGTAAAGTGGCAGGATATAAAATCAATGCACAGAAATCAGTGGCATTCCTATACACCACCAACAAGACAGAAGAGAGACAAATCAAGGAGTCGATCCCATTTACAATTGCACCCAAAACCATAAGATACCTAGGAATAAATCTAACCAAAGAGGCAAAGGATCTGTACTCAGAAAACTATAAAATACTCATGAAAGAAATTGAGGAAGACACAAAGAAATGGAAAAACGTTCCATGCTCATGGATTGGAAGAACAAACATTGTGAAGATGTCAGTGCTACCTAGAGCAATCTACACATTCAATGCAATCCCCAACAAAATACTATCCACTTCTTTCAAAGAAATGGAACAAAGAATCCTAAAATTTGTATGGAACCAGAAGAGACCCCGAATAGCCAGAGGAATGTTGAAAAAGAAAAGCAAAGCTGGCGGCATCACAATTCCGGACTTCCAGCTCTATTACAAAGCTGTCATCATCAAAACAGTATGGTACTGGCACAAAAACAGACACATGATCAATGGAACCGAATAGAGAGCCCAGACACGGAGCCTCAACTCATCTTTGACAAAGCAGGAAAGAATGTCCAGTGGAAAAAAGACAATCTCTTCAACAAATGGTGTTGGGGAAATTGGACAGCCACGTGCAGAAGAATGAAACTGGACCATTTCCTTACACCACACACAAAAATAGACTCCAAATGTTTGAAAGACCTAAATGTGAGACAGGAGTCCATCAAAATCCTAAAGGAGAACACAGGCAGCAACCTCTTTGACCTCAGCCGCAGCAACTTCTTCCTAGAAACATCGCCAAAGGCAAGGTAAGCAAGGGCAAAAATGAACTATTGGGATTTCATCAAGATAAAAAGCTTTTGCACAGCAAAGGAAACAGTCCACAAAACCAAAAGACAACAGACAGAATGGGAGAAAATATTTGCAAATGACATATCAGATAAAGGGCTAGTATCCCAAATCTATAAAGAACTTATCATACTCATCACCCAAAGAACAAATAATCCAATCAAGAAATGGGCAGAAGACATGAACAGACATTTTTCCAAAGAAGACATCCAAATGGCCAACAGACACATGAAAAAGTGCTCAACATCGCTGGGCATCAGGGAAATCCAAATCAAAACCTCAATGAGATACCCCCTCATACCAGTCAGAATGACTAAAATTAACAAGTCAGGAAACGACAGATGTTGGTGGGGATGCAGAGAAAGGGGAACCCTCCTACACTGTTGGGGGGAATGTAAGTTGGTGCAACCACTCTGGAAAACAGTATGGAGGTTCCTCAAACAGTTGAAAATAGAGCTACTATACGATCCAACAATTGCACTACTGGGTATTAACCCCAAAGATACAAATGTAGGGATCCGAAGGGGTACATGCACCCCAATGTTTATATGTTTATAGCAGCAGTGTCCACAATAGCCAAACTCTGGAGAGAGCCAAGATGTCCATCGACAGATGGATGAATGGATAAAGAAAAGTGGTTTATATACACAATGGAATATTATGCAGCCATCAAAAGGAATGAGATCTTGCCATTTGCTACGATGTGGATGGAATTGGAGGGTGTTATGCTGAGTGAAATAAGTCAATCAAAGAAAGACCTGTATCATATGACCTCACTGATATGAGCAATTGTTAATCTCAGGAAACAAAGTGAGGGTTGCTGGAGTGGTGGGGGTGTGGGAGGGTTGGGGTGGCTGGGTGATGGACATTGGGGAGGTTATGTGCTATGTCGAGTGCTGTGAATTGTGCAAGACTCTTAAATCAAAGTTCTGTACCTCTGAAACAAAGAAGGCAATATATGTTAAGAAAAAAAGAAGAAGAAGATAGCAGGAGGGGAAGAATGAAGTGGGGAAATCGGAGGGGGAGACGAACCATGAGAGAGGATGGACTCTGAAAAACAAACTGAAGGTTCTAGAGGGGAGGGGGTGGGGGATGGGTTAGGCTGGTGATGGGTATTATAGAGGGTACATTCTGCGTGGAGCACTGGGTGTTATGCACAAACAATGAATCATGGAACACTACATCGAAAACTAATGATGTATGGTGATTAACATAACAATAAAAAATTTAAAAAATGTCATTCCTTTAGACAGGTTTGTGATAAGGATTATATTTTGAAATATTAATGTTTATAATAGACTGAATCAGATCGGTCACAGGATAAGTAAGTGAGACTAAGAAAATAGCTGCTTTGGGAAATTTATATAGAATATATGTAGGAATAGCTCATTCTCCCAAGGGTCATATGTTTGATAACATTAGATCTTTAGAAGAAACTGAAAATGAATATAAAGAGAAAAACAAAGTAATTAGATAGCATTATGATATTCATAACAAAATGTTTATAGCACAGAATATTATGTCCTCTGTTATAGCTTCTTATTAAAAGTATTTTTCTCTGTTTGTAAAAAATTATATTCTTATGAAAATTATGGAACATAATGAAAGAGTAAATAAAGAGAATAACAATCATTCACAATCCCATAATATTGAAGTATAGTTCCTTCTTTTTTCTATATATGTTTTTGTAAACTACAAGGTATAATTGCCAGACACAATAATTACAAACCCAGAATAACAAGTTTGACATACTGTCACTGTTGAGAGTTTAGTAATAATAACTGCTGGTATTCATTAATCACTCACTAGTGTTCTAAGCAATGATGTACAAATGTACATTTTTATTTAATTTATAATTTTACATACACCACGAATAATCTTTTGATGTGGTTACTAATACAGAGACATTACTCATGATGAATGGGGGATTTTAAGATATATTTTTTTAAAGATTTTATTTATTTATTTGACAGAGAGACACAGCGAGAGAGGGAACACAAGCAAGGGGAGCTGGAGAGGGAGAAGCAGGCTTCCCGTGGAGCAGGGAGCCCGATGTGGGGCTCGATCCTGGGACCCTGAAATCATGACCTGAGCCGAAGGCAGACGCTTAACGACTGAGCCACCCTGGTGCCCTCTGGTAGTCAATTTTAATTATGAATTAAATGAGGGCTCTCTCTAATAACTTTAACTCTACCCCATCATAATGATATATCAATACATATATTTGGAAGGAAAATTTTCAAATTCATATCTTAGTTTTGCATTCACCACATTCTTATTTTTTCACCTTTGTGAAAAATGACTGAGCCACCCAAGCAGCCCTAAGATATTTTCTTGTTGAAAGTCACACAGATAATAATCTGTGGATTTCAGAATCAAATCCAAACCTTTCTAAATTTAAAACCTATTTTCTCATCAATATACAACGAGAGTCAAGACATTTCATTACTGCTTCTCCTGTATAACATGTTTGACACACATTCAAAAATTGTAAGCATTTTACAAAGTAAGAAAAGTTGATGGGGGTCAGGATGTTCAACAAAGATAATAGTCCAGAGAAGCAAATCCAGAAATGGCCCAGAGAATGAAATTATCAGACAGGGAATTTAAAATAACTATGTTAAAACTTCTAGAGTATCTAGGGGAAGAATTTGGCATTGTGAATGAAGAGATGTGTATTTTCAGTAAAGACATGGAGAAACACAAATGAAAATTTTAGAAATAAAAATTAATATCAGGAATGAAAATTTCCTGACATAAACAACAGAGTGGATACAGCAAAAGAAAGGATCAGTGAAGTTGAAGAGAGGCTGACTGAAACTATTCTGAGACATTAATAATAATGATAATAATAATAGAGTGAAGTAAAATAAAACAGCATGTGCAAGACTTGTGTGGGTAACATTAATTAGTCTAACATAAGCATATTTGGCAATCTAGGAGAGAAGAGATGATGGGGCAAATGAAATTCTTGGACTGATGGCAGTGATATAAAGATATTAACCAACATATTCATTAAGTTCATTGACCACCAAGTACTACATAAAACAAACACAAACCAGACAGGCATTCTATTTTTTCAACAACTGAAAATCAACAGGAAGGTTCTGACATTGTTATATGTTTGTTCTGAAACCGCTGAGATTCAAATAATGCATAGGTTTCTTCACATGGAGTATTATAAAAATTTGTGTATCTAGTAAAATCCAAGTTGCTAGAGCATTGTCTGTTTTCAATTTGCAGAGAGATGAGATTTCATAAATCCTCCATTAATTCACAAAGAGTGTTTAAGTTGTACAAAAGAAGAGCTTTGTCAAGAATTTACGAGCTAATGAAATTAAAGATATTAAGATTACTATTTTGCAGATTTTTTGATAGTCACTGGCTTTAAATAGATTGACTCAACTGACCTAAATAAAATTAATCAGAAATTGCAAGTATGCCAACAAAGTTCAAGGATTCAAAAAAGAAAAATCAGACACTGGAAAAATGAAGTGGGCTAATGTACAAAATATTATATTTGTATGTACTTAAGGGGAAGTTCCATCATTAGTTTTAAATACTTTAAAGAAGTGTAATTTTTCAGGATTCATTTGCTATATTATTAGAAAATTTAATGTAACACTTCTTTTTAAAGGAAGAGAAGTTCGATCTGCAAAAGAATTTCTCTCAAATTATATTATTTGAAAATCAAATTAATTGGCATTTTGTGTTGGCACGTAAAAAAGCAAAAAAAAAGGGCGCCTGGGTGGCTCAGTCGGTTAAGCGACTGCCTTCAGCTCAGGTCATGATCCTGGAGTCCCGGGATCGAGTCCCGCATCGGGCTCCCTGCTCAGCGAAGAGTCTGCTTCTCCCTCTAACCCTCTCCCCTCTCATGTACTCTCTCTCTCTCTCATTCTCACTCTCTCAAAATAAATAAATAAATCTTAAAAAATAAATAAAAATAAAAAAGCAAAAAAAAAAAAATTCCTGGCAATGAAATAAAAAAGCAATACATATTTTTCTGTCAATTATTTGATAATTGTACAAAATCTATTGTTAGTAGTGACTCTCAGTAAAATGAAGACATTATTTATAAACACCTTGATCAGAAATCGTAGCTCACCATTTAAGCATAAAATCGACTTAAAAAATGTGTATGAATACAAACTCAAGTCTCTCAAAGAAAAATAATAAAACATTTATTTTCCTTCTACTTATGTAAAGAAAGTGTGATGACTTACTTCACCAGGATTCATATAGATACACCCAAAGCCCAACACTGTAACTCAAATTTCCAATTAAATATACTTTCCTATATGGACAATGATGGAGAAATAACTCAGAAATGTTGAATTATCATATATTCTTTCTGATTATCTAAAAAAACAGAAGCAGATCTGAGATTTTTATAGTTCACAAAGTCCAGAAGAGCTAAAAAACTCAGATGAATAACTAAACTTCAGACAATGACAGTGTTAAGGCACCAGGCCAAAACGTTATCTCTGGAGCTTAGCGTGAAATGAGACTATAAATCAGTTGGAAAAACAAAGCAAAAAGAATTACAAAAATATTAAGAATTTGTTGTTTTTTTCTGAACCAAGTCAGCTTTCTTGGTTGTGGAAAACTACCGCAGTGCATGTACTGTAGATGTAAAAGTGTCAGATGTTATAGATTTTAAGATTTGGATGGAAATAAAATCCTCTTCATTAAAGTTCAAAAGACAAGTACCAGTAAGTTTCACCTAAACAAAAGGTTTAACCTAGATATGCTCCCTTGAATATGAGTCTATAATTTAATATTCAAACTGAGACACTTCTGAGGGTGAAAGATGACCCTGTTAATAAAGATTCCATAATGATTAGCACAAATCAGCCTGATCCTGGGCAAATCAAGACATATAGTTTCCCTGATTTTAATCCCAATAGTAATAATAGCTATAATTACCTCTTTCTTACTGCTGTGTAAATTGCAAAGGGCACCATTTTATATCCATATTATGTTGTGTACCAGATGTCACTAATCCCATAATACTCAATGTGAATGCTATTCCCTATCTATCTCAGCACTCTTTGAAAGCTTTACATATTTTAAATTATTTGTTTTTCCTAACAACTCTGAAGTAGATGGTATTATTACACTCACTTTACCGGTGAGAAAGAAGAGATAAACAACTTGAATTAATTAACCTATCCATAATCTCACAACCAGTTGGTGACAGAGCTGGTTTGAACACAAGGAATTCATCACTCTATCCCAGGCTTTTTATCACTGAACTATAGTTTTCCCCATTAGCATTTTTTCTCTAGTCTGACGTCCTCAGCACTAAGTATAATGCTCTGAGGGTATAAACACTTGGGGATTCAACATGCTTCCCAAAAATTTATTCCATTTAAGTTATTTCCATCATATTAGCCAAAAACATGTATGTGAATTACACGGAAGTGAATTGAGAACATTCCCTCAAAAAAGTCTGAAGGGACAGATTGTGTTAAGTCAGAGGTTCACTGCTGCCATTTTTATTTTGAATTTTCAAACATACCGCATGTTCTTAGAAATGCATTTATATGTTTATTATTCAAGCTTTGTGGGGCACCTGGGTGGCTCAGTTGGTTAAGCGACTGCCTTCGGCTCAGGTCATGATCCTGGAGTCCCAGGATCGAGTCCCGCATCGGGCTCCCTGCTCAGCAGGGAGTCTGCTTCTCCCTCTGACCTTCCCCCCCCTCATGTGCTCTCTCTCTCTCTCTCTCTCTCATTCTGTCTCTCAAATAAATAAATAAAATCTTTAAAAAAAAATAACCTATATTATTCAAGCTTTGTGACTTCCCGTTCATTTAAAGATTCAAAATGTTCCTCCCTTGGCACAGTAGCTTAGTTGACAGCAATTTGACCTAGTAGTCACTACCCCATGATAGAAACATTCACCTCCAAAAAGCTTCCTTTAAATGGGAAATTAAATCATTCTCAGTTTTGACGTTATATCAAACGTGAAGTAAAGCAAGTGTTTAGTTTTCCCGAACCCACAATTTAAAAAATTAACGCTGAAATATTTATATATGCTGTAATCAAACCGAAATCTAAGTATGCAAATCACCTAAGGGAAGAGTGCGTGCATAATGGGAAAAGAGTAGCAAGGGAAAAGGAAGACAATGAATGCATTAAATGTTAAATATTCATCATAAGGATAGCTCCTTTCTCTTTTTTTAGCTCCTAGTTACTCTACAGTAAATTAGATGGAAAATACAAAATGGATGTTAACATGGTGAATATTAAAGTGTTAAGAAAGTGTGTCAGTCTTAGGAAAAAGTGTTAACTTCCCATACTATGTAACATTATTTGGACTTAACAAATACAAGAAAATTATCCATCTATCTCTCTATACATTTTTCTTCAGATAAGAAACATTAATAATTGAGATAATATATAGATAGATGATACACAAATAGATATAAACATATAGATATATGGGTAATTGTTTTATCCCTATATGTATATAAATCAAATCAATGTCCATTACGACATCATGTGAAATACCTAAGTGAGTCATTTACCTTGTAGGTCTTGACTTGTCACCTCGGGATACAACACACAATTATCAAGCTCTGCTCTATACAAGCAAAACAATAAAGTTAAAAAAAATATTGTTGGTAGGGACGGGCAGGCAATTTAACAGATAATTAAAGAGTAACAGTGTTCCTGTCTTATAATAAATAAATTTTAGACTTGTTAGAAAAAGTTAATTAAGCATATGTGTAAAAAATGTAGGAGTAACCACTAAAGGACAAGCAATAAAATATATAGTTCCCAAACAAGAGTGGGCAGAACAAAAAATTAGTAAAACTTTATGAATCCATTAAGAAAAAAAATCCAAATAAATAAAACATTAATAATAATTATAATAAAATGAATTACAGATTGCTTATTAATTTTTTTAAAAAAATAAAAAACATTTCTACATATTCAATATATTAATGACAATTTGTAAAGTGAATAAAGCACAGCAGGACTTCAGTCATCCTTGTCACTACTGGGTTGTGTGGCTTTAAGCAATTTACTTCATTTCAACATGTCTTCATTAGATTTCCCATTTTATCTTTTTTATAAAGATGATTTTTTTTTTTTTTTTGGACAGAGGGAGACACTGTGAGAGAGGGAATACAAGCAGGGGGAGTGGGAGAGGGAGAAGCAGGCTTCCCGCTGAGCAGGGAGCCCAATGCGGGGCTCGATCCCAGGACCCCAGGATCATGACCTGAGCCAAAGGTAGACACTTAACGACTGAGCCACCCAGGCGCCCTAGATTTTCCATTTTAATTATAGTTCTTAGATCAACAAAACATTTGTTTCATAATGTTTCCACTAATTTCTAGAAGTTGAACAAAAGGACCCTACTTATTAGTAAATTTCCTAAGGAAAAAAAAAAGGAAAGGAAAGAAAAAAATATATTTAATATCGAAGTTATCACTGTAAAATGTCTCTAATAAGATGCCTAATAATTACCTTACCTTTTGGAACTCAAAAATATCTCTCTCAATGTTTTTGGCCTAAAGATTGATATCCCATATCCGAAGAGTAAATCAAGATTTTTTTTTTTTAAATATTTATTTATTTGAGAGAGCGGGAATGAGAGAGAGAGAGTACATGAGAGGGGAGAGGGTCAGAGGGAGAAGCAGGCTCCTTGCCGAGCACGGAGCCCAATATGGGACTCGATCCCGGGACTATGGGATCATGACCTGAGCTGAAGGCAGTCGCTTAACCAACTGAGCCACCCAGGAGCCCCAAGGTTTTTTTTTTTAATGGACCTATGTACAAAGAATACAAACTAGTGTTGTTGCTGATTCTTCCCTCTCTTAATTAGGGTGGATTCACAGCTTGGGAAAATAAGAGTTAAACAACCAAGACTGAGGTTGAGATACAGATATTTTGATGGAGGAAAAGGGATTGGACACAGATCTCTGATAAGAAGTGTTCTGAGGAATAATTTTCTTGGCTCTTTCTCTGTGACATGCAGGGACTGGCCTGGAAAAAGGATCCACCCTTTGTGGGGTTTATTCCCTATAGTGGTGTCTCTTATCAGCAGTGACCAGGCATCTATGAGCTGAGCTTCCAATGCACAAGCAACCGTCTCTACCTTTCAAATTATATGTCTAAAAGCCCATCACATGTTAATAATTCAAACACAGCATTTGAAACTAAATTTGAACTAAGGTACTGTGAATAAATTTGGTCACTAATAAGGTCCACATGTTTCAATAATTTTATAGCACAACCTGGTAATCAAAGAGATACAGTTCTATAATAGATTGGCATTTGCTTACAGGGCTCAGATCTTACAAAAATGGGAATTCTTCCTTGGGACTCCTACCGTAGAATTACAAACAAGCAATAGAGAAAAGATTATAAAAAGTTAAGGTCCTACACATTAACTTCTATACCCTTTTATGCATTACCTTGCTTTTTCCAGAGTGTTCTATTCCTCTCTTCAATTTTTATTAGAAAGGACAATTTCCTAGACTATTTCTTCCCTGGTAGGAGCTATTGTCAACACCAGCTGTCCTAAGTCTGAAGGTGTGGTAAACTGTTTATCAAAACAAAGATGTCCATCTATCTTCAAGTTAGAAATTCTGATACCCTCACATTTTAAAGAATATATATTATTTAGTGACTTCTCAATGTATATTTTTAAGGTGAATATGTGTGTATATTTGCATATGTTCACAATATGTCATATAGAAGAGTTCTAACTTCCTCAGTGTAGCTACAATTCATGACAATGTCATATTGAACTGATTTTTCCTATATCTTTCTATGGTTTTCGAATAACAGATTGAACTGAAGGAGCTGCATGCTTACCAGCTACCTAGAATTACTTTTCCCTTTAGAAATAAAAATAATTTACTTTCATCATTGCAAATCTAAGCTACTTCCTTGGAGCCTGAAACTCATCCATAGTGGTTTTGAGTACAACACAATGTATTACATATAAAAAGGGTACAAATCGTGTTTGAAATTCTTATTACTCCGAGAGTAGTTAGAACAGACACCCCTGCAGCCTGCCAAAGTAAAATTATGCTTCCCATTGGTATACGTTGACCTTTTATCCAGGGTTGGAAATAAAGATCAACGGAGCCCAGGTAAGCACTTTCCATAAACTGCCTGTTTACGGAAACAAATTCTCTGCTTAGATCTCTTCTGCTAAGTGGAAAACATATATTCAAGAAGATTCTATGGCAACGTAGTTGATTTTTATTCCGAATTAACATGCTAATTCCTTCTGGCAATTTTCCCTTCTAATGTCAATATAGAGCAACTTCATTATAAGCAAAGACTCTGGCTTTGTCATGCGACTTTTAAATACCTATGAACAAAACTAATTCAGATGAAAGTTTATCTGAGGATGAAAATAAGTGAGAACCCAACCAAATATGAGCTCTAATATGTGCATAATTCTCCTTTCAAATACTCTGGAGAAAACCCTTGGAGCATAATGCTCAGCAACTGTTTCTGGCTGCTTCCCTACTACTTGTCACGCCATGCCTGCTTATTCATCAGCATCGGCATTCCAGGAAAACACAAGCTAATAAACAGAATTGCTTCAACAGCATCCTCATTGCCCTTGAGTGCAAACCACATTTAACAAACTGCTTCATATTTCTGAGCCTCAAGCTTTGAGATGACATTATGTGCATATGGAATTTTTTTTAGGGGCAAAGGAAAGCGCCCTCACACAGCTGTCCCGAGGACGGTGCTTTTATTTACAGAGTCAAAGATTTGGCTACTAATCAGATACTGATATTTACTACCTCTATAGCCCCCAATTTTCCACTTCCAACTTTTTCTGTATCATTGGATCCTGGTCAGTACGGATCCTGTAAAAATAGCCATTATAGTGGCTCATCCAAAACCAGATTTAGTTTCGAGCCATTTCTTTCTCACGAATAATATCATAAATACTAGCTTGTTATGAAAGTAATCATAACTATGCTATTATTTAAATTTAGGAATTGCATCAAATAATTATCATGCTGGGGCTGAAAAAAACTAGAACGTTCAGTCAGAAAAACCTAGGAATAAAAGGAATTAAATGTTATTTTGTCATATTTTATATATTGCTTATCTATTAAGGTCTTAATAAAACCTGATATTTAAAATATGACAAAGAACGGTATAGGTATGTGTTGCTTTTGTTTGTTTTTTTTTTTTTTGAAAATCACCTACAGCCTAAGAATAAAACATAGACCCAGTTTTTCTCTTTGACAACCATGTTAATACCTTAAGTTACATTCTCAACAGCTATTTCTTCTGAGCCCTAAAGCCACATGACTTAAAAGTAGGTTTTCTCTCATTCTCCCCACATAAGGTGTTCAAGGTAAAAGGCCCAGAAACCACACCAATCATATGCAAGGTTGCCCACCAACCACCACTATTCACTACTATGGAGATGCTTCAGTGCATCAGTTTCAAGAACTCCTATCCCACAGATCAATTATTAAGAAGACAAGACAAAAAATAAAATGTGGAGTCCCCCATGGGAAAAAATCCAGATACTAAAAATCAAATTTAGTACAAAATCTCTCTTTCTCTGTACATTATTGTTATTATCGTTGATAATGTTATTATTTTATCTTTGAGGACATGAATATTCACCAATGCATTGAGACAGAAATCCATCATTGATCTACCCCACAAGTAACTTTGTGCTAAACAAGAACCAGTGGTCCCCTTATATAGCATCTTAGTAACATTTAGCAAAACTAAAGGTAAAATTTTAATTCACCTTTTCATTTTCTTAGGAGCCTTGAGAAAAAGACTTCTCACCTCATTTAAGCAAAGTATAGTTTATTTTTATATCTCCAAAATGAATTTATTCTGCTTTTTAATTATTTGATCATTTGTTTCTTTGTTTTCCTAGGCTTTTAGCTTCTCATTAGTGCCACTTCCCAAGAGGTGGGCATGTAGAACAAAAGTACATGAAATAAAAAGAAAGCACAGCTCATGTTCTATGTCCTTGATAGAGCCAAATGCCATCTATAACCTGAGCAGTTAAGAGTAGATGCTAGCAAAGTGTAGGTTCTCCAAAAAAGCAGCCTCAGGTAGAATTTAGTATATTTTCCTAATTTCTCATTTAATAATTATGCACAGAAGCTGTTTCTAATAAGAATGTTTTAGAAAATTGTATTTCATACTTAAAATTCTGGTACACAGACGTCATTATTTCAGTAAGATAAAGATGTTCACATTATACCTGTCTTTTTTTTTTCTTGAAGATAAGGTAAGAAAAGGAGGGTTTATTGTTGTTCACCATTGAGATTCAAAAACAGAAAAGTTTTATTGTGTATTATTTCTACTAGTAAAATGGAATAATAGAAGTTGGTAGTCATAAAGACAGTGCCCATATAATAATAGCTATTATTTATTGGGAACTTATAATTCCTGCAGTATGTCCTATTATCTCCATTTTATAAATGAGGAAATTGAGGCACGGTGATTTAAAAACTTGCCAAGATCTCACAGCTTGATGGATGTCGTGGTTTTGTAATATATAAACTCAACTAGGCTGTACTACGTTTCCAAGAATTTACTTCCCTATATGTTTGCTATTAGGATGGGCCACAGAAGACATACTTATGTGAAAATTAGAGGGCATAAATAAATCATCAGCCAATATTTTAGCCCATATGCATTGTCACTTATCAATCAAGTATGCAACAACTCTGTTTTTCACTAGATTCTTCTCAGTTTCTTGGTTCCTAGGCCAGGTTTGTGTTTAGCGCTATGATGGAGGCCTCAGTTTCTCTTACAGACATCCATACCATCCATGTCAGAGACAGCGAGAATGAGTTTGTATCCTAACATCCCTATGTTAACTCATAAACGAGAGAGCCAGGCTTGAACCCAAGTACTTTTCCTCTAGAGTTAGCACTCATAATCTGTACCACTGTTGAATAGCCCTTCTCCTTAGCTGGGCACACAACAAGCCCAAATTAAAAACTACATTTCCTATGTTCCTTTGCATTCATGTGACGTCTCATAGGTGAGTTCTGGACAAAACCTCACTTAAGGGATAACTGGCAAATTACCTTTGCCCTTTTTAATTTTATCTTTCAGTTGTTCTGCCACCTGAAACATGAACATGATCACCTGGAAACACAAGGATCAAGGCCACCCCTTGGCAATGGAAGAAGAGTAAGCAGAGAAGAACCTGGAACCCAGAGGATTTTAGGAAGTATAGCACCAAAGTAGCCCTGAGCCACTGGATTTTTATAAAGAGAGAAATAGGCATCCATCTTGCTAAAACCACTCTTACTTTGGGTCTTTGTTACATCCAGTTAATCCTCATCTTTGGATAAAGTGCTCTCTAAGCTTTGTTTCCACCATCTGTAAAATGGGATAACAATGTTACCTATACATAGGGTTGGGGTGTTAGGGTTAAAATAGAAAATACATGTAAATTGCTTAGCACATTGCCCAGCACTTAGTAGATGGTTGGAATGTATGCTGCACCACAATAAGAAAGTAAACTTAGAATTCCCAACAAATAGAGAATCGAATGCAAGACAGGAATGAAAAGAAAATTCCTTCATTTTGCTTATGAGAAAACAGTTCTAAAAGATTTAAGTAACACTTCAAGTAAAGTAAAAGTCAGATTTAAAACTTAACTTCAAATCCTAAACCCTTGGTCACTATGCTATATTGCTTTTCAAATATAAAATCACAAAATGCAAAGATGATGAGAGTCTGAACCAAGAAAGCCAGGAAGGACAGTAAGAAAGAATTACATGAAAAGTCATAGAATAATTGAAAATAAAGAAAACTATATATTTATTAGAAATAAAACATGCCATTTTGTATAAAGTTCGCTTTTTATTTTTTAAAATTTAATCTTTAAATAAACTCTGCACCTAACATGGGGCTCGAGCTCACGGAACTGAGATTGAGTCACGTGCTCTTTGACTGAGCCAGCCAATTGCCCCTAAAGTTTGCTTTTTAAAATCACAGTTTACTTTCTAAAGAGTATGCAGCCATTTACTTCTTCGCAAAAATAAATTGTTTTCAATTAAAACAAAGATTCAATGTTATACAGAAACAAAAAAAAGGTAAGAGTTTGCCAAAACAGAGGAATAAATTTTAAGAAAATATCTTAGAGCAGGTATTTTACCAGAAAATGGTTTGGCATCCTAACCTTTGTCATAAGAAATGAAAGTAAAAGTTTGTGTAACTAAAAAAAATAATATAGAATTTATTAAAAAGAAAAAAATGTTTTTTCTTTTTGCTATTTATTCTCTTTTACTTTTTTTTTTTCCTGTTGTTGGTGAGCCAAAAATGAATGTTAATTTTATCTCTTTAGGAATGGCTTTTGTGAAAATAAGGAAACAGATTCCAGGTCTTTCTCCCCCAAAACACAACACTTTAATCTGAAAAATCATGGTAGCATTCTTCTTCAGATAAATCATGTATAGTCTCTTCTCTCATATCTTGCAAGATCTTTATGTTGAAAATGTAAAAATAAAATCTTCTTGTGGTATCAAGAAGCACTCAAAGGGTTTTCAAAATAAATGTGCCCTTTGGGAATGGCCCATAATCATGCCTGGCACTTTGTGTCTTGTAAAATAATAACTAAGTAAGTAATATAATATACAGGGGCATTGGATAATTGTTTTCCAAGGATCACAGGCCAAGATAGTTTAATGCTCCCTGAGTAAAAGTTTGAAAGAATAACACCTTATGTTCTTGTTGTCGCTAAGCAGAACATATATGTATATACTCTGATGGAGATCTCTTACATTTTGATGCATGTGCTTTACCTTCTACAAGACCTCTGTAACCAGCCTGCTGCTAGAGAACAGTTCCAGATCTCTCTGCTCTGCCCTGTGGCAGAGAAACTAACAGATTTAATAAAATTGAGCTTTTCTCAATTTCCCTCTTGAATTCAGTGAGTTTCTAAGAACCTGGACCCTTAAGTCTAAACCTCTCGGTCAATGCCTCAATATGAGAGTTTTGATCCACTTAGTTAGAATTGCTTTCATGACAAAATGAAAAGTTCTATAGAAATCTTGGTACTGGCTGATCCCTCTTCCCCTCATTGATATCTTGGGAGGAATATATGTGATGAAATAAACTGGTTCTATGCAAAAGTTGCTACAGGGCTTCAAATTAGTAAGTTCTTAGAAGCTCAGTGAATGTTTGGTTTTTTTTTTTAAATACACATAAATACTGCCAGAAGCTGCTGCTTTAATGGCACTTTGTTGGCATTAAAGATAACCCGTGAGGCTCCTTTATTGCTATGTCTTATTGGCTCAGCAAAGAAATCCTAGCTTTGCTTTGTTACATTGTAGTAGTTAAGAGCCTGTATATTGAGACAATACATTAAATATTCATAACATACACAGAAACCAAGGTTATTAAGATAGGATAATAGTTGAGAAACAAAAAATGGGAAATTTATATAATTCAGAAAAATCTACTAAAAATGCACATTCTGAAAACCCATGTATTGTTTCCATAGCATATGAAACTAACTGAAATAAAGACAGTGTGGCATCATCCCCCTGGATATTTACTAATGCACTACAGAGACTTGGGTAATTAGAGCAGAGGGAGTTATTTGAATAATGAGAAAGTATAACTGATAACATTACAGGCCTTAAACACTAGGCAGTACGGTTCTTCTGACAGTGGGTGAGGATGAGGCTCTGGGACAAGGCTGGAGAGGATTTGAGTCTTGGAGCCTGGAGCAGACAGCATCTTATCAGGTTACTCAACAGCTGAGGGCCATGACAAATGTCTGGGAAAGAGGAAGGGCCCACTCAAGATGGGACATTAGGTCAGCCTGAGGAGGAACATTCATCAGTGTAAGTTGGGGTAGTGGAAACTGAAGAGAGCACAGGACCTTCAGAAGGGCTTGGGATCTCTGATCAGCTTGAAAACTAAGAGAACTTGAAAGGAGCCAAGATCCCAAAGTATCAGGGGTGCCTGTTTACCGGCACCAGTAGACAAATGTTAAGTGCTCTGGAATGGGTAGGTAAGCCGGACCACATGAACATTACATACTATATTTCAAATTGATCTAAGAAGTAGAATGAGGGAGGAGGGACCAAAGTTCCAGTCCTACCCATTCCACCTCATTAACAAAGAAGACAACAGAAAATTGTCACAACTAATGGGAAAGGAGTAGAAATCTATGAGCTCTCAAACACTTCACAGAAAGAAGCGCTAAGCAAAGACTGAAAATAACCCATGATTAACAAGAAGTAGTGGAATACCGGTAGAAAACCTTCTAGTGGAAACATGTAAGGCAAGAACAACTTCAAGTGCAAAACTGAGATGAGGCATAGACCAGAACATCTTCCCTTAACCAAACTGGTTAATAAATTTCACCTATTTTCTGGTGAAATGGAATTGAAAATCAGCATCAAAACAAACAGCATATCTACTGTGAGCCATCATATATTTATATGATATTATATATATAATAAATACTAAGTAGTATGCATTATGAAATGTAGATTCAAATATCATAGCAAATCCTTCATCTTCATCAAAAGGTTCCAAGAGAAATAAGCTGCCAAATATTGCTTTATTGTGTGTGTGTATATATATATATATATCCCAGTTCATTCTAAAAAAATGATATTTTTATGTTGAGTGGAAATGTTTTTGTATAGAGAAACCAACAGTGGATAAGCTCCACTAAGCATTTGTGAAAAAATTAAATGTAAAGTTCTCACTTACAAATGTTTATTATAAAGAATTTTGATCATATTTGAGTGTGAAACATACATATATGCAGTTAACATGGAATTAACTTAAACCTAATTGTACACTTCAAACCTAATTGTGCAATCCTTACTATGAGTTTGCACTTTCTCCCTTAGAGGAAGTGGTCACTAGGTTAGGTAGAAAGCCTGAGGTACCTGATTCTGTATTGTCTGATTATCCACTTCTTTGAACTCTCCGTTGTTCTTGTCCCACACTGATTTTGACAGAACCACAGGCCTCTGTATGAAGTTGTTGACTAACAATTACATTGAAAATCACATCTTTGTCAGCTTTTGTTCAACCTTTGATCCCAGCCTACTCACCAACTCAAATGCCAGACTATTTTGTTTCTTCAGTATGCCTAGGAAAAAAGCCTAAGGGTAGCTATTTGTAAAGGGCATCTTGGAATTTTGTTAATGTCTGCTCATCTTTCTCTGAAATATCTGCTCTGTTCTGTGCCTTTTTCATTATCCAGATGCCTGCTGTCTTTCCAAAGCAGACTTTGAGGTGTTGTTGGGGGCACAGGTACCCCAGTTTATACCTGGCTCATGTCAACAGCAAGAAGGACATACCGATTGTATATACTTTGGAAATGGTCCCCAAATAGGCAGTTATGGACACATTGAAACATCACTGAGTTCATTTTTATCTGCCACTTGGGGTTTTCATATTTAACTACTTCAAGCTCATTAGTATTTGGGTGCACAGGAATGTTCATGCTGACGGGGCGAGGAAGCACTTGCAACATTACACTGTGATGATGCTCGGTGGGTGAGGCCCCCAAGACTCAATAAAGACCACTGAAAAATCAATTGGTCGATGGGTCCAGAACTTCCTGTGACAGGATTCTAGGCTCGTGTACCAGCTCACAAGCCGACTAAACATTTGTCTAGATTCTCTTTGTCCCGATCTGTCTTACCCTCTGTCTCCATTACACAACTGGAAAGAATTATACACAGTTAAATTTTCATTTCTTTACCTGATGATTACACAGAACCAACTCTGAGCCAGTTTCTACACTTACAGCTCCGTTGAATCCGCGCGGCCAAGGTGATCAGGGTCCTACATGTTGAGAAATGCACCTGATATTTTGTCATTGGTCGTTACTTCTTAGCAGTATTTGATATTATAGAATATCCCTTCTGCTTGAAATACTTTGTTACTTAGCTTCCTAGTCATAATTCTCTCCTCTATTTCCTTGAAACTCTGTTTTCTGGTTCTTTTTATCTCTTTTGCATGTTTATGCTTCCTACCTTCTATTTACTCAAGCTCAAGCTTATTTGGTAAGAGTTCTCTCTTCTCATTAGATACTCTCTCTCTAGGCAAACTTATCTTTGTTCATGGCTTAAAATACCACCTGCACGTAGATCACTTCTGAATGAAGTGTTCACCCCAGAGCTAACTTTTGAGTTCTAGATACATTCACTGGGCTGTCCTCAGTGACTTTACTCAGCCTCATCTCTTTTTAAAAATCACAGCAAATCTTATAGTCTGATTATAAATGTCATTTTCCTGAAGCTGTTAGCACAAATTTCTCCTGCTCTTTAAGCTCTCCACCACTGCTCTGATAGCACATACTGTTCTTTTGTTTTTATCATCACAATGCTGTTACCCTTTTGTTTAACAGAAGCAAGTACGTATAGGAATATCGGCAGGCTCCTGCTAAATAAAGTATTTAAGTTAGAAATAGAGACATAGATTCCCAAGTAGAGGTTGCATTACCATATTAAGAAATAGCTAAGGCAAACATTATCAGTAGAGTAAATAAAAGTAAGAAAATGTTCGAGACATGGAATACTACCCCGGAGAGTAAAAGAAAAAGGAGAAATCACTTAAATATGCAGGAAAAAAAATTTCAATAACTGATGTTTGTATTGCTTTTTATAGTTTACTGATTACTTTTATTGACATTATCTTCTTTAATGTAGCTTGTTCGTTTGTCTTTCACAGGTGAAGCAAATTCGATCAGGGGTTAAATTGTCCATGATAAAGATGAAAACTATAAATGATTTCAGGCCTTCAAAACCGAAAGCGTTGGTAATTTTAGTATGGCTCAATTCAATAAACATGATTTAATGCATACCCTTTACAAAACATTGCATATGGCACTGTGGAAGTCATTTTCGTAGTGGGGGTGGTCGCAGTAGCAGTAATATAGAGCCTCAGGAGCTCAAAAGCAAAAGAATAATTACATGTAAATAAATCCTTTGATTCAAAGGTCACAGCAAGGGTTATATTAAAAGTGTAAAACATAGAGAAATAAGAGAAGCATATAAAAATTCTGAATCCATGTGGGAAGGCATCTTGGGGCATGAGAAAAAGTTCACACTAGCTTCTATGGAGGGAAAGAGATATTAACAGTGTGAGCAAAGAGCCACAGGCAAGAAAGGGAAACCGGGTTTCAGAGGACAACCTAAAAGACAGTAAGATTAAAAAATCCTGAGGCATGAGAATATAATCAGAGTTGAGATTGGGAAGGTAGAAAGGGACAAAATGTGGAGGATTTAAATGACTGGCCGAGGATTTTGAACTTGAGATTTTGCCCAGAGCCAGCCCTTGGCTTACGTTTCAAAAACTCAGCTGAGACAATACAAAGAAGGGAGAACCAGGATGCAAGTGTTTCGATTCACTTTACGATTGTTCAACTATTGTCAAATGTTTGATGAGTTTCGGAACACACTTTTCCACAGCTTTGAAATAGGATGACAAAGGGGTTGGACAAGCATATGCTTAATATGCCAAAGCTAAATTCCTCTAGTGAAATTTGTTTTAGAAAAGGGTGATGATCATATAGAATTTAAGAGACTTTTCATTGACTGATGATGCATTATGGAATTCTGAAAGTCATCTCTTTCTAGTTAAAAAGAATCCATCTCTACAAAATTAATTGCTGCTGCCAATTATCTCATAAATGTTGGTAGTGTAGCTAATCATTATGAATGACCCAGAACTTACAAATCTACCAAAACGAAGACAACAGTGCATTATTCACTCCCATATGTCATACCCCATAATAGCCTGAACAAAAGCAGCTGTGAACATAATACAAAAAACAGAAAATGTGAAGGGGAAAAAAGGCCTAAGTACTTTTACCTTACTTCATGCTTCTTTGTGATCGAAGAAACTAATTTATTAGTAGAGGATTGAAAACGGAAAAGAAAATCTGAAGTTTTTGAAATACACTTTGAGTAATCTACTCTGTTTTTACTTAACAAACACATATAGCTCTTACTAAATGTTTGACACGGTTCTGGGAACTCATTGCAGCTTGCTTCTCCAAAGCCAGTAGAAGAATCTCTCCAGTTGGCTAAGATCACAGGATGACTATCCCATCATCTTTGCATATTCTATTGGCTAGAAGGAAGTCACAAATTCTGCCCACACTCAACAGAAGGAGATAATCCAAAGGCATGACTCATTGCAGGTAATCTTAGAATCCTGCCTACCCTATAGAATAAGTGTCATATTAAGATGGTTTCACATTCTTTGGTATTTAGAAACTTCCAGAGACGAAAAAGTAAATGGTTTTCAGTTCCTACTTTTGACATTCTTAAAAAGTTATCACATGTTCCCCTCTTTGTATAAATGAACATATGTCCTTTTAATCCTTTTTTAAAAAAAAATACATTGATGTATTTTGAATCCTTTTCAGATTGCCCATGTTGCCAATAAACAATACAGAGAAAAAAAGTATTAAGAGGGAGAGAGGTGAGAATGACCTTATCACCTTTCTAATTCATGTATCTTAATCACACATATTATCCTGAGAAATAGTTGTGATGGTACTTCAGCATATAATTCTAAATTATTCTTCTTTATGGTTGTGTAGCCAACATATAATCTAAATCAAAATTTAGAACCCTAGACACTGCAATTTCTAATTAACAAATAATTTTAAAGCTTGCTTTCCCTGGATAGTACTTTAAAGTAGGAAAACAGAACACACTAGAAAGCCAGTATAGTGTATGGCCCACCCCTGTTGACTGTCTCGATATTATTCTACTAGGAAAGATAGCTATTTTCTTCTCTCAGAGCAAAATATTTCCTTTTGAGAAATTTACAAGTCCCTCAACTTTGACAAAACTAGCCAGGATATTAAGAGATGAGAAATCGACTAAAGCAAAAAGGGATAAATTCAGAGATGGGGCATGAGTGGTAGACTCAAAGCACCACCAAACTTAACAATAGCAGCGGGAGGACATCATTGCAGAAGAAGGTACAGAATCTAGGAAAGAACAGGTTCCTATTCTATATCTTTTTCTCTCAAATCTGGCATTCCTCCCTTTGTTTGCTTTAGGGCTGAGACCTCCTGAACCATCTAACATATTTTAAGTATTTCTGTGTAAACATCTAGCAAGACGTTCTAGGATTCCCATATCTTAGCTCTGACCTATCTTTCTAGCCAAAACAGTCATCTCATTACCAATATTCCCTGTCCTGGCTCAGTATATCATGTGCTATTCCCCAATATGACTCAGTCTTCTCATCTATAAAATGGGTCTACCCTATGGGGCACCTACCTAATTTGATAAGAAGCAAGTGAGGTTCTAGCAGCATGCCTGCCTCAGCAACTAGGTTCAGAATTAAGCTTATTTTTACACACAAAAAAATAACTCTTACTTCCACTGAATAAGTTGAACCTTGAAAAAATTGGAGAAAGACCTATTATTGTAGGTAGAGAAAAGAGGTCCAGATGAGAGCCTGACAGGCCAGCTGGACGAAGCCCAAAGAACAACCAAAACACAAATGGAGCATATTTCCTATGTGATGGGCTTATATTTGTGACTGGCTTGCTGTCTGGCTTGCTGTAGAGTAACTTTATAAAGTATAATATTATGCTAATTGCTATAATTAAGAAGTGTTACATTCAATTATGAAAAATATTGTAGAGAATTAGGAGAATTAGGGATAGATTTGCCTAGAGAGCCATAAAAAATTCCAAAAAGAGTAAGAGCACTTGATATGTTGGAAAGAGCCATCCAGTCCAATCAGTGCCTGTTTTTCAGGTGCGAAACTCAACACCCAGAAAGTTGAAAATTACTTGCAATCACAGGGCTAAAATTAGAATTTTACCCCCCAAATAATACTCTTTCCATCATGCCTTATGGCTATACACTAATCTGTTTTTAATATTTTTTAATGCTTAAAACTTTTATTTAATAGTTTCTTTTGCACTCTGCCAGAGTCAATACCCAATCTGTCCTCTGCAAAACTTTTGGTATCTGCACTGTAGATAAACTTAATACAAGACAGAGATATGTTCATTAGATTACTCCTTTCTGCCCGTGGATGCTGCAGAGTAAGCATCGTTAAAGTCTCCCCTCCCACCGCCGTCATGTCTAAGTCAGAGTCTCCCAAAGAGCCTGAACAGCTGCGGAAGCTCTTCATCAGAGGTTTTAGTTTTGAAACAACCGATGAGAGTCTGAGGAGTTATTTTGAGCAATGGGGAACGCTTACGGACTGTGTGGTAATGAGAGATCTAAACACCAAGCGCTCCAGAGGCTTTGGGTTTGTCACGTATGCCACTGTGGAGGAGGTGGATGCAGCCATGAACACAAGGCCACACAAGGTGGATGGAAGAGTTGTGGAACCAAAGAGGGCTGTCTCAAGAGAAGATTCTCAAAGACCTGGTGCCCACTTAACTGTGAAAAAGATTTTTGTTGGTGGAATTAAAGAAGACACTGAAGAACATCACCTAAGAGATTATTTTGAACAGTATGGGAAAATTGAAGTGATTGAGATCATGACTGACCGAGGCAGTGGCAAAAAGAGAGGTTTTGCTTTTGTAACATTTGATGACCATGACTCTGTAGACAAGACTGGTCATTCAAAAATACCATACGGTGAATGGCCACAACTGTGAAGTAAGGAAAGCCCTATCTAAGCAAGAGATGGCTAGTGCTTCATCCAGCCAAAGAGGTCGAAGTGGTTCTGGAAACTTTGGTGGTGGTTGTGGAGGTGGTTTTGGTGGGAATGACAACTTTGGTCGTGGAGGGAACTTCAGTGGTCGAGGTGGCTTTGGTGGCAGTCGAGGTGGTGGTGGATATGGTGGCAGTGGGGATGGCTGTAACGGATTTGGTAATGATGGAAGCAACTTTGGAGGTGGCGGAAGCTCTAATGATTTTGGCAATTACAACAATCAATCCTCAAATTTTGGACCCATGAAAGGAGGAAATTTTGGAGGCAGAAGCTCTGGCCCCTGTGGTGGTGGAGGCCAATACTTTGCCAAACCACAAAACCAAGGTGGCTATGGTGGTTCCAGCAGCAGCAGTAGCTATGGCAGTGGCAGAAGGTTTTAATTACTGCCAGGAAACAAAGCTTAGCAGGAGAGGAAAGCCAGAGAAGTGACAGGGAAGCTACAGGTTACAACAGATTTGTGAACTCAGGCAAGCACAGTGGTGGCAGGGCCGAGCTGCTACAAAGAAGACATGTTTTAGACAATACTCATGTGTATGGGCAAAAAACTCGAGGACTGTATTGTGACTAATTGTATAACAGGTTATTTTATTTTATTTTAGTTTCTGTTCTGTGGAAAGTGTAAAGTATTCCAACAAAGGGTTTTAATGTAGATTTTTTTTTTTTTGCACCCATGCTGTTGATTGCTAAATGTAATGGTCTGATCATGACGCTGAATACATGTGTCTTTAAAAAAAAAAATTTAATACAAGACAAATTTATCAAGGTTAAAATCATTTGAAAGGTATTTATTTTGATTTCCAGTATGCATTTATTATTTGCAAGTAAAGAAAGTACTTATTTTGAGTAAAATGTCAGTTTTTTCCATGACCAAGTTATTTTGGATTTAACCCAAGTAAGAGCTAGAGTAGGTTAATATAAGGATTTTCATTAAAATTTTTCTGCATTTGTTATCTCAACGAAAAGATGCTCAATATCTAGGAGAGAGGAAGAGTCCATTATATACCACACTTAATAAATTCAAGTTTCGGGGGGCGGAGCAAGATGGCGGAGGAGTAGGAGACCTAGATTTTGTCTGGTCTCAGGAATTCAGCTGAATAGGGATCAAACCATTCTGAACACCTACGAACTCAACAGGAGATCGAACAGGAGAGTAGCAACAACTCTCTGAACAGAGAAGCGACCACTTACTGGAAGGTAGGACGTGCAGAGAAGTGAATCCGAGGCGATATTCGGGAGGATAGACGGCGGGGGAGGGGCCTCCGCCGGCCGCTTCTGGCAAGTGCTAGAGCCGCGGAGCACAAAATCGGACCTTTTAAAAGTTGGCTCGGCGGAGGGACGTCGCTGCAGTGGCTAAGCGGGGGGTGGAATCCTCCCGGGTCAGTGTGGTCTCAGGACCCTTGGGGTCAGAGAGAGACCGGGGGTGCCTGAGTGCGGCAGAGCTCCCAGGTGTCGGGGCGGGGAAGCCGGGTGCAGAGACGGAGCCGAGGCGCGGGCTCTCAGCTCGGGGTTGCCATAAACTGTGATCTGCGGCCCAGTCGGGGCACGGCTCCCCCAGCAAGGACCCAACAAGCAGCAGATCCGGGGAGACTCCCCTTCCTTCCCAGGGAGGAGCGGTGCGGGAATGCACTGCAGGGATCTGCTGGGTTTGGAGACTCCAAGCGGGGTCGGGTGCCAGAGATAGCAACGCTCGATCACAGGCCGGGTGAGCACGGAGTGCGGCCAGAGACCGGGGACACGGGAGTGACTGCTTTTCTCTGGGGGCGCACTGAGGAGCGGGGCCCCGAGTTCTCGGCTACTCCGGGCAGAGACTGGGAGGCCGCCATTTTCGCCCTGGTCCTCCAAGGCTGTACCGAGAGCTTGCAGGGAACAAAAGCCCCTGAGAGCAAACTGGAGCAGCTTCCTTAGCCCGGACCGACAAGGGCGGGGCAATTCCGCCTCCGGCAAAGACATTTGGAAACCACAGCAACAGGCCCCTCCCCCAGAAGATCAACACAAACAGCCAGCAAGCCAAGACCAAGTTGATCAATCAAGGAGAATAGGAGAACTCCAGCGCTAGGGGAATACTGCACATAGATTCATGGCTTCTTTTTTTTTTTTTTTTTTTTACCATGATTCATTATTTCATCAAAGTTAATTTTTGTTGACTTTTTTTTATTTTTCTTTTTCCCTTTTTCAACCAACATCTTATAAATCCCTTTTTAAAAAAAAAAACATTTTTTATTTTTTTTTCATTTTTAGAGTCATATTTTATCCCTTCATAGTAGTTATCCTTGTTTTTGGCATATATATATAAGTTGTTCTCTCTTTAAAATTTTGAGGTACAGTTTCTTCTAACAGATCAAAATATACCCTAAACCACTAGTGTATGGCTTGGTTCTAGTCTCCTGCCTGATCACATTCTCTCCCTTTTTCCTTTTTTTTTTTTTTCCTTAAATCTTCTTTCTTTTTTCAAACAACTTATCTTACCAAGTCCTTTTATAAAATCTTTTATAATTTTCATCTTTACAGTCATCTTCCATCCCTTCATTGTATCAACCCTTATTTTGTACATATATGTCTTTCTTCCTTTAAAATTTTAGGAGGCACTTTTTTCTAACAGACCAAAATACGCCCAAAATCTAGTGTGTGGCACTGATCTATGCACTAGCCTGATCATATTTGATCATATTCTGCCTTTTTTGAATTGTTTTGTTTTTGTTTTTATCTTTTTTTTCTTTTTTTTTCCTTTTTCTCTTTCTTTTTTCTTTCTTTCCCTTTCTTTTCCCCTGGTTTCAGGTCTTTTCTGATTTGTATACAGTATATTTGCTGGGGACGTTGTAAACCTGTTAGCCTTTTGTTCTCTCACTCATCTATTCTCCTCTGGACAAAATGACAAGACGAAAGAAATCACCTCAGCAAAAAGAACAAGAGGTAGTACCGTCAGCCAGGGACCTACTCAATACGGACATTAGTACGATGTCGGACCTAGAGTTCAGAATCATGACTTCAAAGATACTAGCTGGGCTTGAAAAAAGCGTGGAAGTTATTAGAGAAACCCTTTCTGGAGAAATAAAAGAACTAAAATCTAACCAAATCGAAATCAAAAAGGCTATTGATGAGGTGCAATCAAAAATGGGGGCACTAACTGCTAGGATAAATGAGGCAGAAGAGAGAATCAGCGATATAGAAGACCAAATGATGGAAAATAAAGAGGCTGAGAAAAAGAGAGAGAAACAACTACAGGATCAGGAGGGCAGAATTCGAGAGATAAGCGATATGATAAGACGAAACAACATTAGAATAATTGGGATCCCAGAAGAAGAAGAGAGAGAGAGAGGGGCAGAAGGTATATTGGAGCAAATTATAGCAGAGAACTTCCCTAATGTGAGGAAGGAAACAGGCATTAAAATCCAGGAGGCAGAGAGAACCCCTCTCAAAATCAATAAAAATAGGTCAACACCCCGACATCTAATAGTAAAACTTACGAGTCTCAGAGAAAAAGAGAAAATCCTGAAAGCAGCTCGGGAGAAGAGATATGTAACCTACAATGGTAGAAATATTAGATTGGCAACAGACCTATCCACAGAGACCTGGCAGGCCAGAAAGGACTGGCAAGATATCTTCAGAGCACTAAACGAGAAAAATATGCAGCCAAGAATACTATATCCAGCTAGGCTATCATTGAAAATAGAAGGAGAGATAAAAAGCTTCCAGAACAAACAAAAACTAAAGGAATTTGCAAACACGAAACCAGCCCTCCAAGAAATATTGAGAGGGGTCCTCTAAGCAAAGAGAGAACCTAAAAGCAGCAAAGAGCAGAAATGAACACAGACAACAGACAGTTAACAGTCACCTTACAGGTAATACAATGGCACCAAATTCATACATTTCAATAGTTACCCTGAATGTAAATGGGCTAAATGCCCCAATCAAAAGACACAGGCTATCAGATTGGATTAAAAAACAAGACCCATCAATATGCTGTCTGCAAGAGACTCATTTTACACCCAAAGACACCCCCAGATTGAAAGTGAGGGGGTGGAAAACCATTTACCATGCTAATGGACACCAAAAGAAAGCTGGGGTGGCAATCCTTATATCAGACAAACTAGATTTTAAAACAAAGACTGTAATAAGAGATGAGGAAGGACACTATATCCTACTTAAAGGGTCTATCCAACAAGAAGATCTAACAATTGTAACTATCTATGCCCCGAACATGGGAGCAGCCAATTATATAAGGCAATTAATAACAAAAGCAAAGAAACACATTGACAACAATACAATAATAGTGGGGGACTTTAACACCCCCCTCACTGAAATGGACAGATCATCTAAGCAAAAGATCAACAAGGAAATAAAGACTTTAAACAACACACTGGACCAAATGGACTTCACAGACATATTCAGAACATGCCATCCCAAAGCAACGGAATACACATTCTTCTCTAGTGCCCATGGAACATTCTCCAGAATTGATCACATCCTAGGTCACAAATCAGGTCTCAATCGGTACCAAAAGATTGGGATCATTCCCTGCATATTTTCAGACCACAATGCTTTGAAACTAGAACTCAACCACAAGAGGAAAGTCGGAAAGAACTCAAATACATGGAGGCTAAAGAGCATCCTACTAAAGAATGAATGGGTCAACCAGGAAATTAAAGAAGAATTAAAAAAATTCATGGAAACCAATGAAAATGAAAACACAACTGTTCAAAATCTTTGGGATACAGCAAAGGCAGTCCTGAGAGGAAAGTATATAGCAATACAAGCCTTTCTTAAGAAACAAGAAAGGTCTCAAATACACAACCTAACCCTACACCTAAAGGAGCTGGAGAAAGAACAGCAAAGAAAACCTAAACCCAGCAGGAGAAGAGAAATCATAAAGATCAGAGCAGAAATCAATGAACTAGAAACCAAAAGAACAGTAGAACAGATCAACGAAACTAGGAGCTGGTTCTTTGAAAGAATTAACAAGATTGATAAACCCCTGGCCAGACTGATCAAAAAGAAAAGAGAAATGACCCAAATCAACAAAATCATGAATGAAAGAGGAGAGATCACAAGCAACACCAAAGAAATACAAACAATTATAAGAACATATTATGAGCAACTCTATGCCAGCAAATTAGATAACCTGGAAGAAATGGGTGCATTCCTAGAGATGTATCAACTACCAAAATTGAACCAGGAAGAAATAGAAAACCTGAACAGACCTATAACCACTAAGGAAATTGAAACAGTCATCAAAAATCTCCCAAGAAACAGAAGCCCAGGGCCAGATGGCTTCCCAGGGGAATTCTATCAGACATTTCAAGAAGAATTAATACCTATTCTCCTGAAACTGTTCCAAAAAATAGAAATGGAAGGGAAACTTCCCAACTCATTTTATGAGGCCAGCATTACCTTGATCCCAAAACCAGACAAAGACCCCAACAAAAAAGAGAATTACAGACCAATATCCTTGATGAACATGGATGCAAAAATTCTCACCAAAATACTAGCCAATAGGATCCAACAGTACATTAAAAGGATTATTCACCACGACCAAGTGGGATTTATCCCTGGGCTGCAAGGCTGGTTCAACATCCGCAAATCAATCAACGTGATACAATACATTAACAAAAGAAAGAACAAGAATCATATGATCCTCTCAATAGATGCAGAAAAAGCATTTGACAAAGTACAACATCCTTTCTTGATCAAAACTCTTCAGAGTATAGGGATAGAGGGTACATACCTCAATATCATAAAAGCCATCTATGAAAAACCTACAGCGAATATCATTCTCAATGGGGAAAGGCTAAGAGCTTTTCCCCTAAGGTCAGGAACGCGGCAGGGATGTCCACTCTCACCACTGCTATTCAACATAGTATTAGAAGTCCTAGCCACAGCAATCAGACAACAAAAAGAAATCAAAGGCATCCAAATCGGCAAAGAGGAAGTCAAACTCTCACTCTTTGCAGATGATATGATACTGTATGTGGAAAACCCAAAAGACTCCACCCCAAAACTGCTAGAACTCATACAGGAATTCAGTAAAGTAGCAGGATATAAAATCAATGCACAGAAATCAGTGGCATTCCTATACACCAACAACAAGACAGAAGAGAGACAAATCAAGGAGTCTATCCCATTTACAATTGCACCCAAAACCATTAGATACCTAGGAATAAATCTAACCAAAGAGGCAAAGGATCTGTACTCAGAAAACTATAAAATACTCAGGAAAGAAATTGAAGAAGACACAAAGAAATAGAAAAACGTTCCATGCTCATGGATTGGGAGAATCAACATTGTGAAGATGTCAATGCTACCTAGAGCAATCTACACATTCAATGCAATCCCCATCAAAATATCATCCACTTTTTTCAAAGAAATGGAACAAATAATCCTAAAATTTGTATGGAACCAGAAGAGACCCAGAATAGCCAGAGGAATACTGAAAAAGAAAAGCAAAGCTGGCGGCATCACAATTCCGGACTTCCAGCTCTATTACAAAGCTGTCATCATCAAGACAGTATGGTACTGGCACAAAAACAGACACATAGATCAATGAAACAGAATTGAGAGCCCAGAAATGGACCCTCAACTCTATGGTCAACTTATTTTTGACAAAGCAGGAAAGAATGTCCAATGGCAAAAAGACAGTCTCTTCAACAAATGGTGTTGGGAAAATTGGACAGCCACATGCAGAAGAATGAAACTGGACCATTTCCTTACACCACACACAAAAATAGACTCCAAATGGTTGAAAGACCTAAACGTGAGACAGGAGTCCATCCAAATCCTAAAGGAGAACACAGGTAGCAACCTTTTCGACCTTAGCCGCAGCAACTTCTTCCTAGAAACATCGCCAAAGGCACGGGAAGCCAGGGCAAAAATGAACTATTGGGATTTCATCAAGATAAAAAGCTTCTGCACAGCAAAAGAAACAGTCCACAAAACCAAAACACAACCGACAGAATGGGAGAAAATATTTGCAAATGACATATCAGATAAAGGGCTAGTATCCAAAATCTATAAAGAACTTATCAAACTCAACACCCAAAGAACAAATAATCCAATCAAGAAATGGGCAGAAGACATGAACAGACATTTCTCCAAAGAAGACATCCAAATGGCCAACAGGCACATGAAAAAGTGCTCAACATCGCTGGGCATCAGGGAAATCCAAATCAAAACCTCAATGAGATACCACCTCACACCCGTCAGAATGGCTAAAATTAACAAGTCAGGGAACGACAGATGTTGGCGGGGATGTGGAGAAAGGGGAACCCTCCTACACTGTTGGTGGGAATGCAAGCTGGTGCAACCCCTCTGGAAAACAGTATGGAGGTTCCTCAAACAGTTGAAATTAGAGCTACCGTTCGATCCAGCAATTGCACTACTGGGTATTTACCACAAAGATACAAATGTAGGGACCCGAAGGGGTACGTGTACCCCAATGTTAATAGCAGCAATGTCCACCATAGCCAAACTGTGGAAAGAGCCAAGATGCCCATCGACAGATGAATGGATAAAGAAGAGGTGGTATATATACACAATGGAATATTATGCAGCCATCAAAAGGAATGAGATCTTGCCATTTGCAACGACGTGGATGGAACTGGAGGGTGTTATGCTGAGTGAAATAAGTCAATCAGAAAAAGACATGTATCACATGACCTCACTGATATGAGGAATTCTTAATCTCAGGAAAGAAACTGAGTGTTACTGGAGTGGTTGGGGGTGGGAGGGATGGGGTGGCTGGGTGATAGATATTGGGGAGGGTATGTGCTACGGTGAGTGCTGTGAATTGTGCAAGACTGTTGAATCACAGATCTGTACTTCTGAAACAAATAATGCAACATATTTTAAGAAAAAAGAAAAAGAAGATAACAGGAGAGGAAGAAAAGGGGAGTATGTCAGAGGGGGAGACGAACCATGAGAGATGATGGACTCTGAAAAACAAACTGAGGGTTCTAGAGGGGAGGGGGGTAGGGGAATGGGTTAGCCTGGTGATGGGTATTGAGGAGGGCACGTTCTGCATGGAGCACTGGGTGTTATGAACAAACAATGAATCATGGAACACTGCACCAAAAACTAATGATGTAATATAGTGATTAACATAACAATAAAAAATTAAAAAAAAAATAAATTCAAGTTTCAAACTTATGGTTACCATTAAAATTGAAACTCTGGTCCATCTAGTGTTGACAGAAATCAATGAAAAAGAGAATGCAACCAAACTTACCAACATTTGAATAGGTTCTTTTTTAGGTGACTAAACCTAAGCTGAAAAAAGTAGAATCTAAACTATTACTTAAACTTGGATAGAAAACTCAGCATGGTTTAGCGAACCATTTTTTCCCTACTTTATCCAATTTTAAAATTACATTTGCCTTTCAAAACCAAGTATAATTAGTATTTTCCATGAAAAAATAAAAAGAACTAGTTTTTAGTTGTGACATATAACATACTAGACACTTTCCCAGATATTCTTTTTTAATCCTATGAACAACATGTATGGAAAAATCTGGGATAAACAATGTTGAGGGTCTCACACAAGTTAGTAAGTAGTACAGCTGGAATTCAAACCTAGGGTTTGTGTCACATTTGAAATTAAGGATTTTAATGATGTGTTCTTAATACTTCTATCTTTAATGTGGAATATCATAGTCAATAATTTGCTTAAAGTGGTATTCAGAAAAAGGTGATGGCTATGTCTTATATCTACCCCACAAACACTACAGCATGTGTTCTGTGTAGTGACAAGTACCCAATTGTATGTGTGTGTGTAACTGAGAGTTTTAATGAGTCCCTGAGGAAAGGGTTTATTGCAAAGGGTATTAGAAATCTGTATCCTTGATGCCAAGGAAGGAAGATGAGATAAGTGGTTGGCTATCAACACAATGCTTATCCCTTCTAATTTTGTCTGAGAGGATCTTAACATTTTCCTCAGCTTGACTAAACTTTAGACAGCCTTCTTCTTGATCCTAGGCTCCTGACTTGATTTTCTTAGAGCATTTACTTGAGAAAACTTGTCATTCTAAACTATTCCTCTGCCCACTTGAGATTTAAGTTTTTTGAAAAGCCTCTTGCCAGTTTTACAACCCAGGCATATCTTTCTCAAGGACCTGGGGACCATCCTTTTGAAATGTAATCATCAGGGAAGATTCTGCCACCATCTCCCAGTCTCTCTGAGGGAGAAGGAGCCTAACTTCAGTGTGTGTCTTGCTCAAATTTTTAAAACTACCTCCTGTCAAAGACGCTAGAAGTCTACTTTTCCTTGGGTGAAGCCAGTTAGAAAACACAGATGGCCTGTGTTCTCCCCGGGGCCGGCGGGGCGGCGGGGGGTGCTGCATTCCTCTTGCCATTCGTTCCAGTGGAATGAATTCTGACTGAGTTCTGGTCTCTTTCCTCTCTTGAATGAAGTCCTCCTTGCCTGGTGCAATTTTTGCTTTGATAGTTTCTTCCCTGCATCACAGGAGTAAACAGAAAACTTCATTTCCCAGAATCTCTTGCTAGTAGAGTTCTGATAGATGTCACCAGTGGAAGAAAGTCACACAAGATTTGCAATGCAAGGAAACCACAAGCCATGAGTCTTTCTCGGCTATAGCAGGCAGATGTGTGGGCTTTGTCAGACCTCTGTGCATCTGTCAGTGAGTTACCAATCTTAATGCAGACATGTACTGTGACCACTGTTGGCAATGTCTTGACCTGGGGCAGTAGTAACTTTCTGATACTCTGTGGGTTATCAGTCACCCTAGCAATAGCTTTTCCTGACCAGTTCTGCAACCCTTGTAATGATTTTCTAAGTACCTAATTCCCTGTGTTAAATCTCCTCTTTCTTGAGAAAAGAAGAGTGTTTTCTATTTTCCTAACCAAACCCTGACTATAGCAGAAACAAGAGAAATAACTGACTGATTTTTTTTCTCATTAAATCCCACTTACAGAATCTCATCACTATGCTAGTAAAAATAGAGAGAAGCTTTAAGTTTGGAAAAAGAAATACCTAGCAAGATTCTCTGTTACTTTCTAGGCATTTACACTAAGGCAGATTCCCCTCATGTATCTGGAGACAGCCACACTTGGCAGAAGTACGTAGACCATGCTCCATTCATGATGACTCCATAACAGGAACCAAACCAAAAGCTGTACCTTGTGGATCTTCTTTGTCAATCACTTTTAGCAAGTCTCAGCCTTTTCCACTAAGTTTTGCCACATATATTTAATTTTAACTAGTGTTACTTCTCTGCAGTCTGCATTGTGAAACTGTCCTGTTCTGTATCCTTAGTTGTTAATTTTTGTCTTTACAACCCCAAATTCCATCTTCTCTAATGGTAATGCCTAGCTAACATCATAGCATACACATTGAGAGGGGCAAATAATAAGGTATAAACTGCCAGTTGCAGAGTTCAAGAGGTTCATGTCTCATGTTCACAATTCAAATTATAAAAATCCTTGTCATATTATTTTTCAAATCACCTCAATTTATCCTAAAACTAATAGTCTCAGAGAGAGCCCTTTTTCCTCCCAAATATTGAAATAGGTCAGCTTTAATATATAGAAAGTGACCCATACAGTTCTTTAAAGTATATAATTTTTCCTTTTTTAATATGAAAAGATATTATTGTCTGAACAGAAAATATCCATGTTTTAAGCATTACTTTAAAGATAATCACATACTTTAAATATATATTATTATAGTGGTCATTATTATTAGGGGACTGATAATTAATTTCCTATTTACTATTAGAAGGGGTTACTATGACTCATTTTATTTTATCTTTTTAAAAGATTTATCTATTTATTTTGAGATACAGAGACAGAGAGCATGAATGGGAAGGACACAGGGAGAAGAAGAGAGAATCCCAAGCAGACTCCATACTGAGCGTGGAGCCCAGTGTGGGGCTCGATCTCACGACCCCAAGATCATGACCTGAGCTGAAACCAAGAGTCACTCGCTTAACTGACTGCAACCACCCAGGCACTCCTCCATGAGTTATTTTAAAACTCCTTAAAAACTTTTCTTAATTGATTTTATTTATTTATTTGAGAGAGAGTTGGAGATAGTAAGAGGGAGCATGAGCAGGGAGGAGAGGGAGAAGCACGCTCCCTGCTGAGCAGGGAGCCTGATGCAGGGCTCGATCCCAGGACCCTGGGATCCTGACCTGAGCTGAAGGCATACGCTTAACCAACGAAGCCACCCAGGCGCCCCACTTCTCCAAAACTTTTATAGTATATTTTGCTTCCTCACTTATGAAAACCTAATTCAGTAAGTCATTTTCTCTCTTTTAAGTAATTTATTTAAATTCTGATTTAGTGTTGTAAGGTTTTATTCTCTTTTTTCCTTCGTCTTCTTGAAAATGACAACAACAAAGAGGACTGAGATTAGAAAGACTAGACATCTAATCAGCTCCACATATTTCAAAGGGAGAAGTCACTTTGCTGCAAAGGGGATCTGATGAAGAGCTCTTGCATAAAGCTAAATAAGCTCTGTGACAATTAATGGCAGTAACAGAAGAGTGGACAGAGGAAGGGAATGAATAGTTTTGTGAACCTAGAAAGGTAGAAATACTGGAGTCATAGAGGTGATGACATCCTCTGGACATCACATAAATTGTTATAAGAAAATGACAATTAAAAAATATTATTTTCCTTAAACCTTAGTATGTTTTTCATTCCAATCATGGGAACATATAATTTAAATAAATGCATAATATTACTGAATATCCATTTTTATACCAAGGTACCTAGATACTAGAGTTCATTTACTTGTATAACTTAACATTAAAAAAAATCACCTAAGGTGTAATAAAGTTAATGAATATGCCTGATATAAAATATATTTGTTAACTAAATATATTATGTGTTCACAACAACAAAAGTTGTTTAAAATGTCTGAAAACGTCCACTAGCATTAGAACTACATTTTTGAATTGGCATCTTTATCCAGAATGTAAGAACTGAACAAAAATGTCTTTTATTTTTTGCATGTCTATCATTTGGATGCAAATTAACATTTTAGATTATCAGGGGTCTGCTTACTCCCAGGAAATACACATTGTGATTAATTTCAGAATTCCAAATAAAATGATGTGAAGGAATGTACATTTGTTTAAAAAAATGTAAGAACTAATTTTCTAGTTAAAAGGGAGAAAAAGCTAAAGATTTTTTCTAAGAAAGCTCATACTGAGATTAAGTAACATTTTAGGGAATGGGGAGGTCTTTGCTTCTTAGACTAGTTTCTCTTGCTCTTAGACTAGCTTCTAGACTAGACATAACTTTCCAAAGGGGAAAAAAAAATCTTGCCTATCCATAATATGACAGATGTACCACTAATCAGATAAAGATGATTTTTAATTAAAACAGCATATTAATCTATGATGGAATATTACTCAGCCATCAAAAAGAATGAAATCTTGCCATTTGCAACAATGTGGATGGAACTATAGTATATTATGCTAAGTGAAATAAGTCAGAGAAAGACAAATACCACATGATTTCACTCATATGTGGAAGTTAAGAAACAATACAGATGAACATAGGGAAAGGGAAGGAAAAATAAAATAAAAACAGAGAGGAAGACAGACCATAGAGACTCTTAACTATAGAGAGCAAACAAGGAGTTGCTGGAGGGAAGTTGGGTAGGGGGATAGGCTATATGGGTCATGGGCTTTAAGGAGGGCACTTGTTACCATGAGCACTGGGTGTTGTATGCAAGTGATGAATCACTAAATTCTACTCCTGAAACCATTACCACAATATATGTTAACTAACTTGGATTTAAATAAAAACTTGGAAGGAAAAAATAAAATAAATTAGCATATTATGAGAACTTAAAGAAAATGAACTTATATTGTGAAAAATGCTCTTTTTAAATAAAAAAATATAATTTTATTTTCCTGTGTGTGTCTATGTGTACACTGTCAAAGTAATTAAACAAAAAGGCTATTAGACTAAGGTGTCTTTAATGCCCTGGCAGTCTATGTAAGCAAACAAAAATCTTAGCCTTAAGGTTACAAAATCAAACAGTTAAGGGCAACCAATCATAAACAGCCATCTAGGCTTTCGGCTACGGTCAATCAAATGATTTCCTTTCCTTGTTTTCACACTTTCTCTCTGAAGTCTTTCCCTTTGCTCCTGACAGCGGAGTTGTTCTCCACTCTCTGTCTGCCACTGCCCAATTCTGTTTGATTTCTGCTCAAATAAACTCTTAAAAATTTCAATATGTTCCAGTTTAATCTTTAAACTGGTAAATTTGCATGGAGTGATTAAGAGTAAGGACTTTGGGTCAGACAGCCTGTAAATCCTCAGCCTTATCCATTCCTCCATTTATCTAAATGTATGATCTTAGGTAGGTCAGTATCATCTGCCTCAATTTCTCTATTTCTCTCTGTCAAAAAAAAAAAAAGCAATTCAAACCATTGAATTAGATTTTCTCTTCATTCATTTATTTTAAGAATACAAAAACAAAAATGAAAACACAAAAATATACCAGGACCAGCTTTACTCTAGTTAACATTTAATACTGAATAAAGCAAAATTCAGGACTTTGCTTGATTATGGAATCTGGCATTATTAACATTAACACAAAAAATATAGTTTTTTATTCCAATCTTACCCACCCTAGACTGGTCCAATACTTGGGGGAAAGCAAGTTCTTTATTTGAGTTCAAGTTGCAGCTGTATTTTCTTTCATGCATACCATAAAAACTGGAGAAACCATAATAGGGCCAGGCACTATACTCTGACTCCCTGATAGTCTGAATCATTTCTCTATAAATCCAGACCTATATGCCTCAAATCTCCAAGGAAAAGTGCTCTTCTTGGGAATTCAAATCACTCAAAATCCTGCTGACCGTAAAGTTATATTTTCAGTGACAATAAAATATGGGCACACAACACACAAGCAGTGTGCCTCTCCAAGCGGACCATGCAGCCTGGCCCCTGCCTGGATTTATTGCACAGTAGATGGCACCATGGAGACAGGGGCCACGTCAACCCTGGCTCCATAATTTATCTACCTCCATTTTATGTATCTGTGAAAACCACCTCTATATATTTTGCAATTAAGGCTGCTCATGATGAAAACTCAGAAGCATGCCAAACACATAGAGATGCTAAATGGAGTGGAGAGCATTGGCAATAACTTGGTACAGGTTGTGAGGAGAAAAATTTGACTCCGTAGATCCAGTTAAATGTAATGTAACAGATGCCCCTCTGTAAATATAGTAACTTATTCAGCCATCTGTGCTCTAACTTGCTTAGTCCAAACATGCATTTACAAAGGGTTTCACTCCATTTACAAGAGTTTGCATGTAGGCTTTCTTTGGATTCCAGCCGTTTTTCATTCAACAAGCATGCAGCTTGTGAATAAGGACAATCAAAGGTCACATTTACTTGGTTTAAAATCTCATGCCTAAATAAGATCATATAGAGGCTTTTTGCTTCCCAGTCCTATTTTTGTTAATCTGTTCTTTTTGTTTTTTGGGTTTTTTTTTCTTTTCTTTTTTTACTTTGAGGGAATTGTAGATTCACATGTAGTTGCAAGAAATAGGACAGAGCTACTACATACCCTTTATCTAGTTTCCCCTAATCACAAATCTTGCAAAACTACCATAATCCCTTTTTCACACCTGTAATGAAAACCTCTTGTTAATAGATTATAGGATTTGATTCACCTTCCAAATCAGTTAATATAGAGCAGGAATCACATTCTATTCACCTCTGTATAATCACTAACAACACAGTCACCACTGTGACTCAATTGTTGGAGTAACTGCTCTTTACAGCCTGAAGGGCCACATCACAAAGTCGCAAGGGGCCAGGTAGAAGTCAGATTTCTGTTTCTTCACAAGGTAAGGTCATGCATCTCTCCAAAACCAAAGACTAAAATACTGTTGGAATCAGCTCAACCTAACATTTCAATTTCTGATATAAAACTGGGGTCCATTTTGATTCTTTTTGTCAATGAGAACTTGTTTTAAATTATTCCAAAATATGTAACCCATATATTTGTATTTCTAGTCTTTGGAACATAGACTTATAATAATACCAATTGTTGGATGTTTACAATCAATATAAAAAGTCTAACTATTTCATTTGATTTTAATAAATCTTCTCTAACCTTCAAATTTCAAGGGATCAAATAATATTTGGATATATACATATGAGTACATAAATGTGTATAAAATATATATACTTAGGTATAAAAGAATTATGACACCAGCTAACACTATTTATTTCCAGTAATGTATCATGGAATACTACTCAGGAGATTCAGCACAGAACTAACATTCATTTTAGCAAATAAACTAGCTTTCCTGGCTTTTCTTGCTTTTCTCATTAACTATGAACATTTTGATTTTTTTCCCACTTTGCCACCATGAGAAAGAAAAATAAAAGTAAAATGTACATTAGTCAACTGTTGCTTTTTAACAACTCAGAGAATTAAAGTAGAATAAAATTAAGATGTATGATCCTTAGAGGTTTATTGTAATAGGTCTATAAGCCATAGAGGTGAGTACTTAAGCCTTGGTATTAGTCAATGAAATTGAAATGATTGGTTAATAATAGGGAGAACACTTGGATCACTGGAAGATTTTATTAGCCACTGCATCAGTTTGCTGTGGCTAAATTGCTGCAAACTTGGTGGCTTAAAATGATGTGATTTTATTTTCTTATAGTTATATAATTCAGTAGCTGAAATGAGTCTCATGGAGGCTGGTAGGGCAATGTTCCTTTCTGAAGGCTCTAGGAGAGTACCTGTTTCTTTGCCTTTTCCAGGGCAAGGAAGGCTGCCCACCTTCCCTGCTTATGGCTCTCTTCTTCCATCTTTAAAGCCAACAGTTATGCATTGCGTTCTCACATTCTATCACTCTGACCTCCTCTTCTGTAATCAAATCTTCCTCTGCTTCCCTCGTCTGCTTCCTTCTTCCACTTCTAAGAATGCTTGTGATTATAACCCATGATAATGTCTCCATCTTGAGCTCCTTATTATCTGCAAAGTCTCTTCTGCCATATAAGGTGATATGTTCATGGGTTTTAGGAATTAGGAGGTGGGCTTCTTCGGAGCACCATTATTTTGACTACTACAGTCCCTGAATTGTATGCTTTTACTCACTGATCAAACATTAACTGAGTGCCTATTCTAAGCAGAGAGATTTGGGCAATTATAATAAATCTATGCTATAGTATTTGTGCAAAAGTAACTTCCAGTTTATTTAGGGAGAAAGGGACTTCCATGAAGAGAAAGGGAAATGATTAACAAATGTTTTAACCTTCAGATCTGGAGCTCTCCTTAACAGCTTTTTGTCATCCGTCCCCAGCCCCATCCATTCAGTAACAAATCTTATTGATTTTACCTCCTAAATGTCCTCAATCTTATGTGGTTATGACCCTGACTTTGCAGTCTTTTAACTACAAGGCTGTTAAAGGTAAGAGTACCATCTCTCTTCCTTATAGATTGAACACAGTGAGTTAAAAGACTGATCACTGATTAAGAAAGAGAGCTACAAATAGTTTCCAGGCTAGGACAGCCAGAATAGAAGTGAGAAAAAAAGCATCACTTCTGCCCATAAGTTATATCACATTATATGGTGTATTTATCAGAAACTACTGGTTTTGTTTGTTTTGTGGTTTTTTTTTTTGTTTGTTTCTGACATAAATAAATAAATAATTAAGTAAATGAATTATCTTCTGGTAAACAATGTCAGATACAAACACCATAGTGATTCAAAAAGAAATGTGTTTTATCTTAGCTTAGGAAATGTGCTGCGAAGACAAACCAAGTTCTGGTGGTTCTGTAACTCTTTCATTCTGTCCTGGAATGATTTATCCAAGTAACTGTAGGCAAAGAAAATTGGTATTTGGTGTTTCTAATTTTATTAGCTGGGAACGAGCCACAGCAAACTAAAGTGAAATGCAAATCCAAATGCTAAAAGGTATGGGTCTCTTAACAAGGTGTTATGGGCTGCATTGCAGTGCCCCCCATCCGCCCCAAAATCTGTTAAAGTCGCAAACTTCAGTATCTCAGATGTGACTGTATTTGGATATAGGACCTTTAAAGAGATAATTAAATAAAAATGGGGTCCTTAGAGTGGGCCAGAGTCTAGTATGATGAGTGTCCTTAATAAAGAAGAGATTCTGACATGGAGGGAAGATCATGTGAAGACACAGGGAGGAGATGGCGATCTACAATCCAAGGATAGAAGCCTCAGAATGAACAGCCCTGTGGACACTTCGATCTCAGAGTTCCAATGCCTAGAATTGTGAGACAATATATTTCTGTTGGTTAACCCAGTCTGTAGTATTTTCTTATATAATCCTAGCAAAGTAAGATAGCAAATGACCTTGAAAACTACTATTGAGTGGGACACAGTTAAAAGGCCATTGTTAAATGGCTAAAAAATTGAGTAAAATAAAAGATGACAAAGCTCAACCTGGTTCATTGTACAACACATACAAAGAGCTATTCATAAGCTGACCCATCTTCTCTTAATCATCCAGCACCTTATAAAAGTGGAAGTTATCTTCAAAAGATGGTAAATTGTCTTAATGGGAATAAAAGATGCAAAATCTAAGAAAAAATGATGTAATCCAACAGTTGTAATGATAAATTAAAAGCTAAACAATTGGGAAAAGGCAACATAAGCATCAATATATTCTGTTTAAAGGAAAAAAAGAAATGACTTTGGAAATGTATCATGACTGGAGTAGAGCAAATTAGGTAATTCACAACTGAGTGGCATCCAAAAATCTTTAAAATTACCTGACTATATTACATTACTAAAATCTGACATTAATGCAAAAACTTTCATTTTTTAAAAAGGCGTGGTACTAAAGAAACTTTTATTTGAACACTAGTTTCATGGGAAAGAAAATGTATACATAGATGTATCTAAAAAGAGAAAAATAAAATATGGGAACTGACATATTTATTATAAGATTATTTCTAATTGTGGAAAATTATAAAACAACCTAAATGTTAAATATGAGAGAATAACTAAACATATGATGATATATCCAGTAGATGAAATATTAGGTAGCTAAGGGAAGTGGGAAAATGCTAAGTAGGTAGTGGGGAAAATGCTAAGTATCAAATTGTACCTATTTATTTGAGAAGGTAAAGAATTCACTTGAGAAAGAAAAAATAGGGAAAACATGATATTTTTGATGTGTAATCAGTAGCAATTTAAAAAAAATATTGCTGCTATGTTCTTACAGTAAATAGTTTAATTTCTTTGATTGTGGTATATAAAGATTAAAATACACCAATAAAAATAATGAAAATCCGTTTTGTAAAGTGCTTACCTTTACTACTACTGATTTAAATATCAATTTGCCCCTGAGAAATGTCTAACAAATCTCCACATCCTTGTTGCCACGTATACCTGGCAAACAAAGTGCCCATTAGCATTTTGTGAGATATTGAAGGGGGTAAGAACGTGAACTCTGGCTCCAAACTACCTGAATTTGATTGAGTTCTACCAATTACTGGCTTTGTAACTGTTAATCTCCCTATGCCTTGGGTTCTTCCGCTATAAATGGTTATAATAACAATGCCTTTCTCACAGGTTGTTATTAAAACTAAATGTAGATGTATTTGAAGTATAGAGAACAATCTGGAATGTAGTCTATACTGGATAATAGAATTAATGAAGAAATGAAAGATCTTTAACCTCTTTAAAGCATCTATTTTCTCCAAATGTTTCTACCAAATTCCCTACTTCTTGAAATTTCCTTACTTGTCTTTCTTCTTCTTTTATGGTGATGACATTTTTAAAATTAAAATAATCCTCATTATGCTCAGTGCTCCACAGATTTGAGAGAATGCTTGTAAGACAGACACTAGATTATTTTATTTTATTTTTAAAAATTTATTTATTTAAGAGTGAAAGAGAGAGAGAGAACATGCACAAGCAGGGGGAGGGAGACAAGGGAGACAAGCAGAATCCCCACTGAATGGGGAGCCTGACATGGGGCTCCGTTCCAGGACCCTGAGATCATGAACTGAGATGGAACTAAGAGTTGGATACCTAACCGACTGAGCCACCCAGGCACCCCAGACATTAGGTTATTTTAATGGCAGAGAAAAGAAAGCAAATTGTCCAACTGGATATTCCATAAGTGAAGCCTGAATGCAAAGCCTGGGTGCTAGTAGGTATTGAAGAAAGGCCAGAGGCAGAAACCCCTAAATGGAATCGGTGGATAAACCAAAATGGGAGATTAAAGAAGAAAAAGAAGCCCATAAAAACAGAGTGGCCTAGTTTTTACAATTTTGCCTGGAAAAATGCCCTTGGAATTTGCTTGCAAACTGAAAAATACTGGAATTTCCTTGAAGCTTATCTGCTCTCAGCAAAGTGTTGTTAAAATTAGAATAACCTGAATTTAAACTAATTTGCCACAAAATCTTCCATTAATTAACCTTTCCTTGTGTGTTCTCAAACTGTGTGTTGAAATCGTTGTCATTGATATATTCAGAACCACAAGGATAAATAAAAACCTCCTACTCATCAGAAATGAAAATCATCTGAATGTGAACCTTAATTTAAGCCCATGAACATTTATTGAGTGTGTCCTATTGGTGCAGCAATGAACTCAGCTTTCTGAGAGACACAGAGCTGCCGACGGCCCAGGCGCTGCTCTGACCCGATGAATTCAACTGATGCTGTTTGTTCAGTTATAGGAATTTCAGATTAATATCTAACACTTTCCATATCAAAAAGTTTAAGTGTCTTTCAATAAAATGAACTTCTACAGAAGCTCAGAGAAGGGTTTTAATCATCCATTTCATAACTGCACTGTTGGCACCAGGTGGAAATCAGGCCTTGTGCTCAACAATGAGGCTACAGGACAGAGACTACCAGAGTCTGTCCTCAAAGACTTCCAGGACTAGTGAGAAAGATGGATAAATAAACAGTTGAAGAAAGTTGTGGTGATGAGTTGCTCTGTTATGAACGCTTATAGGAGCATGAGCCTGTAGCCCAGGAGGGAAGACTTCTAAGTCCTGAGGGTCAAAAAAGTAGATGACAGAGCAATTCATTGTTGTTGCTATTATTTTAAGCAAAATGTTACCTGTTAGATTAGTCAAGAGTAAAAAACAAAGTTTTTTTAAAAAGATTTGTTTATTTATTTATTTATTTATTTATTTATTTATTTATTTGAGAGAGAGAAAGAGAGAGTACATGAGTGGGGAAGGAGAAGGGGCAGAGGAATAGGGAGAGTACCAAGCAGACTCCTTGCACACTCCAGCACAGAGCCCGTGACAGGGCTTGAACTCACCACCCTGAGATCATGACCTGAGCTGAAACCAAGAGTCAGGTGTTTAACTGACTGCACCACTAAGGCGCCCCTAGAGTAAAAAAGAAAAGTCTTAATTTTGCCTTCACTTATTCCTTCTTTGGTGCTCTTCTTTTCTTTAGATAAATCCAAGTGTCTGACTGGTATCATGTTCCTCCCTGAAGAACTTTTTTATTTTTTTAATGTTTCAAGTTTTTATTTAAATTCCAGTTAGCACATAGTTTCAGGAGTAGAATTTAGTGATTCATCACTTCCTGAAGAACTTTTAAAATCATTTCTTGCAAGTCAGGTCTATTGGCCAAAACAGTCCTTAAATTTTTGTTTGCTTGAGAAACACTTTATTTCTCCTTCACTTTGGAAGGATAATTTTGTAGCATCCAGCATTAATTCTAAACCCTAAATATCATCCAAAAAGGTCCATTTCAAGTCCCATCAACTACATCATCTAAATGAAATATGGGTGAAATCTTAGGTATGATTAATCCTGGGACACAATTCCTTTGTATCTGTGAGCCTGTGAACTATAATACAAGTTATTTACTTCCAAAACACAATAAATTATGAAGTCAAGTATGGTTTTGCTTTGTTTTAAGATGGGAGAAACCAGAGCATATTTGTATTTTGATGAAAATGGTCCAATAGAGAGAAAGGGGTTAATAAATTTTGAAGGAAAGGAAGCAGTAGACTAATAAAAGAATGAATTCCTGGGGGTGCCTCAGTGGCTCAGTCGGTTAAGCATCTGACTCGATTTTGGCTCAGGTCATTATCTCAAGGTTGTGAGATCAAGCCCCACATCCGGCTCCATGCTCAGCAGAGAGTCCGCTGGAGATTCTCTCTCTACTTCTCCCTCGGCACCTACCCCCTTTCTAAAATAAATAAATCACTCTTTTAAAAAAAAAGAGTGAATTCCTTAAAACTGGAGACCAGTGGTTTCCTGCAAAGTATGGGGGGATTGCCTTTTGTTTGAAAATGAAACACTTCCTCCATTGTCTCAGGAAGCAAATTGAAGAGGATTGCCAAACTGGGTGGCTTAAAACACCAGAAATTTCATTCTCTCATATTCTAGAGGCCCCAACTTCAAATTCTGGATATTGGCAAGGCCATACTCTCTCTGAAGGCCCTAGAAGAGGATACTTCATTGTTTTCTCCTAGTTTCTTGTGGTCACTGGCAATCCTTAGTATTCTTTGACTTTTCAATGCATCACTCCAATCTCTCCATCTTCACCTTGTTGCCTTCCTTGTTTATCTTCTTATGAGGATACTGGTCTTATTGGATAAAAGTCCACTCTAATTGAGTATGACCTTATCTTAACTTGATTACATCTATAAGCCTATCATCAAATAAGATCACATTCATGGATGCTTAGGGTTGAGATTTCAACATAGCTTCTTCTGGGGACATGGTTACATCTATAACAATCGGTGAATAGATAAGGGATCTAGCATCTCTTTTCCCCTGATGTCCAGCCTAAGAGCCCAGAGACAAAAACAAAAAAGGCAAACATATACAAGACAAAGAAATTTTCCACAGCCTCTGTATTGGTATTTTTAAATTGCATTTCCTACACATTTAATTTGTCACTCAGATAATGAAAACTACCAGTGGGTATATGTTATCAACAATTTATACTTAACTCCTACACCTTGCCTTCTCTCCATTACCAAAATTATGCAACCAAACAGTCCCCACCTACAACTGATACTTCCTGTTTCGGAAGCAACCGGTTGACATACTAACCCAGACTTGTCTGAGTGCAAGTGCTCCATATTCTAATCCTTGCTAGAGGTACCGAAGAGTATGAAAGATAAACATTCAATTATTTTTAGTTATTTAATTTCGTTTGCTGTCATAAAATTTGTAAGAATTAAGTCCTACTAGGGAGTTCTCCACATTTTGAAATTGTGAATTAAAATTAGAATATCTCTGTTTAGCAAGATTTCACAAATATTTATGTACACAAACACATACATATAAACACTGGAATTAATACACAATATCTGTGACTATCTTCAATCAAAACAATTTCAGATTTATTCTTTTATCATGGGAAGAATATAAATATTAATCAGTCATTTGGCTTTTAGTCTGAAACTATGTTTCATTAATTCCCTTGACCAACTGGTGTACTATCTCCTTGTCAACAATAAATATTTAATTTACTACTTACTACTTTATCTTCCATTGATGAAAAATTTGCCTTCTTGATTTCTCACCGGTACTAATTTTTGATCTCTAAATTTCTCTATTTTAAAACATTTTGAGATATGTCAAATGCAGAGAAAATACAGAAATTACTTAACAGACAAGGAATGAAGAGATTTTGAACTTTTGTTCTGTTTGTTAATGATATTTCTAAATACATCTTCTTCCTTTCCTCACAGGTAACTAGTACCTTGAAGTACATGTTATCGCAGACATGTGTTTTTCCATTCTTACTCCATATATATATATATATATATATATATATGCATAAACATCATATTTCATTAAATAGGACACCATAAATATAGGATATACCATCATTTTATGTACTACCAAAAATAAAAATACTCTGAAATTGAATTATGACTAATAATCTCAAAATTCAGAGATGTCAATGTGACAAAAACGTATTCCTTATCAGTATGAAAAATGGAATATATAATGGTTTGTGTATTTAATTTTTCACACTATCACATATTTCTTTTTTTAAAAAAAAGACTTTATTTATTTATTTGTCAGAGAGAGAGAGAGAGAAGGCACACAAACAGAGAGACAAGCAGGCAGAGGGAGAAGCAAGCTCCCCACTGAGCAAGGAGTCTAAGTGGAACTCAGTCCCAGGACCCTGGGATCATAACCTGAGCCGAAGGCAGCTGCTTGACCGACTGAGCCACCCAGGCATCCCTACTATCATATATTTCTATCATACCAATTATTATCCTGTTATATGGCTTTTAATTTGCATTTTCTCTCAACTTACTCTCATGAAGTATATTTTTGTTTGCACGTGTGATAAGAAAGCAGCTACTTTGAGTTGCTGCCTAGGTATTTTACAATATGACAACCCTTTTTATGTCCAGATTCTGGACATTTAGATAAGGACTTGAGCTTAGGATTCTGACTCCAATCTCCCACTTTGCTTTTTCCAGGACACCTTTTAAAGTAACTATTTAGAGTGGCGATCTTGAAGTTAGTGACTTCTGCCCAGCCACCTTATAAGTAATAAGTGCTTGCTACCCTGCTCTCTATTGCCTTCTCCTTCCCGACCTGTAACAAAAAGACTACCCACCCCAACACTCTTGCCTGTTTCTGGAATTTTTAAGTAATAAATCTTGTGACTTTGCTTCATTTATGAGAATGTATTGAAACTGCACCTTTAGTCAAAAGGATCCAGGGATTTTTAACTTCCCCAAAGTGGGAGCTTTGATGCTGAAGGAGCTACCTGCAGACAAATGTGTGGGTGACTTGTTCAGCAGGTCATAATCTGCATATTCTTAGTATAACAGCTACCAGCCCTCAAACACAGCATGGAGATCTAATTCATTTATTTCTATTCATTTTATGAAATAAAATTGTTTAACTTTCTTACAAATAAATAGTTAGGCATTTCTTGTTTTTTTTTTTCTCTATTACAAGAAGTCCTCCATGTCCCACTGTGCCCATATTCAAAATGTTTTCTGGAGTAGAAACCTAAGAAAAATTGTAAATCCTGAATTGACTAAGTAGGGTCACATTCTGAGCTACTGAGGATTAGAACTTGAACATGTAAATTTTGGTGGGGGACAAAGTTCAGTCCTTAACAATAGGTAAAACTGGGTTTACTTGTCTTAACTTCCAGTCATCGCCCCACTGCCCCCCAGACCCAGAGGGATAGGACCCAGGCTGGTTGAGTTTGCAGACATCCACTGAGAGTTACAGTGGCATTTATACCATAGCTCTGCTACCCATTCTGAGATACCTGCCTCTGAAAAAACCCCCAACCAGGGTACAAACTGAGATCAACAGGCAGGTGTCCAAAAATAAAAGAAAAAAAAATTCACATTATGATTTTTCTAGGTATGACACAATTGTTGACTGACATACTGCATTGCTCATTTGTATCTTTTTCGTTGACTTTTTCAATCAATCTTAACAATCTTAATAGAAGTTCAGATACATTGCGATGAAAAATAAAATGAAAACAATTTTGGGGGTTTGATTTTTAATTTCCAGTTATGTGGAGCTTTTTCTAATAATACTTTATTTTATGGTTCCAATTTTATTTTATTATAATATTTTTGTTAGGCAATCTTATGATATTTACTATTTGCTACTTGTTGAGATTTACTTTGTGACCCCTAATATTTTTTTCAATTTTTATAAATTTTCATGGGTATCTAAGGATTCAATATAAATATAATTTATTCTTAAAAAGTAATTTTAGTTCTGCCACATTTAAAAATTTTCACCTTTAGTCATGGTGAAGCAATTTTAATAAAAGCAATAATAATAATATTGATATTTCTACTTTGGATCATCTTTTCCAATTATATCTACAAATAATATGGCTCCCTAAAAAAAGGCACCTACTTGGGATGACTGGGTGGCTCAGTTCTTTAAGCATCCAAATCTTGGTTTTAGCTCAGGTCATGATCTCATGGGTCCTGAGATTAGGCTCTGCACTCAGCGAGGAGTCTGCTTGATTCTCTCCCTCTGCTCCTACTCGCCACTCGTCCTTGCTCTCTCTTTAAAAATAAATAAATAAATCTTTAAAAAAAGGCAACCACTATTCATGTTTATTATCTTAACTGTAGTTTCAATATTTGTCAATGATTGAAGAAGAAAAAAGAAAACTTTTTGTCTTTGAAATAAGCAATGATTTCATATTTGAGTTTTTTTTTTATAATTAAAAGTTTTGAGGAACAAAGCAAATCCTTCCCACTGGCTGTATACAAAGAAGAAATCATGGCACCTACAGGCCAATTTCTTATTCAGAACATTCCACAAAGTTTGCTCTAGGAATTTTTAATCACCGTTTGGGGGATATTATTTATTGTTAAGCTAGAATAACCAGATATTACTTAAATACTTACTCAAAATTTACTTAGAGCAAAAAGGTTATAAAAATTGAGTGCTGAAAATGATTGAATTTGGACATATTTCTATTGGCAAAATTTAGTAGTTCCATGACTAACCGTGGGAGAAATACCCTATTTTTCTTCCAGAAAGATTCTAAGCATGCTGACACACAAAGTAATTTTGAATAAATTCAAACTTGAAAACAAACTGGGTAAAAATTCCAAGTTAAAGTGAAAACTGAATCCAAAATATCTACATTACACTCTTGCCTATACTTAAAACATTTTGCTGTTTTGCTGTTTGGGAGGAACTTCCTCAAATTGATTTGCTTTTTAGAAGTAATGAACTGTTACATAAAATATTTTAAAGAATTGCTAATTATGCTGATAATTTACTCGTCGCACATTTAAGAATTTAGTTTCTATAGCTGTTTACTTTAGGGTCAATTTTCACCTGTACATTGTTTCCTAGTTTTATATTCTGTGAATCATTATAATGCCAAAATGTAAAAAAAAAAAAAAAGTGATATTACAGTTTCTTTTTTCTTTTTTTTTAAAGATCTTATTTATTTATTTGAGAGAGAGAGAATGAGAGACAGAGAACATGAAAGGGAAAAGGGTCAGAGGGAGAAGCAGACTCCCCGCTGAGCAGGGACCCCGATGTGGGACTCAGTCTCCGGACTCCAGGATCATGACCTGAGCCGAAGGCAGTCGCTTAACCAACTGAGCCACCCAGGCGCCTGATATTACAGTTTCTGTGAATCTTTTGTTGTATATAAAATCTGGGAAATGACTGCTAGAGGCTGACTGGTTTCCAAGAACGCTTTAGATAAGGTAGGAATTGTTAAATCAATTTCATTTTTTGTATCTACAATTGATTTTCCCTAAACACTATAAATACGTAAGACATGCAGATTAATCACTTCAATCTTGATTATTTCCTATTACAAAAGAATATTTGCTATCTTTAACTCTAAAATTCAGTATGCACATTTCCAAGAATCTCCAGAAAAGCTAATCCCTGCATAATCCAATAAGCAACAACGACTGGCCAACGTTAAGAGAATACTGAAAGCAACCATATCTGCTTAGCTCTACTACCCAGATCAAGACTTCCAGGGTTTTATCAGAAAATAAACACATACAAACAAAAACAAAAAAAACAAAGCCAAACATATTTTATAGTATTTGCTCTGGTTTAAGTTGTTAAATCCATTGGTGAATACGGAATTGGGAACTGTGCATGTAAGTAGCTATTCTGTAGGACTATCTGTTCACAGGTACAAATGTGCTGGGTAATGGAAGGGTGTATTGCAATGAATGTAAATATCTATCATTGGAGATTTAGGTCTTACAGTTTTTAAACATTTAAAGTTCCACTGAAACCTATACCTCAACTCTATGCCCTAAAAATATTCTTAACTTAAAAATATGAGCAAGAATAGTTAATGCTGTATACAGTATTAGCTCTCTTCCTCAGGACAGGATCCTTGCACTTGGTGAGTTTGGATAAGTCTATATAACAAAATCAATGATGGGTGGTTCAAAACAGAATGATTTCGGCAAAGAGCACCAAGGCGAAAGAATTGGGAACCTTGATTTGTAACACAATGTCAACTTAAACAAATAACATTTCTAAGTATCAATTTCCTTAGGCTTAGGAAGGAGAGAGTGTTCTTCCAGGTGCATTTGGAACTCCGTTTGGAAATGTGCATTGAGTGTCTCTTCTGCATGGCAGCAGGTTAGATTAGAAGCTAATACCACCCATCCTGGGTATCTTCAGAAACACAAATTTCCTATTTAAGGGGCGCCTCGTGGCTCAGTTGGTTAAGCCACTGCCTTCGGCTCAGGTCATGATCCTGGAGTCCTAGGATCTAGTCCCGCATTGGGCTCCCTGCTCAGCAGGGAGTCTGCTTCTCCCTCTGACCCTCCCCCTTCTCATTCTCTCTCTCTCTCTCTCTCTCTCAAATAAATAAAATAAAATTTTTAAAAAGAAAATAAAGTCACAAAGCCTCCTATTATATTCCCTGATTAACAAGAGCTGCCACGGGGCGCCTGGGTGGCTCAGTTGGTTAAGCGGCTGCCTTCGGCTCAGGTCGTGATCCTGGGGTCCTGGGATCAAGCCCCGCGTCAGGCTAGCGGAGAGCCTGCTTCTCCCTCTCTGCCTGCCTCTCTGCTTACTTGCGCTCTCTATCTCTCTGTCAAATAAAATAAAATCTTTAAAAAAAAACAAAAAAAAACAAGAGCTGCCACTGTGGAGAAACAAATACTCAAAGATATTTTCAAGGAAGATTCCAATGTGGTTAATGAGCTCAAGTATAAATTTTACTTTTTGAACATCTGGGCAAATATATGCATCTTATCTGTTTCCAAATAAGGTCTCTTTCACAGGTACCCAGGATTAGGACTTCAGCATATCTTTTTGAAGAACACATTTCAACCCACAACAGGTGATAATATACTCGTTTGTATTTGCTTCTTTCTTTCCATGCTTCATTTCTTTTTTATTTCACTTTTTGCTGTCCCAGAATTGTACCTCCCAATAAAACTTTATCATATGCAAAAAAAAAAAAAGAGAGAGAGAGAGAGAAAGAGAGAGAGATGAATTTTACATGTAAACAGAAAGTGTTTTTTATGGCAAAAATCACCATATGCAAATTCAAGACAAATGATAAATTAGGAGAAAATATTTGTAACAAATATCACAACAAAAAGACTACAATTTGCAATATATAAGTAAGTAGTTAACATGGAGGAGGAAAGACCAAACCATGAGAAAAGTGGGAAAAGTGAAAAGACAATGAAATAATAAAGATGCAAAGAGGCAGATTCTCTACTTCATTCATAACAAGAAATATGCAAATCTATGCTTCTCTGAGAAACTTTTTTAAATGAAAAATAAAAGTTTGGCAATATTCTATTAGTGAAGCTGCAAGAAACGACCTCTCATGCATTGCAGGTATTAATGCAACGTGGTTAATGCTCCCTTTCCTGCTGGCAGAACCAGCCCTGCCCCTGGGCACAAGATTGGCCGGCGCTGTACAGGAGGGATTTCAGACACCACTTGCCCCTTGGCCACGGAGCTTTTGTTCTATGTACAACATACACAACTACCCAAAGTAAGTCTGCTCTCATTACTAACTAGGATCTATGTAATCTTTCTTTAATCTTACTTTCATGAGCATTTGCTATCATCAACCCACTGATCTGTTTGTCCTTCTGAGATAGCTGGATTTACATAAAAGGGTGCTGGTAATCCCTTTCAATCGCACTGATTATCTTCTTCTCTCCTTCCCACAGTGTTTATTGACTGTGTCTCTAAACTTCATGGGTTAGCCTTTTGGTATTACAGAGCTTCATTTTATACTACTTTCCTTTAATTAAACTAACAATTATCAAGAAAGTTTCTCTAAACCAACTATGCTATTCTTTGTTCTTGTTTATAAATTCAATTCATCTTCAAATCATCACATCTACAGTGTGGTCATTACTTTCATGATCAATACTTTTCTTTAAGGTTTCCAATTATATTTAGCAAAAATATTAGGCTGTTATAGAAGAGATACCAAGGTAGGACATTATTTTAATTTAATAAAGACCTAGTATCTTTCAAATTACTCTATAGCTTTCTATAAGTATCAGTCATAGTTCCTGTAAAACTAAACTCATTTCCTTTTCTTCCTGGGTGAAGAGCTGTATATATGACACAATGTCCCTTTTGGAAAAAATGTGGCCATGTGACTGAGTATTGACCCATGGAGTGCGAGGGAAGGAATGTGAACTCCTTTAAGGCCTAGCCCACAAGAATCTCAAAATATATGATCTTCATGCCCTTTCCTCTTTTGTGGCTTAATGCCACACACACACACACACACACACACACACACACACACACACACACACACACACACAATAGCAGAGCCATGAGTTACAAGAATCCTAGATGCTCAATTAACCTCTCAAAGGAGAAGAGCTATGTGTACCTATTAGGAAAATTCGTTTTGAAGTTTAAAGAAACATGAAACCATATTTGAGCTATTACAGATTTGGGGACTACTCTTATAGGAACAATCATCAGCTGAACTTGCATATGGCCCTCATTATGAAATGAAAACAAGAAGACAAGCATCTTGCCAGAAGACAGGTAGAAAATCTTAAACACTGACAGGCACTGGATTATGCACATCTAATAGAGAATTTATTTGGATAAAGCTTTGTACATATTTCATTGATCTGGATTTTAATAAAAATGTTTTGTCTCGGGGGTGGGGGATGGGTTAGCCTGGTGATGGGTATTAAAGAGGGCACATTCTGCGTGGAGCACTGGGTGTTATGCACAAACAATGAATCATGGAACACTACATCAAAAGCTAATGATGTAATGTATGGTGATTAACATAACAATAAAAAATTAAAAAAATGTTTTGTCTCAAAAAAACATGACAAGAGAGGAAGGAAGAGAAGTTATAGAAGAGGGAGTGGGAGTTAGGGCACATAAGCTGTCAAATGTAAGAAAAAAATGGGTTTGGTAGAAAAACTAGTGTAACAAAATTAATGAGAACTATTATTAAGTACATTCGGGTAAAATGCTTTAAATTATTGTACTTCATTTTCACAAAATCATCTTTGAGGTGCTTGTTATTACAGTTATAAACAATGACGTCTTTTTGTTTTTCTCACTGGTTTGATATCACATTTTCCTGATTCCATTTTACACAGAAGTATCATGTCAGAGGTCTGAAATTTAAGAGATATTTTAAGTCTCAAAATGACTAAAATATTAACACTGAAAACTTTGTTGTTCAAACTTTCCATGAACCTCCAAAAGTTTCACTTTCTACAGAGCATTTGATGTTCAAGTCAACTTTTAGTTATCAGAAATAGACATTCTGGCTCAAATGATTCTTTGCCACCTCTACAACCTTTGCCTCTACAAGTACCATGAAAGAACTCTTTGATGATTTTCAAAAAAGTTGAAATTTGGTGTGAAGCCTAGAGCTGTATTCTAATTTGGGAACTAATTAGTGTGCTGGAGCCAATTCCAACATGGGGAGGGGCAGTTACCTCCAGGCCACCAAGCGATTCTCCAGACACCAGCTGGATGTCCTACAATGTAACTCAATTGAGATAGCATCAGATTCCACAGGTTAAGGGCTCAGTCCTATAAGACTCCCCATCCTTCATCAGACACCAGTCACAATCTCAGGTTGACACCTGTGCTTCTGAGCAACCAGCTATAGATTGGAGTTCCAAAGATCCCTTCTTTGGACTTCAGAGGTCAGTTGCAAGTCCAGCTTGTTACCTGTATATTACACTGATTGGATATAAATTAGAAGTTCCCATGATCTCCCCCCCACTTTGGATTCAATTAATTAGCTAGAGCAACACACAGAACTCTGGGACACATTTATTTATGTTTACCAGTTTATTATAAAAGGATATAATAAAGGATACAGATGAACACCCAGATGGGAGATATTTAGGGCAAGGTATGCGGAAAAAGTGTGGAGCTTCCATGCCCATTCTGGGTACATGACTCTCCTAGCACTTGCATGTGTTCATCAACTTGGAAGCTCTCTGAACCCAGTCCTTTTGGGTATTTATGGTGGCTTTGTTACATAGGCATACTTGATTAAGTCATTGGCCACTGGCAATAGATTCAACCTCCAGCTCCAATCCCCTCCCTGGAGGTGGGGGTAAGGAGCGAAGGGAGGTGGGACTGAAAGCTCTCACCCTCTAATCACAAGGTTGGTTCTCCTGACAACCTGCCTGCATCCTTAGGTGTGGTCCAAAAAATCACCTCATTAACATAGACAGCTTACCTCATTAATCACCTCATTAACAGAAGACATCTTTTTAGCTCTCATCACTTAGGAAATACCAAGAGTTCTGGGAGCTCTGAGCCAGAAATCAAAGAGACGAAGATTTTAGATAAATAGTTGGCAAATAGATTATTAAACTGTCACTACACTTTAATGGAAAACTTAAAATAGTATTTCTAGTAATTTTTGGTGCTAAATCATTTAAACACATTGGCAATTAATACAGATTTATGTGATCTATTTCAATATTTCAGCTTTCCTCCAAATTAACTTTTAAATGCTTAAATAACATTTCTGTTTCCATCTAGCAGTTTATGATGACATTTTAACATAAACTTATCAATAAAATAAGCACAATATTTTCATGATAGTATATGACTATGAATTACATGTGCCCACTTATTTTAGAGAATTGGATAATGCTAGAAACTTTGAAGGAAATAGATTTTTTAAAGATCATATTTTATTTATTTGAGTGTACAGGAGCAGGGACAAGGTAAGTGGGAGAGCGAGAACCCACAAGGGGCTTGATTTTAGGACCCCGAGATCATGACCTGAGCCAAAACCAAGAGCCAGACGCCTGCCTGACTGAGCCACCCAGGTTCCCCATAAGAGAAACAGATTTTATTTTTTTACTATGCAAAATCAAGCCACAGCTATCTTTTTTTGGCAGTAATTAATGTTGGAGACAGTTCTTTCTTTCTTTTTTTATGAGAAAAATAGTTTGGAGACAAAGTATCTGTTCTCAGGTTCATGTCTAAGCAACATGTAGAAAGTACAATGAATTTGTAGTTTAACACATCATTAACCTGTCTGATTCCTTTCCTGTATAGATGAAATCAATACATTGGATATTTTTCATACTGGATGGAAGACTCCTTTGGAGAGAAATAAGCTGGTCTCATTCATTTGACTGCTAATAACTTACTATCCTTACTATTTATAAAGTGAAAAGCTCAGCACCCTTACACCATGCTGTACGTTTACCAAAGGGTCTAGGTGAATGGATGCCTTTTTCATGTTTAGAAGGCAATCGGTTTTTCCAATCACTGATATTTATGTTTATGAAAGACCAACTAAACTTATTCAAAGGGAAAAATATCTATATATTTAAATATTTAAAAAAGCTAAGAAAATTTGCCAGCAGTAAATACTAGCAATATTTGTAGTAAAAGTAAAAAATATATACTACATGACATTAGAAATCTGAAAAAGCTATGGTTTTCAAAAATTGCTTTATACATCTTGAGCCATGTTCTAGTTTTTACTTTAATATTAGTCAACAATTTTGTACACTTACTGGATACCGAATACTATGTTACATATTATATAAGACATTATCCTATTCAATCTTTGTAACCACTTTATGAGGTAGACACTATTATCTCAACTGTTAACAAAGGAGGAAACTTTTTATCTTAAAAAAGTACTCTCTTTGTACATATCATATCTCATACACTATACTGAGCATTATATAAATAGTAATCACTTAATCCTCATCACAATCCTTTGAAGTAGGTACTTTTATTATACACATTTTAAAGATGAGGACACTAGGGGCCAGAGAGGCTAAATAATTTTCCTGAGGTCATACAATGACTACTAGTGCGATAAGAATACGAACTCAGGCAGTCTGACCCAGACTACCACTTAGAGCAGTGTTTCTCCAGCTTTAGTTTTCATTATTGCCCCTGTAAGGAGCATTTTTAGGCCCCTGTTTTTCCTAATTTCCCCCATTTTCCCCATGAAATGTTAATAATATGTTTTGCGTACTGTAGGCCTATCTTTTACACACGTAAGAGTAAAATTTGGTTTAACTCTTAGAAACAAATTTTTTTACCTTTAGGGAAGACATGACCCTTGTTGTGAAAAGACGTGCCTATCTTTTACATATGTAAAAGTAAAATTTGGTTTAACTCTTAGAAACAAATTTTTTTACCTTTAGGGAAGACATGACCCTTGTTGTGAATGTCTGACTTAGAGAGATGGAAAAGACAGTTACAGAATTGTCTTTCTGCCGCGTCTATTTAGTCTCAAACAAGAGGGGCCCCTTCCCTGTGTCTGAACATTGCAGATTCTGCTTTTGTTCTCCTCTGGCCAAGCCTCTTCCCAGAGAACAAGGAATTCAAGACGTTCAGGAATGTGCCATCCCATGCTCCACTCTTGAATTGCACAACAGAATCAGATAACCACTATTCCCAGCCCGAATGGGCTTTCTCTTCCTTCTAGAAGCTACTTGAGCCTCTTGCCTGGGGCTAAATTTGAACAGATGGCAGCATGTGCATGTGGGGGCTTAAGTGCAGTTGTCACAAGGTCTTTGGGTAGAGTTTGGATGTGTAAGCTAGGATATTTATATAACAGGTCTTTTTTGATGCAGGGCAGAGAAGGCAGAAGAAAAGTTAGTGGTCCTCCAGCCAGGGACTGGCAGTCAGATTTCCTTTTATGGCCATTTTCAATGCAGAACTCTAAGGAGCTTAAGGATTCTAAATTTGAATGTGGTCTTCAAGACTGTTGTGAAAGAATATGTACTAAAATAGGAGGATAGACTACATTTTATTTAGCAGTTTGTTATCTTGATTGATGCCTCAAATATTGTGACAAATACTAGGGCATGTAGACCTCCAATTATACTTTTACTTTGGAAAAGTAGTGGACTAATTTAACTCCAGCAAACACACATTGCTTATCCTTAAACCATGTTGTTTCTTTAAATCTAAATAGAAAAATGTGTTGATTGAAACAGACAAGCACTGGATCTAGCATTCCTGTATTGAAGGGAAGAATTGTCTTCCCCTCAACTGCATTTTATCGATCATTAATTGGACAAGTCTTTGTAAATTGTATGTGTTGACAATAAATGATGCAAGGAAGGGGCGTTGTAGAGGACAAGGGTGAAGTTGAAAGAATAGCATGTAAGGAAGCGTGAGGGAATCCTTTGCAAGCTCATCAGTGTTACCTTTGAAAATAGTGTCCTAAAATGCAGTCATCTCAGATATTTCTAGAACTATTGACTGTGTTTTGCTACCAGTAATTTTTCCCAAATATTTTTGATGGTAAATAAGTTCAGTGATTTCCACTTACTAACTTGTCTTCAAAGTATTATTTGTGAGACTCGGTAACCATGCCTATGAATTTCTACTATTATATTTTAATGGAACGTATCCGAAACTTCTTTAGATAGTCCATCATGTTGGAAATCCATCTTGTTCAATACCTTGTTGTTAAAAATTAGTACATGGTTGGTCTGAAAAATGTTACCAATTTCCAACAAAACACAACTTTAAAAATCAATATATTAATTCTGTGGTTAGCAAGAACTTATGAAGAATTGAAAACAAACATAGCAAGAATAGCCAGAGAGAATAAGAAAGAAAAGGCATATATATAAGGGCACACTTTCTTGGCAAATAAAGATCTTCCAGCCAAGAAAGAATAATATTTCCATTAAAAGTTAATATACCTTCATTTTAAAAAATGCTCTTAAAGCCCTAGTCACACATGAATAGAAACCCAGTTGCCAAATTCTGTAGAAGGCAACTACATGCCTTGGGAAAAGAAAGTGGTAATCTAGAAATGTTCAGAAGTTTTCCATATTCCATTTAAAAAGCCTTCTATCTGATCATTTTAGATAGACCTTTTTATTACAAGATTGTGATTTTGTGAAGATAATATGGAAATCCTGGTTACATTTCACTCTCTTAAAATTATTCTCAATTCTACAGGGGGAGGTCAAACTGAAATATTTAATCAGATTTCACCTTTTTCTGCCCCTAAAATCTCCTCTTCCATATGCTGCTAATGCAAGGTTCCATCTATTCCACTAACATGTTAAAACCTATTGTAATGATATAGCTTTGTATATATATATTGTAATGATACACCTTATGAAGAAAATATACCTTTTTTTCTCCCTAAATCTCAGTCTTTGCAATAAGGAGACATGATGCATATTTTTCTATTGTGTGAGAATTTGTACATTTCATAGCTCATCCTCTCAAAACAACTGCTTGTATTTTTAGCAGGAAATGACCACGAATATTTCTTGATATTTAATATTGAAAACAAAGTTTTAAAAACATAATCAACAAATACCTGTCTGATCCACCGCAAACACCCGTTGGAGAAGGGGGAAATGTAATCCATTATTTACATGGTATGCTCATGTAGTCATCAGAATCTGGTAGCTTAAACAAATATAAGATGATATAAAATTTTTTTGTTGTGTATTATGAAAATATTGGACAAGGAGAAAGAAAACTACACATGTGAAATAGCGAGTAAAGTGAATTTTGTTACTCAATTGACATTTAGGAAAACAGATGGTATTAGAAATGCAGCATACTATTTTAAAAGTTCCAGGTCTCTGAAAGCATTCTGATTTGAATTATATTATGATGAACCATTTGAAAAGTGAAGAATTCATAAGTTTCTACCTGTCTTGACTAACTTTGAATCTCCCCGGAATCTATCAATTCGGGAGCTAGTAACAATTACAGCAATGCTACACTGCTGGCAAATGAATGATACTCAGAGGATAACTGAAGACATTTTTGTCATTAACCAAAATATCTGTTTCTTCTAGTGTATAATTTCACACCTGGGAGTGGCCTATGTACTCACGGATGCCTACAGTTAAATGGTCTGCTGGGACCCACAGGGAGGAAAGAATAGTTAATGAATGCTGTGGCTGCTATTTTTATTTCCTTGCTCTTTGCCAATGACTCATTTCAACAAATCTTTGAACACATGGTGGGATTTGTCAAGTCTCATTTTGAAATAAAAGAGAATAAGTTGAGATGTGCTTCAAAATAGTTTACTAAAAACCAAAATATGAACCTTTCAGAAATAGTGCCATATTGACATTAACAGCCTCCAACATCACTTATGTTCATTAACTATTGGATTCCAAATGTAACAATACATAGGACACAGTCCTTGCCCTGAGTATTGTGATTTATATTTTTCTGATGTAATCATTTAGTTACTTAAACAAAACACAGGACATAGAATATCAGCCCCAAATCATGAAACTACTGTTTCATAGGCAAATTTCTGGCTTTGGGTTAGAGAGTGATATCTGACTGAACTGGAACTAGTGAGACACACACACACACACACACATGCACGCACATGCACGAGACACGGTTAACGTCCATATTTCTATTTTCTCCAGTTTACACTCAAATATCATCAAGTCTAGGATTTGGGTTCTTGTGCCCAAATTTAAGAACTGGAATGATCCTCAACACCTCCTATTTTAAATTTACTACTATTAACAGGAGCAAACACAAATGCATAAAGTTTACTTTGTGTCAGACACTGCTCTAAGCACTTTACATATATATTACACATTTAATATTTTAACAACCCAATGAGATAGTACTATTATTCATTTTTACAGATAAGGTCTGTTCTAAGGCAATCAGTCCCTTCCATCCTTAATTTAATTAATTTATTCCTTTGACAAGTATTTACTGAGAACCTATTTTATGCACTGAGTGCACAACAACAAATATATGCATTCTCTTTCTTCACAGAGTATAGAATCTAGTGGGAGAGAGTAAAGGAAACCAAGAGCCACAGGATAATAAGTTCTGCTTAGATGTAAGCAGAGAAGTTACTAAAACTGTTAAGAGGGCCCTCTAAAGGAGACCCATGAAGTTTTAGAAAACTTTAATCTAAATCTGAAGCACCAAGGAGGAATTAATTAGAGGAAGTGGTTGGTATATGAGAGGCAAAGAGTGCGTGGACAGTGGTGGTTGGAATAGTCATTGTAGGCAGAGAGAGAAAAATTTGTACAGAGGACATATTTAATTATACTGAAACAAATTTTGACTTGTTCCAAATTGTAATTTTGATGAAATTTTAATGCAAGGCTGTTTAAGAGTAGGGTGGTCACCCAGGTATCTAGAAAGCCTAGATGATTGACCCCCAGCTCCACCTCAAAAAAAAAAGCATATTTGTCCATTACTTGTCCAGTTCACTATAAACTGCATGATGCAATGAAAATTATTTCTAAGTAAGAAATGGTAAACATAAAGAAGATGGTTAGTTTGATAAATGAGCATATACCCAGGAAATAGAGTTCTTGGAGAAAGAAGGAAAATAAGAGCATCATTCAGATTTTCAACTGAGGGGTTATAAAGGTCATGAAAGTTAACATTCTTGAAGATTGTTTTTGATGATAAATTACCTTCTCCAACTTGTTAATGGTTTAGAGTTTAACTTGCTCTAGTATCACCAGTATAGTGATACTTTTCCTGTCTCTTGCTATTAAAAGACCTGTGGATATGCTGCAATGGTTTAATACAGCATATTTTTTAATACTTATTTACATAAAGTTTTTATACTTCTATTACTCCATGACCAGAAATGTCTTTACATTGAGTACATACAAAAACTCATGTCGCCTAGAAGTTTAGAAGCACTGGCTTTCTAAGCATAGGCTTTACTTTGTCCAATTCCAGTAGACTAATAGCAACCCTGCAGACCTATAAGGAAACCACCACCAAAGCTCTTCATAATTTCTTCTTTGGCTTCCTAGGCTTCCCATGGCTGGTGTCAGTTCCAGGCCATAGTACATTTTAGCTTACTCAGGCATCCCTACTTCAAAAAACACATTTTAAATCTATCCCAGTGGCTCTTTTGAAGCCCTGTCACTAATCGCGGAGGGCAGCCCATATGGAGATTTGGAGTACACGTACAGGTCTCTGAAGAAACCTCTCCACCTTCGTGACTCTCTCATATTCTAGAAGTCAATAAATGGGTTCCAGTGCCATGGAACAGGTTTCTCTTCACTCGTTTTGTAAAAGATGTAGGGAATTCTCTTTGTAATCAGAGAGACCTTGACTGATTAATTCTGGCAGGGCATGCTGATCCCGACACACTAGCCCTCTCTAAAAACCACAAACAAAGCTCTTTGTCATACCTACTCTAACTTACATTTATTTTTGTGTGTTGACTTTATTTCCTTGGTGGCACAGTCAAAACTAAGGCTAGACAATTCCCATTCTAAAAATCTTACTATATAACAGTTTAAGTAGGAATCATATTTAAATATTCCTTTCAGAATTCTCCTTTAGTGTGTATTTCTCAGGAACTATTAGATCATTTTTTTTTAATTGGGCAAATTATTTAGAAACTATTCTCTGTAAATCAGCATTGAGTTCTAGACCCTTTTTCTTTATACCTGTGAGACTCAAAGAAATGCCAAATGCAATTGTTTCCAGTCAACTGAATAGGAAATTCATGAAGGGGAAATATGTTTACTAGACTAATAGAAAAGTTCTATGTCCTCCTGTCATAACTTTGCTAAGATAAGTCTATAAAATTGCTATTGAAGAATTACCCATGTCATTCAGTGTAACTAAGTTACATAGCACTGATTTTGAAATTGTTAAAAAAACAGGAAAACCACAGCCAAAAGAATACTTAATATTGTCACAAATGAAATATAATCGTGGTAATATTTAAGTAGAAAACTTTTTCTTAGCATGAAGCCAATTTAAAAAATAGGGTTCTTTCTTATACAAATTCACAATCTTTATTGAAACCCTTGAAGGAGATAGTTTTGGAACTCATAGTTTTCTGATTTATAAGGTAAGAAGGGCAAATACCATACATTATATAACTCTCCAGAGAAGTTTGGTATGTTACTCTGTAATAAATCATAAATAATATTAGTGCAATAAAATGTATAAATAATCACAATAAGTGGAGTAAAAACCAAAAGTAGTCTCATGTAATTTTGTTTCAAGGTTGGCAATGAAATGAGTTTCAAAATCTTTGATTAGAAGAGACATTTGTTATGTAGTATTAATGTAAAAGTAGCTAACTGCTACACATAGGTATTGCCTGCCACAGAAGGAAAACACAAATCATAAAGAAAAACATGTAAATGGAGAGCTAGAGTACAAAATGGAAAAGCAAAATAAATCTTCTATTTGACACAAGAGGGCTTAGATAAAACACCTCCAAAATTATGGGTGAGACAAAGCATGTGCACACTATAATTGCCCTCCTGGCTATGTTTTAAATTTTTGTGAACTCTTCTCTTTTCAGTGATTTTGAAAATTGGCATGAAGCTAAATTTAAAAATGATGACTTTTGAGATTTTTTTTTAACAATAATGAAACATGACAGTATAAATTCCTTACTTCAATAAGCTTTCACTAGTTGGAAAAGGCAATGTTAGGATTTCTTCCTGACAACAAAATAATCTGTAACAAGGTTTATGAATTTCCTTTAGGTAGTTTATCAGTGAGAAAATTTTGGAGTTAGTGGAGTTGGCCCTTTGGAGTTCCTGAAAATCCTCTTATAGATTTATTTTATTTTAAATCACTAACTTGTTCACTTTTTGAAAGGGTTTTTCTAATTTACATAAATGTTCATGGATTGAGTGAATAAGTGAACAAATAAACTAAACTAATGAGCATCATCCAGGAGAGTTGATCCTTGAAGTACCTTTGAATGTAGGAGAATGGAGACAAGGAGGATCCAACTCTACAAACCAATACATAGTAATAAAAAGTTTATGAAAACGGGAATTTCTTTATTTCCCCACTGAAACTATTACTAAGGCTACTGTAGCTTTAACATAATTTTGACAAGAACCAGCTAACGCTATGTTTAGTCACCAATGCATGGAAACTATAAACTGTGTGTAGGAGAACAGTATCTAACTAAAATGTGGTTACAAAAACAGATTTGTTGGAAACCAAAATTCTAGGTCCCCAGGAAGTTTGTTGTAAAATTTCTACATTTAAACCTTACATCATGTAATTCATTCATTGTTTTACCAGGTTTTAAGAAAACATCTCTTATTTTTCGATCTTGCTAAAAGAAAGGATTCTGTTACATTTTTAGGACACCCAAACAATCCTAAAGAACAACTCCTATATACACTGGTATATGAAAAATGCATGTGTAGAGCTTAGAGAACATTTTTAGAAGAGCAGAAGTCATCAGTGAACACAATATTTTTGCCTTTTCTTTTTTGAATAATTTACAATATTTCTCATTTGGTATCATACCTAAAAATTGTCTTTGGCCAAGTTTACATCTTTCAAAATAAGGTCTGATGAAGAAATCCAAAATAAAAAAAAAATGCAAGTACTACTCAATCTTATAAAATTTTTTTTTTTTTTAAGATTTTTTATTTATTTATTTGTCAGAGCACAAGCAGGGGGAGCAGTAGAGGGAGAGGGAGAAGCAGGCTCCTCACTGAGCAAGGAGCCCGATGTGGGACTTGATCCCAGGACCCTGGGATCATGACCTGAGCCGAAGGCAGACGCTCAACAACTGAGCCACCCAGGCGTCCCTCAATCTTATAAAATTTTTAATGTAGGCCTGTCACAAAAAGAATACTTCCCTATTTAGTGATAATGCATCTTTCTTTTTCTCTCTTTTGGTAGAAAGTCTTAGTAGAAATACTGGCGTTTATTATTTTTTTATTGTTAATGGATATTTAGTCTATAAACAGCTTTTGCATATTTTTTACTTGTTCTAAGTATCATATAGTGAAATTACATTTGCAATTTTTCATTCTACTTCTATCAGTGTTGAGGACCTTACTGAGTTTGTTAATGTGTTAAATATTACAAACACAATTTTCATAGTAGTTAATAAAATAGGAATTTTATTGATATAACCATTCTTTTTTTAATGTCAAGAAGTTGTTTTTTATGAAGCTATTATACTATATTATGGCTTTTTCTCACTGTAATAGAAATATACTTTCATAAAAGAATGTAATAAAGCAAATAAAATCAGTCATAATTCTACTCACACACAGCTACTCTTAATATTTTGAAGTATTATAAATGTGCATATAATCATCATGTTTGTAATTTCTTTTTTTAAATTTTTTAAAGATTTTATTTATTTATTTGAGAGAAAGAGTGAGTGAGTGAGAGAGAGAGAACGTACAAGTAGGGAGAGAGGGAGAAGCAGACACCCGACTGAGCAGGGAGCCCGATGTGGGGCTCGATCCCAGGACCCTGGGATCATGACCTGAGCAAAAGGCAGACGCTTAACTGACTGAGCCACCCAGGTGCCCCTATGTTTGTAATTTGTTATACAAAATTGGGGAGATTGGTATTCTTTAACATTGCTGACATGTCTGATTTGGATGTTCACTCTATCTCTTCAAATTGTGTTTTTTGCCTTTTGGTATGCCTTCTAATTTTTTCTTGCTTGCTAGACATGATGTATTGGGTAAAAGGAACTGCTGTAAATAGGTCTTTAGTAATGCAGTGGTGAGGTGTGGGGTCAGGGGAAGTATTTTATAGTCCTATAATTAGGTCTCAGTCTTTTAGTGAGCCTGTGCCTCTAAATTATGAACTTCACAAGTGTTTCTCAGTTTTTTCCCTCCTCCTTAAGTGGGGAGAGATGGCTAGAGTAACTTGGGGTTGGGTGTTTCTATTCCCCTAGTTCAGTTAGGCTCTGATAATACCCCAGCAGGTTAGTCCCTAGTTAACTGATTTCCCCTGAAGGCAGGACTCATTAAAAGAGTGCTCAGGCATATTTCAAAATGGCTCCTTTTCCTCTACTTCCAGAAGCATAAGGGGATTTTTTTTTTCTTGTATATTTACTGTGTGAACCTGGTTGAGCTCATAGAGGTAAGTCTCATAAAACTGTGAGGACCTCTCATGGCTGGGTCCCCTAGACTTTGTCACTCTGAATTGCCCACACTGAGCCTCCAATAAATCCATCAATACAGTGCAGGTTTTTCTACCTGGGCACCAGTTCCCATGAGTTTCTGTTCTAGTAAGCCAGTATTCTTCAAAACAGTGGTTTGTCATGTGTGCTCCCCTCTCTTACAGATCCAGGAGGAGTTGTTCATTTTTCAGTCAGTTCAACTTTTTACTTGTTGTTAGGGTAGAGTGGCCAGTTCCAAGTTCCTCACATGTGGACCAGGTGGCATTCTTTTTAAACTTTGAGTTTATGAAGAGTTGTAGTAATCACATTTTTCTGGAATTTCTTAAAGTATTTGAAGCCACTAAAATTGGTTTTTTCAAAATTACATTTCTATTAATCCATAATAATTTTATCTCTAATTTACACAATTAAGACAATTAAAAAAACCCTAAGAATGTACAAAGGGTCATGTATATAAGGGAGTCCACAAATACAGGCAGAGAGGAGAGAGAGAGAATTAAACATTGATTATCATTTAAAGAAACAGTAGTAGATGTTCTTGAAACATTAACTCAACAATCATTGAATTTAGAACTAGAGGAAATTAGAAATAATCTACATTAACAATTTACTGCACATAAGTTAAGTGATTTATCCACAGTTAATAAGAAATTAGTGGCAGATTTGAAAAGAAACCCAACTCTGTTGCTGGCCACTCATTTTCTTTGACCGGCTGTCTTTCTCTTCTGTCTGTCAGGCAATGATGTTAGGATCTCTAGAGTCAGACAGGGTCCCTACAAAGGCTGCTATATACAACCATATATATGCTTAAAATCATAGTAAAAATACTCAAAATAAAAATACTCTACTCATAATAAAAATAACTTCTTTGATGCCAGAAAATTCCATGTTGCAACCAAGCAGGGAATTCTGCACCTGTGACTGATAAAAAGTAGTATGTATGTGCATGGGTGTGTGTGTGTGTGTGTGTGTGTGTGTGTGTGTGTGTGTGAGAATTCATGTGCCCACACACCTACACTAAATGTCTTTTATCTTGTCATCTACATCTACTCTTTATTCTTTTCCATGTTGGTCTTTATCCTGGGAGGCTGACCTATATTAAGTAGATCAATGAGCTCCCATGCCTCTGGCTTCCACTTGGTTTACCCAATGGGTAGTCCCAGTAGGAGCTCAAAAAGAGAGTAAGGTTATAGTATGTATTCCCCTAGTTCAAGTGGACTCTGTCTTCCGAGGAAAGATTTTCGCTCCTATCACGGTGACCTCTATACAACTCAGAGTAAATCAATATTTATATGAATGTGTGTGTAGTTGCCCAGCTCAAATGTAATAACCCAAAGTGGTACTGGAAAGGAAAAAAAAATAAAAATTCAAACACAAAAGAATAAGAACATAAGAGTAAATGAAATTCAGCAATATATATTATGAAACACAAGTTCTAGACATCTTTTATCCGCTATTATACAAAATTAAATTTTTTTCTCATGATAGAAAGCAGAATATCTTCTTGTGGTGAGACCTAGCCTTAATGTGTCAGTTTGAGTCTTTCATACTATAACAGCTAATACCTAGACAATGAGGTAGCATTTTAATGTTTACCCTTGTTCTCAACACTTTATTGTATTCAGCAAATGATCTCCTTCTAAAACCTCTATGATCATGTATCTTCGTTCCTATAAGATTTTTATTAATTCATATTTGCCTAGTGAATGTAGTCAGATATCCTTATCCTTGAATACAAATCTATCCTCAATCTGACCCTCATATATACTTTCCAACCTTATTTTGCAAAATTTCAATTGAAAGACTTATTTTCAGGTGATTGACTTATTTCTCATAACCCCACTAATATATACCCTCTGTTTTTGCTCATAATGCTTCTGAAATTTTTTCCTCTTCCCTTTTCACAAGAATGTTCTGTTATATAAATCTCATTTGATTATTTAACTATACACAGGTATTTTCTTTCCTTTTCAAGCTCCTAGAGGGCAAGTGTCACATCCAAACCTACTTGTGGTCACAAAGCTAATCAGAAAGGAGTGTTACTTTGTAATTTGATTTTATAGTAAACAAATAGTTTAGAAATTATCTCATCTCTTACATATAGTGAAAATGGCCTAGAACAGTTTGATAGTTTGGCTGGGTATGACCTAAAGCCATTAAGCTGTAAATGTATAAAATAAATAGTTGTTCAGGGCCTATCATGTACTAGACACAATGTGACATGTGGAGCTAACAAGGTTGGTAGCGTGGAGGAGTGATGAAGGCCATCCGGCCCCTAAATGTGTAGGTCAACCCCTAAGAAATAGGTGAGTCAATGTTGGGGGTGGGTAACACCATTGAAAATATTATACAGAGTTTTCTCATTTTGCAACTTACAGAGGAAAAACCTGTGGAATTCAGCACAATGTGGGCACTGTGTATTTTTTAGATAGAAAGAAGGAAATACATTGTAACCCTGGGAATTGTCTCCTTATTTTCTTGTCAGAGTCCATTTGTAAAACGATAGTGACTTTACATCATATTGAATACATTCCTTTTATAGGGTAAGTTCCAGATAAAGTATTGTATTCTTTTGGCTGAGACTTTTTTTTAAAGGCAATTTAGTGGCTATAGAATAGTTTATTTGCAAAAAACAAAAACAAAAAACCCTAACCAAACAAAAAAAAAAAAAAAAGAAAGAAAGAAAAAAAGAAAGAAATCATGAAAACTATAAAAAGGGAAATGATTATAGGACAAGACAAAAGTAATGATAAAATAAAGGTTTTCAAGTGTTAGGTGTCAGGTAAGAGGGAGACGGCCATATAGAATAGGATATTACAGATGGTATAATATCTGGACACTTCTTAACTGACACATAAAAGCCGCAGTGGGAGGGAGGAGTAGGAAATAAAATGAGCCTCATACTCCACGATAATTTCCCAGTTGTTACTAGGAAAGAGATAAATGGAGTTCCTCAAGCCAATGGATTTACTAAAGAGAGGAAATAAATGATTAACAAGGGAGCTACAAGGAAGTCATCTACTAGGAGTACATGGTTGCCTGGCCTCAAGCCTTACAGGATTCTTGTTTTTAGGAAAGTAGGGAGCCCTCCACTTAGTTTCCATTAGGGTCCTGGATTTTTATAATGCTATTCACAGGCCCAAAGACCATAAGCAATCTGTAAAACCTTTGTTTTAAAAGTATTCAGAGCTTTTCATTACATGCTTGATAATTAAATCTTTTATAATCCTGTACTGTCCTCTTCAGTTTAGTGGCTAATGATTCTGCTCCCTATTCCAGTGTGTGGAGATTTTTTCCACACCAGCAAGCAATTCTCGACCACCAGCTGGGTGTCCTACAATACAATGCAATTTTGATACTATCTACCTAGCAAGAGCTTTAGATCTCACAGGTTAAAGGTTCAAGACTATCCCCAGTTTAGAGGCCAGTTGAAATTCCAGGTTGTCACCTATACTTCTAACTAACCAGCTATAGATGGAAAGTTCCAACAATCTCTTGGGTTTGATTAATTTGCTAGAGCTGCTCACAGAACGCAGAGAAACATATTACCTATTAGATTTCTGGTTTATTTTAAAAAGCTGTAAGTCAAGAACAGCCAGATGAACTGCATAGGGCAAAGTATGGGGAAAAGGCATGGGGCTTCCATGCTATCTTCCAGTATACCACCACCAGTCTCCATATGGCCACCAACCCACCAGCTCTCCTGGACCCTGTTCTTTTAAGTTGATATGGAGACTTCATTACACAGGCATGATTGATCAAATCATTGGCCATTGGTGATTGAATACAATTTCCAGCCCTTGTCCCCTTACCAGAGGTTAGGGGTGGGACTGAAAGTTCCAAACCTCTAACCACATGGTTGGTTCTCCAGGCAGCCAGCTCCCCCATCCTCAGGTGGTTTCCAAAAGTCACCTTGTTAACATAACAAGAAACACTTTTATTGCTGTCATCACAGGATGATGCCAATGGTTTTAGGAGCTCTTTGCCAGAAATGGAGATGAAAGCCAAATATATATATATATTTATTATAAATCACAATATTATAGTGTCTAAAATGTATATTTATCTCTTGAGATCTAGCTTCTTGAGATTCATAGCTTTCTTAGTGGAATCAAATAAAGATGATAAAATCTACATTTATAATAAGGTTTTGTTGTGCTGAGCACTGGGTGCTGTATGGAAGTGTTGAATCAATAATTGTATGCCTGAAACTAACATTAGACTGTATGTTAACAAACTGGGATTTAAATAAGAAGTTTAAAAAATTTTTTAAAAGAAATTGAAAAAAAAAGAAGAAAGTTTATTTCAGTGGATTCCTGGATGATCCAGAAGTACAGCTTATGCTTCTCTACTACAAGATGTTATAATGGTCCAATCCATCCAAGATAGTTGTTTTAATTTTAAAGCCAGGGACCTAGAACTCCTCTGATAGGCAGTGTGATGTGATGGTGAACACAGTTTGAGAATTGGTGCAACCACTATGGAAAACAGGGTTGTTGTTGTTGTTGTTGTTGTTTCTTTTCTAAGTATCTCTTCCCCTAGAATCATAAGGAGAAAACTTATAGCATTCATTGCAACATATTGCAAATCATATCAATGAACTACCAGTAAAAGACCCTAAAAGATAGTTGTCTAGGAGCAAACTACAGTGGTCATGAGAATTTCCAGGAGCCAACTTTTATAGAAGGACTATGAAATATTCTTATATAAAAAGACATTCATGGGCTTTGAAACCAAACAAACTTGGAATCAAATTAGAATTCTGATCTGTGGTCTACATACTGTTTTAGAATCATTTCAGTGGAAATTGATAGAAGTTCGACTTCTTACAGCATAAGTATTAGGGTATCGATTGAAAAGATACTGAGATTCCTTGCAGAGTTGAAGGAAGAAGTGACAGAATGTGGCCAGACCATGGGACTATAGGGACCAATACATGGTACTCAATACCAACAGCACTCTCTTTTATCTACACCTTTAATTCTCTTTCATTTCCTCCAGCCTTCATCCCCCCCATATGGCACTGACTGGGCTGCTCTCAGCTCTAAGCTGCACCCTTAACCTCATCTCCTTAAATTTTCACACTAGCTCCAGCAGAAAATCCAGAAAAATAAATAGTTGTACCAGCTTGGCCCTAATTCTCTTTCCAATCCAACTACCCAATCACTGTAAACATGGGGTTTCTTTTTTCAAAGAGAACAGGTCTGTCACGGAAAGAAACAATTTGTGAGGATTGTGCCAAGTAAAATCAATAGCTAACACAGGGTCTTATTTTATTTTTACATGAAAAATTAGATGCTTTTATCCAACACATAGGTTTATAATAAGGATAAATTAAATCATGTATGGGAAGAACCTGGGGTACTCTGGGGGTTGAATAACTATTACCTTTACACCTCTTTCCCCTTCTCATTGTCCTGGACAGCTGCTGCCTAAGACAAAGGATCATTAGAAGAGAAAGAGAAGGCGAGGAAAATTTGCTATTGTACTTCTCTACCTTATTTTTCTGCCATGTGTTCTAAACAATTTACAAATCACCTATGAAAGTGGAAATAGACCAAGATGATACTCCTCTCAGGAGTTTTACTTCATGCTTTCTTGTCTGCGTTTTTATTGCATTTTATATTTTGCCCAATTATAAGATTATAGTTTCATCACAACACATTATAGTTATTTGTTTGCATTTCTTTATTCCGTGGTAAACAGATAGGTAGTAGGAAGCATGTTTTATTCATGCACTAATCCCCATTAGAGATACACATGGTAAGTACTCAAAAATGAATAAATGAATGAGTTCCAGACGCATGGGATTTATCCTGTGATTATGTATTTATTACACTGTTTATAGTAGATGCATAACAATCACCACAATTTTAAAGGTGATGTGTCACTTATTAAGAGATTACTATATGACGCACATTACTAATTTCTTTTCATACTTTGTTTCATTTAATTCTCATAACCCTATAAGGCATATAGTATTATTTCTGCCCACCCTTTCCTACTTCTACCCTATTCTTTAATTTTTCAAATACAAAAGCTTAGAATTAAAAAGGTCAAGTGATATTTCTTCAGTACCAACTTAGAAAGAATCAGAGTAAAAATTCTGGAATATTTTTCAGTATAACATTTGAATGTCATATACTTCACATAGGGAAATATATAAATAGAAAATAGTGTATGCTGCTGGGGGCTCTGTTGAGGAACATCATCTGTAGTTCATTGATCTGAGAGCATTCTTCCCTGGGAAGGATTTGCTAGATACCTGAGGGATATAAAGTGATTGTTGTGTTATTGCCATGTTTCTCCCTTGTTTTCCTGTTTTGTTTTGTTTTCATTTTTTACTGAAATATACACCTTTATATGAAAGCACTTTCCACCTGATCCTTTAACTTTGTCCTAAGAAGCACTTTAAAACTTATGTAGCCCATCTTGTAATATTTATCTCAGAGAACTTGCAATTCAACACATGGCTGAGGAAAATGGTGAAGTTAGCCTTAAGAGCAGAATTGTTACCAATCACAGGGAAATAATTCTGAATTTATGAGCCACTCTCACCCATAGCAAATGATGTTCTCATTCCTTCTCAGATACAATAATGTCCTGATATAGACTTCCACAAACTCAATTCATTGCACATGTTTCTATTTGTAGTAGGGAACATTCTTTCTCAAAGATGAGGATGTCTGAACGCTAATCCAGGATATTACTTCCAAGTAGGAAGATACATAGATAAGAATTTTTTTTTTTTTTCATCAGAGCTTTTACTCAGTAATCCCAGAATGAGAATGGTTTGGGAAGAACACATCCCTCAACATCAGAGAGCACCAGTAATCTCTAGATTGACACTCTGGAGCACAGAATGGGTTTTGTTTGTTTGTGCTGTTTTGGTTTTATTTGATTTCTTTCACTTTTCCAATGAGTGGATTCTATCTTGGGCTGCATTTGATTCAATGACAAAGTTTCTTCTCTGCATCTTATTTTTCTAAAATGGTTGAATCCTATCTGTTCACCTTCTCTTCTCAGTTCAGACAACGCTATGCTGGTGCTGTATTTTGGCACTTTTACCATGGCTCACAGTAAAAATGCATTTTGCATTTACATATGTCCATACTCTAGATAAATACAACTCCAGTGGAACGAACTTCCACTTAATAAGCCTTCCCATGACTAGGTGGGATATATTCAGGTATTTTCTATCTTGTCCTACTTTCTTCTATCCTTTTCAAATATTATAAAACAAATTATGACCACTAAAGTGGTTCCATGATCTATTAAAAGCTCTTGGCCCTACCAAAGCAACCTTGAAAAAGAAAAGCAAAGCTAGAGGCACCACATTTGCAGACTTCAAGTATACTACAGAGCTGTAGTAATCAAAACGGTATAGTACTGGCACAACAATAGATACATAGATTAATAGAACAGAACAAAAGACCCAGAAATGAATCCACAGCTATGTGATCAATCAATCTTCAACAAACAGGAAACAATATCCAATGGGAAAAAGACAGTCTCTTCAACAAATGGTGCTGGGAAAACTGGACAGCCACATGCTAAAGAATGAAGCTGGACCACTTTCTTACACCATACACAAAATGTAAATTCAGAATGGAGTAAAGACCTAAATATAAGATATGAAACCATTAAATCCTAGAGGAGAACACAGACAATAACCTCTTTGACATTGGCTGTAGCAAGTTCTTTCTAGATATGTCTCCTGAGGCAAGGGAAACAAAAGCAAAAATAAACTATTGGGATTTCATCAAAATAAAAAGCTTCTACACACTGAAGGAAACTATTAACAAAACTAAAAGGCCACCCACTGAATGGGAGAAGATATTTGCAAATGACATGTTTGATAAAAGGTTAGTATCCAAAATATATAAAAATCTGATATAACTCAACACCAAGCAACCAAACAATCCAATTAAAAAAAAACAGGCAAAAGTCATGAATAGACATTTTTCCAAAGAAGAGATACAGATGGCCAACAGACACATGAAAAGATGCTCAACATCACTCATCATCAGGGAAATCTAGAGCAAAACTGCAATGAGATATTACCTCACATCTATCAGAATAGCTAAAATCAACAAGGCAAGAAACAACAGGTCATTGGCAAGGATGTGAAGGAAGAGGAACCCTTCTGCACTGTTGACAGGAATGCAAACTGGTGCAGCCACTCTGGAAAACAGTATGGAGGTTCCTCAAGAAGTTAAAAAACAGAACTACCCTTTGATCCAGCAATCACACTACTGGGTCTTTACCCAAAGAATACAAAAATACTAAATCAAAGGGATACGTGCACCCCAATGTTTATAGCAGCATTATCTACAATAACCGAACTATAGAAACAGCCCAAGTGTCTACCAGTTAATGAATGAATAAAGAAGAAATGGTGTATATATTATATATATAATCATATATATATGCTCAATGGAATATTATATATATTATAAATATATATATATGCACAAGGGAATATTACTCAGCCATAAAAAGAATGAAATCTTGCCTTTTGCAATGATGTAGATTATGCTAAGTGAAATAAGTCAGTCAGAGGAAGACAGATACCACACGATTTCACTCATATGTGGAATTTTAGAGAAAACAAATGAGCAAGGGGGAAAAAAGAGAGACAGAGCAAACCAAGAAGTTCTTAATTATAAAGAACCAACTGATGGCTACCTGAGGGGAAGTAGGTGGGGAGATGGCATAAATAGGTGATGGGGATTAAGGAGTGCACTTGTAATGAGCACCAGGTGTTGTACTGAAGTCTTGAGTCACCAAATTCTATACCTGAAACTAATGTTACATTGTATACTGACTAACTGGAATTTTAAAGAAAAACTTAAGAAAAAATAAGTTGAGGATTAGGAGTTACACGAATCTGGTTCGATCTCCCATTTACTATATAATATAACCATGCTATTTAAGAGATCCATCCACCACCACCTCAACTGTGAAATAGTAACTAGAATAATGTCATTGTAACTGCCCAATAGAATTGTTTTGACAATTAGATGCAGAGGTATTTGAATATTAGTACAACAAGCTTCATAATTTACTTTTCAACCAGAGTCTGAAAAATAATTATGGCCTAATAACCAAAGTCATTCATTGTATATAATTAATTAATTTCTCTTTTATGTATCTTGAATGGTACTAATTACCATTATTCTTTGAGGATTGAGAAAATAATTATTCAAACACTTTTTTTTCCTTCTGTGCTTAGATGGGAAACCTCAGTCAAGCCTGTAATTCACTTATATCCAGATCACAAAAGATCCAGTATCTCTTAATCAGTGCATCTTTTCCCAGATACAGGCAGAAATCCGAGTACTTACGCTTGTCCAAAGATTCCAGGTCTCTGCCTGCTTGCTACTACTCTCATGCAGGTGCCTGCCCCAGGATATGGTGCATCATGAATTTACCAGAGAGAATGTCTTCCCTCTCACGCTAACTCACCCAAAACTAACCTCAGCTCCCAATGTTACAGCTATGTAGATTCACTCACTCAGCCACTTCACAGGGCACAAGCCTGTAAAGATAACGATTAGTTCATAATAGATTATAGAACCCATGACTTTATGGTCCCAGACCCTCTTCAGAAAAACTAGATATGTATTTGCTTTTTTAGAAAATAGAGCTTATATCTGAAGTTAGTAATTATTTTCTTCACCATGTAGAATAATGGGAATGAATTAAAATATTCAGTTTTCACTTTCTAGGAGTTTACTATCTAATGGGGGAGATAAATATGTACTGTATTACTTTCATGCAAAGATACATTTCTTTACATTTAACCTATCTATAATCTAAGTGAGTCTCACAATGTTTTAGTATTTATTTTTCCCTTAAAAAGAACTGTTATTGGATCAATGAAGTGTTTTATCATCAATTGCCTCTCAGAATCAAATTAAGAAAAGGTAATACAATACAAGAGAACATTTAGTTTGCACTGTCTAGATCTGATTTAGTTTATGAATATAATGAGAGAGACTTTGAATAATGGAAGTCATGAGAGTTGGGATATAGATACTTCTCCCCACTCTACCCTGCACACATACTATCAGCAAACAAAATTTACAATTGTGGGATATAAAGTAAGTCATTTTTGCATTGGTCTCATATTTTTCATCTATCTGAACACACCGGTAAAAAAGAATACTTCAAATCCACTTTGAAACAATGTTATAAGGATAATACTCCCCAAACGATGTTGAAGTGGTAGAGTACAAATTATTCTCAGTGAAACTCCAATTATCTGTGTTAATTAGACACAAAGCTCATCTCCATACTCTCCAACTAGCATCCCATTTCTTATGTAAGTAAGAATTTGATGCATTGAAATCCAAAACTGAAACTTGAAAATATAAGGCCAAGCCAGAGGGGGAAAATTATGATAAAAAGAAAAATTTCACTCAGTTTATACAAAAGCCTAATGCCGTCTAAAAAACGAGTTCAAAAAATTGATATTGTCACTCTTATAGAAAGATTAGCACCTAGAATTACCAACAATCATAGATTTTCCAGATCCATAGTCAAAATAGAGCCTACTCTTGTGGTTTACAAATATTTACTTCTAAGTAACATATGTTTAGATATAATTACAACTCTTTGAAAATGATGCATGAAATTATCTGTATTCTTTTACACACACATACACATACATGTTCAGAATGCTATGGAGGGATGAGGAGTTAAAACATCAAGCAACTTTAAGGAACTCTTACGAATGCATTAAAAGGAAAGCGCTAGCTTAAAGGAAAGCATGTTTTTGCTTTGTTTTTATGTGGTTCTATTCCCAATCTCTTTCAAATTTTCTGGGAGAATTCATTTCAATATGGATGATGTCCCTATTTTTTTTAATGGTGGCTCTCAGCAGGGAGCTGCCCTTGGATCCTGGAGGTCACTGCTATTTTCTGCCATGTCGCCCTTTCTAAGGATAGCTCACAACATGGCCATTTGCCTCTTCAAGGCCAGCAGGTGGCTCTTTCTTTCCAGTCTGTTAAGGTGGAGTCACATAATATAATGAAATTATGGAAGTGACATTCTATCACCTTTGCTATATTCTATTTATTAGAGGTAAGTCACAGATACTGACCACATTGAAGGAGTGGGGAATCGCAGGGGCATGACTGATGATGGGGCGGCAGGGTATGTGATTCCTCAGGGTTCAACTTAGGGTGTGTCTATCTCAGAAGTGACAACAAACACATTTGCTCCTGTTTCCTTTCATCATATTTGGGCCATAACATAAGGCAGGAGTGATGGCAACAGCAGCAGAGCTGGGACATACACACAAAGGAGATGAATCACAGCAGTATATTTTTCCGCAGGTTCCTGGATCATGGCAGGTGAAGGGTGAATAATGCATGTGGAAGCAGATGATCCAAAGGCAGATGTAAAGCTTTCTTTGTATGGATCACTTAGCCCTGAGAAGTCCGTGTGCACACGGTCTACGGTAATAGAGGCTAAAAATGAAGAAGGGGATTTAGCTGGAAACTATTCTAATTGCACCACAGAAAGTGCTGCAGATTTACTGGGATATCTGCTAAAATGAAAGATTTTACAACAGACATCTAAAACGGAATTTATCACAGTACTGAAATTCCTCAGTCAATGTCTATGCCTATAACACTTTTCAATTGCCTGTGTGAACAGAATAGGTTAGGTTGAAATAATCCCCACAAAGTAGAAACTTCTTTGTGATATATAATAAATATATATTTATATTTTACTCTCTTGTCATAACATCTGCTACAGAAAACAATCTCGAACCTGAGTCACCATTTTTATTTCATCCTTAACAGGTGCATTTGAAAAATCTGAATGTATCATGATCACAGCAAAGTTAGTATCAGTTGGAGTTTTAAGGTAGACAATTATGGCAGTAGTAACAGCCTACAGGAAATTATATTGAAGGCTTTATTCATCAGACTGGGTGAAATAGCTGTTAATACAATACTCAACATTTATTCTTAAAATGTTGACTTTCTGTGTGCTAAATACCTGTGTGCTAAATATCTGATGGTTAAGACTAAAGTTGAGACTATGTAATTTTCTCAGGCTATGCTACCAGAAGGAAGTAGAACTGGTCTTCCAATCTAGGTTTCTCTGACAAACTAGTGTTTACTACAATACCTATTATACTGTGGACCTATGAAAGATAGATGTCTTCTTCTGGGGATGCTAGAAATGAGGGAGAGGAAAAGGGATAAATATAACAAAGAAGAACTATAAGTCTTGTCTCATCAGGGGCAAAAAAGCTGGGCAGAAGGCTGAAAAATGTTTCCTTGGCATGAGAAATAACTGTTGAGAAATGTTGCACTTGAGTAGCAGGAAAATCTAAATGAAGGTAAATTAAAATTATAATATTTTTGCTTCTCAATCTTAATATTGGCAAGATTGGTGAAGCAAATACTTGTTACATGGAGTGCTATAGATTTTCCTCAATCAAGTTAAATTATAAAACCATCTCAAAGGATATTAACTTACTCATTTATTTAACATTAATAAATGCCAGACAATATGTTAAAATTGATCTAAAAGGCTATAAAGACCCAAAAAAGGGGGGGCTATAAAGACAATTCCTGTCCTCAAGTAGCTTACTGTCTAATGAGTGGGACTAGAAAAAACAGTCATGGCTATGTAAACAAGTAAATCAGAATGCAAATAATTGCAACTTCTTTTTCACCATTATCTTCAATATCATCCTGGAGTCTAGTCACCATTGTCTTTAGGTTTGACGAAGAGGAGATATATACTCTATTTCAGCGTTTATTGGAATATTGTCTGCCGTTTACAGATAGTTCCTTACCCGCAATAGTGATATTTACAAAAGTTTTCTGATAAATAATGCTAGGTCTTTGGAAATGTAGTGCATGTCCGTTGGGAGAACAAAAAATGTGTTTACATAAAACAATTGGATATCCAAACACAAATAGGCACTAAACAGAAATGTGGATAGGGGGATAAAAAATACCCTCAGGGGGTAAAAAATACCATTAGTTCATTATTCACAGGAATAGTGAGAAAACAATGTCCTTTTTGCTTGAGACCTGGGTTCTAACACTTGTGATGTTAAAATTGTGACCTTGAGAATGTTACTTATATTTGAGTCCTAATCTTTCATTTTAAAAATAATCATATTAGGGGTACCTGGGTGGCTTAGTCAGTTAAGTGTCTGCCTTCGGCTCAGGTAGTGATCCCAGGGTCCTGGGATGGAGCCCTGCGTTGGGCTCCCTGCTCGGCGGGGAGTCTGCTTCTCCCTCTCACTCTCTGCCCCTACCCCCTGCTTGTGCTCTCTCTCAAATAAATGAATAAAATCTTTAAAAAAACATTAAATAATGTTAAGGGCTACTGTAAGGATTAATGGTGACAAACTAAAATATTCATTAAGGGCTACTTTCAATATTTACATGTCATTAAAAGCTTAAGAGAACACGGGAGAACAACTGTCACCTCAAAGTTATAAGAAATACAGTTTTATTTTTCCATTTCCTTATTTTCTTTGCATTGGCTTGTGAATTGCTAGCAAATATGAAAAGAAATGTGTTTCCAGACCCCTTTCCAGATCCCTGTATATTCTATTGAATATACAGGCCTAACAAGGTGAAAAGGCTAAAACAAAACAAAAGAGGGGCACCTGGGTGGCTCAGATGGTTGAGTGTCAGACTCTTGATCAGCTCAGGTCATGATCTCAGGGTCCTGGGATTGAGCCCTGCATCAGGTTCCACACTCAGTAGGGAGTCTCCTTGAGGATTCTCTTTCCCTCTCCCTCTGTCCGCCCCCCTGACTCTCTCTCTTTCTCAAATAAATAAATAAATCTTAAAAAAAAACCAAAACAAAACATTGTGTACCTGACCTTTGCTTCTCCAAGGAACTTAAAAGGAAAGACATCCTTATGGATAAGAGATGTGATTGGAGAACATTGCATCCTCTGACTCTGGTCAGAGTGATGGATGGGTTTTTTATATTCTTTGGTTTCTTCTAGAAAGCAAGTCTCAGATTTTGATAAATATTTCTTAGAACACAATACAAAAATAAAGAGAGAATAAGACACTAAAAATCAAACCCGACACTTTCCACATATAAATTCATGGAATATAGGTGATAAATGAGCTCTGTCCTGTCAAATCTCTTCATTTTAGACATATGGTACCTGAAATTCAAGAAAACTAATTAATCATCCTAATATCAAACAGCTAGAAGAAAAGGGGCCTAAACCCAAAGATTTTATTTCTGAGCGTAGCATTCTTTTACTTATCTATTACCACAGTTTACTATTTACAAAAATTGGAAGGATAAAAAATTGGAAGGAATAGAAAAAGTGCAAAATATAAAATATTTTATAAAACATAAAAGTGTGTTTTTTTGAATAAGGTTATATTGTTTTTCTTTCTCACATGGTCCTTTTTATTACATAAATAGAAAATATCTTCTATATTTATACACTTATCTTCTTTATGCTGGGGACATGGAATATGTTGTTAAATACATTTTAATGTTCACATATGCTTTTAAATATATTTATATTTTTATTATGGAATATTTGGAACATACAAGTGAATATTTTAACAAACATCTGTATGTGTAATACTGAAATGAACACTCGAGACAGCACTACCAAATTGAAGAATTAGGATACTACCAAGACCCTGTTTCCTTTCTGCCCCTCATGTCCCCAATTTCTTCCTCTGTCTCCCTTTACTCAAGAGATAATCATTATCCCGAAGTTGGTTTATTTTTTTTATCCTTTTGCTTTTCTTCATAGATTTATATACCATGTATTTTTACTTCTTTTTAAAATCTACACAGTTATTATTTAATGTTGTATATTGTACTCCCATCTTATATTCCTTTTTACTCAATAATTTGCCTCTAAGATTCATCCACAGACGTGTTGTATGATATTTAAAATGTAAAATAGAAGCAGTAATTTCTAGACCATATATGCTAGACAAAAACATATTTTAAGACCAATATTTGTTGAGATATGAGAAATTAAAAAAATGAAATATTAAAATTATTTGCAGTGTTACATCTTCAGATTTGGTAAAATTGAAATGCTCTCATAGCAAAAAAACACTTGGAAGCTAATGCAATAAAATTGAACGTAATGTTGAAGTTAGTTTGGGACAAAAATCGTGTTTCTTTGTGTGAGTGCACCTAAAATTCAAGAACTACTACATCCTTTTTTTTTCTTAATTGGGATGAAAACATATATATGAAATTTACTCTATTCATAATTTTTTAAGTGTACAATACATTATTAACAATATGCTCATTGTTGTACAGCAGGTCTCTAGAGCTTTTTCATCTTGTGTAACTGAAACTCTGTACCCACTGCCCAGCAATTACACTTCTCCACTCCTTCTGCCCGGCCCCTGGTAACCAGCATTCTGCTTTCTGCTTGAGTTTGACTACTTTAGAAAACTCGTATAAGTGGATTCATGCAATTTTTGTTCTTCTGTGAATAGTTTATTTCACTTAATATGATGCATTCATAGTTCATTGAGATTGTAGCATATGCCAAAACGCCGTTCTTTTTTAAGGCTGAATAATATTCCCTTATATGTTTACAATACATTTTCTTTATATATTCATCTATTGATGGACACTTGAGTTGTTCTCACCTTGGTTATTATGATTAATGCTGTAGTAAACATGGGGGTGCTAATATCTCTTTCAGATCCCAGTTTCAGTTCTTTTGGATATATACCCAGAAGTGGGATGGCGTGGATCATATGAAAGTTCTATTTTTAACTTTTTCAGTCTTCTTCACACTGTTTTCATGTAGCTGTATAGGTCCTGAGGTCTCCACATCCTCACCTACTCTTGCTATAAAAAAGTCTAAGAAATTAAGAGTTGTTTGTGAGGATAGGCTAGTCATTGAAATTAACATTTCTGGTTAGTTGAAATAAGTCTTTACTTTACAATTTGTACCTTAAATAAACACATGAGAAAAAATCAACAGCCTTATACACATAGCAAACCTATGAAGCCAGGATGCGTGTGTGTGAGCACACATTGGCTGGTGCATTTATATTGGAGGTATGTTGGATTTATGTTAGCAATTAATAGTTGAGTACTTGCATTAATCTTTAACAAGTTAATAGTTATTTAACCTTATCTGTTGTAAATGATGTATTCTAATTATCTGATCTTTGAGTCTCTCCCAGATTTATACTTTTCCTCCACACAATGAAAATAAAGTTTTTCTGCATATAAATCATGATAATTCAGAACGAACAACCAATTTTAGGAATCTTTATCCACAAGGAATTTAAGTTTATTTTCTTGGAGGAAAAAAATACCTTATATTATACAGAAATTTTCTGTTAGCCTGCACACCTGTTATTCAAATTAGACTACCAGACTTCAATTTCACAACAGCTTTGAAGACTGATGTTTAGAAATGATCTGTGAGACTAGACAATATGACAGACAATTACTTGTCTTTACCTACTACATGATATGAAGGGGATTGATGCCCATAAGGTCTGAGATTAATATGAAGAGTATCAGCTCTGTCCTCAAAGTGTGAAGACTCTGGATGTAGTTAAAGAGTATGTTTAAATATTACAAGTAACAACACCACATTCAAGCATATTATACTAAGTGGAAAAATGTCAAAGCCTGTATATAATAATTTTGGAGGTTAGTATTTATCTTATCTGAATTAAAGTTGTTAAAAATGACTTTCATAAGATGTAGTAAGTATAAGTACATTGCATAGGTTCCACCACTGTAGGCAAGATAATTGAGTGCACTGCTTTTGAACACCGAATATACATGAATCCCAACACTGACTCTTAACAGGATTTGGACCATGGACCATTTATGTATCCTTTCTGAACTTTGTTTCCTAAGTTCTAAAAGGAAAATAGTAATATCGACTCCACAGGGTTGTCATGAGTATTCAATAACATAATTTATACAAATTCCACAGCACAGGTCCTGGTACATAGTAGGCACACCAATAGATTACAGTTATTTTAATCTGTCAGATAAAAATATGTAAGAGTTAAACCTTTTACAAGTCAGTTATTTTGGAAAATAATCTACACCCTAAGCTTCTTTTCTTTGGTATCTGGAAAATCACTTCAGTTTTATATTTTGATCATTAGGGCCATGAGAAATTATGAGAGATTTGAAAAATGATAAGAGCTCCTTTCCTCAAGAAACTCACAATCTGAGTTAGACTTTTATATAAGTATTCTAAAACAAAGAGCTATAATGGGGGTGTGATAGTTGGAGAGATTAATTCTGGCAGCCTGATCTAGTATAATTTTATTTTAACAACACAGAGCCAGCCAGTGGAAAGATTTCTGTGATTGATCAACTCCTGCATTAAAGGTCTGTTTTACTTACAGGAAAAATCAATATAAGAGAATTGCTGTGTTCCACTAAATATCTATAAATTCTTCAATGCATCTTATTTAAGGAGAGTCATGCATGCTACATTTGACTGCATTTGCTATTCAAAAGAATAAAAAGAAATAAGCTTAAAGAACAGATGACAGATTCATGCTCCAGTGAAATTGGGCAAAAATCTGTCTCATGAATATAATAAATTAAGAAAAATTGTACTTCGAGGACTTTCCATGTTGGAGTTGAAGCACTTAGGGTGAGGTGATGAGGCAATTTATGCTTGGTGCTGGCTAGAATGAATCAGAGTTATGTGGTTTTTGCTAAAGCTGAAATGCTTTTTATTTTTCCAAACCTGCAATATGCTACTCTTCAGAAGCAAAAGATTGTGGATTTGGGTTTTTAGAGTATCAATTAATTTCTAAGAGAGGACTAGATAACAATTTTAAAACTGTGTGACACCAGAATGCTTGAAGGTTAAAATGTGACTGTTATTTTATAAGGAAATGCTTAGCCAAGATTGTTGATTATTGAATTATTTTAAATTACCTCAGTTTCAGTCACTGTACAGCATGGGGCAAATATTGACCCTGTCTCTGAATTTTAATTTACTATCTGTGAAATGGAAATATATAAGCCCAGTTAAGTTCACAATGTTTTCTAAAAATCAGGTAACACATCCATTTAAGGGCTGGTTGCTATCTTCCTCAAAGATTATCTGGTCATTGTGTTCCTTGACTCATCTATCTTGGAGTTTCCTAGGGAGCCGTCAAGGCTCAGAGGTGGGATGGAATGAATAGTGAGCTATGTCATTCAGAAAACATATTAAGATCTTAAATGTGCTGATATTGTCCTTGAGGGTTTATGTCATTATATGTCATCAAGAATGGAAGAGGGAGAAACGGAGGGGGAGATGAACCATGAAAGACTATGGACTCTGAGAAACAAACTGAGGGTTCTAGAGGGGAGGGGGTGGGGGGATGGGTTAGCCTGGTGATGGGTATTAAAGAGGGCCCATACCGCATGGAGCACTGGGTGTTATATGCAAACAATGAATCATGGAACACTACATCAAAACTAATGATGTAATGTATGGTGATTAACATAACATAATAAAAAAAGAGTTTTCTTTCAGTCTTTAATTCAGAAATTAAATGTATATTCAGCTTTTTAATTAACCATGATTATGTTTCATTTTACTTTAGCTTTCCTATTTGCATAGTTAATTTTCCTAGTTTCATTACTGACTAGTCTAGCCTTTCCCTCTGTTAATGCCATCTCTTTATTAATCTCAATCTTTTTGTGCCCAGCTGCAAAGCTCTCTTTTATCTTGGATGACTCATTTTACTTCTTGCAGATCTGGTTTTATCCATTAACTCTGCGATTGAGTTATAATAATCTTTAGATCACTTATACATCTAAAATTCAGTGATTCCAACTTCTCTGTTTATTCTTCAATTCTCAAAATAGAAATGTATGGAAGAGTGGTGTTATAGGCTGAATTGTGCCCCCCCCCGCCCCCAACACACATGATCTCAGTACCTCACAAGGTGACTATATTTGGATTGGGGCACCTGGGTGGCTCAGTCAGTTAAGCATCTGACTCTTGGCTTCAGCTCAGGTCATGATCTGGAAGTCGTAAAATCAGCCTTGCATGGGGCTCCATGCTCACCACAAAGTCTGCTTAAGCGTCTTTCCCTCCCCTCCCCCATCTCTTGTGTCCCTCCCCTCACGAGGGCTCTCTCTCTCTAATAAGAAAGAAAGAAGGAAAGAAGGAAAGAAAGGAAGGAAGGAAGGAAGGAAGGAAGGAAGGAAGGAAGGAAGAAAGACAAAAAAAAAGAAGGTGACTGTATTTGGAGATAGGACCTTTAAAAAGGCAATTCAGTTAAAATGAGGTTATTAGGGTGGACCATAATCTAGTATGTTTGGTGTCCTTATAAGAGGAAATTTGGACACAGGTATGTACAGAGGGAATACCATGTGAAGACACAGGGAGTAGCTGGCCATCTACAAGCCAAGAGAAAATCTCAGGAGAAATCAACCCTGCAAGCACCTTGACCTTGAACTACTAGCCTCCAGACCCTTAAGAAAATTCATTTCTGTTCTTTAAGCCACTCAGTCTGTGGTATTCTATTGTGGCAACCCTAACAATTTAATATAGGCAGCATACTTCAGAAATGCTAAAAATGTATTTTTCAAACCATCTAGTGGTATAAAAATATAAAGCAGATATGTTTAATGCAGTGTTGATAACATTCATAAAACTACTGCCATCTGTTTTATTTCTTGCTCTATATTTATATAGAATAAAGTGAAGTCTGAAAATTGGAAACTGAATCCCTCCCTTTGGGATTTTTTGGACTTTTTTTCCCCCTGATTTATGTCCTCCTACTTCTACTGCAGTGCTGCTGACAAAAGAGCTGACAAAAGAGCCACCTTTCTTTGTTTTCAGGTGATTTCCCTGCTGACTGGAGAATTCTTTTATCTGCGGCCTTTGAAAAGCCTTCTATCCTTTTCTTTTTCAGCTCCACTCTCAAAGACATTTGGTTAGTGCTCCATTTTATGACCCATCTGAAGACCATGCAGCTCAGGGTTATCCTTGCTGGTAATGGTAAAAGATGGTTGGAAGTTCATATAAAATGAGACTTTGTAAAGTATGGAGGATCTCTTGCAATTTCCCTGGTTCTTAGTCTCCAGAAGAGCTGCAGTTTAATGCAAACTCTACCTCGATCATTCTGTGTGCCTATAAACCAGCTGCTTGGCTTCTCTGAGTCTCAAGGTACTTATTTGTAAAACAAGAATTTTAAAAATTCTCCAGTGGGAGTTATGATGATTAAATTAAAAAATGAAAACACTTAACTGTTTGCTTTTGATATTATATATGCTTGATAATTTTATAAAAAATAATTTCCACTCATCTTCATTCTTTAATCTGATACATTTCTAATTTATTATTTAATTTCTTCATAGTTTTTATCAGTAACTGAAATTATATCAGTTACATTTTTTAAAACCTATATATAATCTCAATCTCCCATGAAATCTCTTGAGTAGGGACTTTGTTTTGTTCTCTGCTAGATTCTTAGTAACAGGGACAGTGTTGTTTATTATGTTTTAAGTAAAACATTTTATTTATTTATTTATTTTTATTATGTTATGTTAATCGCCATACGTTACATCATTAGTTTTTGATGTAGTGTTCCATGATTCATTGTTTGCATATAACACACAGTGCTACATGCGGTATGTGCCCTCTTTAATACCCATCACCAGGCTAACCCATCCCCCCACCCCCTCCCCTCTAGAACCCTCAGTTTGTTTCTCAGAGTCCATAGTCTCTCATGGTTCATCTCCCCCTCCGATTTCCCCCCTTCATTCTTCCCTTCCTGCTAGCTTCTTCTTCTTCTTCTTTTTTTTAATATATAATGTATTATTTGTTTCAGAGCTACAGGTCTGTGACTCAACAGTCTTACACAAGTTACAGCACTCACCATAGCACATACCCTCCCCAATGTCTATCACCCAGCCACCCCATCCCTCCCACCTCCCACCACTCCAGCAACCCTCAGTTTGTTTCCTGAGATTAAGAATTCCTCAGATCAGTGAGATCATATGATACATGTCTTTCTCTGATTGACTTATTTTGCTCAGCATAATACCCTCCAGTTCCATCCACATTGTTGCAAATGGCAAGATTTCATTCCTTTTGATGGCTGCATGATATTCCATTGTGAACTATTGGGACTTCATCAAGATAAAAAGCTTTTGCACAGCAAAAGAAACAGTCAACAAAACCAAAAGACAACAGACAGAATGGGAGAAGATATTAGCAAATGACATATCAGATAAAGGGCTAGTATCCAAAATCTATAAGGAACTTATTAAACTTGACACCCAAAGAACAAATGATCCAATCAAGAAATGGGCAGAAGACATGAACAGACGTTTTTCCAAAGAAGATATCCAAATGGCCAACAGGCACATGAAAAAGTGCTCCTCATCACTTGGCATCAGGGAAATCCAAATCAAAACCTCAATAACCACCTCACACCAGTCGGAATGGCTAAAATTAACAAGTCAGGAAACGACAGATGTTGGTGGGGATGCGGAGAAAGGGGAACCCTCTTACGCTGTTGGTGGGAATGCAAGCTGGTGCAGCCACTCTGGAAAACAGTATGGAGGTTCTTCAAAAAGTTGAAAATAGAGCTACCCTATGACCCAGCAATTGCACTACTGGGTATTTACCCCAAAGATACAAATGTAGGGATCCAAAGGGGTATGTGCACCCCGATGTTTATAGCAGCAATGTCCACAATAGCCAAACTGTGGAAAGTGCCAAGATGCCCATCAACAGATGAATGGATGAAGTAAAACATTTTAAATAAAATAATAAAAATAGTTTTGTTTAATTTCAAGGATATATCTTTGAAAACTAGTTTGTTGTTTCTCTGATTATTGTTAATACAGCTAAAAGACCAGAATCTGTGCTGACCTACATTCATAAAACCAAGAATAATGAGGATCAAGAGACCCTATAATGTCTTATTCTATTTAATATCCTATCGGTACTGGTACTGTAATTATGAGCTAGCTCAAGAGTTTTCATATAGGGAAGACTTGACCTACAGAAAAGAAACTATAATGTGTTCTAGGTCTCCAGTGGCTTTTCATATATAATCATATCTAAAATCATTGAATTTTAGAGCTAGAAGGATCATGAATTCTTGTTTTCTCACTATCACCAATACTGTTAGACATTCGCATATTTATTGAACAACTTACCCTAAACTGATAATGGTAAATCAAAAAAACACTTTTTGTTGCCTTATTGAAGTTTACACTCAGAGATAGTCATTCCTTTATCTAATATACATTTACTGAATGCCTATATATATACATACATATATATATATATATTTTTTTTGAGTCCGGTATTTCTTCTAGGTGTTTGAGATATGGGGATAAAAGATGCTGTCTTTCTATGTAAAGAGCTCACAGTCTGAAGAAGTAAACCAGAGATGATTCTACCATCTAATGGAAATAATAATAAGATACACCAAGGAGTAAATTGGCAAGGCAATGAGAGGTTATGATCACAAATGACATACTAAATTAGGTGATGAATGAGCTATGTCTTTAAAGGCATGCAAACCTGAATAGAACTAAATGGAGAAAGGATATTCCAAACAAAGAAATCATCATGTGTGAAAGTACAAAGCTGAGAGTGAATATCAGGTGTTTGCTAAACTGCAAGTAGATTTGTAGGCCTTCAGAAGAGTGATGGATACTGGATGGTGTCGACAAGTGTAGACCAAATCTTGGTCTCAGTCTTGGTGCTAAGCGAATTCTGATTTTATAGTCTGTGCTATTGCAGGGTCTAAGGGAAGGCAGTTCCAAGATGAGCCACTTTGGCATGGAGATTATTCTGAGCTGAAGGCAATGGAGACCCCATAGCCTCAAGAGAAAAATTTGCCCTTCCCTTAACCAGATAGAAGAATCTAAATTGGGAGTCCTGCCCAGAATAAAGGTTATTAGCAGAAGTAACTTTTATCAGAGTAATCCATCTATATGGCAGGGCAAATATCTAATTACCAAATATCTGCTCTTCAACTTATTGCCCTGTGAATTGCATTCCATTCCTCTGAAGCCCAGACCCCTACACCTTTAGTTCAGGATGAAATATATTTATATATATATATATATAATTTTGCCTGTCTTTGGAATTTCCATGTCTATGTGGATTCTCCATATGTACACTATTAAATTTGATTTTCTCCTGCTGATCTGTTTCATGTTGATTTGATTCTTAGAAAGACCTTGAAGGGGACAGGAATTCTTGCTCCCTGACACTACAGAGACATGTAGAGTATGACACGATCAAATCAGTATTAAAAAACAAAACAAAACAAAACACCTTACCAATGTGGGGAAAAGGATAAAACAATTCATGAGATTAGAGGCAAGATAATCTAGATTTCCAAATGAGTACAAATCATTCAAAAACAAAACCACAGATAAAATAACATTTGAAATTAAAGATACATATTTGTAAAGATCACATTTGGGAAATAAATTATGAAATGTATTTCCCATATTTTCCCTTCTGTTTGTTGTTCCTTTTTATTTATCTTCAACCAATTCAGTTTGATTCCATAGACGATGTTCAAATTTTATAATTCTTCATTCAACTTTCAAATGGAAAACTTATAAATGTTGATGCCATAGTATTGATGAAAATTTGACTCAGAGAATAGGAATACTAACATGTGCCTCACCAGACTCATGGCGAATCTATCTTTAGATGCTATGGCTCCTAAATAATGATTCTTCTATTTTACTGTCAAAATATAACAAATAGAGAAACGTGTCACATTTCAAACTTTTAAACATGATTTATGGTGCATAAATTCTGTATTTGAAATAATGATAGTAATAAAGAGGCTCTGTATAGAAGTAGATCATATCTATAACTATTGAAATATTGAAAGCACCAAATAAACTTAAAATATACTAATCACCTCTCTTAAAGAGTCTCATTCCTGGAAACATTATTGATACTTCTGTTAAAAACCTAAGAAAACTACAATTACATCGTCAACATGGTAACAAACTTAAAAAAAAGTATGCAAAATAATCATCTGTATCACATAGATACTATATCAATGTACAATTTGTGTTACATAATCCAAATGGGTAAATATTGATCTATGAGTGCATTTCTAACTACTTTCATATTATGGTCTCAAGATTATCAGCCTTTACAAAGTAGGTTTTTATTAGGATGAAGGAAAAATGCTAATGAAGTTATATTTTCTATGTTGACTACATTAATATTTCAGATTTGAAAAAATTCTAGTGCAATGGTGAAGAGTAAACAAGATTATTTTATTATTTCTGTAATGTTAAGTAAGTTATTAAGCTTATCTCTTTCTCAGTACCTTCATCAGGGACAAGAGTATAATTTAAGTATATTTGGATTCCCTTTTTTTTTTAAAGATTTTATTTATTTATTTGACAGAGAGAAACACACAGAGAGAGGGAACACAATCAGGGGAGTGGGAGAGGGAGAAGCAGACTTCTGGCAGAGCAGGGAACATGATGCAGGGCTTGATCCCAGGACCATGGGATCATGACCTGAGCCGAAGGCAGACACTTAACAACTGAGCCAGCCAGGCACCCCTATTTGGATTCCTTTTTAACCATGATTACATATTAATTTCTAAAATATATAGTAATATTTAAATATTTATTGTGGTCAAAATTACATAAGGAGGTTTAAAAGAAAAAAATAGAACCTTTCCTTGAAAAAAGCTCAGACTTCCAAGGCTTTTAATTATTCATGTTTTAAAAAAGATGACTCTGGAGGTACTGTTAAAGCTGGATTAGATTTGGGATATCTAGAAGTTGAAAGACTGGAGACAAATGGGGAGACTTGGAATATACTCCTGAGGGATAATTAACATCTTTCCTAATCATATCCCCTTAAGCTACATAAACTTGTTCATCACACACAATGTGAAGAAAAGTAAGGAGAAACAGACATCAAATTTAAGAAATATTTTTTAAAACACCACAAAAGTTAAGAATAATACTCAAGAATGGCATAAGGAAAACTTTGGGCCTAGCTGAAAAACATACCAAATTCTAAACTAGTAGCAATTTGGGTCTTAGAATGAAACTGATGACAAAGTAAAGCTGTATTATTTTGGTGAATTTTTAAAAAATGATTATTTTCAGGGCATCTGGGTGGCTCAGTTGATTAAACATATGACTCTTGATTTTGGTTCAGGTCATGATCTCAGGGTCATGAGATCAAGCCCCATGTCAGGCTCCATGATCAGTGGGGAGTCTGCTTGAGATTATTTCCCTCTCCCTCCTCCTCCTCCCATTCTCTTTCTCTCCCTCTCTCTCAAATAAATAAAATAAATCTTTAAAAAAATGATTATTTTCAAATATTAGGGAGACGAGGGAAGTAATAATAAAATAAGAGCATTGTTCCCAGTCTAGGAACATGGGTAGAAAGTAGTTTCTAGTCTCCCTCAGAATTCAGAGGGAGAGTTACAGGGATAGTGGGACACAGGAGACCTCATAGGGAAAAGATAAAGAGAATAAATATCCCAGTCTCACTTTCTTCTTGTCCCTTGTGAATTCATGCTGGTACCTTATTGAATTTTGCAAGAAGCTAGATGGCAAGAATGCCTGATACTGTCCTTAACAGTCAAAATCCTGGGGCACAGAACATAGTAAGGAAGGTACATAAAATGTATTAAGGGTTAAATGGAAAACATTCAACAAAAATCACTTAGAATAGACACAGAAAGAGGATATTATCAGGAATACAGTCTTCTAGTAATTAGGGAATGTACAGATGAGCAATTGCCTACACTATATTGCACTTTTAAGATCATAGCCAGCAATAAATCAGGCTATCACTGAATTCCAAATGCCTGATACTTAGGAAATATACAATGAATGCTTCATGAATGAATTAATGGAACACTGAGTGATTCAACTTACTTTTATCTTCTAACCAATGCTCCATCTCTTTTATGACTACACTGGTATTTTGTGGACTTGGTGTTTTAGCATATTACATATATGTTTTACATATATATAATGTCGAACATATTATATATGTCTTAAAAAAATCCTGATTGAATTCTGGTGCTGTAATCTCTGCTTTCATCTCAGTACTCACCAGAAAAATAGCATTTACATAGAGTGGGACTCACATTAGAGCAGTGGGAAATAATGATCCAGAAATAGTGAGAAGGATTTTAAGAGCTACTTAACAGGTAGAATCAATAAGATTTAACAACCAATGGAATTAGGGCATAAGGGAGACATAGGAGCCCTAATGAATGTCATGTGAAAGGAGGCACAATTTGTGACTGCAAAATATGCCTCTTTGGCAAAAAGATTATCTTGAAGTGATTATTTTTTTAAGAAATAGCAGGCATAAGAAAAGCTCTGACAACTGAGTAGAAGTTACCCTTTCATAAGAGACATTTACACTTATAAGGAAAATCTCCATTTGTATGGGTCTCTCTTTCTCTCTCTCTCCCAGGAAGAGAAGGATGACTCTAAATATCTAGAAAGTTATCAATGGAAAAGGCAATGGCTTAAATCTGCATAATAACCTTACTCTTATGCACTGTGCTTTTCCTGGTAACTTCCTATAACCGCATCCCCTCCCCAATCTTCTGTCTTTAGCTGGCGATGGTATTTAAGGTGATGTGACTTTGGCCATTTCAGAGAGTTACTCAGTTTTCTTGGGTAAGTTTTCTTTCTCATGTGTCATTAAACTTTTGTTTTTCTCCTCTTTATCTGCTTTTTACTACAGAGGTTGTCTCAGCCAAGAACCTAGAAGGGTAGGGGAAAAATTATTATTCCTCCCCTACACATGGATTGTGACTTAATTAAACATTTCTGTTGGTTAATTAGAGCCCTATATTAAACAAGCCCACAAACAACAGCAGCAGCAATAAGAACACCAACAGCAAAAAATAGTTCCAATATGTTTTTAACAAAACTACTTAGTTTCAGGAAGACATTGTTGCTTCCTAAGTAGGCTGCATGAGAATGGCCATCAGAGCCCCACAGAGAAAATTGCATGACTGTAGCAAGTGTGCAGTATACAGTCATGTTATTTAAGGATGCCCAACCAATTTTGGAGCTCCTGATGGTTAACTCCTGCAAAATGATATTTGTAATACCTGGAAAAAGTGATGCACATGCTGTGATTTAAGGGACTCTGAGATGTTCTAAATACAATCTTCCCTCTGTGAATGTCTCTTGTAACATTTCTCCACTTTGGATTGTAGCAGTTACTGTCATTGTCTTATCTATCCCTTGTCAACTTAGACGAGGAGCCCCTGATGTCAAATGCAATGTATTTATTTATATCTGAATCTCCTTCAGTAATGAGCATAGAATCTAACATAATTTTCCATATATGCTTATTTGTATTCTTAAGGCAACAATTTAAATTCTGTTCTTTTCCACCTTTGAAATGGATTTTAGAAATGGCCTCCTATGTAGTGTTCCCGACCTTCATCCTTTATCATTACAATTCTCCATTATGCCATTTAATACCTCATTATCATCCCAAACACACATTTCTAGCCTCATCAACTTCTATTTGGCCCAACCAAGGCTGGTATAATCACCAATAACAATGACACTTGCTATTCTCTGAAAAATAACTCTGCACTCTTGTCTTTGCCTTTAATTATGATTTTTCAAAAGCCTAGTCTCACAGTTATTATTTTTTCCCTTCATCTATTAAAATCTTCCTAGTCCTCAGGAACTATATCAAATAAAACTCCTACAAACTTTTAATCACATAGCATGTTGGTAATAATTAGACTACAGCTTAATTCATGGGATATATTGGATGTTCAATAAATGCTGGCTGTACTAAATCGAATTGCAGTATTCATTTCATCTAGATTTGTTCAATAGTTAGGTCTTTATTTGCCACTGAGTTACAAGATGGCTGTGGTCAGGGACCAGGTCTAAATCATATTTGCATAGAGAATGATGTTGTGTATGTAACAGTTTTGAGATAAATTCTTGTTACTAAATTTACTAAATTTAAGTGTTTATTAACTACAGGGAAGGACATGTGACCCATGGCCTTCCAAAGAGTAGCAGAAACACATCTTTAGTTTAATAAAATTGGGCGTGTTGGTTTGCTCAATGAGGGAAAACTCAGAGCTTGAGGAACTAGAGGGGTGTCTTAAAGGCATGATTTGAATCTGTGTTTTAAGTTTTTCTGTGGATTGTTGCTATCAGGAAGGAAGGATAATTCTAGGATTTGATATTTTTATAATTCTAATCTAGTAGTAAAGAAGCATAAGGTAAATTTAAAACTAAAATTTGTAAAGAAACAGTAGTTACTCATATTAGAAGTGAATTATGGAGGTTTTTTGTTGGTGGTGGTGGTGGGTTTTTTTTTTTTTTTTTTTTTTGGTTTAGACAATGTTCCTGTTTTTTGTCTGTATTACCACATGATTACTTAGTAATCTTATTTTTACCATGGTCATAAGTGGCTTTATCTGATGTGGTATCTTTGGTATATTTATGTTCAACAGTAGTGCATGGTCTAGAGTGTTCACTAGACCAAGTCCTGGCTGTCAGAAGCTACTTTCCTTCTCACGAGTGAGTGGGAGGGCCAAATCCAATCCAGGCCTCTATGGAGTAGTTGGCAATAAAGGAACGTTGGGCATCACCATCTGCTGTTGCCAACATCATCATCTCCAGTAGAAATTATTAGTGTGCATGTACTGTGTGCCTAGCACTGTACACAGAGGTCTGCAATCATCATCCTGTGACATCCTCACAGCGACGCTATGGAAAGGTGTTACTAATCACGCTCACTTTACAGACCCAGAAATTACCCAGGCCAACCACATTGCTAACAATTGCACTTCTTTCCCTCAATCGTCTAATCTACTTCTTCTCTATTTTCAAATCCCAGCTCCACCAGCTGTGTAAAATATTGAAGATCTGTAATTTCTCTGAAATTTCACAAATGTCAGGAGGGTAAGTCACCTTTAAGATGTTTAGAAGATGAAGATTTGGTACACTGCATACCACAAAGCAGAGCTCAACATATTCCAACTTACTTTCTTTTCCCTCTAATACAGACTATTTGCAGTCATGCTGGGCATTTATGTTTTCTTAAATCACAACACTTCCTACCAGAACATTATAAAATTAAAATAATGAAATCAACAAATTTCAGTAATACATACTTTTTTGAGGGAATAATTTATTCAATACTTTGTCCTTCTTAAGCCTGATTCATCTAAGATAGAATTAAGGAAGGAACTTAAAAGCAAAAAGCAGACATCTCCCTGCTATCCATAAGACTGAAGTACCTACATTATCTCAGTCTTTTGGGACTATGACCCTGAGTCCACTTCTACTCTCCAGTCTCCCTCTAGAGTTTTTCTAGTCTCTTTAGAAAAGTGATATCTGTATCACTAACATACTGTTTTGAAATCAGCTGTAAAAACATATTACAACATTTCTCAAATACAAATAGCATAAGGAGGAAACTAGAGCCTAATTATTAAAAATAATTTACAGCTTTACGGGGCACCTGAGTGGCTCAGTCAGTTAAGCCTCTGTCTCTTCATTTGGCTCAGGTCAGGATCTGAGGGTCCTGAGATCTAGTTCTGCGCTCAGAGGGGAGTCAGCTTGTCCCTCTCCCTCCCCTTCTGCCCTCCTTCCCCTCCCCCTCTGCCCCTCTCCCCACATATGGGTGCTGCTTCTCTCTCTCCCTCTCTCAAATAAATAAATAAAATCTTTAAAATCATTTTTAAAAAACAGCTTTTTTAAAAAACAGCTTTTAAAAAATAAATAGTTCATGCTTGACTAAGTAAAGGGGAGAGGGAGGATATAAGCAAAATATCCCAGGTAGCCATGAGGTTGTGAGTTACCACATTTTATTAATCCTTCTAGTCCCCACAACACGTAGTACAATGCTTAACACATAGGAGTACTCGATAAAAAGAGTGGTTGCAGAGGACTTATAGCAGTTAGACGAGTAAATTGGATTTTGTTGTTCTGTATCACAGTCCCAGCTCACTGATCATCATTCAGGGTGACTTTGGGGATATTTAACTTTCTGTGCTTCGTTTTCCATACAGTATAATACTACTTGGTTTTATGTCCTGCATGCTCTGAGGGTGTCAGAGTGTTATAAAGACCAAGCTTTATTTTCAATTACATTTGTATACAATTTTAACCAAAAGCTTTTTCAATCAGTTCTTTTCAAAGAGACACATTCCCCATTTGAACCTTCCAATTTTTCGGTGAATGGCTGAGATCTCAGTATAATTCCAGGTAGCTCTTTAGGGGCAGCCTGATTTCTTTAGACAGCACAGAAACGAAGTACAGTAGATGTAATTGTAAGACATATTATCAACTAAAAAATAAAGACCTGATTTAGATACAGACTTCAATGTTTCATGACTTTTAAAATCACCTGACAGACTATAATACCATAAAACGAAATGTGTCTTTGATCATCTCATGGGGCAATGCACGGAAACATACAAAATCCCAGTATTTATAATCTCAAACTGAAGATCATGAAGACGAAACTAAACAGCAAGACGAGGCTTAGTATGTAACTGAACTTTGAAGACTCATTTAACTGAATGAACATAAGTTTTGCCATCGAGTGAAATCCCACATTATAAAGGGAGGAGGGAAAGTGAAATGGACCACACAGCTGCCATCACTGTGGCACAGAAGCCAGAAAGAATAAAGTAAAATGGAATTTCAAATGTGGTCTGGAAAGTCCTCAGAGGTTGACGGGATATTTTATGATGGCTTTTGTACTATAAATCGATCCTCATAAAAGTCTGTACCTGACTCTTACTTTGTGACTTGAGAGAGAATATGCCAATCGGCACACACGTGCTTCTAAAAGTACTTATTGTGATGAGCATTGAGTAATGATTAGAAGTGTTGAGATACTATATTGCATACCCGAAACTAGTATAACACTGTAAGCTAATTATACTGGAATTAAAAATTACAAATAAATAAATAAATAAACAAAATTTTGAAATAACAAAAAAAAATAAAAATTAGTGTTTTTAACTCATTTAAACACAAGAGGTTCTGCTGGACAGCATGGTGATTATAGTTAATATTGTCCTGTATATTTGAAAGTTTGTAAGAGAGTAGATTTTAAGTATTCTTACCACACACACACAAAATGGTAACTACATGAGGTCTCGGGTATGTTAATTAACTTGATTATGGCAATCATTTCACAATGTATATGTATATAAAACCATCACACTATACACCTTGAAAAAGTCACATTTTACAACCTAAATATACAAAATTTTTATTTGTCAATTATACCTCAATAAAACTGTGAGAACAAATAAACAACCAAACACAAGGATTAAGGATTAAGAAAAATGAGGATTATTTTTTCTTGAAGGAAAAACAGTGTTTATTTTAGAAGATAATGGAGATAGGGCAAGCAAAAGAAAAAAGTTATAATATTTATATTATATTTGCATTTGTATTTGTACATGTATTTAGAGTATATTTATATTTATGTATGTATAAGCAAATATACAAATATACGTGTATGTATAAATGTACGTATGCATACATACACATACACTACAATAACTCACTTCTTTCTTACTCAGTTAAAAACCATTTGAGTACCAGGTATTTGGTGATAATGATATTTGTGTGAGGGCACCTTTGGGTGGGATTTTGCATGAGATCCCTGTTTTGAGGCACATTTGCGTGATCTGACTTCATGAGTCATATGACCTGCAGTTTGAGTCAGATCCCTTACCTTTCTTGGTTAATACCACAAAGATCTGTAACACACATTTTTTTATTTCTAGGTTTTATGGATGAATTACAAGACATATTGAAGCAACTGCATAACTCAATCAATGGAGACTTGATATAGTGAGTATTAATGCCTTCTTTAATGCTGTCCTAATACTGCAGGTTTTCTAAGTGAGTAAATTAAAACAGAACAAAACACAGGATAGTGTCTTCAGTAAAACCTGAAAATAGGCAGTTTTAAAGATGGGGAAGCTGGTGAAGTACCATATCAACATATTTCACTACAAAAGTTTTATTTTATTATTTTATTTTATTTTTTCATTGCAAAAATCTTAAATCAGAAGAGCTTAAGATAAGCTTAGATAATGTCTTTATTGTGTAGCTTTCTCACTAGTAGCAGGTATTATAACTCTAATACAAGTCACTTACAACAGTTGGTGAACATTAATTAAGATCCTTAAAGAAATAAGTTTAGGTCATTAAACTATGTATTTGGTTTATATGCTTATATTAATATATATACGTATGTATATATATTTGTATCTACATATATGTATGTGTGTGTGTATATGTATGTGTGTGTGTGTGTATTTATATATACATATACAGTGAGTTGTGTTAAGTTGAGAGAGGCAGTTTACTAGATGGTGTGACATATAGAAAAACAAAAATAAGACTGAACTTAGATTGAAGTCAAACCTCTACAACTAATACATTATGCCTTTAGGCTTAAAAATGCAAAAGTGAAAACCAAAAATGTGTTGATCTGGGTTAAAGTCAGGCTTTGTTACCTTTTAGCTGTATGACTTCTGGAAACTTAGGTAACTTCTCAGTCTCTTCTCCAGTCCACATAGTCATTAAACACTATCCTATACATGAAAAGAATAATATAGAAGTTACTGCTCCTTGTAAAGGAGTATAATTAGCCCTTGAAAATTAATTATAGATTTCCAATTCAGTAGAATTCAGCAAATAACACAACTGGTTAAATTCTACAGGCTAAGTAAGTTAAAACTTATGTTATAAAGCGCATAATACATAGCATGTTTTAATAAGCATTTATTAAGAGAATGAATAATTCACCTTAAGAAAAGAGATAAATTAAAAGAATAGGTGTAACAAAAGCAGGGCCAAACCTGATTATGTATTCAGACATTCCCCAAATTAAATCATACTCCCCAGATGGAATTATTTACAGTGAAACCCTGACTGATGTAATTGTCTCCCAATCCTATTAGATTATGGAGAGTGGGCTCTTTGTAATTTTTTTAGATTCTCCTGAAATCATTTACCTAAGTGCAAGGACAGAAAACTTTTCCCTTCTTCCCTTCTAGATTCTTCACTGGTCTAATAATTAAATTGGTACAAGACAGATTAACAGGAGAAAAGCAAATGTAATTTTGTACCTACCGGAGTCCCAAAGATATGAGACTCCCAGAAGTGACCAAATCAGATGGCTTTAATACCTTTTAGACAAGGAAACAATACATTTGTGAAAAATTGGCAAAGCAAAGGGGTTTGGGCTTGGGGTAGCAAATTAGTGAAGAAGTGACAAGGTGTGTTTTTACAGCCTTTTTGGTCCTGAATTTGCTAACTCTGGCATAAAGAGACTTCATTTCCTGATTTCAGGGGGAAAAAGGAGGGTCAGAGTGTCTTTTATGCACTGGTAATTTCTTAAGTAACTTTCAGGATCATTAATATGTCAAAATGGCGTATTTTAGGGTGACATATTCTGCTTTCTGTCACAGACTAATGTACAGGTTCTACAAAGAGCTATTGTTCATCTGTGTTGGACTCAGTATAGTATGGAAGCTATCTGCTGAGTATTTGAGTAACAGGTGGATGTTTAAAACTTATGTACAAATCCTCTGATGCTAAAAAGTCACTTATGGATTTGAGTATCCCTGTGACTGGTGACTTATTACATTAGGTGATGATAAGTTATGGCCTTATAAGTCCCCAAGAAGAGAGGCAAAGTGGCATCAGAATTCAGGATCATCTAAAATTGCAGAAATTTTAAAACCTCACTTAGGCTCATCTTCCAAGATGTGCTTTCCTATGATCTTCTAAATTAGATGAATTTTACTTTTCTTGCTGGAAATAGATAATGGGCTAAATAATTTCAGAGTTATTTAAGGACATCTGATGTAGTAACATAGTCAGGACTCATTTTGTGCAAACGAATCTAAGAAAAGTTCATTCTGATATTTCTTGGGTTAATATGATTGATAAGGTTTGTTCTTTATGCTGTATTGTCTAGTAGAAAGTAATATGAGTTAATGTGGGGCAAATCTTTTCTTTCACTGGTAAAAACAAAGAATATCAAGTAAGTGCAAATTTTGAAGTAATGCAGGTTAATGTTGAAGGCCATTTACACCATTTTAGCAATTTAGGGAACATGAGCAAATTACTTGATCTTTTTGTGATAATTTCTTCTGAAAAAGAGAAAATTGGTAAAAATGTCTGGAATACTTGCCTTCTGCATCGAGCACATAGGATAACGACATAAATGTGCCACATAATCAAAAGTGTACACACTTGGTGTTATTTCCTCTAATACACATCTTCATCCTAGACACTAGTCATATGCCTTTGTAGAGAATGCATTTCAAATGATTGCCTTCTAAATGGCCATTAAGAAAAGCTATCATTAAAAAGATGTATTTTTTTACCATAGAGACCTACTTTTGTTTTTACTTTTATATTTTGAAATAATTATATTTTCACATCCACTAGAAAGATACTACAGAGAGGTCCTCTGTACCCATCACTCAATTTTTCACAATGGCTTTGTCTTACATAATTATCGTACAGTATCAATACTAGGAACTCGACATTGCTACAATGTGTGTGCATAGTTCTGCAGTAAGTTTTTAAAAATGGCTCCCCAAAGACATATTCAATTCCTAATCCCAAGAATCTAAAAATATTACTTTAGATTGCAAAAGAGTTAAATATTAACTAATAACGCAGAAGATGCGATGAAGTTATGGATCTTGAAAGAAGGAATTCATCCTGGATTATCCAGTTGGGTCCTAAATGATAATCACAGTAGAAGAGAGAAGCTGTGGGTGACTATGGACAAACATAGAAGAGATAGCAGTGGTGAAAAGAAGCAAAAGAGATGTGATCACAAGCCAAGAAATGCTTCTAGCCACCAGAAACTGGAAGAGGCAAGTAATGAGATTTCCCCTAGAACCTTGCTTTTAGCACAGTGGTACTGATCTGGGACTTCTGTCCTCCAGAATTTTAAAAGAATAAATTTCTGTTGTTTTAAGCCATCCCGGTTGGTGTGAATTTGTTTCTACAGCCACAGGAAACTAATACAAGCTCCATCTCATTTTAATCATATGGAGAGATTGGTATAACTACAAATGCAATCCAGATGCAGAACTATTTCATCACAGCAAAGATCTCCCTCTTGCTAACCCTTATAGTCTCTGCCTTTAAGAATCTTATATGATTTTTAAAAATACAATGTCCAGGGTTTTTATTTGTAATTAGTGAGAAGAATAGAGAAAATTACATCTAAATGTAATTTTAAACGTAAATGTAAATGAAGATGAGAGTCCCCATCTTTTCTGGAAGTAGAAGTCTCCAGAGTCTGTTGTTAACAAAGTGCGCTGTGGTTTCCCTCCCAAATAATATGCAATTCACATGTGAGTCCAATTGTATATGTCTAGTTATATCTGTTGTGAATTTTACTGTTACCCAAAGGCAGGTACACAGCTTGCAAAAGTACTCATATATTTTAATGTCTATTAAAGACATTATGTCTGCTCCGTATTTATGTTTTAAATTTAAATCTCATTAAAAGAAGACAATGGGTTAGCAAAACTGCTTCTTTTCAAAATAAAGCTTTGACTAGGAGAGGATATGCATTTGCCCCCAACAAATAACAACTTGAAAATTTAAAAAAAAGGAATGAAATTTATTTTTTTCAAAATAGAAGTCAAGGGCTGCATTTTTATAGGAAATTTGGAACAGATAAAAAATAAAAAGCATAACAACCCCAGGCCTGCAATCCCACCTCTCTGCATTAATTACTGATGTATTTTTTCTTTCTTTCTTTTTTAATTCAATTTTATTATGTTATGTTAATCACCATACAGTACATCATTAGTTTTTGATGGAGTGGTCCATGATTCATGGTTTGCCTATAACACCCAGTGCTCCAGGCAACACATGCCCTCCTGAATACCCATCCCCCATCCCCCTCCCCTCTAGAATCCTCAGTTACTTGATTATTTCTATGTGGTGAGTCTCACCAAAGGAAAGGAGCCCAGGTATGGAGTTGGCAAATGCCGTTGGTCTTAGTGTACATTTCTGGATGCTGTTCACTCCTGCTCCCTAAATCCCGCTCCCCTTTTAGAGTCTGCCTCAGATTAGTATGCCTTTTTAATCAAAACAATATTTTAAACACCCTCTTTAGAACACTGTTCTTCCAAACACTGTGCAATCAGCTGAGGGACACCTGCCTGCGACTCTAAGCCTCTGATAGTCCTTCCCAGTGAACTCGGTGTCACCTCCTGTGGAGTAAGTACTCAGGTTCCACTCCTGACAGACTGGAGAGTTCTCTTCTCCCCCAGCCCGACCCTCCCCAGCCTCTAGAGAAGCGGGACTAAACCATCGGCCTCACTGGCTGTGTTGCCCGGCCACCCGAGCGCGCGGGGCCATCGCTGGGCATCCCCTCCCTCTACAGCCAGAGAGACAGCGCACCCTCCGGCCTCGGGAGCAGCGGCGCCCAGCGATCCCGGGCAGGGCTCTCCTAGGCCGCCAGTGACATCACTGGCGAAGCGGATTCCAGGCGCCCGGCTCCTGGTTTTTAGAGTGATGTGTGTCGGTTAGTCCGTCTCTGTCGGCCGCTGAAGAGGGCCCATCGTCGGTTCCGCACCGCGGAGCGACAGGACCCGGAGGAGGAAGGAGAGCGGAGGCAGCGAGGGAAGGAGGACCGACCCCGGCAGGGGACCCGCGTGCGGTGCAGCCCCGCGCACTTCCCTCAGCCTCGCTGCTGGCGCTGTCAGGTGAGTCCCGAGCGGGAGTGACCCGAGCCAGGGGCGCTGCCCGTGTCAGGCTGGTCCTACTGCAGGCCACTTACGGGAGCTAAAGGCCCACAGTTCAGCTCTATGCATCTTCTGCCTCTACTGGAGAGTTGCTAGGATCGGGATTCTGAACTACTGGGGTCGCAAAGGCCTTTTGGAGGAAGCTTCAGGACTGCTTCCTGTGCAGGGACAAAGGATTTTTCTTACCAAAGACATGTTTCTCTCCAGTCCTAAGAGTAGTGAGCATACTGTCTACAAGTAACAGAGACCAAAGAAGTGGAATAGAGTCAAGATACAAGGAGGAAACTGTTACCAGGGAATGTCCCTGCAGCAGCCTCCTAACGCAGGTGTCTGGTTTTAGGGTATAGAGAGCCAGAGAAGGCAGACTGGTTCTGGGATACCTGAAACCTTGTACAAAAAAGAAAAAGATAGAGACAGAGAGAGAGAGGAGAGAGAGAGAGAATGAGAAAGAGAGAAAGGAAAGAAAGAACAAAGAATGCACAGAACTCTGAAATGACCTGATTTAACTTGTGGAGGAGGCTAAGTGGTGTGGAGAAAGAATGCATACATTTTCACTTTTGTGTCCTCTCACCTGAGCTAAACAAACAGCAAACAGGGCCAATTAGAGTTAGAAACACATTTAGAGTACTGATTCTCTCTCACTGACTCCAGGTGTGGTTTTTTAAAGATGTTATTTATACGTAAGAGAATACACAGATTTTAAGTGTACAGTGAGATTGAGTTTGGGCAAACATATGTAAATTAAGATACAGAGTACTTATGTACATCACTCTAGAAATTCCCTGAGTATCCCTCTTCAGGCAACACCCACTAGAATGTAAACACTTTTCTTATTTCTGCCACCATAGTTTAATTTTGTCTATTCTTTAAATTTTTATAAATAGAATCATGTAGTATATACACTTTGTGCAGTTTCATTTTGTAAAAAGTCTCAAATTCACGCATTTTCGAATCAGTAGATTGTTCCTTTTTAGCGCTGAGTGATATTCCATTATAAGAAGAAACCACAATATGTTTTATCCTTTTACTTGCTCATGGGGCATTTGAATTGTTTTCAGCCTTTGCCTTATAAAATAATGTTGCTAAGAACATTCTTGTAAATCTTTTCTCAGATATTTGGGAATCTCTCTCTCTCTCTTTCTCTCTCTCTGTAATTGCTGGGTTATAAAATAGGTATAGTTTAACATTATGAAACAGAGGCCACCTGTTTTTCAAAGTGTTTGCATCATTTTTTAGTGTGACCAGCAAGGTAAGAGCTATCTAGCTGTTCCACATCATGGACAACACTTGGAATTTTAATCTTCTTAATTTTAGCAACTCTAATCTGCAGTTTGCCTTTTCATTTTATTTATCATGCTCTTTGCAAAGCAAGTATTTTTTCATATTGGTGAAATCCACTAAATCATCTTTTAATGATTAGTGGTTTTTTCCTTATCTAACATATACTTTCATACCACAAAGTCATAAAACTACTTTGCATATTCACTCTAGAAACATCATTATTTTAGCCTTTATCTTTACATCTATGATCAACTCAAATTCATTTTTTGTATTTGGTATGAAATAGGGGTCAGGGGTTTTTTGGTTTGTGTGTTTATTTTTCCATATGGATATTCAGTAAGTAATTTCAACATTATTTGCTAAAAAAGTGATTCTTTTCCCATTGGATTGCATTGGAGTCCGTTGAAAAGCATTTCACTGTAATTGTCTGGGTCTATATCTGGCATTGTTATTTTGTTTCATTGACCTATTATCTATATTACGATAACTTGAGATTATATATTTTAAGATACTTTTACAGAACTTCTTGAAATCAAGTGGTCTCAAATTTGTTCTTTCTCAAAATGCTTGTTTTTCTAACTCCTTTGTATATCTACACATATTTTAGAATCAGTTTATTAGGTCCTGTAAAATGTCTACTGGAATTCAATTCAGATAGCAATGCATCTTAAGAAAAGTTTGAGGAGAATTGACACCTTAACAATTATAAATCCTCCAAGCAATAAGTCTGAATTATCTTTCATTTACATAGAGCTTTTAAAATTTCTCTCTGTATGGGCACCTGGGTGGCTCAGTCGGTTAAGCGTCTGCCTTCAGCTCAGGTCATGATCCCGGGGTCCTGGGATCAAGCCCCATGTTGTGCTCCCTGCTCAGCAGGGAGTCTGCTTCTCCCTCTCCCTGTCCCCCACCCCTACCCTCACTGCTAGCTGCTCCTGCTCTCTTTCGCTCTCTCTCTCTCTCAAATAAATAAAATCTTAAAAAAGTAAAATAAAATTTCTCTCTACCATGTTTTATAATTTTTAGTATATCAGACTTACACATTTTGGGTCAAATTTGATCCAATGCAATTTATGTATTTTGGTGCTATTGCAAATGGCAATACATTTTCCAGTTGTTTGTTGCCAATATTCAGAAATATAAAATCTTGAATATTTATTTTGTATCCCTCAACTTTGTGACATTTGCATAGTATTTCTACATATTTTGTTGTTGAGTCCTTAAACATGTCTTATATACACAACTATTTTATCTGGGAATAAATATGGTTGTGTGTTTTTCTTTTTAATTATTATGTGCTTTTTAATCTTTTTCTTGCCTTATTTCACTAACTTGTTTCATTTGACTAGGTTCATTAGCACATGCTGAATAGGAGTGTGAAGTGTGGACACCCTTACCTTTCCTCAATCTCAGGGAGAAATTACTTAATATTTCACCATTAAGTATTCTGATAATTATAAGGTCCCTTTACCAGACTAAGAAATAAGAAAGTCTCTTCTTTTCCTACTTTTGCTGGGACTTTTTACACATGAGTGTTAATTTTTGTCATTTATTTCATCTATTATAACTACATATTTCTTACTTATACTGTTATTATAGTGAATAACAGTTTCATATTTGATTGTTGAAACAATCGTGCATTCCTGGGATGAACTCAATTTGGTCATAATATCTTGTCATTTAGATATTGCTAGGTTTTATTTTTATTTATTTATTTATTTATTTATTTATTTATTTATTTATTTATTTAAACACAGAGACAGAGAGCGAGTGGGGGGTGGGGGAGGGGCAGAGGGAGAGGGAGATACAGAATCCCAAGCAGGCTCCATGCCCACTGTGGAACTGGTCACAGGGTTCCCATGACCCTGAGATCATGACCCGAGCCAAAATCAAGAGTGGGATGCTTAACTGACTGAGCCATCTAGGCGCCCCATTCAGTTTTATTTCTAGTGTCCTATTGGTGAATTTTGTGTTGTGTTCATGTATGGTATTGCTTTATAGTTTTCTTTTGTTGTAATATTACTTTCATGTTTTGTTACTACTTTATATTGGTCTCAGGAAATAATTTGGAAAATGATATATTTTTCTATTTTCTGAAAAAAGTTTTGTAAGATTGGTATGATTTCTTTATTAAATGTTTGATAGCATATATCAGTGAATTAATTAGTGCCTAGTTTTCTTTGAAAGAAGACTGACAATTCAATTTTTCATAGAGAGAGATATATATATAGGTTTTCTATTTTTAAAATTCATTTTAATAAGTTGTGCTCTTTAAAAAAGTATCAATTATATCTAAATTGCTGAATTTTGGGGGGGCGTGAAGACGTTCATATTTTCTCTTAAAATTGTAATATTTATAGATATAATAGCCATAACCTCTCCTTCATAATTTTAAGAAATTTTTTTTTGATGAGTCTTTCTTGGGATTTTTCAAGTTCTGTTTTTTCCCCCAAAAAAGCTTCTATTGGCTATGTTAATTTCCCTTCTTGTTTGTTATTTTTTAGTACATTTACTCCCATTCTTCTTTTTATTGTATTCTTTCCTATACCTCCTCTTGAGTTTATTTTGCTCTTCATTGTCTAGTTTCTTAGCATAGAGTCTTTTAAATTGTTTTCAAATTCTTTTATTTTTAAGTATTAAATCTAAGTATAAATTTTCCTCTAAAACTGTTCTAACCTTTCCTCATAAATTTGTGGGTTTTATTGTGTGATTTAATTCAGGTTGAAATATTGACTAATTTTTTGTATGCTTTCTCCTTTGACCTATGGTTATTTAGAAGTATTCTACTTAATTTCCAATCACTTGGGGATTTTTCTGATATTTTTTTGTTACCAATTTATAGCTTAATTTATTTTTCCTGAGAATGTACTATATGATTTTAATCATGTAAAATGTATTGAGATATATTTTATTGTCCAGCATATAATCTATCATGGTGAATAGTCCTTGTGTATCTGAAAAAAATGTGTATGTGTGTGCGTGTGGTTTTGTTTTTGTTTTTTCATTTGCTGTGTGAGGTATTTCATAAATGTAAATTAAGTTAATTTCTGTGGTAGTAATATTCAAAATGTTGATATTCTTATAAAAATCCCCAACTATGGATTAGGGATTTAGTACTGCTAACTTTTTTCACCATGTTCTTTGAAGTAACTTTCTGAGAGGCAAACATTCTTGGGTTTTTCTTCTTGATGAACTGACCATTTTATCATTAAGAAACTTCCCTCATATCTCTGGTAATATTCTTTCTTTTTCATATAAAGTCCACTTTAGGTGATGTTAATATAGCATCTCCAATATGCTTCTTTTCTTATCAAATCAGTAACACTTTATTTTCGGGTTTCTTTACCAATAATATTAGGACAGAGTCTGTTCTTCCCGCTGGGATACTTATTTTATGCATTTATTCCAATCACATGTAAGCATTAAACAGAAAAAAAGTTACCTAATTCACCTTTAAACTGGCACTTAATTGCTTAGGTTTGGTGAGTTATTGCTTAGGCTTGGTGAGTACGGAGGGACACTAAGGTAGGATGGAGAAGTTCTTTTTTTTTTTAAATTATTATGTTATGTTAATCACCATACATTACATCATTAGTTTTTGATATAGTGTTCCATGATTCATTGTTTGTGTATAACACCTAGTGTTCCATGCAGTACATGCCCTCTTTAATGCCCATCACCAGGCTAACACATCCCCCCATGCTCCTCCCCTCTAGAACCCTCAGTTTGATTCTCAGAGTCCATAGTCTCTCATGGTTCGTCTTCCCCTCCGATTTCCCCCCCTTCATTCTTCCCTTCCTGCTAGTTGCTGCTGCTGCTTCTTCTTCTTCTTTTTTTTTTTTTTACATATAATGTATTATTTGTTTCAGAGGTACAGGTCTGTGATTCAACAGTCTTGCACAATTCACAGTGCTCACCATAGAACATACCCTCCCCAATGTCTATCACCTAGCCACCCCATCCAAACCACCCCCACCACTCTAGCAACCCTCAGTTTGTTCCCTGAGATTAAGAATTCCTCATATCAGTGAGGTCATATGATACATGTCTTTCTCTGATTGACTTATTTCGCTTAGCATAATACCCTCCAGTTCCATCCACATCATTGCAAATTTCATTTGCAGTGATTCATTGCAGAAATTTCATTCCTTTTGGTGGCTGCATAATATTCCATTGTATATATATACCACCTCTTCTTTATCCATTCATCTCTCAATGGACATCTTGGCTCTTTCCATATTTTGGCTATTGTGGACATTGCTGCTATAAACATCGGGGTGCATGTACCCCTTCAGATCCCTACATTTGTATCTTTGGGGTAAATACCCAGTAGTGCAATTGCTGGGTCATAGGGTAGCTCTATTTTCAACTTTTTGAGGAACCTCCATACTGTTTTCCAGAGTGGCTGCACCAGCTTGCATTCCCACCAACAGTGTAGGACGATTCCCCTTTCTCCGCATCCCCGCCAATATCTGTTGTTTCCTGACTTGTTAATTTTAGCCATTCTGACTGGTATGAGGGGGTATCTCATTGAGGTTTTGATTTGGATTTCCCTGATGCCGAGCGATGTTGAGCACTTTTTCATGTATCTGTTGGCCATTTGGATGTCTTCTTTGGAGAAATGTCTGTTCATGTCTTCTGCCCATTTCTTGATTGGATCATTTGTTCTTTGGGTGTTGAGTTTGATAAGTTCTTTAAAGATTTTGGATACTAGCCCTTTATCTGATATGTCATTTGCAAGTATCTACTCCCATTCTGTCAGTTGTCTTTTGGTTTTGTTGACTGTTTCTTTTGCTGTGCAAAGCTTTTTATCTTGATGAAGTCCCAATAGTTCATTTTTGCCCTTGCTTCCCTTGCCTTTGGCGATGTTTCTAGGAAGAAGTTGCTGCGGCTGAGGTCGAAGAGATTGCTGCCTGTGTTCTCCTTTAGGGTTTTGATGGACTCCTGTCTCACATTGAGGTCTTTCAACCATTTTGAGTCTATTTTTGTGTGTGGTGTAAGGAAATGGTCCAGTTTCATTCTTCTGCATGTGGCTGTCCAATTATCCCAACACCATTCGTTGAAGAGACTGTCTTTTTTCCACTGGACATTCTTTCCTGCTTTGCTGAAGATTAGTTGACCATAGAGTTGAGGGTCCATTTCTGGGCTCTCGATTCTGTTCCATTGATCGATGTGTCTCTTTTTGTGCCTGTACCATACTGTCTTGATGATGACAGCTTTGTAATAGAGCTGGAAGGCCAGAATTGTGATGCCGCCAGCTTTGCTTTTCTTTTTCAACATTCTCTTGACTATTCGGGGTCTTTTCTGGTTCCATACAATTTTAGGATTATTTGTTCCATTTCTTTGAAAAAAGTGGATGGTATTTTGATAGGGATTGCATTAAATGTGTAGGTTGCTCTAGGTAGCATTGACATCTTCACAATATTTGTTCTTCCAATCCATGAGCATGGAACATTTTTCCATTTCTTTGTGTCTTCCTCAATTTCTTTCATAACTATTTTACAGTTTTCTGAGTACAGATCCCTTGCCTCTTTGGTTAGATTTATTCCTAGGTATCTTATGGTTTTGGCTGCAGTTGTAAATGGGATCTACTCCTTAATTTCTCTATCTTCTGTCTTGTTGTTGGTGTATAGGAATGCCACTCATTTCTGTGCATTGATTTTATATCCTGCCACTTTACTGAATTCCTGTATGAGTTCTAGCAGTTTTGGGGTGGAGTCTTTTGGGTTTTCCCCATAAAGTATCAAATCATCTGCAAAGAGTGAGAGTTTGACTTCTTCTTTGCCGATTTGGATGCCTTTGATTTCTTTTTGTTGTCTGATTGCTGTGGCTAGGACTTCTAATACTATGTTGAATAGCAGTGGTGATGGTGGACATCCCTGCCATGTTCCTGACCTTAGGGGGGAAGCTCTGTTTTTCCCCATTGGGAATGATATTTGCTGTGGGTTTTTCATAGGTCGCTTTTATGATATTGAGGTATGTACCCTCTATCCCTATACTCTGAAGAGTTTTGATCAAGAAAGGATGCTGTACTTTGTCAAATGCTTTTTCTGCATCTATTGAGAGGATCATATGTTTCTTGTTCTAGGATGGAGAAGTTCTTAACCTGTGCCTCAGCAATCTAAAAGTCAGAAGATGGGCTGGCATAAGCCCTTTGAAATTGTTTGCACATTCAAAGATTATGTATGTGTACATTTTTCTAGGTAGGAGATCTGAGCTTTCTCCAGAGGATTTCTTACTTTCCCAACTAAGAAAAGGACATAATTGAAGCAGCATTCTTAAATCTGTAAATATCATGTGGATGGTTTCTCTCAATCAGAAGATGTAACTCAAGACACCTTGCGCCTAGTGTTACTCACTAAAACTAATTTGTGCTAATCCCTTAACAATGCTTTATCATTGAAATTTTGGTTGCTACAGTTTATGCCTCAGCAGTTTTTACATCCTTAATTAGCCTTTTTTTCTATTATGAAAATTTTAAAACACATTTGTGCAAAAGAGATTTTAATAAGGCCATAATTATCTCATGCTTATAGATACAAATTAGAAATAAAATAAAGAAACATAATGATCATTACACAGGGAACAATTTCTGCTGAAAAGAGTGCTCAGGCCCTGTGAAACTCTCTCCTCTTTCATGTTCTTTATAATTGTATATCTGAGTGCACAGTATGTGTGCATCCTTGAATTGGGAATCATCACTGAAGGACAGTATCAAGAGGATCCCTGTTATGGATGTGGAGTCAGGTGACTTGAATTTGGTATCTGCCCTTGCAGTATATTCCATATGGACAGGTCATCTTCCCTGTCTAAGGCCCAGTTTCCACCTCTCTGGGACCAGTGCTATTTATTGGAAATACAGTGTGAACCACACATGCAAGCACATAGGCATTTTAAAATTTTATAGTAGCCATTAAAAAGAGTAAAAAGGTAACAGTGAAGTCAATGTTAATAATATATTTTATTTAACCCAATATCAACATTATTATCATTTCAATATGTAATCAATATAAAATATTATTAAAATGTTGTATAATATTTTTTTCAAACTAAGTTTTTAAAATCTATTGTATACTTTATGCTGCATATCTCAATTTGGATTAGTCACCTTTCAAGTGCTCAACTTCGACATCTGACTACCTGCTATTGTGTTGGCTTATAGGCTTATATAAAATTACTGCTTTAATTCTATGAACATGGAAGTTAATGAGAAACAAATATTCATCTTTGGAAGTTTGATTTGTGGCTTTATTATATTTCCTATGTCTCTGATTAGTATATTCAATGATTTCTCTATCTTCTTGAAGACATGTAATAAAATTGTACTAATGAATTTAATATCCCTATGTACTAACTCAATGATTTGTGACTGGCTCAGTTTGGATTGACTGAATTTCTCATTATGGATTGTGCTTTACTGCCTTTTTGAATATCTGGTAATTTTTTTATTGGATGTTATTGCATTGTAAAGATAAGGTTATTTGGTACTGCCTATTTTTAGATTTCTAAAATTGTCCCTGAGTCTTGTTCTAGAATGCCTTTATTTGGAAACAGATTGATCCGTCTAGGTCCTGCTTTTATGTTTTACTAGGTAGGACCAGAAGGATGGTCAGTCTAGGGTTAATTTTCTCCACTGCCAAGGCAAGTTCTTTCTTAGCACACTGCCCTGTGAATTATTAGGTTTTCCACTATGGCTTATGGGAACTGGTATTATTCTAGGTCTCCTGTGAGTGCTAGAAACTGTCCCCTGTAATGCATTTTGTTGGCTCTTTCCTCGACCTAAAACAGTTTCCTTATGTGCACATAGTGTTAAGTACACCCGAGGGGAAGCAGAATCTGCCCCTCCAAGTGAGGCGCATTGACGTGTGGATTGTTTTGAGCTGAAGGCAGTTAAGACCCAGCAGACTCAGGAAAGCTTTGTACCCCCCCTCCTCCAAACTTCCTACAAGAATTTAGATAGGGGGCTTGAACCAAGAAGAGAACTATTACCAGGGATAACTTTTATCCAAAAGACTTTTCTGCATGGCATGGGAACCATTTGTTCACCAAACTTTTGCTCTTCTCATCTTCCTGTGAATTGTCTTCCTCCCCTTTGAAGTCCCAGACCTCTGCCCCCTTCTCCTAAGCTCAGGGTGGTATATAAACCTTAATTACCTACCTGCCTAGGAGTCTCATATTTTTACGGAGCTCCCATATGTATGAAATTAAATTTGTTTTTCTCTTGTTAATCTGTCCTTTTCAACTTTATTATTAGCCAGCCAAAGAACCTAAAAGGAAAGAAAGGAATTTTTCACTATCATTCAATCTAGCATAACTGGGCTTACCTTTTAGTGTAAGGATTGTTGCATCATCCTCAAGTTTTCTGATTTGTCTTTCTTTGCACATGAAATCTATTTGACCTTCACAAAATAAAATAGGATGCCACTAATATACATTATTTTCCAATAAAGTTAATAGAATGTAGATTGTTTTAAAGAAAGCATGTTGTTCCTCAATACCATTATATCTTGCTCCATTTATAGATATTTAATTATTTTTCAATTGACTCTATAGAGAACCAGGCAAATGTAATCACAGTTATTCTTTGGAAATTTCTGCCCTTTTTTCTAATTCTAGAGCTGAAATTTAATAATCACATATATGTTCTTCTAGAAAAAAAAGAAATGCTCAAAATTGTTCACTTAGGCAGATGTTTCTCAACATATGCTAAAACTTATTATAAAAGTATAATTTGTAAACCCTCATGATGCAATAATATTCAAGATAGAGGAAATCACATTCCTAGAGTTGCAATAGTATATTTGCCTTTTGAGCATCTTATAATTTAACTGTCTCAGAAATCTTTGTAGTTCCCGACTGCCAAAATATTAATGATGGTTAAAGTAGGTGAAGAAAAATAATCATAATTATTTTTTTACTGTGAATTTTTACAAGATAAAGGACAAAGTCTTTATTTTTAAAATTTACTTATTTATTAGCACAAAAAAAATTAGAGTAGACTTTCCTACTAGTGAATTTGGACAGGAAACTTCTGAAATATAAAATTTATGCGAAGACTGTGATAGATTCTTCTTAAATTGTCCTCCACTGTCAGTTCATCAAGAAAACAAAACAAAATGAAAGAATGGTCTTGAAAAACAAAACCCAAAGAATAAAAGTAAACGTTGGCAGTATGTTACTGTTTAATTATTTATATTACTGAATATTTACAGTGCTCCATCCCTGTGAGCAAATTTGAAAATGAGTATGGTGTTATCCATGTTCCATTTTGCAAAAGAAGATATGATTTAATTGACTCTAATACAGGGCTACTCTCTGTTCTCCTCCCTCTCTTCTTCTTACTGTTCCCCTCCTTCTTTTCATTCAAGAGTTCTTATATGCATTTAGTTATGATGCAGGCTAGAGTCTGATCCACACAGGTTCAAACAAGAACCACTTGCAAAAACTGCTGCTGTTAGCACTAAGTGGCAAGTTCATTTTCCTGCCACTAAAAACTGCTTAGCTTCTCAGTGGTCACCAATAACAGGTGGTTTTCTAGCTCAAAACTTCTTGTAACCTAAGTTCTATGTAAAGCGAGATCCATAATAACCACTTAGCCAGTATTGAATTCTTCTCAAATTTGGGGGAATGTAAGATTGAAGATCTTGGTTCAAAGTATATTGTATTACTCAGTATTTGCTGTTTTTTTATTTAGTAGGTCAAAAGATCAGCATTGTTTTAAAGAAATGTGTTAACTGCAATTAGAAAAATGATAGTCATTATATAATAATATATCGACAGGGATAAAAAGTCTTCATTTAAGTATGAAATCTTATAAATTTTAATGGTTTTGCCCAACCCAACCTTTTCATGAACAATTTTAGTAGCTGAAGCACTATTGCACTTATTAGTCCATAATTTTCCCCATATTGAACATGTATTAGGGCCCTGGTGAGACTTTCTTTGCTGTCCAGCAGGAAAACTCAATATTCAGCCTTCAGCAAAAGCCAAGCATTTTGCTTTTTTTGAAGTGGCAAATCCCATAGAGATAAGAAAGCTCTTTAATCTTGATAATTGGCTCTTCCCCTCAGGAGGTGGCAGGTAAAGTTAGTAAAAAGCAATTTAATGACATGAATAATGTAACCAATATAAAAACTCATTTAAGGTATGCACAAATAACCGTGGTCAAAGAAAGTAAACATTTGTTGGTTTAATAGATACAGCATAGAATGACTGCACTTTTTAAAATGACTTCATTCTGTAGAAGTATTAAATTGCTATTCCAAGACAGCCAATAATTTACTTCGCAAGGAAAAATGTTTAGATATTCAAAGAAGTAACATGAAGTGTTCTTTAGTTCTTGGTGAAAAAAGGACCAGTGGGGTGCTTGAGAAGGGTTGTGTTTTAATCTGCAGAAACTTTTTGTTCCTTCATGCTGTGGTTCTACTGTTGGTTTCTTTGGTTTGTTAAGTATGAAGGGACATCACAGGCAAGGAGTGAAATTCTACCAGTTTTTGGTAATTTTTGCATCAAGCAAGTGACTTGAGCAGCTGGTCGATTATAGTCCTCCCAAGAGGAGGCAACTTGGTGGGGGAGGGGGGCGGATCTCTCCTGGGCCCTCAGATCTGTAGTGCTCATACCACACATGTATTTGTATTCTATTTTAAGGAAATGTTATATGTTGATGATACCTCAGGCTCCTCTCTTTCTCTCCCTTAATCTAACCTTAGTATCAAGCAAGTAAGTTTGATGCTGGAAGCAGTTCCAGTTTAACTTTTCTGAAATACTCTCAAATAAATTTGAGCTAGTTTTCCTCAGTTCTATTCACAAAATAAGGTTTCTACATACCACTTCATATGACTCTATATGCATTCGTTTATTTGTGATCTGTTTTATACCATTCTGAAGAGTCAGATTGTAGAATTTTATTCCTTCTTTATTTAGAAGATATTAATATGCCAGTGATGGTTTTTTTTGGGGGGGAGGGTTACTTTTCTGGACAAAAAATGTAAAATGTTCCCAGGAATGAACATTTTCCCTCTGCCACTAATCTTTCTATCTCTGCCAACTGAAGTGCTGGAAATATTGTTTTGTTTTGTAATATTTCAGGAAAAAAATGGAAGCAAATTAGATTTCACATAGTAAACTTTGAGTACCTAATAACTAGTCCAGAGTTTGTTTTGTTTTTGTCTTATAAAGATGAAAAGTAACAGGTTTTAATAAAAGGTTATAATTTTCCTGGAAAAGTCTGACATGGAAAAACGTGCAATGGGAAAAAAACCATAGAACCACCTTGCTTTCCCTCATGTCATCAAAGCAAGAACATCATCTTCAGTGTACCTGCCTTTAAAAATTGTGTCAAAACATGTGTCATCTTAGGAGCACCTGGGTGGTGCAATCAGTTAGGCATCCAACTCTTGGTTTCAGCTCAGGGTTGTGAGATTGAGCCCCCCAACCCCCATGGAGTCCTGCATCAGGCTCTGCACTCGGCACGGAGTCTGCTTGAGATTCTCTCTCTCTCTCTGCCCTTCCCACTCATGCTCTCTCTAGCTCTCTCTCAAATAAATAAATCTTAAATGAAACAAAACATTTATCATCTTAGAGAAGAAAATATAGATTGTAGCATGAAGATCAGTATGTTTCACTTAAGAGTTCCTAGGGAACTCTTGCCAAGCATCTACATCAAATTGTTGGGTGTTTTTCCATTTTCGTAAAAATAAAAAATCTGAACCGTGCATCTAATCATATGATTTAAAGATATTAGCATACTCCTGATAATGTTAAGTATATCTCTAAGCAATCCCAGGCAGGAGAAGTAAGTAGAAGTTCCTAGGCAGAAAGTCTTTTGAGAGCAGAGTCTAAGTCTTAGGATTCTTGATGCCCTGCATGGATCATTTTTGAGTCTGGCAAGTGTGCTAAATATATATATATTTATATATATATATATATGTGAAAACAATCAGATTTTTTGTATTCTCAAGTGACCGCTAAACACATATTCTAACTTTTATAAGACGCTGTGTCTTTTGGTGTTTATATAATACATTGGGAGAGTATGGTATGTTTTAATGGAGTCCCATGAGTGTTATGATCATACTTTTGACAACAAGAAATTCCTTTTCAGTTGCATTTCTAGTTTTAGTCCTACTCATATAATTATGATACCTTTCAAACAAATTATACATAGTAAAACTATTCCAGATTTCTGACTTCAAGGAGTAAACAACACATTTTTTAAAATATCCTCTGGTTACTCTTAATTATTCACCTAGGAATTACTTCATTTATATCTACCGTATTCTCTCTCTCTACCTTCTCTCTATGTCTCTTTCTCTGTGAATCACACACATACACATACACAAGCAAACTGTTACTTCCTACCTTGTTTCTTTCATCCATGTAATAATCTTAACCTAACACATCTTCTTCCTATGCTTCTGAGGGAGGGAAGCTGAAGGGACTCCATTTTAGAAAGGGTCCACCTCTGCTGGTTTTCTGCTAGGCGCCATTGACTCATGTTCTATATTTTATATGTCAATAAGCCAAAGAAGCTATGCTCCAACTCCAAGTGGGAAGCAAGAAGGTTAATCATTCTCTGAGTTTTGTCCTAAGGCCCCAAACACATGATAACACCTAAGAAGAGCCAGATGCCAAACACATTCCAGGTCATCAGCTGCAAACAAACCTCAGCTGATCATCAATACCCCCTAAAGAACACCTGTTATTCACCTGTCACTCACCTTTGATCAGACCCTACCGTAGGTTCCTGAAGGAACACATACCCTAGACCTCTTTCTAATATAAACTCCCAACCCCAAGCGATGGAGAAACTCACTCTCCTTTCCTTTCTGAGTCTCCCAGACACTCCATCTGCTCTACTCTATCACTTATGCTATTTAATAAAATTCCGCTTCCACTTTCTCTGGCCTGCATTTGATTTCTATCCTGCATGAAGTCAAGGAGTATTTTGGATGGTATTTTGGGACACCCTGGGGTTCTCAGACCCAGCCTGCCTGCATCACTAGCCATCCAATTCATACTTCCCCTTTCTTTCAAGGCAGAACATCTGATTGTCTCTAAGAAGTCTCTTCCTGACCAGCTTTCAGTCAGCATCAAGTTATGGGGTGAATCTGCCATATGTTTGCATAGGTATTGCCTTCTATTTATTCTTTTTTAAAATCTTATTTAAAATCAATTAATTAACATATAGTGTATTATTAGTTTCAGAGGTAGAGTTTAGTGATTCATCAGTTGCATATAATACCTAGGGCTCATTACATCAAGTGCCCTCCTTAATGGCCATCACCCAATTACCCCATCCCCCCACCCACTCCCCTCCAGCAGCCCTCAGTTTTTTTCTTATAGTTAAGAGTCTCTTATGGTTTGTCTCCCTCTCTGACTGTATCTTATTTTATTTTTCCCTCACTTTCCTTATGTTCATCTGTTTTGTTTCTTAAATTCCACACATGATTGAAATCATGTATTTGTCTTTCTCTAACCGACTTATTTCACTTAGCATAATACTGTCTAGTTCTATCCATGTCGTTGCAATTGGTAAGATTTCATTTTTTATGGCTGAGTAATATTCCATTATATATATTTCTTCTAATAGTAAACTTTTCAGTATATATATTTCTCATATAATTCTATTTATTCTTATATATAAACTCTTTGAGAAATATAATTCTGGTCTATACTGTATGTCGTAGTGAACCATACCTTATATTATTCAACCTCCTCAAATATACAACCCTAAGAAATAAGTTCCTTCTTTTTAGAGAAACATCTCATTTCCAGAATACCACATTATATATACTCATTTTAAATAATCTTTAAAGTACAGAAAAGTATAAAGACAAAAATTAAAGCCTCCTGTAATCCCAGTACTTGAGCACTGTTGCCATTTTTTTGAATCAATTCATAATAAGGAGATCGATATATAAAAAAACTTGAATAACGATTTGTGGTTAGATTAGTTCACTTAACAAGTTGCAAATGCATCAAGCTCTGAATTTAGATTAATTCTAAAAACTGATTACTTTCTAACTTTGATAATTCATGTTTAACAATGCATTACAATGCAGATTTTGGTCATGTTGCTTAACCTATCAGATTAGCACATTTACATCAGTTATTTGGTTGCAATTAAGGATCTTGGTAACTAGGATTTACAAGTAAATTAACCAAATGAAATAACTTATTACCTTAATAGCTTAAATGAGGTTTTATCTAATTTCTCTGAGTGGGTAATTTTTAGTTGATTTGTATAAGTATATGCCTCCATCAAACTTTGGATCTTAATAAACCATCTCGAATCTTGGACTTTAGAAGCAGTGCATGAGAAAACATTAGCTAAAACTGTGGCTATTATTTATAGGTGGGTTTTGTTTAAACAAGGTAATGATTCTGAGATTGATTCTATTCGTATAAAAACTTATCAAAATGCTCCCCGTTAGGTGGGGCAAAAGGATAGAGAAAGGTTGAATTGATTTTTTGTTGCTGTTTATGACAAGAATGAGACAATGTAATTTACACTAAAAAAAAAAAACCTGTTGGATATATAATTCTGGCTCTCATATTAATGATCTTGGTTTCTGGAAGTGCTTCAGGAGCTTAGCTGTCCAGTTTTATCATTTTCTGCCAAGTGTTAGAGATCTTAATTGCTACATTTCATTAGGCAAAAGAATTCAATAAAGAATATTTTAAAATAAAGCATAGTTATTACAGGCTGCACACTGTAGTTTAAGTCTTGACTGTTGGCCTCTTACAGCAACCACCCAATGTAAAGTCATGCGACTGGATTAACCAGGCATGGCGCAGCTCAAACGCCCTCTTCTAAAGAAAGATTCTACCCTATCAACTATTGTGACATCTAGTTTAAAGTTTATCTATTTTTTTCTTTTCGTTTCAGTTCAGAGGTTGAATCTTTAATGTAGACTTTAAGTACCTAAAGGTGAAACGATAATCACTCCTTTTCCTGAGATCCACTATGCACAATAGCACTGATACATTTATTGAACAAAAAATAACATGGTTTGCACGTTAGTCCATTAACTGCTTCATATTCATTGGTTTAGCACCATGGACGATGACAACACAGTTCTAAAATTAAATCGGTCCACCATCTTAGTTATAAAGTATTGAAAAGCGATTTTTGAGATTAAAATGATAGGCAGCAATAGGTTAGGCTCCTAAAAAGGATATGAAATCCTGGTCTCAAATATCATGCAATGTAAATGTATTCTTCGTTAATTTGTAGAACCAAAAGGGAAGCATTTCACCCTTTTTTGTTGTTCCGAAGTTATGATCTCAAAGATCATTCAGTTTTGAGCATTTGAACCTCTATAAACTAGTTTACAAAGCTTATGCAGTAAGTTGTAAATCATGGGAGCAGGGACAAAAAAAAAAAAAAAAAAAATAGAATGCAGAATCTCCCTGACTTTGCTAAACTGAAAGAATCCATCTCTTAGCTTTCAAGATTTTTATGTGAAGCCACCATGAATAATAATCTTTGCTCCAGGGAAAGTGTCCAAAAGTCTTGTTAAATCAAACTCACCCTTGATTTGAAGGAGACAATTATAATGATGTTATTTCCCGAATTATCTCAAATAAATTTAGAATCTGAAAGAACCATAATGATTAGCGAGCTCATACAGATTAAGGGCAGCTACAAATATCAGCAAGGACATCCCTTCCAATTCTTCATCACCCAGGCAATGTTCCTTCTGCACAGAGTAGTTCAACAAGTATTTTTATTTCTTTATACTTCACCTGTCCCTAAAATTATGTATATTATATTATAGTAGATGACTTCAGTAGTAGATGAACAAAGGCCTAGATAGATAGATAGATAGATAGATAGATGATAGAAAATGTTTCTAGATGTGGTCCAAAAAATAGTCTTTAAAAATTATTGGGGCCCTCAAAGACAAAAACATTCCAACTCTCACCCAACTAAAATTGTTACTATCCTATTGATAAAATTTAGAATCACATTCTTTAAAATGTGCTATAAAATCTGGCTTTCAAATTTAAAATCCAGAGTTATTTTAATATGGAAAGTTCAGTGAGCATTATAGTGGTATCACCTACTATTTTGACTTATTTTGATTTTCAAGCACCCAAACACACACACACACACACACACACACACACACACACACACAGACTGGTCTTTTGCCCTAATGCTTGACATGTATTTTCCCTTATGATTTTAAGTTTTTATTTTTCTTTTCAATTACTCAGATTTCAATTAACATCTCAAAGATTTAATATTTAGCACGTTGATTTATAATAATTACAATACTTAAAGTTCTTGTCATAAATGTATGAAATTGGATTATTTACTGACAGTTTTTTTACATGAACACAATTCATTAGTAGAAATGCCATTTTTCTCTTATTTTCAAGAGTCTATAGATTGAAATACTGAGCTTTTTAAAGATCTTTTAGCTTTATTCACTTTTTTTCTTAATCCCACTGAGTGAAGGGATTCAGGTCTAGCGATGACTAATTCCAAGCTGATATGTAATTGCTACTACACTACCATTATATGAAGAATTATATTATTTATACTTCAGTACTCATTCAATTTAACCTAAATTCTTCAAAAATTACACTTGACTGAGATGAAACATTTCCATACCTGAAATTTTTCCTATATGTTAAGTCCTGTTCTTTCTTTGAGCCTTTTATATTTATATTTATATTTCATAAATCTAAGCTAATGGTGACTTTAGCAATGCTTTAGATTAGATTCCCCTCAAAACCTTTATTAGCTTAATAGATCTCAGTTTTATGATGTCTAACCATTAGATCCCATTTCCTCTTTACAATATTCTCCCTGGTTTCTGATAATACTCAGAACATTATCTGTTTTTGTTCCATGTTATCTTTTTCGGATATACATATTTAACTTCAAATATAGGGGAGTTTCTTCTACTAATCAGTGAAGTAAATTATGGTCTTTTTTTTAAAGATTTTATTTGAGAGAGAGAGCAGTGCACGTGTGCACACACACAGATCGGGAGAAGCAGGCTCCCCACCGAGCAGAGCCCGATGCGGGGCTCAATCCCAGGACCCTGGGATCATGACCCGAGCAGAAGGCAGGTGCTTAACTGACTGAGCCACTCAGGCGCCCCTGATTTGAGATTTTTTTTTTTTACTTTTATCAAAAATTCTGTTTAAGATTTTTAATTTTTCCAAAGAACTTCAAAACAGAGAAACAAGACACACTTAATCAGGTCTCTCTGGAAAAATCTTAGTCAATGTAGCAATTTCACCTTAATTTTTGAGCAAATATGCCAGGAATTCTAATTGCGGGGGTTTCTTTGTACCACATTTGAAATTATGTGTTTACAAATTCTTATTTAAGAATTTCAGTGTTCTTTGTACATGACCAGCTCAGCACAGTGTCATGTCACCTTCACATTTGATGTCTGTTCCTCCTGCTGGTCAACAGTTAGTTGATTAGGTTGTTTTCTGCATAAGATTTTCCTATCTTGCAGATTTTCTTGCAGATTTTTCATCTATTTTTGGATGTGGAAATGTCCATATATTTTTCATTACATCCTGGGGAATTAGTCACAAATTCCAAAAGTGATTTCTGTTCTTCATCTATGTTAGATAGCTCTCTTTCAGTTACATTCTTTTTATTGGACGTGTGTGTGTGATTATTGCTTGCCTACTTATTATTTTATTTTACTTTATTTTATTTTTGAGTTTTCCAAAAATCTACTGAAACAGAAACAAGTTGGTCAGACAGTTGTTGGTAAAAACTAGTTTAATCCAAAAATCTACTGAAACAGAAACAAGTTGGTCAGACACTTGTTGGTAAAAACTAGTTCTAATGGTATCCAAGAATACTTTTGAAAAAGTATTCTAGCACAAGTTTTCTTCATAAACTAGATTATGCTGTAAACTTTTTTTCTAAATCTTTCAGGAGTGTTGGTTCTTAAGAACTAAAGGTTAGTCCTATTCCAAATCTATCTTGTGCTCCTGAAAAACTGCAGAAAAGCATTTGAAAGCTGTTTCTTTAAGATAATGGATTTCTTTTTTATTCTTGCCGGTAATATATTGCTGCACCGAGTGTGTGCAATTTTCGCTGAAGGTCACTGTGATGCTGAGAAGTTTCATTGAGAACCTGTCCATCTCTAGTTTCAACCGTCATAATCAGAAGTGTTCTTTCTGAATGTCAGCCACACGGAGTGAATCCAGATGGGTTTCCCTCAGGTTCACGGAAGAAGCGTTCGGAAAGGAGCGCTCCCCCGCCTTCCGTCAGCTTCCTGTAGGTGGCAATCTCACTGTCAAGAGCCGTCTTGACATTACGCGGGTCTTGGTATTCCCAAAGGTGACCTTCCTTCATGTTCTGAATCTCATCCCGCAGGCGGCCAGTGGTGTCTCGGTAGTTAGCTTCAATGGCGTTCACTTCCATTTCACGCACCTGGCGTTCAAGGCACTCTTTAGTTCCTTTCAGTGCAGGTGAGGGACTGCACCTGCCTTCCGCACTCCGCCGACTCCTGCTTCGCCTGCCGCAGGGCGTCATTGTTCCAGTTCGCAGCCCACGGGAGGGCAGTAAACTTGGACGTGTACCTTTCCGCAGCCTCCTGAAGCTTCTCCGCGGCAATGCTTTCATACTGCTGGCGTCCATCACTCAGGGCTTGCCTACTTATTTTAAACGTGGTTTTACTTACGATGAACATTTTGAGATCTAAGTTCATTTTCTTTCCAAACGTTCTTCTCTCTTTTGTTGATATCCTTTTAGAAGGACATGCTTGGAATTTAGATAAATATTTGTTATCTCAGTATCATCAGCTCTAGGTGAACGTTGTCATGCATCTCAGTAACCTAACCATCATTCCTCTGTGCTGCCAGAGCATGTCATGAGGGTCTCTTATAATATTTGTTTAAATAATAACTTTCTGTTGGTTATAGTTTTATTACTGATGTTCGCCAACTGCCTATGGTAATTTATTCAAACATCTTCCCTCACTCTTGGTATGTGCATATGTAAAACCGTATTTAATAAAAGCCACATTGCAGAGATTAGGGATTTTATGAGATATGTGTATGGCACTGAGTCAGTCTATAGTTCCCTGAACACGTTTATATCATTTATCTGTGCTCTCTCTCCCTGTTCTTTTCCACTCACCTCCACCCTTTACCATACCATAAAATTTTCCTGTTCTCTTTTGTAAAATCATTCCTAAGCTTCTTTATTTCTCCAGCACATGATACATGGAAGGAAAATTTTTGAACTAATATGAATTTATTTAGATTTTTAGAAGTCATAACTTTATTCAGTGCAAAAGACATTAGTATTGTGCGGGTGGGGGAATTAAAAATATCCTGCCCAATAACCCCTCTTTGTTTGTTCATATCTTTATATTTTCCAAATGTCAGGCTTGAGTTGAAGATTTAAGAGGTGATTTTACTTTGTTAATTTTTATGATAAATATACATACATTTAAAAATATATATACATACACTTTATTGTATATGACATCTTTTTGTAGAAAGGATTTGAAGAGCAAATTAAATAGATGCACACGTGTATATACTTACATGCGTGCACATATATGTATTTGAAGAATTAGCAGCAGAGAATAAAGATCATAAAAAGGAGGAGAGAGAAACATCCCTGAGGGGTAAAGTAACTGAATATTAAATTCATTTCTGGGGCACCTGGGTAGCTCAGTCAGTTAAGCGTCTGCTTTCAACTCAGGTCATGATTCCAGGGTCCTGGGATCGAGCCCCATGTCTGGCTCTCGGTTCAGCCAGGAGTCTGCTTCTCCCTCTCCTCCTGCTCCTCCCCCTGCTCATGCTCTCTCTTTCTCAAATAGATAAATAAAATCTTTAAAAAAATAAAAAAATTCATTTCTGAAAATTACAGACAGGAACATTCAGTAAGCTAATATAAATCATTTGGTATAATAATCAGAATAAAGGCATATTGATTTCTACCAAGAAAAGATATTTTCATGGCGTCAGGTTGTAAAAGAATTATTTTGTAGGACTGTCTTTAGTCAAAGTTGAGCAACATGTTGGGTAATGTCATCAGGAGAGAGTTAAAATATGGAAGTGACTATTTCTTTGCATGACCTTTGGTGACGCAGAACATTGGAAGTCGATCAACTGAATTTCTAACCTTCCCTTTAAGACCTTTCCCACCACAAATTACATAAAGATTGACCTCGGTTCTTTGATTTGTTTGTACTAAGCTCTATGAAACAACTCAATGTGTTGACATTTTCAGTGCTACCGGTTTGGATACAATCAAATTGTTGGATTTACAATGATGTAGTTAATAAATAAATGTTATTGACAAATTAAATACAAGCCTACTTTCTAAAATAAAAATGTTGGTTATTTCTGAAAAAGACTTTTGCATATGTATGTAAAAATCTTTTTATTATAATTTTTAATTGAATGTTTTACTTATTTTCTTGGAATGTTTTTAAAAAAACATTTCTAAATTCTAATAATGACTTGGTCCCAAGATGGCTATTTTTTTAGGGATATGTTTTGTTTAAGTTGAGGATATATGTATTGAAATCAGAGGTATATTTATATTGACAAAGAGAGAGTAGATACTAAAAATAGATCTTTTTCTCTTAAGGATGTTTCAATCTTCATTGAGTTAGCGTATTTTCTAAGGCAAGCACCATGAAATAAATTTTCTTCCTTATATAGGTAGGATCTACCTCAGTTTTTAGTTTACAATTTGAAACTTTTATTTTGCTGTCTAGCTTTATTTTTGAATAAGGCAAGCTGTGCTAGATTAAAAATATACATAATGTTGAGCTACCTGTGTGTTTGTTTCTTTCAAGAGTAATTATATTTATCACAAATATGCTAATATAGTTTTTTTGTTGTTCATCTCTTTATAATTCTTCTATAAAATGTAGGAAAAAGTCTTAAACATATTAATCCTGCTCTAAAATAATTAAAATGATTTATATATCATTATAGAAGAACTAAAGATATTAATAGAAAAATCATAAATATAATAAAAATGAATCAGATATATGAATATATTCTTAACCTTCCTAATAATGCATAAAGTACAAATAAAAACAATAGTACAATCTTTTCTAATATAACAGTTTTGCAAATTAAAAAAAAAATCAGTGCTGACCCAATAAGTAGTCACAAGTCAATTCTTTCTTTTTTAAGATTTATTTATTTATTACTGCGGGGAAGGGCAGAGGGAGAGGACGAGAGAGAATCCCAAGCAGACTCCATGCTGAGAGTGGAGCCTGACACAGACTCTATCCCAAGACCCCAAGATCATGACCTGAGCAAAATCAAGAGTTGGATGCTCAACTGACTGAGCCACCCAGGTGCCCCACAAGTGAATTCTTATACATGGTTAAGGTGGAGTGAAAAATGATATAACTTTTGAGAAGACAAATTATAAATGTATCATTAAATTTGAATGCATATACTCTACCAATTATATTTTTTGCAATTTATATATTTTCATGAAAGAGAAATTGTATAAAATATTCTAATATCTATAACAATGGGAAGAATAATAAAGTAAGTTAACAGTGCTTTCCTTCTCAGAAAATTTATTTTATTTATTAATGTTCTATATAGACCTAACTCAAAAGAACTAATCAATCAAATAGTGCCAAGATGATAAATACATAGAAAGCTTATCAATATACTGATCTTCATGAGATGAATTTGTAACTGTAACTTCAACCATCCTTTTGTTTATATTACCATGACCCCAGTTAAGCTACCCCAGACTCTAACTAGCTTCTATGAAGTGCATGCCATCTCACATGAAGTTAATCTGTAGCACTTGCTTACACAATCTGTGCGACATAGGAAATAACTCAGTAAAACTTAGTTTATTGTCATCATCATTCCTTGATCATCACTTTCCTTGATCATCACTTTTCACACACACACACACACACACACACACACACACACACACACACACACTTAAAGCTAAATGGAACTTTTAATATTTTCCAAAATAGAAGGAAATATTATACCTGCAAGAGACACTTAGAATACTTTGATAGAATGAATCATGGAACACCACATCACAAACTAATGATGTAATATATGGTGATTAACATAACAATAAAATTTAAAGAGAAAAAAGAATACTTTGATAGATGTGTAAAATGAGTATGTAAGCAGTTTTACCATAAGAAATGTTTATCTTTGAAATAAATATAGTATTTAAATTTTGTATTTTTAAGATAATAGAAACATAATGTCATAGACACTGAGCTGCATAAATCATCTCTATTTTCATCCTTCAGAGTTTCCATAAAGCCCAGGCTAAGTACTCTGGTTGTCTTCTGCAAGACTTTATTGAGTGTGGTATCTTGTTCAGTGAATAGCAGAGGGATGGAGGCTGGGGAAAGATGAATGTGAAGACTAATGTTTTTCATTATCTTTGTAGCATGGTTATTGTCCCATTCTAAAATCTTAAATGGATATACTTGTCATAAAGACAAAGCAAAACAATAAAATAAAAAAATCTGAGTAAAAAATAAAACCCACGTAGCTGTAACAAAGTACAAAGTAAAACAATGAGCAGTGAGTAGGAGGCATTCTGTCACAGATATTTTAGTCCGTATGATGACTGCCTATAGAAAAGAACAGTAGGGGCACCTGGGTGGCTCAGTTGGTTAAGCATCTGCCTTTGGCTCAGGTCATGATCCCAGGGTCCTGGGATCGAATCCCATGTTGGGCTCTTTGCTCAGCAAGGAGCCTGCTTCTCCCTCTCCCTGCTGCTCCCCCACTTGTGTTTGCACTCTCTCTCTCTCTCTCTGTGTGTGTCAAAAAAAATTAAAAAAAAGAAAAGAATAGTAATTAAGGAACATCTTAGCTTGAATTTTGTGTGTATCTCAGTTAACCTACCTACCTACTGGTGTTCTATGCTTTTAATAATTCAGAATTGAGACTTCCTGAAAAAAGACTCAGGAAAAGCTCACCTCTAGTGAGAAGTTCAGCAACACTTTTGTCTTTTTATCATCTTTCTTTACCTTTGTTCTACTATTTATTCATTAAGGAGTGTGTACCTATATTCACTTTCACCTTTTAGCTTGAGGAATTTAAATGTCAATATATTTCTACATCTATCTAGTGATCTACATAAGACAGTGATGCTATATTTTCATGGAATGGGTATGTGTGTTTGTGGGTGGGGTGGGGTGGGTGGAGGTGAGGTTATATAATTTGGAACCAGACAGATACGTGTGCAAATGCTATTTTTTCATATACTATTTATTCCCTTAGTGTCAACTGACAAACATAAAGACAAAGACCAATATATTAAGGATTGCAGAACAGAAATAAAGGTAGAACTTGAAATATTGAGTAGCTTCACCATCCTTGGATTTCCTGCCCTTGCATTTTTTGATACATAAGAAAAACAGTACTTTATTTGTTTAGCTTAATTCTAATGCATCCTTTAGAAATATAATAGGCTTATTACATAGCATTATTGACCTATCAGTGATATTAATTTGCCATGCGTGTTTCTTTAGCTACCTAAATATTATACAAAATATATTCTGATATGCACTTGTGATGTTATGAACAAAATAAAAATGCACTAATATGTATACTATATGGTAGTGTGTGTGTGTGTGTGTGTGTGTGTGTGTGTGTTGCTGCAATTCATGAGTATAGCTATCTTCCTGGGACACAGAGGTGAGAGTTAAAGGACTAAATTAGAAAGGGACAGGCACTAAGGAAGGCACGAGTTACATTTCTTCTTGGAAAACACTAATCCCATTTAGATATTATAAGGCAGTTAGGCAGAGGAAGTGGGACAAGATAATAAATTTCCAAAATTAATGAAAATGTTTACCTAGGGACATTCTGGAAAAGTGCTCTTTATAGAGTGTAATAGATGACAACATAAAACTGTTTCCATACAATATTCTAGTTAATTAGCTTAATAATGAATTAGGTAATAGGCACTTCCAGTGATAAAAAGATTTGGTCCACAGTTCTGATGAATGGCTATGTCACATTTAGCAGTTTATAGATCCATGCTGAAGTTATTTATAGATTCATGCTGAAGATTAATGCAGATTACATTTATTTGTCCCTGACTATTTAAGAGGTTAATCTTCAGCTAGGTTTTCCCAGCACCATGGGAAGAAAGATCTGGAATAGGACTCAAGGTAAATGTATAGAGGATAATACTGTCAAGTGTCTGCTCCAACAAAATTAAAGATAAATGTATTTCCTTTATGTACCCATCACTCCTGAAAGAGTAAACAGTCATCAAAAATCCAGGTAATGGCATTCTTAACAGTTTGATACTTTGTAAAAAAAACAAAACAAAACACTACATTTGTTTACTTTGTTTCATGCTGGGAGGAATTTATTTGTTTATCTCCTCTGCCCAATCTTCTCTTCTAAGAGAGATGACATACTAGATGGATGTGAAATAGTTGTCCAAGAAAACTGACTAATTTAAGAACAAAAACATTAACTTGGCTCATTTTATTTAACACAGTTCTGAAAGGAAGGTTTTAGATCACTCTGCTTTAAAAAACCTGCTAGAAAGCACTCCAGACTATGAAGATATCTGATAAAGATTAAATATACTTTTGTTTTATTTTAAAATTGGAATAACTCTGTCTAATTGACCTTGTCCTCTGGTAACAGATATGCCAGACCCTGAGGATGATCCTGGGTCTAGCTGGAAGTGTGCATAGATGGCTCAGCATTTCACTTGGGAAGCAGACACAGGGATAGCCACAATAGAAATTGTGAACTTCTTCCTTTTTATACTAAAACAGATACCTTTGAACAAGATCAATTATAGGACTTTCTCTAAGATTTTTGGCTAAAATAACTATTCATATTGCTGTTAATGGCAATTTTATGTGTTATCAGTTGGGAAATTCAGAATAATAAACAAGAAACAAAATTGCAGAAAAGAGAGACCAGGAGAAGAAATCTAAGCGCCGGTTTAGAAAATCCTATGAATACTATTTTAATGACTGAACTAAAATTGGGTCTGTATGATTTCTTTTTAATATTCAAACTTCTGTATGAAATGTTTTCAATGATTTAGGGTTTGTGAATACCCGTGACTCAATTTTATTGCTTTGATGTGCAATATATCAATCTCATTACACTGACTCATATATGGTATTATTTTCTATTAGTAATTCCTATAAAAGTCACTCTGGAGTAAATATTTAAAAATAGAAGCTGCAGCATACATTGTGTTTCAAAAATATGAGCCAAAATCATTCTTAGGATGTGTCATTGAGGAATATTTTGGAGGTTTTATTTTATGTTATTTCAAAACATTTTCCCAGTATTAAGCTAAAAAATAAATCCATTATTCACATTCTTTTAGAATTAGGTTAAGAGAATTATCAGCAAATTTCATTTTACTAAATAGACAAAATTAAGTAGTGGAAACAGCTTTGTTAGAGTGACATTTAGACTCAAAACAAATTTTTTTAAAGATTTATTTATTTATTTGAGGAAAGGTGCATGCACGCACATGCAAGTGGGGAAGGGGAAGAGGGAGAGCATCACCATGCAGACTCCCTGTCCAGCGCAGAGCCTGACATGGGGCTCAATCTCACGACCCACCCATGAGATCATGACCTGAGCCAAAACGAAGAGTTGGACACTCAACCAACCAAGCCATGCAGGTGCCCCTCAAAACAGAATTATAATTCATTGTCTTCCAACTTCCTACCCATTATTCAGTTCCCTCTATGGAAAATAAATATCCACCAAACCTCTATCTGAAACTTCTGGAGAGTTTTTAAAATAAGTTTTTTTTTTTTAAGATTTTATTTATTTGACAGACAGAGACACAGTGAGAGAGGGAACACAAGCAGAGGGGGTGGCAGAGGGAGAAACAGGCTTCCCGCTGAGCAGGGAGCCCGATGCGGGGCTCAATCCCAGGATCCTGGGATCATGACCTGAGCCAAAGGCAGATGCTTAATGATTGAGCCACCCAGGTACCCCCAAAATAAGTTGTTTTTTAATCAGCTACAAATTCCTCTATCACTGTCACTAATTTGTTCTTATTTTGTCATCTGGAGCAGGACCAACAATACTATACATCCTGTGTGATCTTTTTCCAGTATACATTCTTAGCTGGACATTGTTTTTCTTTATAGACAGCCCCAAATTAGTCTCAGGATCCATTAATACATAAAACTTAGAGGTCTTTTTTTTCCTCATTCAATAAATTAAATTATAATAAATTATTTTCTTACCACTTCATAGCCCCTTGAACCTTTGGATACAATTGTCCATGGAAAGTCGATTTCCCAAGATTATTTTTATTATGACTGGATACTTGAATTGGTTCCAAAGAGTTGTATTTGGGACAATTTTTTAAAGATATGGGAAAGACTGTGCTCAGTTTCTCCTCCCATATCGAATTTTAAGACTAGTTCCTAAGTTAGATTATCAGTATATGGTTATGCCTCTATTACCTCTACAAATATAAAAACTAGGAAAACTCAAAGTTTTTTTTAACAGTTGTATTCTAGGAGGGACTTATTTGACAGTTGATGTCACACCACTACTGAGATTGACTGAGTTGAACTCTCTCCTCACTTTTAAGTGGAAAAAAAAAAAAAAAAAGATGACGTGAACATTAGTAACTGAGGCAATTGTCACAGTACCAGACAGTGAATTGAGATTTTCAGACCTAAAGTAACAAAAAATTTTTAAAATGATAAATTGCATCTATATATATATATAGTTTTGTAAATAAAAAGAATTCTTTTAAAGAATAGTGAAGTTCATGCTAAAGTTTGTTTTTATTTTTTTCAAAGCCTTAGAAGGGCAAAAATAGAACTGATGATAATAAAGCAAAAATTTTGACATCTCCTATCAATTTGAATGGCATGTTACGTTGCTTCCTGTAAGATGAATCCTAAGGTAAAAACTATTCCTTGTCGGATTCAAATATGTAATTGTGTGTATTTTTTGATATTTCTGTTTGAAGAGGAAAGATCAAGGATGCAAACAACTTGGTTTTTCACAATAAGTAATTATGTTGGCAAGGATGAGAAAATTTTTGTTTTATTAAGCAGGTCCTCATAAAAGGAAATGCAGGATGGACGTTACCTCAGTTACCTCAGTATATAGGGATTTAGGGGATGGACATTACCTCAGTATATAGAATTCCTAATTTTAACATTTTAATTTATGGGAACACTAACCTACAAAATACATGAGTAAAGATTGACATAAATGGGTGAAGAATTAGTTATCCCAACTGCGTTATATCCAAATGCTCTTTTATGTGTGATTGACAAAACATTATTTTTATATATGATAACTTGAAAATGCATATCCATGTAGATTCCCTTGGGAAAAAATAATTTAGTTGTACAATAAACTTAAAAATGAATAAAAGCTTTTATAATGATGGAAAAAAGTTAAGTAATATTTCTGTTTATTCTATGTTTTTAAGAAAGTGTCTGAAGGAAAAATTCCAAAATATATTTTGTGTTTAGGATTAATTGAGCTTCTTAGATTTGTGGGTTTATAGTTTTTATTAAACTGGAAGATATTTTTGTATTACTTCTTCAAGTATTTTTCCTGATCCTTTTCACTGAGGGATTCCAATTATATGTATGTGTATTAAGCTGTTTGAAATTGTCCCATGGCTCTCTGATGCTGTTTATCTTTTATTTTCTAATCTCTCTCTTCTTGGTCTGTATTTTATTTTAGATAGTTTCTATTGTAATGTCTTCAAGTTCACTAATATTTTCTTCTGCAGTAACTGATCTGCCTTTAATCTCAGCTATTGCATGTGTTATTTCAGACAGTGTTTATTTTTCTATTTGTCTAAAGTTTGATTTAGATTATGGTTTGTATTTTCTACATCCACCATTCAAAATCTCAGCATTCCTCCACCTTCTTGAGCCATATATAGTTCAAGTTATAGTTATATAGTTATAATAACTGCTTGCCTGCTCTTGTTTATTAATTCTATCATTTGTGCCATTTCTGGGTCTCTTTCTATTGATTAAATTTTCACCTTCTTATGGATTGTCTGCTTTTTGGCATACAGATAATTTTTTATTGAATACCAACTGCTGTGAATTTTGTTTTCTTGGGTATTGGATATTTTCATATCCCTATAAATATTCTTGATCTTGTTCTGAAGTACATTTATTTTGAAAACATTTGATTCCCTAGAGGCTTGCTTTTAAAATCTGATAGATGAAACCAGCGCAGCCATGAGTTTATGACTAATCTTGCCCCACTACCTGGCCAAAACCCTTCTGATAACTTTACTTGATGCTTTCTGAATCATGAGTTGTTTTCCATTTTGGCTTGTGACAAGAATTATTCCTGACTCTGGTTTTGTTTCAGATTAAGTGATAATATAATCCTTATAGATTGTTCTTTCACTGGTCTGGGTTAGTTTCCTCACCATTACATGTGAATCATTTCTCAGCTAAGAGCTCTAGGATGACTTTTTTGCAGATCTCTGGAGCTCTCTTTTGTGTAGCCCTCTCTTCTATGGTATTCTGCACATGAGACTCCAGCCACCTTGACTTCTACAGATATGCAGTTCTCCTTCTAGATAATTGCATTTTTACCACGGGAACTTTTGAGATTTTCTTTCTGCATATTGGTCCCATGTTCCTGACCTCTCCTGGTTTTAATTCACTATGTATGTTATCTCTGTTAAGTTCCTGTTGCTTTTCAATTCAGCTCCTCTCTTGAAACCTGCATAAACTATAGGTAAAATATTAGGAAGATTTTAGATAGTTTTTTATTTGCTCCCTCTAAACTGCTGCTGTTGTTTTTCTCTTGCTTTTTAACTTTGAATTCTATTATACAATTATTCCTTGTTACATTATGTTAACATTTCAATTATTTTTCATGTTATTGTGGCAGAAGGTAAAAACTTTATTCCGGGTTTTGCATTATTTTAAGCCAGGGGTAGGCAAACTACCACCCATAAGCCAAATCTGGCCTTCAACCAGTTTTGTAAATAAAGTTTCATTGGACCACAACCTTGCTCATTTGATTACATATTGCTCATGGTTGCTTTCACATTATATTGGCAACACTGAATAGCTGTGACAGAACTCAAACATCTAGCAAAACCTAAAATATGTCCTTTCTGGTCCTTTACAGAAAATGTTTGCCAACCCTGTTGTAAGCTTAAGTATGTGTGTGTTGGGGGACACTTGTAAAAATATACTTAGTGTTTATATATCAAAGCCAAAAGTGTTTTCAGACTTAGTATCAAAGCATCTGAATTAAAATTCAGCTGTAAAGCTTATCAACTATTTAATTTTATCCGGGTTACTTGACCTGCTTAAAACAGCCTACTTTCAAAATGGGGATATTTATACATTTAATACTTATAATTACAAATAAATGATAAAATGCATTGAAATTGCTTCATTCATAGTGCACATTCAGTATAGCCCCTTATTTCTCCCATTACTAAAATGAAGCTCATGAAAAACAAAACAGGGAATATATACATTTCCTACACAAAATAGAAAATATGTACATCTGAAACTTCATTAGAAGTTTGTTCTCTTTCATTTTTGTCTAGCTGTCGATGTTAATTTTTAAATTCTTAAATTCTTAGAAGAGGCAAGTACTCATACAAAATCTTTAACAAGGAACTGATTTTTAGACTGAAGCCTCTAGGTAAATTAGATCACTTCATAATTATGGGATAATATAAAGACTCTTCTCATAATTCAGATATGTTTTATAGCAAAAATCTTTTTCTTTTTTTTCAAAAATCTTCTTGTTTAAAGGTAGTTTTTTTTTTTTCTTTTGGAGGTTTATTTACCATTCCGTGCACGTTGTTTCAGATACCCAGAGACCCAAATGAGAATGTCAGTTGTGAGCTGGGCTGCCGTACATTCGTGCCCACATCATTTCTGTGTCCTCCCCCACTTTTACATTTTAAATGTTAAGAAATCAATTTTCACATTTATTGAAACAGACCATTTCCCTGAGTGGTAACTCTCTCTCATTCTCTATGAGAAGAGATGAGTAAAACTCCCATAGTCATGAGTGTCCTCTGGCTCTCCCGGGACTGAGAGACCTTGAAAGTGTTTTTGTCTACAGTTCTAAAGAAGAAAGATTTTGGGCAGGCCACACCGGATACTGTTTTTCCTTCTAGCGCAAGTGCTCTGTAGCATACAGAAGAAGGGAAGTTTGATGTTTGCTTTTCTTTGTACATGGAACACGAAAGTGCCGAGGGCTGCGCTTTAGGGCTTCGGTATCCAGTCTAAAGTGCCAACAGGGAGAACATGAAAGGCTAAATTGAGAACTGCGACTTCAGAAAACTGAAATCATTCGGGTAGGCAGAGCTTGATTTTTCTACCAGGCTGATTTACTTCCTGAATATTCTAAAAATAAATGTATGAAATGTCAGACATATCCTGTGAAATATAGTCATAGAAGTAAAATATTTTAAAATATGCATACATATTATTCATGTATTTGGATCAAGACTAAGAGAAAACAAAAAAATGAAAAGCTTAAAAAAATAAAATGAAAATTCTGATTTGTTTGGTCATAAGCTTGTAACACATTAAATAATTTTTCTTGTTTTGAAATGTCTTACTAGGTTTCATAATAAAATAGTTTATTTTAAAAGGTGTACATTTAAGATGAAATGATAAAATGTGAAATTGTTTTGTGAAGAAATATTAGGCTTCATACTGTGTATATAACTTTAAATTACTGATTTAATTTTTATTAATAGTATTTATTAGGAAAATGTTTTCCTTTGTGTTTCAATTTAGCCTATTTTTAAGTCCTTTGAAAATGCAATTTGATCCCTATTGTTTTCACTAAATTACCAAGAAAAAATCTTGACTTTGTTTCTTTAAAATATTTTAATTAACAGATTACATGTTACTGATTTTATGAATGCCTGGTGGGATATCTGAGTTTGTCTACCAAAATGCTCATAAGTCTCAGTGTTGGCTATTCATTGCCATCAAGGATTATTAGATTCAGAATCTAAAAGGATGTCAATAGACTAAAATTTACTTTATCTTGTATCTTTTGTGGCTCTGCATGTAGCATATATTGAAAACATCTTAGGCATCTTTAACTGATCATTTGGTTACACATGAGTGGAATTTAGTTGCCAAGAAAATTAATATAATCCAACTAGGAATTAATAGAAAAACAATATCTCAGAAAAGAAACTGGGACTCCCACTTGGCTGGCCAAGGGTACATCTTTAGCATCCTATTCAGTTCTGGCTGTTGAGTTTTAAGAAAAAATAAAACCCAAACTGAACCCATTCAGGGCTGTGAGGACATTTTGAAAGCATTCTGAATAAGAGATGAGGCAATTGGATATGTCTACCCTGAAGAAGATTAGATGACAGGAGGAAGATGTGTCAGTCTCAAATATTTGAAAGTTATCATGTAGGAAAGAGTTGTAAACTCTTCTCTTTGGCTTCATAATGGTCTAATCAAGATCAAATGCCAGAATTTAGGGAGATGAGTTTGCGTTCAATAGGAGGCAGAATTTTAGCACTACCCAGAGATGAAAATTGTAGGTTTTGACAGGTAGCGAGTTCCCCATCTTTATTAGATCATCTTTGACAGGGATATGTTCAAGGGAATTGAGGGATTGTCAGCTCAATCAGATTTTTTTAAGGTTCTTTATAGAGAGGTTTTTTAGGTTTTTTAAGGTTCTTTCATAGAGTATGAAATCTATAAATTTGTTCACACACACACACACGCATACACAAAGCAAAAGCTAAAACAATTTCTTTCTGCACAAAGTTGCAGGCCCCTAATCTTCAGATTTTACACTTCCTTTACTTTTGTTAAAGTGATAGAAAGGACTAAATAGGACATACTCATTTACAATAAATACCAATCTGATTGGAATCTGATTTTTAAAAAATATAATTTCTTAACTTTTCAAAAAAATCTGGTTTTATGTTATAGTAAAGAATAAACAAAAAACAAAAAACAAAAAACAAAACTGAAGGGAAGCTGGAGGCTCTAAAGGGCCAGAGGCTTTGACAGAGAAGTGCTGTTGTTCCCTGCATGGCAGGGTGGAGCCTAAGGTTAGAGCACATATTGGTGATGAACTTGGATTCTGAAATCATACTGATGTGAGTACACATTCTAGCTTTGCTCTTTTCTAGCTGTGTGTCCTTGAACAATTTATCTCAGCAGTCTTGGCCTCAGTTTTTGTTCATCTGCAAAACTGAAACAGCAAGAGGACATAGCTCTGTATAGTTGTAAGAGAAACACAAGATAATACATGTGGAGGGTATGGTACTTTTAATGCTCAGTGATTATAATTATTACTGCACTCTTACACGTGAAGTACACTTGCCTTTACACTGATAAATGCTTAACTTCAATGACACAGTATAGGATTCAAATTGGGGAGTGTGTGTGTGTGTGTGTGTGTGTGTGTGTATGTGTGTGTACGCGACAAGATCAATAATTACGACTTCTAGTGTATGTGGAATTCTATGTTTTGTTATGTTTTGTGTTTTTTTATATGATAAGGGAATTTGACCCTCTGCTAATAAACAAGGAATGATAATTATCTAAAGCTATAATCTTATCTAAATAGAAAATAAAAGTATTTTTTATGTTCCCAAAATATGTTGAATGGTTGTCTTCAAATTATCTTAAACCAGTGTGTTCAGATTAAAGAAATGAATTCAAATATGTGGCTAATCTCATCTTCCTGAGAAAGAAATGCTGTTCACAAGTAGATATAATTACTTTTCTTTGAGTCTGTTCTTCCATTTAATCCATCTACAAGTTACTGTTTTCTTCAGTTTTTTTAATCAATGGTGAATGGTGGTGCTCTTCCAAAGGAAAAAATACATTCAATTATACATTATAGTTTCAGTAGTATCAGCTAAACTGACAGTTAAGAATCAGATGATTCTTTAAAAAATAAACAAATAAAATAACCTTGTGTGAGTTTTCAACCTCCCCACCCCAAACAGGCTTACACATTTGGTGAAATAATGTTTTGTTATAATGTGTAAACCCTTAGGAAAAACCATAACATTTCTTTTTTAATGTTTCCCCAATGCCTAATTAGTGTTATTTAATTTAATAATGTGCGATTTAATAATAAAAATATGAATGACCATATTATAGGGGATTCTAAGATGTTTAAGACCTGTCCTCATCTAGTGGGAGAGGAAGATAAGTTTACAAATACATACAGCTCAAGAATATGTGTTCAAGATATTATATAAGGGGGAAAAATAACTAAACAGAGTTGTACAGAATCAGAGAAAGGAGAAATACATTTATTCTGTTAATTCAATGGAGGCTTCTTGAGGGAGGATGTATTTGATGGCTACATCAAAGAGGGTGTGAAATTTGGAGAGAGATGAAAGAAGACATCTTAGAAAGAGTTAAGAGTCTGAAAAACACACTAATGTGGAGAATTGTGTTTATGTTCTATCGACCATTCTCCTGTGGCTGATTTATGGAAGCCTAGAAAATTAGAGGCCTCTACCAGACCCCTCTTCTAACTTAAGTCACATTCATCTCTATTATTTACATTGCTTACCAATGTCATGCCCTCTGAGGTTTTCTTTCAGCTCATTACCCCAGCCTCTATTAGAGTTTCCCTCCTGTGCTTACTTTTACCAGACTCTCTCTCTCTCTCTCTCTCTCAGGACATATGGTATTAATTTCACTTTCTCAAATCTGCTAAGCTTTTTCTGATCCTTCTGCCCAGAATGTTCTATATCGCTATCTGTCCCACCACCCTATCTTTCCCTAGGTAATTGCTCTTTATTCTTTATGCTGCAGCTACTATTTCCTTCAGGAAATCTTCCCTGACACTCCAACTTGCATACCTCCTGTGTGCTTCAATCGACCAGGAATTACACTGTGGTATTACCACACTTGTTTATAATTTCCTATTTTCCTGTCTGTATTCTCTATCAGCCTAGAAATACATGAAAGCAGGAGCCCTATTGCTCTTGTTTCTCCATTACTCAGCACTGTGGTTGCCAAGGAGTGTGTATGAGCATAATGGTTATTGTTGGTTCAGTGAGTGAGTAAGCAAATGAGTACTAGAGTCATTAGCATCTTAATGTATTGAGAATTATTAGAGTGTGAATATAGACTATCCAAACTAGTGGCATAGGGATAACAGGGCTAGAGACCCTGAGTAGTCTGGGGCAGATGAAACACCATCTTGATTAGACACCGATGACTAGTCAGTGAGACAATATCTCTTTGGAATTCACTCAAATAGAAAAAGTGGGTTGAAATGTGAGAAAAAGAGATTAATAGCAAGAGAGTGAAAAGAAAACAAGATCTTTCCATATTTTGTGTCAAGTACAAGATATTGACAAAAAGAGTATCAATTATACAGCTAAGAAAAAAGTCAATAATGGAACATTTTTTAATGGAACATATTTTTTTAATATGGATGGAACATATTTTTTAATAATGGTCATTTTTAAATGGAACATATTTTTTAATAATGGTTATGTCAACTCAAGTGGCATAAAATAATGGTTGTTATTGATTAGTGAAATTTTAAATAAACATATTAACTATGGATGGAAAATTTGTAAGACCAAGTTTCTATTTTATGTTCATGTTTTCGTTTTTGTTTTTAAACATTAGTAAATGGAAACATACATGTGGATTTAAAGCTACACTAGAAAAGCTCTATTTCTAGGGATGCCTATGTGTCTGGTTTTTTGACTCTTGGGCAAGATAAGGACTGTTAAATTCAAAATGTAATGTTTAAGATCAGAAACTCCCTGAAGACCCTCTGGGTAATTTCTTTACTTATGGTTTGCAACTGACCTAACCAGTTTGACAAACTCGGCTTGATCCTCTCCCCAAACCAAGATTCTTTATACAGATTTAGTGGTTCAAACCACAGACACAAGGACCCTTGGGGAGCTTGAACATGGGATATCTCTTAGATTACAGATGGAAAAAGTCTGTACTCTATTTCTCTTCCTAAATAAACTGACAGTATTGTGCCTTTCTAGAGCCTTGTAAAAAGCCAAACATTTATTTAAAAGGCATGGAAACTGAAATTAAACTCATAATAGTTTCCCTCCCTCCCTCCCTTCCTTCCTTTCTTCCTCCTCTCTTTCTTTCTTTCTTTCTTTCTTTCTTTCTTTCTTTCTTTCTTTCTTTCTTTCTTTCTTTCTTTCTTTCTTTCTTTCTTTTTCTTCCTTCCTTCCTTTCCTTCCTTCCTTCCTTCCTTCCTTCCTTCCTTCCTTCCTTCCTTCCTTCCTTCCTTTCTTTCTTTCTTCTCTCGTTTTTTTCCTTTTTTTCTTTCTCTTTTGTTTTCATGATAGCTTTAGCTCATCCAATTTTAATGCATTCCTCCCCCCCCCGCCCCCAGTTTCTTGACATAAACAGGTAAGTGCATTTAGGATTTTTCAAAGGCCTAAATTCAGTGCAAGTTTTAGAAAAATAAACTTTAAAAGCCATGTATCATATATGCTGGCCAGTGCATCCAGCAAAATGACTGTTTATAATTTGTGATTATTTGTATGTTAGATTTAAGAACAAAAAGACATGAGGGTGCCTGGGTGCCTCAGTTGGTTAAGTGTCCTACTCTTGATTTCAGCTCAGGTCATGATCTCAGGGCCCTGTGTGAGCTCTGCGCTGGGCATGGAACCTGCTTAAGATTCTCTCTCTCCCTCAACCCCTCCCTGCCACCATCTCTCTCTCTCCCCCTCTGGGGGGGGGGAGTAAAAGACCTGAGGAGAGACACAATTACATTTATCTTAAAAATCAAGTCATTAACTCTTTTATTGCATGATTTGTGTCTCAGGTGTAATATAAAATGAAAAAAAGAAAAAAGAAAAAAAGAAATGAAAAACACTGCTTCTCAAATAGCACATAACAATAATTATGGTGATTCACAGGCTATAAGTTGTGTGACAGGCATTGCGATAAGTCCCCTACCACTCTGTTCTTATTTGATCCCCTCACTTATTAAAATAATTATTAGTACTCGTTTATGAATAAAGCTTTTTGAAATTTTTAAACTAAAATTCTGATTGAATTTTATATCATACCCATGAGGGTAAAGCTAATGTATTAATAGCAATTGCATTCAGTTAAAAAAAAAACCCAACAAAGTTAAACAGTAGCTTAAACAAAATAAGGATTTCATTTCTTTATCACAGAAAGAGAAGTCTAAAAGTAGGCATTTTAGGACTAGTATGGTGGCTTCCTGATGAAATCAGGATTTTGGACTTTGATATCTCTATATACCTAATTCTTTATTCCTGTGTCCATTGTCTCCCTAGTGAAAATAATAATAATAAGAAGAAGAAGAATGGTAATAAAAAATAATAATAGTGTTTCTTAAATTCCAGAATCTGGTTTTCCTTTTAGAAAGAAAAAGGAATGGACAGAAGGTGACAGTTTCTTGCCAAGTGAGTCTGCTTCACCTCTTAAGATGCTTTCTGAAGCCCCTTCCAAAAACTTCCACTGAAGTATCAGCAGCCAGAAATATATGGCTTAGTCAGTTTTAATTGTAAAGAAGTCTGGGGAATACAGCTTTTTATCTGGGCACTTTGCTACTACATCAAAATCAGAGGAGAATATATTTTGTAGTAACCAGAAATCTGTGTTTATAAAGGGGCAGAGCTAAGATTTGAAGCCATATTTTCTAATATCAAACCCAGGGCAAATCATTACTACAGTACAAAACATCCCTTATTTGCTCTGGCCTCAGTCATGTGCTAAAACTTGGAATGGAATGGAATAGAATGGGATGGAATGTGGTAAAGCACTCTTTTGTGAATATGGTAAATGTCACAAATATAAGTCAGTATATCAATAGGGAAATGGAACAGCTGGGGAAGACTATATAAATATGGTGCAGACCACAAAAGATATGTGAAGGGATTCTTTCTTTTCTAGTTTATTCTCCTGATAATGGAAACCCTGTAAGATATTTACTATTTGCCAGGCTGACTTTACTTGACTGAACTAGTTTAACTGTCAGAGAACATTGTGAAATATCAAGAATAAGAGAAATATGCTCTTTTAGTGTAAGATACAATTTATTTTAGGTGCTTGCATGATGTCCAAGACCACTATAGCAATGCTGATTTATTACTATTTCCATTCCCCATTTTTCTATGGCATAGAAACATATTTTTGCAGAATTATAGGAACAAAGTTATTATAAATACTCAAACTGCTTTGTTTTAGCATTTGATTTATTTGCCTTACAAATCCACTTTCCTGACTCTGATCAAAACTTCAACCTTGTTGGTACTGAAATTATTGCAGGATCATTGAAGATTATTTGTTTTTTCTTGACCCTTGCTTGAAAATCAAGGCATTTTATGTGATACATTGATAAAATATACTCAGTAGCAAATCAAAGTCATGTGAAACTGAGTTAGCTAAGTATATTCTAATGTGGATACATTAAAAAGAAAATCACTTTTAAAGAAATTCAGTTGTATGTTAAGAATATGGCAGTTTAGAAAATCAACTTATGATATTTAAAAAAATATGAAGAAAATACTTTAATGAATGTGGTCAATTCTAAAATCAGTTAATTTTGAGAGGAAACCTCTCAAGCATATGTTAAAAATTAAACTTAGAAATCTATTATTGTTATTTATTTAAGCCACTGATATTAAGTACAGTTTCTGTGCCAGTCAAAATAGACTTATATCCTAACAGAGACAGATTGTAAGTTACATCCATAATTTCATATATTTTCTACTCATACTCAAAATTCTCAGAAATCTTCCATAGAGTACATTACAAGGAAGAATTTGAGCCAACAGATATATGCTGTTCCTTATACTTATGTGTGTAACATTTAGCACAGTGGCTGGCATTAAAAGGAACTCAATAAATATAAATAAATTAATAAGTGAATATATTAAAATAAATTGGTGACAGAATTTCTAGGATAGAGCTATTTTATGATATTTAAAAGAAGCACAGGATACCCTAGCTGTTTCAATATTATGTCTGTTTTATAATTTAAGTTACCATACATCCCCTGGTGTTTAATCATGTTTGATTGGAGCTTATATATGTTTATGCATAATTTTGAAAATTCTTATTCTTTTTGTTTATTCAAGAGCACTACTCAACTTATTGAAATGAAACTTTCTTTAGGTTTTATTATATTCCAGTTCAGTTTAAAGACAATAGTGTTTATATCCTTTTTTTTTTTTTGCTTCAGACATTCTAGATCAGACAATTAGAAGCAAGACAACTGTGAATTTTGTTGCCTACAACACTGGGAAGATTCATTTTCTTTACCCATTAACTGTCATATCAAATAAATGGGCTGAGAGTTTATTTGTGATAAATGCATTCTGTTTAATGCAATGAGACAGTCTTTTAATTTGAGAACCCAGCATAGTGTCAGCAAAATCTCTTCTGCTGATTTAATTAGCAAGAACTCAATGTTAATTATTTTGCATTTAAACCTTAGGAGCCTTACAGATGAAAAAATATATAATCCTTTTTGAAAATGAAATAATAAAAACCCAGTAATAAAATCAGTTTGTATGGTTTTTAAGGGTGTGTAAATGTGTTAAACAGCTAACGAATTATTCAACACTGTACATGCTTGGAATATGTACAGATTTTAATGAGCCTCCCTAATTCTACTTTCATACCATCTTACATTTTTTTATTCCAAGTTGTTTTTATTGGATAGTGTTGATTAGAAGAAATATTCATCAATTTACCATATCTTGAAATGAGGAAAGATAAAATATTTATTTGTCATAAATTCTTATCAATTAACTAATTTTACTGCCCTATATAAGGTAAGCAAAACATAAGTAGAAATCTCATTCTTATTATGTTTTTACCCCAAAGCTATATGTCAAACAATTACATAAAGTCCAATTTTAAATACGTGTCAACATTCTAAACTGTTTTGTTATGCCTCACTTTTGAACTCCTGGCTCAGACAAAGCTCAGTAAGAGAGACTGCTAGATATACAAAACCTTGCTTCATCATAATTTTTTCAGAGGACAGAAAATATCTCTTATTCCTTTTACTGGCAAAGTGACACTGGGATGTATTGGGATGGCTCTAAACATTTAATGCTAAGAAGAAATATGTTGGGTTTTTGTTTTGGCTTTTGTTTGTTTTTAAATTTTGAGTGGAGAAAAACTGAAGCTCAAAATAATTGTGTTTCAGTGTGCAAAGAGCTGTCATGACTCAGAGGATAGAGGACCTAATCTCACAACAAAGGATCTAGAAATCAATGCACCAAGGGGTTAACAATGGATGTCTCCAGATAGGAAGAGTTTGGAGGGTTTCCTTGCTTTCTTCTTTTTTTGTACATATATATATATTTTTTTTTCCTGCAATAAATATGTTTTGTCTTTTGGAATATTACAGTGAGACTTTTTTAAAAGGTGTAGAGAAATTCAGAGCTAAAGGGTCAAGGAAGAGTAGGTGAGTATCTAAGAAGTGTTATCTCAGATTGCAAAATCTCCATGTCTTTCAACCTCAAACCTATATTGGTGGTTATATGTTTGTGTTGTTTGCTATTTCTAAGCTGACTATTAAAAGGTCAACTGGTACCAGTTACTGTCTTGGTCTATACTGGTGTAGAACATGGATCTATGGGGAATCAGGTACTGAAAATTAGGAGCAGGAACTCAGAGAAGTCTTCAAGAAAGAAGATAGATCTAGGAGGGAAAGGATGGCCTAACATGGGAAGTAAGCAAATGCCAAACTTTGTCCACTTAGTTTGGTTAAATTCAAAAGAATTTGCTGCTCATTTCCAAAGAAAGTCAAGTGTACTTAATATTAATTCATGCTATTATACTTCAATTTATTTTATTTTAATTTTGGAATTCGGCTTCTTGCAGTAGCTTGGGATTCCTACCGGGAACACAAGCTCACTTTGCATAGCCAGAGGAATTAGTGTAAAGGGGTTAAGCACATGGGCTCTGGAGCATGATCTTGGAAAGGTGGTTTAATTTCCCCAGAATGTTTTTTTTTTTAATACAAGTGGACTTGTGTTTTGTAACTATTAAACCACAGATTGCATAGAAGTGGTAAGAGATTCACTAATAATACTTAAAAACACCCACACTGTGATTTATTGAAAGTCAGTCCTCAACACAAGGGTTTGCTGAACTGCAGAAGGAGCCGAGATGCCCTTGAACAGATGAATGGATAAAATGATGTGGTCCATATATACAATGGAATATTACTCAGCCATCAGAAAGGATGAATACCCAGGACGCCTGGGTGGCTCAGTCGGTTAAGCGGCTGCCTTCGGCCCGGGTCATGATCCCAGGGTCCTGGGAGCGAGTCCCACATCGGGTTCCTTGCTCAGCAGGGAGCCTGCTTCTCCCTCTCTCTCCCTCTGCTTGTGCTCTGTCAAATAAATAAAATCTTTAAGAAAAAATAAAATAAAATAAACTAGAGATTGGTTCAGGGCCAAATCAATCATTGGATTGAAAACTGGACCAATCTTATAAAAAAAAAAAAAGAAAGAATGAATACCCACCATTTGCATCAATATGAATGGAACTGGACAGGGTTATGCTAAGTGAAGTAAGTCAAGCAGAGAAGGACAATTATATAATAAGAGATTCTGTCTCATGTTGTTTCTGTCTTTTACTCTAAGACTTTGGGAAATGACTTAACCTTACCATGTCAGTGCCTCATTCCTCAGATGAGGAACAAGATAACATATACCTCATATTATAAATACACACACACACGACATTATTTTTATAGAAAACTTAGAATGACAGATTTTACACAGAAGGTACTGTGTACTAGTGTTGCCAAGATCATTGTCCAGGATCGCTATGACCCATTTTTAAATATTAAACTTCATTCCTTTGCCAATGCACTATTATGAGAATATGAATCTTTATTTCACTCTTTTAGTTTCTTTCAGTTTTACTCTGTTGCCATTTGATCTAACTGAACCTACTTCCACTCCCACCCTCACCCTCGTTTCCCACATGGTCTTGCCTTTATTCCTGCCCCCGCCACTGACCACCACAGTCCCCTGGTTGAAATTTCGGTGTGCCATTCAGAGGTCCTCTGGTATGTGAGATATTTATAAGTTGTTCTTTGTATTTAATCCCTAAACCTTGTGCTGAAATTGACATTCATTTATTATTGTTCACCTGGAAAGAAAAGCATTAGTCTCTATCCATTCTCTAATTATACCTCTGATATATTGCTCTTCAGTTGGTTAAGGGTGAATGAATGCCTTAACTTTTCTTCATCAAGCAGAGAACCCTCAGTAACCTAAATGCTACTGCAGTAGTAGCTTCTTCACAGCTGTTTAGGTCTCTTAATTAAAGTTATTAAGCTCAAACTACCTCCATATTAGGAAATTAATTGTGCTCTAATTTTTTAAGCTCCTTGATAAATGGCCAGTGGAAATAGAAGAATCCTTAACATGTAGCCTATATCACCTGACCATATTATACACTTAATAAATAAATATTTATTGTTATATATCATAGGAAAATGATCTATAGAATGAAATGAAACTCTAGAATGCAAAAGATACTGATTTGAAAAAGACCTAGATGAAGTGGTTTAGATACATGAAGTGGTTTATTTCAAAGCTTCTGTTTGTTTTATAGGCACAGTTATAGGTCTGAAAAAAAATGGTAACAGCTGGTCTTTTCCCTTATGGAACTCACTGTTTAGTTTCATCAGATGTTCTAAAATGCACAACACACACACACACACGTATACATATCTACAACAGTAACACTAACAACACAACACTACCTCAAAACATCCTGATAAGGGTATGACGCATGTTGCACAGAGAAAATATGGGAAGCAAGGGCCACTATTTAATAATTTACTTCCCTTGAGCACTAACCAAGGACAAAGACCAATCTTTTATGAATGTTATACTATAAACTTTTCTCCATATATCTTGAGTTCATCTGTATTCTTCTTATAAAATAAATGGTTCGATTTCCATAAAAATTTTCAAAGAGCTATGAATGTAATAAAGCATTTCCTTTTGGACATATTTGATGATTTTTTGGATAAAAGGAACTCCAGATCTTGCAGTTCTTTGAAAAAAAAAATAAACAAAGACCCAAAAAACCCAACATAAGTTTTATTGAAATTACACCAATTTTTTTGAAGCATGTTTTTTAGAACAATTGTCTCATAAGATATTCTTGGGAAAGGAATTTCTTCATCAAATATGTTTCAGAGACACTACATCCTATGTCTCTATCTTGGTGCTTGAGAGTGAATTTAGACATATTGAAGTATCTGAGAAGATTTTCAATTAAGAAACATGTATAAATGGATTGGCCAAATCATTTTCAAACTTATTGGATCACAGAATTCCCTCTATTTCCCTCTTCCTATTTGTCGCTTGAGTTACACTGGTGTTTTGAGAATCATCTTGCTTTAGGCTAAATGTGTATCAATTCTGAGGCTCAAATAGTGAGGATATTGCATTTTGTCTTTTCATACTACCCATAGAGAATTCTACAGTGAGCATTAGATTCTTGGATGATCTTTGCTTGTATTTGAATGCCTACAAGCTGGCTTCTACATTAAACATTAAGAAATCTCTTTTATTATTATCATTCTTATTATTAAACATTATTATTATCATTTAATCATGCCCCTCTGTGTGAAGAGTGCTGCCACTCGGATACCCTCCCTGTGTAGTCTGAATGCTCAAACATTGCTAGGGGTGGGTAAACATGGGTAAAAATTAAGTGAAAAACAGGGAAAGCACACAAGGAGACTCTTCTTCCTTCAGATCATCTATTCACTTCTCATATGCCTTGAAAGACTGTAGGAGCACCACACTGAATGCTGTCTTTCATAAAACAAAAACAGTTTCAAACAATCCGTACATTTAGTGAAGCTGTGTTTAACTGGACTTGTCCAAATGCTACCAGCTAGAATCCAAGACCAAGGCTTACTTCTGAATCAATAGCTTGTGCCAGACCCAAATTAAATGTTACTGCTATCAGCTTCTTGGTTCCTCATTTTAAGCTTCACTGTGTCACTTAAACCAACAGGAATGATTTCTCTAGCTTACTTTAAAAAAAAAAATCCTCTTATTTCTGCACTTCATAATGTCATAGTCACCATTCTCTTTCTTATTTAAATGATATATAAGAATTGTGAAATAATGAACAAACTTCTGACCTGCTATATTCCTCAGTCTCTGTTGAAAAGAACTTTCTCAAGGATCATTGAGAAGACCTTTTTGGATAGCATATTCAATGGCCAAATAAAAATAAGAGGAGAAAAAATTGCTAAGGTGACTCTTGTTGTTTTGATTGTTATATGGATCTCTATCATTCCATTTTATTCCCTATCACAAAAGCAAGGTAAAACTTTGACATTTGATCCTAGAATAATGTTACTGAAGTTAAATATTAGATAATTCTAAAGGCTTATGAGTAAATTTCAATGGCTGAAGACAAAAATATAGCCAATTTATGATAACTATGATAAGAAGAAAAAAATTGGTAACACAAATGATTCAAAATGTGAGTTCTTTTTTTATTTTCCTCATAAACAACTCTAATCTCTCCCTTCATTTTTCCCCACCAGGAATACTTCTGCTGTCAGTTAGACTATAAAAGAAGAAAAAGAGCTTTGTTCTAATGGTAACAACAAGAAAAATAGACAAAAATATAAGAATCATATTTTTCTATGATGTAGAGAAGAGTGGAGGATTGAAAGAAGCTAAATGAACTGAATTTTATAGAGAAACAAACCCTTCAGAGAAGAGGAGAGAGCAGTAGCTACTTCTTTCTGAGGGTCATTGCCAGTTTTGGATTCAGAATACCATGGGAAGAGTGAGGATGCCAAGAGCTAGTTGAAATGGACTGTAGATTGGAGGAACCCCAGCTCAGCCAAGCAACTGTGCCTCTCTCCCCATCCCACCCTTGAGAAAAAAACAGTGGATAAAGACCCGGTAAGTAAAGAGAAGTCGCCCAGTCTTGGCCATTCTCTAAATGACTGGATTGCAGAACTTTGTGGAATTGAAACCAGTAATGAAGCAAGCCTATCTGAAAATGCAGCCAAGTCTTCTAGCTCAAGTACAGACACCACTGAAAGCTAGCAGAACATAGCAGAGATCAGAATAGAGTCAAAAATTAGACCCGTACTTATATAACCCATTGATTTCAACAAACACTTCAAATGCACTTAAAAGGGAAAAGAGAAGTCCCTTTAGAAATGTTGGGAAAACTTCCTTTCCATATGGAAAAAAAAAAAAAGAACTGATCTCTATTATATGCCAAACACAGAAATGAATTTGCGATAGATCATACCCTTAACGTAAAAGCTAAAATTATAAAACTTATAAAAGAAAGATAGGTGATGTAGGAGTCTGCCTCTAATCTGTCATCCCTTACAGTTGTACCTGCCGTGGGACAGACACTGCAGCTGTGTCCCCACCAGCTTTAGCCTCTCTGTCAGTGACAAGTCCCCACATCTGGGAGCTACACAGACATGTAGACACTGCCCTGGGGGTAGCTACTGCACAGGAGCCAAAGCTGAGCAGAGACAAGACCTCACTTTTCTTCAGGGAGACCATTCAAGGAGACCAGAAAAATGGCCTTGGGGCTAAGAGCCAGGAGAGAATCGGCCTTTGTGTCATTCCATGATGTAGCTGTGGACTTCACCCGGGAAGAGTGGCAGCTGCTGAGCCACGCTCAGAGGATGCTGTACAGGTGTGTGATGCTGGAAAACTACAGCAACTTGGTCTCCCTGGGAACTCCATTTCCCAAGCCAACACTTGTCATTCTGTTAGAGCAGGGGGAAGAACCCTGGAAAGAGGAGAGTGAACATCTGCCCAGCCCCTGTTCAGCAGATGCAAAGCCAGAAATTCAACTTGATTCCTCCTCAGCTCTGGACTTCTGCAGTCGGCCATTATGCCAACACGTGCTACGTGATCATTGCCTTCCGATCTGTCCGGGCTTGCTAGCAGGCACTCTCTGCCCAGCCTACCAGAAGCAGAAGCAGCAACCACTTCCTCATGAAAGCTTCTGCAATGACAAAGTGAAAGATGAAGGCAGAGAAGAGGGCTCCAAATCATTGTTTGAGAGGACAAGGGCGAGGTTTACCTCCAGAGCTTTCTTCAGCCCACCTGACAGACAGCTAATAGGCTTGAGGGAAGGCAAGACAGTGGTGGAAATAAAGCTCAGCTCAGCTGAGAAGGCAAATCGTTTAGAAACAGACAAAGTATTAAAGTGGGTGGATTTCTCGGGATTTGAAGTAGTGACCTGTGGAAATTGCGGGCTAGGCTTTAGCCAGAAATCAGCCCTCTTTGTTCATCAGAGGACCCACTCAGGAGGAAAGCCTTATTTTTGCAGTGAGTGCGGTAGAAGCTTCAGCTATAAATCAGCTCTCATCACACACGAGAGATCACATACCGGGGAGAAGCCTTACCACTGCACAGAGTGTGGGCAAGCCTTTAGCCAGAAGTCAAACCTAGTCACCCACAAGATGGCACACTCTGGGGAGAGGCCTTTTGCATGTGAGGAGTGTGGACGAAGCTTTAGCCAGAAGTCAACCCTCATCAGACACCTGAGGACACATTCAGGGGAGAAGCCCTTTGTGTGCCAGGAGTGTGGGCGGGGCTTTCGGGATAAGTCAAACCTTATCACACACCAAAGGACCCACTCATGGGAAAAGCCTTATGTGTGCAGAGATTGTGGGAGGCTTTTTAGAGACAAATCAACGCTCAGCAAACATCAGAGGATTCATTCAGGGGAGAATCCTCATTTGTGCACTGAATGTGGCCGGAGCTTTAGTCAGAAATCGTACCTCATAAAGCACAAGAGGACACACTCAGGAGAGAAGCCTTTTGTGTGTCAGGAGTGTGGACGAGGCTTTAGTGATAAGTCAAACCTTACCACACACCAGAGGACACACTCAGGAGAGAACCCCTATATGTGTGCAGAGTGTGGTCGAGGGTTTAGTGTTAAGTCAGCTCTCATGACACACCAGAGGACACACTCAGGAGAGAAGCCTTATGTGTGCCAAGAATGTGGGCGAGGCTTTAGACATAAGTCAACTCTTGTTGCACATCAGAGGACACACTCAGGAGAGAAGCCTTTTGTGTGCGGGGAATGTGGGCGAGGCTTTAGACAGAAGTCACACCTCATCAGTCATCAGAGGACACACTCCGGGGAGAAGGCTTATGTCTGCACTGAGTGTGGGCAAGCCTTTAGCCAGAAAGCAAATCTAGTCAGGCACAAGATGGCCCACTCGAGGGAGAAGCCCTTTGTGTGCAGGGAGTGTGGGAGAGGCTTTAGCCAGAAGTCAGCTCTCATAAGACATCAGAGGACACATTCTGGGGAGAAGCCTTTTGTATGCAGGGAGTGTGAGCGGGGCTTTAGTGATAAGGCAACTCTCAGTACACACCAGAGAACACACTCAAGGGAAAAACCTTATATTTGTAGTAAGTGTGGGGAAGGCTTTAGGCTGAAATCACTCCTTATTAGACACCAGGGGACACATCTGTTATAAAGAAGCTTCATGCACAAGGAGTGTAAGCAAGGCTTTGGTAATAAATCACAAATCATACCTCATCATGCAAGAAGAGATAAGGGAAATCTCATGTGTGCAAAGGGTGGGACTTCAGAGATATTAACTTTCACCAGACGACAGGAGAAGACCTACCTGTGCAAAACAATGATCTTCAGTTAGAAGCGATTTTATCCCCTGCCTAGGTGACAGTTGGTGAAACCTGGAGACATTTTCTTATCGTCACAACTGGGAGGTTGCCACTGACATATAGTGGATAGAGGCCAAGGATGCTGCTAAACATGCTATGATGCACAGGACTGCCTCCCACAACGAAAGTCTCCCACCCTGTAAGACTTGGATCCCTTTAAGGCTAGCTTTGGCTCCCAGATCCCTGCCGTTGGCTCAAAAGAAAATTTCTTACACTCTCCCGTAGCTGAGTCTCCTGCCCAGACCCCCATCTTCCCCCCCTCTCCTTCAATCCAGATCTGATGTCTCCCCCTGCCTTCTTTATCTCTTTCCATTTATTTTCTCAAATATGGTTTTCCCAATAGCCTCTTGCACATCTAATCCCCTCCTCTTTTTCAGAAGACTCCAACTCACACAATCCCAAGGAGAGAATGGTAACTCCGCAGTGAAGCGACTTGGCCCACCACCCTCACAAAGTTAACCACTAACACTGAGACAGATTGTCATCATAAGCCTCCTAATAGGATTCGTTGAAAAAGATACCATGTCATTTTTAAAATATATTTCTGCCAAAAAAGCCATTACTTAAGTCTTGCCATGAGAAATCATTAAATAAACTCAAATTAAGTAATATTTTACAAAACAACTGTCCTGTACTTTTTACAAATACCAAAGCAAGGAAAAACACAAAAAGGATGGCAAACTGTTGCAGATTGCAGGAGACTACGGAGACATGGCCATACAGTGCTTGATATAGGATCGGACTGTGGACTTTAAAAATAGTCACGAAAGACTATGGACCGGATGATATTGCTTAATCAATGTTAAATCAGTGATAAATGCAGCATACTGTGGTCATCTTTGCTTTGAAAATACACAAGTCAGTGTTTAGGGTTAAAAAGATACAGTGACTCCAACTTATTCACAAATCGTTCAGAAAAAAAAAAGTGGTCTGAAAATGTTCATAGAAAACAAAATGAATGCGTAAACTACAAATACATTTTCCAGGAGCTGGGGAGGGGAAGACAGAGAGACGGAGGGAGATAGAGCACACAAGTGGAACAAGTCTGAACCACTGGTGAATCCAGTTAAAAGGTAAAAGCAGTGCCTTATATTCTTCTTGCAACTTTCCTCTTTTTGTTATTTTATCAAAGTAAAAACATAAGCAAAAAAGAAAAAAAAAAGGAAGGAAGAGAAGGAAGGTAGGTAGGTTGGGAGGAAGGGAGGAAGAAAAGGAAAGAAAGGAGGGAAACTCCTGGGATGGTGGGTTGGTTGGTGGCTGGAATCATCACTGTTAGAATTGCACTGTGACCCAGCCCAGAATAACGCAACACCTGAAGAAATTAGAAAGATTAGCCCATATCCTAACTGCCAGATAAAGGAAAGACCTTGCATTCTTTGTGAAGTATCCATACATTAGTCTCTAGGATTTTTTTTTAAATACACAGTGTTCTGAATATAATTAAAAATGACCAGATATGAAATAAAATAGAAATATGTAACCTTACTCCAAGGAAAATGATAGAAGCAGACCAACAGGTCACCTAGGTATTGAAAATCACAGCCATGGCTTTAAGTCAATTATTATAACTACTTTAAAGAGTTTAGAAGAGAATTGGCAGGATATTTCAAAAGGAAAAGCAAAACTAAAAAAAGAACCAAATGCAAATACTAATATTGAAATATCTGAATTTTTTCCCATGCCTGCAAATGCCGTAAAATTAACTGCCACTTTCTTTCCATTTCTTTCTGAAATAACTTTCATGAAGATTCAAACGAGTGATTTAAATAAACCCAGAAATAACATTAGAAGGGAGCCTTTGCTTTGAAAGTTATTCATCAACTCATTCTTTAGAACTAGGAAAACCAGTAAATAAACCCTGATCTAGTCAACCATGTTATGAGGAGGCACTACATTTAAAAGTTATTTTTCATATTTTGGGCCCTAAAAATTATACTACTCTTCTCAACTCTGTCATTTGCTTCGGAAGCAGACATGCTTCTGTGATGCTTATTTAGAATTGTTTTTATTTCCAGATTTTAAGCAGGATATTTGCTTTCTCTTAAGGCATCTGCCCAAGTAGTTTCTTTTTCATTAACAAATGTTTGAAAACTTATATCCTCTTTAGATGAGCAAGACTCTGCAGTGACTTTCTCTGACCCTCTCTCACTGTCACCCTTTCTTTTACTCTGTTTCTGTGTCTATTGCATTTAGAACAACCCTGTCCCCTAAGTCAGTAAATATAACTTCTCAGTTTTTATAAATCGATTTCAAAGGAGTAAACCCATTAAAAGTCATACATTTTCTTGGGTGGGTTATTTTCATTAATCAATATTCCCATATTAAATGTGTTGTAATAACAATGGACTGGCCGGATGTAATCCACTTAGTGTTGGGATTAAAATGGGTGAAATTTCCAGGGAATGATTAGTGTTTATTATGAAAAATGACCCTGCAATGAATATAATATGATGAAGATGTTTCGGGCAATGCTGATTTGTGTTCTTCTTCTCGTATTCTTTGACATCAGAGAATATATGAATCGATTTCAGTTCACTATGTTAACAACACTTAACAGTTTTGGGTTATAATGTATCTGTTTTCCCCTTTTGGCAGACAGTATGAGCTTATGTTAGATGAGTTTTTTATTTCTTTTATATCTCAAATAAACCTTTTTGAAACTGAAGGGGTTTTACTTGTCATTTCTCACACACACACACACACACACACACACACACACACACACACACCCCTTCCAACCACAAAACCTATGATTTTGTACAAGATTGTTATTAAGAATACTTCCTTTGGAAAAGTTTGGGACAAAACGAACAGCAAATGCATAAGGATTTATTCCTATAAGTTTTATATTATAATTCAATTTGTGTAATCTTGGACCTTTCTGCTTAAAGTAAAATACATATTGCTTTATGAGTCTAACATGTGGAATTAAAAACAAAATGTGAAAGAGAGCCATGGGTGGTGTTAATCTGGAACTGTGACAGGAGAAGTGGGTAGTAAGTTTGTCCACAATATCTCCTTGTCAGACATTTGTCTCTGGAGTCTCCTCCAACAAGAGCAGAAGGAATCTAGATAGAGGAGTTTCTTTCTAGACATTTGGTCCTCAGAGGAACATTTCTATGAATTCCCCATCTGTTAAATCTGGGTTGGGGGACAAGATCCTCTGTCAACTTCAAAGTGCTAGCTGTGATGTACAATAGTAGGAAGGCCACAGGAAAATACTCAGAATGATTAAAGCAAGCGATTGATGCCGATAGATTTGGATATTGATGGATTCAATTACCTCCTACTTCCCTCAGCTTCTTACACCCAGGGATCGATATCACAATTGCTGTTTCTATGCGGTAATCTTGGCAAATACAGACAAACTGTCGTAGTAGTGAAGATCAACCTGCAAAATGTAGTGCGAAGAGTCACACGGATCACCTGTGTTCACACTCTGGCTTTACCCTTGAATTTGCCCCATGAACTTGAAAAATATTGGGTACCTCCAAAAGTTTAATTTTCTCATCTGCACCATTATTATTAAATGACAATATGTAAACTAGGATTGTGGTAAGCAATCCTTTAAAAAACACCTGTTACTTCTGCTGTGCCCTATTTAACTGGAATTAATAAGAAACCGAGTAGGTCCATGGCAGTTGCAGCTTCAGATCACTTTATGACCTTGATCAAGTCATGGAACTTGTCAGAGTTTCTTTCGACCATCTGCAGAACCAGGAGAATCAGAGTTGACACCTGTTTACCATGCTGTGAAGGTGAATGTAGTAACATCCACAAAGCAGGTTGCACTTCAGGGGAAGCCAAATGCCACTTGCAATAAAAATAACAGCAATAATAACATGAAGAAATATTTATTTCCCAGATACTCTCTGAAGAGATTTGGGCATCTTTTGTCCAGGACATACTGGCCTCTAATTAAAAACAAATACTTGCCACTTTTCATTAAAGTCCATTTTAGCAAATTGTTATTGTCCTATAATATACCTACTGAGTGTCTTGTGGATTAACAGAGAACGGTTGGGAGAAAGCACTCTACCATGCAGGCAGCCAATGGAAAACCCCACCAGGGCACATTCTGTGCACAGTTACTAGTCAGCCAGCAGAATTTTTCACTAAAATTTTATGTGCCTTGCCTTGAGCAAATATTAAGCTTTTTAATTGGGAGATTTTACCCGGATTTTTGTTGCCTGACAGCAATGTGTGCCAAATGTATATGGCACCATAAATCTCTGTGTATTACATTTAAACAGATCTAGTATTGTCTTGGCTCTTAGTAACATCTGTGGGACCTTTCTATATTTAATTTGAGGTTTTGACTTTTCACCATACCTCTAGGAAAAGCACTGTCAACATTAGACTTTTTTAACGCAACTGTGTATTTAAGAGATGAACAAAATAATGTGTTCAAAAGCTTGATGTGTGCTTATTAAGGAAGCCAGCATGTTTTATGATATGTCTTTAGTTTTTGAAATTCCTCAGCTATCATTGTCTAGCTATGGTTTTCAACATATGGCTTATAAAATTATATCTTTAAGTCTTCTAGACAGACTTGATGCCTGAACATGTTCTACTGAATGCTAAATGATTCAATGAGGCGTATTTAAAGCACAGTCCACATATTCAGGGCTAGTATGCTGGCAAAAAACTTTATCTGAGTGTCATTGTCTGGACTAAAAGAGAAATCATAGTATAAACGACCTCCTAAATATGTTGGCGGTCAAGTCATTACCTAGCATGTAAAGAAGGAAAATATTTTTTTAAAAAGTCAGAGCCAAATAATACTAGGAGTGGAGAAAGAGAAAAGTAGAGAAAGAGAGAAAAACAGTCTTTCAGGAGAATTCTTTGTGCTTTTCAGAACAGAATCCATTGAAGATATACATCAGTGATGCACAAAATTCAAGCAATGGCTGTTCTTTGGTTTTCTGCTGACTCAAATGGACTTTTAGCCTTTTCTCCGTAAGATTTGAATGTTACTTTAAAATAGACTGATTTACCAGAGTCTCTTTTTCTTGCTGAAGAAAATTAAAAGGATAAGAGAATAAAAGGAATCCTGTTTATAAGGCTGAGCACGTTCAGAATTGTAAAGGCTCCCTCACACTCAGTAACCCTCAGGGGGCCAGTGTGATGTTCTCCCAGTAGGACTGTCAGCTTCTTCCATGCTCCCCATCCGTCCTCCACAGAATCGCTAGGCTGATCTTCCTGAAGCCCGCTGACTCCCGATTGTTTTACAAATAAATGCATTCAAAGCCTTCCAAGTTCTCATTCCTAGTTGAGTTTATGACCTCTTCCCACTGCTCCCTTATACTTACTAGACTTTGTGCCTAAACGACCTACAGATTGAATCATGTCCACGCTTTCCGACTTCAATCTTTTTTCTCACGTTTCCCATGCCCTGGACACCGTTTTGGCTTTTCTGTATTCACATGTAACATGTATTATTTCTTCAACTACTACTCTATTTCTGCCCCTTAAGCCGTAACTAGTTTTACTCCCTTCAGAACTTCCTTAGCAGTGTATCTGGATCTTTCGTGGAATGCTTCATCATATCCTCTACTACACATTAAACCACTTATGTAGATGCCTCATGTCCTCCACTAGGTCTGATATTTTGATCCATATATGATATAATCTCTCTGAGGTCAGGGTTTAATTTGTGATTATGTCAGCACTGTGCATTGACCTCTGAGCATGCATTGCATTTAGTGAAAATTATATAGCTCATTGAATAGATACAAAAGGGAATTTTTTATCCTAATTTCATCATTTCTTCTTTCATTGGTACAATTTTATATTTTGCTCACGTTCTTCTTCATTTGTTTTGTTGAGAATGACAAAGTTGCTTCAGTGCACAGGAAGAGAAGATAAAATAAAATGCCCTAAAGAAAGTCCAGAAGTCCAGAAAAGCAAGCTTTAAAACCACCAGGATCCAGGTATTAGGGGACAGGGACCCAAATGGCAATTTCACAGCAGGAAAAATCCAGTTAAGATACTACTGCCAGAAGAAATAGAAACCAAACCATTTTCTATCGAATTGTCAAATTCTAAGAAAGGAGCATCTAATGGGTCTAATTGGTCATGCAAGGCTTGTATCGGGGAAGATGTAACTACTGTTTACAGTCTGTGTCTGAAAGACTTCTTCCAGTAGTGAAGACATAGTTGCAGGAAAATAAATGAGAGGGCTATTAGCACGGAAAAATAGAAGCTGTCAAAAACAGGCACACATCTGCTACTGAAGATTCATCATGTGGAGACATTAGGTGAAGTGTGAGAGATAATTGTTATTATTTTTTATAATCTGTAATTAATGAACATGTTCTTCAAGTATTTTATTATACTTCATTGTGATGCATGGGACCAGGGCTGTGTTGGCTGCATAAAGGGGCTACATTGCATATTTTCCATATGATTGCCACAGAATGGCTTTATTCAAAAGACCTCCAGATATCGGGGTGTCTGGGGGGCTCAGTTGTTAAGCATCTGCCTTTGGCTCAGGTCATGATCCCAGCATCTTGGGATCAAGCCCCACATCAGGCTCCCTGCTCAGCGGGAAGCCTGCTTCTCCCTCTCCCACTCCCCCTGCTTGTGTTCCCTCTCTCGCTGTGTCTCTGTCAAATAAGTAAATAAAATCTTCTAAAAAAATACCTCCAGATATGATACAATACCATTTAATTTTCTATAATCAAATTTCTGGTTTGGCATATAGTAAGAGGTGTCAAACTTTCTGATTGTATGTATAGTATACTGGTTGGTATGGTTTGGGATATCTTTAAGTAGAGGCAGATTTAAGGAGATAAATGGTAACTAACTCAAAAACAGGATGAGACTTGATATGCCTTTAAAAGAAGTGCTTTCTTCTGTTGACAAAAAGTGCACATCTAGTTAAAGCAGTAGACTCTACATGAGCCCTACTGGCTGGTCCTCATAGCAAGAAATCCTATGTTGTATAAAGCAAAATAACAGTACTTTTCTTGCAATATCATCTTGGATAGCCCTCTCCACTGCCTGTACATCAGAGAGCTGTTCAGACTGGAAGAAATAGTACTGACTCATTTGTTGCCTAGCTAAGAACATTCACCAAGTGCCTACTCTGTCTTGCAGGGACAAGAGTATTAGGCTAGATCCTGAGAACAAAATGAGAAAAGCCAGCAGCAGTCTTGTAGGAGATGAGTAAATCGATGATTTTAGTAATTGTAGTGAGGGATTATTATTCCCAGAGTTATAAGTTTATAAGCCCTAGAGGAGGGCTAGCAGGAAGTAAAAGAGAAACACAGTATGGCGTAAGTGACTTCTAGAGAAGGTGATGCTTGAGTGCCATATTTAAGCAGGCTTTGAAATCATTCAGATGAAGAAGGTATGTATGGGGGTAGGGTTGGGGAGAGGTGTGGATGGATAGAGACTAGAAGTTGAAAGTACACATCTCTCATTTGTTGATGAATGAAAAATAAGTTCTGCCACATTGTTCCTGAAAATGAGCTACATTAGTTAAAGCCAGTGAGTACCTCTTTTGCAAAGATAATTCTCAGGCCGGTTGCTATGCCATCTTCAGAAAAAGAGTTTTGCAAAAGTAAGAAAGCAATCTAGTTGTGTCCATCTAAAATGAAACTTGATGGGATATAGGAAGGCTGCAGCTGTTGATAACACAGTGGGATATTTTCGCCTCCAGAGAAACAATCCCAAGATATTTGTTGCCAATACAAAAGGGTCAGGAACAAATAAGAAGTGGGTGTAGGAATCGTAGTGAAAACACGGATTCTGTACAAACGGCCAAATGACTGTTTTTCTGTTATCTAAGCCAGATAACAGATAAGTCTTTGGAATTTTTCTCCTAAATAGGTTATATAGGTAGAAATTTTATGAACAAAGTTTTTTTTTTCTTTTTTAGTTTTATACTATTTGGATTAACAACTAAGATTCATCAACCTCCATTTAAGACAGAAATGTTTTTTCTGTTCTTTTTTTTTTTTTTAATCCATCAACAAAGCAATGAGAATATTAAGACAGTCATCCCTTTGTCTTTGAGACACTCAGGTGGAAAGACACTAACACGTAGACACGAAAGGAGTTAGCTTTACTAAAGTTGAACCAGGAAAAAATACTAAAGTTATAGATTCACATCTCATATTACTATCATCACCCCAACTCTGACTTTATCAGTGAGTCCATGCCAGATCTTCACAGACAGCTAGTCAGCTGACCTCTCTAGTTATTTCCCTTATAGAAGACAGCCCATTTCATCTTTGGGACACTTGAATTGTTAGGAAATCCTTTTGAAGTTTGCTTGCAATTTTCTATTAAACCTACCTTTTGTATCTTGCCTATTGCCTAATTATTCTGCCTGCTGACCCTTCCAATGCCCACATCTAGCAAACCTATTTCACAATGTTTTACTAAACAGGCTAACCAACGCCCCATTCCTCAAATGTTTCTCATGTGTTATCAAACGTGTTCTCCTCATCCTTCTCATTTAGAATATGCTACATTCCTTTTATAGTCTTCTTAAAATGCAAGATCATTTGTGAATCTCACTAGTCTGAGATAAGTGCCAATAATTCCCTTAGAGTTTTAGAGACCTCATTGAATTTGGGAAGTAATGAAAAGATCAAGACTTCTTTTCTTTTCTTTTCTTTTCTTTCACTTGCATTGCTTTCCTGCAGTTGTAATCTGCAATAACCCAAATCTTTTCTCAGTCATCTACACACTCAAGTATGGGTTTCCATTTGTGGATGGGGGAGGGGATATTCAAATTATAACAGTCTCGCCTCCTTTTTCTTGAGAGTCTTAGGGTTCCCATGTTAGGAAATGTTTCCCTGATGTCTGAGAATTGGTATAACATGACAGAAAAGTCAGTCCTCAGAAAGATCCATGTGGGGGCGCCTGGGCGGCTCAGTCGTTAAGCGTCTGCCTTTGGCTCAGGTCATGATTCCAGGGTCCTGGGATCGAGCCCCGCATCGGGCTCCCTGCTCTGTGGGAAGCCTGTTTCTCCCTCTCCCGCTCCCCCTGCTTGTGTTCCCTCTCTGGCTGTCTCTCTCTCTGTCAAATAAATCAAAAAACTTAAAAAAAAAAAAAGATCTATGTGTAAATCCCTGTTCTGTCACATTTAGCTAACTATTACCTTCTCTGATTCTCAATGTTTACATCCATTAATCGAAGACCACTTTCAAGAAGTTATGTTAAGATTAAATGGCAGTATGTTTGGAAAGTATTGAGAATAGAGTGACTTGTTCATGGGAAATGCTCTATGAATGTTAACAATGTTGGGGGAAGGACATCTAATTCACCTCTAATTTAATAATAAAGGCATATTTTCTAGACATGACAAAGAATGAGACCTTCAAAACCAAAATGTCTTGCCCAAGTTTATAGAGCTACTTAAAATAAGACTAAAGATGACACCCCCTAATCCTCCATGTTACATCTTGTTTTCTTTCCATGATACCAGCAGATTATAACCTTGCTTCTATTGTTATATATAAATATAAATCTAAGAAAGTAGGTATTGAATAGAAGAACAGATATTCTATCAGATTTATTTCAAAGTACCTCTGTGCAATAAAAATCTAAGGTACTATTATATTAAAAGGGCAAATAGTGTTTTAAAGATTAATATGGGCACAACTCTAAACTAAAACTGCATTAATACCTCGCAAATACCAGATGTAAAAATATCACCTCAGGGCTATAATGTGTTTCCCTGTGTCTTAGCCAGATTTGTCAGTCCTTGATCATGACAGTAATGCTGAAATGTAGGATATGGATACACATAAACAAACTCAGGTAAGCATGCATCTCTATGGTAGCAGAAAAAACAATTAGATACTGTCGGTCATTACCTATTGGAACATTCCAGAATTGTGATGATTATATTTTTAAAATATATACACATTTTTAAATGACCTTTATTAATGATTTTGTGGTTAAAGTTTAAGGGTGATAAATTAAATTCTCCCCATGTTCTAACCTTGAAATCAATAAAAAAATATAGATGCAGGAAATAAACACTTTATCTTATTTTTCGTTTATGAAATCACCTGATCACAGATTCTCTTTTCTCCAGCTGCCATTTGGCTTCCCAGAGCCAAATAATGGACTTTCTCCTGTCATGCTAAATGAAGACGTGTCCTCCTTAGGATTGTTCTAAAAGATAAATCCATTCATTTATTTTTCTTCTTATCTTCAAGTAAAAATTTTAGATGGTTGTCTGATATAATAACAACAATAATAAAAATATTTATTAGATAATTATTATGTAAACACTTTATATGGGTTAATGAGCTATTCTTATGAATTTTATTTCTAGTAGTAGTACTGTGGTGGCAAAAAAGATAAAAGAAAAAAAAGTGGATTAACCAGAACACCCTGTCATTCAGCCACACAGATACAAACAAAAACAAAACATGCAACTTAATCTCACAAAAATATTTTTTTCCTAAGTGTTGAACATTGCATTAGATTATAAAAAGGCTCAACTACAGTAGAAAGAAAATAGAGCTATAGAGACCTAGTTTGAGGTGCCAATTATGCCTATTAGTTGAATAAACTATAAATTACTTAACTTGAGCTTCATTTTCTTCTTCTGCCAAATAAGTTGAACTAAATCTCTGAGGAGCTCTTATGCCTAATGCAAAATATATAACCCCCCCCCACCAGCACACACAGATTTATTTCCATATGCTCTGTCTAATAATGAGAGATATACTTGGGTTTTTCATAAAATTTGTAGGTTAACATATGTTGTAATTGTACTTTAGAAATACACAGATCACAGATGTAGTGAAAAGAAGGGGCACAGGCACCCCAAAGTTCATAGCAACAATGTCCACAATAGCCGAACTGTGGAAGGAGCCAAGATCTCCTTCAACAGAAGAATGGATAAAGAAGATGTGGTCCGTATATACAATGGAATATTACTCAGCCATCAGAAAGGATGAATACCTACCTTTTGCATCGACGTGGATGGGACTGGAGGAGATTATGCTAAGTGAAATAAATCAAGCAGAGAAAGACAGTTATCATATGGTTTCACTCATATGTGGAACATAAGGAATAGAGCAGAGGACCATAGGAGAAGGGAAGGAAAACTGAATGGGAAGAAATCAGAGAGGGAGACAAACTATGAGAGACTCCAGACTCTGGGAAACAAACTGAGGGTTACAGAAGGGAGGGGGTGGGGGGAATGGGGTAGCCAGGTGATGGGTATTAAAGAGGGCACGTGTTGTGATGAGCATTGGGTGTTAAACGCAACTAATGAGTCGCTGAACACTACATCAGAAACTAATGATGTCGTATATGTTGGCTAACTGAACATAAAAAAAAGGGGGGGAATACACAGATCGACATCAGTATAATATCTTATTGTTTAGAAAAAAAATGTGAACTATTCAGAACGTCAACTTCTAGTAAGTATATGATATGGTACAAAGAACATGAGATATGGAATAAAGCCCAAATTTAAATAGTTTCTGTAATCAACCTCCCCAAGGGTTTTTCTTCCTCTTAAAATGGGTCCAAATGAATACTTAACATTTTGGGGAGGATTTGATGGAGTCACATTTGCAACAACTTGCTCAGGTAAATGTACTTGGCTATTTAAGGTAACAGCTAGCTAATCTTATTTAATGTTTGACATGGATGGATGCCAGAAGCTTGTTTCCTATCTCCCTTTCCCTAGAATTAAATCCAGAGGAGCCATGTGAACACGGAAGACTAGGAAATTCAAGCTGGATCAGGTTAAAACTTCCTCGACTGGGACAAGCCAGAATGAATATAAGCCATCTCCCAGAGGGTAAAATACAGAGCAGTGGTAAACATTGTCCTCAAATTGAGTCATCTGTGAGGGCTGCTCATCAAAATATGGCTTTGTTTTTTACTTGCCTGTCTTAGTGTTATTTTAAAACTCTAGAGGGACCTTTTCTCTCCATCTGGTGGGTCATGTGTGCTGTAACATTTTAACAGTGGTCTTCAATAGATCCAAAGCGGAGGGAATTTTAATGATGAGATGTGGAAGACAGATGTATTCACACAGAGATGGTGACCACTTCCTTTTCTAAGTTCAGGGTTGAGTTTTGCACTGTGATCAGCTCTGGTGAGTATTAAGTATATGTTAGGGGATTCTTCTATCTTGCCTGTGAGGATGGTTTCTCCAATATTTACTGTGTACCATGTTAAAGCTTGACAGGCAGGTAAACTGAGATCATTTAAGATGCTGTGACTGGCTCTCATGTATCCATTTTGGGAACACTGAATTCTTGAGAACACACTGTCTTTCTTAGCTGTGAGAGACTTCCCATGGACAATTTAAGTACCACAAGTGAAGAAAAGCCCTCTCTGCAGCAGTGGTATGCATTACCTGGAAACTGACAACTGGGAAATTCAGGCTGAATCATTATAAGACTGCAGAGAGTGACATGAGTTTATTGAATGCCGTGTTTTTACACAGTGACAAGTTATGTAAAGGCCATTGATTAACCTATAGTGTTTGAAGGCTTGAACTCCATTTTAAAATCTGTCCTGTTGCTCTTAATTCAATAAGAGGTTATCAAAAACTTAACATACCAACAACATCACTAAGGCACCTAACAGCCCATTTTCAGGAACTACAGCATATCTTAGAAGGCTGGCCGGGCGACTTTCTGGTGAAAATTCTGTAGTTGGCTAAAGGGAATTGGAATGAAATATAAAATGGGGAAGCAACCAAAAGATAATAAAGGACAGATGGTAACATACTTTCTATGCATTTCTAGTTTTTTAATGTTTTGGTTTAAGAAATAGTTTAGAAGTAAAAAAAAAAAAAAAAAAAAACCAAAGCAAACAAATAGTTGTAGAAGTAAGGGCTGCTCTTACTTAATGTTTATCTTCCTTATAGACTCAAATCTTCTTGTGAGGAAAGATCATGTTCAATTTTCATTAGCCAGGGTACCAATGCCTAGCACAATGCTCTGCGCAGAGTTGACTCACAATAAACATTTGTGTAGTGAAAGAATGTTGCTAGGCCTCTTTTTTTAGATGGAGACATTTTTTAGTGTCGTCAATAACGATTATTCAAAAGGTCACAGAATTCAATGATTCTGCTTATGAGGTATGAGTTGGTTACTATTAGTTTAGGGTCCCACTAGTGCATTGTATTTAGAGCTTTCAAGTATCTAGAATTATATAGTATTTTGAAGGACTACACCAGAAGACTAACTTATCATACTGACATTGGACTGTGGACTAATGAACACTTCTTTGGTCACTATTTTGTTAAAACTCATGGTCTATGATTTAGAAGTATTAATTATCTGAACTACAGTGTCTCCAATGTTTCTAAATCCTGTTTTAGGGAGCTATAAATGCAATAAAAGGCCTTAATTTGTTTTAATTTAAATCTTGCTAATTTGGAGCATTCATTCAAAAGTTAATGAATGGTTTTTCTCCAGTTTGAAATATGACTGACATATAAAAATTGTGTATTTTTAAGATGTACCAGATGATATACGTATACATTGGGAAATGAGTACCACAATCAAACTAATTAACATGTCCATCACCACACATAGCTGCATTTTGTGTGTATGCATGTGTGTGTGCTGAGAACATTTGGCATCTACTCTCTTAGCCAATTTCTCATATAAGGTGCATTATTAGTTATGGACACCATAACGCTGGGTCTCCAGAACTTATGTATCTTATAACTGAGAGCTTTTGCACTTTGACCAACATCTCCCCATCTCATCTATCCTCAAGCCCTGGTAACTCCACTCCACTCTCTGTTTCTATGAGTTTGCCTTTTTTTTTTTTTTTACATTCTATAGATGACTGAAATCGTGTTTAGTAAGTGTTACATGTGGTGTATACAGGAGATGTGATAATAAATTAAACAGTCTCCACTCCAAGGAACTCAAAGTTTATAAAATTAAAGAAAAATATGGCAACCACAAATAACATTTGGATGTTGCTCATGATGTGTCAGGTACTTCAAGAAGAAATTTATAGAGATTTCACTTAGCAGTCATAAAATCTTATGATGTAGGAAGTATGATTTTGATCATTTTACAGAGACATACGTGTATTTATACCATACAAATATTACATGCAATAACATAGCAGTAAATATACACAGTATTCTAGGATATGCTCTATCATAGATACTTGTGACCTCAGGCAAGCCTTGTTTTATAATGTGAAATTTTGCCTCTGTCATGAAATATGACTCAGAGTTTGCCAAGCAGAGAACTAGAGTGGAAAACATGGTGTTTCTGGAAAAGAAAACACACATTACAAAAGTATTGAGGTTTGCTTCTGCATCAGCATCAGTACCATTATCATCATCATATCAGAACTAACATTTACGGAACTATTACTCTATTCCAGGTGAGTCCCTAGATTTTTAATTAACCTTTTTAAAAGCCAACGATGTAAACACCATATTTATCACTATTTTACAGATAAAGAAATGAAGACATGAGAAGAGCATCCAACATCACACAGCTAATAGGTGGCAAAGCAAAACTTAACTAAGATATCCTCTCCTTAGAGCTAAGTCCACACTCTCAACCATTAAATATATCCACTTTCACAAGGAATATGATGTATATGTAGGAAATAGCAAATCATTAATATGGTTGTAATGTTAAGGTAATCATAGGAGATAAAGGATATAAACGTCTTAGACCATACTATCTATGTAATGCCAATAAATATAGATTTGTGGAAGTTTTGAGTTACTGATAATTGCATGAAATGATTTATTTTCAAATAATCAGTTTTTGTAGAGTTGACTCAGGTAATGAAGACATTTTGAGGAAGAGAAATTAACTTTCAAGAAAGTATGATAGTCTAAGCCCAGAAGGATGAGAGTTTAAACCAAGGGAATAGGAATGGGAATAGAAAAAGAAGAAATTCAAAACAATAAATTAAAGATATAGTATGGCAAATGTGATCATCAGTTCTATGTCAAGGAGTTAGGGAAACAGACACGGTGCTGAAAACAAATATTCCAGTGAGATGAGCATAACTTTCAACAACTAATCCATTTTTCTTCAGAAAAGTATTACAATGTTTAATTTCTTGTGTGTAAACAGCTTATTGAAGACATTTTATGCTCTTATGGCAAACTCATTTTTTAATTTAAAGCTTATAATATAGCTGAAACATTCTTTTAAGGATGAAAAATCCATGTAGTGGGTTCTGTTGCTGTAATTTCCTTCATTGGGTTTGATCCTCTTGTGTTTAATTTGCAGCAGTGCTATATTGAATGATTCACTGTAAAGTTGTCTCTTTTCCCTGTCCCTGGTATGTCACACCATTAGTTTATTTTTATTTTTGCTATCTTTGTAAATCTAAAAGGGACTTGTATTTACCATATAAGATTACTGTGTATTTTCCTTCCTTAGTTTGTCACATCCCTTTGGTCTTTTCTGCAACAGTCAGATTTTATTTGCATTGATAACCTTGATTCCTTTGAGGTGTACAGACTAGTTACTTTGCATAATGTCTACCTATTTGGGTTAGTCTGATGTTGTCTTATGCTTAAATTCGCATAACGCATTTTGGGCTAAATTGCCATAGGGGTGATGCTATACCCTTTTTAATGCATAACATCAGGGGGTACATGATGTTGAAATTGCTTTTTTATGATGTTAACTTTGATCACTTATTTAAGATAAGTAGTAAAAGTCAGATTTCTCCCCTATAAAGGGACAATTTCTCCTTTTATAGTCAACAAGTATATTGGAGAAAAAAATTTTAAAGCTGTATACATACATTTTTTTCTCATCACGTTTGCTGTACTAATTTTGGCATTCATTGATGAGCTTGGTGTTTGCCACATAACTTCCATGCCTCATACAACTGAAACTAGTTCATGGATCAGTACCACACTCTTTTAATTATAGAGTCTTTGTGATATGTCTTAATATCTGGTTTATCTGTTTCATCCTCGTTTCTAGTTTTGGTTTTTCAGCATTTTGTTGGCTATTCTTGCCTATGTGTTTACCTACATGAACTTTTGAACCATCTTATCGACTTGCACATAAAACCTTTATTTTAAAAATATTGGTTTAAAATTATAAGTCAACATAGGGAGAAGTGATATCTTCTTAATATGATTCATATTCCAACTAAGATGGAGGGATGTTTTATTATTTGTTAAGGTCCGCTTTTGGTTCTTTTAGGAATACTTGCAAATTTTTCACATTTAGGTTTTACTTGTAATTCATCTACTTCATGGAACCAATCAATATTTCCTTTGTGACCAATTATACGACCATTTTCTGTGAGTGTTGCATGAATACACAAGGAGAGGTTATATTCTCTCTCTTTGGGGCATAAAGTTCGACGTGTCCATAATATCTGTTCAAATTACATTATTCAGGCTACTTATTACTTTATCTGATATCAAGATCACTAACAGTGCTTTCGTATTTTTTTCCGCTCATCTTGTCCATCTCTTAAGTATTAACCTTTCTAACTCATTTTGTTTTAGATTTATCTCTTATGTACATAGTTGGACCTTGCTTTGTATGTCAAATGGAAAAATATGTTTTTCAATGGGTATATTAAGCCCTTTCATATTTGCGTGACATATGTTTCATCTCAACTCTACCATAATATTTTGCAATTCTGTGCATTGTTATATTTTTCTGTTTCTCTACAAAATGCATATTCTTTACTCTTTAATTCACAAATATTTTGGGGGGTATTTAGGGAGTTTTACATTTTTATCCTAGTGTCAACCTTTGTATGTATATATTTTTTAAATGTCCTTAGTTCCTTGCTATCTTATTGAATGTTATACAAGCTGCTTTGCAAACTTTTAATGTAATCATTTAACTTCTACTTATTAACTCATCAATGAGTTTATTCTCCTTTCCTCTTTTTCTTTCCCTCTCCTTTTATTTTTTCTTGTACGATGTCTGCTTTATCTCAACATATCATATATTTTACATATATTGAATTGTAGGCACCAACTCCTCCAAAGAAACTTGCCAAGGGTACTCTACTGGTAGGTATACTTACTGTATCTGAAATTTCTTATTAATTTCTTATTATTTCTTAACATTAAAGGTGTTTTTCTCTAATTGGAAACCTAATATTTTCCATAAAACTTTGTATTTTTTATATAATACTTCTTTATTTATATCATAATAGACTGATCCTACTGTATGTACACCGGCCATATCATCTGTATCTTCAGAACTTCGATAATTGTTTAGTACAATCAATATTAGGAGTAACTTTTACAAAGACCAGAAGAGTGTTCTGAAACACTTTTACTAAAAGTGAGGATTATTTTACCCATCTTCTACTATTGTTTTCATTTTTAATCCTTGTTGTTGCCTCTTATCTTACCAAAAGCGTTTTGTGAATTCCAGTTTCAAGGTTTCACTAAATAAGACATATTTCAGTTACTGGTTCTAAAACCAAATTATAATTTTGTTAAGTCCTTATAAAAGTGGCATACTGAAAAGAAACTTTTGAGATGAGAATCTGCTTCTAAAATTTTATGCTTTTGGGAACTTTGGAGGAAAGTAATTTCTAGGCCTTTTTTTTTTTTAAACCATAAAGACTGAAATGAGAACACTTGTGATGGTTCCTTAATTTTAAATTTTTATGCCCCTACATATTTTTTGGATATTTCAGTCCACAGATACCAAACTCATTTTCACTGTCAAGATACATTTTATCTCTCTTGTCTCAAGTTTCTCATTTACAAAGTAGAAATGATGGGAATACCTGCCACCTTTTGCTCCCAATGGTACCGCAGCAATGAAAGTGAACTTGAAGAGTGTTTGTGAATTATTGAATAGCTGCTCCATTTCCTTAACCATATTGTTGTGAGAATTACATTTGATGATATGAAAGTGCTTTGAAAATGGCAAGGTTCTATGCAAACGTTACTGTCTGTGATTTGTAGGTCAATTTAGCTGGATGACACTCTCTCTGTGCTGCCAGAATCACCAACTTAATACTATAAATTTAATTTAAAGTTGTAAATAAGTAACGCAGTATTGTTGTTGATGTTGTTGTTGTTTGAAACCTGCACTATTTATTGATTACTGGAGTGTATATCCTGTGTAACTTACATACACACACACTCACGGAATAAGAGCAGAATATTAAATTACAATAAAGTAAGTTCAAAGTAAAGATGAATTTAAGCTGTGATTTAATTTGTCTTTTAACCTAAATCCAGATTTTTAGCTGTTCACAAAAGGATGATTATTGTGGTTGATTAAATGTTGAAATTTTTCCATAGCAATTTGAAATAGCTACTATGTTGAGCATCACACTGCCCTGATTCTTGCTCCCTAGAACTTTCCATGATCCAGCTCCTAAGGGTTAATCCTTTGACCAATAGAGTCTTTCTGGACCCTGTGCCGGTGCTGGAGCAGCTAGTGTTCTCAATCATTGGTACACTAATCTCCACTCTTTCCTAGCCTTATGTGAAGCAAAAGATGAATGGCTGAAGATTTGGGTTGGTTCTAATTTTGATTAACTTGACCTTTGCTTTCTCTCCAGCCTCAGTATCTGTCATCTACCAGGATCTATTGTTAGAGGCTGGAAGTGGAGTCTATTATAGTATACCTGGCCTCTGGGCCACTTGCAGTTCCTCTAGTTTGAGAAAGCTTTCCTGTCTTCTCCTTCACTTGACTAAACGCATCATCATCCAGCTGAGATATTGCCTCTTCCTGGGAGTTTTTACTCATACCCTAGCATATCTGGATGACATTCCTGGGTGTTATTCTAGAACCATGTACTTTTTCCTTCACGTGCCTACACTGCAATGCCTGATTATCTTAACCTCTAAATTCATGTTCCTTAGGCCAGGGTGTTTGTGGTCCAGTACTTAGTATACAGCATCACAAATAAATACAGTTAATATGTGGAAGCAAAGTATATATCAGACCCTTGGATAGGTTCCCTATAACTTTTATCTTTTAAGATCATTCTTTTGAAGACCAGATAAAAACTCAGAGAGATAAACTAATTTTCTTGAGTGCACAATGCCTAGACTCAAACTGGAAGCTCTCTGACTCCAATGTCCTTGCCCTTTCAGCCACATCACACTGTGTTTCTGGTGACTTGCAAATATATCCTTTCCTATGTAGCTCATACTGAGCATTTGTGTATATCTCAATACCCAATTTGCTTTTCTCCATTGAAATCTGAAAAAAAAAAACCCACCTTTTTAAACCATTTCTAAAGTGGTTTGTCTTATATTTGTAACAGCATTTCAATCAGTCTCAAAGGTTAACTCGATTCAAGTTCACACAATGGCTGACCTAAGTCCCTTGATCCACAGCAGGCAGACCACTGGCCTCTAGTGAAGGACAAAAATTTCCTAGGCCACAGAGGCCAACAAGCCTGTTTGAACTATCTCAGCTTTCAGATTAGTCTGGCAATTTTTTTTTGGCAAAATATTTTTCTTTATTAGGCCACACAAATGATTTTGCTAACCTCCCTTTGTGTATCTGTAGACCTTGTTCTTCTTTGCAGAAAGTACAGAAGACTCCTGCACATTATGAAACAGACACCAGAGCCCCTTGCACCACCCCAGAAAACAAAATAATGTCTGTAGCTGGCACCATGGAACCTGCCCATAATCAAGAAATGTTACTGACCACTGCACTCCCTTCACTGATTAACTACCCCAAACACTTTAAAACCTCCTGGGGACAGGCGGAAACCTCAGCTGTGTTTTTGGACAAGAGTCTGTCTTCTCTCCAGGTGGCTGGCTTTCTGGATAAAACTCAAATCCTTTTCCAATCAAAACTCGTCTCCTGAGTTTTGGCCTTTTGAGCAATGAGCAGCAGAACTTGGGGTTTGATAACATATTGAATTTTTGAAACACACATGGCATACTGGATTTAGCAATCAAAATAAAAATTAGCTTAAAGTTCCTTGTCAAAAGTTAAAATTCTGAGACTCTTAATCTTAAAATCTTTGTTTCTATATTCAATTTTTTCTGCATCGATGGAATATTTTAAATATGTAACTTTTTAAAAAAATTTTACAACTTCCATTGGTCACATGGAAGAGTTACATAATAGAATGGAATGCTGTCTCTCTATTCTCCACTTTAATAGAATACTGTCTTCATAATTTGTCTCCTTAACTTGTTTTAATGAACCTAAAATCTGTGGGGAAGAAATAGTCAATTAGTAACATAAGGTGGCTTGTGATCTTGCTGATTATTTGTTATTTATCCTGCTTTTTCTAAAGAAAAAGCATTTTGTGAACATAATAAAGCCTCACACAGTAGGCAGGTAGGTGTGCAGGCTGGGGGACAACCAGGTTGGTTCCAAGAGCTATACAATTACATGTCAAATTTAAACAAGTTATTTTAATGTTGCCAATTCATTTTCCTTATTATTAGGAAATATAAGAATAATGCATATATAAATATAGGAAGTATATAAATACAAAATACTCAGAAATTTTATATAAAAATATAAAATATAATACCTATTCTTCTCAAATTATTCTAAAAAATAGAAGAGGAAGGAAAGCTTCCAAATTCATTCTATGAGGCCAACATTATTCTGATGCCAAAACCAGACAAAGACACTACAAAAAAAGAAGACCACAAGCCAATATCTCTGATGAACATAGATGCAAAAATCCTCAACAAAATATTAGCAAACTGAATACAACAATACATTAAAAAAAAATCATTCACCATTATCAAGTGTGACTTAATTCAGAGATGCAGGGATGGTTCAATATTCTCAAATCAACCAATGTGATACATCACATTAACAAGAGAAAGGATAAAAATGATATAATCATCTAAATAGATGCAGAAAAACATTTGACAAAGTACAACATCCATTCATGATAAAAACTCTAAACAAAGTAGGTTTAGAGGGAACACACCTCAACATAATAAAGGTCATATATGAAAAACCCACAGTAAACATCATACCAAGTGGGGAAAAATGAGAGCTTTCCCTCTAAGATCAGGAACAAGACAAGGATATGTCCAGTCTCACCACTTTTATTCAACAAAATATTGGAAGTCCTAGCCACAGCAATCAGTCAAGAACAAGAAATAAAAGGCATCCAAATTGGTAAGGAAAAAGTAAAACATTCATTATTTGCAGATGACATGATACTATATATAGAAAACCCTAATAACTCCACCAAAAACCTAGAACTGGTAAATGAATTCAGTGAAGTCACAGGATATAAAATCAATATATAGAAATCTGTTGCATTTCCATACACTAATAATGAAGTAGCAGAAAGAGAAATTAAGAAAACAATCCCATTTACAATTGCACCAAAAATAATAAAATGGCCAGGAATAAATTTAACCAAAGAGGTGAAAGACTTGCACTCTGAAAACTCTAAAACACTGAAAGAAATTGAAAATGACACAAACAAGTGGGAAGAAAGTCCATGCTCATGGGTTGGAAGAACTAATATTGTTATAATCTCCATACTACCCAAAGCAATCTACAGATTTAATGTAATCCCCCTCAAAATACCAACAATGTTTTCCACAGAACTAGAAAAAAATAATACTAAAATCTGCATGGAACCACAATAGCCAAAGAAATCTTGAGAAAGAAGAACAAAACTAGAAGTATTACAATCCCAGATTTTAAGATATACTGCTACCCCAAAGCTGTAGTAAGCAAAACAGTATGGTACTGGCACAAAAAATAGACACACAGATCAAGAGAACAGGATAGCCCAGAAATAAACCTATGCTTATATGGTCAATTAATCTATGATAAAGGAGGCAAGAATATCCAATGGGAAAAAGACAGTCTCTTCAACAACTGGTGCTGGGAATACTGGACAGCTACATGCAAGAGAATGAAATTGAATCACTTTCTTACATTATACAAAAAAAATACACTTAAATTAAGATTAAAGACCTAAATGTGAGACATGAAACCATAAAACTCCTAGAAGAATACATAGGCAGTAATTTCTTTGACAATGGCTGTAGAAATATTTTTCTAGCTATGTCTCCTCAGGCAAGGGAAACAAAAGCAGAAATAAACTATTGTGATTATACAAAAATAAACAGCTTTTGCACAGCAATGGAAATTATCATCAAAATGATAAGACTACCCATTGAATGGAAGAAGATATTTGCAAATGATATATCTGATAAAGGGTTAATATCCAAAATCCATAAAGAACTTATACAACTTAACACCAACCCCCCCAAGTAATCTGATTAAAAATGGGCAGAGAACCTGAATAGACATTTTTCCGAAGAAGACATACAAATGACCAACAGACACATGAAAGGATGCTCAACATCACTCATCAGCAAGGAAATGCAAATCAAAACCACAATGACACCTGTCAGAATGGCTAGAATAAAAAAGACAAGAAATAACAAGGGTTGGCAAAGATGTGGAGAAAAGGGAATCCTAGTACATTGTTGGCAGCAATGCAGACTGGTGCAGCCACCATTAAAAACAGTATGGAGTTTCTTCAGAAAAATAAAAATAGAATTACCATGGGATCCAGTAATTCCACTACTGGGTATTTATGCAAAGAAAACAAAAACACTCATTAATTTACTAAGGTAAATGGCATTGTGTTTTTAATTTTAGTTTCCACTTATTCATTGCTGGTATATGGGAAAACAATGCTAGTATATGGGAAAGCAATAAACAAAATAAAATGTTTTGTATATTAACCTCATATCCTGCAACTTTGCTATAATCATCCATTAGTTCCAGGAATTTTTGTTGACTGTTTCAGATTTTATACATAGATAACGATGTTATCTGCAAACAAAAGCAATTTTATTTCTTCCTTCCCAGTCAGTATACCTTTTATTTCCTTTTCTTCTCTTATTACATTAGCTAGAACTTCCAGTGTGGTGTTGAAAAGGAGTGGTGAAAGGAACCATTCTTTCCTTGTTCCTGATCTTAGCATGAAAGCTTCTAGTTTCTTACCATTAAGTATGATGTTAACTATAGATTTTTTTGTAGACATTCTTTATCAAGTCGAAGATGTTCCCTTCTATTCTTAGTTTACTGAAATTGGATGGGGCTTTATGTTCATCAGTATGTCAATGCTGCAATACAATAATTGTCAAAAAACAAAATTTGTTAAGCAATAACTCCTAAAGTTCTATACTATTTATAATCCATAAGCATGCTCATATTCATTATCTGTTCTCATTTTAGGAATATTATTTGAGATACATAAGTAGAAAGTATCATTTCAAATATAGTCCAGAAGGAAACTGATGGCCAGAGACAAAATATATTTCATGGTTCATGAAGGTTGAAAGAGATCAGTTATGAATTCTAAGCCTTTGTATTACAACCTGTAAGCATTCTTCCTTACGTCCCCTTCTTTCTTTTTTCCTCCCTTTAATTTCTCACTTTTTCTTTCTTTCACTCACATCTTGCAATAACTGAGTGCCACTGAATTGTGTTTGGTCCTGAGATTTTTTTTTAAAGCATTAAGTGATGATCTCTGCCTTCAAAGACTCATAGTCTTTTGATTTATACAGTTAAATAAAATAATAACAGTATATGTTTATAAAACCTCCAGTTAAAGGTGACATATTGAACGTACTTTTATTTCTTCTCTACTCACAATAAATTAAAATATTATTAAAGGGATAAAAATATGCAGACACTCATAACTGAAAAGAAAACAAGAAAGGACCACTTAGTACTCAAGATAGTTTTTTTCTAAGACAGGAAGGAAAATTAATTATTCTTGTATCAGGGCAGAGGAATCCAGAGGATTCCTAGCTGGAATCCTCAGAATGTTTTAGAGAGGGATCTAGAAATGCTCACAAAGAGGGATCCAGAAAATAGAGAAGTGATTGCTCAGCCAAACTCTGTAGATGTTAAGAATTATAGACTGAACATCATGCAGGAAAGAGAACGATATGAAGTAGAACACACAGGGAAAGTAAAAATTTTATATTTGGCACGGTTCTCTTTTGCATAACCCTCTTCTTTTAAGGACAGAAGACAGAGTAGACATGAATGCTATGCATATTATAGGTTAATATCTATACTATAGTTCAGTTATATTTACACTGTACTATAGTGTAGTTAGATACCATAGTTTGGCTAACTCTGAACTCTTTCTCAACTTCCTTCTTTCTTTCTGCCTCTATTCTGAGGCTTGAAAAACTAAATATTCACCCTTCCAGCCTCTAAAGCAGCATGAGTGGCCACATGAAATAAACCAGGTCAATACATTCTAGCCAATATGACCAAAGTGGAAGTCTGTAGGAAGTTTCTAAAAAGATGTGGTGCACGAAGCTGCAGCTGCATATCGACACCATGAGGCAAAAGCAAAATAATGAGATGCAGCCCTTGATCTTGTTACGCTAACAAACCAATGACAGCAACTCCCTACTTTCAGATTTTCTGTTATGTGGAAAACAAAGCAAAACCCTCTATTTGTTCAAGTCACTGATAGTTGTGTTTTCTGTTTCTTGCAGGCAAAGCATAAATAATAAGTAATTACATGCACATTGAATTAGTGGAGACTGAAAGGGGAAAAATAAACAATTAATAGAGAAATAGGTTGATGGAGCAAGATACTGAGATGTTGGACTCCCAGAATACAAGTGAAGAGAGATACATTTTCTACCAGAAAAGGAAGAATGCTGTGAATGTGAGTATAGCTTCATATAAGAGGATGACAAGTAAGGGGGGACAGACTATTGAGAAATCCCTCACCTGAAACTCCAATTTTCTCCATGAGGTACGATGTAAGATCATTTGCTGTGTATGCATCCATTGTGTGTGTTTACACATAGTTGTTTGCCAAGAGTTTTGAGGAGTCTGAGGAATAATAAAGTTTGAAGTGAGAGTTTAAATAAAGGAGACTGAGATTTGACTGGAATAATACAGACAAATCGGACACAATATTGAGGACACAGCTGTAGTTCGAAAACGGGACTTGGTGGCATTGCTTTTCCACGTCTTTTCTCCCCCTCAGTAGCCTTTTAAGAGCTCTCTTTTTCCTAATTGCCCTTCCCATAAAATTTAATATTATTAAATACTCTTCATGTACATATGCCTTTCGAAGGACAGAAAACCATTATACTACTTAATTTTTTTTCATCCCCTCTCCAACCCAAGAACCAATTTTTATTGGAGTGAATAATTATTCAGAGGTTGTACTGTGCAGGATGGATGAGAACAGACCTGACCAATAAATAAATAAATAAATAAATAAATAAATAAATAAATAAATAAATGAGTGAGAGATAATTAAAGGATTGTATCTTTGTTATTCTAGCAGTATGGTGTAGTGAAAAGAACATGACCTTGAAATCACACAGAAAGACATGTTTCCTTATCCTAAATATCCTCATTTACATCCCATGTGAATTTGGATGCTTTGCTTCACCTTTGTAATCCTTAGTTGTGATACCATATAAAGTGCCTAGCACACTTTGTTTAAAAACAGATGACATTAGTTATTTTTGATGCTGTTATCATTTTGCTCTATTGAGATAGTAATTGAAAAAAATAAGGGAGTTAACAGACCGAGATAAAAATAAAAAAAAGTTAAGACATGAAAGAGCAATGATGAGGTAAAGAAAAAAAAGCAGTAAAAATAATAATGATGGAACAGCTGGTTGTGCTATGAGTGAAATGCTGGTTGTGTTATAAGTGAAATGTTGACAGTTCACGTATCAAGTGTTTTGGGTTAATGACAATGTCTAGGCACATCCCTGGGTATAGTTTGCTGGAGTGGATCTGCAGAGCCTTGGAGAAGCTAATAAGAGATGTTCCTATTAAGGTATAAAGTAGATTGTCAACGGGAACATTGAAATCACCCAAGGCCAGGGAAAAGGCTCCATATAAATAATGGGATTAACCAGGAGTTTCACAGATGATTCAATAATATAAGGGAATCTTAGCAGGATGACATGAGATTTAAAAAAAAAAAATCATTCTTACACAGGAAGATGGAGGTATAGTAAATAGGAAGCAGTAATAATGGTCTGAAGAATACTGATGTTGCCTCTATTTGATGGCATCTTGCTATGCAGGGAGAGAGAAACTCAGGGATAAGAGCAACTATTACAATTCAAATGATCCGATGTGCTACGTTATAACATAAGACAACTTATTAAGTGTTTTGAGTCTCAGGTTCTACAAAATTGGGGTAAAATGTCAAAATTGTGGAATTGTTTTGATAAAAGAGGCAACGTCTATGAAATGCTGAACAGAAGTCTGGGCACTAGTAACCTCTCGACAAATGGTAGCTATTTCCATTCTATCTTCCACTTGGGGGAAGAAAAAGTTGGACATGCATGTGCTCCCAGGGAAAGGCTGGTTCCAGTTAAGACAGGGAGTAGCAGAAGAGTCTATATTCTTTCAGTTGTGCCTGCTAGAAAGAAATCTGGGAGCTGTCATTGCTGCAGCCTGCAGTGATTACCTATGGTTTAAAACACTAGCTTATAAGCAGGAGAAAACAAATGAAATTACCTCTCAAGTGTGAAGTCTTAGAACAGATTCCCAAGTGGAATTTCAGAGTAAATCACAATTGCATTTCCCCCCGTTAGACATTTCATCGATAGTTTATATCGCCATGCCTCCTGGTAGACTTTCATCAATGAGAAGGCAACTTTTAGCCAGCTATAGACTGAGGCAGGGAAGCAGTAATCAATTAAACTTACGGGTTCTGTAAATGACAAAGCCCGTTTCATAATTTCTAACCTGCTGCTCTTTACCCAATTATTTGAAAAGAAAAGGCTACTGAGAAAAAGAAACTTGTTATTTTAATAATGATGGTAGGAAATATCATAATAGAGGTAGAAAATGATGCTTTTTGTTAGGTCTGATAATCATTCAATGAATTAAAAGTTGTTATAATGTTGGGTACGTGCTTCAATTTGTCATGCTAACACATTCAAGCCTTGATTCAATATCCAAGTTGGTGTATGGCAAAACACCATGGGAAGTACTGATCATGTTATTTCACGAGTTACAGGAAATGTTATAAAACCTTAATTTTTACTGGTCTGCTAAGATAGGAATTTATTTTTGTATCTGTGGTATTGTGGTTTATAATAAGAAATACATATTTGTTCTTTGTTCCCATTCCTGGGACAGAGCTCTTAAAACCCTTGAATTTCCTAAATGATAAGAGTGATAAAGATGTCTTGATATTTACAACAAAGCCCTTTCAACTACACCTGAGTTTATGTTAATGAGGTGTCTTTTGAAAAACACCTAAGGATGAGGGTTTGTTGCCAAGGGAACCAATTATGTGATTAGAGATTTGGAGCTTTTTGTAATAAAGCAGTAATCTAGTAAATACACTGATTTCCTGATTTTTGTGAGCTGCTCTAGCAACTTAATCACACCCAAGGAGGGAGTCATCGGAACCTCCAGGTCTATGGCCCGGCGGTCAGAATCACCTGGACTTGTGATTGGCGCAGGGCGTGTGTGTGTGTGTGTGTGTGTGTGTGTGTGTGTACAGTCTTATAAGACTGAGCCCTTAACATGTGAGATCTGATGATATCTCCAGGTGGTAGTGTCAGAATAGAGATCACTTCTAAGACTCTCAGCTGGTGTCAGACAAGTGCCTGGTGGCATTGGGGAAAAAAAAATACATTGGAGTTGGTGTAAGAATCGTAATATCCAAACTTAAGATGCATCATTTTCTATCATATGATTATTAAAATGACACATTATATACACATCTTATAAATATGAGTTTTGTTTTACCTCAGAGCCAAATAATCACTTTTTAGAAGAAAATCAAATTTGTACTTATTAGTTTATATGCAGTTGATCAATTTTACTATTACATGCTGACACCCAGAGCAATCTGGTCTGAGAAGCATGGGAGCACAGAAACTCACAGAATTGAATTAAGTAGCGGTTAGAGACTAGGAACATTTGTGTTGTTTAATAAACATAAAGGGAGAAAGATGATAAATCACCACTTTGTATACAAGAATGCCAAAGTTAAGACAGCCATTTTAAAACACTCTTAGTGCAAGTTTTTAGTATACAGAAACTACAGACAAGTGCTTCAAAATAAAAAGAAAAATGTGAAGTTTTATTATCTGGGAATATGATTTTTTAGTTATATTTAATGCCTTAGAGCAGACATTAGCAAAGGCAAATGGCTGTTATGCTGGCAAGATGTGACCATGATCAGTTGATAAGATATTGGAGAAAGCATCTGTAAAAAGAAGAAAGTTTTAAGACATGTAATAGTACAACAGAGAGCTTTTGTATAACCACCATCGGTGGTGAACAATTGTGAAAGGGCTCAAAGGGTTCTTTTTCATCTCTACTACTAGACCTTTTTTTTTAAAAAAAAAAATTTTTATTTATTTGAGAGAGAGAGAATGAGAGATAGAGAGCACGAGAGGGAAGAAGATCAGAGGGAGAAGCAGAATTCCTGCTGAGCAGGAAGCCCGATGCGGGACTCGAGGATCATGACCTGAGCCGAAGGCAGTCGCTTAACCAGCTGAGACACCCAGGCGCCCTACTACTAGACCTTTTTACTCTGGTGGAATATTATGCCTGGACTGAGGGCTGGAGATATTAATCTATTTTTTCTGATGCAATTAAATCAGGGTTTCTCAGGGGCGCCTGGGTGGCTCAGTCGTTAAGCATCTGCCTTCGGCTCAGGTTATGATCTCAGGGTCCTGGGATCGAGCCCCGCATCTGGCTCTCTGCTCAGCGGGGAGCCTGCTTCTCCCTCTCCCACTTCCCCTGCCTGTGTTCCCTCTCCCGCTGTGTCTCTCTGTCAAATAAATAAAATCTTTAAAAAAAAAAAAAATCAAGGTTTCTCAAAGTCCGCAGTATTGGCATTTTGGGTCCAATACTTCTTTGTTATGAGAGGCAGCCCTGTGCATTAGAAGATGCTAAGGACCATTCCTGGCTTCTACCCATTTATGACCACCCAAAAGCCTCCAGACATTGCTAAATGTCCCGGGGTGGGGGGTTGGGGGGAAAAAATGACCCTTGATTGAAACCACTGAATTACGTATTTGTTATAACAGCAGTGATAATCTTCTATTTTTAAGATCAGCTTGTCAATTTCTACAAAGTAGCCATTTTGAATTTCCATAGGGTTTATATATTAAATTGGAAGAATTGCTATCCAATAATAAGTCTTACAATCTATGAACATGGTGTATCTCTCCATTTAGTTGAATCTTTAACTTTTCTCAGCAATGTTTTGTAGTTTTTCAGGTAAGTCTTATACTTCATTTGCTGAATTTATTCTTTATATATATTTTAATATATATTTATATTTTTAATATATAGTATACATGCATATATTTATACATTGTATTTTTTCATGGAAGAATCTTGCCCTTCATTTGCTAAATTAATTCATAAGCATTGCATTAGTTTTGTTGCTATTGTATCCTCTTAATTTCATTTTTAGAATGCATTATTCTAGTAAAATAGCAATATAATGATTTTTTTCTTATTGATCTCTTATGCTGCAAAAATCACTAAACTCGTGTATTAGTATTTTTGTAAATTCCTTAGGATTTTTTGCTTATAAGATCATGTCTCCCTTGAATAAAGACTGTTTTTCTTCTTTCTTTCTAATCTTTATGCCTTTTATTTTACTTGATGGCATTATTTCATTGGACAGAGCACCCAGTACCAATGTTAAACAGGAGTTATGAGAGAAGAAATTTTTGTCTTGTCTCTGAGCTTAGAGAGAAAACAGTTTTTCACTAAAAAAATATGATTTTGGCTGTAGCTTTTCTATAGATGTTCCTTTTGAATTTGAAAAAGTTTTCTTTTATTCCTGCTATGTTTATAGTATTTATCATAAGTAGACATTGAGATTTTTCAAGTTCTTTTCTGGGTCAGTTGAGATTTTCATGTATTTATATCATATATTCCATGAATACAGTAGATAATATTCATTGATATTCAAACATACCTTATATTCCTGGGGTAAACTCCACTTGGTCATAGTCTGTAATTCTTTTTATGTGTTGCTGGATTTAATCTGTTAATGTTTTGTGAAGGATTTTTGTATCTATGTTCATGAATTATATAGGTCATGTTTTGTGAGATTTTGTCTTTTCTCTTAATATAAATTAAGAAATGGTTCTTCGTGCATTTTCTGATACATTTTATGTAGTGTTGGTATTACTGCATCCTTAAATATTTGTTAGAATTTACCAAAGACACAATTTGGGCTGGAACTTTTCTTTGTAGGAAGATACTTAGTTACAAATTCACTTTCTTTGCTTTATATGTATTATTCAGGTTTTTTATTTCTTCTTGAGATAGCTGTTATGTTTTCCTAGGAATTTGTTCATTATATCTAAGTAGTGTCATATGTTGGGTTAAGGTTTTTTATAATATTTCCTTATAACCTTTTTAATTTTGGTAAAAATTTTAGTAAGGTCCTCTCTTCATTGCTCATTTTGTTGCCCTGCATTTTCTCTCCTTTTATCTTAGTCTAGCTAAAAGTTTATCAGTATACTTTATGTTTTCAAAGAACTGGGCTTTAGTTTAATTGATTTTCTATATTATTTCTCTGTTTTCTATAATTTTGATTTCTGCCCTGATACTTATTATTTTCCTACTTACTTCAGGTTTTATTTGCTTTTTTTTCTTTCTGACATTTTGGCTTAAATTATTTATAGTAAATATTTCTTATTTTTTAACATAGATATTTATAGTAATGAATTTCCCCCCTTCATCTTTTACTTGATGTGTGACTAGAAACAAATTACTTAATACTTTACATGGCAGTTATCTTTTTGGTATATGCTATAAGGCTTACTTGAATTATTAAAGAGCTAAAAATGTTAACTGACATTTGGAGAGTGTCCTGTATATGTTAGTTTTTAATATTACTGCTATTTTGATGGATCTGCCAGTTAAATTTAGGTAACATAATAAGCACAAATTGTTTGGTTGACATGATAGAAGAGTTTCAAAACTAGATAAAGTTATTGTTGACACACTAAAAGTCCTACAGATTTAAATCTTGAGAAAACACAGTATCTTCACGCAATCTTCTGAACTCCTCAAACAAATAAAAGGCATAGGCTCCAGCCAGAACTTTTTCTTACATTATCCAAATGATGTTCTTCAATTTAGTCAACATCTCTAGCTGGGGACTTTTTTCAATAATACATGAGGCATTTCTAGAGCTCCTCAGCGGGATATGCCACTGGAACCTGGAACAGATTACTTTAAACAAACTCAGTAAATGAAACTTTCATTCTTTACAGATAGATGATTAATTTTGAAAAATAGCTAATTGTTTTAGTAGCTAAATAAGGCAGGTAATGAAGTTCAGCAATGCTATTTATGGTTTTAAATGAAATGAGATAAAAACAATTATTTGTTTTTCCTTTTACATGACTGAATGACAATACCTTGTAAAGCGGAGTTTTTAAAAAAATGTTTTAAAGATGTGTAAAGTCTTGGGAAATGACTAATTGATTTTGTCTGGGCTTGGTGATTGGCTTAAACCAAAATCAAGCAAATAAATAGTGTGAATAAATAAAATAAAAAATAAAAAGTGTGAAACTGCTAAATGTGAACATCATGGATTTATGGGCTAATCCTTTAGAAATCCACATTATACTGTTTGAATTCTGTTTGATTGAAATCCTATTTGAATTCCATCCACAATCAGATATTGTAGAGCTATTTTGTCTAGGCATCCTAAAGTTAACTAAAATCACACTGGGTTTATCAAAGTCTGAACTAAAAAAAAAAAAAAATAGGAATCCACACTATAGAGGTTGATGGCTTTTTCTGGATCCAAGGCAATCAGAGGCATCTCAATGGTGGTAGCGACATGGAGTTTCTGTTCAGGATTTGCCATATGTGGTAATAAATAACTCTAAATCTATTTCTTATTCTCTCTTTCCTGATCAATCCCCTTCATCTGCTAGTCTATGTGTGTGTCCTCTATGTGCGTTGTTATGATTCATAGTTTCTGCTCCTTATCTCTGGTTTTCTCCCTTGTCTTTGCTATGCTCCTTCTGCTTCCATCCTTACTTGTTGCTAAATGCCATGATTTCTTTGGCATGTCTCAGTAAAAATATTCAAGAAATAGCATCTGATTAGATAAGTCATGTTTTTATGTCAGGTTTGTAATAAATAGGTCATTGGTTATCCTAAGGTTTGGCTATGACTGAGCTCTGTGTCCTCAGTTTACCTATTCTACTATAGCTAGAAGTAGGAGCGGGATGCAATCCTGACCCCTGAGAAGCTTTGCAACAGTGGAGATGGTGGGAGGTTCAGGCACTCTGACTGGTATCTGCTACATTAAATAGGCTTCATACTATTTACCTAGCCGAATGCAAGGAGCCTTAGAAATTTTGTACATGAAAATTCCCTAGCCTCGTGGGTCTATTGATTTCTTCAAGTGTTATCTATTGTCCCAAACCACAGTGACTAAAACATTAGCTTATAAATGTTTTTGACACTTCCCCCATCCCCCAACCAGCTTCAGCACATGACCAGCTCTGACTTAGTTGAAATAAAGACAAGCCTCTTGAGCCAATCTTCAAGGCAGCCACCAGACAGGCCAGATACGTGGCAAAATAACTGCAACTCTTGAAAGCTGAGGTTGGTTCAGAATCTTCTGGTATTGGGAATGAGGGCTGTTCTTTTCATGGCTACCACTAAGCTGGTGAGTGGAAGAGGGTTCTGGAGTATCTTATAATAATGCAAAATTTTCTGTTCTTAGAGAAAAATCAGATTTTTTTTTTACTAAGTGCTATAAAATTGGTTAATTTTCAGAGTTCTAAAAAAGTTGATTTTGATAGTCAATACAAATTCTTTGTTGTTTTTATGGAGAAGAATTTCTTACTCCTCCATCTTCACTGACATTACCTGAATATTAGAACAATAACTACCAAACTGTAAAATGAGTGTATATAAATCTGGCACCATTCTGACATTTCTATTGTTGACTACTACACAGACACTAAAATAGTTTACCCAAACCCTATTCTCTCTCATCCTTCCTGTGAGCAAAAGCTGTATTTTGTTGGAGGTAGCAATTTGCCCAGCTAAGTACCTGCTATCCTTTGCAGCTAGAACTAACAGTTGGACTCAGATCTAGACAAGAAGACATGAGCAAAAGTCTTCTAGAGATGTGGGGAATCATCTTTTCTGAAGAAAAGGAGCAGAATGAGTTGTCTCCCACATATAGCACACATCCTCACTTCTTCCTGTATTGGATATGGATCTGGTGGGTCCAGCAGAAACAGTCATGTTACAGACATGAGACTAACTACAAGAGAGCAAAGTTAAAAGCCAAAAATAGCAAAACTTTAAAATGGAAAATCTTGAGTCTCTGGTGTTATCCCTGAGCAGCTGAACCACCAGCGCTGGTAGTTACACACTTCACTGCCTCTTCTGGCCTGAGAAAAATGAAACCCTTATTTGTAGAGACACTGGTGCTTGGGCTTTTTGTCATTTACAAATAAACACTTTTGTAATTGTTACCACCTATTTGATACTTATTTGAAAGTCAAATGTAAACCATTCAGTTTCATTTTCTCTTCTTTGGACTTTGGTGACCCTGTGTTCTTGCTGCACAACAGTGGTGCTGAATCCAGGTACTCTGAGCTTAATGGGGGTAAACAGGAAGGTGTCTGCATTCACTGAGCTCCTTCTACCTGCCCAAGAACGTAAAGCCACCTCTTACTCCTTATCCTAGAAACTTTATGAATACAGTATTATTGTTCACCGTTTATAGATAGAATCTGAGGTTCGAAATTAGGAGGTAGTTACTCCAAGGTTATGCAACTAATGAATGCAAAATGTAGATTCGAACCCAGGTTTGTCTGATCCTACTTTTATTAATCACTGTGCAATATTGCTTCTAGAATTAATGATCCAGTTTATTATATAAGGTGAAAGGGACCAAAATGTAACTTAATGTGCAAGGCCTGATTTACTCAGGATTGATGGAGAAAAGAAAGTAGGAAAGAACCTTTCCAAGAGGACATATAGGTTTATTGTATACAGTCAAGTTTATTGTTGATGCATACTTCTGTAATATTTTATATAATTGTTTCTTTATCCTCTCTCGGGAAATAGTTACAACCAAAGGGCCAAAATGTATCCCTAATGGAAGTGAAAATGGCCAAGTAATGCATGTTTTAAATTTTTTAGAAGCCTACTTCAAGGAAAATACTAGCAAGTGGTTAGGAGGCCAATTACTGGGCACTGGGCTAATTAGCTTTATGGCACATAGGGTGTTTTTGTTTGTTTTGAAGACTGATATTTGTGGAAACATTTGAACACAGCTACTGCAGCAGTTAAATGTTCTTGAATTAGAGCTCTCAGTACCCATACCTTCCCCACCCCAAGGGCTATGGCCTAATTTCAGGGTTTTGTGACTACAGAATCCAAGGCCAATCTGCATTTCAAAGAAATGTGAATGGCTGCAGTCCTGCCAGTTCCACTCCTACAATTATGCAAATGACAATTTGATAATAAGAGGCCTTTATAAAAAATGAGTTAATTGGCTTTCAATATATTCAAGAGAACAAACTCATATTTTTCATCTTTAATGAAAAGAGGAAATTCTTGAAAACCTCACAGTACTTGTCTGTGCCTCTCTTCATCCCTCCCCCACCCCCGCACCCTCTTCCTTCCTTGAAAACATGTTTTCTTCTTTCATTATGAAATTGGCAATAGGCAGACAAATAGTGAGCTGAGTATACACATCATTATTTATGCACAATGCCAACAGGCTTCAGAATAGCTTGTATTATACTCAAAGTAGAAAGAAACATGAAAACACTTTTGTAAGCAGAGTTACACCAATAGAACACTTAGGGAAGGGAGAGAAAGAGAAAAATAATTAGAATTCAGGGCATGAAAATGGACTTTTCTTAAATATTCATCACCCCTAAATCTTCAGCCCAATAAGAATAGATACATGCTGAATTTTGTTTTTTGAGAGCTGTTTTTGATTAGAAATTCTTTGACAACAGCTATAGTTTTTATTCCTGGGGTTAATCATACTCCTTAGTTCTGGTAAGAATGAACCAAATGTGTCATCACGTGTCATCACATTTGTCTTCAACTGCATGATATAGAGAAACTCTATTTACAAATGGCTGAATATGAATATATTTTTAGAATAAGAGTATAGGCTTAAATATTTTCTAAATATTATTCAGGCAGAAAATGTTAAAACCAGAATTCAACTTAGGTCCTATTGACCTCAGTGCTGCTTCTCTTTCAACAAGGACAGCACAGAATGTCTTAAAATATATGAGTATTGCAAGATGCATTTTTATGAACACTAAGAAACAAGATAACCTACCAGAAATTGGATTATTTGTTCCTTGATCAAATAAATGTGTTAAGTTTGTTTGATCAGATATTCAAGAGGAAGACCTATTTTCTATTACTTTTAACAAAGAAACAACAGTATAGATTAAAACTAAATAAACAAAACTGAAAATCAATTACTATTAGCATTAACCTGTTTGGTGCTAACCAAAGATAGAGTAGGTATTAAAGACCCGGAGGAAATTAAAATTGACCTCGTAGTTGTATAGGAGTTAATCAGATAAGAAGGAAGCCATTATACCATAGAAGGGGATTCTTTTATTCAAGAGAGTAACTCCTAATTTTTTTTTTAACAGTGGAAAATTTAGCACTTTATTTTCAAACTTATTGTTTGTTTGTATACTTAGAAACGTGTGGAGAAATATATGTGCCATTAAACTGATATAGGCTTTTACCTGCAGAAAAGTGGTTTGATGGTTGGTATTATAAAGTCACAGTAGAGTGTACGGGTGGACAAGAACACAGGCTTAGGCTTTAAGTTAGATGAGACTCAACTCTCAGTTCTACCAAGGTTGATTTTCTCACTGTGAGCAATTACTGGGTTTCTCAGCGGCTGTTTCTATTCTCTATAAAACAATGGCAATGGTGCCCATAAAATACTATTGAGAAATAAATTAGAAAACAAAAAATATATATTCAGGATAAAGTGCTAAAATTATTTTATATAGTCAATATATTAATATAGTGTTTGATACTTGTACATGTTCGATAAATGTCTCTTTTTTCCTTTTCAGTGAGACTTTCCAAGAGAACAAGTCAAAATACATTTCTTGGGTATTGAGCAATATTCTCAGTAATGATTTGAGATATTATTATATACATATGTTGTATATATATAAATATATAATTAAGGATTAATATCTTTTTTAAAAAGATTTTATTTAATTATTTGACAGAGACACAGCGAGAGAGGGAACACAAGCAGGGGGAGTGGGAGAGGGAGAAGCAGGCTCCCCGCTGAGCAGGGAGCCCAATGCGGGGCTCGATCCCAGGACCCTGGGACCATGACCTGAGCCAAAGGCAAATGCTTAACCACTGAGCCACCCAGGCGCCCCAGGATTAATAGCTTTTCACGTACAAATGATATAGGAAAGTCCAAGTTTGCTTTCATGATTGGCATCATCCTGGTGCTACTCTAATAAAAAAACAATTATTAAGACATGCATGTGTTGACATAACCTAGACAAGAATTCCACCTGTTTTCCTTTCTGAGTTAGTTCTCTATGTTCTAGTGCTTGTTGATTTGGCTGTCTTGAAACCTAGCGTGCATGAGAATGTTGCATATCCACCCCTGCTTGAGTGCCAGATTTACAAATAAACATGTTAGTATTTTCGCTATTTTTTCTTGCTCTTCGCATATGGTTTGGGTAGTTGTGCATAAGAAGGGTGCAAGCGAGGGAGGGTGATACCCTCTTCCTGATGCAGTGTGAACAGGAGGATAATGGCTGATGAGGCAATTACCTTTCGTTGTGCAATTGTATACCGCATCTGAGTGAGATCTACTGAAGCTCCCAGGGAAAGCAGACTGTGAGTAACTCCCATCATGCTGTTCTTACATTCCTCATCTGCAATTTTCAACATAGTAGTGTGAAAGCATGCCCAGCTGCCAGCAAGTGACAGGATAGAAACACAAGGCAGAGCCAAGGAACATCTTTACTCTAGCAGCACAGTGGGACTCTTGGATGGAGGTCTGAATTTTTTTGTAAAAAGCTAGGGGAGCTGCCGACACACTGTAGTACATCCCAGAGACAAAAGCCAGGGTTGGAGTTATATCATCTGAGAAATCAGTGCAGGGACTTGGGAATAAGAATATTTAATTTCATCTACAGAACTAATTCTTAGTTCTGGATCATAAGTAGGAAAATTGCCTGCATATCTGGAAGCAGTATTCAACCAAATAGAAATTAGAATTTGTTCTACGTGGCCTCAGAGTATAGGTAAACCCAGTATTACTGGTTGAAAGGGAAGGCAATTCCAGTTTGAATCGAGAGAGCATTCTAATATTGAGCATCATTTCAAAGTAAATTGTGTAGCCACAGGAAACCGAGTTCTCCTTCACTGGAGGTATTCAAGAAGTACCAACAAAGATGATACAGAGGATCTTTAGTCTGAGGTGGGTATCCTCTTAATAATGAGAGTCCTTAATTAGCCAATTAATGATGAAGTTAGGACAACGCACCTCCTCCACCTGTTTCCACTGGCCTTGCAGTAAATCCTCAGGGCTCAGGATCATTTGAACCACGTTGATACTGACTAGTCCACACATATTCCTAGTTGAATGGGAGGTTGCATAGTCTCATGTGTTGCCATGAGACATGAAATAGAAGATTTTAGGTGAGAGCAAAATCGGGCCAGAGGTCAGTGAGAATATTAGCACCACTCCTGTACCACTCACGTGAGACACACAGCTGCTGCATTGTTTGGTTACTAGTCTTGGTATTTATTATTATTATTGCAGAGCATATCTATTTTTGTTCCTCACTTTGAATCAACAAAAACATCTTGATTTCATTCCCGAAAGAATTCTGAATCCATCTGAATCATTTCCCCCTTCTCAATCTCTATTAGGAACCTTCATAATTTAGATTTCCATGACTTACACTCTGCAATTTTATACTAAAGTTCTGACTGTACTCACTACTTTCTGTTGTATCCACCTTGTTAGACTTTTCAGTGGGCAGCCTTAAGGAGCTATCTAAATTCAAATATAATCCTTCAAAAAAACTTTCGATGGCTCCGTATTTCCCATGAAAGTAACTCCCAAACTTTTTAGCTGAGGAATGATTTATTTCACATAAAGTTATGTGTGAAACTCCACTATTTAACTACATGATGGGATAGTTCTATGTTACTAAATTTTTATATGCCAAGAAATGTTAACATTTGCTTATTAAACTAGTTACTAATTTATTATTAAATCATTTTGATTTTTTTTTAAAGATTTTATTTATTTGACAGAGACACAACTAGAGAGGGAACACAAGCAGGGCGAATGTGAAAGGGAGAAGCAGGCTTCCCTCTGAGCAGGGAGCCCGATGCGGGGCTTGATCCCAGGAGGCCGGGATCATGACCTGAGCCAGAGGCAGCTGCCCAGCGACTGAGCCACCCAGGTGCCCCTAAATCATTTGGATTTTAATGCTGTTTTAAAATTGGCTCTTCTAGATAACAGTTGCATTTTTATATTGATTTATTTCTTTACTTTAATTTGAATATATACCATCTAGAAAACCTTGATTGCCAATCACTGTGAATCATATTCTCATTATAAGGTGAGATACTGAAATGTGTTCTAATCATAAATCATTATGAATGTAATACCTATGTAGTTTCTAAACATGCAATGCTCAATTTGCTTGGGCCAGAAGTTTGAAAATAAAAATAAAATGTCATTTTATTTTCAAAATTGATGTATAAAATACTAATTTTCTTGAACAAATTTTCTTGAATACATCTTCCGTTTAAAGGGAGTTGAATAAATTCACAGCAAGATTAGTTTATTTTTTGTGTTAGGTGTATCCACATATATAACACTTTTACATTCCCAAGAACATCATTTAAATATTTTCAAATACTATATTGCTTATTCTTTAAGTTAATTCACTCAGAATTGTAAAAGTCAAATTGTTCAAGAGTCCAAACTTCATTTGAATTTTCTCATTGAATTCTGAATCTTTTATCAGGTATTATCTTTGCAACACTAAATCATCAAAACAAGTTTATTAGGCGTGTTAAAAATAGCAAAGCATGTACGTTGGTATAATCATATTGTATCAGATAAGTATTTCCATAATGGATTCTCTTTGTCATGAAAAAAGAGTGATTTCTTGTCTCAGAAAAATTTGAATCAGCATCTTCCCTCAGTATAGCCAATGAATTTCAGTATAAAAAGAAACATCCTGCAAACCACTTCCTGTTTCATTAAAAATATATTTGGAATGTCAGTAATTTAAATTTAACGAATTCACATTTATATGTCACTATTAATATTTTTTTAAAGATTTTATTCATTTATTTGAGAGAGAGAGAGCATGAGAGGAGGGAGGGTCAGAGGGAGAAGCAGACTCCCTGCCGAGCAGGGAGCCCGACGCGGGACTCGATCCCAGGACTCCAGGATCATGACCTGAGATGGAGGCAGATGATTAACCAACTGAGCCACCCCGGCGCCCACACTATTAATATTTTTTTGTTAATGCTGTCAACACCTAAACACCAATGCTTATCTATCTAACATCCCATGACTGTCTGAACACATTTTATTTATTTCTTTGAGAGAGAGAGAGAGAGCGCACACACAAGTGGGATAAAGGGCAGAGGGAGAAGCAGACTCCCCACTGAGCAGGGAGCCCCATGAGGGACTTGATCCTGAGACTCCGGGATCATGACCTCGGCTGAAGGCAGATGCTTAACCAACTGAGCCACCCTCTGCCTCTGAACACATTTCAAAGCAGATTTATTGTGAGCTGGAACTTCTTTAATTTTCTGCCATTGTTTTCGCACCATCAGCACAATTGCCCTATCATTTTTTATTCCTTAGTTGATGGTGTATAAAAATTTATTTAAACACACAGAAATATTTTCTTTTGTGGCATAAATACTATATCCTATGAAGAGATCCAAAACATCTAAACTTTCATGCAAATAAACTAGAAATATTTTGTACAGACTAAATTCCCCAAACTACTTCATCAAATATATTAGATACACAAATCATTTCATTTAGGTCTGTTTAAAAGGCAACATACCCAACTAACTAATTACATCTCTCTAATTTTTGACCTGCTTCATTTTTCTTCATGAAAAAATGTAATTATACTGCATATTTGTCTACTTATATATTATCTGTTTCCCACTGTAGCGTGTAAGACTTTGTGTGTTTCATTTTCTGCTGCATATTTTGAATTTAGGAAAGCACTTTACTCATAATAGGTGCTCAATAAATGTATTTTTGAAAGAATTAATGAGTACATATGCCTGGTTTCTTCTTTTCGCTAAATAATACTAATTGGATTTTACTAGCGGCTTCCTTATCTATAACACTTGTAAGCAATGTCAGCATCAGAGAGTCTAGTCAACGTTTCTTCCTGAAGATGTATGTCTCTTCATTACATATGTGCATTATATTATAAGATTAAATTTTCTTTGTGTCATTATTCTTATAGCACAGAGTAATTGAATTTAGGCTGAAAGCAACAAGGATTATTTTATGCTTATTACATTTTGTTTCAATATAATATAATTTGGCAAGGATCATATAATTTCTTTGCAAAATCACTGTAAAAGTTCACCTTGTAGACTTGGACAATATATATTGGAATAATAATTAAATGTATATAAAAGAATTTTCTTAATCCTCTCATATTTTTTGTGATGCTTTGTGATCATAGCTACTAGCAGGATGATATTTTTAAAATCAATATCCAGTTCTGGCTGCTTCTTATGTTAAGCAAATGCCTTAATTCCCCATGTTGATTTGGGAGTATAATGCAAATTCCAACAACATCCTCCCATAGAAGTGGGATATATAACTCTTATTTGATGGAGAACATTTAATAAGACATTTACCAAAATCTCATAGAAGCAAACAAACAAACAAACAAACCTAGAGCTATTCCCTTCAGTAAAGTATTCACAGATTCCTCTTGATTTCTCCTTCTATCAGGTTACATCCAGGTATAAAAATAAAGGACACTTAGATTGTAGTTCAGTGAGAAAGGCCAACAGACTTCAGCCTAAAGTAAAACTAGTGATGTTGGATTCCCACATGAAATTGCAAAGAAAATAGACTACCTTAAATCTCATATGAAAATGGACATTATCTAGGTGAAGAAAATTAAGAAAAATAAAAGGAGTAGAGTTGACATGCAGAAGACAGGGGAAAAATACCAAGAAAAAAATTAAATCCCCTAAGAAAAGTATAAAATTTCACAGACAGATAAAAAATTAGTATAAGAAAATTTGTTGACAAAATTAATCCAATATGGCAAGATCTCAAAGATATGAAGATAAAACAACAGAGAGATAAAAATGGAGACAGACTGCAGAGCTAAAAAAACAAATTAATGACCAAAACAAATCCATCAAAAACTAATATATAACTTAGAACATAAGTGAATCAGGTAACTCTGAAAATCAAGTTTCTTCTGTAGAAGAAAAGATTTGTTTTATTAAATGAAGAAAAACATTCACTTAGAGCAATGGCAAAGAGAATGAAAGATGAAGAGTCCAATATATTCCCACAGAAATATAATTAATAACAATTAATATTAAAAATATAAAAAAGATATTATTATTAAAAAGTGGTTTCCAGAGACAAAAATAAGATCTTCATATTTCTTTCTTTTTTTTTTCTTCACATATAATGTATTATTTGTGTCAGGGGTACAGGTCTGTGATTCATCAGTCTTACACAATTCACAGCACTCACCATAGCGCATACCCTCCCCAATGTCCATCACCCAGCCACCCCATCCCTCCCACCCCCGACCACTCCAGCAACCCCCAGTTAGTTTCCTGAGATTAAGAGTCTCTTATGGTTTGTTTCCATCTCTGGTTTTGTCTCGTTTCATTTTAAGATCTTCATATTTAAAGGACCAACCATGTTTTAAACAGAAAAAAATGATCCAGAATGAAAAGATGAAGCCATATATGTTACATTATTGAATGTCAAACATAAAAGAAAAAAAAAAGGAGCCAGGTGGAAGAAGTCAAAGACCACTGTATCTTAATATCTGAGAGAAAGTGTGGCCCCACATTTTGTACCTACTATAGTCAATTAAGTAGAAGGAATGTGATAACTCAAAGACAGCAGCTCCTATGAGCCCTTCTTAATGGACACTAAGAATAGGAGGCTATGGTTGAATCAAAAGAACAATATAGTCATGTGAAGCACTTAGTCTGGAGAAACTGGTTTGTAAAAAATGGTGTGAGCATTTACTCTATTTACATATACAACTGAGAAAAACTATTGCTGAGGAATTATGTTTAGAGAGGGAAGTATAAATGGTCTAAATCTCCACAGTTAGTAGCAACAGAATAACTCAACTGGAGGCTAGGAGGACTGACAAGAATAACATCTCAATTCTTACAGCAAAGCGTTAAAACACTCTAATACTGACTCATGTAGTTAGTGGTGACTTCTTTTAACTGTCTTCAGAATCTTAAATTATAGAATGGTCATCTTGAAATATCATACCCTAGTGGAAATGAGCAACTATCTCAACCTGTAATGTCCGGTACCGTACCGTATGCGGCTACTGAGAAGTTGAACTGTGGCTGGTCTGCAATGGGATGTCCTCTAAGGGGAAAATCCACACTAGATTTCAAAGACTTATATGGGAAAAAAATCTCATTAAACAGTTTTATATTGATATAGTATTGGCATGATAGTATATTGGATATACTGGGTGATGTACAATACATATTTAAATTAATTTCACCTTTTATTTTTATACTGTTAAATGTGATTATTAGAAAATCTAAAACTACATGTGTTCCTCACATACATTTCTATCAGACAGCAATGAACTGACATTTGATTTACTTTATATATTTGATACCTGGTAGGGCTGTACTTTTTAAAGAATTTTCTTGGATATATCATATATATATATGAACCAAAATAAATACAAAATACAAATATTAAATATGTATAAATACTAAACATCATATGAAATTAATATTAAATACAAATATTAAAATGTATTAATATTTTCTTTGTTTTCAAACTTAATATGCTTATAATGGAATACTATGGCAACATTTTATTTACTGAATATTACTTAAATTTATTGGTAAGAAACAAAATTAACAGCACTTTAAATATGTGGCTTGTGTTATTATTTAACTTTTTGAAATTCTTTTTTTTTACTGACTTCAGAATAGTTATTGATCTGCTTCTTCATTTTATATATTTTATTTCTAGGATAATGGCTCCCATCATTATTATCTCATTATTTCTGAGATACTGGCTGTATTAAAAGCTCATTACTGCTTATAGCCACTGTTTGGGGTTTCTCTGAGCCAAATTCTCAAAGGAAAAAAAACCTGTATCTTTATGTCACATATCCCTTCCTTAGTTGTTGAAATGCTGTGAACCCCCTTCAATTCCATCACTTTAATAATGCAAATTGCTTTCAGGGTGCTTACCAAACTCAATATCCTCATTTTCCTTGATGTTCATCAAGGTCTATTTTTTTTTTTAAGGTCTGATTTTTTTTAATCCTCTGTTTCTTACATTTTATGCCAGCCTTTTTCCTCCTCCAAGAATCCATCCTTGACTATGCAGATTCCTCCACACAAATCTCATAGGTTCACTCATCACCTCTGCAAAGATGACGTCTGAATCTCTACTCCAGCCCCAAACTCTTGTTGAGCTCTAAATCTACATTCACCCCTGACTCAAGGACCTCTGTTTAAACATATGTGAACTCCAAATGCCCAAAGCTGAGCACAACTTGCCTTTGTAAGACCACAAGCATCTTACCGTATTTGTTTCAATGGCATTACCATCCCCTCCTTACCCAGGATGGAAACCCTACAGTTTTTACACTTGCATACCTTTTATACAGTCTGAAGCTAAATGATTTCTTTGTGTATCTTATCCTGTCTAATTCTGTCAACAATACCATTCTCACTGCTACTTATCTAGACAATTGAAATGGTAAAAATGATCACTTGGTCTCACACTTGCTTTTCTCCCACTGGTACGATATATGAGAGAGTGGTTACACAGGGCTGTACTAGCTCTGAAATTTGTCTGATTCTTTGTAGCACTAGTGACAATTTTCATATATTTACATGAACATTGTTCAATATGGATTGTGTCAACATATGGTTTTAGACATTGCATTAGTTTTCTATTGCTACCATAATAGATTACCCCAGATTTAGCATCATGAAACAACACATTTATTATTTCACAGCTCTGACTGGTCTGCTCCAAGTTTCACAAGGCCAAAATCATAGTGTGGGCCAACCAGGCTTTTATTGGAAAACTCTTAGAAAATTCTGTTTCCAAGCTCATTCAAATTGTTGCCGAACCATGTTCTTTGTGGTTGTGGGATTGAAGTCCCCATCTTCTTGCTGATTATCAGTCAGGAGTCATTCTCAGAGGGGCACCTGGGTGGCTCAGTGTGTTAAGCCTCTTCCTCTTGATTTCCACTAATGCCATGATCTCAGGGTCCTGTGATCGAGCTCCATGTCAGGCTCCTGGAGCCTGCTTAAGGTTCTCTCTCTCCCTCTTCCTCTGCCTCTCCCTTCCACACAGCTGCACAGGGTTTCTCTCGCTCTCTCTTTCTCAAAAAAAAAAAAAAAAAAAAGGTAGTCATTCTCAGCTTCTAGAGGCTTTCTGTATTCCCTGGTTGATGGTCCCCTTCAGCTACAAAGCTAGCATTGTGGGACAAGCTATTTTCCTACTTGGAATCTCTCTGATCTTCCTTCTGCTTCATCTCTCCTGCTTTCTCTTCCATCACTTCTCTGTTGCTTGCAGCCAGGAAAGGTTCTCTGGCTCTAATGCTCCATCTAATTAGATTGTACACTCTCAGATAATCTATATTTTAAGGTCCACATCCTTCTTTATATCTGAAAAATTCTGAGATTAAGAGCATCCTCTAAGCAACAATTGATGACTCTGACAGTTCTGCTCTTCACTTTGCAAAAAACTTTCCCTAAGTCTATGGAGGTCAAAACCTGTCTTCTTTTGTAAATTAGGGGAGGAGAGGGAAAATGTAGAAAGTACAAATTTAAATCTAACACTTTGGTATATATTTTCCTAGTAAATCTTTAAATCCAGCAAAGAAAATGCATTTCCTAGTCTGGTGACAACTCCCCTCATAAAAGTTTGACATGAGTTGATGGATAGAGTCGGATTCTTCAGGAGAGTCATTTCCACAGAAATGGCAGTGTTGCTGAGTAGGTATTATTTTTTCCAAGCTCCTGAACTTCTTTATTCAAGCAATCTGAGTACTCATAACAGGAACATTTTTTTGTCTATTCCCTTGGAGACACAATTTCAATTTGAGGGTTATCCTTTATATAAACCCTAACCCAATCACAGCTCATTTGCCCTATTTTCACAGGTCTGGTTAGAGCTCCCACAACCAGACAGGTAGCAGGGAATGAGTTTAGCCTAAAGACATCCATGTGAGGATTAAATTTCCAATTTTGAATGGCCTCTGGGCTGATTCCCCAATCTTTAGCCGTATTTTCTTTTCTTAAGCTTCTGCCACCTTTTTATTTTACTTTTTTATTATTATGTTCAGTTAGCCAACATATAGTACATCATTAGTTTTTGATGCAGTGTTCAGTGATTCATCAGTTGCATGTAACACCCAGTGCTCATCACAACACGTGCCCTCCTTAATACCCATCACCCGGTTAACTATATTTTCTTTATCCCTAAAGTTCCTGTCACTGAAGCATGAATTTTTCTAAAAGCACAAAATCCTTAAAGACTTGACTGCTTAGGCTTTCCGAAAGTCATTTGCATACTTTGGCTATAAAATTTAAATTTTGGCAGTGGCCTTCACCAGTATCGATGGGTACATTCTCCCAAGACAGGTGCATGTTCCATAGAAGATCATTTTCATCATGAGAAAAGACTTCTCTCACAGCTTTTTTCAATGTATATCCCTAGTCTCTTGTGATTTTTTCCTGGGTTGCAGGAGGTGGGCCACCTGGACCATTGTATGCTCCTCTCTTTTCAGGAATAAGATAACCCATCTTTTAGGAATTCAAAATGTTAAAGAGATACTTAAACTTCACCTATTATACCTTTTTTTAAAGTTTTTTTGTTGTTTGTTTCTGATGACTACCTTATATCTTTTTAGGGTTATTAAAGCTTTCTGAAGAACTATGTCCTTTTCTATCCTTTTTCCATTTTAATTTCAGTGGCTGATAATCATCTTCTATTTTATGAATACCTAGTGTTTTATTTAATTAATTTTTAATTTCGCTATTACAAACATTGTTATGTTCAGTATCGTTGTAAGTATATCCTCAAGATAAATTAATTTATTTATTGAGATAAATTCCTGGAAATCATGAAGTGAAAGAATACACTCAATTCTGCAGTTTTTAATTCATGTTCCCAAATGTTTCTCCAGAAATATTAAACCAAGCTTCACTCTCACCGACCAGATAAGAAGGTCCATTTTCTATGAACGCTTTTTTTTTTTAAAGATTTATTTATTTGAGAGAGAGAGAGAACTCAAACACAGTGGGGAGAAGGGCAGAAGGGGCGGGAGAGACAGAATCTCCAGCAGACTCTCCGCTGAGCGTGGAGCCTACTTGGGGGTGGGGGGTGGGCCTCGATCCCAGGATCCTAAAATCTTGAGATCCTGAGATCATGACCTGAGCCAAAATCAAAAGTTGGATGCTTAACTGACTGAGTCACTCAGGCGCCCCTTCCATGAACTCTTAAACACAATGCCTAGAATTAAAGAGCTACATTGTATTTTGTTTTTACCTAATTTTATGTCATTATTATTTTATTTTTGATGTTATGAGCAGTGGGAACTTGATGAATGTTCTTATTCCTTTTCAGAGAAAAAAAGAGATGCAACCAAATTTCAGGAGACTCTGACTTCAGCTTTAATAAATTCCTTCCTTTTTATATATATTCCAATAAAACAAGTAAAAAATCCTATATGCTCTAATTGTATATAAAAGTTAAAAGCTAATTTACTGCAATAAATAAATAAGTAGATAAATAAATAATCTATGGTATGCAATTCATTTGAACTTGCTTCATAGTAAGAGCAGTAGCAATAAACCACGGAAGAAATTTTTTGTTTTGCTTTGTCTTTTAAGTTTTTGCTATCTTTGTTTCAATTTGCACACCGCTATAATTAAGCCCTTGAATTCAGTTATTGTCAACAGGGGCACTAATTATAAAATAAAAGATGATGTTTGGTTAATTATATGCAGGTGGAATTCTATTTATGTTTGGTTACAGTTACCTGAAGCACCTGAAAGAGGGACTTGGCAAATGGCAGTTTGTGCAGGTTTGGAAATAACAATATTAATATTATAGCTTTTTTCTTTTATAGTTTTCTGAATAATTAGAGACTATTCTGGAGGATGATCTGGAAGTGAATTGAGAGTGATGGATTGCAAGGTAATGTTGAACATTCAGGGTCTGAACATCATAATCTCCTGAGACTGGAGGTACTTAAGAGGGTATTATAAAAAGTAATAGCATAAAAACTGTAAAGTGAAAGGTGAAATATTAAGACTTTCAAAGGTGGATCATAAGACAATGCAGAATCGGTGATCTCTTGCCAGGTTTGTCTGTTGTGTGGGAAATCCTAAGAGGAAACATGCACAGCCTGTAATGTCAAAAGGAAAGATTCAGTGCTTAAAATTTAGTGACGAGTGTTGCCTCTTCTAAATGATTTTTTTTTTTGCTTTGTAACTTTTAAAAATGTTTTATCTCTTTCTTAGAAGTCTCCAAGGCAAATTTCTGACTCTATATTTTTTGCGTATTCCCTAGTCGTCAGGCACCCTCTAGTTTAGCTCTTTGTCTAATATAACCATCAGGTAGACATTACACCCCAGTCCGGAACACTAACTGGTTTGCTCACCTCCACAACATAGGAGGAGCAGAGCTGAGATATGAGCAAAAGTTTATGGGATTTCAAAGCCCACCCTCATTTTGTTAAGTCATAAAGGCAAATACCCAAGAACGTGTTCTAATTTTTTTTAAAGTTTCTATCTCAGACTTTAAATAATTCATGTCAAACTGAGAATGATAAATCTCTCAATACCAGAAACATATTATTGCTAAAAAGCTTGTCCTACTCTTGAGGGACAACTACATGTATCTACTTGTGATGAGGTAGGAGCATATAACCAAACAAATTCTTCAACTGTCATCAAAATAAAGTCCAAGCATGATTTTTTAACCTGCTTTCTTCTGTCACTACCTACCTCATACTCCATTCATGCTGTAAACCAGCCATGATTTCACGGATATTTTCTTTTCCCTAGGGCTAAAACACTCACCTCTCTGACCGTCAGACATGTTCTATCTACTGTTCGTGTGGTTGACTTCTACTTATCTTTATTTTTGTTTCTTCCTGAGATCGTCACCCCTTTCCTATGGTAACATTCCATACACACCCCTATTGTACCACAACTATATTGTACCGTACTACACTGTATTCGAATTTTCTATCCACTTCTCTGCCTTTCACAATAGAATTTGCATGGTTGAAGGGCAGGAGATTCCCTTAATTACAACTGTAATCTAGATTGATTAGGGCCAGATATTACACACACATACATTGATTTAATGAATTATTCCTAAGTAAGCAGGTCAAACCAATTTTCCTAAAAGAAAAAAGATACCCTCTCTATTAATGTTTCCACTATGTTTTGTACTATATGTCTTTCAAGTCTAATCACTCACAGTGACCTTTGATTCATTCATCTCCTTTATTCTAGTTAAACAATGGTGTTCTGTTAAAATTCTGTTGTTGTTGCTTATTACCCTGGCCTCTACTCCTGTCTAGTTTTATCAGAGAATGTTTAGATTACACTGTAAGTTTTATTGCTGGCTTTTTCCCACTTCAGGCTTTTCCCTTTATTATCAATCCTAAAGAGTTAAGCCAGAGAATAATTTCTTGGGTTAGAGATGAAACAGCTGAGGGAGGCCTCAAAGATTGAACCAGACTTTTGCACAGACATGTTGGACCACATTATTCTGGTAAGGAAAGCCATGATGGAACAAATTTACTTTGGGTTGGGTACCCCCTCCCCAAAAGCCCTAGGAACACACATGAACTAGAAGGAAGCTTCAATTGTTTCCATCTCTGAAATTGGATGAAGATGATCTTGCATTGAAAGTGTTAATAGAAGCAGACATAAATTCTATCTAGAGAACAATAATATCATCATAGGTCTCAAAGTTCTACAAACACTTATTACAACTATAATGGCTTGTATGAAGTAAAACGTATCCATGCAGATGAGAAGATAATACCGCATGAATGAAAACCAACATGAAAAAAAAAAGGAAGATTTGACCCATAGGGTTACTGATAGTGGAATTATCAGTTACAGAGTTGCACATGTTGATCAGTGCCTGCTATTGGACCACAGCTGAATTGGTGAGATGCTATTTTAGTTATGAAAGGTGACTTTTGATACCAGAATGAAGTGAGTAAGCCAAGTAAATATCTAGAAGGAGAACATTCTAAATCCTAGAATTTAGATATGTAAGGCCTTTATGTAGAAAACAAAAGGGGTGGGGATCTCTTAAAAGCAGGCTAGTGTGGCTGCATCAGAGTGAATGAGGAGGATACTTCACAGACATAGTCAGGGGCCAAGTCATGCAAGGCTTTGTAGAACGCAGTGAGGAGTACTGGGTTTCTTCTCAATGTGATGGGAATCTTATGAAGGCATGGAACCTGATTTGTCTTGTGTTTTTTAAAGAATATTGTATGTGGAGAAAGACTATAGAGCCACGTTTCCTCAACCTGAGAACCATTGACATTCTGAGCCAGGTAAGTTTTTATTGTAGAGGGCTGTCATTTGCACTGTATGGTGGTTAGCAGCATCCCTGGCCTTTACCCAGTGGATACTAGCGAGACCCTTTAAGTTGTGACAACCAAAAGTGTCCACAGACTTCGCCCAATTTCCTTGGCAAGAAGGAGGGCACCGTCACTCCCAGCTGAGATACCCTGCTGTAAAGATCAAGAATGGAGGTAAGAAGATGTTTGAGAAGGCGATTTCAGGTGTGCCAGTAAGATGTTGGCCTGATCTAAGAGAGCAGTGGTAAACATAATGAAAGCGGTTGGATTGAGATGTATTCTTAAGGTAGAGAGGACAGGTCAAGATGCTACTGAATGTGGAATAGGAGAAAGAGTAAAGCTTTGGAGTGGAATTAAGAATCTTACACTTTTATTCTGCTATAGACCACTCTGTCAGTTTGATGAAGCCCATAGACCTTTTTCAGAATATTATTCAATAAATATATATTATTAAAAACAAAATCAAATATACTAAAATGAAGTTGCAGTATTGTAATTTATAAGAAATATGTATTGGGGTGCCCGGGTGGCTCAGTTGTTGAGCATCTGCTTTCGGCTCAGGTCATGATCCCAGGGTCCTCGGATCGAGCCCCGCATCGGTCTCCCTGCTCGGCAGGAAGCTTGCTTCTCCCTCTCCCACTCCCCCTGCTTGTGTTCCTGCTCTCACTCTCTCTCTTTCTGTCAAATAAATAAATATAATCTTTAAAAAAAAAGTTTATCTAAAATTTGGAACACCTGACTTTGGGATACTTTAAAAAAATAGAAATATGTATTTCATTCAGATGGCCAAAATATATTTCTCATGTATATTTGGTCTCCCTCCATGGTTCCTGGCTCACAGCTCCTAAACCCTTGAAATTTCCTAAGTGATAAAAGCAATGGGAGCAACTTTTGTTACAATATTTGATCCTGAGCTCAGTTCTTGAAATCTGATTCTAGGCCATAAATGTAAATGATGTCTTGTTATCCATAATAAGCCCTGTCCACCACAACTGGTGGGGTAATGTTAATGAGGTGACTTTTGGAAAGCATCTAAGGTTGGGAGCTGGTTGCCAGAGGACAGTGGGACTCGTAGTCCCACTCCCTGATTTCCTGGGAGTGGAGAGGGGCTGGTGGTTAAATAAATCACCAGTGGCCAATTATTTAACAAATCATACCTATGCAATGAAGCCTCCATAAAAACCCAAAACAACTGGATTCAGAGAGCTTCCAGGTTGGTGAACACGTGGACATTAAGTGAGAGTGGCTCAGAGAGGGGATGGAAGCGCTGCACCCTCTCCTCATACCTTGCCTTATGCATCTCTTCCATCTGGCTGTGCTTGCATTATATCCTTTTACAATAAACAGGTGACCTCATAAATAAGATGTTTCTCTGAGTTCCCACTCCAGCAAATTAACTGAACCCAAGGTTCAGAGGTAGAGGTACAGATACAGGTAAAAACAAACCCGGACTTGCAGTTGGCATTCTGAGTTGAAGGGGATTGTAGGACCCTCCAATTCGCAGCTGGTTGGTCAGAAGCATAGGTAACAAACATACGACTGGTATGGGAGGTGGTGGTTGAGGCAGGAGTCTTATGAAACTAAGACTTTAACCTGTGGAGTGTGATGCTATCCCAGGTAGAGAGTGTCTGAATTGAATTGAATTTTCAGACACCCCGCCTGTTTACTGAGAACTGCTTGTTATTGGCCTGGGGAACACCCCTCTTCCTACACAGTGGAATTAGGTCCTAGAGCCTAACCTACCAGGAGAACACGAAGAGCAATTGTATCAGAAAACAAACTATGTTCCTATAATTTCTACACTCTTATGTTACAGAAGCAAGCTCTACACTCTTATGCTCTGACCATAAAACTGTTTTATAGGCTTTACTGTCATTTTTTTCTCATAGTTTATTTTTTATAATCACATATTTTTAGCCAAAGCATTGAATTCATAGCCCCCCTCAACTGAGAAAATATGAATCTCTGAGACAGCACAGATTTTAATCACTAAGTCATTATTATTTGCTATAAAACAGTAAAAATTGACTTCATTCTTTTCAGACTTTTAAATGACAACCAGAAAGAACTTGAGGCTGTGATATACTAAAAAATGCAATATTCTTTGTTACCTTAAGCTTTCAGCAATTCTCACCAATCTGTAGGCAATATTGAATACTGAATTCCAGGAAAATTTCAACTTAAGCTACTCTGCTTCATTGTCAAGTAATTGCCTATTAGGAGAAAAATCTTGCAGACGTTGGCATATGAATTTAAATGAAACTTCCTGATGACCGTTGCAACTTAGAAGCAACACATGATGCCCTTTTGAAATAATTTGCATCCTTTCTTGGGTTTCTGTGGGCCCTGTTCAATGAGCTAGAGACAGATGCTTCTATCAGCCCCAAAGCTCCTTTTCTATTTCCTCATTTGATTCTCCCCTTGAACTAAGCTTGATTCTTGTGTTGGGGCTAAGATTTGAAAAATTTATCAGTGGAGTTAGAGTGGATACTCTGGATTGGCGAACTCACCAGATAGGGCTGTGTCTTAGAATCATAAGTCTTACTCTTTCGCTTCAGCAATTTTCTCTGTTTAAGATGAATCCAATAATCCTCTCTGATAAAATGAAATATTCAAATGATTTATAAGCAATCCAGTGCTAAGTAAATAATAAATATGATTATTGCTTGATAGGAGAGCTTGATCACAGATAATCATTTTGTCTGGGCAATGAGATGCTTACAAAAATAGAATCTGAATTAAAACTGTCCCGGTTTTGGGTCCTCTGGATGATCTTGAATAAATTACCTTACCCATTAAAATCAATTATTTCATGTTCAGAATGTGGATACCTCCGTTATGTGGTAGATGAAGGTAAAAATAATGTAAAAACAACAGAGTGCTTGGCACATTGGAAAATCTTATTAGTAATCACATTAGTAATTAACTTAATAAAAGTTATTTCTCCAATCTTGTTAAAACTTAAAACACTATACTAGAATTTATTATTAAATTTTGAATTCACTTACATTTCTTAATTCATGAGCATTGAAAAGGTTGTTAAGCCACTTAAACATTAAATTCCTTTTTGTCTTTTTGGACCAAATTAGTCTTCTATCCAAGATCCCTTTCTCAAAGGAAATTCAGACAAGGAAACTTAATGACCTCAATGGATGCTATTTTCACCCTGGGAAAAATTTCTATCAGTACACTAGAGAGGTGGTTTTCACATTTGTTGCTGTTGCTATTGGTTTTGTACAGATCAATCAGAGAAAAGCTAATTTCCTGAATATTAGATTCACCTTGTTAAAAATCTGTGTGCAAATCTTTGACAGCATTAAAGGTCATTAACATTACTAATTGTAAGACAACACAAGAATGGATATGATCAAGAGGAACGATGCTTCAAATCGGCTTTCAAAAAATAGAAGAGGATAGGAGTTCTTCTCCCCACTTCTAGTAAACTGAGACAGACACACACACAAGCACACACACCCACACGGATTTCGTTCTAGATGTACAATGTTTATTAACAGACGAAACATGCTGTAAAGGAATGGGCTCTTCAGCAGAATGTAGTGTGGCACACTTGCATTTGTAATTGAAAGGTGCCTCTCATGGTGTGTCATGTATTAAATGTTGTGCTATTGGGTTGGGGGAAAGTATTGAACTCACCCATGCACTCGTGTAATGCTAGGAAGAAATTATATTATTATATTTTTTTGAGCTATATAATAAGCCCAATATGTTCTTGCTCACTGAGACAAAACTTCTAGTGATGTCTTAAGTCAGTTGGAGAGTTATTTCAAATTTACCAGCAAGGGTATGTGGAGAAATGAGGCTCCTCAAGTGAATGCAGTAATAATTATGACCATTAAGTTGAAATCACAATTTACTTTATTTCTATGAATTTAGTGGTTATTATTTTATGAAAAAATGGAATAAATTTATTAATGTCTCTCTTAAAGGCAAAGAACTAACATGTGCATTTAACATTTTTAATCTTCCAAATAGACAGTTTTTGCTAGTTGGAGCTCATTGAATGAGTGAGTTGTTCAAGGTCAAATAATGAGCAATTTATAGAGTCATGGTTTATATATTTATTCATTTTTCCAGCTTTATTACTGTATAATTGACAAATAAAATTGTATATATTTAAAGTATACAATGTGATGATTTGGTATATGTATACATTGTGAAATGATTACCAAAATCAAGTGGAATTAACATGTCTACCAACTCACATAGCTCTATTTCTCCCTCACTTTGGTGAAAATGCTAAAGACCTACTCTCTTAGCAAATTGCAGGTATAAAATACAGTATTACTAGGGTGCCTGGCTGGCTCAGGTGGTAGAGTATGTAACTCTTGATCTTGGGATTGTGAGTTTGAGCCCCACATTGGGTGTAGAGATTACTTAAAAATAAAATCTTTAACAAATACAGTATTACTTATTACTATGAGGTATTAAATCCTCAGAACTTATTCATCCTATAACTAGAAGTTATACCCTTTGACCAACATCTCCTCAATTCTCCTACCCCCAAACCACTGGCAACAACCTTTCTATTTTTATGAGTTTATTTGTTTTTATGAGTTTATTTAGGTTATTTCTGTATCTTGGTTATTGTGACCAATGCTGCAGTGAACATTAATGTGCAAATATCTATCCAAAATATTGACCCAGAGGTGGGATTGCTGGATTTTTTTGTAGTTCTATTTTTAATTTCTCAGGGACTACTGTTTTCTATAATGGTTGCACCAATTTACATTCCCGGTAACAAAGAGCAAGGGTTCCCTTTTCTCAACCTCCTCACCATCTTTTTGATAATAATCATCTAAGAGGTATTAGGTAGTTTTGATTTCCCTGATAATTATTGATGTTGAGCACCTTTTGATATACTTGTTGTCTCTTTGTATATCTTCTTGGAAGAGAAGTCTATTCGTTTACTGATGTTTAAATTGGATTATTCTTTTTTGCTATTGAGTCATATGAGTCTTTTATGTATTTTAGGTATTAACCCCTTATCAGATATGTGGTTTATAAATATTTTGTCCCAGTATTTCTTTATTGATTTCTGTCTGGATGATATATCTTGTTGAAAGTAGGATACTGGTCTCTTACTACTATTGCATTGCTCTCTCTTTCCTTGTCACTTCTGTTCAAATTTGCTTAATAAATGTGGTACCCCAATGTTGGGTGTGTATATATTTATAATTTTTATATCATCTTAACAAATTGACTCTTTTATCATCGTATAATGACTTTCTTTGTGTCTTGCTACAATTACTGAGTTATAGTCTATTTTGCCTGATTTAAGTATAGCTACCTCTGTTCTCTTTTGGTTTCCATTTATATGTAATATCTTTTCTCATCCCTTCATTTTCATCCAATGTGTGTTCTTAAAGCTGAAGTGAACTCTTACAGGTGGCATATGATTGGGTCTTTATAAAAATCCATTTAGCCACTCCATGATTTTGATAGGATAATTTAATCCATTACATTAAAAGTAATTACTAATAAGTAAGGTCTTACTATTACCATCTTATTAATTACTTTCTGGATAATTTTATTTCCATTGTTCCTTTCTTCTTCTCTTACTGTCTTCCTTTGTGATTTGATGATTTTTCTCTAGTAGTATGCTTTGATTCCTCTCTCCTGATTGTTTGTGTATCTACTATAGGTTTTTGCCTTGTGGTTACCATGCAGCTCAAATAAAACCTCTTACAGTTGTAAGAATCTATTTTAAGCTTAGAACTTAAATTTGATCACATACAAAAACTCTACCCTTTCCTCCCCTCATATTTTATGCTTTTGTTATCGTAGTTTACATCATAGTTTACATCTGTTTATAATATATTTCATTAACAAATTATTGTAGCTATTACTAGTTTTAATACTTCTGTCTTTTAATCTGTATAGTAGAGTTACATGATTTAACACACTATTACAGTATCAGAGTATTCTGAATTTGATTCTATATATAAATATATCTTTGCTAGTGAGTTTTACACTTTCATACATTTTCATGTCACTAATTAGTGACCATTCATTTCAACTTGAAGAATGCCCTTCAGTATTTTGTAAGGCAGGTCTAATTATTTGTCTGGGAAAACCTTTATCTCTCCTTCATTTCTAAAGGAGAGTCAAGCATTCTTGACTAGCAGATTTTCTTTCAGCACTTTGAATATATCATTCCACTCTCTTCTGGCATGTAAGGTTTCCACTGAGAAAACTGCAAGTAGCCTTATAGGATATCCCTTGTAGGAGATCAGTTTCTTTTTTCTTGCTGCTTTCAAAATTCTCTCTTTAGCTTTGATTTTTGAAGTTTTATTATAATGTGTCTTAGTGAAGTCCTCTTTGGGTTGTATCTGTTCGGGGACTTTTTTTTAAGATTTTATTTATTTATTTGACAGAGAGAGAGATAGTGAGAGAGGGAACACAAGCAGAGGGAGTGGGAGAGGGAGAAGCAGGCTCCCCTCTGAGCAGGGAGCTCAATGTGGGGCTCGATCCCAGGACTGACCCAGGCGCCCCTGTTTGGGGACTTATGAACATCATGTACACACACACACAGCAGGAAGGAAGTGCTTAAAAACAAAATAGTAAAAGTAATTTATAGCTATCATAATCATATATATATACACACACACACACACACACACACACACACACACACACATGTATATATATATAAATTCTCTCACTTTTACAAACAGTCAGGTTCTGTCCTTCATTGTCTCCTGATCTGAACACATTTATTTGTAGATCACTGGTTTGAATCTTTCCTTCAGGGAAAATTATTACCAAAATCATTTAGAAATTCTGAAGTGTTGCCTAAGGGGCCATATCTCCCTCTCTGTTTCCTTGGTCATTTCTTGTGTTTTGTTTCCACAGACCCAAAGCAGCTTTAGATGCCAGTCTTGCTTCCCTCCATCTCTGGCCACCCTCCTGAGGGATGGTCTGCACCAAAGAGTCTCTGCTTTGACCCTCCATCCTGTCTTTGCTGATGTCTTGTTTGTGCAAGTAGATGTTATTTCTTCTTTATTTTTAACTCTATCCTTTCTGCTGACTCTTTTCTCTCAGCATGTGATCATATTTGTGTTGTATTTTTTCCTCAGGTTAAAATAAGCAAACCTTCCCATGAACTTATGTCTAGTTCATTCACTTCAAAGTCAAGCTCCTGAGTTCTAGAATTCTCTTGATATATATAAATATATATATACCTACCACATAGAACTCACCCTTAATTCACTTCAGATGAGCTTCTACTAGTATTTTCAGTGTGAAATTTCTTATTAATAATCTCATTAAATTTCTAATTGCTCAACTCCTTGGATGCTTCTGCCTTTTTCTCGAATTCTAATACATCTGATACTAGATCTGGAGCACCTTCCACCTCGAAATACTTTATGAAAAGTCACAGATTATAAATTAGCCTTTTACTAAAGGGGAAATAATACATAATGACTATGTATAGGCACACTGTTGTATGATTTGTTCCTCAGAATATCTCCTTGGCATTGAATTATTAGTCATCTTTGGTACTGCTGACTAACGTATTCATGAGATGCATTCTTTCTCATCATGTTTCTATCGCATTTGGGTCCTGAAGTCCTAGGGTGGGTCCAGACTTACTTATCTCTACTCTTCCCCCCGCAACTGATCCCAGAGATTTAACATGAATCCTAGCTACAAATGTCTCCTTCATCCTTTAAATCTATCTTCCCATTTGCCCAGATTAGAGCATTGTGAAGTGAAGTACAATCACCAATTGTGTCTCTTTTTGATATTCCCACAGAGAAGTGCCAGGTCTTTTTTGTTTTATCAGTTTCTCTATAAATAACAAGGAGACAACAATGGTCTGCATAACATCAAAAGCAGCAGCAATAACAGTAACTATAAATAGGTGAGATAACACAGTTTTCTAAATTCTTAACACAGTGTAGTTGATGATTTCCTCAGATCAAGAAACCAAGTTTCTTTTTTTTTTTTTCTGGATGCCCTTGTAAAGTAAATTGTATGAAGGCAACTGTCATTTTTTCATGCAAACTGTCACAAAAATATTTTTGTCTCCAAGAAGGAGATCCTGCCATTTGCAACAACATGGGTGGAACTAGAGGACATTAAGCTAACTAAACTAAACCAGGACCAGGGATGTGTAGATGCCCAAAGGGTACAAAGATGCAGCTACGGAGAATGAAAAAAGTACAGAGATCTAAGGTATAGTCTATAATACTGATAACTACAGTCAATAATACTGTATTGAATACCAGTGATTTGCTAAGAGAATAGCTTTCAGACACTCAGACACATACACACAAAAATAACTATGTGAGAAAATGAATATGTTAATTAGCTTGATGTAGCAATCATTTCACTATGTATATGTATATCAAATCATAAAGTTTAAATATAAACAATTAGAAAACAAACTTTGCCTCTGCATTAACCCATTTCACCAGGCAATATAGTCTACCCAGTTTGCTCTCCTATAGGTACTGTTTCTCTTTGTATATAATTTTGGTACATGATTCTTCATTCAAAGACACAATTCAATGACAAGTAGGAAATGATGGTAGAAGACAAAGTAAACTTTTTAATAATTTATGATATGTTAAGATGGCATTCACATGTCCTCTGTTGCTTTTATTTTATTTTATTTCAGTGAACAAAAGCGCTTGTGAGTGTATATGTGTATACGGATGCAAATTTGTGTGTCCATACACTGGCTTTAAATTATTCATGAGCAATCCCTATTCAAAGGTTATTTTCCAAACTTGATTTTGATTATTTTCATCATTAAATTCTATGTCCTTTGGGCAAACTCAAACCTAAACCTTCATAGCTTGACTCAAAAGAGTACCCTCCTTCTCCTGCATTTCTTTTCCTTCTGCATCTCATCCCTCTTGCCCATCCCTCCAACAACCTTGCCAGCTCCAGGCCACAAGTTACAATGGGAATTTTGTTAATATAACTGTTCCACAGATAGAATGAAGTTAGGGGGAAATTCATAAATTTTGGGTAACAGCCATTCTAACTTGAAAATCTGAAAACATTTTTATGTAAAAATACTATTTGTTTATCTGATATGTAATGACTAATTTAATTTTTTAGGATGCCCTAGGAAGCTCGCCATATCGCCTATGGTTGCTCCTATGGCAAAACAGCTTATGAGCTCCCAATAACTATTAGCCTTTGGGACTTTCTCCTGTGAATCAGCACATACTGTTTCTTTATAAGGAATTCCAAACTTCCTGCTCCTAGCAACACCGCTTCCTCTCATTTTTCAAGACTCTTCAATACCACTTTTACTTTGTTGACTTGATTTTTGCTTATAATATATATTTACTGGCTTTGAAATGTGTCCAAAACAGAACAAAGTTGGCTTCAATGTATGACTTTCAATCTCTCTAGAAAGCATAGTACTTACTCAATTTGTTAACTTAGGAAAAACAACTGAGGTGAATTTGTTTGTGAGAGAGTTCATATATTTATGAAGATACATTCGTTCTTGAAAGGTTATTTTCTGCAAAGTAAGATATAGTACTACTTCCTGTGTTCAGCCCTTTATGCAAAAGAGCTCTTTCCCAGGCTTAGGACTAAGTGCTGTCATACAGCTAGGAAAGGTATAAATGAGATTCTTTTTTTCATTTCTAACTTTTGATCTTCTAAGCATTTTCATAGGCAATGATAATAACCTTCACATTCATGGGGTACTGAAATAACATATAGGTAAAACTAGGTTACTTCTTTCTGTGAAAGAATTCTGGCTTAGCAGAAAGGCAGTGGGTCTCCAAATCAAACATTGGTTTATAGTCCAGCTCGGATGTGTCCTGGATATGAGAGATTTGGATATTTACCTTCAGTAGGCCTTGGTGTCCTCATATGTAATGTTGGTCCTTCCTCATACATTTGTAATTAGGAAATAATAAATTATTTAAAACCTATATAATAAGCATTTAAGAATGTTGTCTATAATTATTATATATAAAGAACCATAGAATACTAGCATTCTATAAAGAACAGCTGTAAGTAACCACAATGATAAGTATGTAGATGAGTTCTACTTCATGGAACACCACATAAATAGGAACATTTCAGTATCTTTTATTCATTAATTCTCTCTCTAACATAAAATATTACATTAACACCTACTATGTGCCAGGCAAAGTGCCAAGTTCTAGGCGTACATTGGTAAATGAAACAATTGTGATTCCTAACCTCATACAGCTTACGCTCTGGACTTTGTATTTCTTCAGTTTTCAAGTTTCCTTAACTGTTCAGTTAAAATATATGCTTTGTTTTTCAACTAAAAATTATGATATTTTTCATTTTTATCTATCCTAGACTGCTCAAAGCAGACTGACTTTTGGAACCGTCCTATGCAAATCATGGGCTATTGATGTGGTAGCTAACTGTCTCTCCACTATGCTCACACAGTTCTATGTAATTCTTCATTACAGTATAATCACACTAGCTTACAATGACTAGCCCTGCTTGAAAATAAGCTTCTTTTATGTAGGGGCTATAGTTTACATTTGCTTTTCATTATTAGCACCTGCCATAATACAGATAATAGGCACTCAATGGATTTTGAATGAGTAAATTAATCCCTCCAGGTATAGCCCCATTATTTCCATTATGGGCTGAATATTCACACTTCATCTCGAAACACTAATGTATGAGGAAAAGAAGAACTTTTGCAAATTCGGTTATCAACACTGATGAACAGTAACAGTAAAGAGTAACAGGTATAAGTGTTGAGTTGGTTGTCATATTATCTAGGAATTTTAGAAAATCAATAGTCTCAATTAACCAAGCTCTTACAGTCAGAAAAGGTGACCCTGAGTACAACCTGCTATTGTGTGACAGAGACAATGGGATGAATTTGACTCCCTAATAATCCCGTAAACACACTACAGCTCTTCAGTTGTTTTCCTAAGAATTACTGGACACCTACGAAGGAAGATGGTGAAATAAAGCAATATGAGCCTCATCTCTCATCCTTGCTTAACCTACTTACAATCTTTATGTATATAAATAACTGAACAGAAACAGGACCAAAAGGAGGGAAACCAGAGTGCTTAGGAAACTTTCATGACATATACCATCTACTAAAGAGTTAAGAGTTGGAAATAGAGCATGATTTTGACTTTTCTGTAATTTCTGTCATTTATAGGCATAGCATGTACTGATAATTTTGGATATATTATATTAAAATATGCCATAAACTATTAAATATTAATTTGTTCTCTCTCTTTTTAACATATAATGTATTATTTATAGAGTCCCCATAGTAGTCCGAGTACAATCTATTGGATGTGGAATATTTTACGAACAAGTCCTATTGTCATTATTACAATACTGGCTTTGTCTTCCAGAATTCTTAAAATATCAAGCAGATAAGGAGAAATCCAAGAAACCAAATTTTGATGGTGCAGAACCAAAACTTTCAACTAAAATGTTTTTGCAAATGTTCCCGCTTGCATTTGGAAGATCTGCATTTTAACTAAAAATGCCTATTAGCATGGTGTGATGTTTTCATTTGAAGCATACAATTTATTCCAGGGAAAATATACATCACATCACATTAACTGCACGTTGCTAGACTAGAAAACTAAAGTAAATAGTGTATAATGCAAATAAATTGAAATAGGCTAGAGATTATTGGTGGTGGGAAAATGAAAATTAATATATTTATTAATATTAATATATTAACATAAAATATATTTGTTTTAAGAGACATATAGTTCTTATTGTAGGGAATATGTTTTACCTCTCAATGGTGAAAGAGTGAAAAACAAAAAGAAACAAGAATAACATAGTACAGCCATCTAGGACTATGTAATTATAACAATAAGCTAGTGGTGTCTAACGAATCACACCAAAACTTAGTAGCTTAAAACAAGAACCATGGAGTTTACTCAAAATTCTGTTGCTCTGCTTGCCAGTGTGTTTGGGTCACTAATGTGGCTGTAGAATCTAACAATTTGGATGGGCTAGATGATAAAAAAAGGTCCCATTCACATCTTGGTGCTAGCTATAGGCTGGGCCTTTTTTCTCCAACAATTTAGTCCTAGCCTGGCTTTTTCATATGTTGACAGCATTCTAAGGAGGCAAGACCCAAGGTACATATGCTCTTCAAGCCTCTGCTTATGGCATGTTTGCTGACATCCCATTAGCTGCAGCAAGTCATCTGACCAAGCCCAAGGACCAGTGTGGCTGGGGACTACACAAGGGCATGGATAAAGAGAAGAGTCACTCATTGGTGCCATTACTGCAACACTTCAACATGATAATTTATCAGTACATATGTCTAATATATTCCTACTATCATCTATGCATGTGGATAGGTAGTAAGGGTAAGGATATAGTAAATAAAAGCCATAGAGGCCATAACAAAGTGAGAATTTTCTACCTTTAACCTCCAGTAAACTCAGGGAAATAATTAATTGTCACATCTCCTCCGAAATTGCATACTTACTGGCCATCTTTCTTCATTCCAAGGCAATCAAAACCTCTAAGCCATTATATTAACAAATGCTTGAGAAGGCTTGTGAGATAATAAAATCTTAGAAAGATAGTCTTTTTGAAAAGTAATGCTGTCACCAATTTATACAGTGTTCACCAAGTTCAGTCCCTTCATGATAAATGGCAAGTGCTTCATCACTCAGGAGTGGTGAATTCAGAGTTAGGTTCAAACTGAAATTAGTCTCCAAGCTCTTTTTTTTTTTTTTAATCAAGAATAGTTTAGTTTAACTGAATATAATATGTCCCATTCCACATGCACTTTGTAAATATTATATGTAATTTTTGTCGCCCAGAGTCCCTAGTGCCTTGATCAGAGAGGTTTGTGATCAGTGGCCTCACAGCAAGATCTTTTCAGTTAATCATTCCAAAACACAACTGAAAATTCTAACCCTAGGAATTATGCAGGCAGAAAGTAAAAAGCGGGACTAAAGATTGGTTCTACCACTGGCTCACTCTCTGTCCAGCCTTGAGGTACTATCTTTGTTTCATTGACCATTTGTTTCTTCTTGTGTGAAATGCAGGGGTAAAAGGAAAGGTGGGCAGGATAAGTCTGGGTTGAATCCAAGCTGAATCATATTAAGGAAGCAAGATTATGTTGCTGAAGTTTGCTAAGGATTACTGATGCAAGAAATAATGGTACAGTTACCAACATGATATATTGCTGTGGCTTGAATAATTGTGTTCCCCCAAAATCCATGTGTTAAAATCCTAATACCTAGGTGATATTATTAGGACATAGGGCCTTTGGGAGGTACTTAGGTCTTGAGGGTAGAGGCTCATGAATGTGATTAGTTCGCGTAAGAGAGAACCCAAGCCTCCCTAGTCCCCTTCCATCATGTGAGGACACAATGAGAAGACCCTGGCTGTGAACCAGGAACAGAGCTCTCACCAGAATGTGAACCTGTTGGCACCTTGATCCTAGAGTTCCCAGCTTCCAGAACTGTCAGAATTAAATTTTCATTGTTTATGAGTTATTTAGTCACTGGTATTTTGTGATAGCAGCCTGAATAGACTAAGACATATATCAAGTTATATTAGGCTTTGGTAGATGCCAGGAATGACTTATTGGACACCTTTGTTCCTAGTAGCCTGGTCTTCTGCTGCATTTCTGAGACCTTTATCTAAGTTAGTCTTACAAGCTCTGTTCTCTGAGCCTTACCAACCCTTCCAAAAATAAAATCCCTCATCTTTTCTTCCAAGTATAAATTTAGCCTTCTGAGACTGATGCTCTGATGGGACCAATGGCATGGCAAGCAGGTACCCATTATCCTCAGAATAGAATTCAATTCCTTAATCCTTCATGATCCAGCATCTACCTACCTAACCACTCTTTTCTTACAACCCCGCTCATATGTTCTTCTGCCAGTGAATACTGTAATGACTGGGGTGTTTTTTCTGAAAGTACAATGCTTTCTTTCCTCTGAGGCTTTGCACTTCTTGTGCCTTCCACCTGTAACAGGATATGCAAATTTCCCTGTCCCATACTGTACCCAGCCTGGAATATCATTTCCTAAAAAGGTTCCCTGATTACCCATCCATTCTGACCTGGCTTATGATCCTCCTTCTCTGTACTTGCAGGTGTCTGGTCATGCATTTGATCCTACATATTTCTGTTAAATAATGTATAGTGTGATTGTCCCTGAGAGCTGAAACTGTGTTTTGTTTTTTATTGTGTGACTCCACAGTCCCTACTCAGCATAGAATAGACAATCAATAAATCTTTTTGAATAAATTAACTGTCATTTGAGTTTTGATTTGCCTCTAAGATGGGACCACCTAATGCGCTTTGATGACCTGTTTCCAAATATTTTTGAAAGAGGATTAAAGCATGTCTAATACTACACTATTTTATACTTAAACTGGTTGTAAGGACTTATTCTCTCACGTGTGATTGACACTATCACATACATACTATGCATTCCTGACATAGTTTTAAAAATTGTGCATCATAGTATTGAAATAGTAGGTAAACTAATAACATTAATAGTTACTGAGGTTGGCAAACATCATCTTGTGCCTTTGTTTTCACTATGAAATAAGGAAGGATGAGAAGTTGTCCTATACAACATTTGCAGGCAGGATTTTGTCAACCCTTGGGAAGGAAAGAAAGCATGGTTTACAAAGTGACAGTTCACTGAGTTAATTTCTTTGTCATTGGAATAGCGTACTGTTGCAGCTTTTCATTTCCCTTTGCTAAGTTACATTCTATTCTCCGCTTAACTGGGGTATCATTTAGTGCTTGGAACTATTGCTCCCTAGACATTTGTCTTTCAACATAAATAATTTAAGGCAACTTTGGAATGTTCCCCAGCTAGTTATAGGATACACTACAAAAGAAGCTTTAGTATGTCCTATGTCCCCTAGCCCCTTCGTAAAGTTAAACGACTTGGCAGTTACGCTTCAAAAAGTCGTTCTCCCGCTCAAGAGCTCTACGGACATCTATCCAAAATACATTTGCATTCTTCTCCTATTGAATATGTTCTATGAGGCTCATCTAAATAGTTTTTCACATGGTATCTGTAGGAAACAACCCAATTCTTCTTAGGAATTTGGCTTCCCAAATGCTGACTTCTAGCTTTTTTGGCAGTAATATGGTCCCGTGTTTATGAGCACGGTGACATCCAAAATTCCACCACCTTTAGGTGGACACTTTTTAACTCTTCCTAATATACCTGGGCCTCAAATTTCTTACCTCACAACTGGACCCTTTGAAGTTTTTATGAGGAAGGTTGCTTTTTCTGTCCTCCACAGAGATACCAAGGAACTAGACATGGTGTTCCAAATGCAGAATTCCATGGAAGAAGCTTTATTTCTACTTGCGTGGCCAAAGGATCTGCTGGGCTATGCCTCATAAACTGGTCTATGGTGAAGGTTTCACATGTCTGAGAAAAAGAAAAACAATGCACCTCAGAGTTTCCCATTAAGCTGATTTGATTTATTTAATGGATGTTCTTTTAGTTTGAGATCATGTCTTTTCCTAAGTTCTTTGTGTTACCATATCATTTATCCTACGAAATGATGACAGTAGATGGAAGTTAACTACTTTAAAATGTCCTTACTTGGAAAAATCAAAATTTTAAAACTCATTTTTCTTCCTCAAAACATATTTTGGAGATACTTACTTGCCTGTGAAATTTAAAAGATTAAGAATCATTATAAAAAAGCAGCAGTAAATTTGGTAAGTAAGTTAACATTTACTATACTTTGGGTACTCTCTAGCACTTTGTACATATTGCCTCTTCTAATCTTCAAAATGTCCCTGTGAGATACTATTTTTAGGCTTATCTCACAGGTAAGGAAATTGAGGCTCAAAGGGACAATAAAAAATAAAATCACAGAGACAAAAAACTAGAGGCAGGCTGTGGACTGAAGTGGTTTGTGCCAAGGATGTGCCTCTAAAATTCTATACTAAACTACTACAGTTCCCTTGGCTACTGGTTTATCAGCTGATTCTCTTAGCTACTCCACTGGCACTGAAACTCCTTGATGTCACAGGATCTCTTGATCCATGTGCCAGCATATATTCTTCCTTTAGAAGCAAGCTATACAAACTCTCTGAGGTTTGGTTTCCTATAAAATACATAAACCAGGAATGTGAATGCCAATGCCCCAAGGTGGCCTGAAAGAATAAATGTATTTGAAGCTATTAAGATGGTTTCTAAAGCACAGAATCTATATAAATGGGCCTATGTGAGCTCCTGAGTTTCCATCTTTCCACCTCATGTCCTCTACTGAACTTACCTTGCAGCTGGAAATGGGTTCTTGCCTAAGTACTGTTCCTCCCTACCCCAGTGCTAGATAGCCAAGAATGATCTGGAGACCGAGTCTCAAGAGTCCTATTTTTTAAAACTAGAAGAAAAGCATAAACCAACCAGTGGCATTTCAGACATTCTCATTGAACATATTGATTATGAACTCTGACTGCCTCTCTATTCCTTTCTCTTTACCAATCAGCATTTTCATCCTCAGGAGCTGTCCACATATAGAGCATAGCCCCCTCTCCTACATGCATTTTTTACCAAAAGTATTGAGATAACAGCAGCAGTGACAACATACTATTAGCAATAATGACAGTTAACACTTGTAGAGCATTTGAACCACACATTTCTGCAAAGTATCTTATGTACTCATACAATCTCATCTAATCCTCATAACCAATTCACCCTCACGATCCTCAGTTTCACAATGAGGAAAGCAGGTTTAGAGGAGTTAGTACCTCACCCCATGTCATTCAGTTAATGAACTCCATAATGTGAATTTAAAGTCAGGCAGTCAGAGTTCATAACCAGTAAGTTCAGTGAGAATGTCTGAAATGCCACTGGTTGATTTGTGCTTTTCTTGTAGTTTTAAAAATAGGACTCTTGAGACTCAGTCTCCACGTCATTCTTGGCTATATAGTACTGGGGTTCAGTTGTATTTTGCATTCATTTTTCCAAAGACTGGAACCTTATTTATAATCTTCATTTTGTCTTCTGACAGATTTTTCCAGGGCTGACTACAACATCAATCACTGTATGTAACTTGGCCCTGGCTTCTGTGTGCTCCTGTTCTGATTGTTCATCAGAACTCCAGAGACACAAACGGAAACCCTCAGGGCTAGCAGTGCCAGTGGGCTTTCACCTGTGTCTGTATCATACGTTCTGGATACCACGCTTTGCTTGTTGACCTTGGCTCTCTTCCTAATCTGAAAAGTATTCTTGCCATTCGTTCCGGGACAATTCCCTGTTCTTACTGTCAGATCTAGTTAGAGATCCCAGGCCTTTTCACCTGCCTTATCCCACTGTTATCAAATCAGTTTCCCCTTGAAACTGCTGACTTTACCTTTCTCATCTTATATCTTTAGAGAGCCTTTATCTTCGGGTCATCACAAATGATTTCATGCCTCTGCTCCAACTTTTGTTCAGCTGTATGTATACATTCCCTTTTTCTGATACCCTCGCTTCTTACCTAACCGTGTTCTCTCTCTCTCACTATATCTAATTTAGACAAATATTTGCTTCCTGGTCCCCTAATAATTTTCCTCTTCCCATTTCTTTAAAGAAACTTTAGTACTTGAGTGACTGATATTAAAAAACAATTAGTCTAGACTTTTCATCTTACACATAAATAACTAAAGACACAGGGAAGCTACAGGATTGGTCTGAGGTGAGAAATGGAGATGGGACCAGAACTCCACTGTCCACTGTGTCAACTTACTTGGTGTCATGACCTGAAGGTATAGGTTCAGGGGTCTGATTGAGATATGAGTATATGCTCTGAAAACAGGAAATATGAAGTCAGAAAGAGAAATGGTATTTGAAATGGACAGAAAGAAAACCTGGCACATGAAAAATTCCATAATCATCCAGAGTACAAACTTTCTTTTTTTTTTAAGATTTTATTTATTTATTTGAGAGAGAGAGAGAGAGCATGAGTGGGGGAGGGGGAGAGGCAGGGAGGAGCAGAGGGACAGGAAGAGGCAGATTCCTTATTGACCAAGGAGCCCGATGCGGGACTTGCTCCCAGGACCTGGAGATCATGACCTGAGCTGAAGGCAGATGCTTAACCGACTGAGCCACCCAGGCGCCCCCAGAGTACAAACTTTTAGGCAGAGGATTCGATTCTCATGGTGATCCAGTCAACATGGAAGCTCACTTCTGCTAGTAATCTATCCAATGAGGAAGGATATGTAATTATAAACATACTAGATTTTTGTTTTGATGGAAATATCACGAAATCAAGTTTATCAGAAATCCTGCATTTCCTGCAACGTGCAACATATTCACCTGTGTGTGAAGCTGTGTGTCATACATCCCAGCGAGTTGGATCACATCTTAAACTTTTTGACACAACTTATTCTGATGAAGTTGAGTGATTCTAGACAAAAAGCTGGCAAAATTACCACAGTGGAATGAAATGACCTCAAGTGAAGTAAAATGTTCCTGGAAAAACCTCCTATGCATATCCATCAATGAATCAATGTGAATAGTATGAGATTTAGCTGGTAACTTCTTGATAAACTATTATGCTATGTTTTCCTGGATACTGTAATAGTTTTGTCAATTCTCAGATTTTTAAAATTAGGTCATTGTTTTTATTCTTTTCATTTTGCATAATTGTTTCTATATTTTATTTTGTATTCACAATATTGTATTCCTTTTCTTAAAAAGACAATATAAAAAGTTGTAAAACTTCAGGTCTATAAACCTAGACCTGCTCCTAAAAGCAATAGACAGAAGGATAAAGTATGTAAATTCCTCCTCTTGCAGATAAGCACAGGCAAAAAAGTGCCTTGTCATTATAGAAATATTGGAGAACAAGATAAATCCTCTTAGATAAAAGGGGACAGTTTTCAGTTATGTAGGAGGACTAACTGGAACAGTGGATGGAGACTTGGGGAAATACCATAATTTTGGAGCTTATAAACATTGAAAAGTATCTCTCTGTACTGGGCTGAGAGTGGTGCATAAATTTTTATCAAAGGCATGACGTTTTCCCTGGACCAATAAACCCAAGCGAAATTCAGCCAGCCAGATCAAACTTTCTTTTGATTATGATGGTTCACCATCACTATAGGATGCAAAGTGTACTACCAGTAAGAGGAATTGAGAATTCAAAGGTTGATTATAGAAGAATAATTTTCCTATCACTCTAATTATAAAATGTTTACATATGGGTAAGATAATATAGTGCACCTTCTGAAATTTTCAGGAAAATTATTTTAGTCAGATCATTTAAAAACAATTTAGAGTCAAACACACTTATTTCAGAAGCCATTTCCTATTGTGCCTGTATTTACTTAAATCCAACTATTTATTCAATAGTTTCTTTTGGAATTATGGAATCTCATAATCAATCCAATAGTCTTTATTTTTTTACATTTTAGTAGTGGTGCTATAATTTTTATTCTACATTGTACAAGCTATCAAAATTAGTCCCATTTCATTTAGGCTCTGAGAGTAGAAGTGCAAAACACTTTAAGTTGGCTTTAAGAGTTTTATTGTCTTAATACCATATGATTTCACTCTTATGTGGAGTCTAAAAAACAAAATAAATGAATAAATAAACAAATAAAAATCAGACCTATAAATACAGAGAGAAAACTGAGGGTTGCCAGAGAGAAGGGGCGAGGGAATGGCAAAATGGGTGAGGGGAGTGGGAAATACAACTTTCTAGTTATGGAATGAATAAGTCACAGAAATAAAAGGCACAGCATAGGGAATATGGTCAATGATATTGTAATAGTGTTGTATGGTGACAGATGGTAGCTACATTTTTGGTGAGCATCGTACAACATATAGAGAAATTGAATCACTATGTTGTATACCTGAAACTAATGTAATATTGTGTGTTAACTATACTTAAATTTAAAATTAAAAAAAAAAAGAATGATATTCTCTTGACTGCTCCTTGATGTTTTGTGTTGGCCTTGACCATGAAAATGAAGCAGAACAACACAAGCAGAAATTTGACTTTTCTATTCACTGTACCATTCTTTATACAACAGCAACAAAAAACAGACACCTTGAGGTCAGAGTTTTATTGTCTATAATATATTTTAATGCACAGTATGACATTATTTTATGTTTAACCTTAAATAAAACACATGATCATTGCTCTGCCAAAAAATTATATATTGATGAAAATCACAAATAATATGCATATGACAGTCGAATAATAGTGCTTACTATAAAATTTAGAGGTGATTTTGAATTGAACTAATAATAGGACTTCCATTTATTTGCTTTTATTAAATACATATTTTTTCTTTTTTAAAAATTTTACTAATTTTTTTATTTTAATTCCAGTATAGTTAACATACAGTGTTATATTAGTTTCTGGTGTACAATATAGTGATTCAACAATTCTATACATTACTCAGTGCTCATCATGCTAAGTGTACTCCTCGTTAAACCCCAGCACCTATTTCACCCATCCCCCCACCCACCTCCCCTCTGGTAACCATCAGTTTGTTCTCTGTAGTTAAGATTCTGTTTCTTGGTTTATCTGTCTCTTTTTTATTCCTTTGTTTGTCTGTTTTGTTTCTTAAATTCCACATGACTGAAATCATATGGTATTTGTCTTTCTCTGACTTATTTCATTTAGCATTATACTTCTACCTCCAACCATGTTGTTGTAAATAGCAAGAATTGATTCTTTTTATGGCTGAATAATATATATAGATTGTATTTTACATATACATCCCCCACATCTTCTTTATCCATTCATGTCTTGATGGGCATTTGGGCTGCTTTCATAATCTGTCTAATGTAAATAGTACTACAATAAACATTGGGGTTCATATATCCTTTCAAAAGTAGGTTGTACCTATTAATAGAATATAATAAAACAGAGGAGATGATGGAAACAAAGATAAGGAGAAAAAATTCATAAAGGGATTTGTAGAAGGAGATTACAGTCATGTTTTATTTTCCCTAATAGTTCTTCAAATCAACACTTTATAGCTAACATTTCATTATTTGCTTGAAAGCAACCCAATCTGGATTTGAAGACTAATGGGCCAGTTTACAAAATTTAGAAAATCCAGAACTAAGCAGAGTGTTCTCTGACGATATGAAGCTAAGCAATTGTGAAGCTATTGGTTTCAATACCCACTGAAAATAAATCCTCCACATATATTCCTTGTGATTGGTAACAAGAAATAGCTGTGCCTGTTGGAAACTGTTGGAAAGTAGCAACCTGGTGACAGCAAGATAACATGTGAATTGTTCATTTTTAAACCAATAAGTTGGGAACTGATACTAAGCAATTATAACGAACATTTTGCAGATGGCCTCCACTGATTGGAATAATGCCGACTGGCACTACCGGTCACCTTGATTAATAGTTGTTTACTATGCCACCTGGGCCTTTAAAAAAGAACATTTTTATGTTTTTAATATGGCTATTAATGTAATCAATGCAAATGTATACTCAGTAATTAATAATATTGATGTATAATCTCAAATAAATTTCTTGTTTACATTCCAAAATCCTTTTAAAGTAAAATTTGTGCTAACTGGCTAAAAGATAAATAAATAAGTGTCCCAAAGCTGCTGGCTGCCTTTTTAGAAAGTGTGGAGTGAGAGATAAACCAGAGCATGTAACCATCAGGTAGGACTACTTCCTAAAAAAAGGGGGGATTTTTCCTTGTGAGTTGTGTAGCGAATTATCCTTGACACACGTTCTCCAGATGGGTGAAGAAATAGACATATTTTGAAGCCCCAGAAACTGGACCATGGCCTATGTCTCTGTTATATATAATGTTTTTATTAAAATGATATGATGGTCAAATCAACAAAATCGTGAATGAAAGAGGAGAGATCACAACCAACACCAAAGAAATACAAACAATTATAAGAACATACTATGAGCAACTCTATGCCAGCAAATTAGATAACCTGGAAGAAATGGGTGCATTCCTAGAGATGTATCAACTACCAAAATTGAACCAGGAAGAAATAGAAAACCTGAACAGACCTATAACCACTAAGGAAATTGAAACAGTCATCAAAAATCTCCCAAGAAACAAAAGCCCAGGGCCAGATGGCTTCCCAGGGGAATTCTATCAGACATTTCAAGAAGATTTAATACCTATTCTCCTGAAACTGTTCCAAAAAATAGAAATGGAAGGGAAACTTCCAAACTCATTTTATGAGGCCAGCATTACCTTGATCCCAAAACCAGACAAAGACCCCATCAAAAAAGAGAATTACAGACCAATATCCTTGATGAACATGGATGCAAAAATTCTCACCAAAATACTAGCCAATAGGATCCAACAGTACATTAAAAGGATTATTCACCACGACCAAGTGGGATTTATCCCTGGGCTGCAAGGCTGGTTCAACATCCGCAAATCAATCAACGTGATACAATACATTAACAAAAGAAAGAACAAGAATCATATGATCCTCTCAATAGATGCAGAAAAAGCATTTGACAAAGTACAGCATCCTTTCTTGATCAAAACTCTTCAGAGTATAGGGATAGAGGGTACATACCTCAATATCATAAAAGCCATCTATGAAAAACCTACAGCGAATATCATCCTCAATGGGGAAAGGCTGAGAGCTTTTCCCCTAAGGTCAGGAACACGGCAGGGATGTCCACTCTCACCACTGCTATTCAACATAGTATCAGAAGTCCTAGCCACAGCAATTAGACAACAAAAAGAAATCAAAGGCATCCAAATCGGCAAAGAGGAAGTCAAACTCTCACTCTTTGCAGATGATATGATACTGTATGTGGAAAACCCAAAAGACTCCACCCCAAAACTGCTAGAACTCATACAGGAATTCAGTAAAGTAGCAGGATATAAAATCAATGCACAGAAATCAGTGGCATTCCTATACACCAACAACAAGACAGAAGAGAGACAAATCAAGGAGTCGATCCCATTTACAATTGCACCCAAAACCATTAGATACCTAGGAATAAATCTAACCAAAGAGGCAAAGGATCTGTACTCAGAAAACTATAAAATACTCATGAAAGAAATTGAAGAAGACACAAAGAAATGGAAAAACGTTCCATGCTCATGGATTGGGAGAATCAACATTGTGAAGATGTCAATGCTACCTAGAACAATCTACACATTCAGTGCAATCCCCATCAAAATACCATCCACTTTTTTCAAAGAAATGGAACAAATAATCCTGAAATTTGTATGGAACCAGAAGAGACCCAGAATAGCCAGAGGAATACTGAAAAAGAAAAGCAAAGCTGGCGGCATCACAATTCTGGACTTCCAGCTCTATTACAAAGCTGTCATCATCAAGACAGTATGGTACTGGCACAAAAACAGACACATCGATCAATGGAACAGAATCGAGAGCCCAGAAATGGACCCTCAACTCTATGGTCAACTAATCTTCAGCAAAGCAGGAAAGAATGTCCAATGGAAAAGAGACAGTCTCTTCAACAAATGGTGTTGGGAAAATTGGACAGCCACATGCAGAAGAATGAAACTGGACCATTTCCTTACACCACACACAAAAATAGACTCCAAATGGTTGAAAGACCTAAACGTGAGACAGGAGTCCATCAAAATCCTAAAGGAGAACACAGGTAGCAACCTTTTCGACCTTAGCCGCAGCAAATTCTTCCTAGAAACATCGCCAAAGGCACGGGAAGCCAGGGCAAAAATGAACTATTGGGATTTTATCAAGATAAAAAGCTTTTGCACAGCAAAAGAAACAGTCCACAAAACCAAAGGACAACCGACAGAATGGGAGAAAATATTTGCAAATGACATATCAGATAAAGGGCTAGTATCCAAAATCTATAAAGAACTTATCAAACTCAACACCCAAAGAACAAATAATCCAATCAAGAAATGGGCAGAAGACATGAACAGACATTTCTCCAAAGAAGACATCCAAATGGCCAACAGGCACATGAAAAAGTGCTCAACATCGCTCGGCATCAGGGAAATCCAAATCAAAACCTCAATGAGATACCACCTCACACCCGTCAGAATGGCTAAAATTAACAAGTCAGGGAACGACAGATGTTGGCGGGGATGTGGAGAAAGGGGAACCCTCCTACACTGTTGGTGGGAATGCAAGCTGGTGCAACCCCTCTGGAAAACAGTATGGAGGTTCCTCAAACAGTTGAAATTAGAGCTACCGTTCGATCCAGCAATTGCACTACTGGGTATTTACCCCAAAGATACAAATGTAGGGACCCGAAGGGGTATGTGTACCCCAATGTTTATAGCAGCAATGTCCACCATAGCCAAACTGTGGAAAGAGCCAAGATGCCCATCGACAGATGAATGGATAAAGAAGAGGTGGTATATATACACAATGGAATATTATGCAGCCATCAAAAGGAATGAGATCTTGCCATTTGCAACGACGTGGATGGAACTGGAGGGTGTTATGCTGAGTGAAATAAGTCAATCAGAGAAAGTCATGTATCACATGACCTCACTGATATGAGGAATTCTTAATCTCAGGAAACAAACTGAGTGTTACTGGAGTGGTTGGGGGTGGGAGGGATGGGGTGGCTGGGTGATAGACATTGGGGAGGGTATGTACTACGGTGAGCACTGTGAATTGTGCAAGACTGTTGAATCACAGATCTGTACTTCTGAAACAAATAACACAACATATTTTAAGAAAAAAGAAAAAGAAGAAGATAACAGGAGAGGAAGAGAAGGGGAGTATGTCAGAGGGGGAGACGAACCATGAGAGATGATGGACTCTGAAAAACAAACTGAGGGTTCTAGAGGGGAGGGGGGTAGGGGGATGGGTTAGCCTGGTGATGGGTATTGAGGAGGGCACGTTCTGCATGGAGCACTGGGTGTTATGAACAAACAATGAATCATGGAACACTGCACCAAAAACTAATGATGTAATATATGGTGATTAACATAACAATAAAAAAATTAAAAAACAAAAATGATATGATGGTGATGGGTGATGTTGCTGCTGAAATGATTTTGATAATCCTTTAGAAATTATCACATATCCGAATATATTAAGAAGGATAAATAAAAAGAAGAGAAATAATATTTACTGAATACCAAATGGTTGTCACATATATGATCTCTTTTGCTTGAATATATCCCCAAGAGTTCCACTTTTCCTTTTTTTACATTTATTTTAGAAAGTATCTCAATCCCTAATCCTGTGCCATATGCAGATGGAAACCCAGTGTATTTTTCAGTACCCTTAAGAATTTTCCAGGACATTCTTTCTCTCCTAAGAAACTCTTGCTAAAATTTCTTACTCATGTTTGGTTGCTCTTCTTTGTGTTACTTTCTTTATTTATTTTCTGATTTATATACTTTATAGGCCCCAAGTAGATTCCAAAAGTGCTCCCTCTCCCTTAATGGTTCCCAACATCCACCAGACATAAGACAATTACTGAAAATGTTGAGTAATCAGGAAGCAGCATAGTTCAGAAACTGATATAAAATTGAATAGCTTATATAAGACATCTTTGTTCTTGACATTTTGCTTATTAACGATTTCTCTTATAGGCGATTTCCCATGGCCCAAGTTTCCTGCCTTGTCCCTGCTCTTCTGTCACTTGTTGAGCTATTTCCTTCCTTTCATTTCTTTACCTTTAGTTTTATCTTTTTCCACCCCACCTAACACTACCTCTTCAGGGCATGCCTCACTTTTCCTGTCTTCTCTCACAGAAATTCTTTTCATTCACAGATGAAACCAGCCATCTATGTATTTATTTATCAACTTCCACATCTTGAGCCTTCAACCTATATTTTTATGCTAAAATTTTTCAATCAATGTATTTGCTAACTAACTAAAAGAACACAAAATCTTTATCTAAAAAGGATTTTGCATTAACAATGTAATCTTTATTTTTTAAAAAGTTGATATCCTCACTATTAAAATAAGAAAACTGAGGCCCTAAGATTAATTCTCTTGTGAAAGTCAGAGTTTCACTGGTGATAGACTATGCATTTACATCAGTATGTCTATTGGTATGAGCCCTTGCCCTTGAGTTTTTGTTTTTAGTTGATGTTACTATTATTTTTTAATAGTAACTAAATACATAGTTATATTTAATATAATAGTAAATAATAGTAATAGTAAATAATAGTAACTAAATTACATTTAGTCTTTTGGGACAAAGCTGGCATTTAGTGGAATAGGCAGAACAAGCAGACTTAATAACATCAACTGGAATTCAGAAAAGCTTGTTGGTAGCCAAGATGGTAGTAAGTTCTGGAGAGATACGGGGAGACTTGAGGCCCACAGGCAAGGAATGCTAGACATACTTGGCAAAACAAGAAGAAAAGGCTCTGAGTAAACACAATTTCCATTCAAAAGTCAGATACACAGTGACAATTTTTCTTTGTGTAGTCATGATTTACATCTATTTTCTTAAATCCACTAAATTTTATTTCCTACCCCAACTTCTATATTGTCTGTTCACACTTTTCACAACTGCCTCTTACAAATCACATTGTACAATTGACCTTGAAAAGCTAGCAGTTTAGGTTCAATTTTACTGGGCACCTACTTCCTTTAAGCACTAAATCCATTTATACCCACACTGCTTATTATTGACATTAACATGGTTTTAATAGTCAAAAAAACTGGAAGATAAACTTAAAAATAACTTTATTTCAGGAATTTCAGATAAACAAATTTATCTGAACAAACAGATGATTCAACTAGGCAAATTCCTCCTTCATAGGACGATTGAAAACTCATCAAATGACTCTTTACTCTTGAAGACTTGCTTAGAAATCACCTTGCTGTGTTCACCACTTCTAAATTATTATGTCATGAACTTTGCTCAGTGCTTATTAAACCCCTCATCCCACCCTCATACTGAAAGATCTACCTATAGCATACTGCAAAGCCATTGTAACACCCAATTTTCCCCCTCCTCCCTCTGAAATGCTATTAAGACCTTCTCAATAATGCTCCCCTTTAGCACTTGTTGTAATGAGCACTGAGTGTTATATGTGCATGATGAATCACTAAATTCTACTCCTGAAACTAATATCATGCTGTATGCTAACTAACTAAATAAAAACTTGAAACATTAAAAAAAATAGTGGTCTCCTTTAAAGCAGTAAAATATAAAATCAGTTTTGCTTTATGTCAGGTCACTGTGTTTATATTTTGCAGGATTCAATATTTGACCTGTAAAAATCTTTTAGGTGCCAAGAATTACTCTGGATACTGGAAATTTCACGATATATAAAATATCCTTTCTTGTATTCCCAAATTAATTACACAGCCAAAGTATAATAAAGGTATAATAGAGATATCTCTCTTTGTAGGATGCTTACTTTTTCTATGTCTAGAATCTACCATATTGCCAGAAAATGGGAGACATTTGAATGGAAGAAAACAAAGGACAAAGATAAGGAGTATTTCCTAAAGGAACAATCAAATATATTTTATTTTATTTTTTTAAAGATTTTATCTATTTATTTGAGAGAGAGAGAGTGCACAGAGGGAGAAGCAGACTCCCCAATGAGCAGAGAGCCTGACACAGGGCTCGATCCCAGAACCCTGAGATCATGACATGAGCTGAAGGCAGATGCTTAACTGACTGAGCCACCCAGGCGCCCCCAAACAAATGTGTTTTAAAACACTAAACTACTAAGCAAACTTCTAACTTTACTAGTCAATGGTCAGTTGGCCTTTCACTCATGTTCAATGGTATGGTTCATTGAGGTGAAGAATGTGCTTTGTTAGTGATGACAGAAAAATTTTAAAGCCATCTGAATATAGCTAAGCCAAAAATCCTAGAGACTGTTGAAAATATGATATCTTTTTTTAAAAGATTATTTATTTATTTATTTATTTGACAGAGAGAGAGATAGCAAGAGAGGGAACACAAGCAGGGGGAGTGGGAGAGGGAGAAGCAGGCTTCCTGCTGAGCAGGGTGCCCCAGGCAGGGCTCGATCCCAGGACCCTGGGATCATGACCTCAGCTGAAGGTAGACGCTTAACAACTAAGCCACCCAGGTGCCCCAGAAATATGATATCTTAAAACTCTCTTTATGATTATTTATTTAGTCATGTTTATTTTAAAATAATTTTTAAAAGAATACTATGGAAAAAAAATTAAAAAGCCCAAAGGATGACTTGAGGTAGAAAAAAAAACTTCAAAGAGGTTAGCTGCAGCATAGAATGTGAGACTAACTATAGAAAAAATGACCTTGTCAATACCTGATCAGTGTGTTGCCTTCTGATTAACTGTGTATATCCATAAAAAAACACATTTCACTTGTAGAGGAGGTATCCATGATTGATTTAGGATATAAACCTTATGCAGCATATATCTGATGGTGAAGCCATGCCATAGCCCCCCTTATCTGAGGTTTTGCTTTCTGTGGTTTCTGACGCCTACAGTAAACTACAGTCTGGAAGCAAATGATCCTCCTTCTGATACATGGTCAGAAGGTCAATAGGAGCTTAACACTATGTCACATGCCTACCTCATTCATCTCCCTTCATCTCATCATGCAGGTATTTTATCATCTTACATCAACATCATCATAAGAAGAAGGGTGAATAGAGTACAATAGAATATTTTGAAAAAGAAAGACAGCATTCACTTAAGTTTTATTATAGTATATTGTTCCAATTGTTCTATTTTATTGTCAGTTGTTGTTAAAGACTTATTTTGCCTAATATATAAACTTTATCACGAGTATGTATGTGTAGGAAAAATATATATATATATAGGGTTTGGTACTATCTGTGATTTCAGGCATCCACTGGGGGTGTTGGAAGCATCCCCCATGGATAAGAGGGGGACTACTGTATTCATCTGGCAATCCTCGTATGCTGTGTGGTTTTCAAATCTGTCATAGGCACATTATACCCAGTAAGGAAACAACTCTACAATGAGAAAATGAAAAACCATAGGTCTGCATGATTCCTCTGCTTGTACAACTTGCGGGCAAAGATAATGCTCTTGCCAGAGGAATGAATTTGTATTACTTCCCAAAGTGGGAACATTTAGATAGAGCTCAGACTCTGCCACGTGGTCACTGCAATGCCTCATCATCATCTGAGGATTTGATTACAGCAACAGCTGAGAGAGGCAGACATCCCAGCAGCTATTTAATCCATGAGCTGCTCTAGGAAGCTCAATTTGTTGCTGAACAGACATCTGAACTGAATCTTTCCACCATTGTCTTTTTCACTTTTCTGCCGGTGTCCAAAGCTAACAGCTATAAATATATAAATAGCACATAGATGTAAATAAAAGCTATATATATATATTTATATACCTTCTCTTTTAATACAGATATCAGATGAATCACACCATTATTTACTTTACGGGACCCATTTAGAAAGACTCCAAATATCCAAATGACTCTAACTAAGGTAGGTTTTGTTGGTTTTGTTTGTTGTTTGTTTTTAAGAAAGAGTCTGTGCCTTGCTGGGGGTATCTACATTAATTACAGGGCATCCACAGAAAGGTTTCAGAGAGTTTGGACATCTGTGACTTTTGGGAATTTTTTTGTAGGATTTTAGAATGTATGAGTGTGTTTTTTTTTCTAGGTAGAATGTTTATGATCTTTACTAGATTCTCAAAAGAAGCTTGTAAGTCTCAAAGTTTAAGAACCACTGCTCCTCAGCCATCAGAGAGGAGTCAATTAGTTAGGTTCTCTGGAGAAATGTATTTGTCTGCTTGGGCTGCCATAACAAAAATATCACAGGCTGGTAGCTTAAACAACAAAAATTTAGTTTCTCTCAGTCCTCGCGGATACAGAGCCAATCTGAAAGAGCTCTCAAGAGTCAACACTGGAACAATATGAGTTACAAAAAAAAAAAAAAAAAAGACAAATTGGATTATAACCAAAGAACTAAATAAGTAGGAACCTTTACTTATATAAATAAACAATTGAGGGTACAAGGGTGCCGCAGGGAAAAATCTTCCTTATAGAAGCTTCTCAAAACATAAATGCAGATACACACCTATTCAGGTGGTGAAGCCTAATTTCCCTACTCTTGAGTGTGGACTGGACTTACCAACTCATGAAATACAGTATGAAAGAGAAGAGTAGCAGCTTTACACTGGAGAAATCTGGCTAGGAAGATTTTCACAAATAATCAATAAATAATGTCACCAGTGATAATTCTTATATCCTCTCACATGATGTAAATAAAGTGTTAACTTCATATCTGTGGTACTCTCCCAAAATCCCATAGCCATAGCCTCATTTTGAGAAAACATCAGGCAAACCCAAGTTAAGGGACATGAGTAAAAATATCTGAATGGTATACTTCAAAACTGTCAAGGTTATAAAAAAATACGAAAAATCTGAGAAAATATCACAGACTGGAGGACACTAAAGAGATGTAACAAGCAAATGCTGTGAGGCATAATAAACTCAGAAATAGTGGTTATATCTTTATTAGGTGGCTACTGTGGGTTCAGTGGTTTGCAAAGGTTTATTGTAAAATGAAATATTTGTTATAAGCTTGCTTTACTTTTAGCCATTTTAGAAGTAAAACAAATAAAACCATTATCAATGCATAATGCTTTACTAAAAATGCAAGGGATAATTATTATGAAAACAGCTGTTTGTGACAGGTAAAGTTTCAGGTTAAAAAAAAAAAAGCCAAGGGCAAGCAAATACCATGCAATATATCACCTTCATAATAACTTATATTTCTCTTTTTTTTGAGCAGTTACTATTGTCCTAGAAGTTTGCCATGCATTATTTCATTTAATTCTACTGACAAATTTAGAAGTTATATACTATTATAATTTTCCTCCACATTATTGGTAAGGAAACAAGCTTAAATTGGATAAGTCACTTGTTGAATGACAGAACTAACAAGCAAGAAATTGAACCATGGCAATCACCATCATCTTACTACTGTCCCTATTCTCCTTAGCTCTTATGCATTCATGTGATGATGGTGATGGTGGTACAAATGTCTTCAATTTATTAAATATCTGCAAGACCTTGTGTTAGATGTTCCACTAATATAATTACATGTAAATGTCACAGAAGGGCTATTATTGTTTTCCTCATGTTAGGGGTGGAAACAATGAGGTCCAAAAAGGTTTAGTGATTTTGCCGATGACAGAGAGTGAGTCGATTTCAGAGACAGGATTAAAACTCAAAGTCCATCTTTTTAAAAAAATTTTTAAAGATTTTATTTATTTATTTGACAGAGAGAGAGCAAAAGTAGGCAGAGCAGCAGGCAGAGGGAGAGGGAGAAGCAGGCTCCCTGCTAAGCAAGAAGCCCGATGCGGGGCTTGATCCCAGGACTCTGGGATCATGACCTGAGCCAAAGGCAGACGCTTAACCGACTGAGCCACCCAGGCACCCCAAAGCCCATCTTTTGAAACAGAATTTGAGGAGTATAGAGAACACAGAATTGGGAAAATGTCGTTCACTGTTCAGAGAGACACAGAACCATGAAATCTACATGGCAGAGAAGGACTAGAAATTCGCTTGGAACATAAAGGAAACACCGTTGAGGGGGAATATAACCTAGTTTGGATAAAAAGGAGGTACCCAGAAAGGTTCCTCGGGTAGCACTTCAGGCAGCAACTTGATACTGAGTAAGATTTTGCCAGTTGAATAAGGTTGGAGAAGGTGTATCCAGCATCTGTACATCACAGAATCTTGAGAAACAATGCATTTAGAGCAGTGCAAGTACATTCTGGAATTCTGCAAACCTGTGTAACCAGGAGTGATTCTGAAGGGATTTGTGCTTGAAACATTCCTGGCACTAGGTTTCTCTATGCTTGGCTAGAAGTCTTGGGCAAGATGCCTCACTACAAAGCTAGAAAGGTACTTGGTAAATGTATCCTTAAGGGCTAACAAAATAAAATAAATTATAAAAATTAAAGTTTATTACATGTCAATTAAATGTCAAACAATGAGCAAGAACAATACAAAGTAAATGTGATTACACACAGTTATATCTGAGGAAACAAAGGTTGATATAACTATCATTTAATTAACACAATGCCTACTGACTGCCATAGGCTGCCACCACCTCCAGGTGCTGTGGATACAATGTTGATCAAGATACATAAATTTTCTCACCTCAGGAAGCTTACTTTAAAAATACTATTTATAATGATCTATGGACTCCCTCAAATCTGGGTTGAAAACTGGTGCCCTCATATTTGTTGTATAACTTTGGGCAATTCACTTGACCAATCCAAGTCTTATTTCCTCAGATATAAAATGTGTGTAATAACATTTACTTTGTATTGACCTTGACCAAGATTTTGGTAAGATAAAATATTTATTTTAAAATGTATCTTGATCATCACAGCATCCATAGCACCTGGAAGTGGTAGCATTCCATGGCACTCAAAGATGTGTTAATAAAATATAGTTATATCAACATTTGTTGTATCTTAATTTCTTTTTAGAGTGCTTAGGGTATAGCAGATGATTGATAATGTAATAAATATGTGTGTAATAAATACATTGCCAAGAGTATTTAGACATCTGTCATCTCTTTGAGCCTTCCTTATAACCCTCTGAAGTAGGCACATCAAAATTACCTTCTTTTCAAATATGTGGAAATTAAAGAACATCTTTAAAGATGTTTAAAGATTAAAGAACTGCCCAAGATCAGATAATTTCTACGCATTTTTATTCTCTAAATCCATGTTTGATAATTTGTTTTCTCACTTTAAGCTCACTTCTTGCTTTCTTCATGTTGTAATATCAAATTATTATTTCCAAGTTGGCAAAACTCTTTTCATTGACTGTTTCTTGATTATAAACTTTAAACTCTTCAGTCATTCATCTTAGGGAGAGGTTCATCTTACATCACTATTGTAACACATCACACTCTATTATAATTGTCTATATGCACTATTAGATTGAAAGATTCATAATGGCAGGTGCTATGTTTTTGGAGTTCTTTATAATTTTTGGAAAGTTATAGTTCTTTAGTAAGTATTTGGTAAATGTGTGTGTGTTTTCTTTCTGTTGTCACTACCTGCTGAAGCTCCTCCAACTAAAAACCATACCATACTGTATGTTAACTAACCGGAATTTAAATAAAACTTGAAGAAGAAAAAAAAATCAACTGCTAATGTAAGAGAATGAGAGTGCAGTTTAGCTGTAATTCTGGATGAGGATTACTCACAAAGGTGCAAATGAAGTGTCAGCCTGAGCTACTATAGTCTCAAAGTGTGACTATGGGAAGATTCACCTCCAAGCTTACTCATTTGTCTATTGTCAGTTCTTAGGTTCCTACAGACTATTGGTTAGAGATACATTTCATATAAGATATGAGTTTTTCTGTAGGGTAGCTAACAATGTGTTAGCCTACTATTCCCATAGTGGGGATTTCCAGAGAGAAAATGAGAGAGAGAGAAAGAGAGAGAGTAAACGAGAGAGACAGATGTATCTATAAGAAGTCAGTTTTATGGTAACTTAATCTCAAAAGTGACATCCCATTACTTGTGCCATATCCTATTGGTTAGAAGTCACTAGGTCCTGTCCACATGTAATGAGAGGGGATTATACACACAAGGGAATGGACACTAAGAGATGCGGATCATTGGTAATTATTTCAGAGGCTGCCCACCAGAAAAAGATATTAGTGATTTTTTTATGCTTAAGTCATTGTCTGCTAATGTTGGCTTTTTTGGATTAAACAAACACTGGTTGAGGAGTTATATTATTTTAACAGTTTTTCTTAATACCCTATCTTTACAGAACTTTAAAAAAAAAAACAGGGATTCTAGATTTCTGTGGACTTAAGGTATTGATCATAAATAATAAATAGAAAGGACAGAATGGTTACTTATCTTTGACTTCTTTGATCATGAACTGTGTGATGTTTGGATTTAGGTAGGGACACCATTTATTTCCCCTTGTATTTATAGAAACTAAGCTGGACCTAGTATTATCATACCTGCAGAGAACACAGTAAACTTCAAAGAGCAGAGATACTATTTTTATATTCTCTCATAAAAAGAGACATAAATTATTTGTAAAACAATTTCTCCCCCTATTGGATTTATTAAGGCCAAGGCTCAGGTCATTCAGTTTGACCCACTGGGCACTGAAATGCATGGGTAGGTGTGTATCATAAATTCCTATATGTGGTCTTAGAGCTGTGCTCACTAGCATCTTTTTTTTTTTGTACATTATTGTTTCTGGGAATAAGTGCTGGCATATCATGTCCATTGAACTAAAAGTAATATAACCTACATTTTTCACCAAAAAGCCCCCTCTTGCCCCAACCCCCTTTTAAAGCCATCTTTGGAAAACCACAGGGAAATAACCACAAGTACTGTTTAGAAGCTTCTAAAATCTAGAACTAGGAACCCCTTTTCCTTCTACTCTGTTTTTATTTTCTTTCCCAACTCCCATTTCCAGATCTGCTTGCCATAGGGACTACTGTAAAATTATAAATTTTTATTTTTCCAAGATAAACTCCAAAATGTACCACAGTTTTGGAGACAGGAAATGAAGGGCAACAATTAAAATTAAAAATAGAAAAAAAGTTCATGTTGTTTGAGCCACATGTAAATAATTTATTGATGCTTTTTAGTATTCACTAAGAATCTGAGAGGTAGGAATATTTCTAAATATATAAATGTATGATAAACAATTTCTACTAAAATTACTGAATGTAGTTTGACCTCCTGGGTCTCTATTTTTTTTTTTCCTGGTTCTCTATTGTACTTCTCTCTATATACCTTAGTCGGAAAGACCCTGGTAAGTTTCTGCCTATCCATAGGTGGATAAAATTATGTTGAGTGAAATGGAATAATTTTACCAAAACTTGAGCAATGGGAATTCCGCATCTAATAATTGTGGGTTTTTTTATGAAGCTTTGGGGTTTATTATGAAGCTTTGACAAAATGTTATTTAAAAAAACAACAATGGAACTGTGGATTTACCAAAATTAGTCAAAAACTAGAAGAAAGTCAACATTTGAAGATGAGAATGACATTGGGTGAGATTTAAATCTCACCCAGTGTCTTTTTGTCTGAGAGTAGGGCATTGAAAACTTGGTATTTACTCGCTAGATATGTCAGAAGACAATTTTCAACAAGAAAATCAAACTTTTTTGAAATTTTCTTGAAGAAAGGAGAGAGCTGCAGGGAGAGTAAATTTCAGAATCTGTACTAAATCCTTTGCAAATGCTTACCTGAACACTGAACTACACATACATGGAAGATACCTCTGAGTGTTGGGTAAAGACAGCAAATGGAAGGTGAAATAACTGAGCAAAGATTTCAGATGTTTCCTGGCATAAGTGAGATAGTTTGAGTCCAACAAAATAAAGTGCCAATGAATGAAAACAAAACAAAAAACACAGCAACAAACAAACAAACAACTTTTCAGAGAAATTTAACTTAGTTCAGGGTCTCTACAAAGTATTAATCACGATTTCTGGACATGTTTTATATTGTTGTAGAGATTCTTGGTTCTGTTATATTTCTCCAGAGTGTTGATGTTTTTGTTTTATCAGGTTACAGTCAAACTACTCTCTGTCTTGCCTGTGTTGAATAGCATTTTTCAATCTGTTTAGTTCTTTTGGTCTTAATTACAAGCTTCTTTCCTAGTATGTGCATGTTTGAGGAATCAGCCTGTCAATAATATAGAGTATAGACATGGAATTAGTTTATACACATAATAGGTGTGACTGTCTGAGCTCCGTTCCCTTGTTTTTAAGGCCAGAAAGATGAGTTTTTGATCAGAGGTATAGCTGTCTTGTGCTGCAAATGCAGGTAGTTGACCTTCAAGCTAAATCTGGAAAATTGAGGAACTCACCCAGTGCCAGTCCCTATTCCAAGTTTTGACTCATGGCCAAAATCTGACTGCTTTTGTTCATCCTCTAGAAACTTTTTGTATTTTGCTCAGGATTCAGAGTCATTGAGGAGAATAATGTGTTAGGAGCCTACTCCATGGCACTGGAAGAACTCTCATGTTCATGTCTCTTGGGAACTAGAGAGGGAATTCTAACACAAATTGGAAAGTTTTAAATTTTAAAATTGATTTTTCCCTCTATCTTTTCTCAAGGAAGTTTGTTCCACCAATTTCAAATTTAAAGAAAAATGGAAATCAACAAAAGAAAAAAGAATCTCATCTAACATTAGATCTCTCAGAGAAGATACCTCATTGATAATGTCGGTACCCTCTGGGCTAAAACCATACTAATAGACAGGCAAACTTCAGTTAATTGAAATGAGGCAACAGAAGAGGTAGCATACCACAGTGAAGTGTGGAGATCTCATTTAAAGGGACTAAGGGAGGTTTGTTAGAGGAGGTGGACTTCTGACAAATTATTTAACCGGGTATCTAAATGATTTTTTACTTGGCAGGTGAGAGGTAAAGAGCAGGACTAAAGGTGTAATTGAAAAAGATGCACTAGTCATTTATGTTTGCTATAAGAAGTGGACTTTTGGTCATGTGTGTCGTTTTGTTCTTATTTTTTGTCTGTGTTCAGACATAATTACAGGGTGGTCTTCATTTTGTCTCCTTCCATTACAGTTAGATAATGACCATGTCTTATGGTATTTTATGACATTAATCATGTTTGGTATGGAATAGACATCAGAGCTAGCTGACACCAACCTGACAGCAGTTAGGGCTGGGTGTTTTGTTTGTTTTTGTTTTGTTCTTTTTCAGTAGAATTATGGTGCATAAAAAGTGTCATAAGATAGTGATAAGTTTTTTTTTAAAGCAATTATTTGTGAAGATTTTATTGTAAATAACAATTTTGTGGAGCAAAAATATATTTGGTGGAATTTTTTTTTTCTATTTTCAACAAGTGAAGCAGAGTCCAGGCTTATTAACATGATTGTTAGCCAAGGTAGAAAAGTGTCTGTGGCATAGCCTTCCTTCTAGTGTCTCCAGTCAAAGAGATCACTCTAAAGTTCAAATTGAGAACTTTTTTCCCCCTTTATTTTCACAGAAAGACTTAGGCCTTTATATTACAAACTATTTTTGATATGAAATAGGTCTGAGTAAACAAGAATTACTCAATTAGTAGTAGCAAAGGGGAATGCAAATTTTACTCTCTTAGCAAGGCTTGAGTAACTTTTTTTCTAGCTGGTCAATTCACATCCTGGTATGCTTGCTGTCAATGGAAATAGCTTTCCAGCCTTATTATATTACTTGCATTTCTTTTTTTCTTTTCTCTTAAACTGCAGGAGCAATTAGATCTTTGTAGGTCATTTAAAGTCAAAAAGAGACTGATAAGGTAATATATGTTTTTAAAGACAAGAAGCAGCAAAACTAATTTACCAATAGAAATACCAAGTTTAAGAAATACCAAGGAAAATTCTTAAAGATGATGAAAATGACTATACAAGAAAATAGGGAATTATAGGAAGAATAATCATTACTGAAAACAAAAAGTATGTGAGGAAATATAAGAATATTAAAAAATAAAAGACTCCTGGTTGTTTAAACAACAAAAGGGGAAATTTGTTGCAGAATCTATATAATATATAACCTTAAGATAACTATAGTAGTATAGTGAAGTTGATAAAGTCCCAACAAGAATGGTCAAGAAAAAAGAGAATAGTATTAATTACCCATATTAAGAACAAACCAAGGTTATAGCAGAGATAAGAGATTATAGAAATTTTTATAACAGTATATAAGGCATATAAAATTAACAAATTCTTTGAAAAACACACCTTATTAAGTCAGAGAAAAGATAATAGAAAATTAATTAAATAATTGAATCTATAACTGAATATCTTCCAAAAAGATTCTCAAATAACTTCACTGGTGAATTCCATCAAATATGTTCAGGAGAAATATTATCAATTTTACACAAAAGGTTTTAGATAATAAAAAAGGTGGAATCACTTCTCAAATCAACATTTTTGAGGCCAACACAATCTTAATACAAAACCTGACATGAGAAGAAAATTACTGTTCAACATTACTCATGAATATAAATACAAAAAGTCTAAACAAGTATTAGAAAATCAAACCAGCAATCTATCAAAAGAGTAATACATGACGGCCATGAATAACCAAAGTGAATGAAAGGTTTTACAATACTAAATGGAGCACTGGGTGTTATACACACACAATGAATCATGGAACACTGCATCAAAAACTAATGATGTAATGTATGGTGATTAACATAACATAATAAAAAAAAGAAAATCAATGTAATTTATCACATTAGCAAATAAAGGAGGAAAACTTTCATTTATTTATTTAAGAGAGAGAGAGAGAGCAGGGGGAGGAGTAGAGGGAGAGGGACAAACAGACTGTGGAACCCGATGTGGGGCTCAATCCCATGACCCCAAGATCATGACCTGATGCATGACTGAGCCACTCAGGCACCCCAGGGAGGAAAACATTAATAATCACCTTAATAGATTTAGGAAAAGATCTTAATACAATTTAATAACCATTGATGAAAAATTTTCAATAAACTAGAAATACAGTGGAACCCCTCAATCTGGTAAAGAATAGCCACAGAAAATTAAAAAAAAAAAAAAACTGACATCATATTTAATGGTAAAATATTAAGCTTATGACTTCTTCTGTCAGAATAAAACAAAGATATCCACTATGATCTCATCTATTCAACATTGTGCTAGATGTACTAGACAGTGCTGTACAGAAAGAAAAATAAAAGATATAAATATGAAAAAGAAAGCAAAATATTTTCATTCACATATACAATACTTTGTTTAGAAAATCTTAAGAAATCTATAACAATAATTATAAATAGTGAATTTATGAAGCAAGATCTCTAGATACAAAGTATTGTAAAAATTTATTATAATTTTATACACTACTAAATACAAATTTGAAAATAGATCAAAACTAGTTACAGTGACACTAAAAACAACAAACACCTAGAAATGAATTTAACAAAAATGTGCAAGAGTGCTAATAAAACACCACATAAATTTTCTGAAATAAATGTTTTAAATACCTAAACAAATGGAAGGGTATAGGATATTTATGAATTGGTAGATTCTTTATTATCAAGATAAAAATTTGCTCCATTTTGATGTATAGGTCCAGCACAATCTTTTTTTTTAATTTTTTAATTTTTTATTTTATTTTTTTTAAAGAAAGTTTTTTTTTTAAAGATTTTATTTATTTATTTGAGAGAGAGAGCACATGAGAGGGGGGAGGGTCAGAGGGAGAAGCAGACTCCCTGCCGAGCAAGGAGCCCAATGCAGGACTTGATCCCGGGACTCCAGGATCACGACCTGAGCGGAAGGCAGTCGCTTAACCAACTGAGCCACCCAGGCTCCCACAATCTTTTTTTTTTTTAGATTTTATTTACTTATTTGAGAGAAAGAGAGACAGAGAGACAGCACATGAGAAGGGGGGAGGGGCAGAAGGCGAGGGAGAAGGAGACTCCCTGCTGAGCAGGAAGCCCCATGTGAGGGTCTATCCCAGGACCCTTGGATCATGATCTGAGCTGAAGGCAGACGCTTAATCAACTGAGCCACCCAGGCGCCCTAAATCCAGCACGGTCTTTTTTTTTTTTTAAGATTTTATTTATTCATTTGAGACAGAGAGATACAGAGAGAGAGAGAGCATTAGTAGAGGGAGAGGCAGAGGGGAGAGGGAGAAGCAGGCTCCCTGCTGAGCCAGGAGCCTGACATGGGACTCGATCCCAAGACCCTGAGATCATGACCTGAGCCAAAGGCAGACGCCCAACCATCTGAGCCACCCAGGCACCCCAAGTTCCAGCACAATCTTAATCAATATCCCATTAGGTTTTTTGAAGATATCAACAATCTGGTTCTACTAAAGATATAGAGATATAATCTTGAAATAAAGAAAAACTTGGAGGATTTAAACTGCCATATTTTAAAGCATACCAAAAAGCTATAATTATCAATATAGTGAGGGATTAATGTGAAACATAGACAAAGGGTTTGATGGGACAGAATAGAGACTATAAGGGTAAATGTGTGTGTGCATGTATGTGTGTAGTCACCTGTTTGTTTATTTTCAAACAGATTTAGTTTGTTATGAAAACAAGATCTACTTAATTAACCATGCTGAAGCAAATGGCTAGCCACATGGAAAGAAGTCAACCCTTAACTCACACTATACCAAAAAATTAATTTAAAATGGATATAAGTCTAAATATGAAAATGTTTAGATTCCACAAGAAAACATTGGTGGATGTTGTTGTTATTTGGTATAAGAAAAATTTCTTAAGCAACACACAAGTTAATAGTCTCTCTATAAATTCGTGGGTGTATGGGCATATACATAACATGATATGTGTGATATATATGTATATTTCTATATAAATGGTAAATTTGTAGAGTTTATAGATATATGCATATCTATAAACTTAAAACTTGTACTCATCAAATGATACCATTACACAAATGAAAGTGACAATCATAAGAAATATTTTCAACACATATATCTGACAAAAGCCTATACTTTTCAAATGCAAATATTTTGACAGGACAATAAGAAACAATCAAACACCCCAATACAATGATAAGCAAAAGACTTCAACAGGCATTTCATAAAATATATCCAAATGGCCACAAAGCATATAATAATGTGCTAAGCTCCTCTAGTCATCAAGAAAATGCAAACTAAAACCACAGGGAAATACCGTTACACATCTCCCAGAATGGAGAACAATTAAAGTATTACAAATCTTTCAGCAAATGCAGCCCCATGGTTAAAAAGAGTAAGATGATTCTCAACACAGTCATGTGAAGGCCCTGATTTCAATTTTTGCTTAAGGTTAGAATTTCAAGTGACCTTTTATTTTAATTATCTAATTTCATTACAAATAAGCATCACACATGCTTTTCGGAATGAGGATTCCTTATTGCTTCGGTAAGAGTTATCTAATACCTAATGTGCCACAGGGTTACAATACTGCTCTATAAAGAATAACCTTTCCTAGGGATATGTGCTCCCCTATATTTATACCAGCTTTATTTATAACAGTCAAATTATGGAAGCAGCCTAAGTGTACATCAATAGATGAATGGAAAAAGAAGATTTGGTCAATATCTACATAAAAAGAATGAAATCCTGCCATTTGCCACGACATGGATGGAGCCAGAGAGTATTATGCTAAGTGAAATAAATCAGAGAAAGACAAATACCATATGATTTCATTCATATGTGTAATTTAAGAAACAAAATAAATGAGCAAAGTGTGGGGTGGGGGGGAAGAAAGGGAAACAAGCCAAGAAACAGATTCTTAAATATTGAGAACAAACTGATGGTCACCAGAAGGGAGGTGAGTGGAGGGGATGGTTGAAATAGGTAATTTGGGATTAAGGAGGACACTTGTTGTGATAAGTACTGGGTGATGTATGGAAGTGTTGAATCACTATATTGTACACCTGAAACTAATATTACACTGTATGTCTACTAATGAATTGAAATAAAATCTTAAAAAAGGAATAGCCTTCCTTAATACAGAATAGAATTAAAAGTTTCTGTCTTTTGATTTAAAAATACATACATAGAGGGGGAGGAACAAGATGGCGGAGTAGGAGACCTAAATCTTGGCTGGTCCCAGGAATTCAGCTAGATAGTTATCAAACCACTCTGAAACCTACAAACTCAACAAGAGATCGAGGAAAAGAATAGCAGCAATCCTATGAACAGAAAAGCAACCACTTTCTGGAAGGTAGGACATGCAGAGAAGTGAATCTGAGGCGATATTTAGGAAGATAGACCTCGGGGGGAGGGGGCCTCCATCAGCTGGCTACCAGCAAGTGATGCAGCGGGGCACAAAATCAGAACTTTTAGAAGTCTACTCTGCTGAGGGACATAGCTCCAGTGGCTAAGCGGGGGGTGGAACCCTCGCTGGGACAGTGTGGTCTCAAGACCCTCAGGGTCACAGAAAGACTGGGGGTGCCTGAGTGCAGCAAAGCTCCTAGGAATAGGAGCAGGGAAGTCCGCCGCAAAGTCGGAGCCAAAGAGGGGGCTCTCAGCTTGGAGTTGCCATAAACCGTAACCCACAGCACAGTCAGGCCACTGCTCTTCGAACAGGGACTCAATAAGCAGCAGATCCAGGCAGACTCATCTTCCTCCCCTGGGAGGAGCAGCACGGGAGCACACTGAAGGAATCTGCTGGGTTTGAAGACTCCAAACGGGGTCATGTGCCAGAGATAGAAACGCTTGGTCACAGGTCGGGTGAACACAGAGTGCGGCCGGAGACCAGGGAGACAGGAGTGACTGACTGCTTTTCTCTGGGGGCTCACTGAGGAGTGGGGACCCAAGCTCTCGGCTCCTCTGGGACCAGAGATTGGGAGGCCACCATGTTCACTCTCGTCCTCCAAGGCTGTATGGAAAGCTTTCAGGGAACAAAAGCTATGGAGAGCAAACTGAGCAGATTACTTAGCCTGGCCCCTGGCAAAGGCAGTGCAATCCCACCTCGGGCAAAGACATATGAGAATTACTGCAACAGAATCCTCCCCCAGAAAATCAGCAAGAACAGCCAGCCAAGACCAAGTTTACCAATCAATGAGAACTGCAATACTCCAGCGCTAGGGGAATACAGCACATAGAATTCATGGCTTTTTTCCCATGATTCTTTTACTCTTTCAAAGTTAATTTTTTTAATTTTCTCTATTTTTTTCTTTCTCTATTTAATTTTTTTTCTTTCCTTTTTCAACCAACATATTATTTTATCAATTCTTTTTTTAAAATCTTTTTTAATTTTCACTTTTACAGTCATATTCCATCCCTTCATCATATTTACCCTTATTTTTGTATATATATATAAGTTTTTCTTTCTTTAAAATTTAGGGAGGCAGTTTCTTCTAACAGAACAAAATACACCCAAGATCTAGTGTGTGCTCTGTCCTATTCACCAGCCTGATTATATTCTTTCTTTTTTTCCTTCCCTTTCTTTTCCCCCCAGTTTTGGGTCTCTTCTGATTAGTGTATATTTTTCTGTGGTCATTTTACCCTTTTAGCATTTTGTTCCCTCATTCATCTATTCCTCTCTGGACAAAATGACAAAATGGAAAAACTCATCTCAAAAAAAAAAAGAGCAAGACGCAGTACTGACTGTGAGGGACTTAATCAATATGGACATTAGTAAGATGTCAGAACCAGAGTTCAGAATTACAATTATAAAGATACTACCTGGGCTAGAAAAAAAGCATAGAAAATACTAGAGAATCCCTTTCTGGAGAAATAAAAGAACTAAAATCTAACCAAGTCAAAATCAAAAATGCTATTAATGAGGTGAAATAAAAAATGGAGGCTCTAATTGCTAGGATAAATGAGGCAGAAGAGAGAATTAGTGATATAGAAGACCAAATGATGGAGAATAAAGAAGCTGAGAAAAAGAGAGATAAATAACTATTGGATCATGAGGGGAGAATTCGAGAGCTAAGTGATACCATAAGACGAAACAATATTAGAATAATTGGGATCCCAGAAGAAGAAGAAAGAGAGGAGGGGCAGAAGGTATATTGGAGCAAATTATAGCAGAGAACTTCCCTAATTTGATGAAGGAAACAAGCATCAAAATCCAGGAGGCACAGAGAAACCCCCTCAAAAATCAATAAAAATAGGTCAACACCCCGACATCTAATAGTAAAACTTACAAGTCTCAGAGACAAAGAGAAAATCCTGAAAGCAGCTCGGAAGAAGACATCTGTAACCTACAATGGCAGAAACATTAGATTGGCTACAGACCTATCCACAGAGACCTGGCAGGTCAGAAAGGACTGGCGTGATATATTTAGAGCACTAAATGATAAAATATTCAGCCAAGAATACTATATCTAGCTAGGCTGTCACTGAAAATAGAAAGAGAGACAAAAAGCTTCCAGGAAAAACAAAAACTAAAAGAATTTGCAAATACCAAACCAGCCCTACAAGAAATATTGAAAGGGGTCCTCTAAGTAAAAAGAGAGCCTAAAAGTAACACAGACCAGAAAGGAACAGAGACAATAAACAATAACAGTACCTTACAGGCAATACAATGGCACTAAATTCCTATCTTTCAATAGTTACCCTGAATGTAAATGAGCTAAATGCCCCAATCAAAACACACAGGGTATCAGATTGGATAAAAAAACAAGACCCATCGATATGCTGTCTGCAAGAATCTCATTTTAGACCCAAAGATACCTCCAGATTGAAAGTGAGGGGGTGGAAAACCATTTACCACGTGAATGGACATCAAAAGAAAGCTGGGGCGGCAATCCTTATATCAGACATTTAGATTTTAAACCAAAGACTATAATAAGAGATGAGGAAGGACACTATGTCATACTTAAAGGGTCTATCCAACAAGAAGATCTAACAATTTTAAAAATCTATGCCCCTAACATGGGAGCAGCCAATTATATAAGCCAATTAATAACAAAATCAAAGAAACACATTGACAAATATACAATAATAGTGGGGGACTTTAACACCCCCCCTCACTGAAATGGACAGATCATCTAAGCAAAAGATCAACAAGGAAATAAAGGCTTTAAATGGCATACTGGACCAGATGGACCTCACAGATATAGTCAGAACATTCCATCCCAAAGCAACAGAATACACATTCTTCTCTAGTGCCCATGGAACAGTCTCCAGAATAGCACATCCTGGGTCACAAATCAGATCTCAACCGGTATCAAAGGATTGGGCTCATCCCCTGCATATTTTCGGACCACAGTGCTTTGAAACTAGAACTCAATCACAAGAGGAAAGTTGGAAAGAACTCAAATACATGGAGGCTAAAGAGCATCCTACTAAAGAACGAATGGGTCGACCAGGAAATTAAAGAAGAATTCATGGAAACCAATGAAAATGAAAACACGACTGTTCAATCCTTGGGATGCAGCAAAGGCGGTTCTAAGAGGAAAGTATATACAAATACAAGCCTTTCTCAAGAAACAAGGAAGGTCTCAAATACACAACCTAACCCTATACCTGAAGGAACTGGAGAAAGAACAGCAAATAAAGCCTAAACCCAGCAGGAGAAGAGAAATGATAAAGATCAGAGCAGAAATCAATGAAATAGAAACCAAAAGAACAGTAGAACAGATCAACAAAACTAGGAGCTGGTTCTTTGAAAAAATTAATAAGATTGATAAACCCCTGGCCAGACTTATCAAAAAGAAAAGAGAAACGACCCAAAACAATAAAATCATGAATGAAAGAGGAGAGATCATAACCAACACCAAAGAAATACGAACAATTATAAGAACATATTATGAGCAACTATATGGCAGCATATTCGGCAATCTGGAAGAAATGGATGCATTCCTAGAGACATAAAAAGTACCAAAACTGAACCTGGAAGAAATAGAAAACCTGAACAGACCCATTACCACTAAGGAAATTAAAGCAGTAATCAAAATTCTCCCAACAAAAAAGGGCCCAGGGCCAGATGGTTTCCCAGAGGAATTCTACCAATCATTTAAAGAAGGATTAATACCTATTCTTCTGAAATTGTTCCAAAAAATAGAAATGGAAGGATAATTTCCAAACTCATTTTATGAGGCCACCATTACCTTGATCCCAAAACCAGACAAAGACCTCATCAAAAAGGAGAACTGCAGACCAATATCCTTGATGAACATGGATGTAAAAATTCTCACCAAAATACTAGCCAATAGGATCCAACAGTACATTAAAAGGATTATTCACCACAACTAAGTGGGATTTATTCCTGGGCTGCAAGGTTGGTTCAACATCACCAATCAATCAATGTGATACAATACATTAATAAAAGAAAGAACAAGAAACATATGATCCTCTCAGTAGATGCAGAAAAAGTATTTGACAACGTACAGCATCCTTTCTTGATTAAAACTCTTCAGAGTGTAGGGTTAGAGGATACATACCTCAATACCATAAAAGCCATCTATGAAAAACCTACAGCAAATATCATTCTCAATGGGGAGAAACTGAGAGCTTTCCACCTAAGGTCAGGAACATGGCAGGGATGTCCACGCTCACCACTGCTATTCAACATAGTAGTAGAAGTCCCAGCCTCGGCAATCAGACAACAAAAAGAAATCAAAGGCATCTGAATTGGCAAAGAAGAAGTCAAACTCTCACTCTTTGCAGATGATATGATACTTTATGTGGAAAACCCAAAAGACTCCACCCCAAAAGTGCTAGAACTCATACAAGAATTCAGTAAAGTGGTAGGATATAAAATCAATGCACAGAAATCAGTGGCATTTCTATACACTAACAACAAGACAGAAGAAAGAGAAATTAAGGAGTTGATCCCATTTACAATTATACCCAAAACCATAAGATACCTAGGAATAAATCTAACCAAAGAGGCAAAGGATCTGTATTCAGAAAACTATAGAATACTCATGAAAGAAACTGAGGAAGACACAAAGAAATGGAAAAACATTCCATGCTCATGGATTGGAAGAACAAATATTATGAAAATGTCTATGCTACCTAGAGCAATCTACACATTTAATGCAATCCCTATCAAAATACCATCATCTTTTTCAAAGAAATGGTATAAATAATCCTAAAATTTGTATGGAACCAGAAAAGACCTAGAAGAATGCTGAAAAAGAAAAGCAAAGCTGGCGGCATCACAATTCCAGACTTCAAGCTCTGTTATAAAGCTGTCATCATCAAGACAGTATGGTACTGGCACAAAAACAGACACATAGATCAATGGAACAAAATAGAGAGCCCAGAAATGGACCCTCAACTCTATGGTCAAGTAATCTTCAACAAAGCAGGAAAGAATGTCCAATGGAAAAAAGACAGTCTCTTCAACAAATGGTGTTGGGAAAATTGGGAAGCCACATGCAGAAGAATGAAACTGGACCATTTCCTTCACCACACACAAAAATAGACTCAAAATTGATGAAAGACCTAAATGTGAGACAGGAATCCATCAAAATCCTAGAGGAGAACACAAGGCAGCAACCTCTTCAACCTCAGCAGCAGCAAGTTCTTCCTAGAAACATTGCCAAAGACAAGGGAAGCAAGGGCAAAAATGAACTATTGGGACTTCATCAAGATAAAAAGCTTTTACACAGCAAAGGAAACAGTCAACCAAACCAAAAGACAACCAGCAGAATGGGAGAAGAATGTCATTTGCAAATGACATATCAGATAAAGGGTTAGTATCCAAAATCAATAAAGAATTTATCAAACTCAACACCCAAAGAACAAATAATCCAGTCAAGAAATGGGCAGAAGACACGAACAGACATTTCTGCAGAGAAGACATCCAAATGGCCAATAGCCACATGAAAAAGCACTCAACATCACTTGGCATCAGGGAAATCCAAATCAAAACCTCAATGAGATACCACCTCACACCAGTCAGAATGGCTAAAATTAACAAGTCAGGGAACGACAGATGTTGGCGGGGATGCGGAGAAAGGGGAACCCTCCTACAGTGTTGGTGGGAATGCAAGCTGGTGCAACCACTCTGGAAAACAGTATGGAGGTTTCTCAAAAAGTTGAAAATAGAGCTACCCTATGACCCAGTAATTGCACTACTGGGTATTTACCGCAAAGACACAAATGTAGTGATCTGAAGAGGCACGTGCACCCCGATGTTTATAGCAGCAATGTCCACAATAGCCAAAGTATGGAAAGAGCCTAAATGTCCATCAATAGGTGAATGGATAAAGAAGATGTGGTGTGTATATACAATTGAAATTTATGCAGCCATCAAAAAAACGAAATTTTGTCATTTACAATGACGTGTATAGAACTTGAGGGTATTATGCTAAATGAAATAAGTCAATCAGAGAAAGACAATTATGATATGATCTCACTGATATGATGGAATTTGAGAAACAAGACAGAGGATCATAGGGGAAGGGAGGGAAAAATGAAACAAGACAAAACCAGAGAGGGAGACAAACCATAAGAGACTCTCAATCTCAGGAAACAAACTAAGGGTTGCTGGAGTCGAGGGGGGTGGGAGGGATGGGGTGGCTCGGTGATGGATGCAGGGGAGGGTATGTGCTATGTGAGTGCTATGAATTGCGTAAGACTGATGAATCACAGACCTATACCCCTGAAACAAATAACACATTTATGTTAATAAAAAAATAAATAAATAATAAAAATACATACATATATACATAAAGTATTACAGGTGCGCCTAGGTGGCTCGACTAGTCAGTTAAGTGTCTGCCTGTCTTTTGCTCAGGTCATGATCCCAGGGTCTGCATTCGGCTTCCTGCTCTGTGGGGAGTCTGCTTCTCCCTTCCCATTTGCACCCCTCCTTGTGCTCTCTCTTTCCTTCTCAAATAAATAAATAAAATCTTTAAAAAAGTTTAAAAAGATAAAGCATTAGAAATACAAGTGTTGATGAAGATGTGGAGTACTGAGACTTTTCTACATTAAAGGTGGGAGTGTAAAATGGTGCAAACACTGAAGACAATTCTCTTTACTTTAAAAAAAAAATTTTTCTTTTTTTTTTAGTTTGACAGAGAGAGACCCAGCAAGAGAGGGAACACAAGTAGGGGGAGTGGGAGAGGGAGAAGCAGGCTTCCCACTGAGCAGGGAGCCTGATGTGGGGCTCCATCCCAGGACCCTGGGACTATAACCTGAGCCACGCAGGCACCCCAACAATTCTTTTTACTTTATAATAAAATTAAACTTACATGTATCCAGTAACTAAGTGATACTACTCCTAGGTAAATAGTCAAGAGAATGAGTGCTTATGCACATGAATATTAATGTTTACAACAACTTTTTCATAGGTATAACAAAATGAAAACAATGGAAATGTCCATCAAAAGGGAAATGGATAAGCAACCTTGGCATAGTCCTACAACAGAATGCCATGCAGGAAGAAAACAAACAAAAAATAATGATGCATACAACATGAAAATGAAAAGAAAATAGAACTTACCTGTGATTCCAGCACCTTGACATGCTAACAACAGTTTTTTAAAAGTGGTAACTTTTCTCACTGCAAAATGTTTTCCAACTATGTAAGAATGTGTATGGTGTATAACGAGCATGCACACCACATACACATTAATATTAGCATAACACTTCTTTTCTATATTACATAATGATTAATTTTCTAATTAAAATGAGAACATTTTTTATTTCTTTAGTGGCTATAATTATCTTGATTTGATAATCTGAATATTTAAGAAAAACACTTCAAGTCTCTTTCTGAAAAAGTTGTTAAAATACTTCTTATATTATGTCTTAAAATTTATCATTATCATTATTTGTTAATTATGCCTTTTGTTCATTGAAAGAAAAAAATTTATGTATTATTTATGCAAAAAAAGTTTTGAATACCCACAGTATTAGTAAATTCATAGATAAATATTATTAAACATAAAAATGGTGTTAGATGTGATATCAAAATACAGTAAGGGATAGGTTTTTAAAGGCAAGAAACTTCTTTTGATCTATTTCTGTTCATAAGCACTTTTCACCCCTGAGATTACACTTTTTCCCCTCTTGTTAGCAAAGTGGCAAATCTATCAAAACCTCTGTTCTTAACAGAAAACCTGTATAGACTTTCAAAGCAAATGTGCTCTCACATGAGGCCCAAGTGTTTAAAGATATTAAAGTGCATTTTATGCATTTTACTACCTTGGATGATTTTTATGGCTTAACTTGTTCTAAATTAAATGTAATTTGTCTAAAAGTAAGAGCCAGTTTTAACCTTTTTTTATTAAGAATAAAGAATTACTACATTTTCCCATTCTTTATTCAAAATGAAAATTAAAATTGCCTTCTGCGAATTATTTTATAACTGTTATCTAAGAGTATTAATTTTTTTCAATGGGGTTAAAACCTGCTGGAATTCTATCTAGGCCAACATTTTCAAAATGCTAATGCTTTTGAAATGATCTAGATATATTTAACAGTTCTGAATGTTTGAATATTGTATTCTCATAGAAACTGTACTACCATCTTGTTTTAATATGAAGTGAGCACAATTCTGACATTGCAGTGTATTTTCATTAAACTTTTCATTAAAATTAATTGTTAAATAGGAATAATTGATATTAAATGAGAACAATATATCAGAATTCAGGGGAAATAATTTGCACCAGTGAATAAACAGATCAATATAAGCTGTATCTTACAATTTTTTAAAAGGCAAATCATGGCTCTCATTCAAATATAAAATGGTTTTAGTTAATTTATTAATAAATGAGAGCCATTAAGATGTTAAGCCAGTCTAAAAACCACCTAAGAAGTTAGCCATATATAGACAATTAAAAAAAATAGGGTAGGAATGGTGAGTTAGATATAGAACTGTTACAAGACTTAACAAATAAAAATAAAGGGTATTTATGTTAAATATGAATTTAGTTAAATAGTTAAATTTAACTATTTGAATCTAACTAAATTTAGAAAATAGTTAAATATGAATTTCAAATAAATGATAAGTTTTTTTTTTTTTTAATATAAGCATGTTCCAAAGTATAGGACAGACTCATACTAACGAAACATGTCCCGTACTTAATCTGGTGACCCAAAATAGAACAACAATACTCAGTAACTATTTTATTAAACACTTGGCAATTGGAAGATTTGATTGAAATATATCTCCAGTATTATGTCAAGGAGGTTTGAAGAGCACAGAAGAGTTCGGATGGGGAGAAAAGTAGTCATAGTGTCGGGAAATAGTATTTTCACAGCAACTGTTGATAAGATGCCAACCCTGACAAAATCCCTTCTTTCCATAAGGAGGAAAACAAAAGGGGAGATAGTTATATAAAATGAGACAAAGGAAAGAAAAGGAAGTCCTGATACTTATGGAGCAGAAGTATGGACACTGGAACATGGGATTCCTGCCCTGCCTCACTTTCCATGACATCTAGCGTTGCTTAGCTCATTTGCTAAGTTAATTAAGCACCTCAATTAAAAGTCACCTTGACTGTAGCAATCAATCAATCCTCAAGTTTGTCCTGGTGCCTAAACTTGTTTCTCCAGGGAACATTAAACTTTTATTAACTTCTGGGCACACACACACAAATGTCTACAGAAATTTTATTTTGGTATCTTAATTCCTTTTGCCATAAACTGTGCTTATAATGACTATGAAATAGGTATTATTGTTTGCATCATTCTAAGGATGAGCAAACATGCTTACAATATCTATGATACTTTACTATAGCCACAAAGCTAGAAAGTGACAGACTTAATATTTGAAACCACTTCTGCTTTTTCTAATCAGCTTCTAAACCACCTAGCAAAACTCAGTGAATAGTACACTTAAAAAGGAACCATTTTATTGTATGTAATTATAAAAGCTGAATTTTTTTAAAGCTGAATTTTTTTTAAAAAGTTAAATAATGCTTTTCTTATGGGCAATGAAAATGTGTCATTTTTGTTCTTAATCTTTTTTATATTAAAAGCATATTAATAAATGTTTTCTAAAATTAAAAAAAAGATTTAAACTACTGCTGAAGGCAATATAGTATTGAGATTAAGAGATGAATTTTGGCATCTTACATGCTTCATTTAGAAACTTGGTTCTGCCCCTAAATAGTTATATGACTTGGGGAAGACTTACTTAAACTCCCCAGAGTCTATATGTTCATCTGCACAGTGGACTAACAATATCATGGCTTCTTTGAAGATTTAATGAAATCAATATAAATATATGTTTGAGTGTGTGTATATATATGTATATAACTAGGCACAGTTACCAAAAAGGGAAAATCTGTTCCCATACTTCCTCATTCCACCCTGTAACTATAGCCCCTCACCACCACCTCCTGGTGGATAGTCTCTCCTTGCCCACTGCTGTCCTACCTGCTACTCCCCTGCAGTGTATTCAGTAAACCCCTATCTCCTTTGTTCAGCCTTGGGAAAATTCTTTCACAGGGCTGCTGTGCTGGCTCCCACCCAATCGGATCACAGCACACCTTCCTTATTCTATCTATTCTCTTCTTAGCCTTTAATGCACTTGCTCTATTTTCTGAGACTAAAGCTTTCCAGCAACCTGCATCTAAAATATATATTTTATTATAACCATCATATGAATTATGATTACCTAATAAAATGTCTATTATTAAATAATATGATATTTTAACACTAGTTAATATACTGGTATACCAATACCAATACATTAGTATCATTATCCCACCTCCCTTCAACAGAGAACTTGTAATACTTTATTTTCTACCTATTATGCCTGTGAGAAGATTATGCATGGAGGGTTATGTTTGTTTATTAGGTGAGCAGACTGAAGCTGAGAAATGTTGCTGTTTTCTAAAAGTGATAAAATAATTTATCTTATTCCTGAATAAATTAATATAAATTTAAATTTATTTATAATTTATTTAATTTATTCTGAATCAAGATGCAGGATCAAAAATGAAACCCTTGCCTCTGACCAGCTGAGGCTGGTGCTGGCTCAACCAATTTCCCTCCCTTCTCAAAGTCTTTGAATTAATGTTTTTGAATATTTTAATCAGGGTTATAGTGGTCTGGTATAAAGTCTAAATCACTTTTCATAAACTGGTAGCTCTCAGGCATGAGTTTAATATGACATACCTTATGAAAATGCCACAATGTGAATGAAAACCATGATGGAAGGCAGACCAAGTAGCCTCAACCCACAAGTGAGTTATAATGTAAAGTTATATATATATATATATATATATATATATATATATATATATATATATCTGAGTTTTTTATTTGTATTTGCATGGATCCTCAGTTGTTTAAGTCCTAGGGATCAACTACCTCTAGAAAAGTTGTGGGTCAAGGCAAACAAATCTACATGAGTGTGTACTGAGGCTCCCAGGAGGACACTGATCTTGAAAGGAACACCCAACCCAGGAAAGACTTGGTCTACCTGTCAGAGAAGGCATTCTAAGAAACATAGCTTTCTTGTTCAGAAGAGATCCTCGTGCAGATCTCCATGGAATAATGCATGAGTTATTCGGTGGTAGAGAAGTGCCCAGTTAAGAGGGAAATGAGAGAAACAGGCATTCAAAAGATGGCTAAATATTTTGGATTCATACAGTGGTATTTAGGATCCATCAGAAACAACAAAGAGTAGAAAAGGGAAAGAAATGATCTGGATACTTCACACCCGGGCAACTCTCATTATGGCCCATAACAACCAGAGGTTGCATACAAACGGTGAATGAGGTCAGAAGTGAAATAAAAGTATATTCATCAAATGGAACACATGTCTCTCCAGAAACACTTAGGGGGATGATATTGCTGGAATCTGGGCTACTTCATTATTAAATCAGCTAAGAACACTTAAAACAGAAGTTATCATGATAGTAATAGAAATAAAGGAACAACATATTTTATGGCCATTTATAGTTTCCAAAGCACTTTCTCGTATATGATCATCTTGAATTTCAAATTATTAAAGTTACTTCAGGAGAACCAAAGAGATCCATATTGTTACTGTTGGCATATCCTTGAGCTCAAACACATGTTTCTTAAATAGACAAGATAAATTTCTAAGTAAATGTTTGGCTCCTATCTCTGAGGTCTGTAAATAGTGCTTCTAAAGAGATGTGCAATCAACTTGATTGTGAAGTTTGAAAAATTCCAATACTAATGGGGTGCCTGGTCAGTTAAGCGTTCGACTTTTGGTTTTGGTTCAGGTCATGATCTCAAGGTTATGAGATTGAGCCCCGCATTGTCTCCACACTGGATGTGGAGCCTGCTTAAGATTTTCTCTCTCCTGGGTGCCTGGGTTGCTCAGTCCAGTAAGCATCAGCCTTCGGCTCAGTTCATGATCCCAGGTTCCTGGGATTGAGTCCCTCATCAGGCTCCGTGTTCTGTGGGAAGCCTGCTTCTCCCTCTCCCTCTCCCTCTCCCTCTCTCTCTCATGAATAAATAAATAAATAAATAATCTTAAAAAAAAAGATTCTCTCTCTCCCTCTTCCCCCACCCAACTCGCATGCGCTCTTTCTCTAAAAAAAAAAAGAAAAATTCCAATACTCACAATAACCATTCTTGTAGATATATTTCCTTATCATAATGATAAAATTGATGTTAAAGAGGTTCATACCACACAAGCGTTGTTTGATTTCAGTATGAAGTATAGCATCACTGTATACTGAGTGTTGCAGGCATCAGTTGCCCTAGCCCACCCATTAACTTGCCACTTTAGCACATAAGTTGATTTCCATCATTGCTGCCACTCAACCAGATACTAAACATTGCCATTCTTCAACTATGTAGTTGTCAACCTTCCACAGGACACACATTTCAGCTGCCAACTGTATTAGCTTTTCTGCTTAAAACTTTACCAGAAACCTAGCGGTAACTGCAAAGCTAGGGCTACATTACTATGGTTGGGTCTATATCACTATGGTTGAGTTCTGGGTAATTGTCATGCTTTTTTATTTTACTTTTTTAATGTAAGTAACAGGTATCCATTTGGTTTGTAGATTTTATAATTGGAGAATTATATTTGTAAACCTCATGAAGTCAAAGGTGGAAACGATTATCATTCAGGAAAAAACAGAACAATTTTATTCATAGTATATTCATCTAGATTGCTGTGCCTTTTTTTCCTGAATGAATCATGTGAAATTAATGTTTTCATAGTTCAGAATGAGTCAATTATTGGTAATTTCATGTGGCTCAATTTAATAGATAAAATAGACAAAAGACTTCTGGTAGGTTTATAACAGGTAGCAGACACTTTTCATGATGAGCTGGCTGAAATTAAGATCAATAGGTACTGTAAAATTTTAGGCTATTCTAGTAATCATAAAATTTTTCTTCATTCATTTAGTGAATATTTATTGAGTCATGACCATATGCATGCTATGCATAAGGCATAGTACAGAAGAGATAATTTATTTATCCTCATAAAACTTACAACTCAGTGAGGAAATAAAAAATAAATAAATAAATAAATAAATATGCACAGTGTAAAGAAGAAACTACATGGGATCATGTAGGCACTGAGCACACACAGAGGAGAGGAGGAGTGTGAGAGCGAAGGCTTGGCACAGAATGACCAGAAGTATTCAAAGAAAATCAAGTGATAGGAATCCTGAAAGCCAGATTAAAAAAAATATATGTATTATTTCAAGGAAAAGAAAGTGACCATTTGCTGTCCTTCCCTAAAATGGAGGGGTTCCACCATTAGGAATGTGGGACTATAGTTTTGCATCTAAGATTGTACCAAGGTATAATAAAGAATATAGGAATAGAACCAGTTCTTATGATTTTTTTGAATGGCAGAAAAATCCAGATTATATAAAATGATTAGATATTAAATATCATCTGCACTACTCCATCCTCTATAATGAGGACTAGTAGCACTACGGGTGATATATAATATAAAAGTACTTTAAACACAGTAAACATTTTTGTCCATGTGCTGTGGATATTCCGTTGATACTGAAAATCCCTTATGATTCTTGTTTATAGAATCCATGGGTCAGAGGAAAGCTGACACAGAAATAGAAAAACCTGCCTATCTTCAGAAAATGTCTTCAATTCCTCTTCCATTTCTGAGCTCTTTATTTACCAGTAAATGATGACTCCAACAACTCAAGTCTTGTGAAATATCAAGAACCTTTAACTCACACCCATTTATGAAGTCATTTGGCAGTCCCTTGTACACACAGAGCTGATTCTGGAGACTGAGCTATTTCCAGCTCCCCAGATGAGTCATTTAACCTCTCTTTACCCTTTAAAGATAGGAATAAATTGTTTTTTGGCCTACCTCACCAGGATGAAATGGCTATTGGTGAGATAATGTCTATGAAGCAATTTGAATGTCTTAGAAAAAAAGTGCTAAATGTTTTCAAAGCAGCTTGCTGGAATTTCTGACCCAGAGACTGAAAAGGAAATCAGTGAAACTGTATTCTTTCAGTGACTTTATGAGTACTGGGGAGGGATGAAGGGAGATCCTTTCTTGCTTGTACACAGGACACCATTGCTCTATAGTTATATGAAGGTTCAAGGAGAGAGGCTTACCTGCCTTGAATAAATTTCTGATGAATAGTTCCTGCTTTCACAATGGTTCACCGGGCATAGGCATAACTAAAAGATGCACATGAAACTGTCAAAGACAGGAGACTGAAAGATTCTAATTTCTGAGAAAGCAACTCTTCCCTGGTTCCTGGCATACTGCATTAGCAACTACCAATTTGGCCTCAGTTATAAATCTGGAAGTCGTTCTAGTGTTCTTCTTCATTCACCACATCCAACGAACTTCCAAACTCTGTCCGCCCTCTGTCACCACTCCCTTGCTCAGCACTACCTGCCTCTGTATACTTACTATTTGCTTAAATCAGTCTGCCAACATGCTAGTACCTTGATTACTGTGGTCTCCTCCCACTGATTAACTAACCTACTGTCTTACATTTCTCCATTTCATCCTTTACATTCATGCCTTTTTGTCTGATTCCTGATGCTTCCATTGGACCCTTTAACCCTACCACTCCCAAATTCAGCCTTCGTTCCTGCCATGCTGAGTTACTTATAATTCTCCAAAAGCACAGTGCTATTTCACCTCTGGCTTTTGTACGTGTGACTTCTGCCAGAGATGCTCTTCCCTCCTTTGACAGGAGCAATGGTATAGGATGATGGTTAAACAAGGGCTTTAGCAAAGATCAAATTCCTCTCCCCTGTTGAACTAGCTGTCTTTGGGCAAAGTTCTGAGCTTCTCTGTTCCTCAGTGCCCCCTCTTCAAAATAATAATAATACCTATATCATAGGATGTGATGTGATCTGATGTGATCATTTATACAAAGTGCTTAATACATATTAAGAAACCCAAAGCATCAGTTATTACTATTATATTTTGGCTAAGCCTTACACTTTAAGTCAAACTTGTTTATTTCCTTTTTGTAAACCTTTGTTACCCACCCTCCCCTCTGCAACATGGTAACTGCTTACTCCCTCTTCTGTCCCTACTCCTTTAACTTAGGTAGATAGTGGAAGAATCCTAACGCGCAGTCATTTGTTACATCTGTCTTGTACACCACATTGTGAAAATTTATTGAAGGTAGATCTGGGCTTTATTTCCCCAATTCTAACAAATAATAAGCCCTTAATAAGTAGGTATCGAAGAAATAAGGTGGCTGTTACTATTTCTGAAACTACATTCTGAAATGTTCAGAAACAGTTCAAAAACTATTTCTGAAGTTCAGTACAATTTCTGTAGCGAATGTGTTACATGCTGAAAGAGATACAGCAATGGCAAAGTTGCTGACCGTACTTTGCTCATAGACGTGGAGAGACGGTCACTGTCATGTGGCAGGTCAGCTAGTGGCCATCTCATCTGCCCCTTTGCAGGGACCATAGGGTTTTGCCCTCACTCCCTCCCTTCACAGAGGGGGCTGTGGATTCCAACATTCTCTCACTCATATTTTAAAAAAATTTTAAACTAGTTCTGCTACTTCTGGTACTATTGTTTTTTTGTTTGTTTGGTTGGTTGGTTTTTGTTTGTTTGTTTATTTTTACCAAAGCAGCCAAAGCCATTCACATTAATTACATATACCTATGTGCATGTGCCATTAAATGACTTTCACTAACAGCATTTCAATTGGCTAAATATTACGTCCTTGTATGATGAAATATAACTTATTTAATCATATTTATTGTTGTTTGTTTATATTATTTCGAAAGTTTTCACCATAGTATAATAAAGATTTTTACTTGCACTTTTGTCCAGCTCCTTTATTTTTTTCTCCTTCAGGGTACAAAAGAGAATTACACATAATGAGGAAGATACTGCAGATTGGCTCATTAAATACTGACCCTGACTTCCTTCTAGATTCCCTTCTGCACTATGGTACTTGAAGGGGGTTCAAGGCCAGGGCAAGGAGTTTGGTCCTCCACGCATAGAGGTAGTCATGTTTAGTTCTTCTGGAGCGTCTGTGGCAGAGGTGTTGGTGACAGGCCCCCAGCCCCCTGGTTACTACGTGATATGAAGTCTCAGCAGTAGTTTTTCATGCATATTGTTCTTCAGTGTTCTTGGATATGTTTTCTAACTTGGTTGTATCAAGGTTCATGGTATCCAAGCTCAATTCCTCAATCCTTCCTAAGATTTTATAAATGAATACTCTTTAATGAATCTTCCTTGGCTCAAATTAGCTAGAGTGGATACTGCTGTCATCTACCAGGAATCTGGAATGATGTAGGTGATGCTTCTGAATTTTTAGCCTTTTGAATACATATTACTTAATTTGTCTTCAAAATATTTGTACATTTACATTCCCACAAATGGCACTCCAGTTTCCATTTTCCTGAAACTTCATATTAGATATTACTGTTAAAAAATAAATTAATTAATTAATAAAGATACTGAACAACCTGATCCCAATCTGTTCATGCTTTCTTCCAGAGTCGTGGAATAAATAAATAGATAAATTTATTTTCTCAATAACATATTTTATTTCATTTTATTTTATATTGGGGTAAGGTATTTTTTAACCTTTTTTTTTTTCATTTTATTTTTTTCGTCATGGTAAGTGTACTGTCTAATCCCCATCCCTTCTTTTCCCCATTCTCCCCACTCACCTCCCCTCCGGTAACCATCAGTTTGTTCTCCAGAGTTAAGAGTCTATTTCTTGGGTTGTCTCTCTTTTTTTTTTTCCTTTTGCTTATTTATTTTGTTTCTTAAATTCCACGTATGAGTGAGATCATATGGTATTTGTCTTTCTCTGACTGACTCAGCATTATACTCTCAGGAACATATTTTAATTTCATCACTACTTTGTTTAAGATTCCTGAATGTTACCTATTGACTATCTCCTATGTGCACATATTATATATACCTTGTCTTATTAAATCCCACAAAACCTAATGACTTGGGATTTTAGCCATTAACCTCATCTACAAACTAGGGTCAACAAGACTTTACAAGTATACTTACAGCAAGTAAATGAAAGTTTGAGAATCCAAATCCATGTAATCTGACCCATTAGCTCATGCTAATTTCAGCTCATTACTTATCCTATGGAATCATCTGTTGGCCTTCACGCTTCTTCCTTGATATGTATAACTTATGAATTATTTTTTATTAATTAATTATTAGTACTTATTGTGGGCAAAATAAACAATCTGTAAATAAATAGATTTTTAAATTTAATTCTTTTTAAGATTTTATTTATTTATTTGACAGAGAGAGAGAGAGCACAAGCAGGGAGAGCACCAAGCAGACAGAGAGGGAGAAGCAGTCTCCCCACGGAGCAGGGAGCCCGATGCGGGCCTCGATCCCAGGACCCTGGGATCATGACCTGAGCCAAAGGCAGATGCTTAATGACTGAGCCACCCAGGCTTCCCTAAAGTTAAACTTTTAATCATTGTTGCTTAGTGCACCAGGCTAATTTGCTAAAATATAATGAGTTGTTTATGGAAGTTGCTTCACTTAAAGATAAACCAGCGGTGTTTAGCCCACCTATTCTGTGATAACTGCCTGATATGCACCCACCTATACCGCAAATAGTATGAAATTGTAAATGTGTTTATGAAACACTATTTGCACACAAGTCATATGTCTAAGTCCCATCCTTCTTTAGTAGGATATGAAAGTACTGATAGGGACGATGTACTGTTACGCCAATAAAACATAAGCTGTTTTTAAATGGTCCAGGACCCTAATTACAAAAGGAGCCTAGTTCTGACACAGAATATCTGAAAACATTAGTCTTTTTTTTCCCCCATCTCTTCAGAGAGTACTGAGCAGAACATGTACTATTTCAGAAATGGCATAAGGTGACTTCTATCACCTTGAACTGTTTAGTTAAAGAATATACCCAAACAAAGGCTCACTTTCAAGTCGTATTTAGGAGTAAACAGCAGGCGAAAGTAGTAAAGTGACTCATGTCCTGGAACAAGGTAGTGCATAACTTCGTTTCTGTTGGCTCACAGCCGTTTCATCATTAAATTGACTGGCTGTGTGATTGGCTTGTTAACTGAGAATTATGTGAGACAGTAAATGGTACACAGCTTCCAGGTTGCCTCTTCTGATTAATATCTTGAAACCAAGTCTTTTCTAACCCGAGCCAGCCACAATTCTGAATTCAAAGTGAGCATTCAAATAACATAATTGACATTTGTCTCCAAAACGTTTATCTTCCTGACAAAGTTAATAGGTCACTCCTTCCTGCTTCCTTAGCATCTATGTTTATTTCATGAATTGCGCTTAGTACATTGAGTGTGTGTGCTTTTTTCTTTATGAACATGTTGTTTTTTCTCCCTAGATATTTTGCCACTTGAGATTTTTTACATGTTTTAGCACTTAGTTCAATAGCTGATATTGCCAAATGAGAATGAGATCTATGGATGGAAAAATAAAACTTTCTCAGTTGCAAAGAAGTGGGCTCTAGAATCCTCAGGTATAGCGTAGAGGAAGAAAAAAGATGTTAAAAAGAAAAGCTAGTGACTTAACATTTCCTAGGGTGTGTTTATTTGTAAGAGAGTATATAAATAGTTAATATCTAGTATAATTAATGCTGCAATCTAATCTGATTGGTTAGAGGAAAAACAGGAAATGATTATTCTAGTTGAGCACAGGTATTGAAAAATTCCATCTCCACTGAAAGGTAATTTCTACAAAACAAAAGGATACTATAGCGACACATCAGAAATAATATTGGAGTACTGATGCCCTTTAAGCTGCAATTTTCTCATTGTTAAAGTGATGATAATGGCATTTGACCCATTTATCTCCTACAGTTGGTAGACAAAATGAAAAAGAAAAGATGTGAAAGTCTTAATGGATAATTGATTAAAGATCACTGCTTTATTTTCTGTTTGGCTACTTATTGATCTAGCATCTACTATTTACATTCCCTGACTCTATCCATTTATAGGAAAGAATAAGGATAATTATTTTCTGTGGTTGTTATAAGCCCAGGGCTTCCACTCCACCCAGCAGGATTTCCTCACTTATTGACATCAGTTTGGAGAGTTCTAGCAGGAATAAGATTAACTGATAAAGAATAGGCTGATGGAATAGATGGTATTAAAGACACTAGTTGATTTTTTTCTCTAAAATGACAAGCTGGTTGATGATTGCAAAGTAACTGAGATATTTATGATACTTTAAAAAAAATTCGAGTGTTTTTTTAACTCAAAATACACAACAAAACTAAATATTCAAGAATATTCAATAATCTGGGCGCCTGGGTGGCTCAGTTGGTTGGGCGACTGCCTTTGGCTCGGGTCATGATCCTGGAGTCCTGGGATCGAGTCCCATACCGGGCTTCCTGCTCAGCAGGGAGTCTGCTTCTCCCTCTGACCCTCCCCCCTCTCATGTGCTCTCTCTCTCAAATAAATAAATAAAATTAAAAAAAAAGAATATTCAATAATCCATAAAAAAGTTTAATGATTCATCTGGATGATATTCCCATTTAAATTAATCCAAAGGAAAAATTACTTGGAAATAGTTCTATTCCAAAAGTTAAAATCCTTGCTAGACAAAAAGAAATCAGTAAGATAGTCATTGATCTTAAGAAATTCAATATCCAGTAGGAAAAACAAGGTAATGTTATACAAATAACATCGAATAAGTCAATATCTAACGTGCTACATATCAAAAGTGAGGTACAAAGCTCATTATGTAGGCTCTAGGAACTGTACGGTTACTAAAAACATAGCATTTATCACACTGAACCCTCATTTTCTGAAACTTTATAGGTACTAAATATTTTTAAATTTGGATATATGGATGAATGGGAATTAACAAATATATTTGATCTTTCTGTATTGGATTTAGCATTTCCCAAGCAGGCTATGTTGTCTACTCATTTGCTGTTGAATTTGGTCTCTCAATAACAATGATCATAGTGGTAGTAACTACCCTGTCTATTCATATCTCGATAAATGATATCACCATGAACTTGTTTATATCACTCAAGCAAGAAATCTGAGACTGGTAGATAGCATTTCCCTATATCCAACCAGTCACAAAGTCCTGTTAATTTTACATATTTAACATTTCTCATATTTCTTCTATACCCATCATCCTTACTTCCATGGCCCAAGTTTAAGACCTTAATTGTCTGTTATGTAAACTATTGTGAGTCCTTTTTGACTCTCTGCCCCGAGGGGATGACATATTGAAAAGGAAAGTCTGACCATATCATTCCCTAGTTTATAACACTTCAGTGATCACTCATCATCTATTGGGCAAAGATAAATTCTATAGCACAGTTTACAGGGGCTGCCTTGGTACAGGCCCTGCTTCTCTTCCCCTTTATCACCAGCTACTCCTCTTTCACAAAGAATGCTCCAGTAACAAAAAAAATTATTGTGATTCCTAAAAAACACTATACTATTTCAAGGTTCTGAGATTTTACTAAATCCTTTGCCTGTGACTATAAATTTCCATTTTTTAATTGTAAGTAGCATATACTCGTTCTGTAATATGAAACTCAGTTATATTCTTCATTAATATATTCTAGAAAGTCCCAGCCTCAAGGATGTGTTAGGTAAGCTACCTTTGCATTAGCAGACTGCTCATCCCTCTATCCTAGCATTATGGTACGGTGGCTAGGACTGGGGCTTTGGGGATAAATGCATAGGGATTCCAATCCCTTCTCTTCCACTTCTGAAAATTACTTAACCTTTCTAAGAAACTCTCTTCTCATCTCCAAAATGAAGTTTAAAATGATAATTAACTCACCGAATGTGAAGATTGCATGACATTATGCAAATAAATCTTTTGCAGAGGACCTAAAAACATAAAAAAGGCTCAATAAATTTTATGTATTGCACCAGTCCTCATCACATTGAAGGGAAATTATGTCTTACTGTTTTCCTCACTAAACTATGAAGATTTTTGACAGTAGTGACCCTGCTACATTCATCTGTGGATCCCAGAGGTGGATCCAGTGTCTGATAATTGGTAACCACCTAAAAGCTCTTTGTTGAACCAAAACATGCATAGGGACCTTGCTTTACCATTTATCAACACTATTAGGGATATTGTCATAGTGTAGAAAAAGTGAACTCATTCACTATATATTCAGTTATTGTATCCATTTTGTATGAGGAAATTGAGGCATGAAGGGATTAAGGTAATTGTCAAAGGTCAAGAGCTAATAAGCAGCAGACAAGCTGTAGCAGTAGATTTTCCAAGGGTAAAGCCTTTGTTATATCTACTCTAGCACAGCAGAGTCTCAACATGGAAACGCTGCTTCTTCTGACAGGATTCCGCATTAGCTACAAGAATCAGACATGGTTTTTATGCTTGTCATCATTTGCACTTAATGCATCAGGGAATTTAGATTTTGCACCAAACAAAAGCCATTAGGTGTGATTCTGTTGGCAACATAAGGCATCCGGCAAACAACTCTGTGTTGATGCTTGAGCACACCTTATTTCCTGGATATTACAGTGGACAATTTGACTGGAATGAAGCATTGGGCTGTAATGAGAATTTCTTTATAAAATACATGTCCTAGTAAGCTAGATTATTCATGAAGAAAAGAATCACAGTGACTTTTTACTGTCCTCAAAATACCCAGAGACTTGATCACAAGTAAGCTATAATGAATGCAAGTAATTAAAGCAGCTACCAATAAATACCAAGTCATTTCCTCCGTTAAAATTTGAGTGTGTTAGCTGAGCAGGAGGGGTAGAGTTTTGTCTCTGTCACTGAGAACACCTGGCAGGCTGTATTTGGCCTGATCTACTCTAAATAGGCTTGCTATGGCTAGGACTTTATTCTGACCCCTACAACTTCCTTCCCACTGTCTCTATCTAGAACTTGTTCATTCTTCACAGAGAAGAGCATTTCCTTTCTCTAACTCACAGTTTTCTCAAAACACAGGTCTCCGAGGCTATATCATATATCAGGTAGAAGCATATATGATGGCAATATTCAGCAGTTTTGACCACAAAAATTAGAAGATTCATATCTTTCAATCAAATCTATGTGCTATGAACTCACCATCTCCTCTTTATTTCTCACTTGGTATTCCTAGATCTATAAGGGCTTTGTTTGGAAAGTTGTTAAATAACCATATGCAAAAGGCCTACAAGTATAATAAAAAAGAACAAAAACAAAAACCCTGTATGTCTGTGCACATGTGTGTGCACATACACTGTGGATGTGGATACGGACACACAATCTGTGAAGTCATATGATTAAATGAGACAGGGAAGAAAGTCAACAGTTTTTACTGCCTCCCAGATGCTCCACAGCATGTTAGGGGATCTTTTATATTCTTTTATTTCAGCCCCACAGACTTGAGAGTTGGCCATCACTGTACCCATGACATAAACAAAACAACAACAACAAAACAGGCCCCCCAAAAAGCCAAATCACTTGAAGTTCTATAGCTTTACCAGGTTTATCTCCTAGTCCAGGTATCTCAAAATCAGTACATAGACTATGGAACATAAACACAGTTCTGTTTCCTCTATGACAGTGGAAACTCTGCCATATCTGCCCCCACCCCAAAAAAACCCAACTTCACGAAATATGTCATTTTGTGAAGAGATCTAAATTTCCTGTGCCGGCATATATCCTTCTAGTCACAGTGCCTCTGCCTATAGGCTATAGTGTGTGTGTGTGTGTGTGTGTGTGTGTGTGTGTGTATGTGAACAGTTTTATAGTATCTGTGTAAGAGAAGGAATATTGAGATATGCATTCTCTCCTTTAATATATAAAGATATCTGTATATGTATATTTCCTATATTTCCTACATGGCATCTGCTCAATAAATATTTACAAATTTATTGATTCTCACCTTTAAATCATCCATCTTTTAGAGTTGTTGCTCTTTTTTTTTTCCCAACTGGGCAAACACGTAGGCACAAAGACTTTAGATGCTCAAAGTATCTGAGATACTTATTGCCTAGCCTGTTAAAAGAATTGATAAGCTAAAGCCCAGAAATGAAAGGTTTCTTGATATAGATTCCAATCACTGAAACTGGAGCCCCATGATTAGGTTTATGATAGTAATTAGAGTTATACATCAAGTAGAGAAAGGATGCCAGGTGTTTTAAGAGTCTTTGGTGCCCTTAGAATGCTGCTGCATTAATATTCTACTCCAGTGTTTAAAAGGTTTGGTTTTAATCATGTGTGTGTATATGCATGTGTATGCTGTTTGTTTGTTTTACAAAAGTGATACTAATTATTCTTCCTTGACTTCATTCATGACACAGGAGCATCAACAATAGGGACAAGATGTTCAATATTGCTAATCATCAGGGAAATGCAAATCAAAATCACAATGAGCTATCACCTCACATCTGTTGGAATGGCTGTCATCAAGAAGACAAGAAATACATGTTGGCATGGACATGGAGAAAAGAAAACCCTAGTGTACTATTGGTGGGAATGTAAATTGGTTCAGCCACTATGGAAAACAGTTTAGAGAACCCTCAAAAAGTCAGAAATAGAACTATCATATGAACCCAGCATTCCACTTCTGGGTATATATCCAAAGGAAGTGAAAATAAGACAGTGAAAACTATCTGCACTCCCATGTTTATGGCAGCATTATCCACAATAGCTAATGTAGATATGGAAACAACCTAAATGATCATAAAGATAAATGGATAGGGACCCCTGAGTGGCTCAGTCGGTTAACTGTCCAACCTTGATTTTGACTCAGGTCATGATCTCAGGTTGTGAGATCAAGCCCTGAATTGAGCGCTTCAGGATTAGCAGGGAATCTGCTTGACCTTTTCCCCCTCCCCCTGCTCTCTATAAATAAATAAATAAATAAATAAATAAATAAATAAATAAATAAACAAACAAACAAATAAATAAATAAATAAAATCTTTTTAAAAAAAGACAAATGGATAAAGATGATGTGATATATATATATGTATCTCTCAGTCAATAGATGGATAGATTTCAATACATATCAATAGATAAAAATATATAATGGACCATATTTTTTCAACTACGAGAAAGAAAGTAATCTTGCCATTTGTGACAATATGGATGGACCTTGAAGTTATCATGCTAAGTGAGATAAGTCAGATAAAAACAAATACTGTAAGATATCAGTTATATGTGGAATCTAAAAAAAACTTAACCTATAGAAACAGAGAGTAGAAATGTGGTTACAAGTATCTGGGGAGTAAGGAACTTGGGAAGATATTGGCCAAGATATCAAACTTGTATTAGAATATGAATAAAATCTGGAGATTTAATGTACAGCATAGTGATTATAGTCAACAATATGATATTATATACTTCAAAGTTGGTAAGACAATAGATCTGAAATGCTCTCATTATAAAATCAGATAGTTATGTGATGTGATAGAGGGTTAGCTAACATTAGGGTGGTAATCATCTTGGAATACATATATGTATCAAATCAATGTTTGTATACCTTAAACTTACACAATGTTTTATGTCAATTAATTCTCAGTTAAAACAGCAGTGACAAAATATCTATTATTTATTGGACCTTTACTGTATAGGTTATGTGCTTTATCTCCCTCTCTCACTACAACAATGTGAGCATAGTACCCTGATTATCCCATTTTATAAACAACAAAACTACACAGAGACATAACTAGCACAGTTACCAAGTTAAGAGATAGTAGAACCAGGACTATTATCAAGAGCCATCTGATCTCAGTGTCTGGGCTATTAACAAATAGTGATCTATTGAAGTGTTTGAGAAACCACCACTACACTAATTATAATTTCACTAACATGATTTTAATTTCATTCACATTTACTCATTATAATATCAATAAAAGAAAAATATGAAGTAATGAAAAGAAACAAAATAAAAAGTGATCCCAAATTCCATACATCCAGAGACAACCACTGCTCATAACTTTGTGTAATTCTTTCCAATAACTCTTCTGTCAGCCTGGATTCATGCTGGGAGGACATATGCCTCCACTGATAAACTATATGTTGATGTACATATATATTTGAGTCATCCTTGATCCTGCATCATTCTTCCTGCTTACTCTCAGGGCCCTATCTACCAGTTTTCTGATGTCCATCAGATTTCTCTTTTTCTTTAGGGAAAAACCATTACCAGCAGTGAAAATTGGGTTATTCCCAGCAGGCAGGCACTCACTCTTACCACATTCACTTCTATTGCACACCTTATTTTACGTTTACTTTAACTTTAAAATCAGCCCACATGCTGACAGGCAGGCCTTTGGATTTAGCTAATTAAGGTATCCCCAAATGTGAATATTGTATTTAATGAGGGACCTCAAATCATCATTCATTAATCACGCCAACTTACTGTAAAGCATGCTGGTATTCTATAATTAAACCATTAGGATCAGAAAGTTAAGTGTACTTTAGAATTAGGCAGAGGCCACATTCATTTCCCTGGCATAGTTGTGGGTAATGTTCATGGGGGGTGGGAAGGAAGAGAAAAAAAGAAAAAAAAGAGAAAAAAAAACATTAAGTATAAGAACTTTGTAATTTTACAAGTATTCCTATTTTAATGCCTATTTTTGAGATTGTTACTACTGGGTGATCCAGAATGAAGTGTTACAGGATGCTCTCAGCTGCAAGCAACACAAAATTCTGACTCACTTGGTTTAAACAGAAAAGATTTATCATCTTACAGAAGTGTCTTCAGAGTTAGTTAAATCACTGGCCTAACAATGTTATAAGGATCCAGGATTTTTCATCTTTCTTCTCTGATATCTTCAGTTTAATCTGACCCATAGTTACAAGATGACTAGCAAATTTCCAGGCATTTCAGAAAGACTTCCCTCAGAAAAAGAAGGCCTTTCTTCCACTGTGGATAATTTTATGTGCCAGTTTGACTAGGCTATATAGTATAGTTTTTCTTTTTTCTTTTTCTTTTTTTTAAAGATTTTATTTATTTATTTGAGAGAGAGAATGAGAGAGAGAGAGAGCACATGAGAGGAGGGAGGGTCAGAGGGAGAAGCAGACTCCCCGCCGAGCAGGGAGCCCGATGCGGGACTCGATCCCGGGACTCCAGGATCATGACCTGAGCCGAAGGCAGTCGCTCAATCAACTGAGCCACCCAGGCGCCCTATATAGTATAGTTTTTCAAACACTCATCTATGTGTTTCCGTGAATGTATTTTGTAAATGCGATTAACATCTACAGTCAGTTAATTTTATGTAAAGGACATTATCCTGGATATTCTGAGTGGGACTCATCAAATCCATTGAAAGGCCTTAAGAACAGACCTGAAGTCTCCCTAAGGAAGAAATTCCAGCTGTGGACTGCAATATCAGCCACTGCCTGAGAGGTTCCAGCCTACCTTCCTGAGAGCCTGCCCTGTGGATTCTGGACTTGCCTAGGCAGCCCTCAAAATGTGCAAATTGATGCTTTGCCATCCAATCTCACAGACATATCTTACTGCTCTGTTTCTCTGATGGAATCCTGTTTGATATATCATAATTCTCTTTTTGTCAGGGATAAAAGATTTACCAAAAAGCCACTCCCAGAGGTCTTTTTGTCACATCACATCGGGAAGAATTGTAACAGATGTTTCTTCTGGAAGTAATTGCTAAAAAGGTAAAAGAATTTACAGTTGTCAAGAGTTACCTCCAGTCCAGGAGTTACCTCTAGGAGTTATCCACAGTTACCTCCTGTAATGACAGTAGGGGTGGACACAGAGGAAAAAAAAAGTGCAGGTTTTGTTAATAAGGAAATGGCTGTTATTTTTTTAAATTTTAAAAGATTTTATTTATTTGTCAGAAAGAGAGAGAGAGAGCATGGGCAGGGGGAGCAGCAGGCAGAGGGAGAAGCAGACTTCCCACTGAGCAGGGAGCCCAATGCGGGTCTTGATCCCAGGACCCAGGGATCATGACCTGAGCCGAAGGCAGACACTTCACTGACTGAGCCACCCAGGCGTCCCAAGAAGTGGCTAGTTATTAATGAAAGATTTAAAGAAAAAAAATCAGCATCCTTTCTTCACATTCTGAGGAATAACACTATACAACAGAAAGAGGATTAATCCACAAGTACTTCTGGGTCCCGATCCGGCTCTATTTTAAAGTCTTTATGAAAACTTGGCTATGTTCCATAACCTTTCTGGTCTTTAGTTTCATCATTATTAAAATGGAGAAGCAGAACTAAGTGAATTCCAAGCTTTTTCCTGGCTTGTTCTGGGATAGAGCTACTATTCTGTTCTTTATAAACTTGGTGAAATTAAACACACACTCATGACCCAATTCAGATTCTTCCTCCTGCATTAATTACTCTGTTACTGCCCTAGAAAGAGTAAACCTTCCCCACAGCATTTTAGCAAATCCATATCATCATACATATGTTACTACCATATGTGTTTAAATAATGTACATTTTTTGTGTTATTCCCCATTAGATACTAAGTTTCTTTAAAGAAATAACACCTTCTTAGTCATGGCAATATCTACAATGCCTAAGTTACCATGTGATCCACAGTATGTGAGTAAACATCTGAATTAAACTGCTGAAAATATATGGTAATTATATCACTTGGTAGACTGCTCTCTTCTTTTGAAAGATTTGATTGATTGATTGATTGATTTAAGAGAGAGAGAGAGAGCTCAAGCACATGCGGGAGGAGTGAGAGTGGGGAGGGAAAAGAAGAGGGAAAGAATCCTAAGCAGACTCTGTGCTGAGCGGGGAGCCCAAGAGGGCTCCATGAGGGGCTCAATCTTACAGCCCCAAGATCATGACCTGGGCGGGAACCAAGAGTTGGAAGCTTAACCCACTGAGCCATCCCACGTGCCCCTAGATTGTTCTTTTAAAAATAAATTCTGTTACTAGGCTAGGGTTTATGCCAGTGCATTTGTGATAAATGCCTTAGAGAGTAACTCATATCTTCTGAGATTTAGAAATGATGATTGTATCATGGAAGAGTAACCCTTAGGAACTGACCTAATGTTAAAATGGGAGGACTATTTAGTACAACTTTTGCACATTTTTGGAAAGTATGATATAGTCACTGGTCCTTATTAGAATCTACATGATCTTGACATGAATTTAAAATTGCTTGTTCTTATCCTTGAATAGGGAATGAATCCAGTGTTCAAATGCAAAGATTTACTTTAGATTGTAGGATAGAAAGCTCATTCAATGAGTATAGTTTCACTTATGTAGATGAGTAAGTTTGAGAGATCTACTGAAGAACCTTGTGTCTATAAAAACAATACTGTGTTGTGTATGTAAATATTTGTTAGGAGAGTAGATCTCATTTTACGTGTCCTTAGCACAAAACTTAAGAAAAAAAGGACACAAGAAAACTTTTCGAGGTGATACATATGCCTATTACCTTGCTTGTGGTGATAATTTCATAGAGGCATGTATATGTTCAAACTCATCAAATTGTGTACTTTAAATATGGACAGTGCTTTGTGTATCAATATACCTCAATAAAGTTGCTTTCAAAAAGTAAAGTAGATCTTTAATATTGATCAGGCAGAGCTTGTGGGTGTGAGAGGTAGATACATATGGAGCTTCTCAAAGGAGGTAGAAGTTTATCTAAAAGAATTCAGAAACCTAAGAAGAAAAAAACATGATTTTGAATTTATCACCCCTTTATTTGTGTCCATTTCCTTCAAGACTCAGGTTGGGCTTCATTTCCTGCTCTCTGCTCCTATGGCACAGACTTCCTTTATGTTATACTCTGAGTTTTGAAGGCAAAAGCCATTTCATGTTCCTATTTTTATTCACAGCTTTTAACAGTTCTTAGAATATGGTTAGCATGATTCCTAGAATATAGTTTTTGTTACATGGAAAATTGACAAGAAAGGACAACAATGCTGCCATTTCATTTTTATGATTTTTTTTCTTGTTACTGGACACATTTTTAAGTAATTGGATGAATTCAGATCTGACATTAGGTTACAGTACAGGGAAATACAGAATCCAAGAACAAAATAAAATGAGACAAAGAAGTCAATCTCTCACTTTCACGCACTAAAAACAAGCATGTTACTTAGGCATGTATGCCAGACAGTTTAAGCAGCAAGATCAGTGCTTGATCACACATACTATATTATGAATAATACATTGAAAAACTCCTTATTACCTGCATAGTTTCAAAAATTATCAGCAATAAAATGTTGAAAATCTGCATGCCATCAAAATCTATCTTCAAAGTAAAGCATTTATCACCTATCAAACCATGGCAGCTCTGCTCTATGTGAAAATTTAGGACAAAGACAGCAATAATGAGTTTCTAGAGCTGTACCACTACTTGGTATTAAGTATTGGTATGTTCTTTCCAATTCGACGAGAAAGGATACTGCCTGACTGAGAAAAGCAGCTCTTTTTTCATGACAGAAAAGTTTGAGAGGGGGGCATAATCTGACATAAAAGAGACAGGCAGTAGAAATGTGTTGGATAATCATTTCACTGGAAAGGACTCTAAAATTGGAAATTCTACCATTAATTAATTACATGACCCTTGGAAAATCACTTAATCTTTCTGGAATTAATTATCTTTGCACATAGAATAAGGAGATTGGAATTGAAGATCTTTAATGTCCCTTTAAAGTTCTTATATTCAAGGGTTTACTCACCAGTTTCTAAAGTAAAACCAAAAGACTGGCAAGAGCAGGTTTTTTTGTGTTGGATTGAAGCTGTAAAATCTGTATGGTTCTAATTCAAGGGCTGAGAGCCTTGTCCGTGGTCCAAAGCTGAAATTATGGAAGTGTAAGTACTCTTGGTTTTTCCATGAAGGCTGCAGAATGTTTTTTATGTGAGGCTTTTTTTGTGGTGTTACCCGTGTCTTCAGAAGAAATAAACCAAATAGTGAAGCTCACTTTGAACATGAAAGCAAAAGCTCTGTGTCATAAAACTAGCAATTCGATACACTATTTTTTTTTCCAAATACTTTTTCTCTAATGAAAGCTCAAGCATTCTGGTGCTTTAGAGTGTACAAAAAGCCCAAAATTTGGGGGACACCTGGGTGACTCTGTCGTTAAGTGTCTGCCTTTGGTTCAGGTCATGATCCCAGGGTCCTGGGATTGAGCCTGACATCGTGCTCCCTGCTCAGCGGGAAGCCTGCTTCTCCCTCTCCCACTCCCCCTACTTGTGTTCCCTCTCTTGCTGTGTCTCTCTCTGTCAAAAAAATAAATAAAATCTTCAAAAAAAAAAAATAAATAAATAAAAGCCCAAAATTTGGGAATGGATTTAGAGTACAATTCCAGCTTTCCAATTCAACTAATTTTTTCATCTCAGGATGTGAACTAATTGAGGAGATGGTTTTTGCTACATCAATGACCCTTAATGAACCATCTGCTTGTTAATTTGCTCCTTGGTTTAGTCTTCTCCAACCATTGACTCTGGGTTAGGGCGGACAGGACCTTAGCAAAAGGAATGAAAGCAGAGGGTTGATAATCCCTTACACAGGAGGGAGATCCAGGGGCCATAGCAAAAAATGGAGAAGGATATTCATGTAACTCAGAATAATGAGGGTTTAATTAGAAAGGCCCTCTGCCCACAATAAAGAGTTGCACAAGGTTTGCCAGGCTTTATTGCTATGAGCCAGTGAATGTTGTGTGTTTTCCATTCTTCTCTTTTTTTGAATGGGAGGAATTATCACTATTTCTCATGGTGGAGCTATCATTTCAATCCACCACCATGTGTGGGGTGTACGTGTATGTACAGAAGATAAATGAGTTAACTTTTTATTTCATAGGTTGCCAGACAACATGGAGCTACAAATATATCTAAGGGGAAGATTGCACAGCATACAGAGATCTTGGATTTTTGAGTTCAAAGCAGTTGTCTGTGCTGTTCCCTATGGAAAAGAGTGAACATGACATTTTTATACACTGAAAGAAGGTAAAGTGAATGTTTGATGATCCACAAGATATAATGTGGCAGAGATTATGTTTTCACCAAAACCTATTTTCTCCTTTCCCTGGAAACATAGCAAAACTATATTTCCCCCCAGCCTCTTTTTATATTTAAGGTGGTCATGTGACTGACTATAAGCTAGGTAAAGGTAATGTTTGCTACTTCTAGGCCCATCCCATTAAAATATCCCATATTTGCTCCAAAAATGTGTTATGCAGATAAATAAAAGATATGGAATATAGTAGAGTTCTCATCAAAGACTCTTCTCTTTTATTTTATTTTTAAAGATTTATTTATTTATTTTAGAGAGAAGGAACATGAGTGGGGGGAAGGACAGAGAGAGAGGGAGAGAAAGAATACTCAAGCAGACTCTGCACTGAGCACAGAGCCTGATGCAGGGCTCGATCCCAGAACCCTGAGATCATGACCTGAGCCAAAATCAAGAGTTGGACACTTAAGTGACTGAGCCACCCAGGTGCCCCACGTCTCTTATTTTGTTTTAAAAAACACAAAAACAAGGCACAACTATCCACTGCCAACAAGAAACCCACTTTAAATAGAAAGACGTTATTATGTTGAAAGTAAAGGATGTAAAGATATACGATGTTAGCACTAAGCAAAAAAAAGTCCCCTGGAATGACTATATTTATATCATGCAAAGTATATTTCAGTGCAACAAATATTACCAGGGATAAAGAAGATCATTTTATAACGATTATGCTTTTAATTCATTAAGAAAATTTAATAGTCTCAAATGGTTCTGTACCTAATAACGGATCTTCGGAATACATGAAGTAAAAACTGATGAAATCACACACAGAAATACCCAAAACCATAATTACAGTCAGAAATTTTCACACTTGTGTTTCAGTAATAGCAGAACGTATACAGAAAATCAGTAAGAATAAAGAAAACTTGAACTCTATGAAGTAACTTCACATAATACTGGATGTATAGACCTACATATGGAGGCCACTCCACTTATGAATAGCAGAATACACATTTTCTTCAAGTATACACAGAAAATTTATGAAGATAGAGCCTTTTCTTCACCCTAAAGCAAGTACTGATACATTTTAAATGACTCAAGTCATGCAATGTAGGTTTTTTTTTTTCTAACTAATGGAATTAATTTAGAAATTTAGAATAGGAGAAAGGTGTCTGGGAAAATTCCCAAATGTTTGGAAACTAAATAGAAACATCTAAATATCTCATGAGTCAGGGATACCTGGTTGGCTCAGTCAAAAAACCGTATGACTCTTGATTTCTGGGCTGTGAGTTCAAGCCCCACATGGAGTATAGAGATTAGTTGAATAAATAAGCTTAAAAAAAAAAACCTTTTAAATAAATATAGGATCAAAAGGCAAAACAGAAAACAGATCATATGTGTACTCAATGTCGAGTGACAGGCCGACATATCAAAATATGTGAGACGCAGCTAAGGAAGTATTTGAAGGGAAATTTATAGAAGTAAACATAAATGAAAAAAGAAGAACATTTTCAAATCAGTGCACACAACTTCCTTTTTAAGAACTAAGTAAAAAAGAGAAAATGACACCAAAAATATGCTGAAATAAAAGGAGATAATAAAGATTAAAGCAGAAATCAGTGAAATAGAAAAACAATAAAACCAAAAACTGATTCCTTAGATCAATAAAATTAATAAGCCTCTAGGTCAATGTTTCTCAACCTTTTGCTCATTTTTAGCCTTGAAGTGGATTTCCCCCCCAATAATTGCCTAATTTCCTCTATTGAAATTTTAATACTAAGATATAGTGTATATCTACTTCTGTACCATATATATATATATCTGTGATTTATACTTAAAAAGAATAAGATTTTTTTTTTCACTCTTCTCTTTCCCTGGCAAGAGCCACTTTCTTGACTTTTGTAGCAATATTGCATCCCATTGAGAATGAATCATCTAAGCACTCTATCTATGGGGGAGAATATCTAAATTACCAATATCAGTAATGAAAGAAGGGTTATCACTAGAGATTCCAGATATATATTGGATTATCAAGGAGTATTATGAACAGCTTCATACCAATAAATTGAAAAATATAAATAAAACGGAGCAATTACTTAAAAGATGCAAAGTACTCTTCAAATAAAGGTAGATAATCTGAATAACTCTGTGTCTACTAAAGACATTTATTTTTTGTTGAAAACCTTCCAACAAATAAAATTTTAGATGTAGATGAAATCACTGAAAATTCTATCAAACACTTAATGAAGAAATAATACCAACTTTATATAAAGTCTTCCAAAAAACGGAAGAGTAAACATATTTCAACATATCTATGAAGCAAGAATTACTCTAATCTCAAAACCAGACAAAGATAATTGAAAGAAAAGGAAACTGTATACCAATATCCTTTATTAATATGGATGAAAAAATTCTGAAAGAAAATTTAGCCAACCCTGCTCAGCAGGGAGTCTGCTTCTCCCTCTGACTCTCCCCCCTCATGTGCTCTCTCTCTCTTGTTCTCTCTCTCTCAAAAATATTAAAAAAAAGAAAATTTAGCCAATTAAATCCAGCAGTATATAAAAAGGATAATATACCATGATCAAGTAAGCATTTATCCTAGGATGCAAGAACAAAGGCAATTAAGGAAGAAAGTCTCAAAAAATGATGGAGTAACAACTGGATACTCACATGGAAAAAACCAACAAAAACAAAACAAAACAAAACACTGATTCATACATACCTCACCCCACATATAGAAATTAACAGAAAATGGACCCCAGATTTAAAAGTAAATATAAAACATAAGAAAAGATCTTTTTGTCTTTGTGTTAGGCAAGTATTTCTTAGATGCAACACCAAAAAGCATGGTCCATAAAAGAAAAAAATGATAAATGTGACTTCATCAAAATTTAAAAATTTTGTTTTTTGAAAGACACTGTTAAGAGAATGAAAACACTAGGTCCAGACTTGGAGAGAATATTTACAAACCATACATCTGATAAAGGACTTTTATATGGATTATATAGATAACTCTCAAATTTCAATAATAATAATAAAACAACAACAACAAATCAGTCCTGTAAAAAACAGGCAAAACATCTGGATAGACATTTAATCAAAGAAGCTATATGAATGGTAATTAAGCATGTTAGAAAGATGTTTGAAACCATTAGTCATTAGGGTAATGCAAACTAGAACCACAATGAGAGAATTCTACACATTTATAAATATAGATAAAATTTAAAAGACTTACCATATCTAGTTTTGGCAAGGATGTGGAAAAACTAGAGCTCTCACCCACTAATGGATGATACGTAAAATGATACTAGCACTTTGGAAAACAGTATGGCATGTTTTTAAAAGTTAAATACTCTCCTACCATCTACTCCTAAGTATTTACTCCCCAAAATGAAGGAAGATGTCCACACACATACATATACATGAATGTTCATAACATCTTCATTTGTAATAGCCAAAAGTGAGAAACATCCTAAATGTGCATTAATAGGTGAATGGATAAACAAACTGTGATATAGCCATACAGTTCTACTATGCAATAAAAAGGAATGACTATATAAGCAATGGCAGATGAATCTAAAAATAATTATGCTGAATGAAATATGCCAGTTAAAAAAGGGCTACATTCGATATGATTCCATTTATAGAAAATTGTTGAAAATGCAAGCTTCTCTGGACTAAGAAAAAGCAGATATGTTGCATGAAAATGGGGCCGGGGCAAAAGAGAGGGATTACAAAGGAACACACGGAAAATTTTCAGGATCATCTGTATGTTCATAACTCGATGTCTGATGTTCACACAGGCATATACAAATGTCAAACTTACCTAATTGTATTTCTGAAGTGTATAAAGTTTATTTTACGTCAATTTTTAAAAAGATTGTATGTGAATGCTTTGCACAGCTCTATTGAAGCTATTGAGTTACCTCCATATATTCGAGTACTCAACAATAAAAATGGATAAATTATAAGCAATATGCATTTCATACCAAAAGCATATGCTAAGTAAAGAAACTAGACTTAGAAGCTACCTACCACATGATTTCATTTGTACAACATCCTGGAAAAGGCAGACATGTTTGGAAAGAAAACAGATTAATGGTTTCCAGGAATGGAGGGAGAAGGGGTATATTGGTTGCAAACAGCAGGAAGGAACTCCTTGAGGTGTTGGGAATAATTCTGTATCTTTTCTGTGGTAGTGTTTATATGACTGTATACATTTGGCAAAATTCATAGAGCTATGTTCCTAGAAGAGCAGCTAAATTTTATCTATGTAAATTATGCCTCAATAAACCTGACTTAAAGACATATTATAAGCATGCACTAACAATTGCCTTTCTTATCCCTTCAATTGATTACATTCACATAATCAACAGTCACTCTCCATGCTAAGTGCAAACTGCATGGTGTACAGGTTTAATACATAAAAATTTTAAAGACACATTCATGCCTTTTCTTCCATCTTAATGCCATTCTTTTACATAAAAACATTTTATCTTGCTGCACTTGTCATAGAGACTTTGGAACACTGCTGTATTTAAATTGATGCATTATAACTTTTCCTAATATACTGAAGAGTTAAAAGATGAAAATGTAATCAAATAGGGAAGATTTTCATCAAATGATCTATTTGTCTATTTCATTGATTAAGCACAAACATTCTCTCATGCGGTGTTTCCCAATAATTTTTTAGCCCCTAATTCTCAATTCATGAAAATTTCTGTAAGCTGTACATTTTATGAATTTTATTGTGAGAACAATGATACCTTCCTTTGTTCCCTCAGATATAAAATATTATAATGTTACATGGGACTTTTCAAATACATATATTCCTCTCCTTTATATTCTCTCAGAATTCTCTTTTCCACTTCCCATCCTCTTTAAGAACCTCTGTCCTAACACCAGGAAACAGCTACAACGTGCCCATGGCTTCTTGCCCACATCTCGGGGCCACAACTTAGCCTTGGCTCACCTTGGCTCTCCACACCTGCTCTACCTGTGATTAATTTTTTGGACATTTTTCCAATATGATTAATGGATAGATGTTTATAATTTCATTCTGTCTTCTGACTGGCAGCCTTTGAATTAGGGTGAAATAAAAAAGAAAAACAAAACTCACAGAAAAGCATTCAAATCCCACTATTGGGGTTTTGCTCTTCTTTCCCCAAGGAAATTAGTGACATGCCTGCTGAGGCCTGTTCATTCTAATCAGATCCTAGTGAACCTTGACACCTTATGTTTTCAAGAGGCTGCATAGAAAAAAAAAGTAGCTAAGGAAACTCAATTGCTTTGTTTGCTTTGCAGAAAATAGCTTTCACAGACCTTAATTTTGCAAGTCCTGTCTTGTGCAATTAAGTGTTAACAACCATGGTAGGCTGAATAACAGTCCCCAAATATATCCACGTCTCCCAGAATCTGCGACTATGTTACTTATATGGAAAAATTGACCTTGCATATGTAATTAAGTTTCAAAAAATCTACTATAAACCATATAAGCTAATTGAGAATAATCTGGCCTTACAACTGTCTTCCTGTTACTAAATTAATCTTTAATATTTCAAATTAGCTGTCTTGATATTTCTTGAACCTGCTGGCTATGTCTTCCACTTAGGACCTGAATGATCTATTGCTGCACAACAAATTATCCTAAAACTCAGTGGCTTAAAACAACTAATTTATAAAACCTCAGATTTTGTGGTCAGGATTTTGAGAGTGGCTGAAATGGGTGGCTCCCATCAGAGTTTCCCATGATCTTGCAGTCAAGATGCTGGCCAGAGCTGTAGTCATCTGAAAGACTGACTAGGCTTTGAGGATCTACTTCAAGATGGCACATTCACATGGCTGTAGGCAGAAGGCCTAAGTTCTTCACCAGAGGGCTTCTTCCTATGGCTGTTTGGTGTGTCCTCACAATATGGCAGTTGGCTTTGCTCAGAAAAAGTGATCCAAGAAGAGACCAAGTCAGCTTGGATGTTTTGTTGTTACCTAGTTTCAGATATCACATACCATCACTTTTGTTTTATTGGATTCATTGAAAGCAAATTACAAAGTCCAGTCCATGCTAAAAAGAAAGGAAATTTAGATCCAATTTTTGAAGGGAGTACCAATGATTTTGTGGACTTATTTAAATCATGATTGGCCTTTGCTGTAGATCTCTGTACTTGTTGAAATGCTCTTCTCTTTGACTTCTGCTTGGCTAACTACATCAACTTTCGAGTCTTTGTGCAAATCTACCTTGCCAAAGAAACCTACTATGACTATTGTAGCAGACACCATTATTCAAATCCCCTAAGATTCATTTTTCCATTTCCTCATGCCATTTCCCTAGCTTTCCTTCTAACACTGATATCTATGACACTGTGGAAGATTGTTCTGGTGCTACTCAAGCTGCTTTGCCATTTGCAGAGACCCAGAAGTGCCTGGGAGCTTACATTCCACCTTACTTCACCAAAGTAGCTCTTGGCCTGACATGGAAATATAGTCCAGCCCTCTTATCTCTTGTTAAGACAAAAACTGATTTACAATCCAGAGCTCCTCTGCAGTATCAGGCTGAGACCAATAATTTGCTTAAAATTGAATCTCGGTTTTTTCTCATCATTATGCTGCTTACCCCAATCTATGACAATTTTCTTTTGATAGCACTTGTAATAAGTCATTTGCACACTAAATTTGACCTCTGGATCAGTTTCTTGAGAACCTGATGTAACTACCCAATTTAATCCTGCAAAATTCTTACCACCTAACAATAAATGTCTGTTATCTCTTATTTCTGTATTATTCAGTAGCACTTATCACCTTACACTATACAATATACTTACACATTTGCCATTTACTGCCTGTCTTCCACAACTAATAAGTAAATTCAACTAGCACACAATCATTATCTGCTGAAGTTTTGTTCCTTCCATTTTCTTGGGAATGTTAGAAATTTCCCATGCTTAGTGACCAAGTAAAAGTGGGCATTAGAGTCCAAAAAGCAGCTCTCTGTATAGATGATGATTAAGCTTTGAAAGTTTTTATAATTTTAACACAAATAGAATCTTTAGGAGCAACTAATGTGGACAAGGATCAGCCTTAAGCAGTCAATGGTGCAGAGCAGAAAACTGGTTGCCAAAAATCTTTCCCAGCATCATAGCGATGATTAAAATTGTAGACCTACAGCCTCTTTTATTACTCTTTGCAGAGTAAAATTTGATCGTGAATAAGCAAGAATAGAAAGTGAAGGTATCCTAATTACCCTCACCCTAAACCATCTTACTTCAGAGTACAGAAATTCTAATCTAAGAATTTGGAGCAAGGTGTGTGTGTGTGTGTGTGTGTGTGTGTGTGAGAGAGAGAGAGAGAGAGAGAGAGAGAGAAAGAGAGAGAAGGAGAGAGAATGTAAATGTTGTATATTGCATCTTTTTTTCCCCAGAAATGTTCTTTTGTCATTTCTAAATTTTTTGTTTGTTGATTTCTTATTGTTGACAGAGGACATCAAAATGGCTATGTACCTCACTCATAGGCTTCTCTGGCATATACTAGACTCTCTCAGAGATCCAGCATGTAATGAATATCAATTTCACCCTGTTTATTGCAGACCTAGCTCATGGAATCTCTTATACCAATTCCCTACCTGTATGTAGCAAAATATATTTTATATCTTTGATCTTCTCTTCCCTTTCCCCTTCCCCATGGCTATTAAAGATGATGGAGTATAGTGTGAAAGAACGTGAATGTGAAGAAATAAAATTTATAGCTTGCTATTCTTGATTTTTACTCTTGCAGCTAAATCATAAACATTCACTAAGTGCCATGTTGATTTTATCTATTATTTGACAGAATATAGATAAACGTCTCATTCACTGTGCTAATGTCAAGGAGCCCTACATTTAAAATATCTAAGCCATCAACCTCTGTTGAATTGCAACCTCCTAATATCTTCATGATGGGTGATTTTATCATTCATCCATTTATTAAATAGTAATTAATTGAATGCCTACTCTATGTCAGACATTGTTCTAGGAACTGAAGATACAGCAGGGAACAAATAGATAATAATCTTTATTTTTGTCTAGCTTTCTGGGTTTCAGAGACTGTGCATATAGTTTTACCAACAATAGCATTCACACAGACTATAATATATATATTATACAATGTGGCACTTTAGTACGTAGACACACGCTAAACGATATGAACACATAAAACAGTTTATTTATTCAGTGTATTTTGTTGACTACTTCCATGTACTACTTACTTCTCTGTTCTGGATACTTAGAATGCCTTGAAGAATAATATAAACAAAAATTCCAAATTTCATGGAGATTTTGTATTTTATTGAAGGAGGCAAACATTCAAAAAAGTTAGAAACTACAAGAACAATGAAAAAATATAAAAAATTAAAAATAAAATTATAGTCATGGCTAACAGATTTTAAGTCATGTAAAAAATAAATAAACAAACAGATTACACAGTCAGGGGCACCTGAGGAGGTTGGTATCGCTGAGTAGACACATTTTGCAGCAAGAAATGGGGTGGTCAGGGTAGATATTACTTGAAGGAGGTGAGGGATTTTGCCAAATATCTTATGGTAGAGTACTTCAAGAAGGAGGAGCAGCTAGACCCAAACTCCTAAGATGTGGAGAAGGATAATGGGGAATATAGTAATATAAGGTTTGTGGGCCATTTCAAGGGAGTTGGTTCATAATCTGAGGAAAACTGACAAACCCTGAGATTTCTGAGCAGTGAGTAAAATTGTCTGACTTATGTCTGAAAATCATCACTCTGGCTGCTCTCTTTGACAATAGAAACAATGAAACCAAAGAGAGGTCATAGCATAATCCAGATGAGAGATGATGGTGGCTTGAGCTGATGGTAATATTGGATGTGCTAAGTGACGCATTTATGAATATATTTTAGATAATGAGCCAACAGAATTTTTGATCTATTGGACCTGGGGTCCAGTAGAAAGAAAGAAGGTTGACTTTGAGATTTTTGACCAGAGCAATTGAGGAAATGTCAGTATGGGGTTGCTATCAACTGAATGGATGAATTTGGTTTGGGAGTTCAGCTTGGGACAGGCTGAGTTGAAATGCCTATTAGATATCCACATGGAGAGGTAAAGTAGGTAGATATACAAGTCTGGAATTAGAGTTCTGGGCTGGAGGTATACATTTTGAAGCAAGTTAGAAGGTGACAACTATAATGGAGACCCATACATCAGAAAGGTTTAATTCTAATGGGGGATATCCTCCCCAAGAAGACAGCATTTGCATGACACCTGAAATCCAAGGGAAAGAATCATTCAGGTATAAATGGGGAAAATATTCCAGGCCATAGTAACAGAACATACAAAATCCCTGGCTGATGGAATTGGGAGAACAATGGGCCTGCTGTGTTGAAGAACAGCAAGGATAATGTGTGGCGATAGCAGAGTGAGCAGAAGAGAGGAGAAGAAAGAGAGGTCAGAGAAGGAGCCTGGAGTCGGATCCTGTAGGGCCTTCCACATCCTCTAATGTCAGTAAATGAGGGGGGCATAATGAAGATCTTGATCAAAGAAGTAACATGATTTGGAAAGTTTGTAAAAAAACATTCTAACCAGTGAAATAAGGACATTTTGTAGGAGTTGCAAAGATGAAAGCAAGAAGAAAATTACAGAAATTAGTGCAAAAATCCAGACAAGGGATAACGGTGGTTTGGACAAGTGGAGCAATGGAGATAGAGCTTTTATTTGTGTTTCCTCCCCAGATGCAGATTTTGAGGCAAGCATCTCAGGGCAAGTAGACAAGAGACACAGTAGGGGACTGGAACAGACAAGAAAGAGAGAAAGTCAATAGAGAATACGTCATCTAACAAGTTACTTTGCCTGCAGGTACCTGGTGCTAATTCCTCTTGAAACCTCTGGGAGAAAGTATAGAACATACTTCAGAGTTATTCCAGCCAAGGGGTCAGTTAGCTAGGAAAGATTTCTGTCAAATTTTTGTTAATCAGTGGTTGAGGACTACTTCACGGAACCTTTCCGGTTTGCCCTCTTCTGGTCAAAAATACTTCTATTGTTGGGGCGTCTGGGTGGCTCAGTCGTTATGCGTCTGCCCCTCGGCTCAGGTCATGATCTCACGGTCCTGGGATTGAGCCCCACATCGGGCTCCCTGTTCAGCAGGAAGCCTGCTTCTCCCTCTCCCGCTCCAGTTCCCCCTGCTTGTGTTCCCTCTCTCGCTGTGTCTCTCTCTGTCAAATAAATAAATAAAATCTTAAAAAAAAAAAAAAAAGAATGCTCCTATTGCAAGTCAAAAGCCCTCAGGCAAAGATTCATGGTTTGCATAATAAGCAGGCTGCAGCACATAGAGGTGAGTTCTGAGAAGATATTAATGGGGTAGTGAAGGCAGTTGAGATGTGTTTGGATTTGGGATGTATTTTGAAGCTAAAGCCTAAACCTAGAAGTTTAATACACACACACACACCCTGTATTTCTATAAAAGATGTTTATTATGAATGTGAGAACTTCAAGTTTCTAATTTCATTTTTTAAACCAATTATTTACTGAGCATCTCTACAGTGCCATGTATTTCTGAGGAACTCTGAGAGATACCAAGAGGAAAGAAGCATGAATATTGACCTCAAGGACTCAAATTTAAGTAGAAAATTTATTTTTTTTCATTAATTACAATACGCACTAATTCTTTAAGATGAAGAATGTCATAAAAAATAGTAACAAAATAATACAGTACTTCTCTCAGGAAAATAATGATAAGGCCTAGATTAATGACGTGATCCTAGCAATGGAGGCTAGAAACCTTGCTTATTTTATTCCACCTTGAATTCCCGGGTTCGAGCCACAGTCTGACACATAGAAAGTGTTCAGTATATATAGTCATATAGCTGTCTCACAAAATGGTAGCTTCCTTCTTCAAATGCAGCGAGAGGGTCTCTCCCTTTCAAGCAAAGGCCCAGTTCCTCTTTAAAAGTTTTTCACCTGATTAGGCCAGGCTCACCCAGAGTAATGCCCACTTTAATTAACTCAAAATTAACTGATTTAAGGCATTTATTACATTCAAAGAATCCTTTGCCTTTGCCATGTAATGTAACCTAATCACACGAGTGTCAAATTCACAGGTCCTGCCCACACTCAAGAGAAGGGATTAAACAGGGTATGTATAGCAGACAGCAGGAATCTTAGGGGTCACTTTAGAATTTTGCCTACCATGTCCCTGAAAGTGCAAAACTCAACGTTTTATTTGTCACTGCTTCATCCTACCTCCATGGTATTCGTTCCCCCTTTTCATTCCCTAATTTATGTAATGTTATTAGGATCCACCTAGTTGCTCTCACTAGAAACAGATGCATTTTAGTAAATTCCTCTTTTTCCTTGACCACTTCTCATACCATCTATCAGTCTCTCTATATGGAATCTACCTAGTGAGTAACTATGTATTAGGCACATTCTATGCCAGGTTCTGAGCTTGGACCTCGTGATTCAAGGTGGAATGAAAGAGGTAAGGCATCGGGCTTCCACATATAAGATCCTTGCTTAATCAAGGTCATCTTCAGTATTTCCCTCTTACAGTAGCTTTTAACCTGATCTTTTCAGCTTCATACACTCTGGAATCTGCTATAAACTGGCATCTGAAAGTCAGTTATCTCTATCTAAAAATACAATTGTATTTAACATCATAAAACATAACTATATTAAATCCTTGTTCTATTTTGGTTGCAAATGAAGGAATCAATTCAAATTAGCTTCAGCTAAATGGGCCTTTTTTTTTTTTTTAAATGCTTTACCACCGAGAAATTCAGGAGCATTTCTGGCTTTAAATTAGGCTCTCGCTTTAGTGTCTCTTCTTTTAACCATCACAGCAATGTTTCTGAGCTGTCTTCTTAGTGGACCAACATGGGTCATATCCATTCTTAAATAATTATCATTGTCAGGGAAGGAACACTGTATACAATCTGTTGGGCTTTGGTTAGATTCTAATTACTAGACTCATCTTTAGTAAAACAATATTGATCGAATATACAAGAGAATTAGATCTTTCAAAGAAATGACATTATTTTATGAAAAACAGCAGGGAGGAGTCAGACAGTGAGGAAAAATGTCTAAACAGAAGACTGTCTTAAAAATTAGCATGGGTCATCGTATCCATATTTCTTGGGTTGATATACAAGTCTTCTTACTGCATTGTCTCTATCCAAGTTATTAGCTTCTCCACAACACTTCTTTTGGATAGCCTTATGTTCCAACATCACATTATTACCTACTCTCAAATTCACGCTACATATCCAACTCTCTCTCCCTCTGCCCTTCCCTTCTTAAAGAGTGCGGGAGAATCTCTCATTCAACAAAACTAGTTTCTTTGTGAAATTGTCCAGGTTTCTCAAGCAGAATTAATTGCCACTTATTCTCTGTTCTCAGTGACATATAAAAAAACTGTATTTTGGCCTTAATTTGTGTCTGGTAAATTTCTATTTAGAGTTCTGCCTCTTTTGCTATAGATTGAACGTGAAGTAAAAAAGCCTACCTTATTCAACCTTGTATTTCTAGTGCCTGGTATGGTGTCTATGTACATTACATCTCAATCGGTGTTTGTCGAATTCATACATTAAGGAAAAGGAAGGGATACAATATTCAAACTTCATCTTGCGAAGCAAAGTAATGGGACACGCTCAGGTGTTTTGTGAAAATAGATTAGACAAAATATTTGGGGAAGGGGAGGAAACTACACTTAGCAGTCTTCTGTCAAAAATTATTTTAACCTATGATTTCCTATGTTTTTATCTCTCATTCCCAATGATTAAATATATGTTCCTGTTTTTGTGAAAAGGTTGCCAATGGTGATGATGAGGGCCTATCTTTAAATAGTTTCCCAAAAAGTAGGAATACACTTTTTAAAGGTCTTCGAGTACAGTCTGAAGACACACATTTTTATTTGGCTAGGTAGGCAATTAAAACCTGCATCCTCAATGGTCTGAATAGTCATTAAATAAATATGTAAAGACTAACACATACCACAGATTTCATAAAGAGTCTTAGCCCTGCTCATCATGTAGAATTCGGTCTGTGCCACATTTTTTCTGCTTGAAGGTGCAGTGTGGAGGGAGCAACAGAATTCGGGAATAAGATGTGGGTGATGGGCAGTGAGGAGAGGAGTATCCAGGTTGCTGTATATCTATGGAAAGTTGTTATTTATCATAATAGATTACAGAATGTCAGAGAGGGAGGAAATAATTGAGATCATCTCTTTCATTATTTTGAATAAATTTCACAGCACAGAGACATTAAACACAAACCTAATGCCACACAGCAAATATGGAGTAAAACTGACATAAAACCTCTGACTCCCAGGCTAGTCCACATATTCTTTTTCATGATTTATATTCTGGATACTTCCTGGAAGGCTTTTCAGTGGCACACAATATAATTTACTTGAAAATTAAGGTGAATAAAATAGAAGTAGGAGGATGTCATTTGAGGCATTACATGGAGAAAACGTTTCCATCTATTACTCACCAACTAGTTGATCCCAACATCCTCCTCTTAGGGGTTTCTCAGGCAGCTAGCTGTATGTTACAGACTCATCCTCTGATGAGCTGAAAAGCTTGGAGGAAATGGGGGATAGCTAAGGGCCCAAGCAAGGGTTATGCCATTCCCACCCTAATCCATTTTGTATTTTGCATATAATTGAAATAACCTAGTTAAGACAAACTGATGAGATCAATTTTCTATATCTGACACGCCCCCTCTACACTCTCCTTAAAAGGATACACATACATATGTGCATGCACATTAAAATGAAACCAAGTACAAGCTAACTCTGGTTATCAATAAAGGCAGGGTGGGATAATGGCAAGACGATGGGAATGTATGAGTTTGTGAACTTGGCTAAATTCCTGGGCATTAGCTTCTCCACGTGTAAACAAGAATTCTTGACTAGATGAGCACTGAGGTGCCCTCCTCCAGGAATGTGAATCCTATGAGCTGGGGGTCAGCAGACAGTGCACATGTAAGCAGGGCTCTTCCCCGGGCCCTGGTGTTCCTTGGCCTCACCAGTCTCTTTGATCACTGATGCTGGTGGGATCTCTATTTTAAGCATGTCTTTCACTTACTCTTGAAAAATACACTCTTTTTTTTCTCTCTTTTCACTCTTTCTTCTGCTTTTCTTAGTAGTTTGAAGGGGAAAAAAAAGTTAAATTCATTTTTTGCCACTGTTGGTTCTAATGTCAGTTAATTGTATTTGCTAACTTTGATGATGACCTTCTTTAAAAACTCATGAATGAGCCTAAACTTCTTGGGCCCTCTTTTCACCACCCCATTTTCTTTTATACTTCCTGAATTCCTAAGTCACTTAATTTCTCTAAGTGCTGCCTTCTGCCAGTTTCATTCTTTCCTGCTCACTTTCTGCCTCCTTCTCTTCCTCCATGGTCCATCTCAACACAGTATGTTCTATTAATCTCAGCCCAAGAGTTAAAAGTCTACAATGTATACAGAAAGTGATCATTAAGTGACTGAGGCATAATTAAAATTTAAAAAAATGCATCTTCCTAATAAGTAATAAGTAAATGCCCTTAAAAGGAAAAATAGCAAAGTCAGAAAGAACACTATTTATAAGTTGTTGTTAGTAGCCTAAGTGTAAAAGTCATTTATCAAAGGATTGAAAGAAAAATATTCCTAAATATGCTGTCCACCATTTCCATCTACAATGAAGGGTTGGTCTTGGATTTGGAACCAGCAAGTTCTCAGTTCAGGTGTCAGCTGTGCCATTTACTCACTAGGACCCAAGCAAGTTAATTATTCCTAGGCCCTAATACTCTTCACTGTTATTTGTGGCTAATTATCTATCTCACAGTGTTTCATAGGCATAAGGAAATTTAGGTTTGTGAACTCCTAGTTTTACTAGGTGGCTGGAAAAGGGAAAACAAAGATAAATAATAATTCTGGCAAACTCTTAGGCATTTTGTTTCTTCTTTTGAAAACTTAACTCTCAAAAGGATTCATTGGATCACTCTAAATTTATATTTCTAATATGAGACATTTTTTCCTAGCCTAAAACTAAGCTCTTTTTTCATAGGCTCTTCATGAATATATTAATAATAGCATAGGAACTAGTAGAAATGGATCTCTAGGTTTTCCAATATTTGTGATGTGGCAAATCATTTAGTTACACCTATTTTTTTAGAAGAGTTTAACTGTTTGGTGATAAATGGATGAATTTCTGATAGCCAAGCACTTTCTGATCATTACAATTTCATTCATTCAATCACTTGACTATCTCTTTGGCCACAGAGTCATAAATACTATAGAGTAGCCACAAGCATTAAAAAGTCCCTGTCCTCATAGAGTTTTATGTGCAAGTCCTTATCTCATTTAAGGAACAAGACACTGGTTAGTATAGATGTATCTCTCAAGCATTATAGGTTCATAGTAAACCTAAAGAAGTGAAGTTTCAGAAGGCCTCATTTTAATAGAACTTTTCCAAAGCCCTGGGGAATGCCTGAAAACGTATCCACATGATCATATTTTTTTTGCAGCTTTACTGAGGTATGATTGATATACAGTGGATCACAACATGTATTCAAGTGTGTAGATAGGTAAACACCCATGAAACTATCTCCATGTTAAAAACAAACAACATATCCATCACCAGCAAAAATTTTCTCATGACCCTTGGTTTTAAAGAATTCCACACTCTCTTGATTACTATAGACTTATAATAATCTTAAGTCCTCCCTATTGTTCTTCTTTTCAAAGTTCTCTTTAGCTATTCTAATTCCTTTGTATTTTATATCAATTTTAGAATCAGTTTGCCAATTTCTAAACTTGTGTTTGCATTTAATTTGTACGTTGATTTTGGAGGTATTGTGATCTTAAGAATATTTATTGTTGCATCACTGTACATGATAAATTTCACCATTTACCTTAGATCATTTATAATTTCCATCAACAATGTTTAATGTTCAGGTACAGGGCTTGTGCATATTTTGTCAGATTTATCTCTAAAAATCATATTTTTATACTACTATAAATTATTTTTAAAATGCCAATTTCTGTTTTTTTCTTTGCTACTATATAGAAATATAATTTGGGGATACTATCACCATGAAAAATGCATTTATTACGTATGCTATCACTTTTGTAGATTATATAGAATATTCTAAATAGTTGATAATTTTGTCTGTGAATAAAAAAAGTTTTTATTTCTTCTTTTCCAACCTGGATGCCTGTATTTCTTTTTCTTATTATATTACCTAGACCCTCATGTATAAGGTTAAAGATGGCAAGAGAAGTCATCTTTGCCTTATTCTTGATCTTAGGAGGAAAGCATTCAATCACTCATCATTAAGTATGAGGTAAGCTAATGGATTTTGAAAGATATATTTTATTAGGATGAAAAAGATTCCTTTTATTTCTAGCTTACTAAGGATTTTGATCAGGAATGTTGGCCCAGGTCAAATGATTTTTCTGCAAATGTTGAGATAATCACTTGATTTTTCTTTTTTGCCTGCTAATGTGGCAAATTACATTGGACTAATTTTCAAATGTTAAACCAAACCTGCATTTCTGGGATAAAATCTGTTTGGAATTGATGGATTATCCATTTCGTGTATTGTTATATGTGATTTTCTAGAAGTGTGTTAAACTTTGCATTGGTATTTGACACTGGTCTGTAATTTTAATTTGCTGTAATATTTTTGTTTATTTTGGTATCAGAGTAATGGCAACCTTTTAGAATGAGTAGGTAAATATTTCTGCCTTTTTAATTTTCTGGAAGAATTTGTATAAAATTGGTACTATTTCTTCCTATGTACTTAGTATAATTTACCAGGAAACCATGGGAATGGAGGATTCCTGGTAGGAAGAATTGTAACTAAAATTCGATCTTATTAGCAGATATTGAGTTATTCATGCTTTCTATTTTTTCCTGAGTGAATATGATGGCTAAGTTTATGTGTCAGCTTGACTGGGCCACAGGATGCCCAGATATCTGATCAAACATTATTCTGGGTGTTTCTGTAAGGGTATTTTGGAATGAGATTAATAATTAAATTGCTAAATTGAGGAAAGAAGATTGCTCTTCCTAATGTGGGTGGGCCTCATCCAATTAGTTGAAGGCCTGAATATAGCAAAAAGGCTGACCCTCTTCTGTATAAAATAGAATTATTTTGTTTGATAAATGGGGCATTGGCCTTTTCCTGCTTTCAGACTCAAATTGAAACTTTGGCTCTTACTGGATCTCGATCTGCTAGACATTGGCCGGGACAGCTTGGTGACTACCCCTACAGATGTTGAAATCTGCCAGCCTCCATAATAATGTGAGCCATTCCTCACAACAAATATCTCTCTCTCTCTCTCTCATCTCCCTCTCCATATATATACTGGTTCTGTTTCCCTGGAGAACCCTAATACAGTGATCTTTGGTAGTTTGTCTTTTAAGGAATGTGTCCATTTCATATAAGCTGTCAGATTAACTTGCATAAAATTTTAAAAATATTTCCCTACTATCTTTTTATGTCTATACAATCTATGGTGATGTTCCTTCTCTCATTTCTGATATAGGTATTTTGTGTCTTCTCTCAATTGTTTGAGTTTCATTCTAGAACTCTCAGACCTATTGGAAATATAATGCTTTCTGACATACGGTTATGACTGGTTTGTAGAGACAAAATGTTTTAGCTGTAGAAAATCTTTTATAACTTTTTTTTCCTTACCAGAAGTTTCCGAGGTGGCTCCTACTGCCAATTTTCTGGAAATTATATATTCTACAAAGTGTACCTTAAATTTGAAATCGTCAGTGAAATCTTTCAGATTTTTTTTGAGTCATTGATCTTACCTCTGGAGTCTTATAGCACTTTATACTGGCATCAAAACACAACACACTGATTTGAATCCTAAATATTTACATGTTTTTATGCTTCTCATTGAGGAGGGATTTCTTTTAGAACGAGAGTTCTTGCCTTGTTCGACTCTGTAGTCAGAGCCGTGAGACCATAGAATGTATTCAGTACAAATTTTTCAATTGAATTGCTAAAAAGGTGACTACATTTGTCCATCTTGGGACCATTAGCAATACTCAAGATGGCCATTTCTTAAAAGGGAGTGGCTGGAAACAGATAAAAAAATGGTTAAAGAGTGAGGGGGCGTGAGAGAGTGAAAACAGCAAGTTATACTCACACATTTTACACTGTGTGGAGCTGTAATTTTGAAGTGAAAAGTTTCCATGACCACTGCTGTGATAATTGGTATTAGCACTATATATTCTTGGCATTTTAAATGAAAATTACTGCCTTGGTTCCTACTCCCACTGGTGTACTAAAAAGCTCAGCTACCACATGACTTAGAGCTGTTAGTCCCAAGAAATACACTTAGATCATTTGGTTGAACTAGTTTTTTTTTGATTTTCCAATTTTTCATCTCAAATTTTCCATCACTCTTGCCTTTTCAAGTACTCTTTTAGAATATAAGAGATACCTCTAACAGTTTAGACAGTGTCCACTTTTTGTAGCACGTAAGGGAAGCAACTTAAAAGAGTTATCTTGTTGCCTTATGGCTGTCACTAATAATTCCTGCAAGGTAGAAGGAATTGTGTTACCTGTCTACCAACACCAGACTTATATAATTTGAACATATTTATCAAATTGGCAGGATGTGTTTAGGATAGTTTGACTTAAAATATAAACTATATATTGTGTTTAAATATATATGTATTTATGGGAGGGCCCCGAGGGAATTCTTTAAAAGGGTATATATCCACATCTCTTTGTAAAGTATATATCGATATTAAGTATTTAATATACTTTAAATATACATACACTTTCAATTATATACATATATTTTAAGTATATATTATATATATTGTTATCGGATAAATTTGAGAGGATATGGAACTAGGTCAGGAATGTACTTTCTCAAAAACAAAAACAAAAAAACTTTAAGGGAAGTATAGTTACCTGAAGAGAGACACTTTGATTTCCAGAGAAATTAGCCCTGACATAAAATGAACAGACCGTTGGACTGTTGATTGGATATAATATGTTCTAGTATTAGGAAATAAAAATAAAGTCCAGAGTGATCAATGTCCAGGAAATAACTGGAAGAGACAAGTCAATAGTATCAGGATTTCTTGAATGCAAGAAACTCAGATGATTTCAAATAATATTTCAAATATGTTATATTAAGGAACTGGTCAAGTAGTTCACTACCTCATATTTTCCACTAATGTAAATTCTGACACAGAAAGAGGAACTAGGGCTATATTGTCGATCACTGCTAAGATCATGTTTGAACCAACTCTTGTGACCCCACTGACAATCCTTATTAATGGAGAAACTTTGTGAATCCAGACATGGGAGAGAAAAAAAAAAAGGAAGATGACATTTAAGTCTACAATATATTAACAAGTGTTAAAAAAAAAAAGAACTAGTATTTATCACCCAGGTATCACTCAGTTCCTCGAAATAGAAAATCATTTAAAAATTTCTTTAGAGTATAATAAGCTTCACCAAAGAAGATCTATATTGTAGGTTTGGGTTTTTATCTGGCTGCTTCTTACATGGAAAATTTTTCAGTCTGTGACCCACAGGAAGCAGCAGAGTAAATGTATTCATATGGGCTCTGAATAACCTAAACTATGGAATATTAGATTTTGTCATAAAATTACCATTATTATAGTTCTTTACTAATTGTTACAACTATAGGAAACCATTACAAATATATTTTTCTATTAAACCATTTAATAGTGATTAATGATTCTCCCAAATACTTAAAAGTACACTTAGCAATGAAATACTTTAATACTTCCTTTTTTTAATACTTCTTATTTAATGGATGCCTAACATATGTCAAACCTTTTACATATCTCTAATCCTAACACACCTCGCAAAATATGTTTTATAATTCTTATTTTACATATATGAAAACAAGAGGATCACATAATTTAGACAACTAAGCCCAAGGTCACACATAACAAATAATTTCAGTTATACTAGTGATTAAGTATTTGACAATTATTTATTTAATGAGTATCTCTTCTGTTAAACTTTGAACACTGAAGGTAGAGACTGTCATGTTTGCTATTTAGACACTTTTCCTGGCCCATATTGTATTAGCAAGAAAAAAAAATAAATGTTTCATTGGGCTGGATTTTCAGAGGTCTAAGACTTTTCAAAAGCAATTGGATAAGCAGGTTGGTTGTTGCTGCTTTTGTGTGAATTTCCTGGCGTACATATATTTCTGAGCTTAAATATTCATATAAGTAACATCACTTTGTAAAGTACTTTTGGAATTTCCCTATGTATTTGTTTTGGGATTGAATTTGAATCTTGTTCATAAGATTTTTCTGGGTTGTGTCACATATGTGTCATTTGTGGGTATGTTTAGTTTTAGCAAAACATCATTCAAAGTTAACTCAAGAGTCCATGATGGGTGATTAAAATAGAAAATGCATTAAAAATAAAATATGAAATGAAATAAGGGAAAAAAAACTTCACTAGGTATGCATAACATTGTGCTTAAAGTACCCTCAGGACACGTGCCTGGCTCAGTCGGTGGAACATGGGACTCTTATTCCCAGGTTGTGAGTTTGACACCCACATTGGGTGTAGAGATGACAAAAAATAAAATAAAATCTTTCAAGTACCCTCAAATGTCCTAAAAAATAAGTGCATTCATGACCTTCGAGGTGGATTACCTGAATGTAGTCAGCATTCATTTAGGTATTTTTTTATGGAATCTTGATTTAAAAATCCAACCAAGGGATCATTAACCATAATTTGAATATGTGTGATCTCCACAGATTTAGAATGTAGTTGTGAATGTTAAATATTTTCAATTCCTTTTGTTAATTGGAACATTTTTATTTTATTTCACTTATTTTTTTGAGTATAGTTGATACACGATGTTAGATTAGTTTCAGGTGTACAACATAGTGACTTCACAAGTTTATACATTATCCTACGTTCACCACAAGTGTAGCTACCATTTGTCCCCATACAACACTATTAAAACATCACTGACTATATGCCAGTACCTTTTATCCCTGTGACTTTGAATTGAACATTTTTTAAAAAGAGGGAAGTAAACACAATTCATGCCAAAAGTAATAAAAGAGAGCATTTGTGTGTGTTTGTGTTTTTGTGAGTAATCTAATAGCAAATCCTTACATAAAAGTACAGAATGCAATACACTATTCTAAGAACTTTGTATTTATTAAATTATTTGCACACCATCCTTTGAGATTAATATTATTCCCATTTAACAAGGGAGGACACAGCGGCACAGGGAGGTTATAAAACTTGCCCAGAGTCAAATGCCGATTAAGTAGTTGCTGTAGACTCTGAATCTGGGTAGTGAAAATACAGACCTTTCTGACAGTAGAAATTTGGTCTATATCCACCATACCATGAAGGAACATAGGCTAATCTGTGTGTGTGTGTGTATGTGTGTGTGTGTGTGTGTGTGTGTGTGTGCGTGCGTATCTATATATACACACATTGAGGACGAATTTTGCTGACTTTGTAACTTGTTTTGAGGCTCTATTAAAATCATTGTATGAGAAAAAGAACACTCAAGTTCCTTCAAGAAGTATTCTATTCTGAAAATTTGGAAGCCAGCATAGACTGTAAATAGAACATGCATCACTGTCTGAAAAGCGGCTCACAAGGGATAGTTGGAAAAGCATTCACCCCCAAGCAATTCAGCACCGTTTCTGTGTATTCAAAAGAAAGGATAAAAAGGAATATACTGGAGACAATTTTAGCGTCATTGGTGATTTGCTCACCTCTCCCAGGTCAAAGAAAGTAAATGAAATTCAAAGAGCTCTGGGTAAACAGTACATCTGGGTGTCATTGCAATGAACTTAAGCCCATATTGTATTAGCTTTGTGTTTTGGATAGATTTAGAGAAAGAAGATTGTGTGGCTGAGTTTGGTCAGAAGAGACCTTTTTCTGTGCTGCTTTAGATTATCTTAAGGTTGCTGTGTTAAAAATAGTAGATACAAGAAATTTAGGTGTCTACTATTAACCAACTGAATCCTTACAAATTCTGATAAAGCCAGAAATTCAAAAAACTCGTGTCAAGCACATATGTATTCATAAAACTAGGTATGTTCAATTTTAGATGGATCTCAAGTATTTGTGAGACTCCTCTTTTATCGTTTTATTATTTCATAGTATATAGCAAATTTACTGTTGAAATACTGAGTTTCTTTAAGTAAAAATTATTATTATTTTAAAGCAGGAAAGGTTGGGATAAACTTGCAGGGACAAGAGTAGGTAATAGGACATGAGAAAATATATTTAGTTGCTTCTCTTAAGTGTTTATTAATTAAGGATAATGTCAATTAAATGGATTTCTGTGATAGTAGGTATAAATAAATAAAATAAATGTTATCATACAAATAAAAGATTAACTGGAATAATTTGGGAGTGTTAACTGACAAGTGATCAAGCATAAAAGAAAGCCTCTGAAATGTCTGTTCAATAGTTTCCTGATCTGTTGAGCTTTCTAGAGAGTAACTTCAGTGAATACTATAGGTTCTTATACCCTCATGTTCTGGCTAGCCATAAAAGTCCTGGTATCTTTTTAAAAGGTAGTGATTCTGAACTCTTTTCAGATTTCTTTGCATATCAAACAGTTTTTTTTCCTAATTGGTAAGCTTCACTGATTTCCTCTGATTGTTTCTCCTTACCAACTTTATTCCAGTGAGAACAAGCTATCAACAAGTACTGAGTAGCCTTAAGTTTTGAAGAGGCCCAAGAAGAAGGGGGCAAAGATGAAGGGATTGTGCTGTTCATTGTGTGTATGCATGTTTGTGTGTGTGTGTGTATTTTAAACAAGTCAAGAGACCCCTCTGATTTTGCTTTCTTATCAACAAAATTGGGCTTATGCTATGCCTGCCTCTCACAATGGTTTCATATTTTAATTAAGCATTAAAGACTTGAGAAGTTTGCTTTAAGATACTAATGTTACATGGTGGATAAGACAGACAAAACCCTCTGCCCTCATGAGCATGTATTCACTAGTTCAGTCATCTCTAGTAGACTGACACGACACTGGGTAACAGCTCAGAATATACACCCTAGAAAATTTTAAAGCCAAACCAAAAATTGGCTCAATGACTTCTTGGCAGTGTTGTTACCCACCATCCAGAACATTTCAGAGAGACTGCAAACCAAGACAGAACTCCCTCGACCATACCAGAAAGCAGGTATTCGAAGAGAAATAGAAAAAAAGTCTTGTCCCACACAGGGAGCCTGATGGCTGGTAGTGACAAGTGGGGACAGTTTATTGGGAAGGGGAAAGCGTTTCTGTGGGCTCTGTTAGAAATATCTGCGTTGGGTGTAAGGGAGAAGAGTGGACCCGCCAGCCTGTTATTTCCTATCACAGCTCTAAAAAATCTGTTTAATGCCTATGCTGTCTCTCAAACAGAAAAACTTGAGCTTCCTAACTCAAATCCATATATTAAACACATATCGTTCAATATGAAAAAAATATAACATCTCTATCACTCATAAGCATCATGATTTTTTCCCTCTGGAAAAAGGACTTCTATCCCAACTTTCCATATTACAGACTCTTTATGACAGGAATAGATAATGGTAGCATCTTGGTGGGATAAAACAGTACCCCTGTCAATGGTGAAACAACTTGGTTAATATAACTATTGTAATTGTTATGCTTGCTTCCCTCTCTGAGCATTGGACTGGGCTCCTTGACAGATGAGGATATGTCCTTCTGTAGCCCCAATGGCCACCATAACATCACAGGCAATCAACAAATATATGACGAATGAGCAAATAAGGAAAAGTTGTCATAACACTTATCCTGCTGAGTATGATGGTGGCAATGGGAAGGCTAGGTGTTTTTAGTCATTTATCTACAACTACAGCTGCTGGAAGAAGATCAGTCCAAGAATGTGATTTGTCAGACAAGTCCAGGTGAGAAAATCCTTTTTTTGATCTTCTCATTTTCAGACAGACTGATGACAGCTGGTAAACACAAACTCAGGATGTGAGATTCTACAGACAGGGCACTGTTGTGCATCCAAGCAGTTTCAAAAAGCATCCCACCATCAGCAGGCTCTCTTGCCCATTTTCCAGGAATTTCCTGCCTATTTTGGGCAGTTTGTCTAGACTCCTACATCCACAGGCTCAAGGAAGTGTCATAATGAGCACAAACTGGCCAGATGCAAAGGTGAATGTGGTCCCTCTGAGTACAAAACACTTTGCCCTTTAATAGCAAAATAAGTGATTTAATACACTTGCTCCTGTTCTTAGGACACATGAAATGAATGCTGCATTTCCTTTTTTAAAAAATCCTTTGTTCATGCTTTAGCTGTCATACCTTCATTGGGGCATGTGAATTACCATTTTAAATGAATCGCTCCAGAATGACTCAATTCCTTTAAATATGAATCTGCTATCACCTATTTTTATCAGTTTAGTTTTTTGTTGTTGTTGTTGCTTTTGTTTTGGTTCATAAACTAAATTGGCATCACTCCATTCTTTCCTCCCGCTTTACTCTGGGGAGACTTGTTTAGTTGGCCACTTACATGTTCCCACTGTCATGTGTTCAGTATATCTTGGATTGATAAAGGAGCTCCCATCTGCCTCAAGCTTGTCCTAGGTATGGGGCCCTCTACTCCAAATGCCTGCTGTGCACCTTCTCCATAGGCCCAGACCCTTTTTACTGGAGTTCACAGGATTTTCTCCTAAAGACACTCTTCTTCTCTCAGGTTGCTACTGTTTTCCTCTTTACTACTTGGTTGCAAGTGTGCTCACAGACCTTTAGCCAACCACAGTAACAGATAACACCAAATAGCAAATTGTGATCAGATATTAGACACAAAGTTAGATAGAAGGAAAGAAGTATAAAACAAAATAGGAGTAATTTACAATTTCTAATAAGCCCACCGCTGCTGTGGTGATCCTGTTGAGAACAGGGCTGTCTCTTCACAAACTGAGTTGACTTTTGTCCCATCTTCAGTGTCCATGCCAGCGCTAACGCTTTACAGGTTTACAGATGAGTGTCTCCCTCATTGTTTTCCTCACTTCTTTTGTCTTGGCACCTGATCTATTCCTAGAGACGATGATTAAATATAGAAATACCCACCTTTTCAGCAAAACCCATGCACAGGATGTGGTCTCATCTAAGGACCCTGGAAGAGATCAATTACTCTCAAATGCTAGAGACCTGCAGTAGTATCTTCTAGAATTTCCAGCCATATACCATCTAATGTACAATATATCAAGAAAATATGAATAATCTAATCCTGCTTGACAAGGATGAGGTCAGTTTATTTTTGAATGTTTTTCCCTTTGTCTTTTGCAGATGTCTGCATATCCTTTCTGCATTGTTCTCTCAGCTCCTTATCGCCTAGGAGGTTCATAACTCCACCTTTCCATATATAGAGAGACAAATAATATAGGAAAGGCCAATTTGGGAACAAGTAACATGGAAGCAGTGCCACTTAAAATTCTCCTTAGGAAAAATATCACTTCCTTTAAAAGATTAAGAAAGAATAAAAGATCTCCCAGAAATACATTCTTCTCTTACCATTCAAATTTAACCTTGTATTAGAAGAATTAGCTAGTGAAACGAGAGGAGAAAGAAAATTAGAGGCATACGGATTAGAAAGGAAGAAATAAAACTGTCTTTTTTGGTAGATATCATGATTGTCTACACAGAACATCTGAAGGAATCTATTAAAAAAAAAGCTCTTAGAACTAGGAACTGTTATGCGAGATCACAAGCTAAAAGATCATATACTAAAGTTGATTTTATTTCTATATACTAACTCATTGTTAGTACTTGAATTATGTTTCAACTGGAAATTAAATTAAAAAATACTATTAATAATAGTACCAAAAAACCCACAAATCACTGGATAGAAATCTAATAAAATATTCGGAGGATTTTCATGGTAAAAACTAAAAGACACTTATGGAGGAATTAAGATGTTAAAAATGGAGAGACAGACCATATTTATGCACTGCAAGTATCAATATTAAGACATCAAATCTTCCCAAACTGATCTATAAATTCACTGTAAAATTCTATCAGTATTTTTTGTAAATCAACAAGTTAATTTTAAAACTCATTACAAGAGAAAGGAACTAGAATAGTCAAAATAACTTTGAAAAGGAGAATAAAGTTGGAGAATTTGTACTAACTGGTTCTAAGTCTTGCTGTAGAGCTACAGTAATCAAGATAGTGTGGAAACACAGCCATAGAGAAAAATGAAACAGAAAAGGAAGTCCAGGATAGACTCACACACATAAATGGCCATGTAACTTTGAGAAAATTAACAAAAATTGCTAAGCAAAGTGTAATAAATTTAGTGTCAGTCAATTGATTGATCATCATCAATTCTCATCTCTCTGCACATTTCTGGCCATCTCCTGGCCATTAATTATCATCTGTGCTTCTCTTGAATAAACTTATACCAATCATCTTTCCTAAAACGATTAGCATTGCTGAGTCTTTCGCATCAGTGACACATGATGCCATCCATTTCCAGCATTGTGTCTGCTTCGTAACACTGCCTGACCTAGAAGGAGCTACGCTTGTGACCTCTCTGATTATTGAGCTGGATGGAGTACCATGAAAGCAAAATTACACAGCCAGAAATCTAATCATGAAAGCACTTTCGGCAGAGTGGATAGGTGTTTCATCAAGCAATTTCCAAGCTTCTCTAATGTGGTAAAAAAGGGTTACTAATGTAGAACAAGCAAGACAAATAACAAAGAAGAACCAGCATTAAAACCTCATTAATACTATGAAAGACTCTTAGCTGCTCAGACAGCTAAAACAATGATTAGTTAACACTTCTGTCCCTAAACTTCTTTACATTTCCTATGAACACAATGGTCAAAAGTTTCCTTCCTTACATTAAGTGGATCATTTGCGAGAGTGTCCTTGGTCTAGAGAGACACAGAGCCTTGGGATCGCTAGTGGCAAGAGAGCTCGGTAATGGCAAAAATGTCAAATGTCTTGACATCTATCACCTGAGAATTTGACTGTGATTGTTCAGATTTCCAGGACTAATGCACCATACTCTTCAGCTCAATTACCTAAATGCATTTTAAGGATGTACGATGTTCCTGAAGTATAACTTGATATTGACAGATCTTAGTTCTTGCCTCAGCTCTGCCATTTAGCATCCATGTAAAATTAGGTGGGTGATTTTTATCTCTTAGGTCTCAGTTCCCTTTTCTTTAACAAAATTTACAACTTGAATACCTTAGCACTTATTTATTATAAAAATCCATAAAGGCAATAGACCATAAAAGTAACCTGTAGAGATTTAATCATCTGAAGTATTTTATTGTTCCTAAAAGAGTTCCATGAGAGTTCTCAGGGAAGCCAAGTTGAGAAACAGAGGAAAGGACACAGGGATCAAGATGCTTGTTGCTGTAACTGCACTGCAGAATGTAATATGATTCCAGGGAAAATGGACTTTTGGTAGCTTTTCCAATGTATGAAAATTATCCACACATACATACACAAAACAGGAGAAAGGATTGCTGGCATCTGCTGCAGGGAGGCCCCAGTGGGCTCACTCCATGGATCACTGGAGAAGGATTTCAAGTTGGAAAAATAGGAAGATACCAAAAAAATAGACCCAAAAAGAAGCCCTACGTCCTTTGTACATGTGATGGCCATGTCCACTTAGATTCAACAATCAGATAAATAAGAATGGAAGGTCACGAGGTAAAAAGTTAGAAGCTTTCTTCTCAATACTTCCAAAAGAATGCAAGTTTCAATTTTTTTCAACCAAGGTATAAATATAGGAAGAAAGAATAAAATTCCCTAAGCCCTGGCCAAGACTATGGGATTTTGGTTATGATTTTCATGACAAAAGTTATAAACTATGTCAGTAAGCAGATAAAAACAACCAAATGTCCTTATTTTACAGAGTAAGATTAATTTTCTTTGATTGAGGAAAAAAAACAGAGTGAAATTATGAACACAAAAATCTAAAAATGTCCTCATGAATTCAAAGAGTAACTAGATTAGTCTTTGAAAAGATGTTTTAGTCTCAGAATAGAAAGTAAGAGAATAGAGAATGAATACTAAAAAAAGGAGAAGGAAGGACAGATGGAAAGAGAGAGAGTGGGAGACAGAAAGGAAGAAAGGAAGAAAGAAAGATTGATCTAGATTGATCTAGAGAAACAAGAAGCATTTTTGCATTTAAATTATTTAATTATTTTTTAAATTTTAATTTCAGTGTAGTTAACATACAGTGTTATATTAGTTTCAGGTGTATAATATAATGATTCAACAATTCCACATATTACTCAGTGCTCATCAAAATAAGTGTAAAATACAAATATCTAGGAGGTTAAGGGAACCAAAAATAGAAGAGAATGAGATATATTCAAAACTAACTACTGTTCAAGATAGAACTAAGAATAATGAAGCTAATCCAGTTGTCACGAGAGTCAGTGGGAGCCAAAGTGATTAAATGGAAAAAAAATAAGTGAGACTTTAAAAACAAACAGTACTTTCCCCCCGAGGAAAAATCAGGAGCAGGAAGATAATGAAAGTTTGGCTCTCAAAGCTGTAACTAAGGAGTTAATAGAAATAGTTGAGAAGTCTGGAACAGAAACATTCTATTGTTACATAAAACCTTGATGGTTAGATGAAACATATCAAGCTTTATCAGATGAGATTCAAGGTGATAGTTGTTTCTGCTGGTGTGCAAGTAAGGTAACTGCATGACACCCAGCCCCAGCATGGGTATCAGACTGAATCTCCACAGAAAAGATAAGCCATATGGAAGAACGTCTAGGGAAGAATGCGAATGCATGGGGATACTTCCTGAGTGGAATTAGCTGCTTAGGGAGATGGAGGTGAGCCAAATGTATTGGAACAGATGAACTGTCATTTACTTCATTTTTCTTGCTTTAGAGGATATCCATAAATCCAAATATAGAGAAGTACACAATCAGAACAAATAGCTTGGCCTTAAAGCAAACACACAAACACAATGTAAAATAAACGATGGCATACTGCTCTTATCTAATCAACAATGATAATACTGCACACACACAAAAAAAAAAGCGAAAGAAGACAGCATAAAAAGTAGGCTACAGTGTTACAAACTAAAGAAAGCTGAATAGGTGTGCTGGTGCAAAATAGAGAGAATTAAAAAATGAGGGCCATAGTTTATAGCTGCCCGAAAATTGTGATATAAAGCAATATACTTTTGATGACCTTGAGGTGGTATTGGTCATTGAAGGAAACCATATTGGTCTTCACTGGGCCCCTGAAGACATAAAACTTCAAAAAGCTTAATGTAGTTAAAATGTAAGAAACTATTCCAGGTAATTCTTTTAGAAAAAAAATATAGGATTGGAAGAGGAAATTATAGATCACAAAATTTCCAAAAATAAGACAATGATAGGAACACAAGGCTACAAGTCTTATGTTCTAAAACATAATAATAATAATATAGATGTAATAATATAAGGACAAAGGTGAAAAACTAAGAATGTGGTGAATGCAAAACTAAGATATGAATTTGAAAAGTTTCCTTCCAAATATATATATTGATATATCATTATGATGGGGTAGAGTTAAAGTTATTAGAGAGAGCCCTCATTTAATTTATAATTAAAATTGACTACCAGAGGGCGCCTAGGTGGCTCAGTCGTTAAGCGTCTGCCTCTGCCTTTGGCTCAGGCCATGATCCCGGGATCCTGGGATTGAGCCCTGCAGCGCACTCCCTCCTCGGCGGGAAGCCTGCTTCTCCCTCTCCCACTCCCTCTGCTTGTGTTCCCTCTTTCACTGTGTCTCTCTCTGTCAAATAAATAAGATCTTAAAAAAAAAAAAAATCAAACTGACTACCAGAGACATAAGGCTCAAATAGTCAAAACAGTGCTTTTAATCCTGTAGCAATTTATATGTTCAGATAAATCACTTCTAATATATCATCCCTAGAATGCCATATATACAATAGGAAAACGTTGCTTTTTAAATGCATGCTTGAGCTGATCTTTCATGAAAGGCAAACATTACAAAACAAATTTAATCCAAGGGTTCGAGTTATAACTGGATCCAGATTTTGACTTTCAGGCCTCTGTTGATCCCAACTTGAGAAGACTGTTAAACTCAGGTTATTCCTCATGTGGGTTTGGGTCTAGAATTCATGCACATTTATGCTCCCTTCAATAAAAATTGCACTGGTGTTACTTGAAAAATTAAATCCTCGGAAGTCTTGATGAAAAAAAAATGCAGAAAATTTAGTTAACTTTTCACTGGAGTTAAAGTTGCAGAAGCATAATAGGTATAAATATAATTTCTCTTTAAGACAGTGGGTGCAAATAATTCCAGAGAAATACGGTTACAGAAAAGTATCATCAAGCCCTTAAAAAAACAAGCCATGGAAGATAGCAAAATTTTTTTAAAAATCTATACAACCAGACAAGCAAAATGGATGCCTTCTCTCCTATCATATATTAAAATTAAATAAATTAAATAATAGCTAAGAAGTAAAAAGGCAGAAGTATTATAAAATAATATGAGGCTATTGAAACTGAGGAGACAAACTGGAAAAAGAACAAATTGAGTAAAAAATAGCAAAGCTGGGCACCTGGGTGGCTCGGTCGTTAGGTGTCTGCCTTCGGCTCAGGTCATGATCCCAGGATCCTGGGATTGAACCCTGCATTGGGCTCCATGCTCGGTAGGAAGCCTGCTTCTCCCTCACCCACTCTCCCTGCTTGTGTTCCCTCTCTCACTGTGTCTCTCTCTGTCGAATAAATCAATAAAATCTTAAAAAATTAAAAAATTAAAAAATTAAATAGTAAAGCATATTAATAATTAGAAAGCTATAAATATTTAAAATATATTAAAATATACATTAATACTAGAATTTAATAACAAGATTAATAGGCTAGACATAACTAAAGAGAGAAATATAGACTATCAAAAGAAATATCTAACATGTGTCATGAGAAATAACTCGGAATAAATTTCACAGACACAAAGATAAGAAAAATATTTGCAGTAAGAATGAACAATATGGAGTATAGAGTGAGAACAATGAACATGAATCTAATGAGAATTAGAAGTAGAAATGAAAGAAAACGTGGAAAGGGACATATGAGAAAACATAATGGCCAAAGACTTCCCAGAATTAATGAAATCTACCAATTCTTACATTGAGGAAGCTCAATAAATTCCAAGCAGAATAAAAAAAGAGAAAATACACTGACTTCACAACATAATGTATAGGACTGCAAAGATGAAAAGAAAGATGTATGAGTAGAGAATTACTAGGAGCAGCCAAGGTACTGGAGAGAGATATTCAAGATCAGCAATAGAAACCAATAGAGAAACCAATAACAGAATACCAATATGCAGTAGAATCAAGTAGAATCATATCTTCAAAGCCCTGAGGAAAAACAACTGTCATTCTGGAATTTTATGTCTACATTTTCTCTAAAGTATGAGAATTACATAAACATTTTCAACCAAAGAAAATCTGAACCACTGTCAACAGGCTGTACTTTACTAAAGATATTTCTAAAGGTAGTATTGGGAAGGAAGAGAATGACACAAGAAGAACAGTTTTAGGTGAAATCTTGAAAAGAATACTTTGGAAGCAGATTGGATCTGTGACATAATGTATTAAAAAAAAAGGACAGAATTTTTATGATCTCCTTTGCTCTTCTAAAATTTTGTCATTCCCTTATCCAGAGATGGTACTTATTTCTCCTCCTTTTTAACTTGAGCAAGCCTTGTGATTGCTTTGACAAGTAGAATGTCATGGAAGTCACATTTAATGTCTTCTGATACTAGGTTGTAAAAGTTGATATGGCTTCTATCTGGCTCTGGAGAGACCATACGGAAAGGTCACAAAAAGACAGACAGAAATGCTCAAGCAGTCCCAATTATTTCTGTCCTCAACTGTTTCCAGTTTCCTAGTACAAATGATTGATGTAACAGAGAGAGATTTCAGAAGATTCCAGTCCCAGCCACAGACTGACTGAAACTGCCCAAGAGAATCTAAGTAAGAACCACCCATCTAACCCCGCCAATCTTCCAAATCATGACAGATAATGATTAAATATGTGGTTATTTTGATTCTCTAAGATTTGTGCTGGTATGCCACACAGTAATAGTAATTGGAAGTTCTTTGCTACCTGACAGGAGAGTAATGCTAAAACATGTGAAAGTGGCTTTCACGCCAGGTAGCAGGAAAAAAATAGAATTGCATTAAAGGAACTTAGCAAAAGCCTGATGAGTCTCAAAGAGGTTGTCAATAAAAACCTAACAGAGGACAATGATCTTAGGACCCATAGGAAATGGGCACTTCTCCTATGGTGACAGGAAGTTTAACAATACTATTACCTGAAGTGACATGGCAAACAGAAAAAGTACCTATTAAACTAGGCAGACAGTTGAAGGTGCAGATTGTTTTCTTATGACTGGCTAATAAAATATTAAGAGAAGAGAGATAACCAAGTGAGATAACTGGTAGATAGAAAGGCACCAGGATCTGCATGGACCTAAAATAAAACCAATTCTTATTCTGATTATCATATTCTCAATGTAAAAATGGCTTCTGGGAAGAAATAAAATCCAGGGTGCTGTCAAAGAAAATAGAATTCCATATTCCAGTTAGGGAATGAATAAGTCATGGGAATAAAAGGCACAGCATAAGGAATATAGTCATTGATATTGTAATGGTGTTACATGGTGATAGATGGTAGCTACACTTGTGGTGAGCATAGAATAATTTGTAGAGTTGCTAAATCACTAAATTGTATACATTAAACTAATGTAACACTGTGGGTCAACTATACTCAAGTTTAAAAAAACGTATGTGACAAGATGTGACTTACAACCTTTTGTTGACACCTCAGAAAGATTTAAAGAGGTGGCATAAGCAGAATTCCATTTAAGGATCTTAACATGTCTTATAAATCTTTGCTGTTAAGCAACAGAATTTCTAAAAGCCTTAAGAACATTGTCCCTTAGTGACCTTGTAGGAAATCCAAGACAGAAAAGGCATATTTTGAAGAGATTTTTGGGTATGGGTTTAGTCAAACTGAGGGTTCTAGAGGGGAGGGGTTGGGGGGATGGGTTAGCCTGGTGATGGGTATAAAAGAGGGGCCGTACTGCATGGAGCACTGGGTGTTATACGCAAACAATGAATCATGGAACACTACATGAAAAACTAATGATGTAATGTATGGTGATTAACATAACATAATAAAATAAAATAAAATAAATAAATAAAAAATTATGTTAGCAAAACACCACCAACTAGGTCTAAAGTGGACAGAGACTGTACAAAATCAGAAAAAGGTCTTTGGATCCTAGAACTATTATTGACAAAACTGACTCAGCCTTAAATATTGTTATTTTTTTAGGGAAAAGAAAGGATGACTTAGAGGGAAGAACCAAGAATCCAGAGGTTGAAGTTAAAAGCCACTGCATATAGTTTCCAAATAGTAGGACTTAGTCTGAATAAATGAATCATTTTGGAATTACTATAGATCAATTTATTCGGGTACCTTGTACTTTTCACAATTTTGAGTGGAATGGCCTATAATTGCTATCATATAACTGTCCCACTATGGTATGTTGGTTGTGTGTGGGGGGTGGGTGGGTGTGTGCAGTTAAATGATATCTTTAGTTTACATAGGTCTTTTTATCAATTAACTGACTTAAAATTAACTGCATCAGAGAAGTCTCATCTACACATAAAACTTATCTATATTATGAAATCCTGGACCTCAAGCCTTGAGTTTGATATTGTAAAAAGATGAGATAGCCCGGGGAAGAGTTGATTTCATTTTGCTGGTAAGAGGGATGTAAATTATTTTGACCAGAGGACAAACTGAGGTATATTACATTTTCCAAAAGTAGCCATAGTGATATATTTGGTTTCACATGGTCTCCTTTCTGCTCCCTATAAATAGGTAGGATCTACTTCTTCTCTTGAAGCTGGATGGACCTTTGTGACTGCCTCAATAAAGAAAATGTAGTAGAATTGACATTGCTTGATTTCCAAGACTTCGTCATAAAAGACAAAATGGTTTTGGCTTGACATTCTCTCTTGAGGGACAGATGTCTTTGGAGCCTGAGACATCATCAAGGAAATCTGGATCTCTTGATGTTGACATGCTAGAGAGGACATGTGGAGACATCACATGGAGATCGAAATAGAGTTCCTTCAGCTCCAAGTTCTTTTACGTTTTCCCTTCCAAGGTACCAGATATGTAATTAAATGAACCTTCAAATGATTCCAGAACCAGCCTGCTTGGAATAGTATGTGGATCAAAGATCACAAAAACAAAACAAAACAAAACAAAAACAGATAAACCTATCTGGCTAAGTGATAATATTGTTTTTAAAGCCACTAAGTTTTGTAATGGCTGTTATTCAACAATAGATAATTAGAACAGAGTTAAAGCATGAACCCCTCTCTGGTTTAAAAATGGAATGAAGGGACACCTGGGTGGCTTGGTTGTTGAGCGTCTGTCTTCGGCTCAGGTCATGATCTCAGGGTCCTGGGATCAAGCCCTGCATTGGGCTCCCTGCTCCACGGGGAGCCTGCTTCTCCCTCTGCCTGCCGCTCCCTCTGCTTGTACTCTATCTCTCTCTCTCTGTCTCAAATAAAAATAAAATCTTTAAAAAATAATAACAATAAAATTAAAAATGGAATGAAAGTACTAATTATCCACCTATTTTTTGTTAAGTCAAATATGTAGGGTAAAATTCATATGTTAACATTTAAAAACATCAAAATAAAATTTATATGTGCAGTGCATATATTTATTCATGGTAAAAATCACAAAAGCAAGAAAATCATTAACACAAAATCAAAGATAGTGGTTACTTCTTGGGGAGGTGGATACAGTCAGAGTGAGGCTTACAGAGGATATTATAAATATGATGGTGTTCAATTCATGAAGCTTGATGAAGGGCAAAGGTTTTTTAAACACTTTTAATAAAAAGTTTCATATACATTTTTCAGTAGGTACACCATTCTACAATTAAGATATAAAAACACTAAAAATAGAAATCTCCAGCAAAATAAAAATCTCAGTAAATAATAGTAATAATAATAATGATAATTGTGATGTACCACCTGGCTCTCTACATCAGAGTAGGTTGGATGTTGGTACACGGGAGATGAATTCTCATATACCATGGCAGATAAACAAAGAATATTTAAATGTCCAAAATTAATCATTTCAGAAATAACATTGTTATCATAGATTTACTAGATGAAATAGTTAAGAACTGCAAAAAGGTGGCTGTTTTAGGAAATAGAAATGGAAAAAAAAGGAAATAGTAATGGAATGGGGTAGTAAGATGTGGGACAGGAATTTTCATAAGCTTTTCTTCATATTTGAATCTCTAATGTCCATTAAATCATGCTTTAAAATACTATAAAGAAAAGGGGCGCCTGGGTGGCACAGTTGGTTAAGTGTCCAACTTTTGTTTTAGGCTCAGATGTGATCTCAGGGTTGTGGGATCCAGCCCTGCATGGGGCGGCGCAGGGGGGGTGGGGGGGCAGTCTGTGCTCAGCAGGGAGTCTGCTTGAGTTTCTCGCTGCCCCTCCCCCTGCACTCTCTCTCTCTAAAATAAATAAATCTTTTTAAAAAAGAATAAATATTAACTTTACCAGTGAGTGTAACCATTAGCACATCAAATTCTAAAATTTGAGAAAAACAAGATTTTCACAAATGCTATTCTATGAAAGAGGAAGCATTATGTTTAATTGTTTACCTAAATTCTGTAAACATATCATATAACAATTGGTCTCTAGCTGAAAGTTTTCTTTCAATTTCATTTAATTTTAGAAGTTGAAATTCCAAAAGGTTGAAATTCTAAAAGCTGTCAAAGATTTTTTGTCTGATATCTTAGCTAGGCTGACCTGGTCTTATGACTTTTTCTGAATATCTTTTACTGTCAGATATATTATGCCTATATTTACCAAATGACCGTCAAAAACAGTAATGTGATTCTAAATTACAGTGTGTTTTGAGGTTCAGAAACCTCATTTTCTTGGGATAGCTATCATGGGGGTTAATGACTTGCTTGTTTTTTCCCTTAATCTTTCTTTTGATAAACCTATTTCTCTTTTTGATACTTTGGGCTCATTTAAAAAGTGAGAGCAACTTTAATGCACAATAAAAATTCCTGGACCAGAGCATATCATGTATGAGAGATCTGCTTAAAGTTTGTCTGAAAAATACTAAGAATTTCCCCATGTTGATTGAAATTTTTATGTGGTTTCTCTCCCTTATTCTATTCATTTTGTGTATTATATTAATCAATGTTCAGACATCAAACATTCCTGTATTCTTGAGATAAACCTCACTTGGTCATGGTGAGAGAGATGCAATATTGCTCATTTTCAGATGAAGACAGAAGGTCACTAGCCATGGACCGTGGGCATCTTTTAGAAAATGGTAAAGGCAAGTAAATAGGTTCTTCCTTTGAGCTTACAAAACAGGAACTCAGCCCTGCTGGTAGATGGATGTGATCCAGTGAGAATCATATCAGACTTCTGATTTACAGAACTGTAAGATAATAAATCTGTGTTATTTTAAGCCACTAAGTTTGTGGTAATTAATTACAGAAGCAATAAAAAACTAAGACAATACTCCTAGCTGAAATATTTCCCAGGCAATGACAATGATATAAAATTACAATACCCCTAGGTAAGGGGAAATAAAATGATAGAACATGTAATGCCTGTGTGCAGCTTTTGTTCATAGCATTTTAGGCAACTTCTCACTGAGAAATTGATTATGGTCTTTAAGCATAATCACCTTGAAAAGTAGGACAGTGAACACAATGCTGTATATACCTTTTTATTTTCTATGTGTACTCAAGCATCATTAAATCAGTATCTCAGTCCAAATTCAAGCTTATCCTCAGCAATGTAGAGAGCACTACAATTTAGGCATTTTAAACATGAGTTAGTATGACCCTACTTAAGCATTTATCTTACTTTTTATTATCTTATTACAGTATTATTAAAAATTATTAGAAAAGTAGGTTGCCAAATTTAAGAGATATAATATTGTAGGGTACATTTCTAGCTAATGTACTATTACAGATGGATTTTAGGGAGTACTGAGTAAATCATAATTGCATGCTCATATTTAAAAATGTTACTGAGCCCTTACTATTTGTAAGACCTGGAGAGAACAAAGATGAATAAGATAAAGTCCTAGTCATTCAATAAATCACAGTCTCTTCTAACAGGGGAGAGAAACACAGTCCAAATGCAATGTAACGTGATAGTGTTTATAAAGCATATATACATACGTAGGATGGGAATAATAAAGGAGTAATACGTACAGGCAGCAAGATGACAAATGATAGGAACTGAAGTAGATAAAGTAGTCAAGTGATGAGACAAGGTTGTGAATGGCCTCACAACCTGTACCACTAGGTTTGGATCTCAACCTGTAAGCCATGTTTTCCAGGTGTTAGTAATTTGTATACTCTTTTCAGGACGTGTATTATTTCCACACATCAATTAAGTAAAAAGCCCTTTTTCCATGTTCTCTCTGTAATCCTATACATAAATGGATCCACTTCTCTCTCATTCTAAGAAATAAATCATAGGCTCATATATTACATACATTGGTAACACACGTCACACACACATGCATATACATAAAGTGGGATTCATATTGAGTGAAATTTTTTACATGCTTTTATGTGTACAAATCATAGTGTAGACATTATTATTACTCTGGTTTTGTCTTGCCATTTTTCCAGATTTTCACATTTTTAAAATATCATTGTATATAATATCCATAAAATCCCTAACAATCTTTTATGAAGCCGGAAAAAACATATATAGACTGAAGCCCCAGTTCTTGTTCTGCCCACTGATTACACTGCTTCCTAAACCATCTGGCAAAATAGTGAGGAAGATGTAGAGGCTGAGGGTTGGGTAACTGAAATCCTGGGACTGACTTTTCTGCTCAAAGATGGCAGAAAAATGCTGTCCTGAAATTACTGCTGGTTGGAGTGGTATAGACACAGAAAGCTAGTCATCTATCCAGACGGATGAGGAAGTCAAACAAGGGCATGTGTGCAAGGCATCGGGTGGAACATCCACAGTTAGGATGAATATTCGTCATAGGTGAATGAGGGTTTCATTGCATATAAATCCCCTCACTTCAGCCCCCAGAATGCTTGTAAAACTGTCTCAGTGGAACTGAATACAAAAGGAACCTAGCCAGTATTTGGGATCATGGAAATAATCTACCTTTGACCAGGACAATGGGCCAATTGACCTGGAAATGCTAGAGGGGATCATGGGCAAAACCTAAGTCAGGGTGGGAAGGCTGGAAACCAGCGCCGAAAGAGGAACGATGTCTGTTAAGAAGTAAGAAGCTCTCAGGAGACTGAAAGCTGACCGCAGCACCAATCAACAAAGTGGCACATGCTCAGCTTCACCAATTAACAGAGATAACGATATCTGGGCAAAGAGACATCAAGAATAGAAAAATAGATTATAGCATGGGGTAAATACAGATCTCATGATAGAAAGCCCCGTAACTGGTTAAAAGCGTGGATATGATCTGGATTCAAATTCCTATTTCTCCACATACAGGCTGTGGGATCATCCATCGTACATTGTTTAACCTCTCAAATCTCAAAATCTGGTGTATTAAGCTGTAAAACCATCATATTAATAACATAAATTGCAAATATAGCTGTGCAGATTAAATGGGTTAATATAATTAAAGCAATTAGCAGAATGTTTGAGACATGGCAAATACTGGATAAATGCTAGGGATGACAACTCATGATCATGATTAGAAACAATGGCCCCAAGGGTGCCTGGGTGGCTTAGTCAGTTAAGCGCACGACTCTTGATTTCAGCTCAGGTCATGATCTCAAAGTGGTGAGATCAAGTCCCAGGTTGGCTTCGTGTTCAGCAGGGAGTCTGCTGGAGATTCTCTCCCTCGTCTCCCTGCCCCTCCTCCTGTTGTGCACACGTGCTCTCTCTCTCTCAAAATAAATTAAAAAAAAAAATCTTAAAAAAAAAGAAACAATGGTCATATGGCAGGGAAAGGAGTTAATTGACATGATGGGGAAAGCATGAAATCTCAGAATTATAATCATATCTAATTCATAATGAGTGTCTTCTAGATCTCAGGTATCATTCTAAGTTGTGTTTATTAATTCATTTAATTCATACAGTGCCTCTGTAGTAATTGCTACTGTCTTTTCTATTTTACCAGTAATGGACATAAGGTACAGGACAGTTGGAGTAGCTGAAATTAGAGAGCAAGTAATAGAGCTGGATTTCACATACAAGTTCACAGTCTTCATACAGCTGTCCATGATGGTGAGCTGCCATGAGAAACTATGTTGAGTGGAAACTTTAAAAATTCTAATAATTATTACTGAAGAAACTTGAGGGACACCTGGGTGGCTCAGTAAGTTAAGCATCTGCCTTCGGCTCAGGTCACTATCCCAGAGCCCTGGGACTGAGTCCTGCATCGGGCTCCTTGCTCAGTGGGGAGGCTGCTTCTCCCGTGGCCGGCTGCTCCCCCTCCTTGTGCTCACTCTAACAAATAAATAAAAAATCTTAAAAAAAAAATAAAGAAACGTGAATATGATGACATCTGAAGAAACAAGGATCAGAAACAATTTCTAAAGAGAAGAGTCACTATAGAAATCTGAGCAAAGTTCTCAAAATCCAAACTTTGCCAAAAGAAAAAAAAAATCCCACAGGTTTCAATAGATTATCCATGATAAATTTCTCAACAGTACCCAAAGAATCCAGCCAATCACACTATACTGATTAAATAATTTATTATGCTGAAACACAGAAAATGACTTTATAGTAAAATTAAAATTAAATGGAAATTGATTATTTAAAAAATACTGTATAAAGGAAGCAAAATGAAGAAAGCTTAACTTTATCAAAAATTTTTGTATAAAGGAAGTGAAATGAAGAAAGCTTAACTTTATCAAAAATTCCATATATGCGTGTGTGCATTTTCATACATCATTCTCAGAAAACACAGCAGAAATATCAAAATTACAGCAGAGAATTAATTTTAGCATCAGACTCCTAACAAAGGAAAATAAATGAATTGGGTCCCCAGAGAACTTTCCTCTCACTTTCTGTGAAGTGAATTTCAAACTTGAAAAAACTTGTAAAAAATATGGGAGAAGGTCTTAAACATATATACCAAGAAATTTTGAATCATTGTATTTCTCCACAGATCATTGTTCTGACAGTAATATTGTTTTAGAAATCCTAGATTTACATTAGTTTTTAGAAATAAAACTCTATTTAAATAAAATTATATGAGACTCCCCAGTTCGCTTTAAGTAGAGCTTTCTGTTAAAGTAGTAATGTGGATCCCAGATCTTGCCCTTTTGCCTTTCTTCTCACCCAGTAGGTCACAGAAAGAAAAAACATAAATGCATTTTTTGAAATAATCCAGCTCCAATGAAAATAAATACAATGAATTTACATGTTCTAACATGGAAAATTGTCTTCAGCATATCAAATGAAAATGCATTTTGAAGAGCAATACATATAATATGAGCTTTTAAAAAATAAAAATGGCAAATGGAAGGGTGTATGTGTATGTGTGAGTGTGTCTAGAAAACTGTCTGACAGAACATTTATTACAATGTTAACAGTGGTTGCCTTAGGGAAGTAAGTTACAGAATTTAAACAGCACACTTTTGTATTGTTTCAACTGTTTACAGTGGAAAATGTATTACTTTATAATAAATACATAGTTTTAAAAGAAAACACTGCTCCATGCTGTCACAGTGATGACTTAAAAATAGATATTTACTTATACTCTTGTTCAATATAAGTCAAGTTCAAATAACCTAGCAGCAAGCTCTTGAGGTCTAAGTGAGGAATGTTATGTAAACCCCACACATACTTTTCGCCTGTCAAAATACCCTGTCTTTTTGAACAGTAGTGCTCAAAATCTAGGTTCAGCTCTCTTTGATCCCAAAGATAAGAATTTTAGTCAAGATGACAATTCTTGAGATCAATCATTATCACTTTGCTCATGGAGAGAACAGTATCCTCAAGAATTACATGAATTAATAGAACATATTTAAGTAAGGGTAGGAACATTTTTTAAACTGTGTTTTAAATGATGATTTCACTTTATAATTACCAGCTTATTAGAACTCAGGGAAATAAGAAATACAGGATCTAGCAAAAAAAATTCCCTTTAACTCTGCACGTTCGTTCCTTAGCTTCAAGCCATAGAATATAGTAGAGCAACTAAAAAAAGTGTTGATTGAGTACAGTCACCTTATACTTACAAAATCATGATATTTTATATGTCACAGATAGACTGCTACATTTTTCCTTGAAATAATACCTCTTTATTTATTTTATTTATTTTTATTATGTTCAGTTAGCCACTGTATAGTGCATCATTAGTTTTTGATGTAGTGCTCAATGATTACGTATAACACCCAGTGCACATCACAACACATACCCTCCTTAATACCCATCACACTGTTACCCCCTCCCCCCACCCCGCTCCCTTCTGAGACCCTCAGTTAGTTTCCTGGGGTCCATAGTCTCTCATGGTTCATCTCCCTCTCTGATTTCTCCCCCTTCAGATTTCCCTCCCTTCCCCTGTAGTCCTCCATGCTATTGCTTATGTCTTTTCATTTACTTATGAACTTATATCCCCTTTCAAGTCAGCTATAAATGGTATACCCTAGCAAAAGTAATATAAAGGAAGATGGAGGTGTCATAGACGAACATTAAGATAGCTTCGATATAAATCTGTCGAAGTGAAACAAATGGGCTGATACTCATTCACAAATTCAAGTATTCATTTCTAATTATTTACTGACTAGATGTGCTACACTATGCTAGTTATCGAGCTGACCAACAGTACATGTCCAAATCTAAAAATAACCTGCCTTTTACTTCTGTCTTTGGTATCTAACCTTACGCCTGAGATTTAGTATCTGGTACAACAGTTTGTTGTCATTGTTGTTGTTATACCTAATTAAATTCAACTAAATTTATTTGAATTAAATGCACACACTGTGGCTACTGGTCTCCAGTATCTCAAAACATAGAGAATCAAAAATATATTTAAAGCACAAATGAGATAGTCCCATATAAGCAAGCTTGGCCACCAGATCTCAGAAAATCTGACTTTGATAATGATGATGACTTGCTCTCCTAATCCACATTACCAGCAGTAATTGGTCACAACTTTAATGAGGCTTCTGCTTCTTTGTTTCCCAGACTCTAAAATTAGGTAATTATTTGAAACCCAGTAACTGAACTCATAGACTTCCTATGTATCCAAAACTAATTCAAATTCTGGTTACATGGCTGTACCCACAATAATTCCACTTGAAAAACTGACATGATGATAGATTTGGGATTTGGAGGATGTAGGGAGAATTTGGTAACTTTTCCATCAACACAAAAAGAAGAAAGAACGAAGAAGGCAAATGAGGAGTTACATATACCCCTACTTACCTTAAAGGACTTGTTTCGAGACATATTGAAGAGGAAGGTCATGGCTGGTGGCTAACCAATATGAACTAATGGAAAGGTTTTTGAGACTCACTACAAGTTATGCTACCAATTCAGAATGGCTTTACCCTGCAGAGTGACATTTCTATATGACACTTATGGCAGAGGGTGCAGTCATTGCCATGGCTGATGGGTGGACCAAAGTGGGGAAATGTGAGCTGACTTATTTTTGGCTTGTGTGTTTCTGACTTCATAGATCTGCCTGGCATAACCAAGGAAGACTAAGGATTTTGGTGGGGTGGAAAGGCTGAGGCCCAGCCTGAGCAGCTGAGAGCCAAATGCTAATGTGCTCTAATCTTACCAATATGTTGAAGATGGAGATCGTGAACATTGATATTACCGACATACTCCTACTTCCCTGCAGACTATTTACTCCCTGGGTCCTAGCTCATCTATCTCACAATATTTGGTTCCTGATCGTGTCTTTTGAACATTTATTTTTGGCAAAAATATTCCTCAGGAGAAATAAAATTTAGAGATATTATTGGAAAAAAAGATAAGTCGATTTTATCAGTTAGTAGGTTTGAGTTATTTTTTTAATAACCTGTGCTTTGCAATAAAAGGAAAATATAAAGTGTCCTTGGGGTCTAGAAAGACCCAAGTGTTTAGACCATTTCTAATAAACATCATTCTTCATAATTCTGAGGGTGTAATAGATTTCAGGTGAATAACATCCAAATAATACAAGGGAAAGAATGATAAAGAACTTATAAATGGATCCAGTCTGCTTATTTAGAGATCCTCTTTGTTTTTTTTTTTAAAGAATTTTTTAAAAATTTATTTATTTGACACAGAGAGAGTGAGCACAAGCAGGGGGAGCGGCGGGCAGAAGCAGAGGGAGAAGCAGACTCCCCACTGAGCAGGGAGCCTGATGCGGGACTTGATCCCAGGATCCTGGGATCATGACCCAAGCCAAAGGCAGATGCTTGACGACAGCCACCCAGACGCCCTAGAGATTTTCTTTCTTCTTATGGAAAAACTGATTAGTCAATGAAAACTATATGGGATAAAATATGTACATAAAGAAATAGTAATAAATCTTATCCTGAGAATAAAAACAGAGATTACCTCGTCAGTTTTGTAAATTTGCTACATTTGGAACTCTCAAATCTGCTATTATGCAACCTCTCTTGATGATTCATTCATGTATTTAAAAAGAAAAAAAAAACATTTGGGTAGCTATATTTTAGTCATGCAGCATGATAATTAAAGCAAAACAGACATTCTCTACACAAGGACGTTATAATCCAAAAACAGAACCAAACTTTAAGGTAATAGCCACACTTAAATTGTAAAATTAGAGTTGTGTTTGAAAAAGTTAGGATGCATAGTTCATATTGTAGTGGGGAAATTTGATTCCTTCAGATAGAGGAGGGGTAATGGAAGGAATGGAATATTTGAGCTGAAAAATGAAGGCGTTGATTATTGATATTTAGAGAGGAGAAAAAATCATGCAGGCAGACGATCTGAATCTACAAATCCCTTGTAGGTATAATGAGGAAAAAAACACCTGTGGATGCAATCAAGCAGTTGACAAAAAGAAGACTAGAGAGGGTCAATTGAGACATTGATTCTAGAATCATTCTCCTGCCACTGATTGTGACTTCGGTAGCTGGTGTTGTAAAGAAGCTATTGCACAGAATATCAATTTAGCTTTTTGAGCTTCCTGGACACATATTGTGATCTTGACAGCCTTAGTAATCTTTTAGTCAACTGTATTAATTTTACTCACAGCAAAATCTGCTTTATATTACATACAACAGAATAACCTAAGGACAGAATATGTGAATGGCTCCACCACATATGAACCTTATAAGAACCATATGAACAATGGAGCTTCACTAGATTTCATGAATTTGAGGCCATCTTCCTATATATTTATTAAAACAATGATTAGTTTTCTTACTCAGCTCATAAACGTGCAAGCAGCATGAGAAAGATGACAATCAGCCCAGGTGCACAGCCAGCGCTGATTAGTAAGCAGATCTAAAGCCGGAAGCTAAAGGCGTATACCTCTGAAAATGGATTTCAAGTTTCTATCAGTCCAAGAAAGGTATTTATGGACTAGAAACTGTGATACAGTTATCTAGATCTTCATATCTCTACATAGAAATGGTCTTGAACTGGGAAAAAAAAGAAACAAAAAATAACATGCATCTTCTATAGTTACAACAATCCTTTGTAACACTGTATTAAAGGCACTAAACAGGGAATGGCAGAGATGCATGGACCCTTATAATTCAAATGTGGAAACAAAGGGACAGAAAGAAGGAACTTAACATAAAGTTTCATATCTAATTAGTAACAACAATGAAAAAAGACTAGAACACTTGTCTCTAGTACAGAGTCCTTGGAATTTTTCAGTCTTCTTGTGATATCAAGTCTTAAAACTCATTATTATCTTAAAGTATGAAATACGAACTCAACAGCAAGAAATATGAATCTAAAAAAAATTCAACACTGGTTGATCAGAGAGGCATGGAATAGATGTAGGCCCAAATAAAATAAAAATCAGTATTAATGTATATTTGCATTTTAAACCTTCTCTCTGTTAACAAATAATCATGTTTCATTGCAATTATTAATATGTCATTGTAAGAAAGGTATATCATATCTATAATTATATATGGTTCATAAAATTGTGACATCCATGAAATAGAATATCAATTGTAATATGCCTTTTATTTGTTACACATTTTTGGAGAATCAACTCAATTAGTTTTCATGATTAGCTCCAAAAATTGAATTCTGCAAGTTATAGCTCAATGTGTAATGGGTGACTTAATGGATATATTAAAACAATAATTTAAACAAAATAAAACTCTGAAAATGAAGCCATTGACATGCAACATAGTAGAAAGTAAATAGGTGATTATTTTAGTGAGTATAAAACTAACAGAAAAAAGAGAAAGAAATTAGATCATGAAGATAGGGAGGTTTATTTTCAGTATCTCTGTGCTGTCCATCCTAAATTTCATAGAGCATTTTATTATCCTTTCTAGTTCCCACCTAGCCTGGGCTCTAATACTGTCCTTTAATTCATCCTATACCATAGAGCAATAAACCAAATGTATTTAATATATTTGTCTTTATTAACTTACAAGAGTTTTAGCAACTTCCTGAATTACCCATATTGCGTGCTTGAATTTTTTAGGAAGACAATGTTTAAACAAAATAAATATATACTGGTAGAATTTCAATTCTGTGCCAGGTTTTTGGAAGGGGAAAAGGAACTAAGGTTTTTGAGCATCCATTATATATGAATGACAAGCTACAAGGTGATTCATGTCTAAAATTTTATTTAAATTTCATATCAATTCTGTGAGGTAGGTGTTATTATCCTGTTTATAGATGAGGGTATTGAGACTTTAATAACTTAGCTTACCTGCATAAGGTAATGATCATGGTCTATTTGACCTCAAAGATCATGCTCTTTCTCATACGTGAAATACTTTATTTATAGCTTATTTTTGAAGTGTGCATAACAAAAATGAGTGACTAATATTTCTGAAAATTATGTTCATTATAAACAGGTAATGTAGGCAGCCTAGCTCTTTAGATAATTATTTTCTTCTTTATGATTAAGAATCATTTCTGCTCACTGTAAAAAATGGAAAGTAAGATTCAGTTGATATAATTTAGTTCCTTCTCAATGCTTTCTATGTTAGAAGATGGTAACACCAGTCAGAAACCAAAAACGTAGAAGCCATTCTTGTTTTCTCCTCCTTCCTCATCACCATTATCCATTACAAGTTCTACAGTATAGATCTTTAAAGTATGCCTGGAAATGGTCAATTCGTTCCTTTCTCTACTCTCACACCCACCAGGACAACTGCAACCAAGGGGTCTCTCTCATCTAATCATGCTCTCCTGTTCATTCTCCTCTCAGCAGCCAGACTCATATTTAATAAAACAAAAACCAAGTTGAATTACATCATTGTGTTTTTGTTAACAGGAAATATTAGGTACTTGGTAGGAAAATACTCCATTGATGTTTTTATTTGAATTTCATCTTTAAACAAAGGGGTGAAATGGAAATTGTATCTTATTTTTTATGATTCTATGGTTGTATTCTATGTACGTTTATGCATTTTGATCTTTCTACAATTTTATAATTTGCCTAAACTTCTTTTATATAAAGCTATGTGTTTGCTACCAGTTCTGTTTGTCTTTTAACTCCATTTATGACTTTTTGACATGCAGGACTTCTTAGCATTTATGTGGACAAAGGATTTCCTTCTGGGGGGGGTGTGTTTGTGTGTGTGTGAGTGATGGACTTAACACTTAAAAAAATCCTTTCCCATTAAATACTCAGTTGCACAATTTATAATTTTTTTACATTCAATGGTTCTAATTTTGTTTTTACATTTCAGTTGTCTTTATAAATGTTGCACTTAAAGTGTTAATGCAATTCATAGGTATTTTAATTACCTGCTGCAACATTTTAATAATTTTCACATCAAAATTTATTTCAGAGATAAACATATCCTAGTAAAATTTTCACGGTTATTTTACTAAGTATCTTAAAAGATGACAGTAAAATGATACTTTTAAGGCTTTGGCAGGTAAATGATTTTGAACTGCTTGCATTGTTAGTATTTTACTTAGGATTTGTGCTTCCAAATTCTTAATGGTAGGATTCTTTGTGGTTTCTTTGTCAGATTTTATGCCAGTATTCATGCCTCTCAATAAATTTACATCAATTTTCATAATTGCCTAGGCTAAAACTTAACTGAAATTTTAGGAAACACAATTTTCTTTATCCCTTACATAGACCTTACCATCATGGAATAGGAAGGTACAGCCTTTGAGAATTCAAAGAATAGAAATAAGGGAACTAGTGTTGTACTAATTCCATTTCTACGTCTTTAAATTTTGTTTACCATAGCAATTAGCAGTACAGCTATAGAGTTGACAAAAATGTGAACACTGCTTAAAGAGAGCTATACTAACATAGTACATGTTGTGATAGAAAAGGACAGCCTTATATTCTTCAGTAAAATTTGAAGAAATCAAATGTAGATTTACTAAATGATGCTTTAACTTTCTTGCTATGTACAGAAAACTATTACAAAAATCCAACTTATTACTAAAATTCATGTTGGAAAAATATTGTTCCTCTAGAAAAAAATCTGAATTTTCAAGCCCAGGGCTTTCTATTTTCTCATCATAAGTTGTATTGAATAGCATATTTCATTTTTTTAAAGATTTTATTTATTTACTTGCGAGAGAGGGAGAGAGGGAGCTAGAGAGCAGGAGTGGGGGAGGGGAGGCAGAAGCAGACTCCCTGCTGAGCAGGGAGCCCAATAAGGGGCTGGATCCTGGGACTCCAGGATCATGACCTGAGCCAAAGGCAGACTCTTAACCGACTGAGCCACCCAGGGACCCCAACAGCATATTTTAAAAATAAAATAAGATATCTTAGGGATACAATTTTACCACTACAGCATATTGCTGTGATTTTTGCATAGCTTTTGAAAAGTTTATATGTAGCATGGGAATTATACCCTCTTTAAAAGTTTCACGGAAACCAGAGTTAAAATCTCCTGGGTTTATAATTGGTCATTATTGGAGATAATTCTTGGATAAAGTTTCAAACAATCCCATATTGCTTTTCCCACAAAGCATTTTATTTCTTCATTTGGTGATTTTTTTCCCAGAGAAGTGTTATCTAAGATTTTTGTATGTACTTGCACAAAGATGTACATGTTTTTCTCATATCATTTATTGCCTCTGAATCTGTTATTTTATTTCCTTGTTATTTTGAATATTATTTTTCCTTCCTTCTACTCAGATCCAGAATGCAGTCACCATTAACATCCTTACTTCTGATAGTCTCATTGATGGGTTCCTTGTATCATACTCATACAGATATTTTTCACATTAGTGCCTTTTTGTTTAATAGTAAAAATACTATTTGTTGCTTAGTAGTAAAAAATACTCTTATTTTTGACATGATTTTTAAAACTCTGAGCTTTGTTTCTTTTCAAGAACTATTTTTATTTTTTGTCTTATGTTCTGACTCAAAATCCAGATGTATTTAGGCTTCCTCTAGTCCAAAGATGGTGACATATCCAGGTTTATTATAGCCTCTTCAATATGATTTATAAATGGAATAATTTGTATATTTTTATTTCTTTTATTTTTTCAAGTTTTTATTTAAATTACAGTTAGTGAACACACTAATTATAATAATAATTTCAGGTGTGGAATTTAGTGATTCACCACTTACATACAACACCCAGTGCTCATCACAAGTGCCCTCCTTAATACCCATCACCCATTTAGTCCATCCCCTGCCCAACCCCCATCCAGTAACCCTTACTTTGTTCTCTAGAGTTGAGAGTCTGTTTCCTGGTTTGTCCCTCTTTTTTTCTTTTTTTCCCCTATGTTCATCTGTTTTATTTCTTAAATTCTATGATATGAGTGAAATCATATGGTATCTGTCTTTCTCTGACTGAATTACTTTGCTAGCATAATGCTCTCTAGCTCCATCCACATCATTGCCAATGGCAAGATTTCATTCTTTCTTATGGCTGAGTAATATTCCATTACACACACACACTATACATATACAGTAAACTCTTAAGTGATACAGAAAGTAAAAAAAAAACAACAAAATTTTGAGCAAGAGAGAGAGAGGGAGGGAAAGAGAGAGAGAGATCATGCAAGTGAAGGGAGGAGCAGAGAGAGAGGGAGAGAGAGAATCCCAAACAGGTTCCACACCCTGTGCAGAACCCAACACGGGGCTCAATCCCACGACCCCGAGATCATGACCCAAGACGAAATCAAGAGTCAGGCACTTAACCGACTGAGCCACCCAGGCGCCCCCAGAAATAAATATTTTAATTAAAGATTTATGATATTTATCACATCAATATGGATCAAATTTTTAAAGGTATAGATCTATAAAATAGTTAGCCTTAAGCATTTGTGGAAGATAATTTTAAAAATACTATGTTACCATAATCAAGAGATTAACTCCATGTTAGGTCATTTGGCACATGGAGGGGCCTAGGCTTTGGAACCAGAAAGACATTGGTTCAAATTCTGCTTCCATTACTCTTTAGCAGTTTGTCTATAAATAGGGATATTGATCCTGATTTGGATGTGGAGAGGGGTAAAGGAGATGTTGTATGCAAAGTGCCAGGCACATGGCAACAGTAGAATAAAAGTTAATTGCTGCCCTCAAACTTTATTTGATAATTCAGGAGACATCATAATAGCATTGAATCATGATAAAAATCCTAGGCAAAAAGGGGGATGAGGGGGTAGAAAATAAGAAGATAGTTTTTGGTTTTAAAATGCTGGTTACCAGTGTTTTTGACATTTCACAAAACAAATTAGAGTAAAGTCTAGTGTGAAATTGGTTAAATTGTGCATGATTTTCTATCTGCTCTCCCCAGAGATCAGTGCTGTAATGTGCTGCACTTTCCTGATGGCTGTAATCCTAAATGGAATAAGTCAATCAGAGAAAGACATGTATCATATGACCTCACTGATATGAGGAATTCTTAATCTCAGGAACAAACTGAGGGTTGCTGGAGTGGTCTGGGGTGGGAGGGAGGGGGTGGCTGGGTGATAGACATTGGGGAAGATATGTGCTACGGTGAGCGCTGTGAATTGTGTAAGACTGTTGAATCACAGATCTGAAACAAATAACGCAACATATTTTAAGAAAAAAGAAAAAGAAGAAGATAGCAGGAGAGGAAGCATGAAGGGGAGTAACTCAGAGGGGGAGACGAACCAGGAGAGATGATAGACTCTGAAAAACAAACTGAGGGTTCTAGAGGGGAGGAGGGTAGGGGGATGGGTTAGCCTGGTGATGGGTATTAAAGAGGGCACATTCTGCATGGAGCACTGGGTGTTATGAACAAACAATGAATCATGGAACACTACACCAAAACAAATTATGTAATATATGGTGATTAACATAACAATAAAAAAATTAAAAAAAAAAGAAGTAAGACTTCGAAATGACTAGAATAGAAACGACTGGAATTGCTTTATTTCTTTTGACAGTAAGTTTTGTACATTCTTGGCACACACAGCTATTATTAGAACAACAGGATTTAGAACTAAAGGAGAGGTTTTTATTATTTATTTAAATATTCAAAAATTGTAAGATACCTTATTTTCCTGTTTGTTCAGGTATACAATGTGTCCCATATGCTACTGGAGTCATTTTGTGAGTTTGAACAAGTCACTAAGCAGCCTCAACTTCCAGAACTGTCTGGAATCATACTACTTAGAGTAGGATCTTGGTTAATAACTCATCAGATATAGAACCTTAGGCAAGATACTTAACTACTTTGTGTATCAGTTTGCTAATCTTTAAAAGA